>NC_090941.1:269700598-270950598 GCF_040938575.1 Ambystoma mexicanum
TAAATTCATTATGCGTCTTGCGTTTCTGCATTTTGAGAGCCTATGTGGAAAAATAATAAAGATGCACGTTCGTGGGTATGTCTGTCGCCTACGTCATAGCACTGAGTATGTTCTTCGTGTGGATTGGTGTGGGAGTGTCCGGTGTGCATGTTTGCACAGGTGTGCTGACCGTTGGCTAGGTCGTCATGGCATCTCTAACGACGTGTAGGTTTAGTCGAGTTGATCCATGCCGCAGGTGTCGGCATGGGCAGGGCGGGCTGCTGGGCAGGTAGGTGGGCACATCCGTATGTTCCTGTACCAGGGTATTTGGTCGTCTGGTAGATAGGCAAACTCCTCTCGTGGCGGGTGTCTAGGCCGTGATCCTCTAGGCCAAGCGCGAGGGGGGAAGGGCGTGAGCCTGTTCTTCCATTCTCCCACTTCAGCAGTTCTTGAGAAACTGCGCCAGCACAGACTATTTGCAAAACTCGAAAAATGCATTTTTCATACCACAGAAGTTGAGTTTCTCGGATTCATCCTGACACCTCAAGGAGTCCGAATGGACTCGCGAAAGGTGGACGCCATCCTCAAATGGCCATCTCCAAGCTCGGTGAAGGGAGTTCAGAGCATGCTCGGCTTTGCCAATTTCTATCGAAGATTCATCCCGGAATTTTCCCGAACAGTCCAACCCATCAAAGCTCTCCTAAAGAAAAACAAACGCTTCGAATGGACTCTTGAGGCCGAACAAGCCTTCCAGGACCTGAAAACCAAATTCACCTCTGCACCTGTATTGAAGCACCCGCACCCAGATCTCCCGTACATAGTGGAAACCGATGCTTCCAGTTCGGCCATGGGAGCTGTCCTGTCGCAAAGAGACCCAAAAACTAACCAACTACACCCAGTGGCCTTTTGGTCCAGAACATTTTCTCCTCCTGAAATCAACTACGCAATTACCGATAAAGAGTTACTGGCCATCAAATCTGCTTTCAAGGCTTGGCGTCACTATCTTCTCGGGGAAAGACACACCATCACCGTAATTACGGACCACAGAAACTTACAGTATTTAAAGACGGCCAAAGCTCAATGTTCACGACAACTCCGATGGGCTCTATTCTTTGCGGAATTTGATTTTGTAATTACCTATCGCCCTGGCTGCAAGAATGGAAAAGCAGACGCCTTATCCCGGATTGGCATGGAAGAACCTAATTCGAGCTTAGAACCTGTGCCCATCATACCTGAGCAAAGAATCTTAGGCTTAACTTCATTGCAATCTATTGAGGATATCCAAACACAAGTAAAACAACTTCTAGACTCTTCAACCTTACTGGAATGGAGTCAAAAGGGTCCTCATTACACCGTTAAGGATGACTTACCCTACTTCGAGGAGCGGTTGTTTCTGCCAAGTAAAGAATTGCAAGAACTTGTTATTGCCCATCATCATGAATCTTTAATGGAAGGACACCCTGGTATCGCTAAAACGGAGGAAAAAATCAAACCCCACTTCTGGTGGCCTTCTTGGAGAAAAGACATAAAGTCTTTTGTACTGTCTTGTGGAATTTGCGCCCAAAACAAGGCTCAAAAGAAAAGGCCAGCCGGCCTACTTCAACCCTTGGATATTCCACCGGCACCATGGCACACCCTGTCAATGGACTTTATAACAGATCTGCCTCCTTGTGCTGGTTACAACACAATCCATGTAATTGTGGACCTATTCTCCAAAATGGCCCACTTTAACCCTTTAAAGGGTTTGCCTTCAGCTTCTACCTTGGCCAAGGAATTCCTGGAGAATATAGTTCGCATACATGGTTTCCCTTCCATTTTAGTCTCGGATCGTGGAAGTCAATTTATCTCACATTTTTTGAAGAAGTGTTGCCAACTAGCACAAATAGATGTGCGGTTATCCACCAGCCACCACCCCCAGACCGACGGACAAACCGAGAGAACCAATCAGACTCTCGAGCAATATCTTCGGTGCATGTTACACCAATCCGAGTTAAATTGGAAAGACATCCTTTGGATCGCAGAATATGCATACAACAATTCAGTGCATTCTGGAACCGGACAAACCCCCTTTTATACTTTGTATGGTCACCATCCTCGGACCTCTGATCTAGATCCACCTCTGACCCTGGTAATGCCCGCAGTAAATCATCTGCATTCCACAATAACCCGAGCCTCCAAAGAAGCTGCAACTCATTTACAGCAAGCCAAGAAAAAGTATAAAGAAAACGCTGATTTGCACCGAAGTAAAACTCCTCCTTACCAAGTAGGAGACCAGGTATGGTTAGCAACTAAACATTTACCCCTCAAGGGCCCGCGAACCTTCAATCCCAGATTCATAGGACCTTATCCCATCAAAGCTATAATCAACCCAGTGGCCTTTAAACTAGATCTACCGGCCAACATGCGTATTCATCCAGTTTTTCATGCATCACTTTTGAAGCCAGTACAACCAGGAACCCGATTGTCCAAGCCTCCAGATCCAGTTCAAATTGAAGGGGAATTAGAATTCGAAGTTAAAGACATTTTAGACTCCAAGGTGGTAAAGTCGAAACTCTTCTATCTTGTTGACTGGAAGGGATATGGACCTCAGGAGAGATCGTGGGAGCCTAGTAACCATGTCCACGCACCTCGATTAGTACAAAGGTTTCACCGGAGATTTCCGAACAAGCCCAAACCCCCGGAGGGAAGAACCCTGGGAGGGGCCTTGAGGGGGGGGTACTGTCATGATGCCTACCTCCAAGGAGCCAGGTCCGACCCAGCAACCCCAGAGGCAGGCATCATTTCCCCCAAGGGGAGGGCCAGCGTGCCCAAGCTGGGGCCCTTTGGACGCAGTCCTGGCGCCTTAGGCGCCAGGCTCATGTTGGACCTCTGTCCTGGCGCCTTAGGCGCCAGGCTCATAAAGCTAGACATGTGTTCAAGTGTTTTAATGTGCACTTACCTGATGCAGACCATGCTGCCACATCCAGGCCCTCTTGAGGCCTGAATAGGAACTACTTTACCTGTGGGACTACTTTCCACCCGGGTGTGGTCGGGGAAGGATACATACCTGATCGGAGGAAGGATACACACTTGGAACTTCTTCCAAAGCTATTTAAACCACACCCGATCAGCAACTCACGCTTCGCGTTGTTCTGCTCCTCGCAGCTGGACGCTCACCGTGTCAGCTCCTGAATCTGGACTTCAGCCACGCCTGTCAGCATCCTGGGTCACCTGCAAAGGGAGACAAGAGACCTACCAGCTAATCTGCACCACGGAGACATCACCGACGATCCTGAAAGGGAAGACATCATTTTTAAAAGCATTTCGTTACGATTGCTGCAGCGCTGCATTTCACTCACCTTTCCTGGGTTCCTCCATCTTCAGCAGCGATCATCCGGATACACAGCCACTTCCCAGAGCCTAGAGAAAAAGACAAGAATAAGAGGTGAGAGAAGGAAGGGAATAGGAAAAGCTCAGTTTCCTTCTAAGACTTACCTGTTGGGTCACTCCCATTTCATTTCGGGTCTTGCTGCTTCCAAGCAGGACCCCGGCCCCTATGGGGAAAAAAGACAAAGACATTAGATGAGCGAATGCAAAAACATTACCTGAGCGCTCATCTAGGACTTACCAGATCTTTACTGGAACTGCACGTTTCACTTCGGGTCGGCGCCATATCTCCGGCATTCCGAACCCCGGCCCCTAAGGGGAAAAGACATCAACATCAGCGCTTTGTTGCAAGAAGTCTCCAAAGGAATCTTCATTCATCACCTGAAAAAAGACAATGAACATTATTATTTAAAGCTTGAACTTTTGAACTTGCAACAGAACTTTTACAGCGCCTTACCAGTATAATCAAGCTTACCTGAACTCCCATCCAACCTCAATCCAGTGAAGTAACTGGGTTCAACGCGCCCCTGCGTCAGAAGCAGGATGGAGAGCTCGTCCTTTCAGACCCTAAGGTGAGACTTCACGGGGAATCGTGGAAGGGTATCATGGAGGGTTGGAAGAGAGTGGGAGGCTTGAACATAACTCAGTCAGTAGGTAATACTCCCTTTTCACGCACAGGGGAATATTCCTGCGAGCCGGAGAAGCCAGAGTAGAGGGCCCTTCCTGTCCATCTTCAGAGTCCTGCGCTTCACCATTGAAGAAGCATCAGCACTCGAAGCCAGACCTGCGCCTCCGTGGGAATCAGGTGAGCGTTACAAAAACTCTGTTTCTCTCAAGGTGTGATTACTGTAACAGCCTATTCCTAAATCTACCTCTCTCCTTCCTTCTCCCTCTTCCAACTAATTCAGTATAGGGCCACAAGACGTAGCCTTGGCTTCAAGCCCAGGGACTGCATCTCTCCAGCCCTAAAATCTCTCAGCTGGCTCCCAGTGATTGCAAGGATCAAATTCAAGACCCTTTGCATCATCCACAAGGCTTTCTGGGGCCTGAGTCCTTGCTACATCCAACTCTCTCTTCCTAAATACCTCCCTGCTAGAACCCTTCGCTCCTCTAGCTCCAACGCTCTCCAGATCAGACATTTCTCCAAGCATAGTGTGGGGGCTGGAACTCTCTTTTTGGCGGGAGCTTCCCTTTGGAATGGCCTGCCTGCCCCTCTCTGACTTGAGTCGGATCTCCTTAAGTTACGGAAGCTTCTCAAGACCTTCCTTTTCTTCTCCTCCCTCTCTCTCCCCTCCAGACACTGTCACTGGTTGCCTGTTGTTCTCTTATGAGTCTTACTGGGGTCAGGCCCTCCTTCATTAAGTCTTCACCTCCCTACCAGCACTTGCCCTCGATCACCCTTCCCCGAATAGCCTTCAGAGGCTGTTCACTTCCCTGTCATCGCACTTGCAACTAGCCCCTGTTTTTCCCCTAGCACTTGCCCTCCTTGGCACCCTTTAGCATGTGCGCAGCCCTGGGCTGCCGCCCCGCCCCAGCATGTCTTTCCCTCCACCCACTCCTGCTCCCATCCCTACCCCCTGACCTTCCCCCCTTCACTCTTTACTGCACTTGCACGATCTGAATGTCACCAGGGCTAGTAGGACCGTGTTTGTTGTTTTTCTCCTCTGCTCCCCCCCACCCTCTTTTGTCTTGTGGCACCAGGAAACACTTTATGCTGTATAGGCGACATACAAATGCTCAATAAAAAAAAATAAGATAAACAATTAAAAAACACCTCTTCTTAGTTCATTGAGCCCATAATGAACTTCCATCAATCCCTTTCGGTCCCAGACTTTAAAGGAACTTGTCCTGTCGCATACAGTCACCTCTGCATTCTCTCCAATCACTTGAAATCAACTGGCATATTCCAAACCTGCCACCCATCTTAAAACAACAACTGCTGGCCCTAACAACTCTCCTTCTACCAACCTGTTTCTCTTCTACAGCACCACTCCAAAAGCCTTGTGAGGGTTTTTTTTAACCACATCAAGCACTGTCTTATAAAATACTAGCTGACCAATTCCAATTTGGTTTTTGGAGAAACTACTTCACTGAAACTTGTCTTATTCATGTCTCAAATTTTCACACCACTGACTTACACCCCCTCTCCTGTATTCCCACTCTACTGACTCTTTTAGCCACCCATGGTACTTTAGATCACGCCCCCTCCTCCAAACCCTCTCCTTACTTGGTTTCAAGTAGACCGTATTTCACTTTCTCTCTGACTACTCCTCAATCACTTTGAACTCTAAACCCTCCCCCACCCCCTTTCGGTGTGTTTCCCATAAAATCATTTCTGGACCCAATCCACTTCATCAACTTTGCAAGCTCTTGGTGCAAACTAATTTTGTTCTTTGGCTTCCACTATGGTCTAGTTGAGAATGACACTCAAATCTTCTTTTATTTTTCTTCCCCCACTCTAGACAGGTCACAGTGCATCATTTACTGCTCCGCCACCATTTGTAAATGGGTGGCTCTAGAATGCCTAAAGTGCAATTCATCCAAGATGAAACTCATATTTCTCCTCACCTCCATGGCCAACCTGACTCACCCCTTCCCTATTTTCCATCATCTTTATGTCCTCAATTTTTCACCCAAACCTCACTACATTGGGTTGCTCTTTGACAGCAAACACCAAATCAGTCAGTGTATCAATGACACTGGTAATGCCACCAGGAGTAAGCTTCTAAATATCTGGAATATCCATCCTCACCTTAACCACCACTCATGCTCACCCTCTACAATCATTGAGATGTTCTTGCACTTCAAACTATATCCACCACACCGGATAGCTTTATATGCAAAACTGATCGCTCTTCAAATGTATATTCTCTGTGTCAAATCAATTCAACACCTTGCTCAACCTTCCTCATTGACTGCATCTTTGTCCCTCTACTCTCTCCCTCTACTCTCCTACTCAAGCCCAATTATCCCCTACTCTCAACAACTTCTGTGTCAATCCCCTTTGCACCTCTTTCTGCCTTGAAATGCATCACAATACTTGTCCCCCAAAACTGGAATGCCCTTAACACTGGCATCAAAGCAATCCAACATATGGATCTATTCAAGACTGGGCTAAAACTCCACTTGTTAGCTCATATAATGTAATGTAATTTAAGTGGTCTTCTTTAGTGCCTGTCTGCCACTATTCGTTGCCTCTCTGGTCTTGGCTCTGTAAGAAAAAAGGGTAGTGTGGTTCATTGGATGGATATTAAGAAAGGCAGGTGCCAAGCCTGTGGTGTTGATAGATGCTGATCAGAAGTGCCCAGTTCCTCAGTGCCATTCTGCTTTCTATGGGTTTGGTGAAGAAATGTGGGTAATTTGAGTATTTCAAGATCGGATGGACTACAGCAGTTTGGGTCTGGTTAGCCACTGATGTGGGAGGGTGCAACAGGGCTAAAGAGGAGAGCTTTGTTGTGGCTTGGTTAGTGTTCATGTGTTAATGTGTAGCCCTGTGGTTGCCTCTGTGGGGGGGGGGTTTATGTGTATTTTCAGGTGGTAGGAGATTGTATTGGAGAGTCGGTTAGCATGGAGAAGGTGGGAGTAGGCCTTACAAGTCAGAACACCCTGCAATCCTTCACTGCTACCCATAGCAATTGATGACAGGTCACATTGCTCTAGCTACTAATAAAACCTCTCTCTCTCTCTCTCTCTCTCTCTCTCATGGAATTCCTCCCGATGAAACGCAGAGCAGAAAATATGGAATGTTGAGTGTGGATTAGTCAAAGCATTTGAAGCACCTTATACTAAAAAAGGAGGCAGAGAGGTGCGACGGATGCAGGATGGTGAAGAGCAGTGTGTTGGCAGTGATAGACATATTTTCTGGGGGTGTAGGATAGGGTGGACTTTCCAATTTGACTGCAGCTAAATGATATGTGATCTGGATCCTCTACCTCCGCAATTTCCTTACCATCGTACCACTGTGCCTGCGCTACCTCGATATCATTCCACTGTAAATGTATATTGCCCCTTTTTTATTTTTAGTGCATGTACGGTTAAGACTTCTTACCTTTATACACTCAATAAGTTCATGCAGTTATAATACATACCTTTATATACAATTTAAGTACCACAATAAATACAATAAGATTTAAAACCCACAATGCATAACATAGTCATGAAAAATACACAATTTTAACTTATGGACATGGCTCATTACATATAATTTGTCATTCTTGTTCTCAAGTCTGATAGAAAACAGTTGGATATATTTAACGTTCTTAGACTAAAATTACCTCAAGATTTGTTAAAAAGTGCCTTGTTCATATGTATTGAATAATGTGATGTCCAGTCCACAAAAGTCACATTTTTCCTCTACCTCCCTACTCAAACCTAATTCCACACACTACAGAATAAGTTGGGGCATCATTCAATCATTAAAAAAGAAAAAAAGAACATGATTCTTTCATTAATTAGGTTAGAACATGATTAGATAAAGTAGCCAATTCATCTTTTTTATGTAAAGTGACGTGTGCAGTGTAAATTATTATGGACGTGGCGTATCATATCCATAGACTCCTTGCGTGCCATAGGGATTCTGATGACACCCTACCCTAGTTTTTAGGTGGGAAATTGCTCAAAATTGAGAAAATCTATTTCAGTAAAGTGATTAACGTCAGGGATATGGCAAGATGACTAGCAGAGATGATCCTAGACCATAAGGTCATTGAACACACAGCACTTGGAGAATGAACACGTTTCTCGAAGAACAATGATATTTTCTCTACCAGCTTCAGGCAATCTATGATTAAATGGAGTTTCTTTGCTATTATTATTACAAATTCTGCAATTCTGTTACCTCGTAGTATGTTTAATCACGGACCAAGGATTTCGAAAGTATGTAACACGTTAAATGGACATTTTAGTCACCACATTCTTGCTCCACGAGAGGGATATTTTTTTAACATACAACATGGGTGATTACAAGGCAGGAAGCAACTCTACATATACCCTGTACAGTTTTAAGTTCATCAGTTTTTCACTGTTTTCTGTGTTGTTTTGTTCCCTGAGTTTTATCATTATTAATGAAGGGTTGCCCAACAGGACTGATTTGTCCAAGTACATACCCCACAATACTAGATAACAATTCTTGGTGAATTCCAGTACAGGGTAGGCTCCTTTTCCTCCCAATACTTTGTTTACCACCTGGAAACGAGTGTTGGATTTTCCTCGTAAGGTCTTGCCATATAGGCTAAGTTTATTCCTTAGTGCTGTGTACCTCTACAAGGTTAGGCCAAGTTCCGATCTAATGATTGACATCGGTAGAGACATGGGAAAATTCTATAATGCTCTCCATAGAGTTCTCCCCAGACTTCTTTGAAGACAAATCAGTGCCCTATCAAGTAGAATTACGTTATCCGCATAGGATAACCATCCTTCCTGAGTAGCACAATTTTTTTTTGCAAAAAAGTTATATCTAGCCGGGGCCTCCTTAATTTCGGACATGCATAAATCAAAGAGGCAGGGGGCCAGTACACACCCCTACCTCAGACCAACATTAGCCTTCATTGATTTTCATAAGGTTCCCATAGAGTCCAATCTTACTTGTAAAGAATTGTCTGTGTGGAACTTTACCAGCATATTCAAAAGACCAGTTGGTATGTTCCACTCATGCTCAATTTGCTCCACAATTTATTCCTAACAACCATATCAAAGGTCGTGGTCATGTCTATTGTTGCCGTGTGTATGGGGGCCGAGGCAGAAGCAAAAGCATTTTTCTGTAAGCAACCATATATGAACCCTATGGTCCCCATGTGTTTTCTGAAACCTGTTTGAAATATTGTCAAATGTCCGAATTGTATAGCCCAGTCCATCAGGTCCTTTAGGACAAGAGCGTCTATTAGCTAATTGAACAATAATTGAATAGTGAGAAGTGATCAGATTGTTACCACTGAGGCTTTGTTCCAGGTTTCTGACTTTGCTCCTGTCTGTATAGCATGGAATTGAAGGGACCAAAGTGTATTGGACCATAAAACCGATCTGATTTATAGATAGTGTTCGGTAGTTCATCTGGTCCACAGCCCACCTTATTTTTCAGTTTAGTAATGTAAATTGGAGATCTTCAGGTCCAAAATGTGGGGACCATGTATGTGTGTTGTGGTTACTATTACAGTAATTAGCTTCTGGGCCTGAAAAATAAACTGACTGAAAATGTTGAGTTCAGATATTGCGTTAGCTTGCATTGTGTGCTGTGGCTCCACATCCCCATTTACCAGAGTCCATATACCCCTAATGTTCTGTTCTGCTACTAGTTTTATCATACGTTGACTCTGCTGGATTTTTCTATACATTTTGTATTCTTTCAAGTTTTTATATGATTTTCTATCTGTTTTCACATGCTTTAGCCTAGTAGGATTATCAGCACAGAGCAATTATATACTGCTTTTAAGAGCTCTTAAATGATGTCACATCTGTCTCTTTGTGTTCCTAATTACCATTTGGCTAGGCTGTTGATCGTATCAGTAAATGGGAAGGTAGAGCTCCTGTCTGTAACCATAGTATTGTGCTCCCATATGGTATTATTGAATCTCTCTGGCATGGTTCTTGCTGTTTTTTCCACCCTGTTCCATCTCTCCCAATTGATCGATAGCTCAGTTGTTATTAACCAAAGTACATCATGCAAGATTTTTAGTCTATTTTGAAAATTGTTTGCTACTAAAACCCTGCCATTTCTATCCTGAAACTGAGGTTCCCCACAGCAATAATTAAGATCCAAAATTAATTTAGCATGATCACTATTAGAGGATTTTACTTTCTTTAGGAACTTTGCATTTTTGAATAACGGATCTGACAAATGGATGAAATCTATTGTGGAATGTGTGTAGGCATGGTTGGCATGGGTAGTCTCCCAAAATGTTCCCATTACATCATCGTAAGCTCCATTTGCTAAAGAAATCAGTCCAACAAGTGCCTCTCGACCTACTTTTCCCTAACAAAATAGGTTCTATACTCAAGTGAGGAAAGTCATTTGTTGTCCTTTTGTGGCTATTTCCTTGTAAATACAGTCAGTAACAATTGAAACCACCTACACAAATTAATAAAAAAGGGAACAGCTTGTTTTGTCCATTCTTGGAGCACCAAACCAAATTCTGTTTGCATTGCTTCTCCGCACTCTGACACTGGATTACAGTTAACATTTATTAATAAAATGTTTCTTTTAGTGTTTGAGACTTCACCCTATAATATCCCAAGCAGGCAAGCTGGGGATATTTTCTTAATAATTTCCAAGGAGAACCCCAGGCTACATTTGGAGGCAATTAATAACCCTCCATACTGGTGTCCTTTAACTCCTCTTCTGGCTACATTTACAATAACATTGAAACCATCTGTAATTGGAGACTCTCATAATCATGATTTTTGAATAAATTAAAAAACAGAATTCCCAAGTTGGTCATTAAAATCCTTGACTAAAAAATGATTAAACCCTCTACAATTCCAACTTAAAATACATAATTTATGAAGCTCCAAATCTTGGATTGGAGGAAGACCAGACTGGGTGAACCGTGGAAAGCCACCACAGTCTTGGTACTGCCCTGAAGCAAAGTTGGAGAAAACCTCTCTGCGTCCCCTGTTGTGAACCGTGCACTTCTGTTTATTTTTTGGGAGTCCTGGGGAGTGGGAGGGGGCACTCTGAGTGAGATCCCGCTTTCGCAAACCCCAGGGAGTGTTTTGCTTTGAAGGCTCCCCTCCTTTGCCTCGAAAGGGGTGACCCCCTTGGGAAGAAGGACTGAATTTCCCAGATTTGACTCACTGTGCACAAATAGAATTTACAAATACACGCTCACATTATCACCAGTGCAATAACAGTGTTGGTGCATGCACCCATAGTCGACTAAAAGGGCCAAATTCATTGAAAAGGGTGCATTGTTCCTGCAATGCCTTTGTGCCGAGAATGACTCTGCACGGCCCTACGCTCAAAGTTTCCAATGCGTGCTTCATTTATTCATAGATTTAAACATGCATTTCAACCGGACCTGCAAAGAAAACCGAGTTGCACAAGGAACGCCCAACCCCAACGCAAAGCAAAAACAACTATTCCGCAAACCTCCACGTCCACCACTGACCCAACACCCAGCACCCCTTAAAACCTGTACGACGTTCCCGTATATAACCACTGCACCCCTGCAAACCTGTACACCCTCCAACCATAAGTAACGGCTGCATCCCTGCAAACCTGAGCAAGGTCCCACGTTAGTAACGGCTGCACCCCTGCAAACCTGTGCGAGCTCCCCCTGTAAGTAACTGCTGTTCCCGAGCCAATCTGCACGAGGCCCCACATTAGTAACGGCTGCACCCATGTGGTCCTGCTAACCCTCCACCCTACCTCCAGTGCACCGAAAGTGCTACTAAATACCCCTACTGTAGAGCAACACCCTCAAGCCCAGACACCACCCACCAGTCCCCCTCAACTCTGACATCCCCTCCAGGCAGCGCCGTCAAGCCTAGACACCACCGACTAGCCCCTCACCTCTAACACCACACTCAGGAAGCCCCACAGGTCCTCACATCAACCAATAGCTCCCCTCACCTCCGTCACCACCCCCAGGCAGCCCCACATGTCCTCACACCACCCACCAGCCCCCCTCACCTCTGACGACACCCCAGCCTGGCCCTTCACAAAACCCCCCTACCAGTTCAATGTTGACCAACAACTTACCACAACTCCACTGGTCTGCCACCAACATGAAGCACACTGGCCACATACCCACCCATTGACTTGTAAAGGGGGACCCTCTGCTCTTCATCAGCTTTTGACATCGGTAGACTCTGGCACTGGAGACTGGACAAGGACAAAAGGAACAGATGCCCACATGAGATTTCACAGCCATCTTTATTAAAGATTCAGAAGACACTGGAAGCAGCACACTGAGCTCCTACAATCAGCTTGCTTATACACACCTTTTCAGGATGATGCAATACTTCATGCAAATTCAGAATACATGGTTCTCTTAACTAGAATATAAGCCTCCTTGTCTTTGATTGGTTGGCTTATATGTCACTCACAAAGCCCACATTACCTCATCCTGGCAAGCATGGGTTGACTGACACATAAACTCATAAGCTTGATTCAAACTCAGCTAAACATAATTATACATCCTTTAACACCTGCCAAGAACCAGCTTGTATCTACTTCTCGAGGCACAGCCAAATTTACTTGGCAGCTCATACTGTGGGAAACCTCATGAGCTCATCTTATTTGTTGCTAAGTAAGCAGCTGTTCTTTTTACTTGGTAGCTTTCCAATGCTCTTATCTGATTTTCTATCAATCATGTCTGCTTTTCTTGCCAAGAAATTCTAAATATACCATACCAGACAGGCTTATCTCACATTGAAATGCTGCCAAAGAATATTCAATATCTGAATGGATCAGGCCTTTTGACACCTGCACCCAAGACGCCATTTTGTCTCTGGCATCCATGTTGGAAAATATCTCAGCCTGTTCAGCCTAGATGTTTGGCTACCAAACAGAAAACCAATTTACTTTTGATCATAACTCATTTTCTATCAAACTTCCAGACTATATTTTTACATATTCATTATATGTGAGTAATACTGGAGACACCTTTTACTTCCTGAGTCAGTATGACCCCAAAATATATGTAACCATACATGCACTCTATCTTCATAAAGCATTATAATTCACCCTGCACCCTGGTCCACAGCCACTGAGGAGTCCCCACCACAACAACCTCCTGGGACATACTCCCAGCAGCTCTGCCCGATTAAACTTGTGCTCCCCCAGTCAACTCCCCCTCAGATGAAGTGGACTCAGGTTTGGCTGGCTGGGGTGTGTGCACTGATCTGGTGGTTCTGCCCCTGCCCTTCTGCTCCACAGCAGTACCTCCACCCTCTTCACGAGCTGCAGAAACTTTAGAAAATTGGGACAATAATCATTGACATTAGTAATCGTTGTGAATGGATATGTGGCATATACAACATTGACGTAACAAATCATGCAGCATGTTTCAACCATGAACGGACACACACAAAATGCACACACACACACATGTACATGCCAGGGCAAACTGCATCACAAATGCTGCATGATTGTAGTGTAAAGGCTGAATCACAGTCATGACGGATGCCAATGCCAACAAAACACATCATACAGTGGCCAATGACAAGCCACCAAAAACAGGCAACGCCGCCATACCAATGACCAATCAACACAAGAATGACATGCAGCCATGGGGATGGGAACAGCACCAGGGCACCTGCCCACACAAACACAATCACCTATGTGCACATGCAACATCATGAACAGCAATATGTACTGGCACACATATCTGAGAACAAATTACACATGTGAGGTGGCCGAGCATACATATATTGAATATACACACATACACTTGTGTCACAAATGCAGTGGCATGCAAGATCATTTCTCTGTCCCATAGATTTCAACACATCAACTTGACATACGCAGGCATCAATGCACATGTGTCACTGGATCCTTGGGATGGGCAGGAGCCCTTTCCCCTCCATGGCAACTGCATCTTATGAAGCACCTGCAGCTCTGCTAACTCTGCCGGAGCAGCTGATCGACACCTTGCTTACTGCATGGCCATCCGGGTGCAGGTGAGCACGACCCACATGCATCCAGCACCTTTCCTGATCCTGTGCCCCTCCAGATCTTCACACGTCCTTACTGCCTCTCCTCGGTACTTTTGCCCATGGCGCATTAGAATTTGTCAGCAGCCTACCCCTAAAATGGCTGCTACTTGCATTTGTCTACGCGTTGTCTAGCAACGTTTAAGTTGTTAATGAGGCACATCCGCCAGCAGGCGGAAGGAAGCCGGCCCCTCTGTGAGAAGGCCTATGAGTGAAAAGGCCCTGTTTTGTGCCTGTTTGCACACTCTGGTGCACCGTTGCATGCATGTTGCTGATCATGTGAGGGCTTTTTTTTTGACTTGTCCATTACTGTGGCCACACTGATACCCCAATTGCTCCCAGCACCCCTCAACTGGAAAATGACTGTTGCCTCCCACTCTTTTAAGAAATAAAGTCTATTGGGTATTGAACTATATTCCATTGTTTTGCCTTTGTACCTACGTGCTTTTGGTACCTCACGACCACACCATTAAATGTCATTGATAACACTTGGAACTTAGTTATCAATTCATGTACCCTCTAGCTGAAATTCACTTTGGAAATTGAATATTGTTGGCTTCATGGTATAGTTGGTGCCTGTCGCCCGGTTTCAGATTAGCACGGCTCGCTCAGCCTTAGGCGTCTGATTATTTATACTTTTCCTGTGTTTATCCTGCCTGCTGTATGCTGCATTACAGTGTTACCTGTTCGCATAAAGGTTAGTGCTGCCAACCTTGTTGTGTTCTGCCTCAGAAACATATATATCGGTTTGGATGTCTTCTTAGTCTAGCTCACTGCACCTTGTATATTCCCATGCCTGCTTGTTGTCTGCTTCCATGCCAATGAGACTTACTACAGTGTCCCCGCTTTAACAGGTCCTTTGTGAGATCCGAAGCTAGGCTTCTTGGCTCATCATTTATTTGTGCGTCTGCTTATAGTTTGTAGTCAGTGTAGTCAGCTGTCCGCGCCTACACACTTAGCTCACTGTTCACTGTGTACTTGCACCACCCAACTGGCTATACATTCCTGTTCCTGTGCCAGGTCACTTTATAAGTAGCCTGGCCCTAATTTAACCAGCACACCCTAGCCCAGTGCACCTCCATGATGCAATTGCTGGTAACTATGTCACCCGCATTATTTCTCACTACCCCGTCACAGCTATCTACAGCAAGTAACAGCCCTTCTTTCTACATGCCCCCAGTCCCACAGCATAATATCATCTCAAAGCCCTCTGTCCTGACATCACTTCCTAATCCTTATTTGAATTATCCTGCCCTTTGGTTGAAAGACTTCACTACCAAATCTACACCTAATCAGCCATGTGCATTACATCTCAGGAACCTGAGGCCAGGTTCCAGATTTCCCAACACAACCAGGCGCTCTCACAACCTCTCTACCACAGCTAAACTTAGCAAAACCCTTGACCATAGCTCACTAAGCCTTAAGTCGGTAACCAATAAAAACACCCATTCTAAAGTCGCTTCGAACCACAGCAACCCCATAATGCACAATAACACATCAATTAAGGGTGCTCTTGTCAATGCCAGGTCCCTCCTTGCCCACGCGTTGGACATTGCTAATTTTATTACAGTCCAAGACTTAGACTTTCTAGCTATTACTGAGTCTTGGTTACATGCAGCAGCTAGTCCCTTACTTTCTCTGGCTATCCCTGATGGCTATTCTATCCTGAGATGCGACCTCAGCGCCAACCAATCTAAAGGCAGAGGCATTGCCTTCATATTCAGAAGTTCCATTGCCATGAGACCCATTCCTAATCAACATAGCCCCTCGGCAGAGCTACTCTCTGTCAAAATGCCCATATCTCCCAACCGAACCACCACGATACACCTTATCTATAGGCCCCCAGGTCCTGTCACCACCTTCATAGTCGACATTACAACCTTAGTAGCAGTTAACACTAAGCCTAACTCACAAATTCTCCTACTGGGTGATCTCAATCTGGGAAAGCAAGACCCTCAACGACCGTAATGCCTTGGACCTAGCCAGTACCCTCACAGATCTAGGATTCTCACACCACATTTATGAACCTACTCACAACAAAGGGAGAACCCTTGATTGGTTGGTCGACCTGAACTGCAGCATTAACCTAGTGTCCAACACACACATGGTCTGACCACCATACTATAATATTCAACATCAAGGCTAACAACAAATGTTATAAACAGAATATAGCACCTTCCATTAGCACTAGGAATAAAAGAGATATAACTAGGGAGAAACTGCTCCCTATAATCATTCCTATACTTAACACTGCCTCAAGGACTTGTGCCAACCCTACACTCTTAGTTGATACCTATAATCAAGATATCCTGAAAGCCCTCAATACTATAGCTCCACTCAAACAGTGGAAACCCAAACCCTGTGCGTATCTCAATTCCTGGTTCACACCTCACTTAAGAGCACTGCGCAATGAAAAGAGAAACGCTGAGGCTCACTGGAAAAGACTTCCTTCAGATGTTAATAAGAACAGCCTCTTTCTAGCATCACTCAACTACAAAATGGCAATCTTCGATGCCAAAAATACACTTACAACAAACAAATATTGCTAGCAGAATCAAACACTAAGGAGCTTTTTAAAATATTGAAAGAAATTGAATCTCCAGCAGTCATACCTGACTCCTGTAGCAACGACCGTACATGGTGCTCTAACATCTAAAAAGCTCTCCTCGACAAAATCTCATCTCTTCAAATCAAAATAAACGCGAAACAATTGAGTCTACTGGCTGACTCACATTTAGGGAACCCTTCCATTAGCACCACTGCACCTCCAAGCACCTTCAAACCAAAACCAGATGTAGCATCTGCAAACATGCATGCCACACATACGTTGTAGACCATTGGCCCACATGGGTACTCACCAGCAGCTTCCAGACGACTTCTCCAAGCCAAGACCTGAGAATGGAGGTCCGGATAGAACCTCTCAAGTACACACAGCTCTACCTTGGTGAACTGGTGCCAGCCTGCATGGTACACCTCCACAGTGGTTTCCCTGCCCAGCAGTGCCACAATCTTGGAATGGCTATGGGTCTTGAGGTTATCCAAACATTTCTGGACCATATTTTTGGTGCAGACTGACATCGCCTCTGGGTTGCCCAGCTGCGTAGCTGGGTTGAAGATGGCATCATAGGCGCCCAGGACCCAATCCACCAGGAAGCCAACTTCGGTGGAGTTGAAGTTGGCAGCACTCTGCATTGATGTGGGAGTGCTGCAATGCTCAGATGATGTAGATGGGGCAGGCATGGCACCCCCAAGTCAGATATGACTTTCCTGGGTCCTGGGTAGGTGCTGTGGAGCTGTAGTGGTGTTGGCAGAGGAGGAAGTCCCAAGGACAGAAGAAGTGGTTGCAGGCCAAACATAGGAGTCTGGCAAAATTGGGACAGCTGGCACACCAAGACAGTGCTGGTTGCAGACAGTCACTCACTCTCGAGCAGGCAGCAGCAGTATAGGAGTGAGTGAGGCAAAGCACGGCTGGAGAGGCAAAACAGCAGTTTGTAGGCAGGAGGCACTGTGGTGTGTGTCTTGCATCTGCAGCAGCCGATAGCAGAATAAAGGCCCTTAACGCGTAAGTTGCAATCTGTGTGTGGTGACACAGTGCATCTACATGGTACGCCAACGCAGCTCAGGGCAAAGTCGGTGTGATATAAGGCACGTGATGTGCATCACTGGTTGTGCATGTGAAGGTACGATCCAGACGAGTTTCGCAGACATATTTCGGGGTGCTACGCATTCTGTTTCCTAAAGGTACCGCATGCTGAATTTTGTTTTTGGGAGTGTGCCTTTGCGCATACACACTTGATTTTCTTTAATCATTGAGGCCTATGGTGTGTCATGTATGCAATTATTGAGTCTTGGGGTGCTTCTGTGTATTGCGTACTGCTTTTTTCACTTTTCAGAAGCTTTCCGGGTATGGCATATGCAATTTTTGATCCTCGGAGTGCCTCTGTGTATTGCCTACTGCTTTTTTTCACTCTACGGAAGCTTCCTGGGTTTTGCGTATGAAATTTTTGAGTCTTGGGTGCCTCTGCATATCAAGTTGTGTATTATTTTTCTTTTTGGGTACATCAGAGCCCTGCTGGAGAACAACAACTTGGTGTGCCTTCCATTTATCCTTAACACCTGTGACATGAGTGGAAAGGCCCCAAGAGGGAAAAGGAGCAGACAGGGTTGAGGACGTGGTGAGGACACATCTGCCGTAGCCCCATGGAGTAAGGCTTACCATCTGGCTAAAGTTATTATTCAGCGGTGAGTTACCAGACAAGGCCAGCATTGCTACTGCATTGCACACTTTTAAGCTTCCAATGAATGGGGTTTGAATGACCCTTTGATCTATTTTTTGACACACAGGTCCTTTAACCTTGGGTCCCCTTTGTAGTCCACACCCGGCACGACATTCATCTTCTTAACTAGCAAGGAAGCATCCATTCCAGCCGGCCTACAATTAACCAGCCATGTGAGGGTGACTTTGAGTGAGTTCTGCAATATTTTTAACTGACGATTCTTCGGTTGAGAGGCAAATTGCCACCCGAATGCAAATTGGCCATTTCACTTCAACACTAGCATTTAGGGGACGTTGTTCCCATTTGAACAAATGTCCTTGTTTTTGTGTATCCACAGGCTAACTACGTTGTGGTCTGTACAGCGTTGGGCTGACATGCTATTAGAAGCAATTGGTTTATGTTTTCCTCAGCTTTCCTGGTTAAGAATATGGTATTAATTATGATTATTCTCCCTTTTACACTAATGCTTGAGGACATTTTTGTGACTGAAGCAAGCTTGTCTGTTTAGTAGCTCTCAATTGGACCCAATCCTAATGCGGTTATTTGTGTCTTTTTTTCCTTCCTTCTTTTTCTTTCCAGGGTTGATCAATTCGACTTAACCTACACTGATTGTAATGTTTTTTGATGTATTTTTAATTCACTCTGAATGATGCGGTGAAAACATAAGGGATAGCTTTGTCCTGAAGAAGACAGGAATCAACCGGAACTCAGTTAGAAGAACTTGTCCCATCGAAACTACCGTTGCTATGTAACAAATATTGCTAGGTTGACTTGTTATATTATAATACTATTAATGGTCCCTAGGTCAGCATAGTCGACATACTGCGCTCCCTTGCCACTGTATTCTATGAGCTATCAAAGAGTTAACACAGTGATTTGTATGCACAGTATTTTATTGAGTAAGACCCAATATGCATTAATGGTCAATTAAGATTCAATATGTGTTTTATCAATTTGTTCAGAAAATAAAAATTTATATTTTTTCTACGGCCACATGAGATTTGGGTCTAATTGTGTCTCTCCTCTGGATTCCCTGGAGGTCAGTCTAGCTATAATGTGTTAATTATACCTTTTTTTCCGCCAGACGGGACCACTACTTTATAAATATTGTCTAATATCTTCCCCCCTGTTGGTGCAGTAGGGGACACCCATTTTTTCACTGAGATATTAGCGCAGCCTTTGGCTGCACGGGTTTAATTTATTATTTTTGTGTGACTACCAAGTTGATTGTTGTGAAGTGAACCCTGACCATTCCATCCGGGTTTTGGCAATTGCCGCCTCGGGTTGTCCTTAAACAACAGGACTGGACTCTATCATCATGGCTGCAAACAATGTTTTCTCCTTTAGCGAGGAGCAATTGGCTGAGGCAATTCAGGAGCCATCATTCTTTGATTTGCTTAATGAAATAGTAAGTGAAGCTAACAATACGGGTATTACGAGTGAAAGCATTCTTAAATTAAGGAAAAAGAAGTTCAGGACAGAGATGCATGGACACCTACTTATGGAATATCTCAACAAGAATATAATTCCACAGGGACTTTAGTCCGTAATGAACCATGTCTATTTATAGATGATTTGGAATATAAAACAGCATTTCAGGGGTAGGCACCAAGTGCAGCCGCGATTGGATGCTCCTTACCATCAACACTGCACTTAATAAAAGCATCCTGGTAGGCAATGAAATCGATGAAGCAGAGGCAGTTTTTGCCCTCGACACCACCATCCTGAACATTAAAGAAAAATTGGATTTGATTGACAAACATACAAAGGAGTTTATAAAACTAACCACTGCCCAAAAAATGGAAAAACTAAAAAAAGATATTTTGGCTTTCACAAAGGAAACGGCTTAACCGTATCTTAGTGCTGACTATGCTGGCCCAGGGAAATGGAGTGATCCAAATTCCCACAATAGTGGGTTTTCCAATTACAAGAAAAAAAATGACCTTTTCTGATAGCGCCTCGGACGGCAGTGTGTATTTCCCAACCAAAATCTCCATGGACACAGAGGCCGCCATTGGAATAGTGGCCAAAATAGAGGCAGGAGAGGACAGCAAAATTGGCACTACCAACACTATGGCCAAATGCTGATATTTGCACCACAGGGCCCGTATCCATCTTTTCCACCGCCCAACCTTCCTTTTTCACCCGCGGATCTCGGATCGAGGGCCCCCTCCAATAGAAAATGTTTTCGAAACCAGGAGATGAACCTACAGGTGTTAAAAAGTCCATCAGCTGTATATAATATCTCCAAAAAGATACTAACTACAGAGAAGATAGCTGTTTTGGAGAAAGGGTTTTCCTTCATTCCAATGAAAAATCCCAGCAGATGGAATTGGAAATTGAACTTCGCAATTTCTTTAGGAAGGTATGCCTTCGAGATTACTTTGGGACAAAAGTTAGCGAGTCTAATGACAATAGTAATGCACCATTTAGACCAAAGTCAGGGTTTACCGCCACAGCCCAAATTATCTCCAATGAAATTATAACGTTTGAACGTTCTGTCCTAATCAACTTCAATTCTATTTTTTCATCTCCTGCGGAGTCTAAACATCTTGGAACATACAATTTCTCTAAAAAAGAATGGCAATGTCTTCAAAATCTCAAGGAAGATACTTCAATTATCATCAAACAGGCTGATAAAGGCAGAGACGTTGTGGTATGTGATACTGAATAGTATGACACTGAAGTTTTGAGACAGCTGGATAATTCTGCCTTTTACCATAGACTAAGAGGCGGTCCTACCGACAGTATTAGGGGGGATATCCTGGCTGTCACTACATGGGCACGCAAAGTAGATATACTAAGCGACAAGGAGTTCCAATACCTCACAACTAAAGGGACTAGGACTCTGCTTTTCTACATCCTACCTAAAGTGCATAAAAACAGCCACAACCCTCTCAGTAGGCCCATTGTCTCCATATGTGGGTCAATACTGGAGCCCTTGGGAAAGTATTTAGACTTTTTTCTTAAACCCCTAGCAGCCGCTACTGCCACCTACCTAGCGAACACGACATATGCGATTCTACATCTTGAGGGATTGCCTTTTGACCCTGCAACCCATCTATTCATCACATTAGATGTGGAGTCCCTTTATTACAACATTCCACAATTGGAGACTCTACCAATAATAAAGTTCTTCTTGGACTACAGAAGTGATCCCCAAATGGTTCCTAGTGATTTCTTGATTGAACTATTGGAAATAGCTTTAAACAAAAACTATTTCCGGTTCAAAGAATCATTTTTCTTGCAGACAAAGGGCACCGCCATGAGTGTGGCTTTTGCCCCTAATCATGCCATTGTCTATATGTGGGGGTTTGAAAAGGCTTTCATCTTGAATGGCTCCAATCCTTTCTACCAGGCCATACTATTTTACAAAAGGTACACAGATCACATTATTATCATCTGAGACAAAACCAAAGGTGACCATGTCCAGTTCTTGACATAGACCAATACCCTCAATGAACACCTTAAGTTTACTATGTCCGCTGATAACAACTCAATACCTTTTCTGGAACTTATGGTGAAGGTGAAAAATTGAGTCATCGTGGTGGATCTCTACCATAAAATTACAGACAGGAACACCATACTATATTTTGATAGTTTCCACCCTCATTCCTTACGAACTAGCATTCCGTATGGCCAGTTTTTTGAGGGCCAGGCAGGACTGCAGTGACAAACATGATTACTCTCTACAAGCAGACATAATAGAAGATCGCCTGCAGTCGAGGGGTTACCTGTCTCATATTTTGAGACAGTCACGAAAAAGAGCTTGCCATCAACATTGGGATATTTTGTTATTTAAAAATCCCTGGGAAAACCCATCCAATACATGGTTAGTGTGCACTATGACCTTCAGCACCTACCACCCGGCCATTAAAAAGGCTATAAGCAAACATTGGCCTCTGGTACAGCTGTGTGTCTACGGTGACAATCAACAACAAACTGTGGCACGTTTGAGACCACATGACTTGTAATTCTAAGAATGTCATATATTCTGTTACCAGCCCCTGCAACAAGACATATGTAGGCAAGACATCTAGGCCGGTGAAATTTAAAATTTACGGAACACAAGTCTAAGATTAGAACCAAAAGTGCTTCGTCCCCCCTTGTACCCTACTTTCTCGAGAATAATCACAATTGTGATGAACTTACTTGGTGCGTTTTGGAATTGGTCAAAGGCGTGGATTTGTATGCTACAGCGGCTAGACTCTCCACCCGTGAACAATGGTGGATCTATAACACCCAGAGTTTCTCAGCAGGTCTTAATCTCCAAGAAGAGTGGATTCTGGGCCCATGATTTATTATATGTCCGCTTCCGCTTTATCATAGACCTGTATGTACAATTCTGTACCGGGCATGGGTTCATGGGCCATGTCAGCCTGCTAAGACAGAGCTGCCTGTTTTTGATGCTAGTGAAATTGTGTCTTCACGGCTGCTGGGGCCATTAATTAAAATAACTATTAGTAACCCCGAGGTCTATTTAGGCATCTGAGGTTAGGTAGATATATGGACATACTTGTGGGGCCTTGACCGCTATCTCCTTGGTAAACAGTAATCAGAGGCTAGTTATGTGCCTTTCTGGACAACACGCGCTATGTCCATCAGTCCTGTTTTCATCCAGCCACAAAGACCTTAATGAGAATGCCAGTTATTTACCTTTTGAGCGCGGTTAATGGTCTAGCGCCGCCCCAATATGACACGTGAGGTATCACGTCCCCTACAGCTCCGCCCGCACCTGGCTGCATAAAAACGCCCATCTGTGCCGAGGTCAGGCGTTGTTGAAAACCCGAGATGTGGGTCGAGGAGGAGACGTTTTTCACTTTCCTTACCGTAAGCGTTTAGAAAAGAGGGAGTGCTGACAGGCTCCATACCTTATGACTAGCCACGGGTCAGTTTAAGTTTCAGTTTATACCTGAGAATAGAGACAGGGCGTGCTTTGCATTTTCATTTTTGTTTATTGGGTAATTGTCTGCAATGACACTGGAGGAACATGCAAACGTATCTTGAACACTGTAGACTTTTGGCACTTATAAAACATTTGAATTTACAACTTGTTCATTTATAGAGACAAACACAATACTCTGGATGCTTAATATGTCTGCGCCGTTTGAAAACAGGCGCCGCTTACCCTGATTACTTAATCTGAGCATCTTTTCAGTCCCGCGGGAGATACTGTGATTAATTTGGTAGGTGAACACGTCACAGTACCACCTGCTTTCAAGCTCACACTGAGCTTATCCTGATTGGCTTTTCAACCTGCCCTCTGACACACAGGTCCATCAACCCACACAGAGTGACAGCCCCTACCGGATCTTTAACCCGGTGGGATCAAAACGTAGCATTACGACAAAGTACTCACTACATGTGGATGACAGCTAGTAATCCATGGAAGGGTGACTCGGAGCCCCACTTTCTGGTGAGTTCTTTTCTACTGGTGCAGATATAACACACACATGTACAACTGGTGTACCCCTAGAGATAAAATGCAATTGAATGGGATGAAAAACATATCTGATGCATTAGAAGTAGGTGCTGTTTCCTCTTTATCTTACCATCTCGCTAAAGTTTTTATTCAGCCGTGAGGCTGTTACCACGCTGTACTCGCAAGACCAGCACCACTACTGCACTGTATACTTTTAAGCTTAAAATGAATGGGGTTTGAATGACCCTTTGATCTATTTTTTGAAACACAGGTCCTTTAACCTTGGGACCCCTTTGTACTCCACAACCAACAGGACATCTTCTTAACTAGCAAGGAAGCATCCATTCCAGGCGGCCTACAGTTAACCAGCCATGTGAGGGTGACTTAGAGTGCCCACTTTTGGTGAGTTCTGCAATATGTTTAATTGATGATTCTTTGGTTGAGAGGCAAATTGCCACCCAAATGCAAATTGGCCATTTCACTTCACCACTAGCATTTAGGGGACGTTGTTCCCATTTGAACAAATGTCCTTGTTTTCGTGTCTCCACAGGCCAACTACATTGTGGTCTGTTCAGCGTTGGGCTGACACGCTAGTGGAAGCAATTGGTTTATGTTTTCCTCAGCTTTCCTGGTTGAGAATATGGTATTAATTATGATAATTCTCCCTTTTACACTAATGCTTGAGGACATTTTTGTGACTGAAGCAAGCTTGTCTGTTTAGTAGCTCTCAATTGTACCCAATCCTAATGTGGTTATTTGTGTCTTTTTTTCCTTCCTTCTTTTTCTTTCCAGGGTTGATCAATTCGACTTAACCTACACCGATTGTAATGTTTTTTGATGTATTTTTAATTCACTCTGAATGATGCAGTGAAAACATAAGGGATATATTTGTCCTGAAGAAGACGGGAATCAACTGGAACTCAGTTAGAAAACTTGTCCCGTCGAAACTACCGCTGCTATGGAACGAATATTGCTAGGTTGATTTGTTATATTATAATACTATTAATGGTCCCTAGGTCAGCGTCGTCGACATACAGCACTCCATTGCCACTGTATTCTATGAGCTATCACAGAGTTAACACGGTGATTTGTATGCACAGTATTTTATTGAGTAAGACCCAATATGCATTAAGGGTCAATTAAGATGTAATATGTGTTTTATCAATTTGTTCAGAAAATAAAAAATGACTACTGCTTTACAGATACCATCTGACCCAACCCCAGGAAGACATGACAGGCCCCATTCCACAGGGGACCCCGGCACCTGGATGCCAACGTGGTCACAGCCAGACAGGTGCAGCACCAACACCTAGGGCCATTCGGACCATGAAGGGATGCCCTGCGCAGTAGAAAGAGGCTCCACCCCAAGACACGGCACGGGACACTGGCCCGCATAGGAAGAGGTGCTTCACTGATGAGGAGATCCAGATCATCATCGACTACCTGACCAATCACTACCCTGAGATATGCCAGTATGCAGGCAGCACCCATACACCCGCACAACTGATGATGCATTGGAAGCGGGTCACAAACCAGATTAATGCCTTAGGTGTGGAGATGCGCTTTGCGGCACAGGTTGTAAAGCAGTGGAATGATCTCACACATAGGACCAAGAACATGCTCAGTGTCAACTTGGCCTCTGCACTGACCACTGGAGGGGGCCACCAGAGGAGGGGCAGCTGACACTGCATGAAGAGGCCATAAGCCAATTAATCACTGTTGAGCAGGTGCAAGGCCTGGGAGGCCTGGAGAACTATGAGGACACCTATGTTGAGTGTACATCATCCTGCATCATATGTTTCACCAATCATGCATGATCCGCCATATATGTGTAGTGTTACATCTAGCTATAGTTGCATAATATCCCAGTGAAATGCATGTATGTCGTGTACCAATGCATCCATGGCAGCTCTTATCCAAGAATGCCACTGTTTGCCCTCTCAGGCATGCAGCATCACTAGTGAAGCTGGTAAATGGTAGAACAGCCTACATCTGTTTGTTTGTTTATTTATTTATTTATTTATTTATATAGCGCTTTATACCAAGGCGCTGTACAGTGGAACAACAAAATACAAAATAACAACATTTAACAATGAGAGCAACATTTACATCATGAATCATTCAACAAAGCAGTGCAAAGAGTAATTAACTTAGATGGGGGGTGGAAAGGGGAGAGGGAAGAGGTGGGGGCAGAGTAGGAGATGGACAGGGCGAGGGAGAATGGAAGGGGAAAAGAGAGAAGTAGGAGAGGGGAGAGAGGAATCAGAAGAGGGTAAAAAGAGGGGGGTGTGGGGGAAGTGAAGAGGGCAGAGTAGAAGTTTTCAAGGAGGAGAATGGAGGAGAAGGGATTTAAGGGAAGTGGTAAATGAGGTGAAGGTTGTGGTAGAGCGGATTGTAGGAGGGAGCGAGTTCCAATGCAGGGGTGCAAGTAGTTGGAATGAGCGGAAACGGGAGGAAGCGCAAGGGGAAGGAGGAACAGTGAGAAGGAAATGGTCAGCGGAGCGAAGGGAGCGGGAGGGGGAGTAGAAGGAGAGGAGGGAGGAGAGATAAGGAGGAGCAAGACCATGGAGGGATTTGAAGACAAGGCAGAGAAAGTAGAACTTTAGTTGTGAGTGGAAAGGTAGCCAGCCAAGGTGAGAGAGCGAGGAAGAGATGGAGTCACGGGAGGTAAGGAGACAAAGGGTACGAACAGCAGAGTGGCATATGGATTTTAGAGGGGTAAGCTGAGATGCGCGAAGTCCAAAGATTAGAGAGGAGCAGTAGAAGAGGCGGGAAAAGATGAGAGAGGAAATTAGGAGTTTGGTGGCGTGGAATGTGAGGGAGGGGCGGATTGTGCGTATATTGTAGAGGTGGTATTGGCAGGAGCGGGAGGTGAGTGAAATGTGTTGTGAGAAGGTGAGAGAGGAGTCAAAGAGAACGCCTAAATTATGAGCTTGGGGAGAGATAGGGAGATTCGAGGGTGGAAAGTGAATGAAAGGAGGAGGGGAGGGAGGGGGGTGAGAGTTAGAGGGGAAGAAAAGGACTTCGGTTTTATCGGTGTTAAGAGAGAGAAAGCGGGAGGACATCCAGTTCTTGATAGCAGTGAGACAGGAGGAGAGTTTAAGGTGGAGGTCAGGCGAGAAGGAGGAGAAAGAAAGAAAGAGTTGAGTATCGTCAGCATAAAAGTGGTGAGAAATGCCAAACGAAGAGATGACAGGGGCAATGAGAGAGGTGTAAAGAGAGAAAAGGAAAGGACCAAGTACAAAGCCTTGAGGAACACCATAGTTAAGAGGGAAGGAAGGAGAGGACTGGCCTCCCCACGATACAGCAAAGGAACGGGAGGAGAGGTAGGAGGATAGCCATTTTAGAAGAGGGCTGTTAAACCCAAAGGAGGAAAGAGTATGAAGCAGGAGTGGGTGATTGACAGTGTCAAACGCTGCAGAGAGATCATGTAGAATAAGGATAGAGGATTGCTTAGCATGTCGAGCAGAGAGGAGTGAGTTAAGGATAGAGATGAGAGCAGTTTCAGTGGAATGTTTTGGACGGAAGCCAGATTGGAAGGGAGGAAGGAGAGAGGAAGAAGTAACAATGTATGAGAGTTGAGAGTAGGCAAGGTGCTCAAGAAGCTTAGAGAGGAAAGGTAGAAGAGAAATAGGTCTGTAGTTAGCAGTGAGCAGTGGATCAGCAGAGGGCTTCTTTAGAATAGGAATAAACGTTGCATGTTTGAACGCAGAGGAAAAGATTGATGAGGAGAGGCAAGAGTTGAAGAAGGTGGTAAGGTAAGGGATAAGAAGAGGTTAGATCTTGGGGATAAGAACGGAGGGGAGAGGGTCAGAGGGGGCGGATGTGGGGTGGGCTTTGGAAAGAAGGAGACTTCAGAAGGGGAAACAGGAGAGAAGATGGGCATAGTAGAAGAGGGAGGATAGGGGGGAGGAGGAGAGGGGGAGTCAGAAAGGGAGTTCATTTTTTCCAGAGAGTGAGGATTTTGGAGGAGAAGAAGTTGGCAAAGTCAGAAAGAGAGAGTGTGGAATTGGTTGAGGGATCAGGAGTAGGAGGAGAGAGAAGACGGCAGAGAGTTTGGAAAATCCAACAAGGGTGGGAGGCTTGAGACTAGGTTAGAGTAGTAGGAGGATTTGGCTGCTGCAAGACAGGAGTTGTAAAGTCCATGGTAAGAAAAGTAAGAGGTTTGATTAGATAGCGAGGGAGATTTGAGCCAGAGTCTCTCTAACCGCCGGAGAAGGCGCCGCATAGAAGAGAGATGAGAGGTAAGCCAAGGTTGAGAAGGCTTCTGAGTAGGACGAAAGAGAGAATGAGGATATAGTTAATCTAGGGCAGTGGAGATGGAAGAGGATAGGGAAGAGAGGACATCATCTGCAGAGAGTAGAGCAAAATCATGGGGAAATGGAAGAGAAGCTGAACAGGTGTCAGAAAAGAGGTTAGCATCGAAGTCCCGAAGGTCACGACGCGAGTAAATTGGAGGGGAGGGATTAGCAGTAGTGGAGTATGAGAGGGGGGATAGGGAGAATGAGAGTAGGGCATGGTCTGAGAGATAAACAGGAAGAGAAGAGACCAGGGAGGAGGGATATGAGGAATTGAAGATGAGGTCGAGAGTGGAGCCAGAGGGCTGAGTGGGGGAAGAGGGAAGGGGGAGAGGAGGTAGGAGTCGAGGATGGAAATGAGGGGGGAAGATTGAGGTGGAGGGGGAAGATGGATATTAAAGTCACCAAGTACAGTAAGAGGAGAGGGGGAGGGAGAGATAAGTGAGAGGAGGTGATCAAGGTCTTCGTAGAAGGAAGAGAGAGGGCCAGGGGGTTGATAAATGATCAGGAAGGAGATAGGGTGAGGAGAGGAGAAAGACTTGTACAGGAATTCAAAGGAAGGAAAAGAGGGGAGAGTTGGAGAGGAAGAGGAGGAGATATATTTGGGGTGGTACAGGAGACCAATGCCTCCACCACGGCCAGAGGGGCGGGGGGTGTGAATGAAGGAGGAAGAAGAGGTCGGCAAGGAGGCAAGGACAGAGGTGTTGTGAGGGGGAATCCAGGTTTCGGTAAGACAGAGGAAATGAAGGTGAGGCGAAAGAATAAATCAAGGGTAGCTGCAGTTTTATTACAGATGGATCTGGCGTTGCAGAGAGCAGTGTTCAAGAGGGCAGAGTGGTTGGTAGTGGGGGGATAGAGAAGGTTAGGGCGGTTAGTGAAGGAAGGATGGTTACTGGAGGGGTAGGGGTGATGATGGTGAAGAGGATTGGGCATCTGGACTAGGAGGAGAGAGGAGAGAAGGAGGGAAAGGGGAAGGTGGAAGGGTGGAGAGAGGGGGGGAGAGTGAGGCAGAAGGGGGTTATGGAGGATCGCATACCAATGGATGTGGAGAAGGACAAGTAGAGAAGAGCTGCAGTTGTAGGAATTAGGAATGTGTGAGGTAGAGACCAGTGTGACAGTTACAGAAGGAGGGGGTGGTGGGCACTGTAGGAGTAGGAGTAGAAGGGGGGAGTGGAAAATGACAGGAGGGGGTTACTTGGAATAGAAGTTGGAGTAGTCCATGCACAGGATGGTGCTAGAGGTGGGCTCGGGGCCAGTGATGAGAGGTAGCCCAGAAGGAGCTGCAAGTTGACTGGACATGGTTCTCCAGTTCTCTATTCCAATCATGAATTGTGTGTCATGTTCTGACTGTGGTAGGGTCTGTGGATTCGGGTGGATGACTGATGCCATGTGAAGTCCTTCTGCATTACAAACACACATGTGCTCTTCTTGTCCGTGGTATGTATGCTGACATGACAGTTGCATGAACATCAGTGAATGTGTTTGCCACTTTTGTACGTTAATGTGTCCGCTAATGGCATGGACAGGACCAGGGGGTGGGGAGCATTGTCAGCAAAAGCCATACATCTATGGCTCACAGCTCATAGTTTTGGAATGCACAATGTCTGATGGTAAGGTGCCTGCCATTAGGTGTTTGAGTGCACTTTGATGCAGATGTGCAATTGTGTCTCGAGGCACAAGACTTTAAATGTTTTTCTCTGTCCACGTGCAGGTGAGGATGTACCAGATGCAGAAGAGGAAGTAGAAGAAGAAGAGTTGGTGGCACGCCAGACAACCTGTGGAGGACGTGGTGTTGTATGACATGAGAAACCACTGCTGCTCCAGACCATAATCAGTCATCCTGCAGCCTCTTCGGACTCTTCTGTCTCAGTTGATTTGGATGCTGAACAACATGTGTATGCCTCAAAGATGACAAAGGTTAGTACCCCAATGGGCAGATCAGATGAGGCCATTGAGTCTGCTGCGGTGCAGCTGGCTTCACAAGGCCAGTCAGTGGTGGGCCCCCCACCTGTGGCGGTTACGGCTGCAAGGCCACTCTCCTATGAATTGGCATCAGATTCTGGGGCTGATATCAAAGGGAGTGTTGCAGACCTGCAGCCAATGACAGGAGCACCACTGTAACAGGCATGGTCCCTTGCATCAGGCCACCATGGGCCCGCACACATGGTGGACGTGTGCCTGCTGGAGAGACAGTGTGGGATCAGCCGATGGTGCATGCTGCCATTCAACATGGCAATGTGTTGGACAATATTTGAGAGGGCCTGGATAAGATGGCCCAGACCATGACCCCACCAGCGACCCAGGTAGAACAAGGGCTGCAGGTCATGCTGTCCTCATGCCACTCCCACAGACTGTGCATTGAGGCCAACATTGAGAGCTGATGGGCTGATCTGAGGTGTCTGTAGGAGTGCCTGCAAGCAGATGCTCAGGCACACAAAGGCCCTGAGGCATGAGATGGAGGCCTTGAGGAGTTTGATGCATGAAGAACTCTCAGCCACAAGGGCACTGCTCGAAGAGGAGATGTATGCCGTCAGGCAGACACAGTCCGAGCAACTCAATGCATCACGAGTGAGTGCGCATACAGACTCTGCCGCCATTTGTGAGTAAATGCATGGAGACTTCACTGCCATTGCTGTGTTGGTGCATTCAATCATGTCACGGCTGGATCTGGCCAATGAAAACCAGGCCTTGGCACTGCATGTATGGCTCTACCAGCACAACCACCTGAAGATCAACCACAGGATGGGGGTCCCAGCACAGCCCAATCTCCTGAACCACCATTGATGTGAGGTCCATGAGTCCATGAGCCCATTGAGGGATTATTTTTTTCTGACATGCACCCTCCTCCTCCCCTTCCAGGTTGGACTTCCCTCAACCCCCTGTCCAGGGTGGACAATTTCTTTTTTTTAACATGACCGGTGTGGTCGGATTTGTATACCCCTTAATTGGTAATGGACATTTTTTTTCTTATTTTGCAATCCCCATGTCCTGGATGGAGGCTTTTCTTTTTTTTGCCCATTTCAAGATGGACCTTTTTTCTGTTGTTTCTTTTTTTCCTTGAGATGTGCTATTGCCCTCTGAAAGGCGCTGATGAGTGTAGTAGTGGATATGCAGCCATGCACAGTTCTGTCAGCTGTCATGGTTGTCTTGAGGTTGACAGTATGGCATGTGCAGGTAACAATGGGTTGACAGAATTTTGACAGATAAGTGCTGTATGCATGATTATCAACTATGGCTGGTGAAATGCAAGGTCCCATGTTTTTGCAGTGATACTGATTAATCCGGTGTCTGCACTCCATGGGAGGTCCACCCTGCCCCCTTTCATATCCCTAGTCCCATTGCCCACTGCCAGGGACTGGCACTCCTTTCACGAATTTGGAGGTACTGTTTCTGATGGAGGTGATGAGGGAATCACATCATGCCAGCTCTGTCAGCAGGTAAGAATGTGCACTGTCTCTCATGTTGTGTCTGTTGTATTGGTCACCATAGTCGTTGCATCCATGACACATTTTTGCTAGCTGGGGTTGTAATCCTTGAGGCATCGTTAATGGCAATGCAGATGTGTGTGCATGTGCAGTTACACGTCAATGCGGATGCATTGTTTTGTTGGATTCACTTTCACAATTGACGCAATTAATCGAAGTGATTGAGCATCAATTGTCATGCTTTAGTGATTGGCAGTATTTCCATCATTCTAAATGTTCATACTAATTGACGTCATGCATTTATGGCATATGTACATTTGTTTCTCCAACACTTGCCTCAATCATCGTGATGATGTCTCCTTACTGCCACCCTTCTACTCCCATGCTCCATGTTTCCTATGGGGCCCTGCAGGTGTACTCCCTGCCCACTCCACTCCCTTGTCAACTCCAATGACCTGCCCTGCCACTATGCCACATGTAACACACACGACCATTATGAGGTCTACTAATCCTCAGCTTCACTGCTTCATGACGTAGCCTATGGTGATACAGTTCTGGGCATTTGTGTATGTTGACTCCACAGGGCAGGTTTGTCAGACTTGCTGCATGTAGGGTTGTACAGATATGTGCATGTGTACCCCTAATGGACTGCTCCTGTATTACTCGGGTCACTTATTGTACACTGTTTGTTTCTGTATGCTCTGTACACCAGGATGTCTTGCAAGGTTTTTTTTTGCATTACTTGTTCATCTAGAACTGTGAGTGACTACACAGTGTGTGTGCACACATTGTGGGTCAATGCATGTGTTATTCATCCCCTCCCCACAGCTTGTCTTTATCTGTTGTCCCTGTGGGAGTTGCCAGTGCACCATGGTATCCATGCACACTTACTGGGATTATCTCACAGAGGGTGTGTGGTCTGTTGGAGGGTGAGTGAACAGCATGTTGTCCTGAGGTCCATTGACAGTGGTATCCAACAGGGGGGGTTGATAGTTGGTCCAGGCTATGGGGATGTGGTTGTGGGCACTTCTTTACTGGGATGTTGCATATATGTATATCTTTCTGCTTTGCATGCAATGGTGGGTGGTGCATGTTGTATGTTTGATGTAGAGCTGCTGATGTCCTTCATCGCCCCTACATGTGGCACTTTTTTCACCTATGTGCCTTCCAGGCTCTCTGACCAGGCTGCTTCTTACACAAGTGTTCATGTCTATGTCTTCCTCTCTTGGACAAATCCTCTCTGCCCTCACCCACTGTGATGTCAGACATATCCATTCTCATCTCTCCTACAGCCAGTCTTCTCCTTGCACCACTTTTCACCTATCCCTCTCTCTCTCCCTCTTCAGTGTACTGCTCGACAATTGTCATTCTGTATACTATCTCCCTCTTTCACTCTGTCATCCTTCGACACTAGGTGGTCCATGTCTATGTCCTTGTGCCATACATAAGATGTCATGGCTGTCCAGTATCTTTATGTTGATACAATCCATGTCTTTGCTAGTTCAAAAAAATAAAATCAGGTAGGATGCCGTGGATGTGAGCCAGGTGGGTACCCTGTGCAGGTAAGTGAATCACACTCAGGGTTGTACTTGTGTTGTCGGTGGTAGCAGTGAGTCAGGCACTGCTTGGGTTTGTTTCACTTTTACTTGTATTGAGGTGCGCCAGTCCAGCTTCATGGATACATGTGACACATGGTTTTGATAAACTGGTGTGTCTATGCATGCTGTTTTCTCATGACAATCAGGGTCGCACTGGTTGCAGGTCATAGTTGTGAGGGAGGTTGTCACTGTAGGGCCTTTGTTGGTGAGTTGTGATGAGAGTGGCAGGTTGGGCTGTGAGTGTGCTGGGACACATGATGATCGTAGTGATGGGGAGTGTTTCCTTGCAGTTTTCACATATGACTTGCCTGCCTTGTGGTATCACGTTCAATGAATTTGTACTAGTCATGTCTACCCACACGGGCAGCCGATTTTTCTTTCTTCTTCCCCTTCTGAGGTTGCTGTCCCGAGGTAATTCCACAAACACAGCACAACATTGAAGGACATTTGGGGTATGCTATGTTCACCACAGACACCAGGCACACACCATTGGTCGGGTGGTGTTGTTTGCCATGGTGAACATTTACTGTGCACGGTACACAAGCAGATTTTTTGACACATGTTGGCAGCTGCTCACTGCATCTCAACACACGCTTCAGAGTCAGGCATATTGGTCCCCAATCAATCCAGTTTCCTGTTGCCTGGTCCCTTTTGTGTTTCAGAGTTCTTGGCCTCTGTTTCTCATTCCTTTCTCATATCTGCTTGTCTCTTTCATGCCAGTTGCCTCAGTGACCTACCTTCCAGTATGACTGCTGCCTCTGTGAACAGCTGCCTTCTGCCGGATCATGTTTTTTATGGAGTTGATTTATATTTTTGCATCATGCTGTCTTGGACTTTACATCATCGGCTCCCCTGCCAGTGTTTACAGCAATGCCCCACTGCCACGTTAATCAGAGTATGCAATATTGTGGCATTGAGAGTACTTCCAATGTGATCCTGGGTTTCCAACCTCTCAGTGGTCTCTTTTTGGGAGTCCTCTCAGTGTCATACTGAATGTGGCAGGATCAGAGTGTTGACGATGTCTCATCACCATGAGAAGAGGTAAGTGTTGTCTGGTCCTTCACTGCATGGCAATCTGGGGGGCAGACAGTCTAGGTGATGGGGGTGGTTGTCACTGCCCACAGCACCTTTCCCAGGGATCACCTCACCTGGAGCTTCACTGTGGCTGGATACCTTCTGTCTCCTTCTCCGGTCCTTCGAGGGTTTCTCTTCTTCGTCTTCCTTCTTTAGAGATCCTTTCCCCTTCTTACGTTCAAAGAGATAGGGGCGGTCTCCTCCCGAGGCCGCCCTGACCGTTGATGGAACAAAACAGTCAAGTGAACCCAGGGGAGCCCGCTCCTTCAAAACAGGGAAAAAGCCTGAAAGGCAGAAAAAACCCTGTGTAGCTGCAGATGATGCTGGCCGGGTGGATTTGAAGGTCCAGAGGCTGGTATGGACTTGCAACAATGATCTTGATTGTAACTCCAAAGGATAGCGACACCGTTACTGGGCTTTCCTTGGGAGGGATGAAAGAGCCCGGGAAGGAGAGGCAGAGGATGAAGCCGCTGAAGAGGACTTCCGCAATACAAACGAAGCGTCCAAGGGTAAGCAATGGGAAAGCTCGACCGGAGAACAGGTAAGATCAGGGAGAGCGAGAAGTCAGAATGAGAGAGAGAGCAAGAGAGAATGAGTGAGAGAGAGTGAGAGAGATCGAGTGAGTATGAGTGAGAGAGAGTGAGAGAGAGCGCGAGAACGGAGATGAAGTGAAAGTAACCCCGAGCGGGTGGGAGCCGACAAGTCAGAACCCGGCCGCCGGGGAAGACAGGTCTGCGGCAGCGGGAAGCAGATCGCAGAAACAGAGCTTAGCAAAGCCGGGAATAGTAGACCAAGTAGAGAAGCACGAAAGACAAGGGAAGAGAACCGAAAACCAGCGAGAAGGCTAGGGCAGCCGAGAATAAATAGGGAAGAAAAAGGGGTAATACAGAGACAGGGGAAAATCTAGGAAGGCACTGTAGAGGAACAAAACGAAAGTCAGCGAAAGCGAGTTGAACGCGACTCGCAGGGGGCGTGGCTTCCATATATGCCCATAGCAAAACAAAGGCTGGACCGCTAGCAGAAAAGCCGTAGAGACCTAATAGTCCCTCCATCTTGCCCATAGCTTCCATGGCCGCAGCGGTGTGACAGTATGCCCTCTCCTCATCCCTTCTCCTCCAGGTTTCCCTGGGTGAAGGCGATGGAACAGTCTAAGTAGACGTGGGGCGTGAATGTTACGTCTGGGTTCCCAAGATCGCTCTGCAGCAGAGTACCATTTCCAATGGACCAAATACTGTACGATGCCATGTCTGTAACGGGAATCCAACAGCCTATCCACTTCATATTCTTCAGGCAGGGTCAGGATCCTCGATCCTTGAGGAGGAGAGTCCACGACGACTCATGGGATCGGGATGATAAGTTTTCAGGAGAGAGGTATGAAATACAGGGTGAATCTTCTTCAGACTAGGTGGTAGTCGTAAGCAAAAAGCGACAGGGTTAACCTGAGACAGAATAGGGAATGGACCTATGAAACGGGCCGAGAATTTCCCTGGGTGAACCCAACGTGGGAGATATTTGGTTGATAACCACACCTTAGTTCCTACTGTCCACCTGGGATTAGGTGATCTCTTCTTATCGGCATATTTCTTGTAGCGGATCCTACTAGCCTCCAACTTCTGCACCGCCTCCTTTTGGATGGAACGAAGATCATGAAGGCGTTGATCAACCGAGGGCACAGTTGTAGGAGGTACCCCAAAGAGAGGTATGTGTCTCGGATGATACCCGTAGGTAAAGAAGAAGGGACTAAATCCTGTAGCGGAATGTTGGGTATTGTTGTAGGTGAATTCGGCCGATGCTAGATAGGACTGCCACATGTCCTGTTCCTGATGGCAGAAACAGCGGAGATATTGTTCGAGGGTGGCATTTAAACGTTCTGTTTGGCCGTTGCTCTGGGGATGGTAACCAGAAGATAAAGCTCTCTTTATTCCCAACGAGCTACATAACGCTGACCAAAATCAAGAGGTGAATTGAGCCCCCCTATTAGACACGATGGTCCGGGTAGGCCATGTAATCTCACCACATCTCTCAGGAATACTTCGGCCGCAGCAGTAGCAGAAGGTAGGCCAGGCAAGGGAGAGAAATGTGCCATCTTGCTCAGGGTGTCTACAGTCACCATGATAGCTGTGTACCCCCTAGAGGGGGGAAGATCTACAATAAAATCAGTAGAAATATGTTCCCAAGGTTGAGATGGTAGAGGTTCTTGTTGGAGCAGGCCTAAAGGTCGGTGAGTGGTTTGCTTGTTGGCTGCACATACTGGACAACCCGTCACATATGCCTTAATGTCTTTTATCATTGTCGGCCACCAGAAATATCTAGAAGCCAAATGTAGGGTTGCCCCTTGGCCCTTATGCCCAGCCGAAGGAAGGTCGTGGCACCAATACAAGGCTTGAGTTTGAAGTTCCTTAGACGGTAGATACAGTGCGCCCTGATGAAAGTACAACATACCCCTCTTAACCAAGAGTGGTTGGTACTCCGATGACACTTCGGAACGACTGGTAGCAAGCTCTACATCTTGCAAGAAGGAGCTAATCATTCCCAGGATTCTCTTGTCCACAAGTATTTCATCCTGGCCCTGATTCTCTTGATACTCCAGGCTCCGAGAAAGAGCATCCGCTAAGGCATTGTCCTTTCCGGGAAGGTAAGTTATTTCAAAGTCAAATTGGGAAAAAAAATAGGCCCATCGAGCATGTCGGGAGTTACAACACTCCATCTGCTGCACAACCTTCAGATTCCGGTGGTTTGTATGGACTAGAAAAGGATGGGCAGCTCCCTGTAATAAATGTCTCCATTCAATGCATGCCTGGCGGATCGCCAGTAGCTCTCGTTCCAATACTGAGTAATTCCTTTCATTTGGTGTAAGTGACCTGGAATAATATGCAACCGGATGTTCCACTCCATCCTTGCCAGTCTGCAGGAGGGCGGCTGCAATTGCCCCTCCTGAGGCGTCCGACTCTACACAAAGGGGAGAGATTGGTTAGGTTCCACTAGAATGGGAGCTGTCGTGAAGGTCTTCTTGAGTAACTGGAAGGCTTGATCGGCATCATTATCCCATTCAAACTTCTGACCCTTCTTAAGAAGACGAGTGATGGGCAAAACAATGTCAGAGAAATTAGGGATGAATCGTCTATAAAAGTTGGACAGACCCAGAAACCTCTGTATTTCCTTGGGACTCTTTGGAGTAGGCCATCTAAGGACTGCCCTTACCTTTTCGGGATCCATCTGTACCCCCTCCTTTGAGAGGATGTACCCTAAATATGACACTGAGGCAGCTTCGAAGACGCACTTCTCTGGCTTAACCAGGAGCTGATTATCCCTTAACCTTTGGAGGACCTGAGTGACATGCCTTCAATGTTCTGAAAGGGAAGAAGAAAAGACCAAGATATCGTCCAGATAGACCACTACAGAGGCATATAACAAGTCCAAGAAAATCTTATCAACAAAACGCTGGAATACGGCGGGGGCGTTCACCAGACCAAAGGGCATGACTCTATATTCAAAATGCCCCAGAGGAGTCCGAAAGGCGGTCTTCCACTCGTCCCCCTTCCTAATTCTCAGCAAATGGTAGACTCCCCGAAGATGCAGCTTGGTGAAGATAGAAGCTCCTTCAACAGCTTCAAGTACCTCCTTTATAAGGGGCATAGGGTATCTATCTCGAATAGTCAAGCTCTTCAATCCCCGGTAATCTATACACGGCCTGAGTTCTGCGGTACCCTTCTTGGGCATGAAGAACATAGAGGCCCCTGCTGGAGAATGAGATTCTTGGATCAAGCCATTTTGTAGATTGGCATCTAGATATTCTTTCAGTGCCCTTCTTTCTGGTAGGGACATAGGATACATGCGCCCAAAAGGAACCGATGCTTCAGGCTTCAGATCGATGGCACAGTCCTCTGCTTGATGTGGGGGTAGAGTACGGGGTAGTTTATCTTCAAAAATCCTGGCGTACTGCTGGTAATACGGAGGAATCGTCTGAACCACCGCCGAGGAGGTTGGAATTGCGACTCCCTTCCCCTCAAAAGGAGATGCCTGGGGTAGACACGAAGCCGAGCAATACGGCGACAGAAAACAAACGGTGTTGGCAGACCACTCAATCCTGGGATTATGTTTCCGTAGCCAAGGTATGCCCAGGATGACAGGGAAGTGGGCAGCTCTAATAACATCAAAGGTAATCTGTTCTTGGTGCTGAAACAAAGACATGGTGGCAGGACCGGTCTCCTTGATGATAGGTCCGGATGAGAGAGGGGCTCCGTCTACACCCTCTACTGGCAAAGCACAGTTCTTTTGATGTAGGGGAATAGCTTGTTCTTGCGCCCACTGAATATCAATAATGTTTCCTGCAGCATCGCAGTCCAACATAGCCAAGGTTTCTAGTGAAGCGAGAGATTCAAAAGTAAGATGAACCGTAAATACCATAAGTCTATGGTCCTCTCCCGACACGTCCTGTTGCCTAGAATTGCAGGGATTCTTCAGCTCCGCCCGGTTCCTTTCCCTGCTCAAGACCGGGGAGATGCGTTTCCCGAACGTCTCGGAGGTACCTCGGGGCAACTCCGAAGCAAATGCTTCTAGGATCCGCAGTACATGCACAGACCTTGATCTCTGCGTCTCTTTCGTTCCTCGGGAGTCAACGGACCTCGAGTTGTTCCTATTTGCATAGGCTCTTCTGTCTGTGGTCTGGTAGGGGAATTTGCCGTGGGGTTTCCTACAGAGTGATGAAGTCTAAACCTCCTTCTTTCTGACCTTCGCTCCTGCAATCTGTATTCCAACTGCAGAGACATTGTGACCAAATCTTGGAAGGAAGCAGGACGTGCCATCCGAGCAAGCTCGTCCTTGAGTTCATCATGTAAGCCTCGTCGGAAGAGGGTCTGCTGTACAGAATCCGGCCACCCCGCCTCCATAGCCAGTTTCATAAATGTGGAAGCATAAGTTTGGACATCCTGGTTTCCTTGATGGAGGTCTAGAAGGGCTTCATAGGAAGAATATTGAACCTCTGGTCTTTCAAATCTGACACGCATCATCTGAGTGAACTGAGTGTAGTCATTTACAGCAGGGTTTGCCTGAGATATCAGTGGAGTAGCCCAGGCCAAGGCATTGCCCACAAGGTTGGAGACCAGAAAGCCTACCTTGGCTCTGTCGAGTTCATAAGCCTTAGGTCGAAACGTAAAGTATATCATACAGGCATCCAAAAATTCTTTCAAGAGTTGAGGACTGCCATCATATTTCCCAAAGGAGAAAGTCAGTGGAGGTAAGTCGCCTCGGAAATCTTCTCGAGCCGCTACCTGTTGGCGTAAGTTGATATTCTCTGTTCTGAGGCTCTGAACCTCTGCCTGGAGGCCTTGAATCGCTGTCACCATCTCCTGGTATTGCTCCAAGGAGGCCATAGTAGTTGGGTGGCGTTGCAAACTGTCACCGCCCACAGCACCTTTCCCAGGGATCACCTCACCTGGAGCTTCACTGTGGCTGGATACCTTCTGTCTCCTTCTCCGGTCCTTCGAGGGTTTCTCTTCTGCGTCTTCCTTCTTTAGAGATCCTTTCCCCTTCTTACGTTCAAAGAGATAGGGGCGGTCTCCTCCCGAGGCCACCCTGACCGTTGATGGAACAAAACAGTCAAGTGAACCCTGGGGAGCCCGCTCCTTCAAAACAGGGAAAAAGCCTGAAAGGCAGAAAAAACCCTGTGTAGCTGCAGATGATGCTGGCCGGGTGGATTTGAAGGTCCAGAGGCTGGTATGGACTTGCAACAATGATCTTGATTGTAACTCCAAAGGATAGCGACACCGTTACTGGGCTTTCCTTGGGAGGGATGAAAGAGCCCGGGAAGGAGAGGCAGAGGATGAAGCCGCTGAAGAGGACTTCCGCAATACAAACGGAAGCGTCCAAGGGTAAGCAATGGGAAAGCTCGACCGGAGAACAGGTAAGATCAGGGAGAGCGAGAAGTCAGAACGAGAGAGAGAGCAAGAGAGAATGAGTGAGAGAGAGTGAGAGAGAGCGAGTGAGTATGAGTGAGAGAGAGTGAGAGAGAGCGCGAGAACGGAGATGAAGTGAAAGTAACCCCGAGCGGGTGGGAGCCGACAAGTCGGAACCCGGCCGCCGGGGAAGACAGGTCTGCGGCAGCGGGAAGCAGATCGCAGAAACAGAGCTAAGCAAAGCCGGGAATAGTAGACCAAGTAGAGAAGCACGAAAGACAAGGGAAGAGAACCGAAAACCGGCGAGAAGGCTAGGGCAGCCGAGAATAAATAGGGAAGCAAAAGGGGTAATACAGAGACAGGGGAAAATCTAGGAAGGCACTGTAGAGGAACAAAATGAAAGTCAGCGAAAGCGAGTTGCAACGCGACTCGCAGGGGGCGTGGCTTTCATATATGCCCGTAGCAAAACAAAGGCTGGACCGCTAGCAGACAAGCCATAGAGACCTAATAGCGCCTCCATCTTGGCCATAGCTTCCATGGCCGCAGCGGTGTGACAGTGGTAAGGTGCCACTGTGTGGGGTGTTCATATTATATTGGCGTGATGTGGGAAGATCTGGCTGCATCGGTGCAGGAACACATGGTTATGGGTGGCTTGTGAATTTGTGTTTGCATTTGTTCCATATCACTCAGGGGGCCACACGTTGCTGTGTAATTGGGTGCATGGATGTGTTGCATGCCCTGATATTGTGTTGTTTTTCTCTACGGAGGCATTCTGCAGGTGAAGATGGCTGCTGCGATTGAAGGGGATGTTGCTGTTGTGTGTGTGTGTGTGTACAAAACACAGCATCAAAGTTGGTTGGTTTCCATTCATACAAAGGGGAACATCCATGGATTCCAGGGTCCGGCTGGTGCAGGCTCACAACAGATAAGGTTGGTGGTGAGATGTGCATCTTTCGTGCAATGCACTTGCATTTTTCAAAATCTGTATGACTGTTTTGATGTGACTGTGTATTGTGAGCATAGTTGTTGTCAGGGAATGGGTTGGCCACTCGACCTGTATATTGTTTGTGGAACACGCATACAGGGTCCAGAGCAGTCTTCACATGTGTTTGTTGCTCATTTCCATTTTGAACTATGCCTTCCTACTTGTGGTTTAATGTGTGTAGTTTGGGGCCTATGTGCAGAATAGTTGTTGTTGTCCATGTAACAGTGGCTGGGGACTCTGTTGCTTCTGCTGTGTGCTTTTGGGTGTACTACATGGACACTGTTGGTTCAGGTTGCTATGACTGTGTTGGTGATTTGTGCAAAGCATACAGATTAGGGGTGTATGGACCACGTTTGCACCCTTAGAAATTGGCAAATAATCACTGGAAATTAAAATATGAAATACGGATTAGAACTACTTCCGATTCACAGTATGAAAAAGACGTGTTGAATCCCTGCTTTCACACTCACAGCGACGTGGTATTGCACATAGTACCGCATGAAGACAATAGTATTTTGATTGCCTGATTGGAAAAAGTAAACAAGTAGCTTTTGATGGGCATGAATAACTAGGTGCTATGAAATGAAGGTTACCAAGTTAATGCATTTTATGTGTTACAACATATTTGTACTTGTTTATAAATTTCTCTCATTTGTGAATTGGACTTCATTTTTGATGCCTTCAAAATCATTTTACTCTCAACTTTGAAAAATAGGGAGTACCATATTCCCACTAACAAATCTTATCTGGGGCACTGTTTGTGCATGTTGTTTTATGTATAATGGATGCACACAATTTGCCTCTCCCATAGTCACATTCTCAGGGGGTTGTTCTGGGCATGGAGGATAAGCCCCAAGTAATCATTGAATGACACCTGGGATGTGGCCTCACTTTGTGTGCTCCACAGGGGCAGGTTTTTATGTGGAGAATGATTGCACCTGCTGGTGCATGGAGCCTAGTGGCGTGCTCTTTGGCCAACCAAGGGCAAGGGTGGTGCCTGTGGGTGCAGGCGGTATCCCACCTGCATTTCCAATGGCATGCCACACTGTGTGGCAACATTGTGCACTACACACGCTGCCACTATGATTTTACATACTACTGGTGGTACCTATAGCTACACCCCACCAGTGTGGTCAAGGGTGTGGAATCGTGACTTTAACAGTCTGAATGTGCGCTACACCATGGCCCTAGTGGCTACATGTGCTGTATTGTATCTCATTTCAGCTGGTGTTGTAGGATTCCGGATTAGCGTCATCATGAATGTTGACAGTGGGAAGGCACTGTCCCCTGAAAATGTGCACATGGTTGTTATTGGCATATATTGTCAGGGCCTGTTGTTCAGTGTATCACGTGTATGTATGTGCGTAACAGTTCATACTCACCGACGAACCATGCATTGCCATGTTTTCAAGATGTCAGGGCCCGGTGCAGTGGTGACTGGTGGAAGATGTAGCTATCACGGGTGCTGCCTGGAAAATTGGCATACACTTCCATGATAATTCCATTAGCATCACACACTACCTGCATGTTAATAGAGTGCCAGTGCTTTTTATTCCGGTAGATGTGCTCCGACAATCGGGGGGCGTAGTGCAACATGTTTGCAGTCAATTGCACCTAATACATGGGGGAAGTGTGCTACTGCGTAGAATTCCTGGATCACTGTCTGCCTTTCTGCCAGTGTTCAGAACATATATGTGTGCCTGCACGTGCTGTTATGCATGACAATAACCAACTGCTGTGTTTCGCTGGGAGCACCCAGTTGCAATGAAATGGAGTAGAGTGAGCACTTTTTCCAGGGGGGTACCTATCATATACCTGGCCATCCAGCATCCCAAACAGCGTGGTGCAATGTGTGAAGATCAAGACCCTGGGCAGACTCCTCCTCCTGTGGTGTCTGTGCAAGACACCTCCTACTATTGTTAGCTTCATCGTGGCTGTAGACGTTAGTTTGGTGTACATTGCGTTCTTTATATGCGTCGGTTCCTATCCATTGATGTTTACGCCTGCTATCATGTGGCAGATGGATCACAGCGTTTGTGTGTAGCTTTTCCCAACGTGAGGTTGCGCGTTGGGAAACATGAATATGTTTGGGTTTGCGTGGGAATGGGTGGAAAATTGCTTCGCCGTGGACCGTCCCTCAACACACCTGCATTTTTCCTTGATCTTTCTCCTTCTGCATGTTCCGCCCCCTATTTGGGTTTTTGCGTAGGTCCGGCCCACACTCTGCAAAGAGTCTTGAACCGACATACAGGGTTTTACACGCAGTATGGCACTCCTAAATATCTTCCTGAGTTTTGCTTGTCTATACTTTTTTTTAAATGAGCCTTACTCACTATGCAAATCCACTGTAAAACATTGCAAAAAAGTTCCAGGCAGATATGGGAGCTTCGTATGCTTCTATCAAAATATATAGTACCAAATACCAACCCAATATGCACACATTGCAGCTGAAAGCCATTATACTTTTGCTGCACAATAGGACATGTAAAGTACCTGCTCCCCTATGTCTGACCGTTATTTATTATTCACTTATTTCTTTACAGCATGTTTAAAGCACAGCATGTATCCTCCTGTCTGCTTCAGCGTGCTTTTTAATGGACTGGAACCGTGTTGTCAGTGAATTATTTGCATCCAGGGCATAGAAGGGGGTCAAATGACTCCCCTCCCGTTGACATCGTTTGCGTGATTCGCTTCGGCAGATGCAGGAGTTGTATTGATGGGGGGAGTGGTCATATGTTAGGCAACGTCCAGCCACAGAGGCCCACGGCTGTGTTTTCATTTTTTAGTCCCATTAGCATCACGATTTAAGATCTTCACTTTTCTGTTCAATGGAGGTTGCAAGGCGTGGGAGAATATCTCAGGGCTAACCTGTTTGTCTTGGAGACTAAACAACGCGTTGCAGCATGGGTTCGCTTAGAAGCTGGACTCCGGCATGAAGCGCGATGTAGAAGTCCTACATATATATGTAGAAGTCCTATATATATACATATATATGTATATATATTGGAAAAAAGGAGGAAGAGGTGAAACGCACTCACCGCAGGCACAGAGGGACAAGTGCCAGGTTCTGTGGGGGGTCGGAAAAAAACACCAGAGACACAGCATGAAAATTACTGATGTCTTTAATGTTAGTCCAAAATTATTAAAAAACCAAATGCATCGTGCAAAGCACAAATGCACGATACAAAGCAGCACATAAAAGACAAAACAGCAGGACGCCTAGGCAGGGCAGCTTGCAAACAACGCGTTTCGCGCTATACTGAAATATATATATATTTATTTGCTATTCTTGTAAAGCGCTACTCGCCCATGGGCCTCCAAGCGTGTACACAATTTAATAAATACCCGCAGTTTTATCATTCTGTGTTTAAGAATGTTAATGAGCGTAGCGGGCACGCTTGTCACCTATAGGCATTAACGTTGTGAATAATGAGAAATAAGAAATAAAACGTACAGCATGAGCTGACTTGGTTCATGTGCATACGTTGCAATTTTCCAATTGTAATTTTTGAAGGAGGCATTCTGCATGAAAACACGGATAGCTCAATTTCCTCCGACTGGATAATACTGGTTTCTCTGTTATCATGTGATTGGAGGATGCAGCTATCAAAACAGGCCCACTGTTTGCTTCTGCTCCTAGGGTCGGTTGGTTATCTTAATGCATTACTTTTGGTTTATTTTTACAAACTGGACATATTCGTACAACGGAGCACTTTAAATACTGAACATTGTTTAACCAAAAAATAACATTTCCATCCACTGGGTCCAATCCATCCAAACGTGGCAAAGGCAACATTACAATGCAATCAAAGAGGAGGCAAAAGAGGCTAATAACAGGTCAACTGCAATATTTTGTAATAGTCACGCCATATGTCAGAGATAGCTATGTCTCCAGTCACAAACGCCCACCATACATAAGGCAGCATTAACCTACTAGGCATCATCAAATCTTCATCGGGCACGAAAGGCCTCCAACACTAAATTCATGCCTTGAAGCAGTATTACGGAATAATGGCCGCATCAGCCACACATCCTAACCCAGGGCCGGGCGACCGCCCAGGGCGCCACGCCCCCCGCAAGGGCGCCATTAGCCCCGCCACGCCAGTTCGAGGGAGTCTTTCAAGTGCTCGCCCGAACTGGCGTAGTGGCAGAAGGTGTGGCAGGCACCTCATTGCTATTAAATGTGCCCGCGGCGGCGCAGCGCATTTGACAATAGGGTTCTCATGCACCCTATTCATATCATTACCTCCTTGCCGGAGCGAGGAGGTTAAAAAAAAAATTGGCGCATCCTGGCCCTGCCCCCTTTCCGCCCTGCCCCCTGTTGACCAGGGGCGCAAAGGGGAAGGTGGGGGGCGCCAATTTGCCCAGTACGCTGCTGCCCCTAAGGCCGGCCCTGTCCTAACCCATCAGTGAGTATGCATTAATCATTGCAGGAGCCGCACTCATAGCATGGGGTATAACCCACATAACCAGACACGAGCACAACAAAGCTATCTGTAGCAGGATCCAATCAGACTGAACCTCCAATTGGACATTGCATCATTACAAGTTCAGCGGCACAGGAAACGAGGGGTGGTAATTCCGTTACCACCACCTTTTGGAGTGGGGAACCGAATTACTGCCCTTTTTCCCCGCAATGTAAAATAAAAATGTTTGAGGTAAAGTGGACGATTTTCTTTCAGCAAAAAAACACCAGTTTACCTCCGATAAATCGGAGGATTTACCATGAAGCAAGTCCACCAGCGGTAAATATGCCAAAAATCCCCATGGAGGTCTCTGGACACTAAAAATAGGGAATGACCACAATAATTCATCCTGTGGTAAACTCACAAGACAAAGTGACAGTAAAAGTAATAGAGTTTTGCTGTAATTCGGTGGCTTCTAAATTAGCACCAAGCTTGTCATGAGACCCACTGTCACCATCCATCAGCATGAAGTAGGGTGTCCCATTCTTTGCGTCAGACATAGAGTGCCCCAATAATATCTTGCAAGGAATGTGGCCAAGGTGGCCAAGGTGATGACAGAACCAGGATTGAACCAATGAGTGAAGAGGGTCCTGGTAAGGAATGAGCACGTATTCTAGGTGAATGTATTATTAATTCATGGTCAAACACTAAAGAGAGAATGAGGAATGTTAATTGCGGATAGAAAAAAGAAAATGAGCAGCAAACTTTAGGAGCTCAACAGCTAGCAAAGCTGATATGAGGCAGTGGGGAGCCTCGCCCACTGAGCTATGGGGCTTTGAGAAAGCTTTATAAAGCGCCCTGAGCTCATGACACCTTTGTTCTCTACTGATCTCTGAATAGTCTGAATATTTTGTAATGCTGTTGCTATGACTTGTCATCGAGAAGTGCTGCTAACGAAAAGGAATACATCATAGCTGTTCCCCTGCCACAAATCATGCTGTACCTGATCACTAAATGGGGTTGGGCGCCAGTGGTCACATGAAACACCAGCCCTAGGCCTGTGAAAGGGGTTTTACCCAGAGCTACAAAGACAGAGCTTCCTGTATCATTATGTGACACACTACACCTATGCACCAGATTATAGACAGAAAGGTGTGCAAGCAGTCATTGGCAGCTATATTAGGGATGAAGAGAAAGGACGAGTAGGGCCAGAAATGGTCATCTCATGCACCTGAGGGGAAAAGCGCTAACAGCAGGTGAATGAAAACAACTAACTTCTGGGGACACTGAGCTAGACACAACATGCAATCCCACACTAACCACTTTCCCATTCCCTGAAGGCAGTGCTTCCCCACCCTGCTCTTTGCGTTTCACCTGTTTATGGAATATGTTGCTTTGTTTTAGATGGTGCCCTTTAAATATGCAAAGTTTACCAACCAGCATCTTAAGCTATGGAACATCCCTTCAGTAGTAAGTGAGGACAAGTGTGATGTTGTGTTTTCCACGCAGGAGTTCATGTGGGACTCCTGGCGGTGCAGCTCTCTTTTGGTTTGCTGTACAGACCCATAGGATACCCTTATGGCACCCCTGGGTGGGGGTACAACCCTGTGCCCCTAGTGTATGTTTTTTGGCACCTGTTTGTGGCCCACAGAGCAGGGTATGGGCTGGTGGCAGCTCCATGCTGAATCGAATATGACAGGTGCTCTGAGTATCCTCCATTTTGGGATACCCAGGCCCTGCCATTGGAATCAGTTGATTCCTGATAGGGAACAAGATGACCCCTGTAGCCTCTTGCTTTCTATCCTCTATTATCTTGTTTTCCCAAAGTCCTGGGAAGCCCTGACTCTGTCCCTTCACCCTGACTGGCTGTTGGGTGGAAGTTCCATATATGGTGTTGTTGTGAAGTCCAGGCCAGACTGGCTGAAGCCTTCCCAGTGACTGTATGTTGTGGGTACACCCTGTAGGTGGGACCTGGGTGAATGGAGTGTGTGGCAAATATGCACTTCTTGTTGTGGATGTCTAGTTTCTGGTGTTTGACACAATGACTGAGGCAGCCCTGTAATGATGCCTACCCCCGCGGACCCAGACCACGTCCAGCAACCCCGGAAGCAGGCATCAAGTTATCCTAAGCAAGCCCAACAACCCCTGCTAGGGGCTATTTGGGTCTAGTCCTGGCGCTTATGGCGCCAGGCTCATATGGAGAGTCAGTCCTGGCGCCATAGGTGCGAGGCTCATAGATTAAAACTCACCTGATGCAGACCATGCTGCAAACTTACCTGATGCAGACCATGCTGCAAGAGCTCCAAGCCAAAGGAGGCTTGGAAGGGACTACTTTACTTAGGGACTATTTTTTTTACTCGGGCGGGGCTGGGGGGGAATACTTACCTGGGACTACGTTGGAGGCTATTTAAACAACGCCCGAAGAGCAGCACACGCTTCGCGTTATTCTGCATCCAGCAGCGTAACGCTCACCGTGCCTGCAAGTCTGCATCCAGCCTTCTGCCACGCCCGCCTCGAGTTTGGAGCTCCGAGAAAAAGGGAGAAAGAAGGAGAAAAGGTTAGAACAAGAGAAATACCTTTAATCCTTACCAGAATTCCCGATCCATCGCGCCTTCGAGCTGGAAGAAAGAAGTTATTTTATGCGCGTCGCCTCGCCTACTGCAGCGCCGCGCTGAACTCACCGGCCTTTGCAGCATCTTCACATTCCACCGCATCCTCCTGCATGTTCCCGCCGCATTCCGGCACCTAAGGAGAAGACAAGAACAGCAAGGTGAGCCAAGGGAATACACAGAGGAATATTAGTTACCCCCCCATGATTTTACCACCGGGGTTACTATTCCTCTTCATGGGTTGGCGCAGCTTCCACTGCATCTTCGCCGAACCCTGGCCCCTAAGGGGAAAAAAAAGGACAGCAAGGTGTAACAAAGGGACTAACAAGGGGAACCCTCCTCACCACAATAGACTTACCTGATTTTACCACCGGAGGTATTATTCCCCAAGACTTCATACTTTCTCTCAGTGCCTGAATAAGGGAGAAAGCAACAGGTTACATATTGACATTATTTTATCGAACTGTGTTGGAAAATACAAATCCTACCAGAATACTACCGGTTGCCACGAGGAACCCTTCATTAGGGTCAAGCTGCAACTTGCAAGGAATCGGACAAGAGTGAAAGTCAGGCATTTGAACTCTTACGAACTTTATACTTACGGCGTCTTGTCGGGAATCCCGGAGTCTATATTGTTCTGGAACTCACCAATTCCTTCGAGCCAGTGAAGCAACTGGTTATCAACGCGCCCATGCGCTCAATGCAGGATGGAGAGCTCATCTTTTCAAACCATCAGGTGAGACTATAAGAGGGGACATCATAGGCGATCTGTGGGGAGAACAGCGGGGGTGGGGGGATTTACGCTCAACTCCACGGGTGGTTAATTCCCCTTCTCCATTTGCAGAAGAATATTCCTACGGGCCAAGCAAACAAAGCTAGGTGGGCCAGTCCAGTCCGTCATCTTGGCCCTACGTGTCACATTGGTGGAGACCGCAGCTGTCCAGTTCTGATCGACGCCTCTGTGGGATCCAGGATGAGCGTAAATGCCCTGCTCGAAACTGGTATGATTGCAGTGTGGAGTGTTGAATGGCTGGGTACTTGTCCCAATACACATAAATTGTTGTGAGTGTCTGGAGAGAAGTAAATGGCCTGAATGCACTATGCACATGATTGGATGCCTACCTGCATGAATGCCCTTCTGACCGACTGGTTGCCTGAGTGTGACCCAGCAGAATGAATGGGAGATCAAATAGTATATCTGGGGGCTTCTCACTGCTAGAATTTGTGTTCAGAAGCTGAAGAGAAACTGGAGTTGAAACTGAAGCTTAAAGGAATGGATCGTAAAATGTTTTATTGCCCCTACGGGTCGGCCATGTGTTTTTAAGCCTAAGTCGCTATATTTTAGAAAAATTTCCTCTGGACCTTACCCGAGTTTTCGTCCATTAAACGCACGCGAAAACAGGCATCAGGGAGCTGCCATTTTGTGATAATCCTATCACTTGCCGCATCGCCCTGGCTGACCTGCTTTTGTTGCACTAAATCATATCCCCGCCCCTGAGCCTGACATTATCAAAACATTCATATTTCCCGCCTCTCTCCGTAATGTTACTGTGCTGCGTAGGCAAACGCGCCCAGTCGTCTTCTACGCGACTTCACACAGAACCCGGAAACCAACACAGATCAACTCACAACACAGCGCGCCACAATTCGGAATATGAAACTGTACTTTAAAATCAAACAACAACACAGTACATTTCGTAAAGTACATTTATTTGACATTAAATGTTTATAGAATATTCAGAAATTGCCATATTAACTCGGAATGCCATTTATTTTCTTTAATCTCTATCCGCAAAAACTGTTCCGTTTTATCGTGAGTCACGCGCTGTTCCTTTATGGTACACAGGGTGTTGGTTTTCGTTAAAAGAAGCACTTTGGTTGCACGGTGAACCGCAAGGCTGTTCCATCAACTAGGCACTAGGCCAGCGTAAAGGTTGATATGTTGCTTCTAGCCGCTAGTACCGCGTAAGGGCATATGGGCCCTTGGCGATCGTCCCATAAGATCGTCAAAGTGGTGCAGTTGTTGAAAAGAAGCTGCAGCTGGCGGTTGAAGATGCTGTCTGCCGGGGTCTGAAACTGGTGGCAGTAGCAGTAGGGTAGGATATACCTGTTTTGAAAACATAAAAATTATAATTATTCTCGCCAGTCGATCTTTATTAATATTATTAATTTTATTTATTATGGCCGATCTGAAATTATTTGCTTGCAAGGATAGTGCAATGGAGTATGTTCGGCTCTAAAATCAATGCGAAAAGTAACGCAATAAATCGAGGTTAGCACACAATGAGAAACGACTGTTTGTCTACATGCGTGTGGAATGTGGACCTGCATGCCCATGTGCCCGCTACAAGGATGATCCCACAAACGTTTTCCTAGCTCTTCATTCATTCATTTATTCATGCATCCATTCATTAATTCTTCATTCCGGTATAAAAGCATCTAAAGAGTTACTTATATTATATTTGCAATTTCCATTGTGTCTCTGCGTAATGCAGTCTGTAAATCCCACTGTGCTCTTGACAACGATTTTTCGTATACTGAACTAACATGAAACTCGGTCTAGTTTCAGAATTTTCTGCCTTATCGTCTCTTACGTTATTGCACCCCCCCTTCAAATGAAGTTCTTTCGGCATGGTCCCTGTCTCTCAAGGTCAAAAAACAATAGAACCTTATACTGCCAGTGCGTTTTGTGGGCCTCTTCAGGCCGCAAGCTGAAAATCAAAGCTGCTGACCTTCACTAGAAATGAGCATACATTCTTTCTTTGCAACATCCGTAGTAAAGCCATCTGTGAGAACTTGAAGTTTCGAATCCATCTATGTACTGCGCCTACATATGCAAATGCGAACTTGCTTCTCTCCCATCTGCAACGGCTCGCTTGGCGCGTTCTAAGGCCCCCATTTTTGTCCACGTTGTCTGCGAGCTTTGCAGCCCCAAAGAACCTTGGAGACATTTAATTTTTGGGGCAAGGTCAGGGAAAGTATAAAGTACCCGAGGAGTTGAGTTGAAAGTGAGATTTATTGCTTGTTTGTTTTATTATTTGCAATACGCAAGCCTCCCCTCGGTTAACAGTGCGCAGCATTTACATGAGATTGCGAAAATTAGTTACATCAACAAAAATATATACATACACATATAAACAAGGTCAGTAATATGAGGTGAATAGAGAGAGAATTCCAAGATGACACCCAGGTTGTTCGCCACCCAGGCTGGTGAAGGTAGGGGTTAGGGTTAGCATACTTTGTATGTACACTGTACAATAACATTTATTTACAAAAAGCCAATCGTATTACAATTATTTAAACCAGGATTTGTACTTCACAACCAACTCTCCTTTGGGTGGACATGGCACAGTGGCAATGTTTGGTGGCAATGGATCAGTGCTCTGCACAGAAACGTTCAAAATTCCATATCTGTGCTTCTCTAATACAGCAACAATAAGGCTTTTGACAAAGTCGAACTCCAATTCCTCATAGACTGGTTTGATCACCCATTGCTTACTTCTTTTTGAAAAGGCCTTAGTGTAGCGAGGCATCCATACATTACCCATAGTCCTAGATTGTTCACGGCCGAGATTCTCGTTAAGGGCCAAGACAGCATTTAGAGTCCTATGTCTCATGCCCTGTATGCTGAAATGCAAGCGCTTTGGCCTGTACTTTAGGCACATATTGTGGAACACCTCCAAACCTCCTGTGTGACAGAATTCTGTCAGTCCACACAAATCTCTTGATAGAGTTTTATCGAAAACAATCTTCTCAATGGCTTTGTGTGTCGGTGAAGATGGAATCAACCACTTCTTCTTCCGTGCCTCCACTGGGGACAAAGGGCCATGTTCACATTGGTGGAAATGTAGGTTTTCTGACCAGCGGTGCACGTTGGTACAGTGGTGCATCAGTGACCGCCATTTTTCAATTAGTATTTCCACTGACCCTTCACAAGTTTTGGAGCTCCACCAAAGATGGTTGCTGATAGACTGGGACCACTCTGAAATACTTTCCAAACCTTTTTTTTCCCTGCAGCCGAGATTTTCTTATTGATTGATTTAGCAAGATGCCATACGTTAAATTGATGTTTAATATGTGGGAACTGCTCTCTCATTGTCTTGGCAATTGAAACGTGTCTGTCCGTGGCTATGAGGTCGATGTGTATTCCCCTCGATTGTAGATATTCCACTGATTTTATAAATCCTAGTTTCTCCATGGCCACTGAGGATGTACATTGTGTTACCTGCACGACCACGGAACTCACAATTTTCTTACTATCCATGTCCTGAAAGTGGTAGGTGCAGTACTTGTCAGAAAATCCAGGGCTGTCACACTGTCCATCGGCAGCTAGCTTGAATCGTTTGCCTTCGAATGTACTTGCTAGAGACAATTGTTCAATTTTCCAAGCATCACTAATGGCCGGAAACAGATAATCATCTTGGTATTTGTAGTACTGTGTTTTTTAAATGAAATGGAGTCCCACAAACTGAAAGAAAGACTCTAACTTCCTAAAACTGGACCCACAAAAAAGTGATGCAGCTGCACACAGTAGATTGCCTGCTGGCAGTTTCCCCCAGCATCGGTTGTGTAGACCATGAGAACGTATAATTTAATCTACAGGCGGCATTTATTTTGACGTTACTGCCTTTTTTTTTACGAGTGACATGAATCAATGGCTTCCCACATACTTTCCCTCTAACGGAATGCCCACATTTCAGCATACTTATAATATTCATCAAACAACTGTCGAATACTATGTATTTGCCCTCTTTCATTAGACTGTCATCCGGTGTCAAAGTTGTTTTGGGCTGTGACGTTGAGGACATATCATCACATTTGAAAGAAATATCGCTGCTATCAAGTTCTGATGCGTCGGTGAATGCTGTTGCTGGTTCATTCTCTGTCATTTCAACATCTGCTACTTCAACATTGATGGGAGAACACAACAATGTCGACAGCTTTTTTGGTGGCAATTTTTTGGCGGGTGTAGATTGTGTGAATTGATCTGCGACTACTTCAGAGCTATCTTCAATACATCCAGTATCATGTTGTTTTGGTCGTGCGGCCGCACTGTAGCAATGGTCCAATACAACTTTGCTGGATTCTCTAGACACATTAATTTCATGTTTGGGCCATTGGACATGAGCATCTCGAGTCTCAACACGCGGCGTCTGAATTAATAGTTCCTCCGTAGTGTAAATGGTCTGGCAAGCAACATTTCTCATTCGCTTCACTGTCGGTGTATGTATAGTTCGGACACCCACGGGTAACTAGAGCACCGATTGGAAAACGGATGTTCCGCTTAAACACACAAGATAAAGTATAGTGCAATTGACTGGAAAAAAACATAAAATAGTCCCCAGCACAAAAAAATGTCTAAAGTTATGAACTGTTTGTAACTAACCTTATTTTTGTTTCTTTTCTTTGCAACTTTTTTGACTCGACCTTCAACATCTGCACGCTGTTGCTCAGATTCGTATCCGCATGTCTCCCCTTCCTCTTGCGCTGCAACGACTATATTTTCTGTATCCGCATAGACAGCACGGAATGAGGCTCCATCGACTCCCTGAAACATAGTATTTTCATTACTGTTTATCAAAATATTGTTAGCATAAAACACACGTGAGGACGAACACACAGGTACATCTCAATAGCCAAACACGATTTAAACATTGTGTGGAACAATCAAACAACAAGTATTCGAGCTCTGATGACTTAGTTCGATGGAGCTGTCAGTATCCATACCTCTGGCTCTGCATGGACTGCCACAAATGATTGTATTGAAGAGGAGGCATCAGCAACTCCCTGAAACACAGTACTTGCGTTAGTATGGTTTTCAATATTGTAAACATAACACACACTTGGGGTCGACGGCACAGGTACATATAAAGAGATAACCACAAATGTTGCATTGTCTAAAAGAATCAAGGAATATTTAAATATGATCAGATTTAATCGACTTATCTCTCCGATTTCTTTACATCTGCATCATCTATATGGAATCTTGTGATTGTAGTGGAAGCTCCATCATCTCCCTGAAACACAGTACTTGCGTTAATAGGGAAGAAAGTATAGCAAATGGAATCACGTTATATGATCACGCTCGATGGAGCTGTCAGTATCCATACCTCGTGCTGCTGAAGAATATCTATGGATGTTGTAAATGTGGTGCGCACTTCCGAAAGCTGTTGCGCCGATTCATATCCGCATGGTCCCGCTTCCCCTGGAATTACTTGAATGTCAGGCTCTGCATCAAGTGTGTGGGTTGACGCTTCAACAACTGCCTGAAACATAGTATTTGCATTAGTAAGGATTACAATATTGAAAACACAACACACACTTGGGGTCGACCGCACAGGTACATATCAATGGCTAACCACGAATGAAACATGGTGTAGAACAATCAAACGGCAAGTGTTCCAGTCCTGATGATCACGGTCGATGGAGCTGTCAGTATCCATACCTTGTGCTGCTGAAGAACATCTAGGGCTGTTGTCAATGTGGTGGACGCTTCAGCATCTCCCTGAAAGACAGTACTTGCATTAGTATGGATAACACTAATTATAACTGAAAACAAACACCAGGGGACGACAACTAAGGTGTATATCAATTGGAAAGCACTAACCAAACAATTGGTAAAATAATCACACGATATATAAAAACTATTACTTGACATGCATAAAACAAGTCTGTAGCGGAATAGCCAAGTATGATTTCCTGATATGCGCTAGAAGTGGTTGATAACTGCGGGCACGTCACGGATGTAGAATGTTCTTGCTTCAGATTCAGTGGATAGTCAAGCAGTTGTAAGGTAAATTATTGTTTGATAATGAAATGCAAATATTAAAAAATTGCCATGTAAACTGACAGAATACTTGAGAATAATGCTATTGAAAACGCGCAATATAGTACAGTTCCCTGTGCCCATAAATAGATTTCCTTTGGGGGTTATAAAATGGAAAAATAATTTATTGATAAATGTCATTATTCAAAAAGCTATACACTCATGTCAAAAGTATTACAAAGGAGTATTACAAGGGACACAACACCTAAAATATCAATTAATCCATTCGGCTACCTACACACTACCGCAAGGCCTAAAGCTAAATCCAGACACTTGATTCACCAGTGGCTGAATGCGGACGAATAGAGTTGGAATAGCGTTTGCGAGCAATTTTCGTGTCGTTCGCCGTTTATTCTTCTTTGTTACCCCAGATGTGGCATACATGTTCGAGAAAAAGTGCCGGCTGCAGATGCGGTATTGATCACCCCTCTTGTCCTCTAAGACTTGTTGGACTCTACTTTCCAGCTCATCCAGTGGATATCCGCAATGTCTGACCCATTCTCTTATTCGATCAACAGTTTTCAGGAATACATGCATTGTAGTGCCTTCAGATTTAGCATGGGTCTTCGAAGGGCAACCGCTAATCGAACAGGCAGGCATTGTTGAAAATTCTGAAAAGTAAATATCAAGATTATTATAAAACCTTGATGAATAAAAATGTCATAAAAAAGTAAATGAACCATACCATGTTCAATGCAAGGTTTGTTTTGGTCGCCGGAACTATACCAATTCATCATGTGCGGCTTAGTATTTGCATAAGTTACAGAAATGTTTTAAATGATGTGACTAAACTCTGAACATGTGACTCGTCCCTTGGATGTTCTGTCTTGCACGAGAAGGAAACATGCTTACATTATAGACTGAACTCCCGAAGGATGCAATTCGATGACAATTGACACAGATGAAAATAAATAGATCTATTGATAGCATAACAATTGAAACTCAAGTCAATAGCAATGAGACCAATGACCATGGCACTATTGGGTACTGTAATCGCAAATAGATAGAAATGTAAAAATGACTGAAATATGACTAGGATACATGGCCTTACCTTGACCAACAAACAGTTGGATTCAGCAGGCTGACCAGTATATTGCAGGAGAACAGGTAGATGGCCACAGGTAGCTCACTGGCGAGTTTGCTCAAAGCGGTCACAGATAGCACGATGACGAGCAGATTAGCATAGATCTCAGTGCTTCTCAGGTAGAAGGTTCAGGAGTTGACTTGCAAAGCACAAAGATGTTCTCATGAGACATATCAAGTGGTTTATAAAGTATTAGAAACAGGGGTGTGTTTGTGAATGAATGACGTGTGTATGTCGTGGTATTATGTGGATTGCAGGGGGGCGGCCTGCCTCAGGGGGGACACGGGGTCTGAGGAGGCCATGTGAGCGATGGCCCCTGGGCGTGGGATACCTTTTGAAGTGTACATGCTGTTTGGCACCTTGGCTGTTTGCGCCCGTGACAGCCCCCCATGCCAGCGCTCATCCCCGGGTGCGACCGCCTTTGATAGAGGGGGGTGGGATGGATGGGCTGGTGGGCATGCAGGCAAGTGTGTGGGAGCGAGGGGCCATCAGGCCCCTCTCATCCTTTACTTCTCAGTAGAAACTCGGACCAAGTGCCTCCAGTAGTAGGTTTGCCCCTTGCCCTTATGTGATGTTAACTTTGGTTGACATTCACGTAGATGGGACCACTGAGCAGGACACGGGGCATTTTTGTACCCTCTTTCCATTCCATCTTGGTGACCAGGCCTCACTGCGCAGAGCACATGGCCCCCACCCTCGTTCCCACTCTGACTGGAAAACTCCAGAGGTATTTACAACAGCTAATAAATGTAACACATCACTCTTCCTCTGAGATCACTGTCCTGCATGTGAACCAGCCTGAACTAAGCACATAGCTCATTCATCTCCACAAACGTGTCCTTGCCCACGCACCCTCGCCAGTGGAAACTTACTGCCATTCTGACCCTGTGTCCCTGCAAGGTATTCTCTTCATGTGCCAGACCACTGACCACGCCATGATGCCCACCTAGCAGATCCCCAACTAACATTAGACCCCTACTGCAGTATATCGTTGCCTATCAATAACAAATGCCACATACTGGAGATTCTTGTGAGCACAGACCCACACTTCAAACAGTGTATTATAGTGGTCAAGACCCTTAACCTAAGGTCTGTATAATCCAATATTGATTGATAGTATAGATATATGTGTGACTGTTATAGAGACATAACCGACTGAAAGACTTTGAACAAGTGTTATTTAGTGCATGCATTATTGAGAATATATTATGTTAGCTTAGATAGTGACCACCCTGCTTCACAGCGACCTGACCTTCACCCATTCGGAGCACAGATGTCTGACGTCCATCCTTGAATGGAGACACACTTGATTCATTTAAAAAATCGAAACAACCGTTGTTAAAATATATGTGGTGTTTTATTTTGTATCTTATTTTGATGGCACAAAAATACAAGACTTTACACATTGTACAGGTCAGGTTGCAGCACAGCGAGAGAAAATCCCCAATACTGACCGCTGTCACTCGGGAACGTTTCTCTTATGGCGCAAACAGCACAGGCGGGTATTACTCTTCGAACGCGGTGTCCAAGCCTCCCGTGAAGCCACCATGTAAAGGAACGAGAGGCCACCAGCCGGTACCACCGGTGAAAAAGAATGATAAAAACTGTTTTTAAATGAACAAGATAAGTTTAATAAAAGTTTGTTGTCAATGACAATTCTTGTAATTAATGGCATTCTGCTTGGACAAATGCTATCTAAACACTGCACACTATTGAACGACTTTCATGTGTTACAATGATATGTATATGTAATTTTGGATGTAGTAGAAGACCATGATATAGGAGTGGCATGACAAGCAGAGTATACTTACTCATTATTCGGATTACGAGGACGAACAGTTGCGCGAAGTTCGTGCATAAGCACCATCATTATCCTCAACACGGACCGTGTGAGGCAGGCTGCCCTGAAGTCTGGCAGCTCGGTGATGCATTGCGGTCATGGCTCGCCTTCCGAAATGTAGGTCACGCATCCCGAGTTTTCACAGAAGCAGCAGTTTTCGTCCTCGGTTGGCATTAGCTCGCACCGACTGCATGTGCACCAGGTGGAAACACTGTCCATGCGACTAGGTCCAGGCTCTTCATCTGTTGAATCGTCCTCCCCACTGCCATCCGAAGCCCCATCGTTTTCGCGTGTTTCCCTTTCCAGTAGTTCTTCCTCAGTATACTCAGGCTCTTACATGTAGGGCATTATTGTGGCCATTGTGTGTTAAACAAACTAAAATAATTTATAGCGGTGGTACTGGTATCTGTTCACACGGGCTACAAGCAACGAAGGTAGCTGACCAGAGCACAGAAATGAGTCACAGAATACTCAAAGTAACACAGAGAGAGGAATGGAATCGAAAATCTGCTGCTGTGCGTTGTGAAACAGTCTGTTTATACTTATTGAGGAAAGAGGCGTCCTGCCATTTCCATGGCGACACGTCATTAGCTGAAGCGCAGCGAATATTGACACAAGACGTGCTTTGGCGTTGTGAAATGGGCGGTACGCGTCTGCTGATGACAGGCTCAGGGGCGGGGGATATGATTTAGTGCCGCAAAAGCAGGTCAGCCAGGGCGATGGGGTAAATGATAGGATTATCACAAAATGGCAGCTCCCTGATGCTTGTTTTCGCGTGCGTATAATGGATGAAAACTCAGGTAAGGTCCATAGGAAATGTTTCTAAAATCGAGCGACTTAGGCTTAAAAAAACATGGCCGACCCGTAGGGGCAATAACATTTTTTTACCGAACCATTCCTTTAACCTTGAAGCCCTGCTGGAAGAGAAGTCTTGCTGCTGCTCTACTTCACCAATCTGAAAGCTGCTGTGTCTCCAAGGACTGACCCAGAGAGGACCTGGTTAGGCGCCCTCTTCCCGAGCTATGAGGGACCATCGTGCATTGCTAATCTTTTCCAGGACTCCCTGGTAGACAGACCTACAACAGGCTGCTGACCGGAGACAGGGACTGCCGCAGAATCACAAGGAGAAGCGCCTTGACACTGTTGTCCATCACCATCGACGACCGCCATCGCCGACCAGAGCCGCCATGCTCCCTTTGCCTAAGTGATATTTGATCCAAGGATGCTCTCGGCTGCACCATTGACCGCTTTGTCCCGCCGGAGAAAGCTGAGGCCGCCGACGCGCCGAGGAGCATCCGCCGGTGGGTTTCCCGCCACATAAAGACCACAGAGATGCTGACGACTTGACGCCCTTGCTGGGCCACAGTTCTTCAAACTCTTTGTGGTCCTGACCTATCGTCACTGAGGTGCCCCGCATGCCTCTTCCTTGCAAGACGCCAACGCTCCGTCATTGGCGAGCACCACTAGGAACAAAGTTGCCACTTCACAGTTGTCGTTCAACCCTTTCCCTCGTGGGATCTCAACGATCTGTGGCTCCTGCCTTAAAGGGAGCCGCTCAATAAGGATCTGTCGACAACCCGATGACGAACTCTTCTATTGCAGGTACATTGGGGTTATCGAACTATTTTAGAAGGAAATGTTCTTTTGAACAATATATGGACTGGGCTTGTACGATATATATTTATTTGCATGTTGCCCAGGTGGGGGGATCTCCACACAGAATTGTGCCTAGTTGGTAGGGGTCAATATTCTGCCAAATGTTCTAACCAACTGCTTTCTTCCTATATCTATTTTTGGTTCCTTGTATTCCTTGATATGTGTGACATTTGACCAGAGTATAGTTGATGCACTTTAATGAGATCTGAAAATAATTGTGGTACCACTTTAGAACTGAATATATTTGCCATTGTAGATTTTCTGAGCACAAAGTGAGTTATTGTGATAGTGTACATAACCTTGAATATTAATTATATAAAGACTGTGTTTTAACTAATACAGTCTATGGACATTCCTTTGTGGGGGCTTGGGGACTACACTGTACTTAAGAACCAGCCTGCATCACCTCCTGAGAAGCTAGGCCTCGATTGCTCGTCCATTGCTACCTTATAGAGAATCTTGACTGGGGTCCTCTGTGCCTCTCCTCTTCCATATAGAGAGCAGGAGTACAGACACCCTCCTCCAGTCTTTACAACAAGTTATTCAATAAAGCTTCTGAAGAAAAATCATTCCGAAATATTCAAAGCAATGTTTTAATAATGTTAACAACTAGAATGGAATATCCAGTAACCAAAGTGTAAAACATGAAAATAACACTGATAACTGCCCAAGGAGGAAAAGAAGCTAGGGCCTACTTACAATTTAAGGACATCTGGGGGACGGAGGTAAATCTTGACATCCCGATGGTAGCAAAATTAAAATGCTGGTTTGCTAATTTTCGATTAGGCATACTCCCATTAGCCCAAGAGACTGCTAAGTGTCCCTCGTCCATATGCCCTCTTTGTGGCAAGGGGCGTGAGAATGAGGCACATCTTTACTTTTTTTGTAAGGCCCATTCCCAGGCAAGGGGTGTTGGCTTGCCCCGGTTCAGAGACATTTAGTCTAGCTCCCAATCCCATCAGCTATCTGAGCCTTAAAATGTTGCACCCAACCTGTATATGTGCTAGCAGTCTCAACATTTATAAGATCTGCATTTAAGAAGAGAATGCTAGAGACTAGAATAAGCACTATATTAGCAGAGGAGTAGGTAGGTGGGATGTGCGTACCAAGGTTGAGATCTATAAAAGCTGATATTGGTTTCACTGTTGTACATATATTCTATAACACAACGATTTTAAGATACAGAGAACAATGCAGATATTAATGTACATTTTGCTTTTAATGTTTTGAACTGTGAAAACAGCACTTTGATGGAGATCTATTTTCCGAATAAAGTTAATGATGATGAAGAAAATAACACAGCAATATGATAGGAACACTAAACATTGTACATTAACTAAAAAGAAAGACTCAACCCCAATCTGAAGCTCCTGTGATACAAGAAGTACGGCATACTGAAACAAGAGTTTCCAATGCCAACAATTTGGAAGTTTGTGTAGGTTAAGGACATGCAAAATGCTTATAAATCAAGTGGCTGAAAGCAGACCTGTTTAAGACATTTTTATTACACCAATAGCGGGTTTACAGCTCCATTTAAGCCATTAACTCTCAGAAGACTGGTTTGAAAAAACGCTGGCAGGCTCTTTGAGTGCAAAGTTTGATGACAAGGCTTGGCTAAAGTGAGCTGAAAGAGTTTCCATGAGGACGTGTTTTGGGCTGGAAGGGGCAGGAACTGGGTGGGAATGGCCATAGCGATTAGCATAGCCATGGGCAGTCAATGGGTGGACAAATAACAAAACAACACCTACAAGCAGTGTGTGTGACCCTTCTGATATGCCATTTCTCCCTATCTGTACTCTATAAGGAGGCGGCGGGTCACAGACCAGTCAGTAAGCTAAATATTTCCTGACAGCCTTACTAATACAAAATCCAACAGTGCAGTGGAGGAAAGATGGAGAAAGACAGGTGTGATGAAGTCAATGCGTGCCGCCAGAAGAGCGGACAGGTCTACTGAGTGAAATGGACAGAAAAAAGTTCATTAACTTCTTTGTGAAAGTAGACAGGTTTATAAACAAAACCAATTTTTCGAAGGCTTAAAGAACTAATCAGAGAACTTGAACAATCACTTTTACTTCTCCAGACAATTCGAAAGATCTCGTGGAAATCTGAATGGCGTACTCACAGGTTCATTAATGCTTTTACTTATAAGTAATTGACTTATTTCTGCTAATTGACCCGCATTTCCAAACGTGACACGCGTACATTTTAAATGTCAAAAATTCCTAACAGAACCGATTTTGTAAATGAGTAAATTACCCATAGGCAAATGAGGAGCAAATCACATGCTGTCACCTCAGAAGTGCTCAAAAGTGAGACCGTTATTTGCAACACATGACCTATATCTCGGCCTATTCATATTTGCTAATGTAAGTGTGCATATGTTACTGAGAATAAACACACACATCACGTTGGTAGTTGTATTTCCTTTTGATAATAGAGCACATTTAATTCAGGCTTACATTCCGTTTCTACAGTGGGTGTAAGTAGTTTTCTCAGGCATTTTTGTGAATCAAATCCTTCATATTTTGGAGAAAAAGAGCCAATTTATTGTTTCTTCAATAAAGTTGTTTTGTGAAAGTATCCGTTCAACAGACATTGATCAATACAAGCCTAATAGCCAGGATTAAAAAACGAAAAACGTAAAATTTGTGTGAACAGTGTTAAATATGTGTTATCTCACTCATTTGATGAATTTATATTGTGACTTTTTTCTGCAGCTCTACAGTTGTTGAAGGATAGTTTCAAAAGTAGGTTTGAGCATCTTTCCTGTTTATTGGCATTCATGTGCGCGCCCAGCCAATCAGGCTGCTCTGAACACAGGCTAAGTGCAACAGTACGAATCTGATTGGTAGCAGCCTCAGAGGTGTGTGTCCCTCATCCCTCTACCCTTGCTTTTAGGGCAATATCCCGCAGATCCCAGCAGACAGATCAGCATCTACAATCCAAAGACATGGGTGCTTAAGAATCTTATCCAATGAAAAGGTAACTCAAACTGTCTGAGTTATCAGCGATGAAGGTGATCCTCTCTGCTGCAGTCTGTCCGTTTTCTGTGTTGATTGCATCCATAGACTCTGAAGACAGACTTTAACAGAAAGGAGAATTATCACAGATAACACAGGTAAGTTTTATTTTCTACTATTTAATTTGAAAAGATCCAATAGCACCCACATCTTGGGATAGTGGGTGCAAATGGCAATAAAACTGCCATAACAACTGATCCATTACTATTTCTACAGGCAGGATGAGGGCCACCAGGAAGCAGAGCTGGTCACTGTGGGCTATGCAGTAAGTGGCGACTGATGGGCGAGGAGCAGTCAGTGAGGGGCTTGGGTTGGTCAGAGGGAAATGCATGCACAGAGCACCAGCTGCATGGATTCTGGCCACAGATTTGGGTGAGAGGGGCAGATGGGCAGAATGGAACATGGGCGGTTACTGGCAGATTCCACATGCATTCCTGGCCACATGATTGGCTTGCACCTTCCCCCTGTTAGTAATGTGAGACGATATATATATAACAATGTGGTATAGCTCATTGGCTATCATTTTGTCATACATTTTTCAATCAGCAGTCAAAATTCATGCGAGCACTGGATAAACAGTGAAGAAGATGGCGGTGTGAGGTTGATATTCCATCTCCAGCCCGCCTAAACAGTACCTCAACTTAGAAAGAAAAAAAAATGCTGAATACATATCTGACCTCTGCACTGAGAAAGACAGACAAGATACACTAAGGGCCGGATTCATGGAAAAGTGCACATTTATCCTGCAAAGGTTTACCCCGAGAACGACACTGCATGAGCCTCAGCGGAGAATAAAAAATGTGCACTCTGCATATTCATGGAATTGTCTGCGCAAAGTAACCGTATATGCAAGTTGCGGCCGGAACGCCCCCGACACTCCCCAGAACAGCTGCCTCTGCGTGCTTCTCCAAGCACGAACACATGCACCCTTCAAAAGTGGGTGGGGCCCCCCGCAAGCAGGCCTGCATCTCGGGACTCATGGAATCGACTGTGTGGCACTTATATGTACTTTCAGGGGACTTCGTACAGGCTCAGTGCATCTCTGAGAGCAGCCGAGTGCCTTGCGCTAGACGCCACGCAGAGTGTGGGTGTGGCCGCCACGCAGAGTGTGGGTGTGGCTTGCTGAGAGGGCAGGGAAGGGGGTGGTACTCGGAAAATGAGGAAGAACAAGGGAAATGTGGGGTTATGAAGGACGGCAGTATTCATGGATCCGACTGCGCAACTTCTAGGCGGGGAAATGGCCACGCAAAGCCATCATACTATTGCCACCCAAAGGCAGGCATACAGACACTTGTGCATAGGATTCACCATGCAGAAAGATCGGATTTCGGGCTGCATGTAACCAGCTGGGGTTCCGATCTTACTTAGGTGTGCGCATTCGCAGTGTAAAAGGGTGCATGAACCGTTTACAGGGGATTGCACACAGTTATTCTGAGTTTTACCCGAGTTACAAAGTATCGTACACATGTTTTCAGGGTACTGGTAACAGTTATGGGGGACCACTCGCAGGATCCCCGAGATGCAGGCCTGCTTGTGGGGGACCTCATGCACAGCATGAAGGGTGCATCTATTTGTGTCCGGGGAGCACGCAAAGGTGGCTGATCTGATTGTTTTTGCTTTGTGTGGGGGCGTGTGAGGGGTGTTCTGACCAGGACTTGCATATGCACTTACTTTGCGCAGACATTTCCATGAATGCGCAGAGCGTGCACTTTTTATTCAGCGCGCAGGCTCATTAAGTGTCCTTCTTGGCATGTGGCCCTTCTGGGATAAATGCACACTTTTCCATGAAAAGGGCCCCAGGTCTTAAAGCTATTGACATCCCAGGCAAACGGTCAGAGTGTTCATAGGAGCAGGGGCGGTTTGGGGAGTTACTCCCGGGTGGAGAAGGGTAAGGGGAACTGGATGAAAGGAAAAAGATAACAATCGCGCAGGGAGGCTCAGGTGACAGGGAAGGAATGCACAATGTTACTTGTGGAATATGCCCATCTTCCTTCCCACCCAATTGTAGCTAATAAATCATAAGGCAGATATGTTAAATGCAGTGGCCCGTCGGGGTGACAGAGGCTGAGACTTGAATATTGACTTGGAGACTTGGAAGACAAACACCAATGTGATGAATGAGGTCAGCGTTTTAAAGTAACAATTGAAATAACACATGGAATAATCTCTCTTGCCTCAGAAAAACAAACCATTAGGGCTGATATGCAGTTTTTGGCTAACTGCGCTTTTCCGAAATTACTTGTCCAACCTTCCAAATTGATCCAGATTGTGAGAACGTAGTAAGCAGCTGCATCTAAAATTACCAATGAACCAATGGCCATTATTGCTTTATTTATGTATTCTTTAATTCAATTTTATGAAGTGCCAAAGCACTCTAAACAATAAAACAGAATCCATAACAGAAACTAATACACGTAACTACAGTTAACAAAAACGCAAACGTCAGCAGTTGAGAATAAGAAGAAGAAAGCAAATGGGTCTTTGGTAAGGAGTGGGAAGAAAAGTGGAGGCTGACGGTAATGAAAGAAGGAAAGCATTCCAAAGCTAAGGAGTGAGAAGAGACAAGGGGCCCGATTGATGGAATTTCCTGCGCGGTAAATAGGAACTTTGCGTGCCCAACCACACCAGAAATCCTGCTTGTCAGTCCATGGAATCGATAGCGCTGTACTTTTCCGTACTTTGCAGGGACTTTGCGCAGGTTTGGAATGTTTCTTCTTGCAGTCGATCTCCCTGCACGAGACACCTCACAGAGTGTGCATGTGGCCTGCGCCAAAGGGAGTGTAGGGATGGAACATGCAAAATCGAGAAGGACATGGTTAAATGTGGGCGTTACGAGTGACATGCCCCAGTGACAAACACAGTGACATCACTATTTCTATTTCTATTTCTATGTGTTTATAATGCGCCGAAAGCCTGCAGGCATCAGGGCGTGGGGAACCAGAGAATAAAATTCACATGAAAAGAAGACATTTTTGATTCTAGATCAACCATATCTGTGTCTGGAGAGTGCCCTATTTCCTAGGAGATCACTGAAATAAGAATGTTTTCAGTGATTTCCTAAAGGTGCTGTAATTTCCTTCCTGTCTCAGGGTTACTGGTAGTCTATTCCAAAATGTGGCTGCCCTGACCAGAAAAGCTCTGCCTCGGCCCGCTGCCCGTTTGGCTTCCGAAACCGTCAAGAGACCTACATCTGCTGATCTGAGGCTTCTCTGTGGCGTATAAAGCGAGAATGTTTCTTTAAAATAGGTTGGAGCCACTCCGAAAAAGCATCTGTGGACAATCGTCATGTCCTTAAAATTGACTCTCTCTTCAATTCTAAGCCAGTGAAGATCCTTCCGACCTGCCGATATGTGATCACCGTATTACATTTTTTTAACTATCCAGACAGCATCGTTCTGCAAGACCTGACATCTCTGTAACTCCCTCTTTGTGGCTCCCATTAACAAAGCATTACCATAGTCTAGGCGAGTCAATAATATCGCCCTTGCGATATTTGCAGTATTTGCTTCATTAATGAAGGGTCTGATGGCTCTTAAGAGGTGCAAATAATATGCATTGTTTTTAGCTAATTAGTTGACTTGGGCTTCAGCACCTACGGATGCTTCCACCATCATGTGTTTACTTGTGAATGTTTCGTGGCTGTGTTCATCATTGACCCTGGTCTGTTGTGTCTGTTTTCATGGGAATTGCATGGCCATGTGTGTGAGTGTGGCTGTTGCTAGTTGGACCATGGTGACGTCATGTTACTGTGAATGTTCTGTATGCCATACATGCTTTAACACTATACACTGATGTCAATTTTCTGTGTCTCCTTTCCCACAGTTGCTGCAGCTGGAGAAGAGGGCAGAAGCAGTGCTGTGGAGCGTGGACACAGGGACAAATCCACCACACCAAGGCGCAGACCCCAGCCACTTCCCAGTGAAAGCTCATCTTCAGGGCACAATGTGACTGAGTGAGCGCCAGGACCATCGGGCATGGTTGCTGGGGGTAAATCCCAGGAGGTGAAGGAGGTAGGGGACTCCTCATCAGTGGTGGGACAGGGTTATGCCACACAAGGGCCATTTACAGGGGAAGACAACCTGGAGTCATCCAGGTTGATGGAGGTGTAGGCGGAGGAGGTGGCCATTGCAGCCCAGCCTATGGGGTCAGGTGTGGCTGTCGAGGAGGGTGTTCATGCTGTAACCCTGTCCCAGGGGCATGAGGCTGTGCATTCCACTGTGGATGTGCCTGCACAAAATCCTGTCCCAGGGCCATCGGATGCAGCAGTGCCCAACATCTGTGAGTCCTCCACCCAGACCAGCATGCCCATGCCAGCTGATATGTCCATCAGAGATCATGTGTTGCCCCTGCTGGCTGGTCTCACAAGGTGGACTGTAGTATTCTGTGATGATGCACAAGCTACCCGTGGTATGCTTGTTCATCATCACTATGAATTGTGCCGCCTCATGGCCTTACTGGCAGCAGCAATGTTCTCTGGTGGGCTCTGTGGGCTGTTCTCTGTCATGACCCCCTCCTCTGCTTCCTCCTCTGTACACCAGTCATCCTCGAGGGTTCCTTCCAGGCCTCATTCCTTCAGGCCACCTGTGCATCAGTCTCACCAGTTCCACCACTGATGGCCCATCTGGTGGCGCTAAGATCTCTGCCTGAGGTGGGAGTCCCATCAACGTCAGATGAGGTGGTCAATGTGCCTACCCAGGCACCGACACAGCCACAGGCAATGGAGGGTCAGCAGGCACCTTGGAGCAGTGCAGGGGCTGTGCGCTTGAAACTAGAGAGTTGAGTTTGGAACGTCTGTTACAATGGCGCTGGATATGGTTGTTTGCCAAGTGGTACGGTAGTACCCTGGTATAACTTTCCAATAACTGCTGGACATGGTTGGATGCTTAAGGTTGGTCGAATTGAATGTAGCATTGGTCAAATCACAGTGTCTGCCCAGCTTGAGCAGACAAACTTGTGTTGCAATTGCAAAGTATATGCCATTTGCATGTCAAGAATAGCCAACACGTGTTTTGACGTAGGGTATTTCTTCAAGCGTAAGTGGTCAGGACTGTTGGATCCTGAAGTATGTGGCTGGATAGCGTATGAAAGATAGTGAGCTAAAGACTCTGGGTAAGTCCCTCGTAACCAGGACTAATGTCTGGCAGAGGGACTCCCAGGACCCCCTTGTCAATTTGCATATTTAAGTAACTTTGGGTATCACCCTAAGTTACTAGGGGAATCCAGACGTGGACCCCTTGCTCACTATTCTTAGAGAGGCACAGCTCCTCCCTACTGATGAGGTCCAACCAGACCGAAACACGTGTCTGGGGATGCTTTTGGTACTCTTGTTCAGAGGAGAATTGCCTAGCATTTCGGTGCTGGACTGCCCCAGGGCAGGACAAAGACTGATATGTTTGGGATATTTCTTCTCTGTGAAAGATAGTGAGCTAAAGACTCTGGGTAAGTCCCTCGTAACCAGGACTAATGTCTGGCAGAGGGACTCCCAGGACCCCCCTTGTCAATTTGCATATTTAAGTAACTTTGGGTATCACCCTAAGTTACTAGGGGAATCCAGACGTGGACCCCTTGCTCACTATTCTTAGAGAGGCACAGCTCCTCCCTACTGATGAGGTCCAACCAGACCGAAACACGTGTCTGGGGATGCTCTTGGTACTCTTGTTCAGAGGAGAATTGCCTAGCATTTCGGTGCTGGACTGCCCCAGGGCAGGACAAAGACTGATATGTTTGGGATATTTCTTCTCTGTGAAAGATAGTGAGCTAAAGACTCTGGGTAAGTCCCTCGTAACCAGGACTAATGTCTGGCAGAGGGACTCCCAGGACCCCCCTTGTCAATTTGGATAGCGTATGAAGCCTGGCGGGGCTTGGAGAAATGTGCACGCTCACGGCGATCGTCAATTATGGGCCCCAAATAAATGTCATTGTGTCGGAGGGTGTACCAAAACAGCATGCACTGGGCATGGCAGCAACAGATGACAACTGTGAGGAGGCAGACCCTGGCAGGGCAAACTACCCCGAGGAGGCAAGTGGCACCTATGAGGCAGGGGGAAAAGAGAGGGGCCTTGCAGACTTTCTCTTCCATGTTCAGTGATTTCAGAGGCAGCTGGTTGCAGAGAGGCAGCGGGCACAGGAGGCACACTTAATGGTGGCCAGGGCTGAGGTGGTACTGCAGTGAGCATGGAGGTGGGCCATCCTGGAGGTGACTTGCAGGTCAGCACAGGTGGCAGAGCATCAGTTGGTGGCCTCCCTGAAAGCCCTCCAGGCATCAACGGAGGTCCGCGTGAGGAAGTAAGACGTGGCCTGTGACTCAGCCATGGTGGACACATTGTCAGAAATTGGCGAGGACTAGCCTGATGCCTTTGTATATAGTTATTTAGGAACAGGTTTAATTTAATTTTTTTTTCTTTTGCCCCGGACTTCAAAAACATTCCTTCCCTGTTTTTCATGTATACAGTTATGTTCAGTACAGGTTTTCCATGAGTTCATTCCATGCTTCATGCAGTTCATTTGTGAGTCTATGCATTTGATTGTTTAAATGTTGCCCAGTGCATCTGTTCATTGAAGGTCATGTGCATTGTGGTGCACACTGTGTGTGTCATCTTAATGCTGTGATGTTTGTGGGTGAAGGGGTCATGTACCTGACATGTGGGGGTGAGATATGATAGGTTATGATATGATATGATATGATAGGTTATTTATAACGCGCTTAATACCACTCCAGCGAGAAGATCTATGAAGATGCTGAAAATAACAATGCATTCAAGAGAAGAGAAAGACTAAACTGTAATCAGGCAGATGACCTGAACAAAAGCTCTGTCCGAAAGGGATCGAGGACCGTGAATAAGAAAGACAGCAGCCCCAGAGACAAAGCCCAAATGCCTCACAGAGCTCGGCTGGAACGTATCGAAAGTTGTGATAAATGAATTCTCAACCAGACTAATGTTCTACGCTTATTTCACTACGTGCCTTCTCTTAGAACGATCCAATCTGAGGACATCAAAACAGTCGAATTCACAGAAGAAGGCCATAATGACAAAATCATCTTACACTTTAGATCTAAAATAGTCCTGAATATAGTAGTAGATGTAGCCTCTGTACTTATGTCCCTGGGTTTTGATATTTCAGAAGTGTTGGACAATACCAAAACAGAACACAGGTCTGAAACCTCAAAAAATATAGACAACATACCTTTTAGGAAAGTGCCTATAGTCAGACGAGACACTGAAGAAGCAGCAAAGAAAGGCCTAGAAATCCACAGAGTGAGTGATTCTCTCCAACTCACTAACAAAGGGAAAATGGTGGCTGGCACTCACACATACGGTGAACCTTTGGGAAAATTGTTCAAAGAGGAAAATGTCAAAATCACAATTAAAGGTGATAGTGACTTGAAAATGAGGTGCGTCGACCAGACACTCCCAAAGACTCAAAGTGGGGAATCAAATGATTGGTGCTGGCTGGCAGAAGCACGCAGTAGACCAACAAGACAATAACGTCAGGTCAAAGAGGAGCCTCTCTTGTTCAAGATCGGATCTTGGAACACCAGAGGCTTTTCACATCTATTTCAGGATCCTTGCCGGCTGATCTCGATGTAGTCTGTCTCCAGGAAACCTGGATGATGACTGCCCGACCTCTGACATCTATGAAGTGGCGATAAACCTTGCCTTTAAAAAATCCAGAGGAAGACCAATGGCCGGTCTGTTAACATTTGCTAAAAATGTTCCGGGCTGTCGCATCATTAACTCAGTAAATCACTCGGCATTTATACAGGTGACTACGATCGCCACAGCAGAGAAGCTACTTCCATATCATTAATCTATACTCAAATAATCTGCAAGCTGATACAACTTTCTTTATAGACCAAGTTTCAACAGTGGTCGACTAGTTATTGCTAGATAATGAGATATCAAACATTATAATATGTGGAGACTTAAATACCAACTGTGTGTCCATAAAGCACAAAAATACTGAAGTTATTTACACACACAGCAACGTGGCCAGAAGGTGGATGTTGTCGATGGATGTAAGAAACTTTGCAATGCTAAATGGAAATACCATCAGCGATATACCGGCCAATTCAACATGGAGGAGAAATGAGCAAAAATCCATTCTAGACTACTTTTTTGTGTCAGAATAAATTCAGCAAGTGACATCCTCTCTGCTCATAGTGCCCATGTCTCATAGCGACCACGAGATGGTGATCTTGTCTCTGGCAGGATCGAAGCAGGTGGAACATAGATCCTGGAACCATCAGATCCTGGTGGAGTTAAATAGAATAAGGCTGAAACTTCAAATAGAGTAAGTCTCTGAGATAAAAAAATGCCTATATTAATGAAGAACTTGGAGTGGAATACGCCCACTTGCTACAACAATTTGTGGAAAAAAGCAAGGGCTGAGAAACCCTGGCTTCGTTAACAAACACAAATTCAACGTGGAGGTCATGAGACAGAAGCGTGCCCTACGTGCCACCATAAGAAACACAAGAACTAAGGAAACCATAAGCTATTTGCAAGCAAAGCGCACCGCCAAACAAAAATATAAAAATTGGCTAAGACCCCATAAAGCCTTAATGTTCCAAAATAATGCCGAACTTAGAATGCAAAAGATGGGAAATAAAAACTCTGCTGATTTTTGGAAAATCTTGAATAATGAAGGTGCGCCACATTCAGCACTGATAGCTAATACATAGTACCTGAAATGGTGTGGATATCCCACTTCTCAGACCTCTACCACAAAAAAGGAAAGTGGACACACCCTTCAATGCTGACTCTGGAAAGATGGAATCTTAACTTCACCAAGGAAGACATCTTGCAGACAATCAACAATGTCAGTCTCTCGAGGGCCCCTGGACCTGATGGCCTGACCAACTTTACCTTAAAACAAAATCCTGAAATATGGGCTGAGGTATGCAAAGTGCTTTTCAACAGAATTTGCAGTCGGTGTGCTACAAAAAAAATCGTGGTAGAAAGCTATAATAGTACCCATTTTAAAAAAAGGGAATCATCTGGAGCCCAAAAACTACCGTCCAATATCGCTCTTGGATTTGTTACGGAAAGTCTACACCTCAATGATGCAACAGAAATGATCAGACTGGATCTCAGACAGTGGTCACATGGATGTAAGACAGACTGGTTTTGTAAAGGGAGTTGGATGCTATACACGGATGACCTGATCTTGTTAGACACCATGCCGATCGGTCTTCAGCTAAAAATTCATGCAGTAAAACACTATGTGGAAACCAACGGACTGTTTATCAACAACGCAAAGAGCGAAATACTAACGCTACAGAACCTGCAAACAGGTTGGCATGGAAACAACAAAACATTTAAATGGCACATAGGAAAAGAGTCATTAAGTACTGCTGATACCACTATTTATCTTGGTATGCAGATTAGCGCAAATATAAATAATGGTCCCTGGATGGAGACCGCGAAAATAAAACGTCGGCAATTTGCCTGCCAGGCCTTGATATTGAATAGAAAATATGGGAAGTTCTCACTAAGGCCGGTGATAACTTTCTACGAACAGAAAGTGGTTCCTGACCTGATATACGGAGCGGAAAACGCCTTTGGATGTCCGGAAGAATTGTGGTCAACTCTGGAACACATATTTTGGGTGAAAATACTTCATCTATTTAATAGTAACTCAACGGCTTGTCTAAGATATGAGCTAGGGTTGATCTCCATCAAAGCCCGCATCTGTTGGAACACTCTTGTGTTGTTTAGGAAAACCATCTTGACAAACGTTGCTCTGCAATTTAAAATCCTTAGTAGTCCCAGTAGTGGTAACCCTCAGTGTTAACTATCATTATGGAGCATAAGAAGTGAGGAGCTGTTGACAATGTACGGAACTGTCTCAGAAACGTTCCGGAAAACCCAGATTTGGTGAAGAAAAAGATCTGGAGACTCGATTGGATTATAACTGGCGAAGAAAAAAGCACAACTAAACTAATGAAAGATGTGCCTTGTGAAGCTAGAGCTTACAATAGCCTGCAAAACTATGTAGCTCTATTCCCTGATAACAAAAGATCTACATACATGCACTGTTGTCTAAATTTGCTCAAGACTAAAGACAGAACTAAGAATTGGGCACATATGGATAAGATGAATGTAAATTGTAGGTTTTGTGAACTTCATGAAGAAACAACTAAACATCTCGTCCTATTCTGCCCTCTACTCCGAACACAAAGAACGAAATGCCTTGGCCGCTTGATGGCAGGATTGTCAACGAGGAATGCAGAAGAGTGGTGGCACTTGATGTTCACCGGAGAGACCAAAAAACTGACAATTGCACTAACCTTGCTCTTGGATGAGATTGAAAAGTGTCTTGAAACCACAGACAATGCCTGCATAAGGTCTAGTTAGAGCCTAGCTTTGCTTTCGGGCTGTGGCAGTAAACTAACAATCATTGATTAACTATGGCTGGGTCAAGGTGGATCCAGATTCCTTGTCAAGTTGACGTGAAGCTCATTGTATGTAATTGATGTGATGAAATGTGATTGTTTCCCTTTTGTTTTAAAGGCTTGTAAAAGCCACAAAAAAAACAACATATAATGTGCTTAATACCAAAATGTTTCTTATCGCGAACCCAGGGATCGAACCTGTGTTGCTCCGTGTCATCTTGCTTCCAAGGTGAGCATGTTGCCCCTGAGATATCCTCCTAGCCATCAGATGACTTAAGACTGTACTGGATGATTTTCATATTCCATTCCATGTGCAGCGTCACTGCATGATTGGCATCAGTGTGGTTGGCGTGAAGGCTTCTGTTGTGTTGTTAAGCGACCTGAATTCAGCACTCCAACTAAGTCAATGCCAAGTCTGGGATGCCCAAGGGAAGCCCTTAATTATATATTTTTATGACAAGTTCATAGATCTGGATGATAAACCCTTGTATAACGCCTCTCTCTTTGAATCCCCCTGACCTCACTGAGCCAAGAAGTAGGTTTGTTTTGCAAATTAAAAGATTTATTTTACAAATTAAACAATATATATATATCACACTTTTATAAATAAATTAATATTTGATAGCACACTTATGAATATGACAGTGATCAACAATGGATAATATTACACTAGCGCACTTTTTTAATTACTTAGGAGTTGGTATAGAGAGGATAAAGTAGCTGAGAATGCTTTTATGGGTTCAAGGAAATGCAATGATGGAAAAGAATGCAGCACAGAAATAACTGAGATGGTTTCCACAAGAGATAATATGATCACTTTTTCTTTTGACAATTCAATCCCCCCCTATGCAATATAAGGAGATGGAAGGGGAGCACACAATTTTCAGGAATACAATCAAATGCAATACCAATTCAGTTCCCCCCTAGCAAGATTAGAGCAACAGGGATGATTTTAAAACACAGGCAAAAATACTTTAAATGTGATTTGCTAAGAAGTGAAAATATGCTAAAAATGATTTTAATTCCCTATAGGAGATTCAGGGTAGGTGACAGCTACTTAAGATTGGTTCAGGTCAACACTATCAGTGATTCATGAGGGATTATCAGATTGAAAACATATTTCAGCAGTTGCAAGCAAAAGTCAGCGATGTTGACAGGTGGAGAAATTTGATTCAAATTGCAATTAGCTGCACTTTTTCCGAGTGCGTCGAGCGCGATTACATACAAATTATAATGTCGGTTTAGGGCTTGTTGAGGAGCTGAGGATCCCAGCTTTAAAATGAAAGTTAAATCTCGTTCCTAGCACACGCGGTTCAAAAGATACGGACAATTATTTAGTTGAGGTAGATTCTCAAAATTAAAGTAAGATTCAAATGACAAATGACACTTTCACAGGTTTGAAATCACAGAATGGACACACAATTTCTATGCAGCTCTAAATAGGTGGAAATGGTTTGAATTAGATCATTTTAAACTAAGAGATGGGTTTGCACAGCTCTGGCTGGATACTCACTCCTACTTTTGGAAGGAATGGGCCTCATTGCAGCTCTGGTCAACAGGTTTAGCTGCGGTTCTCTCTGCTTTGCTGGCCTGGATCTCTGGTTCTGGCAAAAGTTCTGGCAATGCACAGCGGTCTGGTCTGGGTCTGGTCTTCAATCGGCACTGCATGGCGGTCTGGATACAGCTCTGCTTTCTGGGTTCTGGCACAGGGTTCTAGCCAGAATCAAACAGCTCAGCCAGGCTGTTGAAGAGTTTAATTAGGTTGAAAAAGATTTTGAGGCCTGCTGAAAATGATTCAGCTTGTGGATCAGGCCTCTCTGCTACAAAGTTCTGGAATCTGGAGTCTTCTGGCAAAGTGCTTCGCAGGAAATCAGTTTGAAGCGGGAAGTGAGTGTCTCTACCTGGGTCTCAGTGGCTGCCTTTATGTCTTTTGACATAAACTAAGGCCTAGCTAAGCATGTGGGCATAACTAAGCCTACCCCTCACAATTTATCATTGGCCAAGTTCTCCTCTCTCCCTTGATTGGAGGAAGGAAATGGAGTGTCATTGTGATGAGGTATGTTTATGGGTCAGAGGATCCTCCCCTTGTCACTTTGCACACAAATCTATTTTTGATCCAAATGCATATTTATCTATATACCATTTTTCTAATATTATATGTCCAGTTAACATATTTTCTGTAGCACCAAACCATCCAATCCCTGTCTTTGTAAGATTTTGTGTTCACTCCTGACAGAATTCTGCCCTTTTCATCCAGAACACAACCTCTAAACTTTTCCAGAATTTACACAAATGTGTGCAAGGAATATGGGCATCAGATGATGAAGTGTCAGATTTTTAACATACATAGATCCATCTTTTTTAAATTATGCTCTGGCCCAGATGGGTGTGGTTTAGGTTCCAAAGCACATGGGGGAATTTCTGTCTGTCCCCGCCTCCAGCTCAGGTGGCTCCCAGAGGCAATGCTCCTCCCATTTCCTTCCAAGAGGAAGCCATTTACGACCCCTGATTTAGCATTTGCCTTAGCCAAGGAAAGTTCATTGTTCTATTTTCCTGCAGCCCCCTCCCCTGATTCAATCAGAAAGGTGTGATCTCCTTTTGGTGGGGGCAGCAGAATGCAGCCAGGCCCGTGAACAGTAGGTGTTAAGAATTCTCATTAACCTGCAAGGCTTTGAAGTTTCCAGCTAACTCAGGTAACTTGTCAGCTCCTGAAATACAGTTCTTCTGTCAGAGTTTAGACCGCTAGCGCCGGTTAGTGTCAAACGCCGGTACTGCACCCATTTTTGGGAGCTGTCTTGAATTAATGCATTTCGGATTTTGAACAGCACCATATTTCTTTGCACTGGCTTTTGCTCTGTGTGTAGCCAAAGGATAGGGCCTGGCAATGGTCTCTTGTATTTACATTGACAGAGGCAAAAATGGATGGCAACCTATTTTTCATGTTTTCCCTGTGCATTTTCTGGTGAGTTCCGGCCATCATGATGTTTTCAATGCCAGTAATGAACAGTTCTGTGGCAGGGCTTGGATGCATGGGTAAAAACATCCCACAAGCCCCCCTCTTGCGATGGCCATTCTGATCTTTCACTGATGGAACTCGCAAGATCTGGGATGTTCGCCTCCTCTTCTTCCCCATTGGTGTGAACATGGTAAGAGCATCCATCCACATATACAGTGGGCATTCCCTCACACTTGTCTTCTTCAAAGACTTTGTGTGGGGAATTAAGGTATGCCTCCATGTTGTCCTTGATTTTTAGACTTTCGTCCTCGAGACAGTTTTCTCTGGCACAATCATGCAAGTCAGCCAGACCTTGCGCGAGGGGACTCTTCTTGTTTTGGCCATATCTGACCTCCACAGGAAAGCCTTGCATTGACAGAATCCAGGAAGTAATTCGGGAATTACTCACATTTCCAGCCCGGATTCTGTCACTTTGGAGATATTGCAGAGGCTGGTGTGGAGTCTCCACTATGATGTGTTCCCCCTGGATAAACGGGCGGTAATTCTTCAATGCCCACACCGTTTCCAGGAGTGCCTTCTCACAACGTTGAATTTTTCCTCCACAGAGGATAAAGTTTTGCTCGCATAGGAGATTACTTTATTGACCTTGTCATGCTTTTGATATAATACTGCAGTCAAGCATGTATTAGAGAACCCTGTCTTCAAGAAAAACTCCTTAAACAACACTGCATGAGCCTCAGCGGAGAATAAAAAATGTGCACTCTGCATATTCATGGAATTGTCTGCGCAAAGTAACCGTATATGCATGTTGCGGCCGGAACGCCCCCGACAATCCCCAGAACAGCTGCCTCTGCGTGCTCCCCCAAGCACGAACACATGCACCCTTCAAAAGTGGGTGGGGCCCCCCGCAAGCAGGCCTGCATCTCGGGACTCATGGAATCGACTGTGTGGCACTTATATGTACTTTCAGGGGACTTCGTACAGGCTCAGCACATCTCTGAGAGCAGCCGAGTGGCTTGCGCTAGACGCCACGCAGAGTGTGGGTGTGGCTTGCTGAGAGGGCAGGGAAGGGGACGGTACTCGGAAAATGAGGAAGAACAAGGAAAATGTGGGGTTATGAAGGACGGCAGTATTCATGGATCCGACTGCGCAACTTCTAGGCGGGGAAATGGCCACGCAAAGCCATCATACTATTGCCACCCGAAGGCAGGCATACAGACACTTGTGCATAGGATTCACCATGCAGAAAGATCGGATTTCGGGCTGCATATAACCAGCTGGGGTTCCGATCTTACTTAGGTGTGCGCATTCGCAGTGTAACAGGGTGCATGAACCGTTTACAGGGGATTGCACACAGTTATTCTGAGTTTTACCCGAGTTACAAAGTATCGTACACATGTTTTCAGGGTACTGGTAACAGTTATGGGGGACCACTCGCAGGATCCCCGAGATGCAGGCCTGCTTGTGGGGGACCTCATGCACTGCATAAAGGGTGCATCTATTTATGTCCGGGGAGCACGCAAAGGTGGCTGATCTGATTGTTTTTGCTTTGTGTGGGGGTGTGTGAGGGGTGTTCTGACCAGGACTTGCATATGCACTTACTTTGCGCAGACATTTCCATGAATGCGCAGAGCGTGCACTTTTTATTCAGCACGCAGGCTCATTTAGTGTCCTTCTTGGCATGTGGCCCTTCTGGGATAAATGCACACTTTTCCATGAAAAGGGCCCCAGGTCTTAAAGCTATTGACATCCCAGGCAAACGGTCAGAGTGTTCATAGGAGCAGGGGCGGTTTGCGGAGTTACTCCCGGGTGGAGCAGGGTAAGGGGAACTGGATGAAAGGAAAAAGATAACAATCACGCAGGGAGGCTCAGGTGACAGGGAAGGAATGCACAATGTTACTTGTGGAATATGCCCATCTTCCTTCCCACCCAATTGTAGCTAATAAATCATAAGGCAGATATGTTAAATGCAGTGGCCCGTCGGGGTGACAGAGGCTGAGACTTGAATATCTACTTTGGAAGACAAACACCAATGTGGTGAATGAGGTCAGCGTTTTAAAGTAACAATTGAAAGAACACATGGAATAATCTCCCTTCCCTCAGAAAACCAAACCATTATGGCTGATATGCACAGTTTTTGGCTAACCGCGCTTTTCCAAAATTACTTGTCCAACCTTCCAAATTGATCCAGATTGTGAGAACGTAGTAAGCAGCTGCATCTAAAATTACCAATGAAACAATGGCCATTATTGCTTTATTTATGTATTCTTTAATTCAATTTTATGAAGTGCCAAAGCACTCTAAACATTAAAACAGAATCCATAACAGAAACTAATACACGTAACTAAAGTTAACAAAAACACAAATGTCAGCAGTTGAGAATAAGAAGAAGAAAGCAAATGGGTCTTTGGTAAGGAGTGGGAAGAAAAGTGGAGGCTGACGGTAATGAAAGAAGGAAAGCATTCCAAAGCTAAGGAGTGAGAAGAGACAAGGGGCCCGATTCATGGAATTTCCTGCACGGCAAATAGGAACTTTGCGTGCCCAACCACACCGGGAATCATGCTTGTCAGTCCATGGAATCGATAGCGCTGTACTTTTTCGTACTTTGCAGGGACTTTGCGCAGATTCGGAATGTTTCTTCTTGCAGCCGATCTCCCTGCACGAGACACCGCACAGAGTGTGCATGTGGCCTGCGCAAAAGGCAGTGTAGGCACGGAACATGCAAAATGGAGAAGGACATGGTTAAATGTGGGTGTTACGAGTGACATGCCCCAGTGACAAACACAGTGACATCACTATTTCTGTTTCTATGTGTTTGTAATGCGCCAAAAGCCTGCAGGCATCAGGGCGCGGGGAACCAGAGAATAAAATTCACATGAAAAGAAGAAATTTTAGATTCTAGATTAACCATATCTGTGTCTGGAGAGTGCCCTATTTCCTAGGAGATCACTGAAATAAGAATGTTTTCAGTGATTTCCTAAAGGTGCTGTAATTTCCTTCCTGACTCAGGGTTACTGGGAGCCTGTTCCCAAATGTGGCTGCCCTGACCAGAAAAGCTGTGCCTCGGCCCGCTGCCCGTTTCGCTTCCGGAACTGTCAAGAGACCTACATCTGCTGATCTGAGGCTTCTCTTTGGCGTATAAAGCGAGAATTGTTCTTTAAAATAGGTTGGAGCCACTCCGAAAAGGCATCTGTGGACAATCATCATGGCCTTAAAATTGACTCTCTCTTCAATTCTAGGCCAGTGATGATCCTTCCTACCTGCCGATATGTGATCACCGTATTACATTTTTTTAACTATCCCGACAGCATCGTTCTGCAAGACCTGACATCTCTGTAACTCCCTCTTTGTGGCTCCCATTAACAAAGCATTACCATAGTCTAGGCGAGACAATAATACCGCCCATGCAAGATTTGCAGTATTTGCTTCGTTAATGAAGGGTCTGATGGCTCTTAAGAGGCGCAAATAATACGCATTGTTTTTAGCTAAGTAGTTGACTTGGGCTTCAGCACCTATGGATGCTTCCACCATCATGTGTTTACATGTGAATGTGTCGTGGCTGTGTTCATCATTGACCCTGGACTGTTGCGTCTGTTTTCATGGGAATTGCATGGCCATGTGTGTGAGTGTGGCTGTTGCTGGTTGGACCATGGTGACGTCATGTTACTGTGAATGTTCTGTATGTCACACATGTTTAAAACTATACACTGATGTCAATTTTCTGTGTCTCCTTTCCCACAGTTGCTGAGCTGGAGAAGAGGGTTGGAAGCAGTGCTGTGGAGCGTGGACACATGGACAAATCCACCACACCAAGGAGCAGATCCCAGCCACTCCCCCGGGAAAGCCTCCCCGTGAAAGCTCATCTTCAGGGCACGATGTGACTGAGGGAGCGCCAGGAACATCGGGCATGGTTGCTGGGGGTAAGTCCCAGGGGGTGAAGGAGGCAGGGGACTCCTCATCAGTGGTGGGACAGGGTTATGCCACACAAGGGCCATCTACAGGGGAAGACAACCTGGAGTCATCCAGGTTGATGGAGGCAGAGGCAGAGGAGGTGGCCATTGCAGCCCAGCCTATGGGGTCAGGTGTGGCTGTCGAGGAGGGTGTTCATGATGCAACCCTGTCCCAGGGGCATGAGGCTGTGCATTCCACTGTGGATGTGCCTGCACAAGATCCTGTCCCTGGGCCATCGGATGCAGCAGTGCCCAACTTCTGTGAGTCCTCCACCCAGACCAGCATCCCCATGCCAGCTGATATGTCCATCAGAGATCATGTGCTGCCCCTGCTGGCTGGTCTCACAAGGCGGACTGCAGTATTCGGTGATGATGCACAGGCTACTCGTGGTATGCTTGTGCATCATCACTATGAATTGTGCCGCCTCATGGCCTTACTGGCAGCAACAATGTTCTCTGTTGGGCTCTGTGGGCTGTTCTCTGTCATGACCCCCTCCTCTGCTTCCTCCTCTGTACACCAGTCATCCTCCAGGGTTCCTTCCAGGCTTCATTCCTTCAGGCAACCTGTGCATGAGTCTCACCAGTTCCACCACTGATGGCCCATCTGGTGGAGCTAACATCTCTGCCTGAGGTGGGAGTCCCATCAGCGTCAGATGAGGTGGTCAATGTGCCTACCCAGGCACCGACACAGCCGCAGGCAATGGAGGGTCAGCAGGCACCTTGGAGCAGTGCAGGGGCTGTGTGCTTGAAAGTAGAGAGTTGAGTTTGGAACTTCTGTTACAATGGCGCTGGATATGGTTGTTTGCCAAGTGGTACGGTAGTACCCTGGTATGACTTTCCAATAACTGCTGGGCACAGTTGGATGCTTAAGGTTGTTCGAATTGAATGTAGCATTGGTCAAATCACAGTGTCCGCCCAGGTTGAGCAGACAAACTTGTGTTGCAATTGCAAATTATATGCCATTTGCATCTCAAGTGTAGCCAACACGTGTTTCGACGTAGGGTCTTTCTTCAGGCGTAAGTGGGCATCGAAACAGTCGAATTCACAGAAGAAGACCATAATGACAAAATCATCTTACACTTTAGATCTAAAATAGTCCTGAATATAGTACTAGATGCAGCCTCTGTACTTATGTCCCTGGGTTTTGATATTTCAGAAGTGTTGGACAATATCAAAACAAAACACGGGTCTGAAACCTCAAAAAATATAGACAAAGTACCTTTTAGGAAAGTGCCTATAGTCAGACGAGACACTGAAGAAGCAGCAAAGATAAGCCTAGAAATCCACAGAGTGAGTGATTCTATCCAACTCACTAACAAAGGGAAAATGGCGGCTGCCACTCACGCATATGGTGAACGCATTATGGTCTTCTTCTGTGAATTCGACTGTTTCGATGTCCTCATATTGGATTGTTCTAAGAGAAGGCACGTAGTGAAATAAGCGTAGAACATTAGTCCGGTTGAGAATTCATTTTCAAAACTTTCGATACGTTCCAGCCGAGCTCTGTGAGGCATTTGGGGTTTGTCTCTGGGGCTGCTGTCTTTCTTATTCGCGGTCCAAAGAGGAAAACATCAAAATCACAATTAAAGGTGATAGTGACTTGAAAATGAGGTGCGTCGACCAGACACTCCCAAAGACTCAAAGTGGGGAATCAAATGATTGGTGCTGGATGGCAGAAGCACGCAGTAGACCAACAAGACAATAACGTCAGGTCAAAGAGGAGCCTCTCTTGTTCAAGATCGGATCTTGGAACACCAGAGGCTTATCAGATCTATTTCAGGATCCTTGGCCGGCTGATCTCGACGTAGTCTGTCTCCATGAAACCTGGATGATGACTGCCCGACCTCTGACATCTATGAAGTGGCGATTAACCCTGCCTTTAAAAAATCCAGAGGAAGACCAATGGCCGGTTTGTTAACATTTGCTAAAAAAAGGTTCAGGCTGTTGCATCATTAACTCAGTAAATCACTCGGCATTTATACAGGTGACTACGATTGCCACAGCAGAGAAGCTAAACGATAACGTCAGCCACTTCCATATCATTAATCTATACTGGAAACTTCTGCAAGCTGGTACAACTTTCTTTATAGACCAAGTTTCAACAGTGGTCGATGAGTTATTGCTAGATAATGAGAGATCAAACATTACAATATGTGGAGACTTAAATACCAACTGTGTGTCCATAAAGCACAACAATACTGAAGTTATTTACACACACAACAATGTGGCCACAAGGTGGATGTTGTCGATGGATGTAAGAAACCTTGAAATGCTAAATGAAAATACCATCAGCGATATACCGGCCAATTCAACATGGAGGAGAAATTACCAAAAATCCATTCTAGACTACTTTTTTGTGTCAGAAAAAATTCAGCAAGTGACATCCTCTCTGCTCATAGTGCCCATGTCTCATAGCGACCACGAGATAGTAATCTTGTCTCTGGCAGGATCGAGGCAGGTGGAACATAGATCCTGGAACCATCGGACCCTGGTGGAGTCAAACAGAATAAGGCTGAAACTTCAAATATAGTAAGTCTCTGAGATTAAAAATGCCTATATTAATGAAGAACTTGGAGTGGAATACGCCCACTTACTACAACAATTTGTGGAAAAAAAACAAGGGCCGAGAAACCCCGGCTTCGTTAACAAACACAAATTCGACGTGGAGGTCATGAGACAAAAGCGTCCCCTACGTGCCACCATAAGAAACATAAGTACTGAGGAATCCATAAGATATTTGCAAGCAAAGCGCACCGCCAAACAAAAATATAAAAATTGGCTAAGAGCCCATAAAGCTTTAATGTTCCAAAACCATGCCGAACTTATGATGCAAAAGAGGGGAAATAAAAACTTGGCTGATTTTTGGAAAATCTTGAATAATGAAGGTGCGCCACAATCAGCACTGATAGCTAATATGGTACCTGAAATGGTGTGGATATCCCACTTCTCAGACCTCTACTTCAAAAAAGGAAAGTGGACACACCCTTCAATGCCGACTCTGGAAAGATGGAATCTTAACTTCACCAAGGAAGACATCTACAGACAATCAACAATGTCAGTCTCTCGAGGGCCCCTGGACCTGATGGCCTGACCAACTTTACCTTAAAACAAAATCCTGAAATAGGGGCTGAGGTATGCAAAGAGCTTTTGAACAGAATTTGCAGTCGGTGTGCTACACCAAAATCGTGGAAGAAAGCTAAATAGTCCCCATTTTTAAAAAAGGGAATTGTCTTGAGCCCAAAAACTACCGTCCAATAGCGCTCTTCGATGTGTTGGGGAAAGTCTATGCCTCAATGCTGCAACAGAAATTATCAGACTGGATTCCAGACAGTGGTCAAATGGATATAAGACAGACTGGTTTCGTAAAGGGAGTTGGATGCGGCCTAAATCTCCTGCTACTAAACTTGCTAAAAATGGAATCTATACGTTCGGGGAGAAAGGTCTAATTAGACCTGACTGCCTTTTCTTACGCCTTCGACTCTATTGAGAGAGAGCTTCTTTGGACCAAAACGATGAACTGGGGATGTCCTGAGAGCTTACTAGCCACAATTAAAGAACTCCACACTGCTACTAACATCAAGGTCCGATTAGACCAGAGTGGATCTTTAACGGAAGAAATTAATACCTAGTGCAATTGACGATCCTCGATCGTTCTCTCCAAATATCCATGGGTCAGCGCTAAATTGGATGCTATACACGGATAAACTGATCTTGTTAGACACCATGCAGATCGATCTTCAGCGAAAAATTCATGCAGTAAAACGCTACGTGGAAACCAACGGACTGTTTATCAACAACGCAAAGAGCGAAATACTAACGCTACAGAACCTGCAAACAGGCTGGCATGGAAACAACAAAACATTTAAATGGCACTTAGGAAAAGAGTCATTAAGTACTGTTGAGACCATTAGATATCTTGGTATGCAGATTTGCGCAAATATAAATTATGGTCCCTGGATGGTGACCGCAGAAATAAAATGTTGGCAATTTGCCTGCCAGGCCTTGATATTGAACAGAAAATATGGGAAATTCTCACTAAGGCCGGTGATAACTTTCTACCAACAGAAAGTGGTTCCTGCCCTGATATAAGAAGCGGAAAACGCCTTTGGATGTCCAGAAGAATTTTGGTCAACTCTGGAACACATATTTTGGGTGAAAATACTTCATATACCCAGCAGTATCTCAACAGCGTGTCTACGATATGAGCTAGGGTTGATCTCCATCAAAGCCCGCATCTGTCGGAACACTCTTGCGTTGTTTAGGAAAACCATCTTGACAAATGTTGCTCTGTCATTTAAAATAAGTAATCCCAGTAGTGGTAATCCTGAGTGTTAACTATCCTTATGGAGCACAAGATGCGAGGAGCTGTTGACAATGTACGGAACTGACTCAGAAATGCTCTGGAAAACCCAGATTTGGTGAAGAAAAAGATCTGGAGACTCAACTGGATTATAACTGGCGAAGAAAGAAGCGTGACTAAACTAATCAAAGATGTGCCTTGTGAAGCTAGAGCTTACAATAGCCTGCAAAACTATGTAGCTCTATTCCCTGATAACAAAAGAAGATCTACATACATGCGCTTTTTGCTCAAGACTAAAGACAGAACTAAGAATTGTGCTTGTATGGATAAGATGAATGTAAATGTTAGGTTTTGTGAACTTCATGAAGAAACGACTAAACATCTTGTCCTATTCTGCCCTCTACTCCGAACACAAAGAACGAAATGCCTTGGCCCCTTAATGGCAGGATTGTCAACGAGGAATGCAGAAGAGTGGTGGCACTTGATGTTCACCGGAGAGAACAAAAAATGGACAATTGCACTAACCTTACTCTTGGATGAGATTGAAAAGTGTCTTGAAACCACGGACAATGTCTGGATAAGGTCTGGTTAGAGCCTAGCTTTGCTTTCGGGCTGTGGCAGTAAACTAACAATCATTGATTAACTATGGCTGGGTCAAGGTGGATCCAGATTCCTTGTCAAGTTGATGTGAAGCTCATTGTATGTAATTGATGTGATGAAATGTGATTGTTTCTCTTTTGTTTTAAAGGCTTGTAAAAGCCAAAAGAAAATATATATATAAGGCACTTAATACCAAGATGTTTCTAATCGCGAACCCAAGGATCGAACCTGTGTTGCTCTGTGTCATCTTGCTTCCAAGGCGAGCACATTGCCCCTGAGATATCCTCCCGCCCATCAGGCCATCAGATGACTTAAGACTGTACTGGATGATTTTCATATTCCATTCCATGTGCAGCATCACTGCGTGTTTGGCATCAGTGTGGTTGGCGTGAAGGCTTCTGTTGTGTGTGATGATGTACATACTGGTATGGTTGTGGTGATGTGTGGATGCTTTATGATTTGTTTTGTTGACTCTCGTTGGGGGTGGATTGCCACATGTTCATGTATATTTGCATGCTTTTGCATCGTTTTTCATTTCAGGTTCACTGGTGTTCATGTATACCCTTTGCACATGCTTTGGATTGTGTATATGCCCACACTCTGTTCACTGTAGTGTGTATTTATCATTGTTGGTGCTGCACTGAGAAGTGGGCTCACTGTGGATGGGTGGCCTGGACACATCACTTGTGCATTTGATATTTCATTGCTGTATCACTCCCATGTCATGCTTACACACCCACCAACACCTGCAGTCACACAATGCCTGCTCTCGTGTCATGTTCCACCTCTAACACTGGAATGCAGTTGTGTCCCATGTTTGCTGTTTCCGTGTGGCAGCACTGAGTCACACACTCTCTGACTGGCTTCCCATTACCCAGGCACAGGCCTGTTATGTTTTAATCCCTGACAAGGACTTTTCCACCCCTACCATCCGGGCTTCCAATGCACAGGCGGTAATGCACCCAGTCATTTTTCTTGGATATGCCCAGTCTATGATTCTGTGTGTTCTGTCATCAACAGACATTCACCTGCTGTGCTTTGAGGCCATTTCAATGACACATGGCCAATATGCACATGCCACTTTGGATTGCATTCACATGTCACATGTATATGGGGTGGCCACAATGTTGGTGGTACAATATTGTGCTGTCCAGTTGAGGGGCTGCAGATTCAGGTCTGCCAGGGAGTGACAGGACAGGAGATGCTCCGGTCCTGGATTTAACACAAGTGCTACCAGTTGATCATGTTGGTGGTGGATATGTTGGATATCTGCTTCTTGGTGGAGGCGGACTATAGAGGTTCAGGTGAGTTGCAGCTACACATTGGACTGGTAGGGTGGCAGACTGCCAGGGGGCTACCTGGGAATGGTGTTGGAGGTGAGGGGGGTGGCGGGTGGTGTTTGGGATTGAGTGGGCCGCCTGGGGGTACTGGCGGAGGTGAGGAAAGCTGTTGGGTGGTGTTGGGCTTGAGGAGGCTGCCTAGAGTAGTGTTGGAGGTGAAGGGGGCTGATGGGTGGTGTATGGACTTGAGGGGGCTGTTGAGTGGTGTTGGGCTTGAGGGGGCTGCCTAGAGTAGTTTTGAAGGTGAAGGGGGCTGGTGGGTGGACTTTTGAGGGCTGCATGGGGCTAATGGCAGAGGTGAGGGGGGCTGGTGGGTGGTGTCTCAACTTGAGAGGGCTCCATGGGGGTTTTGGTGGAGGTCAGGGGTGCGTGTGGGTGGTGCCTGGGTTTGAGGGGGCTGCCTGGGGGTATTGACACAGTCTATGTCACAAAGGACTATATGTCTTTGGTAAACTTGCAACTCTGTATCACATGCAAGTGGAAACTATGCCAGAAGACAATGGATTGGTAAAATCGTATCAATCAGGAATGTACAAACACACAAGACTTGTTAATGCTCAGATCAAAAGGTGAATCACCATAATCACATAATTGTATTAAAATCTATATGAAGAGGAAAGCAATTGTATTTGCAACTGTGGGCCACTTTTTCTTTGATGCCCGAGACAATTGTATGCGTCAGTCAGACCCTGCCTCGTCCCCTACTTCATGGTTTTTACCCTGTCTATGGTAGGGCGCATAGACGATGCCCAGTTAGGTTCACGGGTTGCAAACACCTTACATACCTTTATAAATCGCTGTTGTCCTATTGACGGTTCCTTAACTGTCTCTGTTGAGAAGTACCTTTTTTACCTAACGGATTGTTTTTTTATTGCCCTTCAACAAACGTGCAGGTGCAGTCATTATAATGTTCAGCCGTGCATTAATAAATAGGCTTTTAAAAGATTTTTTCAGAAAATAATATGGCAGCATTCAGCTGCAAAATCATTATCACATGGCCTACAGTTTTCGTTATCCTGTGTGCAGAGTACACAGATTCACTCAGAACGATCATTAATGATAGCGCTCACTCCTCTTAAAGTATAGAAATGTGCATGAGTCAAAATTGTACAACTCATTCCAAGATATACAGTAGCATTGAGCAGGTTGCGCTATTCTGCTGATATCAGCGCTTCAGTATGGCAAAGACACGGCTGCACTGTGCCACCAGCAATTAAAGCAGGCATCACGAGTGTTGTGTCCTCACCCCGGATGGTCGGGTGAGGGGCCCGCACTCACTCATGCATGCACACAGGCACACCAAAGGACGACGCGGGACGCGTTGTTACTTCATCCGCGTCCCAGCGGGAACTGCCGCACGGGCGCCGTTTATTCATTTGCGCATGCACGGCCCGGAACGAGGCTCGCGCATGCGCCGCACACTACTGGGACATCACATCCCTTCTTTTTTCTGTAACAACAAACAGCAGTGTAGTACGAACAAATTGTACTCACGTGATCAACGTAACAGTAATACAAACATGGCACCCATCAAGTGTGGGCTTCAGGACTACCTCGGTCAGTCACCCGAGTCCATAACGTAGTCTTTGAAATGAGCCGGAAGTCTCCTTCCCCCTCGAACTGGATATCTTGGCATAACCGTGGGTACGAGACAGTCATCGCCCCGGGTAGGGTCCGGAGCTCTCGACGGCTCGCTCTCCTGGATCTCCGGGCTTGATCCCCGCATTGAGAACTCCCCTGATGTCCGAGCTTCAGGCACGACGTCCACTTTCTTGAAGAACGATCGATTGCGGGTGACGGTGCCGCGTTCACTGGCCGCAGTCACCATAGTGCCTTTCACATGGGTCATCTTCCAGGGGCGTGGTTCAAATGGCAAGGACAGTTTCCCTTCCGGGTGCCGATTCTTGACGAGCACGGAGTCTCCGACTTGTACCTCCTTTTCTTGTAGCCCTCTCCGTTCGCTCTCCCTCTCGTTGCGTTCCGCCCGTTCCTCTCGGACTCTTTCATCGTCTATGACTCCGGGTCTTCGGTTATCCACTTCCGGTATCATCCCTCTCGGGCAGCGCCCGAAGAGTGCCTCGGCTGGGGCAACCCCGGTGGACTGGTGAGGGGTTGTGCGGTACACTCGGAGGAATTCCACAATTCTCGTTTTGAGAGGTTCTCCATTGCTGGCTGAGATTCGCATCACCTTGTATGCATCATTCTTTCGGCTTCACCATTTGCACGTGGCCATAGCGGGGACACTCTCCGATGTTTAATCCCCCTCTCACTCAGGTACTGGGCAAATTGGCGGCCTGTAAAAGGTGGTCAGTTGTCTGAGCACACGATGTCGGGAAACCCATGCGTTGCGAACATTCTGTCCAACGCCGCCGTGGTGTACTCGGTAGCCGTCGACTCGACCACCTCCACCTCCGGGTACCTCGACCATTGATCCACGGCCACCAGAAAATACATTCCGCGACCCGTCGCGCCAAAGTCCATGTGTACCGTACTCCACAGCTTTGTGCTGCGTTCCATCGAGCTGATTGGTGGTGCTTTGTCCCCTGGCGTGGCAGCTTGGCAGACCAGACATCTCTTTACAAAGCGCTCCACCCTTTCTTCCAGTCCTGGAAACCATACTTTTGGCCTTAACCTTGCCTTTGTCTTCACGACACCCTGGTGTCCAATGTGCGCCAACTCCAGTATCCGCAGCCTGAGCTCTCGCGGGATGACGATCTGTCGGCCCCTGAGTAACAGCACATCATCAGAGATCGATAACTCATCTCTCACCCTCCAGAGTGCCTGTAGGTCTTTCTGGGCCTCCTCCTGGCGTCGGGAGTTATTGCGCAGGACTTCCCTCCAGTCTCCACTTCTCACCGCAGCCTTGATGATGTCGAAGACCTCATCTTTAGATGACACTGTGGCGATCGCCAGTCTCGACAGTGCTCTGGGGAGCGCACCTTCCCCTATCTGGCAGAGTAGACTGTTGCATTCCATTTCACCGGCCTCTCCCTCTGCACTTTCTTTGTTGGGATGCCTTGACAAATAGTCCGCGGGATTGTTGGTCCCGGGTCGGTATACCAGCTTCACCCCGTACTCCATTAAGGCCAGCATCCATCTCTCGATGCGGGGTGGGGGTTTTGATGATGCACCCGCGAGTATAGGCAGCAGCGGCTTGTGGTCGGTGACCACCACTACAGGTTTGCCCAATATGTACAGGCGAAAATGGCGACAGCCCCATAAGATGGCCAGGGCTTCCCTTTCTATCTGGGAGTATCTCATCTCAGTGCTGGATAGTGCCTTGCTTGCATAGGCAATCGGTCTCATATCTCCACGCTCATTGGGTTGTAACAACACTGCTCCCACACCGACTGGGCTCGCATCCACCACTACCTCTGTCTCCACCGCTGGGTTGAAATATGCCATGGTGTCTCCATCCGACAAGGCATTCTTTAGGGCCTGGAATGCCTCTTGTTCCCTTGACTCCCATTTCCACACTGCATCATTTTTTGTTAGTGCCCTGAGAGGTTCCGCTATCGACGCCAGTCCCTTTATGAAACGCCCGCAGTATGTCACCATACCTAAGAAGCTCCTTACTTCCGTAGGGGATTGTGGCGCCGCCGCTTCTCAGATGTCTCTGACTTTTTCCGGGTCTGGTGATATTCCTGCGGCCTGAAAGATGAAGCCGAAAAACCCTATCCGGTCCTTGAAGAATTCGCACTTTTGGCGGTGTAACGTGAGCCCCAGGTCTTTTATTCTCTTTAGAGGGCTTTCTAGACGTTTTAGGTGCTCTGCGTCTGAGTTTGCAAATACCAAAATGTCATCACTCATGTTTAGGACACCTGTCAGCCCCGCCAATGCTCCCCTAATTGTGTTCTGGAACACTTCAGCCGCAGATGATATCCCGAAACTCAAACGTTTGAATTGGTATAGGCCCTCGTGAGTTGTGAAAGTTGTGATGAATCTTGAGTCGGGGTGAAGCTCCAGTTGGTGATATCCCGCTCGTAGATAAAGCTTGGAGAACACACGTGCCCCTTGAAGCTCACCTACAATGTCGTCGAGGGTTGGCGTTAGATGTCTCTCCCTCTTAATTGCCGCATTGGGAAGGCGCATGTCTACGCAGATCCTTACTGCTCCCGGCTGCTTAGGTTTGGGGGCGACTACTATCGGCGAAACCCAGGGTGTGGGCCCTTCCACCCGCTCAATGATATCCATGTTAACAAGCGACCGCAGCTCTTCTTCTACTTTTTCCCTGAGATGGAACGGAATTCGTCTGTGTTTCAGAGTGGTCGGTCGGATGGTGTCGTCATTGTGCAGCCTTATCGGGGGCGCCTTCAGTTTCCCTACACCTTCAAAAATGTTTGCATATTTGTCCAGCAGGCACTCAATGTCTATTTCATGCACTTCCAGTGCAAAGTGCACCAAACCAAGGGCCTCCGATGCTGCGCAGCTGAGTAATGAATGCAGACTCACGTCCGTGACAAAAAAACGTGCCTTGATTGCTTTGTCACCCTTGGTGACCGGCGTGACGAACACCCCCTTGATGGATAACGGGGTGTCACCTCCAAACGTGAATATTTTAGCCGCGGATCTGTCTAGCGCGGGAGGTCCTGGAAGTTTTTGGTATTGTTCTTCGGCCAATACACATACGGAGGCCCCAGTGTCAATTAGAACCTGTTTCGGCAAGCCTTGTAAATCCACCATGCATTTGGGTTGCCTCTTCTTCCTGGTTCCCGATGCTAGGTTGGATATGAAGAACACTTCTTCATCCTCCTCCTCCTCTTCCTCAGCTAGCTGCAGCCTTTGTATTTCCTGTTCGAGAGCGGCAATGCTTTGTCGTCTTCTGGATCCGCCTCCGCGACTTCTTGCTGGGCCTCTCTGTACAGATACAGGGGCTGGGGCACGGCACATCCGGGCATAGTGCCCTGGTCTATCGCACCGGCCACACGATCTTGATTTGGCCGGGCATTCCTCTGAATGTGGCAGGTCATAACCGCAGTATTGACATATTGTCTCCGATCCTGGAGGATTGCGAGTATCTGGCTTTTTCTGGCCCCACTTTTCTTTTGTGTCCCCACGTCTGCTAATGGCATACGATTTGTCCGCCATACCTGGGCGCCTGGCTGCATCCATCTTTGCGCTTCTCGACTCCGCCAGTTCAAACGTCCTGCCACTGTCCAGTATTTGTGCCAGTGTCCATCCCGGTTCTCGCAATACTTGTCTCCTTAGCTTGCTCGAGCTCCAGCCCTGTATTACCTGGTTCCGTACCATAGACTCATCATTATCCCAGCGGCATGCCGTGGCCATCATTCTCAACCTGGCACAAAACTGATCAAGAGGTTCTTCATCTTTCTGCTTCTCACCGCAGAACAGGAATCTCTCATAGTCCATATTCGACTGAGGTATGAAGTGGTTTTCCAAAGCAGTCTTGACCGTAGCATATGTGACCACCTGCAGATTGCATGCCTCAAAGATGCGGATGACGTCGAGCCCTGCAGAGTACAGCAAAGTAGCCCTTTTGGCGGCATCATCGGTGATGCCGGTCGCTGTGAAGAACATTTCAAGTCTTTTAATCCAGAGCAACCATCTTGGCCCCAATTTGGATGGGGGTCCCGATATGTCAAACTCCTGCATCGGTAACAGTGATCCTTGTTGTGGCCCCATTGTGCCTCGTGCAGTCTCCGCTTAACCATCACTTTCTGCCATTGGTGCAGGTCGCACAGGCACCTCTTGGTGTCACAGAGGCCGCAAACCCGATGTGTGGATCCCCAACGACGTGTCCTGGCCACTCCTTTCTGTGTCAAAAGTAGAGGGTCGTCCCCAGGTGGGTGGGAACGACCAGGGTCCCAGAAATGTCCAAGTGGCAGAAGCGCAGCAGCGCACGAGCACCTGTGCAGGCCGCTACTGCTGCGATACCTTAATCATAGCGTTCTTGCCGGGTCCGTGTCATGCCATGATACGCAGCACCGCTGATCCGACGTTCGTTACACGTCGGGGCGAGCGTAGTCGTGGCGCTCCTCCTCGTCACCAGTTGTTGTGTCCTCACCCCGGATGGTCGGGTGAGGGGCCCGCACTCACTCATGCATGCACACACGCACACCAAAGGACGACGCGGGATGCGTTGTTACTTCGTCCCAGTCCCGGCGGGAACTGCCGTACGGGCGCCGTTTATTCATTTGCGCATGCGCGGCCCGGAACGAGGCTCGCGCATGAGCCGCACACTACTGGGACATCACAACGAGGATCTGGCTGTCCACATGTTCTGCAACGAACAGGGTGTACACAGGAAGTGGACAGCCAAGTCTGGCGCAGTTACATGGATTAACTTTTAAAACAAGAAACAACTTGAATCGTGGGTTAGATACGAATAACTGGGCGCTATTCTCCAAACTTAATTCAGTCTACAGAATGACCAGCAGCGAAAGTCTCGATAACTATGAACCACCCACAGAGGTTCAAATTAAAGGGAATATGTTTATGTGAATGTTACGAGACAATGTTCGCGCTTGGTACCAGTAGTTTTCCTTGTACAGCTAATCGCTTAGACAAAACAACGATATTTGAAGAATTATATACACTGTTTGAAATCAATGTACAAAGTCTTAGAATAAACAGTATCTTGAGTTGAAAATAAGATTTTGTATTTTAATTTCCCATTGTTCAGAACAACAGCCAAAGCTTTCTCAGTTTTGTCTAAGCGATTAGCTATACAAGGACAACTACTGGTACCAAGCGCGAACATTGTCTCGTAACATTCACATAAACATAACTTTTAAAACAGTTTTGCTGCAGGTATTCAAATTTGAATAAAATGAAGGCGCAAGTGGCATTTTTTTTTTAAATCTGGGCCTAAGAGTGCAATGTTTGTAAACATAAGGAAAAGTAAGCTAACATTGCCGGAGCCACCTGCTTTGGTTGTTGTACAGAAATTGGATAGGCGTTGTCCAGGGCCTGCCATTATGCACCATTTAGCAGCTGCAGCTGCTTTAAGGACAGTTAGTGCCGCCATTTGCAATGTGTGAACATGATATGTCATGGTATTCACATCATATGGCACTTGCTATGACATCTAGTGAGATCACATACTATTTTATGGGTAGGTATGAGCGCAGTCAGCTGTTATTGCCACTGAAAGTCAGAGTGACACACAATTTATTCAGGATGGTGCAGTGAGTGCTAATGTGCGTCACGATGCACGCTTGGTGTTATACAAATAGTGTATCGCCAGTTTATACATTATTGTCCGTCTGTTCCTCATGAATAGGTTCACTCAAACTCAGGTTTTTGGGGCATTCAGCCAAAGGTCTGAGGGCGCAAAAGCTCACATAAAACATGATAAAAAGGATTGTAAAAACGATGCAGACAATAACAAGAAAAAAGGAAAGCAGGGAAACACAGTGGGTAAACAATAGGCAAACTGCAATATTCAAAGTGTGCATAATGGAATTTCAGGTAAGTGAATCATGAAGAGCAGAAACACTCAGGGTGCAGATAAGTACAAAAGGAACTTGCTTTACTGAATTTCAGTAATAAATTAAGCAGTTAAGCAGGAGGATTTAGATCAGGGTTGTCCAAATCAAGACCTTGAGGGCAGAGACGTTTTTATGGGAGGGCAAAAGGGGCACTTGCCCAGCACCCCAACCTTGGAAAGGGCCCCACAAGGCTGCCTGATCTAAAGAAGTAAGATTCCATTGTTCATCAGACTTAAATAGTACACCTCTGGATATTTTATGGCATGCTGCTGAGGCTCTAATTCTGTTGCCTGCCTGTGTTGACAAGTATTTTATGTCTTCATCAATTTATCATGTAATTCCTTCTGTGTTCACTGTGGTATACATAGTTTGTGTGTTCCTTACACACAACTCCTGCAGCAATTCTTCCTTCCTGTGGGAATTATGTTGATCATATGCAATAGCCAAAGTTGAAATGAATATTGATAAATTGAGTGCCACAATGGTTAAGAAATAAGCTTAGTGTGTTAAGCACTCCTTGCTGAGATATGTGTTCATATGCACGATTAGAATAACAAATTCCAGCAAGGCTGGCTGAGCTGTTCCAATGTCTGAAGTTTATAAATCCGCCTGCATATGTACTTGGTTTTGCAGCAAAACAGGTGCTATTATCAGCAATGTACGTGCACCAGATAAGGGTTGCTGTAAAAACTGACGTATTGTGTAGGTCGAGAAATTGGTTTGTTCAAATGGGGTGTTGTAAAACCTAGGCATTGACCTCCAAAGATGAGCATGAACTGTTAGTTCAAGAGGTGAATAAGTATCCAAATTCAAGACTGTGTAACCAAAGCATGCATGCTTGTATCCTGGCTTTGCCAGCAGATGATACAGTGATCCTGGTCGAATCATCTAATATGTATTTCTTGCATTACTGTGCTGTCTTCTGTGAGGTTTACCTTCTCTCATGATGGTGGCAACGTTTAGCCCATTACTTGACATTTCTTCTTATGTAGGCCATTTGAGTGGAAGGGGCGGTAGACAGAAGAGAGGGGGCTAGATGCCGCAGGCCTCAGACAATGGCCCTCATTACGACCCTGGCGGAATTCGGAAAACGATGGCGGAAATGCAATACCGCCATCGAATAGCGCTCGGTGCGACTATGACCCGTCACCGCAAAGTACGAAGCCATTAGCGACACCGTAGTGAACGCCAACGCTAACTGCACCAAGCACGCGCGTGCCATGCCAAACCGTAAACACCACCATGGCGCAAGGGTACGCTAATTCCGACCCTAGCGGACATGTACCTAACGCCATCAAGCATGGCGGAATGTACCATTCCGCCATGGTGAGAAGTACGGCATCGCGAATCAACCGTAAACGGCCCCACTGAGTGCCTGTACACCGCTCCCTGCCCACAAAGTACAACTCCCCGTAGGTGCAATGAAGTCACAATGCAACCAGTGAAATGTACAAGTCACCCATGCATGCCAACGAACAAAAGAAACACAAGAGGGGCCAATGGGAGCTGCAGGGCACAGATGGCACGAATACAGAAGCCAATCCAATGGACATGACCACAGTCCCCCCCCCCCGAAACGCACGCAAACACAGGCACCTGTAACCAGCAATATTCCGAAAATCACATCATTCCACCAGTCCACCTGGCTGACCGGCATCTGTTACACAAAACCCAATCCCCCGCCCCTGAGCATGACAACATTCAAACAGTCATATTGGCAGCCCCCATCCCTGACCTCACTGGGCTTCGTAGGCAAACGCGCCCAGTACAGTACCACGCAACTAAACTCCGAAGCTGGAACCCAATGCAGATCTCCTCCCAATACATCGCTCCCCAAATAGGAATATGCCACATCACTTGCAAAGAAGAACGCTACACGGGCCAAATCAGAATAGAAATTTAATGCACAACAAAATCACCAAGCCCATACAGCCATTAGGCCATGAACTCCAAAACACATTTCACCATTGTGGGCTGCATCCGCAACAAATGACCAGCCACTACTTGTGTGACGCCCTGTTCCATCATGGTACACAGAGCCACATTCACGTACGAAAAGGCAACATGGAAGCGCACAGAACCGCAGGGCCGTCCCAATGGGGAGGCACTAGTCCAGCTGAAAGGCCGAAATGTTGCTCCGAGCCACCAGTACTGCGTAAGGGCATGTGGCCCATTGGCGATCGTCCCATAAGATCGTAATGCTGCTCCACTGATTAACACGAAGCAGCAGGTGTCGGGAGTAAAAGCCATCTGCAGGAGTGGCATACAGATGGCAGTGGCAAAAGGGGAGGAGATACCTGTCAACCAAAAGAAAAGAAAAAGAATAGAATGGCCATCAGAACTACATTCGAACAACTCACTTCAATGATCACACTAAATCCACAGCCATATGCATGCTAGCCCACTCCAAAGGATCATCACCACCCAAAAACCACTTGCGACTCATAACTATCTATATCGAGGTGTAAACACCATCACAAACGAGTGTACCTGTGCATGCGTCTGTCAAAACAGAATCCATCAGATGGGATTGGTAACGTGCATGGACACAAGTGTCTGAGGGCGCGTCGAGACAGGGAGGGCTCAACAAGGCCAGATAGACGATGGTCCCACTATGGCAGCCCTGCATCACATAGCGCAGGGGAGGCGGATAGATTCCAAGAAGCCCTGTACATGGCAAACTCTGTATCAAATCACCTGCCCATGCATCCATTCATCATTCCCTCATCCCGGGATTAAAACGCCTGAATATTTACTCACATAACATTAGAAATATCCATTGAGTCTGTGCGTAATGCAGCCTGCAAAATCCACAGTGCCCCAGCCCGTAATTCCAGTGTAGTGAAGTAACATGTATTTGGGAACGTCCGGCCTCATCGCCCACGTCGCTATTGCGCATCCCAAACCATTCATATCAATCATTGCATCCTCGCCATGGCCCCTGTCTCAAGGACATTGAACAATAGAACGTTATATTTGCAGTCAGACCTGTGGGCATTTCCTCGCCGCTAGCTGAAAACCGAAAGCGCTGCCCTTCGAATTCCTCATTTGCAACATCACGTCGAAGAGGCATCTGTGGCCGTTTGAAATCACTAATTAATCCATCTAGTGCGGCTGTGTGTGAAAATGGCAACTGCCTTCACCCACAAATGGGACGCCCCGCCCGTCGTTGCAACTCGGTACAGTGATGCATGAGGGCCCACCGTTACTCGAGTACTACGTTCCACTGACCCTTCACAAGTCTGTTCGTGACTGCACAGATAGTATGTGAAACAATGGGACCACAGCAGAATGAACATATCAACCAATGTTACACGGCCATCGGGTACAAATACATGATTGCAATAGCAAGATGCCATTCCTCGAATTGCAGCGTTGTGTGCGGGACGTGCTCGGCCAAAGGGGAGAGCAGTTTGCACAGGTGGAATGAATCACCACAGGTGGAGGCCATACAGCCTGAAAACACATAAATTGCACACCCAGTCTCCTCCCACAACCACACCCACTCCGAAATGCTACCGGCAGGACTCGCGATGTTGGCCCTGGGGGACCTGATAGCACTGCAAGTACTCCAACTCCAAGAAGAAGACGAACACCAACTACAACCGGCCGCACGGAGGAGACGCAGGAGGAGGAGGAGGGCAAGGCAGGGCCAGCAAGGGCCGCCAGCACAGCCACTACCACCACGCAGGCAGCCCGCAATCCCACGCCTCCGAGCACATCCGTTCAACCTCACTGATGAGCAGATCCACACCCTCTACCGTCTGGACCGGGACACCATAGCCGCCATTGTGGACATGACACAGGCTGACCTTGTCAGCATGATAGATAGCCCAACCGCCATCCCACCCCTACTGAAGGTGGTGTCTGTACTCCACTTCCTGGCCACAGGCACCTACCAGCACACAGTCGGACAGTTGCATGGCATTTCTCAGCCACTGTTCTCACGGACACTATTGCAAGTGCTCGATGCCCTCCTGCAGCACGCAGACGACTACATCTCTCTACCACGCTCGGAGCAGGAAATTACCAACACAAAAGTGGGATTCCATGCACTTGCCGGCATACCGGGTTGCATTGGTGCCATCGACTGCACCCATGTGGAATTGGTCGTCCCACATGCCATGGAGGCCCAGTACCGCAACCGAAAACAATTTCATTCCCTGAATGTACAAATGGTGTGTGACTCCAACAGGATCATTACACATTGTTGTGCCCGATTCCCTGGATCAACCCATGATTCTATGGTCTTGAGGAACTCTACAATACCACGCTACATGGAGCGACACGCAGGGAACAGATCCTGGCTACTCGGTGAGTCTCATTACATGCATGATAATGTGGGGTATGTGATTCGGCAATGACCTGGCAGGAAGGGGGGGGGTGCGTACGTAGCAATGGCATTCCACATCATACGTTTATCGTCCACATACAGGTGATGCTGGATATCCACTGAAGAGATGGCTCCTCACACCAGTCCGGAACCCACGGGACCAGCATGAGGAGGACTACAACCATGCCCACTCACGTACCCGTGTAGTCATTGAACAGGCATTCGGCCTACTGAAGGGTCGTTTCCGCTGCCTCAGCAGGTCTGGCGGGGCACTCCTGTACCGCCATGAGAAGGTTGCAAAGATGGTGATGGCATGTGTCATGCTCCACAACATGTGCGTACGTAGAAATGTGCCCATGCCCCCTGACGCAGAACTGCAAGCACCTGATGATGGTCATGATGAGGGTGGGGATGTGGCAGCACCTCAAGGAGTCTGCGAGGCACCGGAGGGCCGTGACATTCGTCAGCATCTCATTGATGCATGCTTCTAGCACTCACGCCTGGTGGCTGATACATGGACACGGGACTCGTGGCACTGTGTGTGTCTGGTACATGCACAATATGGACTGTACGCCTATGATGGCCTAGTACACAAAGATCAATGTCCACACATCTCATTGGTTGATCGTGCACTGTTTATGGCATATGTGATATCATGTTGAACACCCTATCGACCCGCCACCCAAGTGAGCCCAACACACCCCCTCCACCCTCCTACCTCCCCCCCGAACACCAGTGTCCAAAGATGCTCATTGTCAGTGGGCTGTCGCTATTGCAAGCCCCCTCTGCGGGTATCAGGGGCACCCCTGCCTGTGGAGCGCAGGTTCCTCCCAGATCTACGTTGGGGGCTGCCCTGGACGGAACTTGCAACGGATGATGTCTCTGCCTGCTCACGTCCATGCATGTCCCTAAGGGTTTGCGAGAGCTCAGTGAGCACACGGTGCACTGCGGCAAGTTCGGCACATACGTCTTTGGACGTCGCATGCAGTTCCCCCCTCAGGCTCTCGGTGCTTCTCTCCATTTGTGCCCTTAGTGTCTCTGTACCTCTCTCCATTTCTGCCCTAAGTGTCTCAGTTGATGTTTCTATGTCTGCCTTAGTGCCCCCACATTCATCGGCATGGTCCTTGAGGAGCGTGGCCAGTTGCTGCTGTTGCACGATTAACTGGTCGAGGGACTGTTGCCTCTGCTGGGCCATGGCCATTTGCGGGGGTGTCACAGAGGGGCTGTTGACCTCATGTTGCCTTGCCACAGGTCTTGTGGGGGATGGCCAGTCGTCGTCTTGTGGGTGCCCCTGCGTGGTATCCTCATGTTGTACGGGATGGGACAGACAGGGGGATTGGGACAGGTCATGGATGGATCTGACTTCGACATCCCCGTCTTCTGTGTCGGAGCATGCTGCCATCAATGGGGTGTCACCTATGGTGCTGCTGCCACCAGAGGCAGTGCCTTCTGTGGCATCCGTTGGGGGGACCTGTGGTGGTGGTGTTGTGGGCATGCTGGCTGCTGGGGTGCCTGTTGATGTTCCCTCCTCTGTGCTGCAACCTGATTTGTGCTGCTGCCGTGTCTTGATGCGTGCAGCTGAGGTGGAGGGTCTTTGGCCGTTGGTCTTGGCCCTCTTTGCAGGTGTGCTGGTAGGGGTGTCCTGATGCTCGTCGTTTGGATCGGACCCTGTGGTGGAGTAAAGGAGGGCGAGGGTTATTGATGGGTCTGTGGGAATTGGAATGGCATTGTATCACATGCATTGGGGTGGTACCTGAGGGTGATTTGGGTCGGGGCCTTGGAGGTGCTTTCATTTGTGTGTGGAGTGAGGGTGCAGTTGTTTGGCAGCCTGCAGTTAGGGTGTGCCTGCTGCACGTGTAGTGCGTGTTTTAGGGGTTTTTAATTAATTATGTATTTATTGTGGGTTTTAACGTGCGCTATCAGGCCGATGTGTGTGGACGTTCTCCTGGACATGTGTTTCTGTTGCACTATGTGGACACATGGTACTTCACATGTATGGACTTTGTGGATTTGGCATTGTTTTATCTGGCCCACCTACCTGAATCTTCGGATGTCTGCACTCCTTTCTCCATCCCTCCGACTCCCTCTATGCTCTCCATTCCGATGGTGGAGGCACAGATTTCTTCCCAGGGGGTCAACTTGATGGGTGATTCAGGACCTCCCCCGGTGGCTGTGGCAATGTTGCGGTTGGCAGAGAGTATGCTGCGGACGCGTATCCGCAGGTCGTCCCATCGCTTTCTGCATTGCTGTGGGTTGCGGGGTGCGGTCCCCACCGCACTTACCCGCTGTGCCACCAGAGCCCATATGGCCTTCTTGTTTGCAAGTGCCGTCCTGGTCATTTGCGTGGAGAAGACGACGGCTGCATTCTCCTGGAGGGTCTCTGTTAGCACGGTGAGTTCCTCACGGGAAAAGTGGACCTGCCGCTTGCGGTCGCACGCTTTCTTCGCTACTTTTCCCATTTTTCTTGGTTTCGCTAGGGTGGATGACGGGTTGGGGTGTGTCTCAGGGTAGTGTTTTTGGTGGTTGTGTGGTTTTAGTCGTTTTATAGGTGTACGGCGGGATGTTTCCCGTTCCGGGCCCATGTTTTTACTTCCGTTTCCGTATATTTCCGGTCACCGTACTTTCCGGTAGGCGCACACTGCGGTGTCCGCTGTGATGGGTGGCGGTATTGCACCTAGGGCGCCGTACGGCGGCGGTGTGGGCCGTTTTGGGGTCATTTCCGCCATCGCGGACTTTGCACTTCCGCCATGCCGTGGTGCTCGTGCCCGATGGGTCGGAATGGGCCGCACTTTGCTCCTTCGTGCAATGGCGGAAACGCTATTTACGCTGTGGCGGTCCGGTCAGTCACTTTCCGCCAGGGTCGTAATGAGGGCCAATGTAAACATTTTATGACACGCACACTCCAGCCAGGGACTTCTTCCACTGACAATGAATGTGGTGCACAATAAAAATGCTTTTTATTTTATCTTAACCCTGGGTTCTTTGTTTGAGTAGGCCCCCAACCCATTTCACATCCATTTTAACAATCACCCCATGTCGCAATGGGCTAGGAACCAGACCAGTGTGTACAATATGATATTTATAATTTTTTATGGTTCAATGGAACATCAAGCAAAATTAAATAATTGGCAGCCGACACCAATGGGGTGACAATACAAATACAAAGAATGGACAAACAGAGAAAATCTAATAATTGGGCAGCAATCACCAATGGGTAACAATACAAATGCCAAGATTCTCACAATGCAGTTAATTCAAACCCCTAATAAAATGTATGGACATCTTTAATAGCAAACGTAAGCAAAAATGTTTTTTTTTTAAATAACAGATAGCACTCACATTATGCACTCCCGCTGCAATACCCCTCCCCCCCAAAATTCAGTTAAATAAACTCTTTTTGGATGGAAGGCAGTGGCAAGGAGTTAGAATGAAGAGGGAAAATCAGATTTTGGAATTAGCCCATCACCCCAAGATAGGAGGCCACAGAAAAAAAAAACTCATTTTAAAAGCAAAACAGCCTAATTGGATTTTACTTGTTACTTGTTACTTGCACATCTGTTTACAATTGCGGTTTTGGGAAAAAGACATAGGGCCTCATTACACGGTGGGCGGTAACCACGGAGCTATTAGCGCCATGGTTGCCGCCGGTATTTTACCGTGTCCGCCTTCGTGGATGGCAGAATTACCGCCCTACTCCAAGGTGAGCGGGGGTGGTAATTCCCCATTCACCAAGGCACTTCCCCATTCCCATTTTTGCCCCCATAGGGCATAATGGGAATGGGGAAGGCGCTAATTACGGTACCGCAAATTGCGGTACCGTAATTAGCTCCAAGGTCCCTTTGCGGCACCCTACTTTAACGGCTGGTAAAACCAGCCGTTAAGGTCGGGTCCCGCAAAGGGAAGTCGTAGTAAGGCGGTAAGGGTTTACCGGTACCGGTGCCCTTACCGGTACCGGTAAACCCTTACCGCCTAACGTGTAATGAGGCCCATAGATACAAAAGAAAACACACGTGCGCAAATGGGAATTTACTTTCACACAGGATTGGTGCTGACAGCAGCCAACTAAAGGGTTTCGCTGTCAAAATCGAAAATCGGTTTCAAGAACAGAGAACAGAGGCATATGCAGGTAAGATTCTTGAGGAAGGCGTTATTCTTAATGGGATTACAGTTTGGGTTTGTCTATGGTATGGATGAAATTGGAATTGGTGGGAAAGCACACACAACGTGAAAAAATTCATTTTTTGTTAAACAAGGATTAGTTCTGATGACATTATCAGGGTAATTCATAGAATTTCGCAGAAAAGTGTCGCAAGCGGCTGGCGCAGAGTGTCCGCGTGCGATTGTCTGCGCCAGGCACGTGCGCTAAAACCGATTTCCGCGCACAGCGTATTCATGGATTTTAGGCTCCCAAACCAGCCGTGGCGCAGAGTATCGCAGCGACCCTGCAGCAGCGCCAGTAACGCCCCCAAGAACGCCCTCGCGCAAGGAAAAGCCATCAAAATCGCTAAATCATCGCAAAGGGCTGCGCTAACCCTGGACCAGTCTACAGGGCTGCCAAACAAGGAACGCAAAGCGGGTAACGTGCATATCAGGGGTACGCGTGAAGTAATACATGCGATTAGCCAGGGTACGTGTATTACAGGGGTATGCGGGAAGTTCTACACGCGATTGGCCAGGGTACGTGTATTACAGGGGTACGCGTGAAGTTTTACACGCGATTAGCCAGGGCACGTGTATCACAGGGGTACGCAGGAATTATCACACGTGATTTGGCTGGGTACGTGTATTACAGGGGTACACGGGAAGTTCTACACGCGATTCGGCTGGGTACGTGTATTACAGGGGTGCGCGGGAATTCTCACATGCGATTTGGCCAGGTACGTGTATTACAGGGGTGCGCGGGAATTATCACACGCGATTTGGCTTGGTGCGTGTATTACAGGGATGCGTGGGAAGTTCTACACGCGATTGGCCAGGGTACGTGTATTACAGGGGTACGTGGGAATTATCACACGCGATTTGGCTGGGTACGTGTATTACAGGGGTACACGGGAAGTTCTACACGCGATTCGGCTGGGTACGTGTATTACAGGGGTGCGCGGGAATTCTCACATGCGATTTGGCCAGGTACGTGTATTACAGGGGTGTGCGGGAATTATCACACGCAATTAGGCTGGGTGGGTCCTCACAGGTGTTCCCTGTAACCCTCCACGGCCCCTGCAGGCAGCCCACAAAACAGGGGACTACCCTGCACACCTGCTCATGTCCCCCTGCACCCCCACCCCCCAGCAGTGCAGGGGCAGCCTCCACCAGGCCCCCACTCATGTCTCCCACCACCCCCACCCCCCAGCAGTGCAGGGGCAGCCTCCACCAGGCCCCCACTCATGTCCCCTATCACCCCCACCCCCCCGCCACCAGGGGCACCCTCCACCAGGCCCCCATCCATGTCTCCCACCACCCCCACCCCCCAGCAGTGCAGGGGCACCCTCCACCAGGCCCCCACCCATGTCCCCTATCACCCCCACCCCCCAGCAGTGCAGGGGCACCCTCCACCAGGCCCCCACTCATGTCCCCTATCACCCCCACCCCCCAGCCACCAGGGGCACCCTCCACCAGGCCGCCACCCATGTCTCCCACCACCCCCACCCCCCAGCATCCAGGGGCACCCTCCACCAGGCTCCCACCCATGTCTCCCACCACCCCCACCCCCCAGCCACCAGGGGCACCCTCCACCAGGCCCCCACTCATGTCTCCCACCACCCCCACTCCCCAGCATCCAGGGGCACCCTCCACCAGGCCCCCACCCATGTCTCCCACCACCCCCACCCCCCAGCAGTGCAGGGGCAGCCTCCACCAGGCACCCACTCATGTCCCCTATCACCCCCACCCCCCCGCCACCAGGGGCACCCTTCACAAGGCCCCCATCCATGTCTCCCACCACCCCCACCCCCCAGCCACCAGGGGCACCCTCCACCAGGCCCCCATCCATGTCTCCCACCACCCCCACCCCCCAGCAGTGCAGGGGCACCCTCCACCAGGCCCCCACCCATGTCTCCCACCACCCCCACCCCCCAGCAGTGCAGGGGCAGCCTCCACCAGGCCCCCACTCATGTCCCCTATCACCTCCACCCCCCCGCCACCAGGGGCACCCTCCACCAGGCCCCCATCCATGTCTCCCACCACCCCCACCCCCCAGCAGTGCAGGGGCACCCTCCACCAGGCCCCCACTCATGTCCCCTATCACCCCCACCCCCCAGCAGTGCAGGGGCACCCTCCACCAGGCCCCAACTCATGTCTCCCACCACCCCCACCCCCCAGCAGTGCAGGGGCAGCCTCCACCAGGCCCCCACTCATGTCCCCTATCACCCCCACCCCCCCGCCACCAGGGGCACCCTCCACCAGGCCCCCATCCATGTCTCCCACCACCCCCACCCCCCAGCAGTGCAGGGGCACCCTCCACCAGGCCCCCACCCATGTCCCCTATCACCCCCACCCCCCAGCAGTGCAGGGGCACCCTCCACCAGGCCCCCACTCATGTCTCCCACCACCCCCACCCCCCAGCAGTGCAGGGGCAGCCTCCACCAGGCCCCCACTCATGTCCCCTATCACCCCCACCCCCCCGCCACCAGGGGCACCCTCCACCAGGCCCCCATCCATGTCTCCCACCACCCCCACCCCCCAGCAGTGCAGGGGCACCCTCCACCAGGCCCCCACCCATGTCCCCTATCACCCCCACCCCCCAGCAGTGCAGGGGCACCCTCCACCAGGCCCCCACTCATGTCCCCTATCACCCCCACCCCCCAGCCACCAGGGGCACCCTCCACCAGGCCGCCACCCATGTCTCCCACCACCCCCACCCCCCAGCATCCAGGGGCACCCTCCACCAGGCTCCCACCCATGTCTCCCACCACCCCCACCCCCCAGCCACCAGGGGCACCCTCCACCAGGCCCCCACTCATGTCTCCCACCACCCCCACCCCCCAGCATCCAGGGGCACCCTCCACCAGGCCCCCACTCATGTCTCCCACCACTCCCACTCCCCAGCATCCAGGGGCACCCTCCACCAGGCCGCCACCCATGTCTCCCACCACCCCCACCCCCCAGCATCCAGGGGCACCCTCCACCAGGCTCCCACCCATGTCTCCCACCACCCCCACCCCCCAGCCACCAGGGGCACCCTCCACCAGGCTCCCACCCATGTCTCCCACCACCCCCACCCCCCAGCCACCAGGGGCACCCTCCACCAGGCCCCCACTCATGTCTCCCACCACCCCCACTCCCCAGCATCCAGGGGCACCCTCCACCAGGCCCCCACCCATGTCTCCCACCACCCCCACCCCCCAGCAGTGCAGGGGCAGCCTCCACCAGGCACCCACTCATGTCCCCTATCACCCCCACCCCCCCCGCCACCAGGGGCACCCTTCACAAGGCCCCCATCCATGTCTCCCACCACCCCCACCCCCCAGCCACCAGGGGCACCCTCCACCAGGCCCCCATCCATGTCTCCCACCACCCCCACCCCCCAGCAGTGCAGGGGCACCCTCCACCAGGCCCCCACCCATGTCTCCCACCACCCCCACCCCCCAGCAGTGCAGGGGCAGCCTCCACCAGGCCCCCACTCATGTCCCCTATCACCCCCACCCCCCCGCCACCAGGGGCACCCTCCACCAGGCCCCCATCCATGTCTCCCACCACCCCCACCCCCCAGCAGTGCAGGGGCACCCTCCACCAGGCCCCCACTCATGTCCCCTATCACCCCCACCCCCCAGCAGTGCAGGGGCACCCTCCACCAGGCCCCCACTCATGTCTCCCACCACCCCCACCCCCCAGCAGTGCAGGGGCAGCCTCCACCAGGCCCCCACTCATGTCCCCTATCACCCCCACCCCCCCGCCACCAGGGGCACCCTCCACCAGGCCCCCATCCATGTCTCCCACCATCCCCACCCCCCAGCAGTGCAGGGGCACCCTCCACCAGGCCCCACCCATGTCATCTATCACCCCCACCCCCCAGCAGTGCAGGGGCACCCTCCACCAGGCCCCCACTCATGTCTCCCACCACCCCCACCCCCCAGCAGTGCAGGGGCAGCCTCCACCAGGCTCCCACCCATGTCTCCCACCAACCCCACCCCCCAGCCACCAGGGGCACCCTCCACCAGGCCCCCACTCATGTCTCCCACCACCCCCACTCCCCAGCAGTGCAGGGGCAGCCTCCACCAGGCACCCACTCATGTCCCCTATCACCCCCACCCCCCCGCCACCAGGGGCACCCTCCACCAGGCCCCCACCCATGTCTCCCACCACCCCCACCCCCCAGCAGTGCAGGGGCACCCTCCACCGGCCCCCACTCATGTCCCCTATCACCCCCACCCCCCAGCCACCAGGGGCACCCTCCACCAGGCTGCCACCCATGTCTCCCACCACCCCCACCCCCCAGCATCCAGGGGCACCCTCCACCAGGCTCCCACCCATGTCTCCCACCACCCCCACCCCCCAGCCACCAGGGGCACCCTCCACCAGGCCCCCACTCATGTCTCCCACCACCCCCACCCCCCAGCATCCAGGGGCACCCTCCACCAGGCCCCCACTCATGTCTCCCACCACCCCCACTCCCCAGCATCCAGGGGCACCCTCCACCAGGCCGCCACCCATGTCTCCCACCACCCCCACCCCCCAGCATCCAGGGGCACCCTCCACCAGGCTCCCACCCATGTCTCCCACCACCCCCACCCCCCAGCCACCAGGGGCACCCTCCACCAGGCTCCCACCCATGTCTCCCACCACCCCCACCCCCCAGCCACCAGGGGCACCCTCCACCAGGCCCCCACTCATGTCTCCCACCACCCCCACTCCCCAGCATCCAGGGGCACCCTCCACCAGGCCCCCACCCATGTCTCCCACCACCCCCACCCCCCAGCAGTGCAGGGGCAGCCTCCACCAGGCCCCCACTCATGTCCCCTATCACCCCCACCCCCCCGCCACCAGGGGCACCCTCCACCAGGCCCCCACTCATGTCTCCCACCACCCCCACCCCCCAGCATCCAGGGGCACCCTCCACCAGGCCCCCACTCATGTCTCCCACCATCCCCACCCCCCAGCAGTGCAGGGGCAGCCTCCACCAGGCCCCCACTCATGTCCCCTATCACCCCCACCCCCCCGCCACCAGGGGCACCCTCCACCAGGCCCCCACCCATGTCTCCCACCACCCCCACCCCCCAGCAGTGCAGGGGCAGCCTCCACCAGGCACCCACTCATGTCCCCTATCACCCCCACCCCCCCGCCACCAGGGGCACCCTTCACAAGGCCCCCATCCATGTCTCCCACCACCCCCACCCCCCAGCCACCAGGGGCACCCTCCACCAGGCCCCCATCCATGTCTCCCACCACCCCCACCCCCCAGCAGTGCAGGGGCACCCTCCACCAGGCCCCCACTCATGTCCCCTATCACCCCCACCCCCCAGCAGTGCAGGGGCAGCAGGCAGTCAGGCAGCAGCAGGTGGGAGCGTGCTCGGGGCTCTGGGGGGCAGTAGTTCGGCCTTCCGGGCAGGAGCGTGGTATTCCGTGTGCGTACGCGTGGCCAGCTTGGTACGGAGTGATTTTGCACGTGAAAATCCTGCACGTCAGCGTGAAAACCGAGGAAAGGCCCTCAGCGCGTAAGCGCGTCTGTGACGTGACCCGCACGGGTGTTTCCCACACAGCACGTGATGACAGAGCACACGTGGAAAGACTGCACGTCAGAGTGTAATCGCGTGTGATTGGTGGAAATGGCCCTACACGCAGAAGTGACAAAGCGTGTGATTGGTGGAAATGGCCCTACACGCAGAAGTGACAAAGCGTGTGATTGGTGGAAATGGCCCTACACGCAGAAGTGACAAAGCGTGTAATTGGTGGAAATGGCCCTACACGCAGAAGTGACAAAGCATGTAATTGGTGGAAATGGCCCTAGCGCGTACACGCCGCGTAAGTGACGCTGGACGTGTGGGCCTGTATAAAAGGTACGTGTAGAACACGTTTTCCTTGTACGTGCTTTTCGTGGAGAGCGAGTGGGTGAATTCTGTACTTCTTGTCGTTTCACACGCAATTTACTTCACAGCGTTTCAAGTTCGTATTCCCTGTTACCTCTGACAGCTTTTTCTCTTTTTTCGCTTTTACTGGTTTACCTGGGCCTGTTCCCTCAAACAGTGTTCCCTTCTACTGTTGTCCTGTCTCCTCAGACAGCGTACAAATCTTCTTTTGGCGGGGGTGTTGCCAACCAAACGTGCTCCTTTTACACGCTCGTTTACCAGGCAGACGGTGAGTCACGCACGTATCTAACATCTGTGCTTGCCCCGTGTGTAGCCTACCCCTTCAGAGATCATTCTAGGCTGCGTGTGACACGCATACGTTCATTCTTGTGTTACTGGGTGCCACAGCGTAGTGCAGGTTTTTCTTTCTGCACACGTGGTCTAGGAGGGGTTGCGTGCACGTCATCTCCCATTTTTGGGGCTCCTGTGCGTAGCGTGACCCGTCATCTTTCCCCAGGGGTTACAATCAGCCTTGCAAGAGCACTAGGGTACAATTACCATCTGGTACCCAACCCCTTTGACCCCCAATTGCCCAGGACAATAGTTTACAGCCACTCCCGTACGCACATTTACATCAGTGCCATGGCTGGGAGGCGAGGATTCCGTAAGGGTGGCAAAGGTGGAAGAGCCACAAGTGGTTGCCGTGGTGGATCCGGTAGGGGACGTGGTCGTTACTTGCAGGGTGAGCCTGTCCCCCCATGTGTGGAGGACCAGTCAAGGGCACCCATAACCCCCCCCCCTCCCGTTGAGGCTGATGTGGCTGACACCATCCATGCTCAGCCCTTGTTGGACCAGCCCATTGTGGCACCAGATCTGGCTGACTCCATGGCTGACTTCCAGGTCAGCAGGCCTATGACACGTGCGCTGGTGCACGTTGATGTCACCATGCCACGTGCATCTGGGCCAGCAAGGTCATCTGCTGCACCAAGGAGGCAGGACGGAGAGGCTGCAGGGGCAGCTGCGGCTCCATCCACCCCAGCCCTCACACACCCAGCCAGGACAGTGTCGGTCCTAGTCCATGCTGCTGACATTCCCCCTGACACCATCACACTAGAGCCAATGCCTGCAGCAACTCCCATGCTGAGTGTGCAATCCCACACTCCTGATACAGAGTCCACCAGGGCTCCTGCCCCTAGTGTCCAGAGCGGCGCAGGACACTCAGGATCACCACCACCTTCCAAGCGGAAGAGGAAGAGTGCTCGTCCGGCACAGGCTGATGCCCCAGACACGGCTACACAGTCCGGTCCGTCCAGGAAGCCCAGCTTCACGGATGACGAACTGAATGCACTTGTCGAGTATGTGTCCGGACATGACAACGAGATGGTCATTGTTGCAGGATCCAAGACCACACCTGCACAACGCCAGGCACACTGGCAGACCGTTGCGGACATCGTAAGTGCCCTTGGAATCGTGAGGCGCACAGCCAATGATTGCTATAAGCGCTGGAATGACCTAAAGCGCAGGGCAAAGAGTAAGCTGGCCTCAAGTCATGCCGCAACTCTAGTGACTGGAGGTGGGTCTTCAGTAGTAGACATGGAACTCACTCCACATGAGTCAGTCGCTGGGACCTACGTCACGGAGGAACAGATCCAAGGCGTGGGAGATCTGGCTGATTACGAGGCATTGTCCGGTGAGTGCACATGCATGTGTGTGTCATCCATGTGCATGGTGTGTGTGTGAGGGCTTCTGTTTGTGTGCCAGGTGAGAGTGTGTGCGCCTGAGTCATATGGGTCAGCCATGTGCTTCATGCAATACTTCCTGCGCAGCTGCATTTGGCCATAGCAGTATCCCTTCTGCCAACAGTAGACATCTAGCCCAACTGCACGCCAGTTGCCCTTGAAGTGTCACCTTGCCACAACATAGTTGCTTATTTTTCACTGTTCATTCAGTCAGATTGTTTGCATTCCCCCACTTTTACTAGGCATGTCGCTGTCCACTAGTCACATGTCTGACATGGCTATGGTAAAGTGGAGTGACTTTGTTACCTGGATATCATTTGTACACACATGTCCCTGTGCAATTGGACCATTTCAGACTGGCAGCTCCAGGTGAAAAATCTGACCTGTTACAATTAGAAAAGCGATTACATGCGGGAACTGGACTGAATGAATAGGTGCTGCCCTCCTCTCCATCTTCACTCAATAGCAATGGTACATGCCATCTGTGTGATGGCATGTGTGTTTCACCTGGCAATCACAGGCCAATGTGTGAAGCCACTGCCAGGCAGCATGCAGAAAATGTGTTCATCTTCCATCTTGGTGTCATCAGTGTGTGCCATTTGCCTGCACTTCATACGCAGTGAGGGTGCATGCATGGGAGGGTTTTAGTCATGTGGGACATGTGTCAATCAAGTACTGGTTCTCTTGCTTCTCAGCCCTCATTGTGTGCCATGGTGCTAATGCCTGTTTCCATTTCTTTGTTTTCATGTCTTTGCAGGGGAAGACGCACCTGATACTGCTGGGGTTGTGGAGATGGTGCAGACCCAGGAGGGGTCCGAGGGCCGACCAACCACCAGTGAGGGACGTGGTGTGGTGGTGGGGGAGAACCCACAAGTGCTGCAGGTCGTGCTCTCAAGGGGTGTCTCTGGCTGCACCTCCCCCGAGCTGTACTCAGGTGTTGATTCGGATGAGACCTACGTGCCGTCGCAGGTGAGTGTTCCAGGGAGGGATTCTGTTCTGTCTCACCCACCTCCACCAGGGTCAGAACCCTCCATGGGGATGTCAGTGTTGGCAGCTACGCCTTTGGTGGTTACGGATGCAGGGTCACACTCCGCGACATCTGATCCTGTTCCTGGGCCAGCAGATCAGAGGGGGAATGCAGTCCTGCAGCCTCAGGCAGTGCCGGCACAGCAAGGCGCAGTTCGCCTTGCCCCAGACAGGTGTGGTGCCCGCCGACGTGGTGGCCGTACGCCACCTGGCAATACCGCATGGGAGCAATCCATTTACGGTATGGCAACCCAACAGGCTGCATCATCCGAGATGATGGCTCAGGCCATGGATAGGGTTGCGACTTCCATTGTCCCCCCAGAAAGGCTGATGGAGCGACTAGAGCAGGCAACCGACTCCATCTGCCAGTCACACAGGGAGGACATCTTGGGGTCCAACAGGGACAGGCGGGCGGCACTGGCGACTCTGCAGGAGGCCATCTCCATTGAGTCCCAGGGCCACAGGGAAGCCCTGAGGCAGGAGCTCCTTCACCTCAGGACGACTCTTGTTGAGCTTGAGGCTTCAACACACCAAAGGACAGAACAGCAGCTGGAGCGTCTCACCCGTACGCTCTCAGCTGAGATGCAGGCAACGAGGGCGGAGGTCCGGGCATCCCGTGAGTTGTTGCATGGGGACCTCCGCACACTCATCCTCCAGAACCAGACCTACCACACCCGCATGCTTGCAGCCATGGAGGAGCAGACTAGGGCCTTGCGTGGGCTGCCTCCCATCGTGCAAACACCTCCGGATGCAGCTGCACAGGGTGATAATAGCGACAGCAGTGATACTCCCACAACAGGGTAGCCGTGTGGGCCATGAGCCCATGGAGGTGTTTTATTTTCCCAGGATCCACGCAGGTGGGTTCTGGTGTGCATCCTGTCCTCGGACCTCCTGGGTGGCCTCCCCAACCCCCCCGGGCCCATCAATGGCCATTTTTGATTGTTTCTTATTTTTATTTTTATTTTTATTTATTTTATTCCCTATTTTTTTGGGACGATTTGTTGGCTTTCGTGGTTCCTGTGGGCATACGCTGCATTGTGGCTGGGCACATGCAGGCTTGTAATGTATTTGGTTCAGATGCTTGGGTTTGAGTCACACACACCCCTCCTGCTTCCCGTTTCCATGGGCTTGCAAAGGGTGTGCCCAAGTGACAGTGAATTACACAGTGACGTTGGACTCCCATGAGCTGTGTGGGCAGTCTGTAGTCAATACTGTGTATTCATTCCTAGTGCATATTGCTGTTGTGTTGTACACTGCATGTTGCATTGATGTGTAACTCATCTTCTGTGTCTACCTCCCAATTTGCAGGTCCCTTCCTCATGTCTACACAAGGACCTCTAGTCTGGAGATGGGGTCCATGTTGGCAGCAGTGCACCTACAACTCTACATGGCGCCAACACTGCACAGTTGGTAGTGGTGGGAGTGCAGGCATTTCCAGGTGGTGAGACTACTAATATGTAACATTTGTGATGTCATGTTAATGGTAGTACGTGCTCAAGTATGTTGTTGGTCCGGCATTGCTGTGAGCATTTCAGGTGTTGCAGGTTTCTAATAGGGACACTGTACATAGTGACACTAGTGTCATGTTGTGGGGATTACTTTGTTTACCTGCAAATAGCATGACATGGCACGGTGTGTCGTGTGGCGGTGCTGGGGTTGGGTTGGCTGACATGGCACTGTCCTCTTGTTGCATTTTGCAAGTGGGTATTCATTTTAGCTGCTTGAATGTGTAACTTCACAAAACTGCATTGGTGGTGTCTGTGTGGGTAGGGATGCACACATTGTGACACTTCCAGGTGAACAATCTCAGGCTGATATGGTATTCACGGTTCATTCTCCAGACATTCAGGATCAGTGTCAGGTTGAGTCATCATTGATTGTCAGATGGAATGTGCCAGGGCAGTGTGCACTCCACAGGGGTGTGATTTCTATGTGAAGTAATTAGCCACTAGCTGTGTACGGGCTGCCTCCCCGCGTGCCCTTTCCCCTCCCATGCGCAGCGGCTGTGCATGTGGTTGGGGATGTGGGGCCACCACCATGTCCACGGCCAGGCCCCGGCGTGTTGCAACGTTGTGCAGGACACATGCTGCCCCTATGATCCTGCACACTACTGGGGGAGCGTATAACAGCTGGCCGCCAGAACGGTCAAGGGAGCGAAAGCGTGACTTTAGCACTCCGAATGTGCGCTCCACTATGCCCCGGGTCGTAATGTGGGCTGTGTTATATCTTACCTCGGGTGGCGTGGTGGGGTTCCGAATTGGCGTCATCATGTGGGGGCTGAGAGGGTAGGCACTGTCCCCTGTGGAGGTGGTGATTGGTATCATTGGTGGGGTTGTGACCTTGCTCAGTATCCAACATGCATGCATGTGCAGTGGCATACATACTCACCAAGCAGCCATGTATCGCCATGCCGCCCAGCTTCTAGGTCCCGGCTTAGGGTGGACATTCGGTAAATGAAGCTGTCGTGGGTGGACCCGGGATAGTTGGCATATACTGAGGTGATGATTCCCTTGGCATTACATGCTACCTGCACGTTGATGGAATGCCAGTGCTTGCGGTTCCTATAGATGTGCTCAGATGCCCTGGGGGGACGTAGAGCCACATGGGTGCAGTCGATGGCACCTAGCACTTTGGGGAATCGTGCCACACCGTAAAAATCCAGGGCGGCAGCATGCCTTTCTGCAGGTGTTCTGGGCAGGTATATGTGCCTGCGGACTGATGGGCGTGCAGTGATGATGTTCAAGACCTGGTGTAGGCAGCGTGACTGGGTGGCCTGTGACACCCCACCCACTATGGCACTTGTCCGCTGAAATGATCCAGTGGCTAAGAAGTGCAGTACATTGAGGACCTTCTCCAGGGGGCTGAGTGCTTGGGAGCACAGGGTGGGTGATGTGAGGTCATCCTCCCACTCACTCACCAGGTCCAGTATTATGTGTGGTGGAAACCTGTACCTCCCATACACCTGGTCATCAGGCATCCCGAAAAGGCTGGTTCTGGGTGTGAATATTCTGGCCCTGACTATCCTCCTCCTCCTCCTTTGGTAGCCCACTGCCACTGCTGCTAGGAACGGTATGTTCATCCTGGCGTCTGAGCTTGTTATTGTTAAAGTGCGCAAATTTATGCTTTGCGTGTGTTCTAGGCGAGCGTGTGACCCGCGCACCCCTGGAATCCAGTTCCCAGTCCAATAGCGTGTGGAAATTCCCACGCACCACGGGATACAGGTGCGCTGACGTACTTGCGTGTGTAAGTGCCCGCGCACCCATGAAATACACGTACATAGGCCAATCGCGTGTACGCGCACTTTTGTCCAATTACACGCGATGACACTCTGACGTGCAGTATTTCCACGTGTGCTCCGTCATCACGTGCTGAGTGGGGAACACCCGTGCGGGTCACGTCACAGACGCGCTTACGCGCTGAGGGACTCTGGTCCAATAGAATCGCGTATGCGTGCTGACGCGCTTACGCGCTAAGGGCCTTTCCTCGGATTTCACGCTGACGTGCAGGATTTTCACGTGCCAAATCACTCCGTATCAAGCTGGCCACGCGAAAACACACGGAAGACCACGCTCCTGCCCAGAAGGCCGAGTTACTGCCCCCCAATGCCCCGAGCAGCCTCCCACGTGCCATCTGCTGCTGCCTGCCTGCCTGCCTGCTGCCACCGTGCCCTGCCATTTGGTGCCTGCACATCAGCCATCTGCAGGGGTCCAGTTGCTGTGTCCACCCCTGCTGGAACTGAAGACTCCCGACTGGGATTACATCGCTCCACAGCCCAGCCCCAGGACCCAGTTGCCCACCCACACCTGCCTCTGGGGTTGCCATGTCGGGCACTTCCACATCTGGCACCAGTGGCAACCCCAGGCCAGAGGGGCAGAGGGGCACCAGCTTCACTGCCACCGAAGTTGGTGTCCTGGTGGAGCATGTCCTGGGGCAGTATGATGCCCTCTTTGGGTCGTCCCGCGCCAGCAAGGAAGGACGGGAGAGGATCTGGGCCAACTGTGTGGTTGCCATCAACGCGGAGGGGGTGGCAACCCGCAACGTCCTGAAGATCAAGAAGCGCTGGGAGGACTTGAGGTCCAGGACCCTTGTGAAGGCCGGGCGCCTCGTGGAGGGGGGCCGGGGCCGCATGAGTTCCATCCAGATGAGGGTCCTGGAACGCGTACGCCCAGCGCTCCACGCCCAGATCCTTGAGAGGGAGGCCCGTCTGGAGTTGAGCGGTAAGTGTCCAAGCATTACTGTGTGAGACAGGGCATGTTGCGGTGTGCTGGTTCTATGATACTTGCCTGTATGTGTGCCATAGGCCATGTATGCATGTATGTGTGCAGGGACATCATGGTAATGCATGTGCGACCAGTGATGTGTGACCGACATGGTTGTTGCATGTGTTCAAATGCCGCATGGGGAGCCCTATGCAGATTTTGAACATGAGAGCATGCCAGTCTCTGTACCTGGACATGGGTGGGGGTGAGGGATGGGTGCTGATGCCAGGTACATATATGGTAGCCATCTCTGTGTGCCTGACCTGCGTGTCTGTGACTTGTGCATGCCATGGATGCATGACACATGTGTGTGACAATGCACAGATTCAGTGAAGCAGCCAAATTACCCTTGTATCCGCTGTGTTTGGTGTGTTTGGGGCCAGATGGATGTGACTGAGGTGAAGTGTGTGCATGTGATAGGCATGAGCCATGATGCATGTGAGTTACATATCATTGAATGTTTCAAGAGTCCATTGGACCTCCATGGAAATGTCCATGGCATGCACCATGCCTGTTACTGTGTGTGTTTTGCCTGGACTGACCCATGTGTTGTGGAGGGACATGATGGAAGTGTACTTTGACAGTGGTGCTCATCTGCTATTGCTTCCTGTCTAGGGGACCATTGTACAGTGCCCTGATGCTTGTGTTCTTTGTCTCCCTCTACGCAGCGGCTAGTGAAGAAGAGGGCGGAGACGGCGCTGTGGAGAAAGGCGGCGGGGATACCCCCACGGCTGCAGCGGAAGGGGTGGGTGAGCCCCCACAGGGGCCTGCTACGGTGGGAGACGGTGAGGAGCCATCCAGGTTGGTGGTTTGCACAGAGGAGGAGGAGGCCGCCACTGGGGCACACATGGGGCCTGGTGGGGGCATCCCTGCTGGTGCAAGTGGTGCAGTCCAGGGCCAGGGGCAGGAGGCAGCACAGGTCACCGTGGAGGGGCCTGTGCATGTCGCTGTCCCTGACCCTGTGAGTGCACCACCAAGCACCAGCAGGGATGCCCCGTCCCAGGCCCGTCCGCAGGTAGAGGGGATGTCCATGTCACCTGACTCCCCTCCACCTGCGGACGTGGGAACCCCTGGCCGTGTGGAGAAGGTCCTGATTGAGTCGCGATGCGCACGGCTGTGATTCGTGATGCCGTGCGTGCTTCCCAGGAGGAGCACGCACGTCATCACGAAGTGCACCGTGCCGACGTGGCCCAATTGGGATCGGCCATGTTCGGGGGTTTCCTGCATGTGTTGGCCAATCTGGCGGCCCTCTCCTCCTCTGTGCAGGCTATACACCAGTCGTTCTCCTTGCCGTCTTCCGGCCCAGATGCCACCAGGGCCCCCTGTGGACCTGCCCCGACCAATGCAGCCAGCTCGGTGGGGATCCCATCCCTGCCACAGTTGGGAGTCGGAGGTCCAGCAGGGGTGGACAACACAGCAACTGCACCCCAGCAGATGGAAGATGTGACAGCATCATCGGGCAGGGCACGTGCACGACGGCGTCGGTGGTTTCCATCAGCCTGGATGCCGTCGTGCTGGCAGAGGCAGTGGCGTCGGAGGCAGCAGCAGGCTCGACGTGGGAGGCATCATGGCTCGGGGCCATCAAGATCAGAGGGGCAGGCATCGGCCGGAGGGCAGGGCAACCCTGGGATGGTGGTGTCTTCCGTGTGGGAGCAGTTGGTCCAGCGGATAGGTGCGGAGCGGCAGCGGGCGGAAGAGGAGCGGCTCACCATGGTCAGGGCGGAGTTCTCCATGCGTCGGGCGTTGAGGCGGGCTGAGTGCCTCGAGGAAGCTCGCAGGGAGTTTGAGCTGGACATGGGGTTATCCCTGCGAGACCTCGGGGCCAGGACAGAGTCCCGCCTCCAGGACATCGACATGGAGTTCGAAGATGCCCTGGCCAGCAACATCACCGAGTGAGCCGCAGGACTTGCCCGCTGCCTTTGTATATAGTTATTTAGTTAGTTAGTGTTAGGTTTCCTTTATTAATTTTTATTTTTTTGGACCGCTCGGACAATGGCCACTTTTTTGTATATATTATTTTCATTAGGTAGTAGTAGGTTTCATTTATGGTGTTGGGCTCATGGACCCTGGAATATTCGTGTATATAGTTTGCTTTTTGAAGAAACATTTTTTTTATTAATTATTGTGTTCACCATGAGGAAATGGTTTTTCATTATTTTCCTTCGACATGATATTGCTTTGGACAACATTTGTTTTTGGATTACTTTGTTTTTTTTATTTTTACATTTGTTCTCGGACATGGACCATTTATTTTGTTATCCCCATTGTTGTATGTTTGATTTGTTTACTTATTTTTCATCTTTAATACATGTTTTTTTAACTTTCACTTGTGGTATTTTCTCATTGGTTTCATACATGTCATGATATGGGTTTTGACATTCACTTGCACCCATTGTGTATGTGTGTGTGACGGACATGTGTTAATTTACAGACTTGCCATTGGGGTTGTATCATGTAATTGCATTCACTATGTGGGTGGATGCAATCCTTGCCTGGGTGTTTGTGCTGGGTATGCTGCCCATTACTGCCATGATTGAGTATCGTCAGGACCTGGGGGCAGGGGGACATGTGTGGGTGCCTGGTGGAGGCTGCCCCTGCACTGCTGGGGGGTGGGGGTGATAGGGGACATGAGTGGGGGCCTGGTGGAGGGTGCCCCTGGTGGCGGGGGGGTGGGGGTGATAGGGGACATGAGTGGGGGCCTGGTGGAGGCTGCCCCTGCACTGCTGGGGGGTGGGGGTGGTGGGAGACGTGAGTGGGGGCCTGGTGGAGGGTGCCCCTGCACTGCTGGGGGGTGGGGGTGATAGGGGACATGAGTGGGTGCCTGGTGGAGGCTGCACCTGCACTGCTGGGGGGTGGGGGTGGTGGGAGACATGGGTGGGGGGCTGGTGTAGGGTGCCCCTGGATGCTGGGGGGTGGGGGTGGTGGGAGACATGGGTGGGGGCCTGGTGGAGGGTGCCCCTGGATGCTGGGGGGTGGGGGTGGTGGGAGACATGAGTGGGGGCCTGGTGGAGGGTGCCCCTGCACTGCTGGGGGGTGGGGGTGGTGGGTGACATGGGTGGGGGCCTGCTGGCAGGTGCCCCACAGTGCTCGGGGGTGGGGGTGGTGGGAGACATGGGTGGGGGCCTGGTGGAGGGTGCCCCTGGTGGCTGGGGGGTGGGGGTGATATGGGACATGAGTGGGGGCCTGGTGGAGGGTGCCCCTGCACTGCTGGGGGGTGGGGGTGATAGGGGACATGGGTGGGGGCCTGGTGGAGGGTGCCCCTGCACTGCTGGGGGGTGGGGGTGGTGGGAGACATGGATGGGGGCCTGGTGGAGGGTGCCCCTGGTGGTGGGGGGGTGGGGGTGATAGGGGACATGAGTGGGGGCCTGGTGGAGGGTGCCCCTGCACTGCTGGGGGGTGGGGGTGATAGGGGACATGAGTGGGGGCCTGGTGGAGGGTGCCCCTGCACTGCTGGGGGGTGGGGGTGGTGGGAGACATGGATGGGGGCCTGGTGGAGGGTGCCCCTGGTGGCGGGGGGGTGGGGGTGGTGGGAGACATGAGTGGGGGCCTGGTGGAGGGTGCCCCTGCACTGCTGGGGGGTGGGGGTGATAGGGGACATGAGTGGGGGCCTGGTGGAGGGTGCCCCTGCACTGCTGGGGGGTGGGGGTGGTGGGAGACATGGATGGGGGCCTGGTGGAGGGTGCCCCTGGTGGCGGGGGGGTGGGGGTGATAGGGGACATGATTGGGGGCCTGGTGGAGGCTGCCCCTGCACTGCTGGGGGGTGGGGGTGGTGGGAGACATGGGTGGGGGCCTGGTGGAGGGTGCCCCTGCACTGCTGGGGGGTGGGGGTGGTGGGAGACATGGATGGGGGCCTGGTGGAGGCTGCCCCTGGTGGCTGGGGGGTGGGGGTGGTGGGAGACATGGATGGGGCCTTGTGAAGGGTGCCCCTGGTGGCGGGGGGGTGGGGGTGATAGGGGACATGAGTGGGTGCCTGGTGGAGGCTGCCCCTGCACTGCTGGGGGGGTGGGGGTGGTGGGAGACATGGGTGGGGGCCTGGTGGAGGGTGCCCCTGCACTGCTGGGGGGTGGGGGTGATAGGGGACATGAGTGGGGGCCTGGTGGAGGCTGCCCCTGCACTGCTGGGGGGTGGGGGTGGTGGGAGACATGGGTGGGGGCCTGGTGGAGGATGCCCCTGCACTGCTGGGGGGTGGGGGTGGTGGGTGACATGGGTGGGGGCCTGCTGGCAGGTGCCCCACAGTGCTGGGGGGTGGGGGTGGTGGGAGACATGGGTGGGGGCCTGGTGGAGGGTGCCCCTGGTGGCTGGGGGGTGGGGGTGATAGGGGACATGAGTGGGGGCCTGGTGGAGGGTGCCCCTGCACTGCTGGGGGGTGGGGGTGATAGGGGACATGGGTGGGGGCCTGGTGGAGGGTGCCCCTGCACTGCTGGGGGGTGGGGGTGGTGGGAGACATGGATGGGGGCCTGGTGGAGGGTGCCCCTGGTGGCGGGGGGGTGGGGGTGATAGGGGACATGAGTGGGGGCCTGGTGGAGGCTGCCCCTGCACTGCTGGGGGGTGGGGGTGGTGGGAGACATGAGTGGGGGCCTGGTGGAGGGTGCCCCTGCACTGCTGGGGGGTGGGGGTGATAGGGGACATGAGTGGGGGCCTGGTGGAGGGTGCCCCTGCACTGCTGGGGGGTGGGGGTGGTGGGAGACATGGATGGGGGCCTGGTGGAGGGTGCCCCTGGTGGCGGGGGGGTGGGGGTGATAGGGGACATGAGTGGGGGCCTGGTGGAGGCTGCCCCTGCACTGCTGGGGGGTGGGGGTGGTGGGAGACATGGGTGGGGGCCTGGTGGAGGGTGCCCCTGCACTGCTGGGGGGTGGGGGTGGTGGGAGACATGGATGGGGGCCTGGTGGAGGCTGCCCCTGGTGGCTGGGGGGTGGGGGTGGTGGGAGACATGGATGGGGGCCTTGTGAAGGGTGCCCCTGGTGGCGGGGGGGTGGGGGTGATAGGGGACATGAGTGGGTGCCTGGTGGAGGCTGCCCCTGCACTGCTGGGGGGTGGGGGTGGTGGGAGACATGGGTGGGGGCCTGGTGGAGGGTGCCCCTGCACTGCTGGGGGGTGGGGGTGGTGGGAGACATGGATGGGGGCCTGGTGGAGGGTGCCCCTGGTGGCGGGGGGGTGGGGGTGATAGGGGACATGAGTGGGGGCCTGGTGGAGGCTGCCCCTGCACTGCTGGGGGGTGGGGGTGGTGGGAGACATGAGTGGGGGCCTGGTGGAGGGTGCCCCTGCACTGCTGGGGGGTGGGGGTGGTGGGAGACATGGATGGGGGCCTGGTGGAGGGTGCCCCTGGTGGCGGGGGGGTGGGGGTGATAGGGGACATGGGTGGGGGCCTGGTGGAGGCTGCCCCTGGTGGCTGGGGGGTGGGGGTGGTGGGAGACATGGGTGGGGGCCTGGTGGAGGATGCCCCTGCACTGCTGGGGGGTGGGGGTGGTGGGTGACATGAGCAGGTGTGCAGGGTAGTCCCCTGTGGTGTGTGCTGCCTGCAGGGGCCGTGGAGGGTGTACAGGTAATACCTGGGAGCACACAGCCAAATCGCGTGTGGAACTTCCCGCGCACCCCTGCAATCCACGTACCCTGCCTAATCGCGTGTGGAACTTCCCGCGCACCCCTGAAATCCACGTACCCGGCCAAATCGCGTGTGTAACTTCCCGCGCACCCCGGAAATCCACGTACCCGGCCAAATCGCGTGTGTAACTTCCCACGCACCCCTGAAATCCACGTACCCGGCCAAATCGCGTGTGTAACTTCCCACGCACCCCTGAAATCCACGTACCCTGACAAATCGCGTGTGGTACTTCCCGCGCACCCCTGAAATCCACGTACCCTGACTAATCGCGTGTGGAACTTCCCGCGCACCCCTGCAATGCACGTACCCTGCCTAATCGCGTGTGGAACTTCCCGCGCACCCCTGCAATCCACGTACCCGGCCAAATCGCGTGTGGTACTTCCCGCGCACCCCTGAAATCCACGTACCCGGCCAAATCGCGTGTGTAACTTCCCGCGCACCCCTGAAATCCACGTACCCTGACAAATCGCGTGTGGTACTTCCCGCGCACCCCTGAAATCCACGTACCCTGACTAATCGCGTGTGGAACTTCCCGCGCACCCTTGCAATCCACGTACCCTGCCTAATCGCGTGTGGAACTTCCCGCGCACCCCTGCAATCCACGTACCCGGCCAAATCGCGTGTGGTACTTCCCGCGCACCCCTGAAATCCACGTACCCGGCCAAATCGCGTGTGGTACTTCCCGCGCACCCCTGAAATCCACGTACACGGCCAAATCACGTGTGGAACTTCCCGCGCACCCCTGTAATCCACGTACCCTGACTAATCGCGTGTGGTACTTCCCGCGCACCCCTGAAATCCACGTACCCAGCCAAATCGCGTGTGGTACTTCCCGCGCACCCCTGAAATCCATGTACCCGGCCAAATCACGTGTGGAACTTCCCGCGCACCCCTGCAATCCAGGTACCCTGCCTAATCGCGTGTGGTACTTCCCGCGCACCCCTGAAATCCACGTACCTGGCCAAATCGCGTGTGGTACTTCCCGCGCACCCCTGAAATCCACGTACACGGCCAAATAGCGTGTGGAACTTCCCGCGCACCCCTGTAATCCACGTACCCGGCCAATTCGCGTGTGAGACTTCCCGCGCACCCCGGTATACACGCACACGTTTTTTTTCTGTCAGCGCGTGTCTGTGTTTGTGGGTACCCCTTTGCACATCATTTGTCCTGGAGGGCCACAGTATTGGTCATTCATCATGGCTGTATATAGGTGCTATTTGTTGGCGCACCTTGTGGCGCACATTTCTTCCAGGCGCAGAGACGCTACCGCCTGCTTTCTTGTGGCGGTCGTGTTTGTGCCTGTGCGCTGGTTTGAGCGTGCGCTTTTTTGCCCTATTCTATTCCATGAATACGTGTTGTAGGCGAGCGTGTGGGCGTTCCGCGCACTTGTACCCTGTGCTTCCCCCTTGACGCCCACATTTTGGCAAGTTGTTCCCCATTCCGAGTGGTACGCCCCGTGTTCCGCCTACTTTTGTTGCGTGCGCCGCGCTATGTGCGATTTTCGCTGTGGCCTGTGCGATTTTCGCTGTGACCTGGCGCACGCTGTTTGATGGCCTGTGCGCCAACGTGCGCCGCGCACTTTTTTATCGCACATCCGCTGGTTTTCTCGCGCACGGACTTCCATGAATCGACGTGCGCTGCTTTTCGTGCGATTTTCGCACTTGCACTGCGATTTTCGCTATTCCACTGCGAATCGCACGTTTTTGCCCACTTGCGCCGCGCTAACTATTCCATGAATCGGCCTGTATATTTTAATGGCTATATTTATTAAAGAAAGACACTACTCGCAAGGGGGTTAATTTCAAATTTTAACCAGCTTGCACCGTGCATCTCCTTATACGGGAATTAATTAATTTACTTCAAAATGGTACTAAGGACTTTCACAGATAACTAAAAGAATTATAAAGGAAGACACTAACAGACATAGACAGAGATAGACTAACACAGATTCTTCTATGGAAAGATGAACAGATGATACTGGCAATTTGGGATTTTGAATGGGATTTCAATGGGGTGCAGGGGTCATAAGAGATGGGTGTGCAATTTGGGGACTGAGTGATGTGATACTTACAATGTAAGGTTGAGTCTGGGGTTTCTGGACAGCCAGCGAGGTCTCTGGACAGCTAGGGCAGGGGATCTGGTCAGTCTAGGTGGCTGGGCAAAGGGATCTGGTCACTGGGACAGCTGGGCAGGGGTCTGGTCAATGGGCTCTCCTGGATGGGAACAGCAGGGCCAAGGGGTCTGATCACTGGGCTCTCCTGGATGGGATTTTCTGCCTCTCCTCCTTTCTCCCTGGATTCTGGTGTATGTGGCTGGATCTGGATAGATGGATGTATCTCTGCTGGGGTTTCAGTGGCTTGTCCCTTGTGTTCCCTGTCTCCCGCTTATTTGGCCAAAATGACATCATCGGTTTTATAACTGGGGGGGACTCAGGATTTACCCCTCTGTTGGGCTAGGGCAGTCTCCCAGTGTCCCCTCCTTTCCCTGGGCTGATTGGTTCAGGGGAAATGACATAATTTATGTGTCTGCATTTATGATCTTCCTTTGTCTCAAAAAGCTACTTTGTACCAAAATAAGTTCTAGAACAAAATTTCAAATCTGTACCAGCCATCGCCATAAGAATCAGATATGTGGACTCCATATGTCACAGGGAATTGGACAATCTAATTGCCAACTCTGTATGATGTTGCATCACCCTTTGGCACATTTTCACCATTTTTATGCACAGCATAATATTTAAAATGCTGCCAATGGCTACACATACTCCCAATAATATCTCACATCTTACCACTTAATTACAGATTTGTGCAATTCATAATTCACACCGTAAATCATCTTTCAAGGCCATTTTAGTTCACCAGGTGCTAAGAACATGAACTGGGTCTCTTTTCCTTCCCCTAAAAATCACATAAAAACTGACATGAATATAAAATGACTGCTTATTCAGAGTGCTCGGAAAAATGTCTTCATGTCCAACAGTTCTTTAAAGTCAATGGGGTGAATTTGTTACTTTGTGGGCGGTCTTGCAAACCCCCACACCCAGCTGTCTATGTCAGGCAAGGCGTACAACAAAGAACTTTGATGGTGCCCTTTGAAGTTTGACAGCTCCCCATTCAGACGGGACGCTGGAGGAAATCGCCCCTTGTGGTCATGCACCAGCCCTACTGGCCTCCATTGTTCCTTCTGGCAGGGCTGCCTGATAGTCTGGTAGAACTGGTAATTATCACGCCCTCACCCCCTCATATGTCCTTGTGGAAGAGTTCACTTCCAGGTGCGGGTTGCCTTGGGATGGCAGGCTTCGAATTGAGCCCAAAAACTTGTTTTACCAGAATTCAGAGTCTCAGGTGCTTGGAGTCTTGTGGGGATAAATATACTGTACATTATATGGCAAAACCCCTACCCACATATTCAATTGCATTTCTGTGCGAACACAAGCTGCCATTTGTCATTTCACTTTTAAACAGCATTTTCATGGTTTTCAGAAGAGAAAATGTACACGTGTGTTAATTTTCTTGCATTTCAAGTTTACAAATGTGTTTTCTTTAGACCATACCTTCATTTCACTTAATCTTCTGGGGTTTTCGCATATACCGTTGATTTATGGACTCAAAAGGATTACTGCCCAGGCTGTCTTTGATATTGACATGAGAAAAAGAAACACTGCGTTATTTTGTTCATTTACTGCAGTTTGTGCGCGATGGTTCATAGCAAAGGAAAACAAAAGCTGTGTTAAGTGGAAAACAGAATTTTTACCTTTCAAGTGATTTCCCAGTACATCAGCTTTTCTGGAAATGTATTGCCTCACTTCTTGGTAATCAGGAGAAATAAAGCATGTCAGGGTGTGTTTCCATCATGAAGGGTACAACTTTGTGATGATTTCATGACATAAAGAACAATTTGCGAAGCCGTTTTGAATATCAGGCGCAGCTTTAGTCTTTAGAGTACTTAACAGCAAATGTGATGACGTTCTGAGTGTAGGCCATTTTCTGATGATTTAATTTATAATAAAACAATTGCAGAGCCCTTCCTTTGGTGGCAAGGTTCAATGCTCGCCAAACCTGCACCAGGGAAAGACAGCACAGCCATTTTTGGGTGACATGTTGAGATGCGCTTTTGAGGGGAAGGGGATTTCTGTTATGGGCCGTAAATGTACCCCCACAGATTCCTCTCCCATGCTCTTCTGTGACTTTTTGTTGCGGGAGAGTAGGGCAGAGTGGGGTTCATTCGACTGAACACTCTTTCATCAGGGAGCAGCACTCCAGGATCCCCTTCCGTCTTAGGTGGAGGGTATGGGGTGGCACCCTCTTTCCTTCCTTCCCTTCCAGGACCGCAGGGTGATCCTAGCCAGGCTAGGAGGTAATGAGGTTAATTATCTAGTAGAAGATAGATAAAAAACAAGTTTTAGTATATTTTACTGACATTGTTCCCAGAAGATTTACAACAGTGGAACCATGATTACAGTTTACAATTTTTCTTATATGAATCTCTTATTTTTCTACACACACAACATAAATTACTCAACAGAACCAGGGCAACAACTTGACTTTTATAACATCTTTTTAATAACATCAAGAAAAAATATTCCCTGTTATATAGATATACCTATGCATCTAAACCCTTCCCTCTGCTCTGTTTTTTCCTTTCTTCTTATTCATCAGATGGATCCCCTGCTTGGTTTACCTTTGGCTCATCAATCAGCTACAAAGTGTGTCTTGGGTGACAGCTTTTTAACTGATTGATGTTGACCCATTTCTCTTCTGACAGTACTCTTTTGGGGATGCAGATTTTATAGGCAACAGGTGAAATTTTGTCTACAATTTTAAAGGGACCATGCTAGGATGGGAGGAATTTCCACTCCTTGGTCTGGTTGCTCTGAAAATTGTACAAGTAGACCCTGTCTCCTACTTGGTGTTCTTTTTTAGCTGAGTTTACGCAAAAGTATGCTGAAGGTGTTTTCCAAGATTCTCAACATATTCATGTGTTTTGGATGTGTTAATCAGTGTCTGCTCTTGTGTTCTATGGAGCAGATGCTGGGGTAGCACCATTTTTCATCCAGTCATTAGCTCAAATGGAGACATTTTGGTTGCAGAGGATGGTGTAGATCTGAATTCCATCAGGACAAGCAGTAATTGGATTTCCCAACTAGGCACAGCATCTGTCACAAAGTTCTTAAGAATGCTGACAATGGGTTTGTTATACCTCTCTACTCCCCCAATAGAGGACTGCGGTATGCAATACAAGTGTCTCCCACATCTTTGCATCACTTCGCTGGTGAAGTGACTTTCTCTGTCTGACTCAATCGTTTGGGGAAGGCAGAAACGCGAGAAGATGTGGTTGATCATCAGGGCAGCTGCTGTTTCTGCTTTGTAATTTGGGGTCGGGAGACATTCCACCCATTTGGTAAACAAGCATTTTACTGTTAACATGTACTTGTTCCCCCTAGAGGAGCGAATCAAAGGCCTGATGAAATCTACTTGTAAATCTGACCAAGGCAGTGTCATCCCCCTTTTCCAGAGGGGAGCTCAGTGTGTGGGTGAACTTGGCTGAAATTGTTCACACACAAGACACCCCTTCAAATATTGGTCTAGGTCCCGACCCATGTGTGGCCAGTATGCGACTTCTCGCAAGATTTCTAAAGTAGAATGAAACCCCTGGTAACCGGCTGTGGCCGCATCATGGGCGTGACTTACCATCAGGCTTCAGAATGAGGTAGGTACTACAAACTGGTCACATCCAGAGATGGATCTCCTTACCAACAAACCGTCTTTGTTTCAGAACATTTTGGGAAACTTCATCAACACCCGGAGATCCTCTTTCCCAATGTAATCGGTTTCTGTCAGAGGAAACTTCACAGGGTCCTCAATGTGTTGGTAACATTTCCCAATAATCAGATCCCCTTTTTGTGCCATGATTAGATCAACATCTGGTTCTCCTTTCTCCACTGGGCATTTTGAGAGTTCATTGTGAGCAAGTGTTTTGGACCTGGTGACAGCAGTGAACTGGATTTGCCCCAGCAGGGACTCGATCTCAAGGAGATCCCCATGGATGGCTCTGGTTTTGGCCAACTGATCAACCAGGTAATTTTCAGTTTTGCCTGGTCCCTCTTTTCTGGAATGACCCTTATTTTTTTCCAATAGATGGTCATTCCATTAGGGGTGACCAGATCTCAACGTTTTGTATTTGTTTGCCATGCTTGGGTGGTTTATTATTTGCACACAACATGCCTCTGGTTTTCCAATTAATCAGCTGGTCCACGAACCCATTCCAGACATAATCTGAATCAGTGATCATGACCAGTTCCTGGAGTCGGTGTTGCAGGGCAATGAGTATGGCGTGGTAAACTGACATCAACTCCGTCACCGGACTACTGTGGGAACTGATCTTGTAGCCAGCGGAGGGCTGCAGGGCATCATTCACCCAGGCATTCCCAATGCTGGCCACCAGTTCCTTTTCACATTGTTTTCAACATAGTAGGAGCACCCATCCACATAAACTGTGGGTCTCCTCTTGCATGTGTCTTCTTCATGGACCTTGTGCGGGGAATTCAGCTACTCCTCCATGTTGTTTTGGGTTTTGAGACTTCGTCCCCGAGAAAGTTTTCTCGGGCACAATCATGCAAGTCAGCCAATCCTTGCGTGAGGGGACTCTTTTTGCTTTGGCTATATCTGACCTCCACAGGAAATCCTTGCATGGACAGAATCCAGGAAGTAATTCTGGAATTACTCACCTTCCCTACCCGGATTCTGTCACTTTGGAGGTATTGCCAAGGTGGGTGAGGAGTCTCGACGATGATGTGCTCCCCCTGAATGAATGGGTGGTAATTATTTGATGCCCACACCTTTGCCAGGAATGCCTTCTCACAATCGTTGAATTTTTCCTCCACAGAGGACACAGTCTTGCTCGCATAGGAGATTAATTTATTGACCATGTCAGGCTTTTGATATAATACTGCTGTTAAGCATGTATTTGAGAAACCTGTCCCCCAGAAGAACTCCTTGTTTTTGATTGGGTAAGCTAGACAAGGCGCTTGTGAGAGGATTCTCTTGAGTTTTTTCACTGCCTTGGCTTGTTCTGCACCCCACTCCCACTTGACCCCCCTTTAATAAATGGACCAGGGGTTTTGTGACCTCTGCGTAATCCCCAATGAACTTCCTACAGTAATTAGTCAGTCTAAGAAGGCTCCTTAGTTCACGCAGAGTTGTGGGGTCATTTAGTTTTAGTAGTGCTTCCACTTCTTACGCATGGGGACAGAGACCCTCAGTTGTGATTTCATGTCCCAGGAAGTTTACACAGGTCCTACACCACTGTGCCTTCTGAAGGGACAGTTTTGCTCCAGCAACCTTCAACTGGGTCAGAACATAGCGGATTTCTGCTATGTGTTCCTCCGTAGTTGAGCTTTTAATTAGGACATCATCCACATAAGCCAGTTTACCCCTTTCACCCTAGTCGGGCATGGCCTTATGTAGAAAGATGTTAAATTAATTGCCGAAGTTTATTATCCGAAGAGAGTTCGGATCCATGTGTACTGCTGCCCCCCAAAGGTGAAGGCCAGCTTGTACTGGTCTTCCCTACTTACGGCTACTGTCCAGTATCCATTGTTTGGGTCAATGGCGGTGTACATCTTTGACCCCTGGATCTGGGGCAGCCCCTGGTAGGGAAGAGGCCATCGGGACACGTGGACCCATTTGTTCAGCTCCCTAAGGTCTGCGCATAGTCTCCATTGGCCATTTGGTTTTTAGAATACCCAGTACCAGATTGTTAAAGGTACTGTGGACTTGGACAAATTATCCCACGGGACGCTAGGTTTTTTATGATTTCTGTAAGGGACTCCATAGACTCTAGAGGTAATCGATATTGCTTCACGAATACAGGAGTCATCCCAGGGTCCGTGGGAATTGAGGTAGTATGTATTTCGGTGATACCACATTCGTATGAGTCCACAGAAAAGATATCTTGAAAATCTAAAAACAACTGCTTCAACTTTTGCTTTTGTTCCTCGGTCTCACAGGCATCAGTGAGGTTGACCCTTTCCTCAACCATCTGCCTGAAGCCTGGGAAGACCTCAGGATTTGCGATCTCAGTGATTCCCTCCAGCTGTGTCGAAAGATATCTGGTGAGGGTGTTGACCTGGACAGAAGGTTTCAGGTAGGAAAGGCAGCCATTATGGACCTGGAAAATCACCTAATTCATCCTGATGTCACAGGTCACCTCTTCCCCCCTGTAAGGGCAGGAAGAGTACACAAAGAAATTCCCCCCTTGCCGGGTGAAGATCTTTTCTGGCGGTATGTCATCATCACAGTCATAGCAGTCATTGGGGATTGGTCCTATAATTTAATTCCCTAGGTCCATGGAAAAGTGCTGGTCATCAACCGCCATTCCAATAAAGGTGTGTGCGCCCAGAGTGATACTCCTAGGGTTGCTGTTCTCCACCCCTATTAGAATGTTGCTGTGTTCTAAGGCAACTAATGGTGTCAGGATCAACCCCAACCCCTGCTGTTGGAGATTGTGATTTAGGTGTACATAAGCATCCGGGTTTTGGAGTTTCTGTCCTCTCTAAATTTTTAGGTAGAGTGGGAATTGTCGGATCCTTCCTGGGATGGTGACCTCCTCTCCAATTTAAATTTCAACTACATACCGTAGCAATTGAGCTTACCAAAATGCCTTTTCAGAATCAACAAAGCCCATAGGGTTACCCCCCAGTCAGGACCAGGCTTTGTAATTTATGAGGTCCAAATTAATTGCAAACCGATTAAGAATGTCGCTACCTAAGTAGAATGCAGAGAGGACATCTCGCATGACCCAACAATTATGCTCTATGCTTTTATCACCTATGGACATTTCTAGCAAACACCTGCTAGCAGGAGATGTTTAGAATTTGGAGTTTCCAGGCCTTTTCCCACTTATCAACCAATTTAAATATGGGAATGGTCGGTTCTTTTGGGAGGCTCCTGAACAACGCTTCGCTGATGAAGCTTTTTCCTTTATTCAGGCATACTCTGGTGAGAACAGGCTCCTTCTCCTCATTTAACTGAATGGGGAGGAATAGCTGTTCACCCTTTTTCTGAATATCAGCCAAGCTTTGAGCAGGTTTTTCATTAGTTTTTATCATCAGACTTGGATTTTCATATTGTGCGTCAGTATTAAATTTCAAGGTATTTCCTTCCGGTTTGGAATGCCACTTGAAACTGGAAGGAAGGTTGATTTTCAGGAATGGAGAGGAGTTCCCATCACAAGTTTGTTGTCCTACAGTAATTACAGTAATGTCAGGTACTTGATTGTTCTGAAAATGGAACTCAACTTGGTCAGATCACTGTTCAACTATGTGGCATGTGCCATTTAGACTAACATAGTTGGTGCTCTGTTTTAATTTTATTGGCCGGTTAGCCTGAGTCCAGAGGACTTTGTCCACACAGTCTATCATGGGAGACAACCTTCGAAGGAGGTCATTCCCTAATAGACAGGAGGTTCCCTCTGGAGGCCGACTATAACTGGGTGTTTCACCTTGTGTCACCCAATTTTAATCTCCAGATCTGCAGTCCCCTCAAAGGGAATTTCATTCCCGTTGAAGTTTTGGAGTTGTCCAGGAAGAGGGGTGAGGGGAATTCGGTGACCCCCCCTACTGCATTAAGCAGCTCAAAGGCCCTTTTGGACAGGAGAGTGGCTTGGGATCCGGTGTCCACCAGTGCTAGAAATGCACATTGCTCTTGCACCCGGACGGGGGCATAAAACCTACCTTCTTTCTCCTCCACAGGGCAAAGGAAATGGGCATTTTGGCCATGCTGGGCAGTTGGCTTCTTTATTTTGGACTCCTACACTGTGGGATCTTGGCCAGTTTTCTATGTTGGAGTTCGGGAATCTGCAAATAAAATGTGGCATCCTGAAATAGGCAGGATTTTGGAATCCCCTTTTTCCCTTGATTCTGTGCTGTCCCCCTTTCCCTGGAGACAATCACTCGAATCGGTTGGTTGGGAGGATCCCTCAGTCATTGATACGTTTTCAAAATTACATTTCTGGGGTTCTGGGATGGCCGATTCCGAGTCAGTCCCCATACCTACCCAGTCTGAGTTACGGTCTTTGGGGACCCATTTTTCATTGGGAGGAATTCCCCCATCCTTGAAGGAGAAGACTTTCATCCCAGAATACTCCAAGGATTCTTCGCCTTCAAACTGGAGGACACTGAGTTCCTCCACGAAATGGGTCTTCTTTGTCTCTTTGTTTCTCCTACCCACCCTCTGTTCCCTGGGTTACAGTATTTTGGGGTAGGAGATTTATGTTCCAGTTCCAGGGTGTCTAGGGGCTTTCCACGGGTGAGGAAGGAAGCTTCCTCTAGGGCTTTGCATCCCCCTTCCTCCCGTGCCTCCTCCTCTAAAACCGATTGGTTGTCGGGTTTTTCACCCCATCATTGTTGCGGGTTGCCAGACACTGGATTCGAGCTATTCTGAGCAGCTATGTTCATCTGAGGGTTCTGCTGAGACCTCAACATGTGACTCAGATCTTGAGTTAGGTTCTGGACCTGGTGCTCCAGTTGGGACACCCGATCTGACTGGTACAGGGGTCTTGCATCAAATCTGGGTTGCTCTCTGGAAGGGTAGCTATCCCTTCTCCCGAAGTAAACTGGGTATTGGGGGTTTCCCTGGTAGCCCTCCACCCTTGGCCTCCCTTCTCCCTGTTTTGGTGATCTAGACTCCTGAAAGCGGGGAGAGTAAGGGGGGCTGTCCTGCATGTTAGGGTTTTGTCGGTACCTAGGGAAAAAGCTTAAACCAGAATTTGGAAGGTTACTGCCCTCCTGAGGGAAGTTTGGAGAGAAGTTTCCTTGTGCCATACTCACCTAATTGGATCCCCCCTGTGCCAGGAGAGTCCAAATGTACCCCAAGATGGGTCAGTTGCCCTTATACAGTGGGCTGATGTAATTGGCGAAGTCAGGGGGCACATTTGTGGGGTACCCTGCCTGACTACCACCTGTTAGTGATTGGTGAGAAGGTCTTCTCTGCCTCTGATTTGGTTGGTTAAGTGGAGGTGTATTTTTAGGCCTCCCCATTTCTAGGTCCAAAATGGGGGTACCCTTCACCTCTGCCACCTTGACAGCAGCGGAGGGTGTTGGTTTGTTTGGGGTTTTTGGAGGGATTCTTGTTCTCTACTGGCTTTTGGACCTGGATGATCGGGTAGCTTGCTCTATTACCCAGTCCAGGGTCCTGTCATCATCCCTTACCAATTGTGTCATGATGTATTCCCGAGGGCATGAAAATAGGTATTTATAAATACCCTACTATTCGTGCGCACCTGCCTTGTAGTTTGTGCGAATGCCTGTTTTATTTCCGGAACAAATTCTCTCAGGGCCTGATCCTCTCCACACTGCAGATTGTAGGCCACCTTGCGAGCCTCATGGGGGTTCCTGTCCATGGAGAAGTGTTTCAAGATGGCTGCCTTGTAGGTGGACCCCCTTGAATGGTTTTTATCCTCTAGCCCAGCAAAGAAGCTAGAGTACTCTGGGGAGAACGTCCATGTGGCAAATTTTATAGAGTTCTGATAATTCTTAATGCTAAATGATGTCATCATCTGGTCATATAGCTCCAGATGCTCTCAGACAGAATATTTGGCATTTTTATGGTAAAGGTCATGAAACTTCTAATAGCTTTAATTTGTCTAATAGGGTCTTTTACCAGAGTTTTCTTTTGCTTGGCAGTCTTCTTTGTCCTCTGCATCTGAGTCCATTCGCCCTCAGACTCAGAGCTGCTGCTATTTGAGGTCCTTTCCCTATCCTCTAGCCGCTCCCTGATTCTGGGAGACTGAGATTCTCTTCCAGAATGGTGGGGCCTAGTCTCTTCTCTCTTGGTGTACTGTGGACTTTCTGGGTCACTTCTCTTGGACTCCCTCTTTCGCACAGGGGAGTCATCATCTGACTCCTCCCTGCTTCGGGGTTGGTGGAGAACTCCCCCCACCTCCCTGATTGGGTGGATGTTTTCAGAATATTCTTTTTCGGCCTCAACTCAGACTCCTTTTTTCTTCTCAAAGTGAACCAAGTGTTTCCTTTGTAGCTGATGTTGCTGAAAGTCTAGCTCCCTGATTTTCTCCTCATAGGAATCTTCCTGGTCAGATCCATCAGCCATAATATTTTTGAACCTGAACAGGGATGCCCGTCCATCAATCTCTGATGGACACTGGCCTATTGGTTCAATCATGCTGGGTCTAGTTTAGTCTGGCTGCCTCATGGTTCCCGGTTCTTGTGAACTGGTGGACATGAAGTCAGCAGTGCCTTGCACATACGAGGTGGTAAATGGGTTTGAGGCCCTTGGTACTTAGGGCATCACACTGTGATCAGTGGTTGCGCTGCCACTCTCTGACTGTTCCTCAAGTCCTTGTTTAACCTAGCACACTCTTTTTCTAACTTCTCAAGTTTCTCCTTCTCAGTCCCTATATCCTGACAGTAGGCAAAGGCCTGAGCCTTTTGCTCAGCTATCAGTGCTTGACAGACCTCTATTACCTTCCCTTGTGCTGCTACCTGTCTCTGGTTCCCCCTGTTCTCATCACAAAGGGCCTCATTTCTTTTCTGGTCCTCTTGCATTGTCTGGGAATACTCGGACCATTTATGTTGCAGGAGATGCATCTCCTCTCTCTGCACATTATTGGCCTGAGTGGTCTCTTCTAGATCACCCTCTATTTGTCTTATGTGCTCCATTAAATTTCCATATTCGGTTTTTAGGTCAGTCAGTTCCTGAAGGTCTGACTCATATCTCTCGAGGTCTGCCTTTGATTTGCACACTTCCTTACATAGGGCATCTTTTTCCTGATACAGGGTGCCCATCTATTCAGTTAGGTGATCCCTCTGTTATTTTACAATGCCTAACTTCTGGCGTTCCTGGTAAAATTCTGTTCGGGAATGGATTTCTCTAATTATTAATTTATTATTCTCCTGGTCCAATTTCTCAATCTGTTTTTGCAGAGAATCCATGTCCTCTAAGCAGACTTTGTTGTATGTTATTTGTTGCTTTAATTTTTGTTGACTCTCTTTCAGGGAATCAACCCTTTCCTGACACTTTTCTTTTAATGTAGCTAGTTGGTCCTCTTGTTCTGAGTTGGTTTGTTGCTGCACTGCCAACTCTTCCTTTAACTGTTTGATGAGGTTCCTTAATTTTACCTCAGAATTTATGCTCTCTCGCATTTTTCTTCTACCTGCTTTAATTCACTTTGGGTTTGATTTAAGAGGTCAGACTGGTTTAGCGCAGAGGTTATACTTTTTTGGTATTTTTCTCCCATAACTGTCAGGTGGAAATATATGTACGCAGTGAGTTGGGCAATCCTCCTCTTTGATATTCTGAGTCAGATAAAACTCAGTCAAGACTTGTTGTAACAGACCTCTGTCCTGCCACACATCCGTGCTTGTGGAGGGGACCTGTTGCATCATGCTGGATAGCCAGGCTTCTTGTTCCTGCTCTGCCCATTTCCCTCTAATGAATAGTTTGGACAGAAGATGCTGCCTAGCTATGTTAATCTCCACGTGCTCATTATGAAGAGTGTCCTTCCTTTATTTAGTTATCTATGCAAGGACACAAATCTCTACCGTGCTTTTGCATAGTTTAGGGTTAGCTTTACTTTATTTTCATACACAGGTCTAACACATATGGTGTCAGCTTTGGGATGGTGCTTTTACAGTGAAACAGTTTTGGAGCCAGTTAAAGTATCACTACCTTCAATGGGTTAGCCTGCTGTGTTAGACTGTCACAGGTAGACACACTTACCTCAATCACGGCACGAGCCCCCACTGTGTAATGGTTTTATGACACTGTACACTCCAGCCAGGGACTTCTTCCACTGACAATGAATATGGCGAACAATAAAAATGCTTTTTTATTTCATCTTAACCCTGGGTTCTCACACCCACCTTAACAAACACCATGTGCCGCAATGGGCTAGGAACAAGGCCGGTGTGTAAGAATATATTTATTCATTTTTATGGTTCAATGGAACAACAATCAAAATCAAATAATTGGCAGCCGTCACCAATGGGGTGACAATACAAATACAAAATATTGACAATCAGAGAAAATCAAATAATTGGGCAGCAATCACCAATGCTGTGACAATACAAATACCAAGATTCTCACAATGCAGCTAATTCAAACCCCTAACAAAACATGTGGAAATCTTTAATAGCAAACATAAGCAAAAAAATGTTTTTTTAAAATAACAGATAGCACTCACATTATGCACTCCCCCTGCAACACTCCCCCGCCCCCAAACTTCATCTAACTATACTCTTAGTGAATGGAAGGCAGCGGCAAGGAGTTAGAATGAAGAGGGAAACATAGGAGGCCAAAGAAGAAAATGAAAACTCGTTTTAAGAGCAAAACAGCATAATCAGATTTGACGTGTTACTTGCACATCATTTTACAATTGCGTGGGCACAGCTAGGACAGAAATTCATGTGGCTGCACTTAAGCGATAAGGAAGCTTACAGACTACTGAGCAGGGCACCAGGCAATGTGAGCACAGGTAAGAAAATCAGTTTTGGGAAAAAGACAGAAATGCAAAAGAAAACACATGCACGCAAATGGGAATTTAGTTTCACACAGGATTGGCACTTTCAAGTACAGAGAACAGAGGCATATGCAGGTGAGATTTTTGAGGAAAGTGTTACTCTTAATGGGATTACAGTTTGAGTTTTTCTATTGGATGGATGCAATTGTAATTGGTAGGAAAGCACACAAAACGTGGAAAAAATTGTTTTTTGTTAAACAAGGATTAGTTCTGATGAGAATATATTTTAATGGCTATAATTATTAAAGAAAGTCACTGCGTGCAACGGGGCTAATGTCGAATTTTAACCAGCTCACACCGTGAATCTCCTTATAGGGGAATTAATTAATTTACTTCAAAATGTTACTAAGGACTTACACAGATAACTGAAAGAATTATAAAGGAGGACACTAACAGACATAGGCTAAAACAGATTCTTCTAGGGAAAGATAATGGCAATTTGGGATTTTGAATGGGATTTCAATGGGGTGCAAGGTCAAAGGAGCAGGATATGCAATTTGAGGACTGGGTGGTGTAAAACTTACAATGTAAGCTTGAGTTTGGGGTTTCTGGAGAGCCAGCAAGCTCTCTGGACAGCTAGGCCAAGGGATCTGGTCACTCTGTGTGGCTGGGCCAAGGGATCTGGTCACTGGGACAGCTGGGCCAAGGGGTCTGGTCACTGGGCTCTCCTGGATGGGATCAGCTGCCTCTCCTCCTTTCTCCCTGCATTCTGGTGTATGTGCCTGGATCTGGATAGATGGATGTAGCTCTGCTTCCCTGGATCTGGATGTCAGGGTTTCAGTGGCTTGTCACTTGTGTTCCTTTTCTCCGCCTTATACGGCCACAATGACATAATCGGTTTTACAACCAGGGGGCAGGGGGGTACACAGGACTTACCCCTCTGCTGTGAAAGGGCAGTTTCCATGTGTCCCCTCCTTTTCCTGGGCTGCTTGTTTCAGGGCAAATGACATAATTTATGTGTCTGCATTATTTAATCATTTATGATCTTCCTTTGTCTGAAAAAGCTACCTTTTAGGAAAAAAATGTTATAGAGCAAAACTTCAAATCTGTACCAGCCACTGCCATAAGAATCAAATATGCAGACTCCATATGTCACAGGGAATTGGACAATCTTATCACAACTCTGTGCAATGTTGCATCACCCTTTGGCACATTTTCACCATTTGTATGCACAGCATAGTATTTAAAATGCTGCCAATGGCTACACATATTTCCAATATTATCTTGCATCATCCCATTTTATTACAGATTTGTGCAATTTATAATTCACCCTGAAAACCGTCTTTCATGGCCATTTCAGTTCACCAAGTGCTAGGAACAAGAACTTGGTCTATTTTCCTTTCCCCAAAAATCACATAAAAACTGACATAAGTATAAAATGACTGCTTATTCAGAGTGCTGAGAAAAATGTCTTAATGTCAAACAGTTCTTTAAAGTCAATGGGGTGAATTTGTTACTGTGTTGGCAGTCCCACAAACCCCCACAGCAAAACGAAAAGGTGATGGCTAGAAGGTTTTGAATAAATCATAACCACGGGCAAAGCTCTGGGCAACCCTCCAGACCATCGTTTTTCAGTCTGCCAAGCCATTACAGAAGGGGAAAAACCATATGCAAATCAGGCATGGTCCTACCCCAAAAGGGGCAGTCCAGCCCGAACTGCTAGGTCACATCCCTTCTGCACGAGACCACAAGCATCCCCAGACATGTTTCAGCCTTGTTGGGCGTCATCAGTGAGGAGTAGCTTGGGTCTCTAGGCCCGGCAGACTCGGGACCCACGTCTGGGCATACCCGTCCCACTCGGGGTGACTTTAGCAAAACGAAAAGGTGATGGCTAGAAGGTTTTGAATAAATCATAACCACGGGCAAAGCTCTGGGCAACCCTCCAGACCATCGTTTTTCAGTCTGCCAAGCCATTACAGAAGGGGAAAAACCATATGCAAATCAGGCATGGTCCTACCCCAAAAGGGGCAGTCCAGCCCGAACTGCTAGGTCACATCCCTTCTGCACGAGACCACAAGCATCCCCAGACATGTTTCAGCCTTGTTGGGCGTCATCAGTGAGGAGTAGCTTGGGTCTCTAGGCCCGGCAGACTCGGGACCCACGTCTGGGCATACCCGTCCCACTCGGGGTGACTTTAGCAAAACGAAAAGGTGATGGCTAGAAGGTTTTGAATAAATCATAACCACGGGCAAAGCTCTGGGCAACCCTCCAGACCATCGTTTTTCAGTCTGCCAAGCCATTACAGAAGGGGAAAAACCATATGCAAATCAGGCATGGTCCTACCCCAAAATCTGACAAAGTTAGGCGTGGGCTCCCATTATTTTGCAGTTGAATGAATGAATTTTCAGTAAATTATTATCTTGCAGTACTTTCACTGCTATGTGGGGAACTGGCTGGCTGGCTAACTTTGTCAGATTACTCAACTTCTACCTTTGTATTCAAAATACACACTAGCCAAGATTAAGCCTCAGTAGAAGAGCGGGAAGCTCGAAACACGTGTCAGGCTGCACCAATTCTGATTAAAACCACTCATTTAATTTGCAATTGCTTATTATTCTATGTGTGTGCGCAGTTTGAGAGCAAACCCTTTCTTTCTCTAATTCCAATTTCCAGTGGGAATTTGGCAGGCTCCTACTCAAGCTCTCAGCCGCAGCCCTATCACAGCCACATAAGTTACCGTTCTATGCGCTGTATCCTGCTGGCCTTTTCTGCCACTTTTTCTTCATGTCTCTATTAACACAACAACCATGATGCTTAGAGATGGAAGTAGTAATTATTCTCTCAGCATGCATGCACAGATGCTAAATGCATGCGTTATGGTTCAGGTATACTTATTTACCATAACAACCTTCATACATCCTGCAGCCACCAACTGATTCAGACAATTACCATGCCGACATTTTCGCCTGTGGTAAATTGGTTGTACAACTGTCCACGCAAGTTGTTTATTGATCCATTAAGCTATCTGACTTGGTTTTCCATAACACTCAAATATCAACCTTAGCACCATTTCAGAGAACTTTTAGAAAGCACCCTATCAAGCAAGTAAAGAGAGAGTAAAAGTGGTACGGTTTCAAGGAAATATCTTGAAAAGCACAAAGTTGCATGTAGATTGCACCTTAACTTGGGATTTTATAGTCTGAGACTTCCTTTGAAGGGATGATAGACAACGAAAGACAGCTGTACCATCATAGCTGCACATTTCCCTGCCTACTCCTAGCACAGTCTGTATGGTCTCCATCTTTGCACCTGCTTTGTCATCGCAATTGCTGTACTGTCCCTCTATCAATTCCTATATAGTCACCGCTCTGTCTGTACATGTTGCCAGGCTGATAATTGGGACTCATGCCAAAGAAATATTTGGTTACAGGATGCCGTTCTTTGCAATGTTTTGTGAGTTATGTTGTAAGTAATTGCTATGTTGACGACAACAGGGCATGTTTTATTGTGATCTTCATGTTACAGTACATAACATCATTACAGCTTTCTGTAAATAGACATGACACGGCATACTGTATGCTTTTAAGATGTGATAGCCCTGCAAGTTGCATGTTTGGCTTTCAGTCGGGAAAACTCAGACCTTCATCCTTTCACTGTCCAATTGTTGCGTGTCATTAGGTATCATAAACGTAATAACACCTGCACAACTTAGAAACAAGAGATCATCTCCACAAATGGAGAAAATGCTGCACTAACATTTCTATTTTCTTTCACAATTATTGTAAAATGGTTTATGTTCACATACAAATACATCTAATTGCATGTCTCACTACCTCTATACATGGGATAAAGTACTCCACACTGTATGTAATGAGGCCATGGCCAAATTCCTTTATAAGGTCACAGAACTCCGAGGTGACTTGCAATATATTTTTTAATGTTGGTAGTGGGTGTATCTTTCCTTATAATACATGGCCGTACACTGTCATCCTCTTTAATACATGGCATGTTGCTTATTGTAAGCTGTTGCTACTGCGCTTGAAGTTAGCGCCATGACTGCTGCCAAGACTGCAGTCCTGCAAGTGTGCTCTGCCCCTGCTCTGCAGCTCAGACTAATGCATACTGAGCTCCCAGTTTCTGCCGCCAATACTGCAGCCCGCAGCCTGCTGCCATGCACTGCCCGGGCCTTGCAGCCCAGACCTGAAAGCTTACATAGTGCTTCTTTAGTCACTGCTAGCTCAATGACCCAGGAGTCCTGCGGCACCCACCATCCTGTCTCACGCCTACTGAGCTCTGCTCAGAGGAATAGCAGGCTTTGCTCAAGAACCCACTTCTCTTTCTGCCCCATCACTCCCCGAACCCAGACTTGATAGAAATAGGCGTCCATGAGAACACCCTTACCCTGCCATGAACCAGAGACTCACCCATAGCACCTGCAGTCTCAAAACCAAAACTCTCACTAAACACAATACCCAACAGGCATGTCAGGGCTCACGAATTACCAAGCATCAAATGCCTCTCCAGAACCAGGCTTCTGAACAGCCTAACATCATAAACACGAAAACTACCCCTCCGCGCCCCCAAACACTCCAGGATGCTACCCTACTGGCTTCCCAGAACCCTTGCCTGACTGCAGCTCCACACCTCCCCAACAAGCCAGATTCACCTACAATGCCATTAAAATGGCCCCTGATCAATGCTAGATCTATCCCTGCTCATTGCGGGATGTACTGACCCACTTTTGCTCTGCTATGCTGCATCACTCTCTTATGGAGGGGCCGTGAATGACCTTCCTGTGTGGCATTCTACTTTTTGGTAGTCTTTAATATAGTGTAAGCAAACCCATTTGTCATTTTTAAAAGTGCATTTTTGTATGACCTTCACGAAAACCTCAGTGTGATTCTCCCGTTATCGCGAATATCGTGCATGGAAAAGTTTGCCGCAAATGTTCATTTTCAGAAATATTTACACATGTAAAATAGATTCAAACTGCTTCCGACTTGGATTTTAAGATTGCAAATATTTTCTATTGACTAAATCATTGCTTATGTTTGTGTGCAACTGTTGAAAGTGGCTCCCATGCGAATTTACAACAAATTAGGCATTTTTCCACACATTTAGAGTTCTTGCTCCGCCACTTTAAAAGTCATCTGACAGTTGAAAGCCCACTTTGTTTTCCCTCTTCCTGTGTAAGGGGGTAAGGGGGAAGTGAGACACTGTTTGACCTGTACATTCCTGAATACCTGCTCTCTCCTTTCATCTCTTTGCATTGCCTGTTGGGGGGGTTGAGAAGTGTTGCCAGGAGAATTTCTAACCATTGTGCTATCTGATCTGAAGCCCACCCAAAAGTATTAGTTTCTGTGCTGCATTTGTTTTGCTCATAACTTAGTCCCAGTGCATTAAAGATATAATTCTGTGTTCTGTTCCCCATTGGTGATTGTTGTGTATCTATTAAACTATTTATTTTGATTTTGATCTTAACTAAGTAAATAAATAATACCTTTTACAAACCAGCCTGATTTCTGGTCCAGCGTGACCCGGAGTATTCTTAAATAAGGGGTGTGATACGAGTGGTACATCTTTCAAATAATTGAATCTATATCTTAAATAAGTTTTTCCATTGCTCTGTACACTAGGCCGGGAGCAGAGTGTATCACCTGATTGAAATCCTTAACAAATCTGGGGGCTCGAGTCCAGGGTTTGATTGACTGCCACCCGTGACAGCCCAACACAGCAGTCTATCCTGCAGAGTAATAATACTTTGTGTGGTGTGAGTACTGTGCTACACTGTATACGCGCCCCTAAAATAAATACTCTAGAAATCAGGCCTGTATGAAAAAGTAACTTACCCTGAAAGAACCCAGAAGGAAATTCATATTTCCAGAATGGCAACCCCAGTGGAAATAAATATTGCAAGGGAACACCTACTGCACAAATTGTTTGTCAGGGGTGAATGGGTAGAACAGGACGAACAGGTATGGCTTCAGGGAATAAAACAAGAAGTCACTGAAACCAACCTTAACATCTGGCAGGACAAGGGGCCATTACATCAAGCACTCAGTGAGCTGTACATGATCCCTAAAATAAAAGAGGAGCAATGCAAAATTGGCACAATTGCGGCCTACCTGTACCTCCCCATAGGAGTCATACAGGAAAAGAATGCAGACCATACAGATTTCACAAAGAGGCAAGGGGAAGCCCTACAGATAATCCAGAGCAATCTGGACTCTGCAGAGCAAAGGCTCCGGGATAGCAAGGAATATGAGAGAGAGGCTAGGCAACATGTAGCCAAACTGCAAGAAGAACTGACGCTCTTACTGCAAAATAATGCAGAGCAAGACTCCCAGGTACGGACACTGCAAAAAGAGTGTCAGGAAAGATTGGACTCTCTACAACAGAGCCAACAAAAGCTGGAGCAGCAACTGAATTTTAATAGAATCTGTGCAGAAAAATTAGTCATCCTACAAGACCGCATAGACAAATTAAAGGAGGAAAATAATAAATTAATCATTAAGGATTTAGAATCCCAAAAAGAGTTTGATGAGGAGGGCGAGAAACAGAGGGGCGACCTGGCTGCACAGAGGCGCACTCTAAGTCAGGAAAGGGACGCCTTAGGCCAGGAAGTCGCCATTTAAAAACAAAGTTAGAAGAAAATAACCTGACCCTTCAGGAACTTGGTGAAATCAAAATGGATTATGAAAAGCTGTTAGATCACACCAGGCGGGTGGTGGATGCTCTGGCAAAGAATAATCAAACCAGTAAGGACCAAACTGAGGAGGTGAGTCTTTTGCAGCAAAAATTGGCCCAATACCCCCAATTCAGGCAGCAAGCACAGAGAGACAATGAGGCTCTCTGTGAAAAGAATGACAGGCTCCATAGACAGAGAGCCATGCAGGATTGACTCATAGAGACCAGTAAGGCCTTAAAAGGAAACAAATCTGGGAATGAATATACTGAGGGAGCTAATAGAATATCAGATGCTCTAAAACACAAAAAGGCGACAGATAGGATTGATAAAAATCTTAGGCCTATGGAAAGAGGCGTGGCTGACATCTTTGATATCTTTAAAAACCCAGAAATGCAGTCACGCCCCAACACACCGTCCTCAACTGGTCCCATGTCACCCTGTGTACCGCCTCACTTGTTGAATGACAACATTGTTTGTGTTGATGACTTGCAGCTACACGCTGACTCTGGGCCTGTTGTCAGTGAAACTGGGAATTTACAAGTGAGAGCTGGTACTCAGATACCTAGGGGTGAGAAAGCCACGGTGAATGAATCCAAGGTGGATGGATGTGAGCCCCCTTTGAAAGGTTTTACAGAGTAAGATGTCTGCAGTATGGTTGAAAACATCTTAAAAAAACAGAGCTTCAATGAAAACACGGTAACTTTACCGAAAGGTTATACAAATATTTTGTATGATGACAAACTGAATGATATCTTGGTTCAAACGTCAAGCGGGTTGGTGAATATAGATCCTCGACCTATGAATGAAGAAAGTGTACAGGCTCAGAAGGGTCTTACCGAACAAGAGGTTTGTTGTTTGGTTGAAAATATACAAAAAAATCAGAAGCCGAGTGAAATTTTGGTTGGATTGTCGAAGGGTAATAAAAACAATTTGCATGATGACAAATTGACCGATATTGTGGCCCAATCATTATGCGAGTCTAGAAATGTAGACTCTCGATTTATAAATGAAGAACATGGGCAGACCCGCAACTCTGAACCAGAAGTAGTCATAAAAGGTGCAGGTCATGGCTCTGAAGGGCCTTCAGAAAACATTTTGGCCATTATGGTTGACAACATCTTAAAAAAGAAATTTTCCACAAGTTGTAATGGTAACATCTCAATTGAACATAATGATAACCCTGTGACAGGGGACCTTGTAGAAACTATTCGGATGACGGCTCTGTTATATGAACCTCCATGCAGAATGCCTATCGTTGACAATGGTCCTGTGTCAACGAGACATAGTCTGCAGAATGATCTGCCATTTGGGCATTTAAGGGCACCGGCGTTTCCAGATGAGCTTAGTTTGATTATGTACTATGTACTTGAAGAAGGTGGTCCTAGTTCTTTGAATAGACCTTATATATTGAATCTATTCAAAGAAATTCCTGCACTTTGTCTGATAACATCGGAAGATATTCAACTTGTGGATTTTATTCACAATCTGAGGTATGATTATGTACGGTTGATTATCAGGTCTCCCCTGATTAGAGCAATTCTCTTAAAGGAGGTTGGGTCTCTACAGGGGAGAGGCTTTGATGTTATACCCTACAATAATGCACCCAACCATAAGCTTTCACAGCCAAAAAAGATGAATAAGGGAATTCTTGTGACTAGAACATCTGAATCAATACCAGTACAAAGCGAAGGGATGGAGGTAATCAATGAAGCTAAGTCCTGTCTAAAGGACATGCAAGAGTGGCGTTGGCTGGCACTTTCTCTACGAGAATCTATTGCACAATTGAAATCGGCTCCAAAACCACTTTAGCATAAAATCCTATTTTCAACTTGTGTCATGGAACACAAGGGGATATAAACATCTCTTGCTAGACAATGTACAATGTGTGAAACTTAGTAAATACGATTTTGTGCTGTTTGAAGAAGCCTGGGTCACCTCTGGCTTGCACATTGATGGTTTTAATACTCTAGATCTAGTTGCAAAAAAAAAGATAGAGGTAGACCAAGTGGTGGTTTACTGGTGGCATATAGAATTGATGAGTGCATCAAACTACTGGATAGTTCTTCTGTGTTGGATTGTGCCATAAGAGCTAGCTTTGAATTGTTAACAGATGCTGGAAGTGTTTATATGTTGTTATTCAACGTATACTGGAATGCATGTAATGAGAATAGATGTGAACTACAGGAGTTCTTTGTTTATTTAAATGAAGAGATAGGTAACTGGCTTGATTTATACCCACAAGGCTTCATCCTGCTTGCGGGGGATCTGAATGCGGATTGTTCACTTACAAAACCGGAACAGTATCAGATACGTGCTTTCTCATCCAATCTGGATAATAAAAAAACTAGAGGTTACAAATGGTTTGATTTTGGTAAGAGCTGGGGCATGGAACTAGTCTATAACATTATGCCTACATGGGCTGCTTGTGGTTCATGTTCCATATTAGATTACATTTTTGTGACCATCCATGGAAAATTGTACTGTAAAAAGTTTGAAGTTACAGAAAACTGTAATAGCAATCATGCAATGCTAAGTTTGGAACTCCCCTGGTGTAAGGGTAATAATGAAATCTTGTCCTTTCCTATTCAAATTGAAACATTTAACGACGGCAAACGTGTGAAATGGAATCGTGGAAAAATGGAAAAGGCTAACAATATTATTTCTCAGGATTTTGCATATTCAAACTATGAGAAAAAGTTGGTTTGCTATTCTGTTGATAATTCTGGTGAATATATTGAAGATATGCTTTACCGTAGCAAGGTGCTTAGTAGTGGTATACCAGAAACAAAGAAAAAAGTGCACATACACACATTTGCTGAGATTGTAAAAAAAGCAAAGATTACTTTGAGAAAATCTATAAGAAATATAAAAACAAGATCCATGGGTGAAATTGAGAGGAGCTTAAATATTAGGCAATGTAAACAAAAATACAAGAATTGGATCAAAAGTATTAAAGGCGAACTAGCTCAAAAAGATGGGGAGGTGATGTTAGAGGCCATTCTTGGGAACAACAATTCCAGCTTTTGGTCTATGATAAATAAAGACCAAGGTAAGCAACAGAGTTCACAACTGAATCCCATTGATGCTGGGGTATGGTCTAAGTATTTTTGCTCTTTATACAAGTCTCCTGAAAATTGCTTTTAGTCTGAGGTTTTCATAGAAACTGTATGGCACTTGGGTACATCAATTCTGAACATTAAAAACTTAATCAAAAAAGCAAAGTCTACCACTGCACCAGGTCCCAATCTTTTATCATTTGCTAACCTAAAAAATAATATTGATGTATGGTCTAAGCTCCTGCATTTGTTATTTGTGGACATTTGTCTTAAAAAGAAGATACCTAACAACTGGAAAGTGTCATATGTTCTGTTACTATTCAAGAAAGGTGATCGTCTGTGTCCCAAAAACTATCGCCCGATTACACTCATGAACGTAGAGTCAAAAATCTTTGCTGGCATGGTACTTGACAGACTGAATATGTGGATTGAAGACAACAACATACTAGATTTTAGACAGATTGGTTTTCGCAGAGGCATAGGCACTGATGCTGGTGGTCTGCTGTTGGTTGAATTAATGAGTGCGGTTAAACAGAAAGCTATGAAGCACTTATATATTGCATCTATGGACCTAAGTTCCGCCTTTGATCTCGTTGGCAGGCCCACACTATGGAAAACCTTGTCAATGCTAGGCATAGATAAAGCCCTGTTAGATATAATCATTCACCTCTATACAGAAACAACAATTAGAGTTAGGCTAAATAATAAAGGAAGTATGACCGATATTATTCCTACTGTGAATGGGCTTAAACAAGGCTGCAGATTAGCTGCAACACTCTTCAATCTGTATGTGACTAGTGCAGGTAGGTCCTTGGATGCTAGTGGTCTAATTGGATTTAAAATAGGAGGCTCAGTTTTGAGGTGGGTGTCATATGCTGACGATTTTTTACTAATGGATTGTACAAAAACCGGCCTGCAAAAGTTGATAAACGATTTTGGTTCATTTATTGAAGAGAGAAAAGTGAAAATTAACCCAAACAAAACTATAATCTTTCACGCGGGCTGTAAAAGTCCCACACCGTTTTTTTCATATTGGAGCTGTAACGGTGCTAAAATCAAAAGTCAAACGATCCTAATTTGGTTAGGGTATGTCTTTTCCAGTAACTCCAGTAAAATGATAAAATCCAGACTGTTACAAAAGCAAATGTTGCTCTCAACCAAATAAAAGGTATTGAAAGAACACATGGCAAATTTACCTTTGATCCCTGCATTTTATTCTATAGGCTTAAGGTGTTGCCAAGATTGGCCTATGGGTTTGAATTTTTCTCCAAAAACATGTGGTCCTTCTTACGCCAACTGGAGTCTATGATTTGGCGAAAGGTTTTATACTTTTTTCCAAAATGTATTCCCTTAGAGCTAATAAAATATGAACTTGGTTTACGTTCACTCAAAAGCATTATGTTCAACAGAAAACTGGCTCTATTAAGAAAATGTCTGGTTGCCGAAAACGGCACAATCTATGCTTATTTTAAACATGTGACAAATGGAAACTTTATGCATAACCTAAAAGAGGACTGCGAGAAGAAACTGTTTGATGTGGTTTTATCGATAAATACACTTATCAAGTTTCCAGATAAAGTGAAGGAGGTTGTGAATGCATTTGATTGGTTAGAGAACAATGTAGTTTTGCTAAATTCGAAGTTATATGCGTAAAGTGTGACATATTGGAAATTTTGTCCTTATCCGGAAGCATATCTAAAAAAATATCCTTCAAGAGAATTTCAAAACTCTTACATGCGCTTTAGGTTTAATGTCCTAAATACAAATGAGATTCTCTTTATTCGGGGGCAGAGCTCTTGTGGGACAGAAGTTTGTCGGTTCTGTAAATCAAAAGAAGTTGGTGAATCTTTAAAACACTTATTACTGGAATGTCCGAATCTTCAAGAGAAGAGACTGGTAAGCTTTGCACAGTTTGTTTTTAACACAGCCTGCGTGGATGGAAACAAATTGTGGTGTGAAATGCTTCATGGTTCTTCTATCGCCTAGAAAATAAAAGTCAACGAATTCCTGAAAAATACTTGTATGTTGACATAAAAAAACTGTGTAGACATTCCAGGTTTCGAAAATGGAGAATATAGAATGTCCTATTGTTTAAAAAGGTTTTTAAAGAAAAATTCTTGTTTTAGCCTGTAAATCGGTAATATTTTGGGATGAAGTATGTTTTTTTGCTTTGTCTTTTGTATCTTGTATCTTAATGAAAATGAAAAATGCATAAGTAAGTTATTGTAGATTTATTGTTTTAATGTAATTTTGTTTTTTTGCATATATCTCTGTGTAAAGGTTTGAACAAACCAAAACAAATAAATTAAAAAAAAGAGAAACAAAAGGGTCAGATTCTGGCATGTCATCAGGGAGTAGGGGGTGAAAGAGATGAGGTAGGATGGGAGAGAGAAACCCCTGAGCATAACCGCAGGAGCCCTGGCATCAGGGACTTTAATCCCTTCAATTCCATGGACTCTTCCACCCCCATGTCCACTGGCTCATATGAACAGGGATGGTAGACTTCAACACAATGGGAAATATGGGGCTAATAGGTCAGCACCTCCCAGAAATGGATGGGCGGGCATCTATGTACAGGTTCCCAAGTGCTAGGGCCATCTTCTCTGATCAGGGAGACTCCAGTGAGGGGAGAATCAGAGAACTGGATCCTCAGAAATACCAGCTACCTAGAGATCCGTCAGTCAAATTTGGTGGGGAATTCCATGAGACTAGGCCCACTAAGAGCTTCTTAAAAACCTCTTGCAAGCTAGGACAGTGGGGGGGGGGGAATCAGCCAATCCTGGGAACAAGGGAGAGTCAGAAGACTCTTCTGAGCGCCACAGGTCCCAAGAGACTAGCCCCCACATTCTGCCAGCCATTCCCAAGCGTGCAGAATCAGGGAGAGCCTAGAAGATCAGACAGCCACCTCTGGTAGCAGTGCCTCTGAGTCAGAGGATGAGTGGACCAGGGTGACCAGAACTAAAAAGGCCAACAAAGTTAAGAGAGCTTTACTCAAGGATCACTTGAAGCAAATAAAAGCTATTAGGAGCGTCATCACGCCCTACCAGAAAAATGCCAAACGTTCAGTTTGGGAGCACCTTGAATTGTTTGAGCAAATGATGGAGGCTTTCCACCTGAAGGACAGCCAAAGCTGTATTCAGTATGTAAAGTGGACATTTTCGCCTGAGTACTCCAGCTTCTTTGCGGGGCTGGAGGATCAGAACCTTTCAAGAAGGTCCACCTATAGGGCAGCCACTCTGAAGCATTTTTCTATTCATAGAAACCCTCAAGAGGCCTGCAAGGCAGCCTACAACCTGCAATGTGGGAAAGACCAGGCCCCACAAGAATGTGTCCACAAATTGAAACGTGCCTTTGCGCAGACCACCAGGAGGGTGAGCACTGACAGTAGGGAATTTGTCAACACCTTCTTTCATGCCCTAAATACATTATGACCCAGCTAGTGAGGGACTTTCACAAGAAAAGATCACTAGACTGGGTCATTGAACAAGCAACTCGCATCTACGAAGTACAGAAGCCACTAGAGAGTAGAATTACTAACAAAAGCACAAAACCAACCAACACCCCTGCTGCTGCTAAGGTGGCGGAGGTGAAGGTTGCCCCCATTTTAGATCTGGAGATGGGGGGCCTAAAAACCTTCCCGCGCAGAATCCTACCAACCCCAGACCCAGAAGGCCCTCGGGCCAATCCCAAACAGGGAGTCAGGGAGGTATACCCAAAAATGGGACCCCTAACTCCCCTGACTACATCAGCCCACGCTACAAGGCAACAGGCCCATCCTGGGCTATGTGTGGACTCCTCCAGCACAAGGTGGGGGGATCCAACAAGGCAGCTGCCAACCCAGGGAACTTCCCTTCTCACTTTCCCCAGGAGGGCAGTAATCCCCCAAATGATAGGCCAAGTTTCTTTCCCCGGTACCTGCCAAACCTCAACCCCGAAAACAACCCTTCTTTCTTTCCCTAATTTCCTGAGACCAGACAGCCCAATCCGGGAGAGGGGAGACCAAGGGCGGAGGGGTACCCAAACTATCCTAATCAGGGGTATTATGGGAGAAGGGACAGTTACCGTTCCCGTGATCAACCACGGGTAGACCAGAGGACCCCCTATCAGCCAGAGCGGGTGTCCCAACTGGAGCGCCAGGTCCAGAACATGGCACAGGATCGGGATTGCATGCTGAGGGCTCAGCAGAACCCTCAGATGAGCATGATGACTCAATACTCCTCAAATCAAGGGTCTGGTGCTATAGAACAATGACCGGGGAAGTACCCTGACAACCCACCGGTCCCACAGGGAGGAGGCACAGGGGGAAGGGGGTTGTAAAGCCTTAGAGGAAGCGTCCTTCCCCACTTGTGGAAAGCCCCTGGAAGCCAAGGAATCAGAACCAAAATCTCCTTCCCCCGGAAATCTGCAACCTCAGGAACAGAGGGTGGGTAGGAGAAATAAAGAGCCTAAAAAGGCCCATTTTGTGGAGCCAGTGCGAATCTTCTAATTTGAAGGAGAGCGGACCTCAGAGGATTCTGGGAAAAGGATCTTCTCCTTCAGGGATGGGGAAACTCTGCCAAAAGAGAAATGGGTCCCAAGAGATCCTGATCAAGACTTGGTAGATGTGGGGACCGGGTTAGAACCGCCCATTATTGAACCCCAGAATGACCAGCAAGAAAATCACCTTGGTCAAACCGATTCTGGTGACTGCCTCCAAAAAGGGGGGGCGGGGGGGCAGCCCAGACTCAGAACCAAAAACTTTCCCCATATCCAATTGCCACCTTTTCCTTACAGGTTCCCAAGATCCCAAACAAAATCCTGCCCAAATCACCCATCTATCGGAGTCCAAAGCAAAGAAATGAACCCACCAATTGGCCAAAAATTTGCATTATCTTTGCCCCCTTGGGGAAAAGGAGGAAGATGGTATGCCCCAGTCCAAATACAGGGGCAATGTACAATTTTGGCACTGGTGGACACTGGATCCCAAGCCACCCTTCTGTCAAAAAGGGCCTTTGATCAGCTGAATTCAGGAAGGGGGGAGAAATACCAAATCCCTCTCACCCCTCTTCCTGGACAACTTCAGAACTTCAACAGGAATTCAATTCCTGTCCAGGGGACTGCAGATGTATACATTAAAATTGGGCGACACCAGGTGAAGCACCCGGTCATAGTTGTGACTCCAGAGGGCAGACCATGTTTACTAGGGAATGACATCCTGCGTAGATTGTCTCCCCTCATAGATTGTGTAAACAAGGTCCTCTGGACCCAGACTAACCGATCAATAAAATTGAAACATAGTGTCAACCATGTTAGTTTAAATGGCACATGCCACATGGTTGAACAAAAACCTGACCAAATTGAATTCCACTTCCAGAATAACCAAATCCCAGATGTGACAGTAATAGCAGTAGAACAACAAATTGGTGATGGGGAGTCCTCGCTATTTCTGAAAATCAACCTTCCTTCCAGTCTAACATGGCATTCCACACTGGAAGGAAACACTCTGAAATTCTATACAAAGTCACAATCAGAAAATCCCATTCCTATAGTCCAAAATGATGAGAAATCAGCTCAAAGCTTGGTTGATTCAGTTGTTCCTCCCTATTCAGTTAAATGAAGGGAAGGACTCTGTTCTCGCCCGAGTATGTGTGAACAAAAGTAAGAGCTTCATCAGCGAGGCCATGTTCCGCAAACTCCCAAAAGATCCAGCCATTCCCACATTTAAATTGTTAGACAAATGGGAAATGGAATTGGAAACACCCAATTTCAAACATCTCCTACCTAGCAAGTGTACGCTAAAAATGTCCATAGGTAACAGGAGCATAGTCCATGATGGTTGGGTCATGCGAGGTGTCCCTGCTGCATTTTATTTAGGCAGTGACATTCTCAATCGCTTTGCAATTAGTTTGGACCTAATAAACCTCAAAGCCTGGTCCCAATTAGCGGGTAATCCCATGGACTTTGATGACCCAGAGAAAGCATTTCAGTCAGCTCAGCTGCTGCCATATGCAGTTGAAATTGAGATTGGAGAGGAAGTCACCATCCCAGAACGGATCCAACAATTCTCCCTTGAAGTAAAAATTTAAAGAGGACAGAAACTGAAAAATCCTGACGCCTATGTTCATCTTAATGCTCATTTCCAACAGCAAGGGTTGGGGGTAAACCCAACACCACTAGTCAACATAGAACACAACACCATTCCAATAGAGGTGGATAACAGCGACCTAAAGAGTATCACTTTGGGCGTAGGCACCATTATTGGAATGGCGGTTGATGACCGACGTTTTTCCAAAGATTTAGGTAACTAACTGTTAGGACCAATCCCCAAGGACTGTTTTGACAGTAACAGTGACGATGACACAACACCAGACTGGATCTTCACCCGGCATGGGGGGAATTTCCTGGTGTACTCTTCCTGCCCTTATGGTAAGGAAGATGTGACCTGTGACTTCAGGAGGGATGAGGTGATCTTTCAAGTCCACAAGGACTGCCTTCCCCACCTGAAGTCATCAGTCCAAATCAGTACTTTGACCAGAGACTTGTCCACCCAGCTGGAGGAGGCCCCTGAGCTAGCCAAACCAGAAGTCTTTCCGGGTTTCAGGCAGATGGTTGAAGAGAGAGTCAGCCTAGCGAATGCCTGTGAGACTCTGGAGCAAGAGCAAAAATTGAAACAAGTTTTCTTAGATTTTCAATATCTCTTTGCAATGGACTCATATGACTGTGGTCACACCGACATTCACACAACAACAATTCTCACGGACCCTGGCATGACTCCAGTGTTTGTGAAGCAATATTGTTTGCCTCTCACATCAATGGAGTCCCTTACTGAAATAATTAAGAACCTTGAGTCCCGTGGTACAATTCATCCAGTCCACAGCACCTTCAAAAATCCGGTCCTGGGGATTTTGAAACCAAACGGCCATTGGAGACTCTGTGCTGACCTAAAGGAGCTAAACAAATGGGTCCAAACTTCCCGATGTCCTCTTCCCTACATTAACCAAGGGCTGCCCTAAATCCAAGGTTCACAGGTATTCACTGCAATTGATCTGACCAATGGGTACTGGACTGTACCTGTCAGTAAGGAGGGCCAATACAAGCTGGCCTTTACCTTTGGGGGGCAGCAGTACACTTGGACCCGGACTCCCTTCAGATACATCAACTGCGGCAATGAATTTAACGGTGTCCAGTCATTTGGTCGACTGAAAACTGGTCGAATGACATTTGGTCGACGCAATTTGGTCGAAAACCAAATGGTCAATTTTTTTTTTATTTATATATTTATTTTTCGGGTTTTCGTTTTTTAAAAAAAGGGGTTTTTAGAGAAAAAAAGGGGGTTGGGGGGGACCCCCCAAAAAAATAAAAAAAGGGGTGAAAATAAAAAAATAAAAATTTGACCATTTGGTTTTCGACCAAATTGGTTCGACCATTTGTCTGGTCGACCAATTTTTTTCGACCAAATGTCACAACTCTGCAGGAACTAAGGAGCCTCCTTGGACTAACTAATTACAGTAGAAAGTTCATTGAGGACTACGCAGAGATCACGAGACCCCTGATCCATCTGTTGAAGGGGTGGTCAAGTGGGGGTAGGGTCCAGAACAAGCCCGAGGCAGTAAGACAACTCAAAAGAAGCCTCTCAAAAGCGACTTGCCCAGTGGACCCTGTCAAAAACAAGGAGTTCATCTTGGAGACACGGTTCTCAAATCCATGCTTGACTGCAGATTTATATCAAAAGCATGACAAGGTCAATAAAGTAATCTCCTATGTGAGTAAGACTTTATCCTCTGTGGAGGAAAATTTCAATGATTGTGAGAAGGCACTCCTGGCAACGGTGTGGCCATTGAAGAATTACCGCTCATTTATCCAGGGGGAACACATCATAGTGGAGACTCCACACCAACCTTTGCAATATCTTCAAAGTGACAGAATCCGGGCTGGAAATATTAGTAATTCCCAAATTACTTCCTGGATTCTGTCAATGCAAGGCTTTCCTGTGGAGGTCAGATATGGCCAAAACAAGAAGAGTCCCCACGCGCAATGTCTGGCTGACTTCCATGATTGTGCCAGAGAGAACTGGCTCGAGGACGAAAGTCTTAAAATCAAGGACAACATGGAGGCATACCTTAATTCCCCACACAAAGTCTATGAAGAAGACAAGTGTGAGGGAATGCCCACTGTCTATGTGGATGGGTGCTCCTACTGACAACAATGGGGAAAAGGAACTTGTGGCCAGCGTAGGGAATGCATGGGTGAATGATGCCCCACAACACTCCGCTAGGTACGAAATCGGTCCCCGAAGTAGTCAAGTGGCAGAGTTGATGGCTGTGCATCAAGCCATCCTCACTGCTGTCCAACACCAACTCCATGAACTGGTCATAATCACTGATTCAGATTATGTACGGAACGGGTTCGTGGAGCACCTGGTTAATTGGAAAACCAGAGGCATGCTCTGTGCTAATAATAAACCACTGAAATATGGAAAATGTATACAAAATATTGATGATCTGGTCACCTCAAATGGGATGACCATCTTCTGACAAAAAGATCAAGGGTCATTCTAAAGTAGAGGGAACAGACAAAACTGGAAATGACCTCGCTGATCAGCTGGTCAAATCCGGAGCCATCCAATGGGATCTACTTGAGATTGAGTCCCTGTTGGGGGAAATCCAGGTCACTGTTATCACTAGGTCCCAGACAAATGCTCACAATGAACTCTCAACTGCACAATGGAGTAAGGAGACCCCAGATGCTGATTTGATTGTGGCTCAAAAAGGGGATCCAATAATTGGTAAGTTTTATCAACACATTGAGGACCCTGAGAACTTTCCCCTGATGGATACCGATTACATTGGGAAAGAGGACCTCAGAGTGTTGATGAAATGTTCAAAAATGTTCAGAATCCAAGATGGTTTGTTGGTGAGGAAATCCATATCTGGCCAGGACCAGTGGGTGGTGCCTACCTCATTCCGAAGCCTGATGCTAAGTCCCGCCCATGATGCGGCCACAGCCGGTCATCAGGGTTTCATACGACATTAGAAATCTTGCAAGAGGTTGCATACTGGCACACATGGGGCAGGACCTCGACCAATGCTTGAAGGGGTGTCTTGTGTGTGCACAATTTCAGCCAACATCACTCACACACCGGGCTCCCCTCCAAAAGAGGGGGATGATACTGCCTTGGTCAGATTTGCAAGTTGACTTTATCGGGCCCGTGACCGTAACATGCTTGTTCACTAAGTGGGTGGAATGTCTCCCGGCCCAAAATTGCAAGTCAGAAACAGCAGCATCCCTGATGATCAATCACATCTTCTCGCATTTTGGACTACCCCAAAGGATTGAGTCAGACCGAGGTAGTCACTTCACTAGCAAAGTGATGACAAAGATGTGGGAGATACTTGGGGTCAAAAGGAAACTACACATTGCCTACCGGCACTCCTCTAGTGGTGGAGATGAGAGATACAACAAAACTACTGTGAGCAAGTTAAAAAAAGTTTGTGGCAGATTCTGGGCAAGTTGGGAAATTCGGTTACCCCTTGTCCTGATGGGCATCAGATCTACCCCTTCTTCTGCACCAAAAATGTCTCCATTTGAGCTGATGACTGGACGAAGGATGGTGCTACCTCAGCATCTGCTCTACAGAACCCAAGAGCAGACCTTGATAGATGCCTCCACAACTCATGAGTATGTTGAGAATCTGAGAAAAAACCTTCAACATGCTTTTGCTTATGCTCAGCGGAATCTAGAAAGAGCTGCAGACAGTATGAAGACCCACTATGATCTCAAGACAACTAAAAAGGAATACCAAGTAGGGGACCGGGTCTACTTGTACAATTTCCAAAGGAACCAAGCCAAACAGCGCAAATTCCTCCCAACTTGGCGGGGTTCTTTTGAAATTGTAGACAGAATCTCACCAGTCGCCTACAGAATCTGCATCCCCAAGGGCAGTTTGGCAGAAGGGGAAGACAAGTGGGTCCACATAAACCAGCTGAAGAGTTGCCATCCCAGGCATACTTTGCGGCAAATAGAGGAGCCAACCGGAAACCCAGAGGGGGAAAATCTAGAAACCTAGAAGAATCACTACAGGTTCACCATGTATCTGCAAGAAGAGTGTTAAGAACAGTAGTAAACATAGATGGGGAATATTATAAATTGTATTCAATGCATGCATCTGCCCCACTACACCCTCGGGGAGTAGTAGTGGGGAAATTTCCATAACCATGCTATGTTCTGTTTTCTAGCATCGGAACTAAGAATCATCTAATCACCAAGGAGGACCACTCAGGGATGGGGAGGAAAGACCCAAGGAGCCCGGAGTGCCGCTCCATACTCCTCCCAACCAGAACCAGCAATACTCCTGACCAGAACCGGTGAGGAGAGCGGGTCACCTCCAGCACTGATGGGAGAAGCAGCTGACTTTCTCCACATGGACAAAAGAAAAAAGAACATCCCAATCTCCCGACTTACCCTTGAACGGCGGTCAAATTCAAATCGGGAGGGAGGGATTTGTCGGATATATTGACCCACTTTTGCTCTGCTATGCTGAATCACTCTGTTATGGTGGGGCCAGAAACAGCAAAATGGCCGCAAAACCCTTGTGCGCACCAAAACCCCTGAAAATCGTGCTTTTCAATGCACAAAAAGATGGCTGCCCAATCGGCCACGCCTGTTGTCAGTGGTGCAAAGAGCTCTCACTACTGAAATGTGTCACTGGACTCCACAACAATTGAAAGGGGAGTGCAGAAGGAAAAAAGCAGTGTTTTGCTAAATGAAACTCCAATATTGCTTTAAATCGCCTTTTCTTTGCTGCTGAAACTTCAGAATGCCGGTACAGAACACCTTCCAAATATTCAAATTTCTCGCTGGGTGCTACAATTCACTTAGTTGAAAGAATCACTGTGAACTTACAAGGTCCTGAAAGGCTAGGAGCATAAAGAGATCTCCACAGCAAAAGTGGCCTGTCTGTGGATCTGTGAAAAAATCTCTGTGCAGCAGAGGGCTAACTGTGATGACAGCTGTTAGGGGCCTCCCTGATTAAACTTTAACATGTTATAAATTGAAAGTCAAATGTTTGCAATATAAGAGGCCTGTTACTGATAGTAACCCATATTATAGTTGTTTTTGATCCCGCAGGTTTAAAATCTTGAATGAGAATTCTATCTGTTATTTGATACAACAAGTTTGTTTTGTGCTAAGGAAATTAACAATTAAATTAAAGCAGGCTGAAGCTGCAAAACTGGAATAGCAGGTTTTTCTCACAGGAGGAAGGCCTTCCCTCAGCAGGAACTCACGGGGAAGTGTTAATTGCTAGGTTGGGACAGAATTTGGTCTACAGAGGGAAAAGGAACAATGACAAGCTGCAGCTCAGGAAACTCGAAGTGTGAATAGGGTCGTAAATGGCCTCTGCAAGGAACAAACAAGGAGGAGCCTGCTCCTGGACTGCAGGGAGACAAAAAGAGGCGGACCCAAGCAACCATCTGTGGCTGAACATTAACAAAGAACACTTTTTAAAAGACTTATAACTTGCAAGTCAAAATGGTGAAAAATATAAAAATGACAGAGTTGTTGATTTAATTTCTGGCTGCACGTTTTAAGAGGCGGCAAAACGTGTGACATGTTCTGGAAAGGAATGGCAAGAAATTTGATTTTACGCAAAATGCATGACTGTTAGAATTGTGAAAATGTACATTCATGTCTCCATGTCAAACACGCATATTTGTGGAAAGTTGCAGAAAAATCGGAAAGTGTTCATAGCGAAAAGGGCAAAATTGTGTAGAAAGGGAGACAAGATCCCAACACTGCAGGGTTTTGAGGAATAGCAGCTATGTAAAATATGGCATCTTTATGTGTGAATTGTATAAAGGTGACTAATGTAGAAATGTACATTTAATATAAAATCAGATTTGGAGACCAATGGCTAAAGGGAGTTCTCTGAGGATTGCAAAGCACATCATAAAACCTGACATCACCCAGCCTTGAGCCAATCACTAAAATTGCAAGGCGGAGATGAAGTATTGACCCAATCCCAGCACAAAGGGGCAAGCTCAGCTAAACCGGCCCACACACCCCTTTATGATGTCGTTTTATAGCATAAATAGAGACACTTTACCAGACATAGGGACAGACAGATCCACTTATCCTCCTGATGCTGGCAGAGCGCCCTGCTGCTGAAATCTACATCTTCCTTGTTCCAGACTCCAGAAACCTGGCAAAGCAAAGGCCAATTGAATAGCTGAACCATTTTCAGCTAGGCCTCAAATTCTAGAACAGAACCTCAAAAGCCTAGGAGAAGCATTATAATACAGCCAGGCTGTGCTGTTACTGCTTGCCTGCTGAATTGAAAAATCATCAGAACCAAGAAGGGCAGATCTCATCCAGTCCTATACCATGCTGTGACCAGAGCGCCTTGCTGACCCTGTCCAGTCCTGTGCCGTGCTGTGACCAGAGCGCCTTGTTGACCCTGTCCAGTCTGATGTGCCCAGCTGCCAGTCCTTAATAAGCCCAAAATCCTGACAGTCCCATTTAAAAACATATCCATTGAGTATAACTAGGAAGAACTGTGTCATATAATGTATGTACTTTGCAAAGTTTTGTCCCTAGCTTATACCCATCCTATCTTTCCCCTAGAACCAGTATTGTTAGAACTATCTTTGCCCAGACTCTTCTCTCACATGTATTCCTAAACTCTAAATTCCTATTGATTGATTAATGAAGTAATTCCCAAACCAAACAGAAAGCAGAGTATAACACCTGAACTGTTATGGTCAGCCATGAATTACCTTCCTGTGTGGCACTCAACTTTTTGGTAGTCTTTAATATAGTGTAAGCAAACCCATTTGTCATTTTAAAAATGCATTTCTGTTTTCAATTCTCGCACCTATTTTACAAAAAGACCTTCACTAAAACGTCTGTAACTCCCTCAGTTTTTGTGATAGAAACAAAATTTCAACTCAGTGTGATTGTCCCATTATCGCGAAGATCGCGCACAGAAAAGTTTGCCACAAATTTTCATTTCGAGAAATTTTTACACGTGTAAAATAGATTCAAACTGCTTCCGACTTGGATTTTAAGATTGCAAATGTTTTCTGTTGACTAAATCATTGCTTATGTTTGTGTGCAACTGTTGAAAGCAGCTCCGAAAGGAATTTGCAACAATGTAGGCATTTTTCCACACATTTAGAGTTCTTGCTCCACCACTTTAAAAGTAATTTGACAGTTGAAAAGCCCACTTTGTTTTTCTCTTCCTGTGTAAGGAGGGAAGGGGGAAGTGAGACACTGTTTGACCTGTACATTCATGAATACCTGCTCTCTCCTTTCATCTCTTTGCATTGCCTATTGGAGGGTTGAGAAGTGTTGCCAGGGGCATTTCTAACCATTGTGCTATCTGATCTGAAGCCCACCCAAAAGATTAGTTTTTGTGCTGCATTCGTTTTGCTCATAACTTAGTCCCAGTGCATTAAAGATATAATTCTGTGTTCTGTTCCCCATTGGTGATTGCTGTGTATCTATTAAAATATATATTGTGATCTTGATCTTAACTAAGTAAATAAATAATACCTTTTACAAACCAGCCTGATTTCTGGTCCAGCGTGACCCAGGGTATTCTTAAATAAGGGGTGTGATACGAGTGGTACATCTTTCAAATAATTAAATTTATATCTTAAATACGTTTTTCCATTGCACTATACACTAGGCCGGGAGCAGAGTGTATCGCCTGACTGAAATCCTTAACATCATGCCCTCGACATAAATGACCTCATCACCAACCACACCTAGGCTTCCTTGCCATCACCGAAATCTGCCTTCATGAAGCTTCTGGCCCAACCCTATCCCTGCCCATCCCCTCTGGTTATGTCATCTACAAAACCGACAGACCTATTGCAAAAGGAGGTGGGGTAGCACTGATTGCTAAATAATCCCTTCCCATTAGACACACTACAGTACCTATGGCAGGGAACTGCAACCTACTCTGCACAAAAATGTCCCACTCACACACTGACACTATTGCCATCTACATTGTCTATCACCCTCCTGGTCCGATGCTGACATTTGAAGAGAATCTCCTGCACACACAGGGCATCAATATCAAGCCCACCTCCAGAATTCTTCATCTATGGGACCTGAACCCTGGCCTCAATGACCCGTCCGAACTTAATGCTACTACTATTGCCAATTGACTCATTGCCTTGGGCTTCTTACATCGCGTAGGAAACCCCACCCACATCAAAGGCTGCACACCAGACTGGATAGCGGACCTCAACTGCAAGGTAACCGTCAACACCAACTCCCCTTGTCCTTGGTCCGACCCTCACATCATGCCCTTTACTATTTCTCTCACAAATCACAACAACCACGTCCACACCGGCCTCTCACTGGCATGGGCTTGCAGTTCCCATAAACCTACGAAGAACAGCATTGCACCATTGTTTCAGGCACTCCAACCATAATACTTGCACATCAACTAACCCAGTTTGCCTGCTGACATGTATTCCAGAACTCTTACAATAGCGGTTGACACTATTGCACCCCTAGCACCCAGAAAATCCAAAATAGCTAAACACGCAGATTCCTGGTTCACCCCTGATATCAATGAGCTTTGGGCAAAAAACACCTGGCACAGATACCCAGAAATTGCAATTCGCTGTGGCAGCGAAACGCTATAGACAACCCATCAGCCTGGCGACATCCCCTTCATACAATATGGCAATCGCCAGCTCCAAATCCAATACTAGAGAGATCTTTACAATTCTGAGGATATTAAAAACCCTGAAAAATGTGCCCTTATGCAAACAACATGAGGGCGTATCATAAAACATTGGCATTGGCACCATGGCAATTGCAATTTCACATGACATAAGCACCAGGGCAAAAATTGCCCTAGTGCAAAAAACATGCGCTTTCAATTCATTTTTGCAACGGGGCAAAGTTTGCCCTAGTGCTAATATGGAATGGTATTAGTACTAGGGCAATTTCTGCCCTCAGTAGATGTTTTCTAATATGGCCGCAATGTTTTTTTCACTAGTGCAAAATTGAAAAGTTTGCCCTACTACTAATACAGAATGGTGTTAGCACTAGTGGAAACTTTTCCCTCAGTACATGTTTTCTAATGTGGCCCCCATTTTTTTCCCACTGCGCTAGTGATAATATGGTGCAACTTTGCACTTGCACTGGTCCAATGCATCTGTAATGTGGCCCCAGAGATGTACTGTTGTTGTCCATAGAAACAGCGTGACTATCCTCGAGACCAAATGCAGGACTGACATTTGGAACAGTTCAACACAAGTGTAAATGATGCAGCAGGGCTATGGCCAACAACATATTGCACACAAGTAGGTATAAAAAGAGGTGGGTTAACCTTTGGCTTCTGAGAGATCATAGAGACCAGTCTTGCTGTGTGTGACTTCACTCCGAACGCCTACTCTATATATTAATAATAATTTAGCATTTATATAGCACTACCAAGCCTCAGGCATCTGAGCACTGGTTATTATTACCCAAGGTGTGTGGTGCATCATTTATCAACCTCAGAAGGATGAAAGGCTGAGGTAAGCACTGCCGGGATTTGAACCTGCGTCAGCAGAGCCCTACTCGCTGTGCTATCTGAATGGCTATTGCTGTCAATGCTAAGAATCAAAAGAACTTGACAAATAGGGGAGAAGGGGATATTAATACTGCTGCTGCCTCAAAATATATTTCCGAAAGTATTGTCCTATATCATGTTGGAGTAATGGTAAGTATAAAGTTCCGTCTGGCAGGAGAATGGAAGGGCGATTTCACTGTCAGCCAAGGTAACGCCCTTAGTGCCGTACTGAGTATCAGCAGGGATTTCACATGTGTTCTGAATCACACAGATCCACGAGAAACCCCACTGATGGAAGCACCAGGAACACAGTCATTTTGGTAAACTAAATGGCCAATCCGGACAATGCAGCTCTGAAGGAATCCAGAAACATGCTCGTTCATGGAACAGTGTCACGTTGGGCTCATCATTTTACTAAGTAGTTCTGTTCAATAGAGAGTCCGCAGGAAACTAGAACAGAAACTTTGCAGGTCATCTCGGCAAACAACTGGCAGCTGGAAAGCAATTACTGCAAATGAAATTAAACTGTTGATCAATGTGGAGAATGAAACAGGGGTCAGACAATTCATTTTAGCACAACATTTGAGTGAAATAAAAAGATGGCATATGTAACGGTGCATTCAACAGTAGCAGCAGGGGTGATTGCTCTACAATGGAGACTGATTGCGGTGCTTCATGTATGGTACAGACTGCAGCAGGAGCACAGGCATGCACTTGATTTACATATGTCCTTTAGCCACTGTCAGGTGTGGTAACGCAAGGAATCGAAAATCAGGTCTAAGTGCCTGTCAAAGTGTTTGTTTGTTTGTTTTATTATTTATAATGTGCGCCAGACCCGAGGGTATCAGGGAGCAGGAGAACAAGAACATTTTCAACTTGGATTACAGAACTGTACAAGTATATACAACAAGATATATAACAACATAATACAGGAGGCATGTTCAATAAAGTCAGAAAGACCTTAGAAATTAGTTACAAGCAGGCTAGGGCATGTTAAAGGCAACAAGTTAAAAGCAGAACTGTATACAAAGCATGGGGTGAGCCAGCAACAAGCGCCTTACCTCTTTAGCAGTCGTTTCCTTTAATCCAGTTGATGATATTATGTCTAAAGAGCGTGTTGGTTTGGTTTGCCCTGAGAGAGGGGCGTAAGGAATTCCAGAGCTTAGCAGCTTTGACTGGGAAGCTACACCCTCCCACTTTGTTAACTTTAAACCTTGGAACCATCAGGCAGTTCGAATTAGCCGTTCTGGTGGGCCGATTGGATAGTTTTCTGTTAAATCTTTCAGTGAGATATCGTGGGGCGGCGTTGTTAAGACACTTATGTGTTAAGGAGGCCGTTTTTAGCAAAATGTTATCTTTGGTGGTGAGCCACTTATGTTATGTTAAAATACCCTGATTTACAATGCGTTTTGTTTTTCAAAGGGCTTTTCACTTTGAAAACAGCTTTTGCAAACGAGGCCCAGTAAATTACAGCTCCAATGCTTATCCCATTCAAAACAATGTAGTGAATTAAAGTTCCAAAATCTCAAGATGTCTCCATGGGTCTTATTAGATGGTTAAAATAAAGTGTCAGTATTGGCTTGCCAATTTACTAGGGTACACAAGTTCAAGTGACAGTTTGGTGTTTTGAACCCAGTGCGCTAAAAATAAAATATTTTATGTGATATTTTGTATCCTGAAGAAGTGGTCCATGTTCTGAAGCATGGGGAACACAGCAAATATACATATATGAACTTTGCTTTTCTTGCTTGATGGATTTCTGGTGAAGGGCATGGCATTGCAACATTGTTTGGTGGGCATTGATTACAATGAAGATAGAGGTTAGATACAGTGATAAGTACAGAAGAGACAAACTAATTACTTCCGGGACTATTTATCCGGGGTTTCCATGCAACACGCAGGGTGGCATTTTGTAAGCCAAGCCCAGATTTAAATATGTTAAAAGTTACTAGAAAGACACACTCAAATGTGATTACACATAACCTGCACACAATTATGGATACAAAGAAGCCAGGGCTGTCACAAGGTACTGTGAGGCCAGGGCAAAACATTTGGTGAGGCCCCCATATAATTATTTTGCACTGGGCCAGCCGCGGCACCACAGCAAACAGGAGACGCGAGAAATCTCCTCTTGAGTTTGTGTGGAGGTACCCAAATATGGTTTATTGCTACAATTGCAAATCAACCACAGCAAAGTTAAATTTCTCTACTGAAGAACGGTTTATGCCAGACCAACTTTTGTATCAATTGCATAAAGATATACAGGATGGCATGCCAGCGTGTGGTGCATGATGCCAGCATTAAGGATCGCCCTGCCCCTGCTTGAGCATTAAAACACACTTCATACACAGTGAGAGATTGATGATGTACAGTGGAGGCTGGTGAATTTCTGAACTGAAGATGCATAAATGTTTGCGCCAATTATGCCGAATCGATGGAGAACAGTGAGGGACCCCAAACCAAAAAAGAGGTGTTTGAGGGGGTTTCTCAGCCCCGAGAACATTTTGAAACATTTGGTTAAAATTATGCATTTTACAGCACATTCCTGGCAAAATTGGGTAGAAAGTCATACAATATGCAATCGGTTTGTTATGGTAGCACATGGAAAAATCCGATAGTTGTAGGACACCAACCTTGCACAGGAGCATTTTCCAATACATTTCATGTTGCCTTTGCTCACAACATATGCCAGTATAAAAATATATTCATGCTGGTTGCTCCCATGAATGTCCATGCAGGGTGCACCAATATAAGTCAGTATAACCATCCAAGGACACCGAGCCAGTAAAATGCCATGCCACAGAAAGTATGTCCAGGCTGGTTGTGCAACAGAAGTGTTGTTACTGGCTAGACTGGCCTACATTCAATGTGGTCTAGTTTAGCCATGTTGTAACACTTAGGTTTGCTTTACCTTTGATGCATGGTCCTGTGCATCAAGGGTTAAGCAAAGCAAGCTTTGGCAAAGCGAACAGTGTAGGCTTTTGTGTAGGCCTGGGAAAAGCACTGCTGTATTGATATAAACTGCCTGTTGTTGGTAGCATGTGCAAAATGGTTTCATTACCTGAGCATCTAATAGCAGTGCCTCGCAAATGCCTAATACTTATGCGCAAGCCAAAACTGTTGCTTTTGCCAAAGCTTGTTTTTAACAGAACTTCAGTGCAAGACATGCATAGTTCATTTAAATTAAGTGGCTGAAGGCAGACATCTGGTAAAGACATTTTTATTATCGCAGTGGCACTTTTACAACCTCAATTAAGTCATTAACCCTGAGAAGACTCCTTAGAGAAAACACTGGAAGCCACTTTGAGGGCAAAGTATGATGGCAAAGCTTGATCAAAACTAGCTCAGAGTTCCAATGAGGAGATGTTTTGGGTGGGGGCAGGAACTGGGTGGGAATTGCCATAGAGATTAGCATGGCAATGGGCAGTCAATGGGTGGGCAAATAACCAAACAACACCTATAAGCTTTGGTCCCTCATCATATGTCATTTCTCCCTATCTGTACTCAGGGCTGTTATTGGGACGGATCTTCCCAGATTAGCAATCCGGCAAGAAACATTACCCCTGATCTCAGATCTGGCTCCACAGTCCTGGGAAATCTATGTGCACTACACATTTATTTTAGAAGGCTGTGGGGCATTCGTTTTTTGAACTATGTCAGGCAGGGATTTGAAATGTGGTTGCTAAATTCAGAAGTGAGACACTTCGCCACAGGACCACTTGAGGGACTGAGCAGGTGCCCTATGAAATTTCTTGTCAATGTTGCACTGTACTGGGACTAGTGATGTGCATTTTGTAGGTGGAAGAGGCAAATGGTTGTCGGGGGGAGTAAAATACCCAATCCTCCCCTCGCTGGACCCTGCCCCTTTCCCTGTGCAAGGTGAGATGCCCCAGTAAAGAAAGTACATTTCCACCACAGTCTGTTCTCTAAAACAATAGCTTTAGCTTATTGGTGGTACCAAATAACCCAGACTAAAAAGAATGCCATACAGTGGCGCAACACCATTGAGCTGATCGGGCTCTCCCAAAAAGTTGGGCTTTGTTGTCTTGACCTTGCCATTGCAAAATTGCAAAAATCAGAGGGGAGAGGGAGCAGCCCTGTCGTGTGCCTCTCCTTATTTCAATGTTGTCACTTCAGCTGTGTGGTGATTTTACATTGTAAAGTGGATAATTTCCCATGGGAGTAAGTGTATACCATTTAAATGTCACAGTTGGTAGTGTTGCCATCTCATTCAGAATTGTCATAGAGCATTATCTATGAATGTGTTGATGTAGGATTATGCATTTCATTCATACATTTGTGTAAAACAGGCAGTGTGATTGCTAGACAGACACATGGAAGTGCTCTACTTCCTAATATCCTCATTCCTGTACAAGTGTTCAATGGCCGCAGGGGTATGCATGCCACATGGGTACAATCAATGGCAACACAAGCGCACAGTACCCATTTATGTCATAAAATGCCTTCACTATTCCTGCTGTGGTACAATTTATAATGAGCCTGTATATACCCTGGCAGAAGTACGGATTATGTTAAAGTCCTGGCATAGGGCCATTGACTGTGAGGATTATGATATCACCACAGTGATGCCACTGGTGATCTGGAAGGAGCAGGAAATACAGGGTTGACTGTACATTAACTAGTGGTGGCATGGCATGGGCTCACATTGTGGGTGTGGTAAGAGTTCCCTCTTACCGATTCACTATCTCCAGTAGGATATGGGCTGGGAAGCGATAACTCTGGGAGACCTCTTCTTCAGCCAGTTGAAATACAGAGATCCATCTCCTATATATAATTTCCTTCCTCATCAGTTGGTGCAGCAGTATGATGCCTACTGGAGTGTCCTTTTAGGACTATGCACCTGTTTGTGCTGGGATTTTATACTGTGTTGTTGGTTGTGATTGGGGTGCACTGTGTGTTTCTTGAAAAATCAGTTGCACTCTTTTCTGGGCCAATTGCTCCACATTATGAAAGTAACAACTTTTTTAAGAGCATTTTCTGGAGCAAATCCAGTTGTCAGGTTTTGTGAATTAGGATTTTCAGGTGCATCTTTGATCACTGTGTGTGGTCACTTCCCCTTTGTATGCTTAACTTGGTATATTTGCATGCTTTCAGCCACTGCACATCTTTTGCACACATTTGTTACACTCCTTTTCTAAATTGGCACATCTCTGAGGAATATGGCCCTATATATATAGCTAAGTACTTGCATTATCACTTGAGATTTTCAACAAATGTCCTGTAGTCAGAACACCCCTAGGCACTGTAATAGAAGAGATTAGACCAACCAGACCAGAGATAACATCTGATTACTCTTTCAATTGTAATCACTAACTGTTTATTTTACAAAAAACGCACACCAAATTGCATAGTAACAATTCTATTCATGTAAAATGTGGCTCCATAAACCAAAACAACACATCCCTCCATACAAACTTCATTCACAACTTCTTCATGCATTCATCATATTCACAAACGATAGAAAATGATATCTTGTTCATATCACAATAGCAGTTTGAGCACTTGTTAATTCAACACTTGATTAATTTGCAGTGTGCCCCTCTGTCAACATTCAGGGGGTAGGAAAACTGTTTGTCGACATGTTTCGGTTGGGTTCTCAGCGTGGGTAACTGATTCACTCGTATATTATGATCAACCTTCTTCAGGACAAGGGAAACCATCGCCAATTCCGCGTTGTCTCAAAGGAAAGTGGGGGTGTGAGACAAGGAAGCCTTGGGTCTCCTCTGAATCTTTCAGTGGCTGGCGCACCAGTAAAGTGAATAAATCCCGTCGTGAAAGTTCTCAATTAATAAGCTTCACGTCGTATGTCTCAATTTGAATTGGTCAACAGCTGAGTAGAATGCCAAAAGAGCTGTAAGTTCGAGCAGGAGCGTAATTTGGATGCTTAATGGGTTCCCTGGTTTGGTTCGTTTAAGGTGGAATGCCAATGATCATATTTGGCCGTAGGTAGCGGTGCCGCGAGGCTTGTGCTTTCGTGAGCTCTCTCGTACGCGGGTGAGTCTTTACTGGCTCCTCCGTAGAATTCTCAGCATTATCCGCGGCGTCTAAACGTGTGCTAGGAGTAACACACGGCCGCTCAGCATTATGGTACAGCTGACACACGGCCGCTCGGCATTCTGGAATACGAAGTCCTAGGCACTGCCAGGAGGAAATTCACTCACATTTGCACCATTGGCATGAATTGCCATCAAGTGTCCAATTATCACAACACAGACGTATATTTTTTATCAGATACCTTGATGTTTATATCAGCATCAGTGACTGATATCAAATGTCCATACGCCATTGCCAGATATTTGCATCAAATTGCTTCATATTAACATCATTTGCATGGATTTGAAATGCTTCTGCATTCATTATTTTGCCATGGATTGCCATCACATGGTCAGATATGCCTCCTACTTGACCATGCCTCCTACAAACTGGCTAATCCATTATGCCGATGTGTGGCAGCCTTCTCCTGTGCACTGGTGATACAGAGGCCAATGATATGAATGTTATTTAAAATAGATGCACACTTCTTCATGGTGATAGGAACATAAATGATGACATTAAATTCACTGTATTAATTTAGTGCTCAGATCTCCTGGGTGAATATGCACATAGAAGATACATGAGAGAAAAGGAGCACATTACATAGACCAAAATGGAATGAGGAAGCTGCATAAGGGTAAAGACAGATAGAGATCATCTGCTTTGACATGCTACTTGTGTGAACAAGACATGCAGTCTTGCTCCACCCTTCCCTGATTCCACTCGTTACATATTTTCAGTGAGACGTGAAGGTGTATATTCAGGGTGTGAAACTGCTGGATAACAGAGTCTCTCTGTCTGTTGATTACATTCAACAAACGCATTTGCTTTCAGGTGATTGCCTTTCTTTATGAAGAGTTAGGCAATTAAAGAAACAATCAGAAAATGTGTATATTGTATATGCACTTGTATTCTTTTCCCACTTTTTTAAAATGAAATTAGTGCATTTTAATAATTAACTTGGGCCTGCCTCTTTCTGTTTTCTACCATTTTGCTCTGTTCGTTATTCTGATTTGTTTGTAGGTGTGCATTGTGCGGTTATATGTGCAGTGTGCTTAACGTACAGCTATTTGGTGTATGCGCAGTGAGTGGGTATAAGTGCAGTGTGCAGGTTTGTCTGCATTGTGTAGGTGTATGTGGTATATGTGAGTGTATGGATGGAGTGGAAACATGTGCACATTATAAGTATGTGGGAATGTATGGATGCATGCGCATTGTTTGGATACATGTGCAGTCTGATCATTTACTTCCAGTCTGAGGGAGTATGTGCAGTTTGAGGGTATATGTGCAGTGTTCGGGTGCCGTAATGTGTGTTGCTATGTGAACAATGTGTAGGTGTATACACACTGTATGGGTATATGGGCAGCATACTGTAACATGTATTTATACTGCCCAAGTGGCCACCATATTGATCCCCGGATGATGAGGCTAGTCTGAGTGGATATTGCATATTGTGCCCACACCTAATATTCGGAACACCAGAGAAGAGGGAGTTAGTGAAAGCAGGAGCAGGAAGGACAGTCTGAGTGTCTTACTTCAAAGTTGTGTGTGTCTCAACATATGTAGCTTGAGTGAGGGAAAGATCAGTGAATTAACAGTGTATGACTGAAGTTACTGCCAATAACTTTAGCAGTGCATTATAGCTGACAGATCTAGAACTAACAGTTAGGTGTAATAAAATGAAGCACATGTGGTGGTTCTGTGATTATCCTGAGGTGTGCTCAACAAGCCCAATGTCGTTTGGATCTTGGTTAGATTGAATGTGCTTAGACTTCCTCAATCCAACTACAAGGTATAGATAAAGGGTTGCCAGTGCATATGCAGTCTGGGCAACTGATCCCGAAGAGACTGTAAAAGAAAGAAGAATGCTGGGGCAGAGTTAAGATTATTATGAAAGTGAATGGGGCTCAACTGCAGTGCTGCACCTGCATGGACACAGTCATGTGTTGGTCATTCCGTGTGTGTGGGGGGAATATGCACTGCGTGGGCATATGTACCGTATGAGCTTGCATGTGCAGTGTGGGAATGTGTGCAGTATTAGTTTGTATGTGCCGTGTACATTGTGTATATGCAGGGTGAGTGGGTGTGTCTGTGTGTTCAGGGATGTATGAGCAGTGTGTGTGTGTGTGTGTGTGTGTGTGTGTGTGTGTGTGTGTGTGTGGATGCATCTGCAGCTGTTTTTAGCTGCATGGGCAATGTGTCAGTGCATGTGCAAAATATTTATGGGTGTGTGCAATGCATAGGGGCTTGTGGAGTCGGTCGATTTAACTACAATGTGTTTGTGTATGCATCTGGACAGTGTGTGTGCATATGGAGAGTTTGCAAGAGTGTTTGGGGTGTATGTGCATTTTGTGAGTGTACATGCACTGTTTGGATCCATGGGCCATGTATGTGTCTAGGTGTAGTGTTGGGGGTATTTAGATTATTTGGGGTTGTGGCACATTGAGGGTGTATGCAGAGTGTGATTATATACACAGAGTCAGGGTGCTTTGTATGAGTACCTGCACACTGAGCAGATGTATGTGCAGCATAAGCAAGTATGTTCCGTTTTAGTAGAAAAAGAAGGTCAGGCGCCCACTCTAGTTCCCAGTCATTTAATCCTGATGTGAGTAATAACAGGAATAAATCCCAACAAAGTTAAAGACTGAAATTGAAAAAGTAATTAGCAACACCTGAAAAGGAACACAGCTAACACAGCCTCCCTGAAGAGAGTTTGAGGCTTGAAAGTACTTGGAGGAGTGGAACTATTGTGCATTTGAACTGCAGCAGTTGGGATTTAACCCTGGTAATTTTTTAACATTGTTGGGACTATTTGCATCTGGGATTCAACCCTGTTATTTTTTTAACTTTGTTGCGATTTAACCCTGTTATTACTCACATCAGGATTAAATGACTGGGAACTAGAGTGCGCGCCTGACCTTCTTTTTCTAGGTTATGTTCTGTTTTAGTGTGTATCTGTCCCATGCAGGTATGTTTGCAGTGTGAGTTCACAGTGTGAGGCTGCATGTGCAGTGTGTACATGCAAAATGAGCAGCAATCCGTTTCTATTTAAGTAAGGCTGTCAGAATGCTATTCGTCCTCATCCTGCATCATCTCCTGCATGCGATGTAGACAGGAAAGGAATTCAGACCCTATGGTCCTCATATTAGGTTTGCTCGCATCCCGCTGGTAATTCCAATTATGTCATTAACTCTCAGAAGACGGGCAGGCACTTTGAATGGAAAGCCAGATGGTAAGGCTTGATTAAAGCAAGCTCAAAGAGTTCCCAGGAAGGTGCTTTGGGTGGGCAGAGGCAGGGCAGGAATGGGTGGGAATGACCACAGGGTACAGCATGGCCATGGGCAGGCAATGTGTGGGCACAAAACCAACCAACACCTACAGATTCTGTGTCTCTCCTCATGTCATTCCTCTCTATCTGTACTCCAATGCAATAGTGCTGGCTTATAGGTGTTGCAAGCAACACCCAATGGCCCAAACTAAAAAGGATGCATAGGCAGTATTACATGTGAACTAAAATGAAGAAGTAGACTATCATATGAATCCTTCTCCATATAGAAATTGAGTTTTGCATAACAACATCCATGTTTGCGTATGCCGTGTCAGAAATACTGTCACTGCTGTTGTGCTTGCAGTCTAATGCACAACACACCTGTATGTGAACATATAGCATGTCTATGCCCTGCTCCATTCTGTATCCCTGCATGCGGGCCAATTCACAAATGTGAAAAAAGATACACGTCTTCGCTTTCCCTATTTGCAAGATAGAGATGAAACCAGAACAGCAGCGGTTCATACCAGGCTGCTGCTCTTCTTGTGAAGAGCAAATGCACGCAAGGGTCAAATATGGCATCTCAATGGATTTCTCCCAGCCGCACCCCCAATACCCTGCAAAAGTGTTTGAATATGGTCAGAAATTACATTTCAAAGCACTGCTCCCAGCCCCCGAGCTCCCCCCTCAACCGCCCCCTCCCCTTTGCAAACGTGTTTGAATACGGCACTGGGAAATGTTTTCTTGAATATTTGGGACTCTGGGAGCTGTGCAGTGAAGCCCATGTCCACCTCGTACAGTGCGCAACTCCACACCTGGAGATGTTCCCACTGCCTCAGCCCAAAGTGGATTTAACCTTTTTCCTTAACTAAAAAATTGGTCGCGGAAGCAAAAGAAAAAGCATTACACTGAATGTTGAGATAGAAACCTGAAACGTGTAGTGTAATAACTCGCCGCCCCCACCCCCTCTGTGTGCCTGCGGGCTTGGTGTGTGTGGCCGAGTGTGTTATCTCACCATGGCATGTTGCAATGTTAGAATGAGCTCATTAGGAGACAATTACCTGGCTGTGGTACGCGAGTGAGACCAGACCCTACCTTCCTGTATTCTTCGCAACCTCTAAATAGCACCATGTACATCTCCTTGGCTCATGAGTGCCCTCGTTACTGAAGCGTGACACTTGACTCACTAGAAGAAATATGGGGGCCACTCCCTACAAGCCTTGTTCCAGAGGCAGACATCAGTGAAAGCAACCTTGGGAGCCCAATGTTGCTGTTGTAAGTAGAATTGGAAACAGAATCTGCCTCCATACTCCATAGAAAAGTCCAGTGCTGCAGTGTGCACAGCACTGCACGGTCACGATGCCAGCCCTCTACTGTCCAGAGTGCTCATCTTTATGATGTTTTACTCGGGAGTCTATCAGTGGGACAAGTGCCACTTTCCTTACCTCTGAATTAAGGACATTGCATCTTGGCATTTACAGGGGTACTGAGTAAAGGTGCTTCCCACCTGTCAATTATCTCATGGTTGTGGGTGCAATAGGCAGTTCCAAGTGTTGCATAATAGTCCTACATGTGCACCGAGTCACTGCAAAATAGCTTTCTGGCACTATTTAGGCTCGGGAGAATAGCTCAGGGGCAACGTGCTCACCTTGGAAGCAAGACGACGTGGAGCAACACAGGTTTGATCCTGGGTCTGGGCTTGGAAATCTCTGGATACTGAGCGCGTTTTAAATAATCAATTATTATTATTTATTATATTATTTCAGGATTACATTACTTGCAAGAGTGCAAGCGATTCACCCCAGATTTGGAGTAATAATATGATCTGTGGGGTGGGTAACAGATCTTTATCCATATTGGTCCTGTGGTTTATGACCTTGCTACATAGGTTGGAAAATGGTGGTTTTCCAACAGAATTACCACCAAACTCGTAATGAGGCCAGATGGGGCTCATCATGAGTATGGTGGTGACGTAATAAAGTAGCAGTTGCCACATTACCAGTAATAATGTGAGGGAGGTGCCTCTAGCACATGGTGGGGGTAGTTCCTCCACATTAGGACCACAAACGGGGCTAATTACTACAGCAGAATCACCACTCATGTTAACTCCTGAGTCCAATGGGCTTCGGAAATGGGTATTACATGTGTATAATGGGGTGGATTTTATCCAAATACAAGTGTTGGCACCAGTTATCTATGTTGTTGGTAACTCCTCTGGAATTATCGCCAAACACATAATGAGGCCGGATCGAGCTCATTACGAGTATGGTGGTGCGATAAATGATTGGCAGTAATGGAATTACCAGCGGCAATGTGGCGGTGGTACCTACAGTACTTGGCAGGATGTATTTCCTCCACATAAGCAGAAAAAATAGGAGGAATTATAGAAGCAAAATTGCCACCCTTTGGAAGTCCTTCAAAATCCCCATGGAGGCCTATGGAGCTTGAAAATGGGGATTAACAGTGTCATTTTGCCAAATGTGATCAAACAGATTTTTCCCAATTACAAGATCACAATAGGGGTGTGGTATACATAACCAGAATACTGACATAGATGCAAACCACAGAATATGATTAAGCATCACTTCTGTGGTAACATCAATAAAACCAGTCCATCATGCATTGTGTTTAGTAAAGATATGAGATCAACACATTGGGCACATATATAAATATAGCGAATTACACATTACATTGAATACGTCAAATAGGCTAATGCAATCTTGGCAACAACAGCAGATGCAATTCCTATTTCTTTTTGTTCTTGGATTTATGTTGGTGCGGGACAATGGGCCTCATTACGACCCAGGCGGTAAGTTACCGCCTGGGCCGTGACTTTACCACCATGGCGTAAACTATGTTTACGCCATGGTGGTTGGCGGACTTACCGCCCCATTCCGACCTTGGCGGGGCGGTAAGTCCCCAATCCCCATTTACCCTTCCCCATTCCCATTTTTGCCACATAGGGCATAATGGGAGTGGGGAAGGCGTTAATTACGCCACCGTAAATTACGGTGGCGTAATTAACTCCATGGTCCCTTAGCGCCATGGATTTTAACACCTGCTAAAAGCAGGTGTTAAGTCCGCCATGGCGCTAAGGGACCTCGTACTCAAGCGGTAAGGGTTGGCGCTGTTAACGCCGCCGTAAAACCCTTACCGCCTGAGTCGTAATGAGGCCCAATGCATTTTTAGACTGTATCATGCATTGAAAACAATGTTATTGAGATTGATGTGTTAGCAAGCAGTAACCGTTTAGTGTGTTCATGCCTGTGCTCATGCAGTGGGTTTTGGGAGCTGCGTGGGTAGGGCAGATTATGTAATCGTCACAATGCTCTTCTATCCTCCTTCCATTGGGCATATGTTGTCATAGGTTATCTGGAGACGCATTTGATAGTTTCTGCAAACCTCCAGCATAGGCGCACTGAAGCCTTGTGTAGCCCTGAAAGGCGCTGCTAAACTGTTCAGCTATGTGAGCATGTGCACTGCCTATTGTATGTGTATAGTTCTCTTTGTTTGAGTTGTCTACCCACTGTTTATTTAGAGCGGCCATGCCACTGCCACTTTCCAGTCACTTTTTTAGGGTGTAGGCACAGTGGAAGGTGTGGGCGTTCATCATAGGACATGGCGAGGGGCTCCACAAAATAATTCCATGTCAGTGCATGTCTTGGTCAGAGGATCGTCTCTTACACCGCATGCTTAACAAGGTTATCTGTGTGTGATTGGCGGGGGCCCAAAAACTGAATACGCGCTTTGATCAAGTTAATTGTCTTGAGTAGTCTAGTATAGCATCGTGCCAAGTGAATACACCTACCCATTGCCATAGAGGGGACTGGGAAGATGTGTATAGTGCCTTTCCTGGGAAGCGAAATACATACATGTGCTGACCCCAGCTCCCTGGGACAAGTAGTCTCTCTCACCTCAAATATCTGTCGATGACATGAATACAAAGAGACAGAGTAGAGTGAGAGGAGGAACCTCAGTCTGCAGCATCCGAGAATGGACACACAAAAGCAACCGGTATCCCCGAGGAGTCACTGCCTAGCCTCCTCACACATGAAACACGTGAGGCAATCAACAATGGCGTGAATGAATGTCAAGCTGGAGGCGCATAAGGAAACAATGGAATGGTCTGTGTGTGCATGAAATCTGAAAATACTCCACCCTGGTACACTACTTCCCTAGTCCCTCCAGACACACACACACAGACGTACACGTCCGTGCATGGACGTGCATACACTCGCTCACAAAACACCCACAATCCACAACATTCTAATACAAAATAGCAAAGCTGACAAAATGTAATAAAATCATGTACATACATGAAAATATGGCTGCCACCACCTCAAGCGGTGTTTACTTACTCCCAGAGAATCCCTATACAGAGCGAAAGTAGGATTCTGCTTTGTATGCAGTCGGCACAGCTGGACAATCTAATGTATCTTATCATTCAGAGTGAATCCAACTGTTTGAATTCACTGTTTAATGGTCAATGATTCGGTTTTCGGGTGAAAAGGAATATAAACAATCTGTTATCCAGCATTCAGATGAACGCTTGTTCAATTGTGCAATATTCATGCAAAACGTAATCAGACACTCAGACCAACAGAGAGCGGGAAGAACTTGAATCCATAGTCTTTCCAGCACTACACTAAATACACTTTGCACAGAGTCTTCCTGGTGGGTCATTACCATCTGATAAGGCATGTTTCAAAAAAAGGGAATGTCTGGGCACCATTAATTTGGTGTAACCCCTACTTTATTCTCTGGGCCGTGGTAAGACAAGGGGAGGAAGGGGCAAGCCCATCATAAATAAACTGACTAGATTAATAATCATGCATGTGGGAGCTCACAGGGACACCTGCTTGGCTTGGAAACACTGCCGGAAGCAGTACCACCCTCTAAGGCCTCACTTTAAGGAAAGGACTCTGATCTCATTTAGAGGGAAGCCAGTGCTTTCACAGGCAAGCCTGATTGTCCACTCATATAAGGTGGTCTCATGGCATAACTATGATGTCACAATTCAGTGGAAGGGACCTTTCAAAGGATATCTCAAACGGAGCAATCCCTGCCCAGATTGGGAAAATGTTTCCCTTTCCCTGGTAGGATATTTCTGTCAGTCTTAAGGTAAAAACAATTAGGTATTTTGGCATAATAACTGGAATTGCAGTGCAGTTGTTGAATAGGCAGAGGTTGGGAAGGACCTGCTGCATTCCCTTGCTCGCAGGCAGGCCTTACGTGGACCCTCCGGTACCTCACAGAAAGTTTGGTGGCGATGGAAGATCAGTACCAACCTTCACCAGGATCCACAGCCTGAAGTGGCATGTTATGATGTGAGAAGATCATCCTGAAATCCCAGAAGGTTCTTGAATACATCATCTGCTGCAAAACTAAGTCTCTGTGCCCACAGCTTAGGTATCTACGGTAGATATTAGTGAGGTGAGATACACGAGAGGTTGGGCATAGAGATTTTAGTACAGGATCTGTAAAAATAAATACACATGATGGACTGATCATCTGGCTGGGATCCTTGATTGCTCTAGTTGGTCAAAGTTCTTCATATTTATTAGGTATCCAGAGACTGACCATCATATTGTTGATAAAGCCATTGAATGTGAAGTGAACCACAGTGTATCAGTCACAGTTTACATACCCATGGCAAGGATGGTATCCCCCTGGTCTGTGATTAGTCTGTGGGACTACTTGTTATGCCTTGTATTGCCTGGGGGTGAATGGAACCATGGGCGCCTGAAGCATGCATGTCCTCAGGTGTAACTTGTTATGAATGTTCTGCCCCCAGTGTTCAATGAGCGTCAGTTAGTCAATGTCAACCATCTTCCCCATGGTGATGCATGTCCGGTGTCTCTGTCCTCTATATGCTTGCACTTGCCTCCGATTGCCTGCCTACATGAATGTTACTGTGGCATACAATAAAGGACACTAACCTGGACCATCTTCCTCCTGTTATCCTCGGTGTCAATACATCTATTATTGCCCTGCTCCCTACAAAAGCACCATCTTTAACCACCCAAACCAACTTCCTAGCGGCCTTTCCATCAGCTGGCCGTTGCCTTGTATTCCTAATCTAAATGATGTTACGGTGCACTGCATCAATCTCCAGATAGTGTGAGACTCGACTGCAGGCCTCCATCATCTCAACAGTTCCTCCACATAGCCTTGAGCCAACGCGCAACCATCACTCGCCTGTGCCAGTAACCCAACCTAGCACCCAACTAGAACACACTGTATTAAAATACATCACACGTGTCAAAAGAACCCAACCACAAGGAAAGGGAATTAAATCTCCTTGGGTGGGAGGAATTGAAGGGACATGAAAGTATCAGACTGTACCTTAAATTCAGGCCCTTATTCGCGGAGCGTTTTCCAATGGGGGGTTGCCATTATAAAACGCTTATGTGAATTAGGCCCTCAGTCTGGTCACTTCGGAATTTAAATAAGTATTCGGTAAACGTCCCATTCCTTGAAAGGCCAGACATCAGAAAAAAGAAACCTGGTATCATTGAATTTCGACACTGTACTTTAATACTAATAACCGTGTTTGCTTATTTTTGTGAAATTAACATGAACATTATTTTTCCCCCAATTCAGCATTTTTATTTCCCCCGGAAAAGCACACTAAGCTATATTGTACATGTTTACACCCGATTGGGACAACTGAAAAAACTACCCCATCGGTCCTAATCTTTACACCACCTTGCACCAACTCGAGTTCAGGTCAACCAACCTCCTTTGGGTAACCTTAACCAACAATGAGACTCATGCCTACAACTAACTCATCATAAGTGGTTAAAATACATGCTACACTCACATGGGGGCTGCTGACTGTAATGTCCTTAATATTGCTTTGGATTGTCTATCTAATATGCGGTTGCTCTATTAAAAAAACAGCAAACCAATGTAAACTTCAATCAACAGCATTACCTTGTCTCATGCTGCTATCAATTACGTTATGTCATGTTTTGTTAGTGGGATAGTCTCAGGAGGATAGCTCAGGAGCATCACATGTGTCTTGGAAACAAGATGACACAGAGCATCAAAGGTTTGATGCCCGGGTTCGTGATTAGAAACCGCTGGGTATTAAGCGTGTCATAAATAACTGATTACGAATACCACCACCCCACCTCCGCTTGATCTCCAGGTGCTCGGTGTAAGGTGGGCCATGTCTAACAGAGCAGGGGTTTGCAAACCTAGGGTCTGCAGGCGTGTTTGACTACAACTCTCCCCAGCCCTTGACAGCATAGACAATGGTGAGGGGTCATTCGTCTAGACGTCTAGACGTTGGGGAAATGCAGTCCAAAACATCTGGAGAGCCATAGGTTGCTGGCCCCTGTATTAGAGTAACATTCAGATCTGTCCTACAATAAACTCTGGCTGCAGGATTCTCTGCAGCATTTGTAATATGAGCAGAGTTGTAAATGGAAAAAAAAACTATCTGTGTTATGTTGCCGCAATGTGAGTGTTTTTGCCCATTCGAAATAAAATGTCCTACGTGCCTTCCTAAAAAATAGGGTGAAATACACGCACGGGAGAAATTGCCTATATTTTGCAGGCCTCTATCCTGCTTCGCATGTACAGGTACTGCTAATGTTTCTCGAAATATGTCTTTCTTTTTTTTTACCATAACTTCAAACACAGCCTTTTTGAAAATACGTGAAGTGGAGATTTATTAGGCTAGATCACCGTTTCTAAGCTATATGATTAGCATGTCCCTCAAACACTGAAAAGACATTTTTAATGTTGCCGATTAATATACACTGCCTCTCCGCTCTAAAAACACGATCTGACCTTTGCAACAAGCTCATGATGGACTGCCACATTACTTAGCACAGAAAATAGTAGACATTAGTGCCGCTTTAGCTAGAGGCGTGAGCCACCCTTATTGACGAAATTAATATAAAATGACAAATGTGCTGAAAGACCACATCTTGAATGCAAATGTTGCTTGATATGTAATATTAGAGAAATTCAAGAAAAGGAGATGGTATAAGGATCCACATTGTTGGCAAAGATTCGCCTCACAGCAGTGTCTCTTTTGGTGAAGTTGACAAAAAAAACGTTCTTTGTACCTTCCCTGGTGCAGCACCTACCGTTGCCTCCCCGCAACCCAGCGTGGCTATGTCCCTGCATTTGGTGAAAGGATATTGTATTGCATTTGTCCTCAGCATTTCTATGCGAGGTAAATGGTCAGGGAGTTATAAGATAGGGAGTGTAGGGGCGGATTAGTAAGGGGGGGGGGGCTTAGAATGGGCGTTATGGTGGGTCGGCTCCCCATAATAATGTAATGGAAACATTCAGTGAAATATCCACTGTGAAAAGATGTCATAGAACCCTTTCCTCCCTTAACGATGGAAGTATTACTCATGTAAGTTTCAATTCATCACCATCCTACACATTTTAGTAGGTGAGCTGCAAATGAGTTGGAATCATTTTAAATTAAATGTTAATTGGATGCAGGGGACCAAACACGTTTGTACTTAGTGCTGTTGGGTACACCTTGTTATGGGTGACACACCACGTACGACACAGACCCCTTTACGGGAGGTCCCGTGTGGCAGGAAGGAGAGTAGCAAAAGGGGGAGGTGGCAGTTAAGAATAAAGAAGGTACAGGCTGAGACCTGTCTCTGTGTCATGCTTTGCCCGGGACACATGCATGAGTGGCAGATAACAACTGACGACGATGAGTGGTGGCAGACCTAGGGAGGACAACGTGACATCATGGAAAATCAGCTGGCAGACAAGCAGGCACTTCAGAAAATGAACACAAGAGCCTCATTCCTCAGGAAGCCAGACCCATTAACATTACAACCCCAACATGATAAAGGGCTCTGGTGGGTTGAATGCGTAGAAGAGTTTTATGACTTCATAAGGGCTTTAGGAGAAGAGAAATCGCCCGTCATCAACAGCATCTTCATCAACCTGGCAGCAGGGAAATTAAAGGGATCATCAAAACAATCCCAGATGAAGAGAAAGCGCTGTTCGTGGACCTTGTGGCAGCGCTAACCAAAACACTAGTGATACAGAATAATAGAGACTACGAAAGATATGTCTTTAATCACTGCTCACAACCGAAACACGAGACTGTTGATGAGTGTCTTACCAGACGCAGGCAACTGCTGCGTTTCCAGTTTGTGCATTTTTTGAAGAACAAGGCCATCTGTCTACGGGTGTTGAGGGATGCATGTCATCAGATTTCTGGAAGCATCTACTGAAGAGACCACTGCAAATAGACAAAGTGATGGAACTAGCAGGGGTTCACGAGAGGGTAGAGGTACTGGAGACATTGATGAAAACGCCAAAAAAGGAAGGGGAAAAGGACAAGACTGTAGCAGCCATTACATCAGCCAGAGATATGGCCAGAGAACCTTCAAGCATCTCTACCATGACAACTGGGCCAGTAAGAGATGGATACCAGCAACCGGGACTGCACTCAAGAGAATGTGAGGAAAGCATTTGCACACTCCGGAACGTGCAAGCAATCAGCCAGTGGTGCTGCAGATGCAGAAGAGAAGGGCATTTTTACACTGTAGGCAGGAAAGGTAGACCATTCCTGGCAATGAGAATCCCCATGCCAGCAACCTGGAGACCCCTAGCCAGACAAGAAAGCACTGCAGACGACTTGGAGACCCCTCAGACATACCCTCAGATGCCATGAAGAATGGTGAGAACAAAGGACCAAGGTCTGTGCTATGGAGAGGCACAATATGAAGAGCAGATGCCCCAATACACATACTACCCTGATCATTATGAGTACCCTCCAGACATGTATAAAGAATACGAGATGAATGCACAAGACCTATTCTCAGGGTATACAGACAAGTTTATCTACCTGATGCATGGGGACCAGGGGCAGGAGAAGCCCCAAAGGTTATGGTCAAGACAAGTGGAGCAACACATTGTTTTCTGATTGACACTGGCACCACTGTTAACATCGTGGGGGAACAGGAGTTTCTACAGGCGGGAGACAGGAACAGGCTATCACAGTCAACGGTGTGCATATTTCAATGGGCACCAACACACTGCTACCATCCATTGGACAGTTTCAGTGCACGCTGTCTCATAAAAAGAAGACGATTACCACCACAATACATGTCCTCAGGAGCCCCATCAGCAGGAATTGTCTTCTCAGCTATTGGAAGGCAAGGGAACTGGGGCAGATTGACGTCCACTAGTGGGAAAATGACGTGGTAAGCTGTAGTGATACCATCTCCCGGATGACAGGGTTGACAATGGTAAAATATGTCATACGACACACATTTCCTGAACTCTTCTGGGGTTTAGAGACACTTCAAGGAACTTTGGTATGACTACACATTGATGAAAGGGTACACACAGTACCACAACAACCCAGGCAAGAGGGTGGGGTTTCACCTTCAGCAAGCAGTGTCCCAGAAACTGCAACAGTTATTGGACAATGTGATAATTGAGAAAACAGTAGGACTGACACCATGGATCTTGCCACTGGTGACGGTGCTGAAAGAAGGGAGACAAATCAGACTATGCATTGACATGAATGTGGCGAACACAGTGATACAAAGGCACCCAGGTCCAAAGATAGAGAACATCATCATCATCCAGCCAAACAGGGCCACGAGGGGTATCATCAACTGGAACACCCTGAGTCACGGGCGGATAACTCAGGGGCAATGTGCTCTCCTTGGAAGCAAGATGACATGGAGCACCACAGATTCGATCCCCGGGTCCACGCTTAGAAACCTCTGGGTATTAAGCACGTTCTAAATAACCGTTCATATCATATCATATCAAGACCGATAACGATGTATGTAACACACAAGGGTTTGTTCTGATACAAATGCCTCAACTATGGCATCTCCTCTGCCGCTGACATTTTCCGAAGGCCAAAAGGCACCGATTGATAGTCAGCGTTCAATTATAGCCCCTTCGGGAGAATATGCAGAAATTGTGCAAGGGCCACGCGCCAAAAAGGTCACTGCGCAAGCCTGAATGATTGAGAAGATCTGCATGCAACACGTATAAATAGAATTGTTTGTGCAAAGTAACCGTATTCGGAAGTCGTGGCTGGAACGCCCCCGACGTGCCCACACGCAAAGCAGGAACCTGCCAGATCAGCTACCTTTGCATGCTCGCCCAAGCGCGAATACACGCACCCTTCAGCAGTGTGTGGGGTCCACCTAAGCAGGCCTGCGACTTAGGGAGCCTGCGCGGGGGGTTCTGCAACTTTGTATTTGTATTTATTGTGTTTATATAGCGCTTTATTCCAAAGCGCTTTACATTATAACACTAGAATACATAGAACATTATAACAGTAGAAGAAATTTACAATCATGAATCTAATCAATAAAACAGTAAGTAGAGAAATTAATCTGTGAGGGAAGAGGGAAGGGCTGACGAAGGGAAGGAGGAGGGAACAGAAAGGGTATAAGGGCGAGAATGAGGGAGGGTAAGGGGAAGGGGGCAGCTAGGGAGAGGTACATAGGGGAGATGTGAGGGAAGGAGAGAGAATAAGAGGTGGGGAAGGTATTAGGGCAGGGAATGGAGGAGAGATTTCAGGGAAGTGCGGAAGGAGGAAAGGGTAGGTATAGAGCAGATTGAGAGAGGTAAGGTGTTCCAGTGCAGGGGGGCTAGGAGCGGAAACAGAAGGAGGCACATGGGGAAGGAGGGACAGTGAGAAGGAAGTGATCAACAGAACGAAGGGAGTGGGAAGGAGTGTAGAACAAGAGGAGAGAGGATAGATAAGGGGGAGCAAGTTCATGGAGAGATTTAAAGATTAAAGAGAGGAAATTAAATTTCAGTTGGGAGCGAAAGGGAAGCCAGCCAAGGAAGGAAACCGAAAAAGAAATGGAGTAATGAGGGGCAAGGAGACAAAGGGTATGGACGGCCGAGTGGTAGATGGATTTGAGAGGGCAAGATGAGAAGCAAGTAGTCCAAAGAGTAAAGAAGAGCAATGGAAGGTGAGAGAGGAGAGGACTTTGTGAATATTGAAAAGGTGGTAGCGACAGGCGCGACAGGTAAGTGAAATATAGTGGGAAAAGGAGAGTGAGGAGTCAAAGTGAATGCCTAGATTGCGATTGTGGGCAGAGATAGGAAGATTAGAGGGGGGAAAGTGAATGGAAGGTGGAGGGGAGGGAGGGGGAAGAGTGTTGGAGGGAAAGAATAAGACTTCAGTCTTATCAGTATTGAAAGAAAGAAAGTGGGCTGAAATCCCATTTTTAATGGTTCTAAGACAGGAAGAGAGTTTAAGGTGGAGGTCAGATTAGAAGGAAGAGAAGGAAAGTTGGCTTTCATCAGCATAGAAATGGTGAGAGATACCGAATGAAGAGATAACAAGGGCAAGGAGAGAGGTGTAGAGAGAGAATAGGAAAGGGCCGAGAACCGAACCTTGGTGTATGCCGTACTCCAAGGAGAGGGGAGGCAAGGAACGGCCGCCCCAGGAGACAGCAAATGAGGGGGAGGAGAGGTAAGAGGAGAGCCAGTTAAGAACAGAGACTTTGAAACCAACTGTATCCAACTGTATCAAGCACCTCGACAACATGCATATGAAAAATCATAACTCGGGAAATGTGCGGGCAGACCCACGTAAAACGTTCCCGTACCCCGCTGCACAGTTTAGGCACACTCCTACATTATATCAGAACCCCATTTGAGTACACGCACCCTGAAATCCAACATTCGATTCCTCCTGCATGCTGAAAAATCTACGCACAAGTGTGCTTACGCCAGCTTTCGCGTGGCAGAACCTATGAAGGACTTGCATTGGCATTTCCCAGCTGAGATGTTGCACGATTGATTCCATGAATACGTCTCTTGCCGCGCAATAGTCGGGACAAAGCAGGTTGAAGCTAAGTTGGGATGGGAGGGCGGAAGGGAGGGAGGGAACATTTTTTAAAAAAAAGGCTTGGGGTAGGGATGGCCCTGCTCCGACTCTCCACACGGCTAGAGGATGCCATCGTCCCCCACCGGGGACAAAGCAAAATGAAGGTAAGTGGGGCTGGGAAGGCGGACAAAAAAAAAATAATAAACCTGAATCCCCGCTTTGAGCCTCCTCATTGGCTGAGGGGATGCCACGCCCCCTCCAGGAACAAAGGCGTGGAATCCAAAGGCCAGGTAATGCCACTGTGAGGGCCAATCAGAATGATACACTTGTGTATAGGTGTGTTGTAAATGCCATATCATATCATATCATATCAATGGTTCTTTCATTCTGATTCTCCCTCACTGGCTACTAAATAGCTATATGCTTTATGGCATATTGCATCAAGTAACAAACAAGAGGTAAATAAATGTCATCATGTTTCAACCACAACCATGCAGCATCTACAGAATCTTTCTGGCCACAGAGTTTTTGTTACTCACCGAACGGTTAAGGCCAAGACTGAATAGCCCGTCAGTGAAGTTTGGGAGTTGTTTGTAGAGCTCGGGTTGGAGCCTCCTACCCGAGTCTTCTCTCTATGAGGGAATTAACTCTTTTGAATGATATGGCCCTCTACTGTATGAACAGTAAAAAAAGGTCCCAATCACTTAAAAGAGCGGGGAGAACCCACCGCCATGTAACTGGCTGCAAAGAAAGATAGAGATTGTAAACCACAGGTGATAAATAATATACATATGAACCATTGATTCACAAAGTATACCTGATATGTTTTCCCCTAGACTGGCTACAAGAGACACCTGCTGCCCTCCTATTAATAAACAAAAACACACAAAAAAATAGTACTGTAACAACTAAATTGGGAATCAGACTGTACAAAAGTACATTGTTGTGTCTTACCACAAGGAGCACTGGTTATTCTTAACGAAGACAACGACAAGTATAAAATAAGAAGGAGGAAGGTTAGTAAGGGTACTACTCCCGGCAGCACAAGGAGCGCTCCAGTTCCGGGTTGGTGCAATCAGCATAGCGTCCTATATGCACGTAGAAGGGGTGAAGGAGTTCCAGTACTTTAGTTAAGGGTTATAGGAGGAGCCGAAGGTAATTCCAGTAGTATGAAGAAAGTAAGGCACGGTGCGCTGAGTGCTTTAGGTTTATACAGAAAAATAGAAGCACCTTCCAATTAGTGAGAAAATGGAATGACTCACCGTTTCAGCAGCAAATGCACAAGCGCTATGCACTGAAGGAAGGTAGTGCTGTACACACAGGTAAGCAGGAATGTGTGTAGAAGAATGGGTGAATGAGTTCTGGTACAGAACACAGGCAAAAGATGAAACAATCCAAGTAAACAGGCAAGGGTCCTGATATACGAGCGGGCGGCGTCAGAAGCAGAACGAAAGGCAGAGCAGTCCAATAAGGAAGCAAAAGTCCTGGTACACAAACTGGCGCCGTCAGGAGCAAAACGAAGGGAAGAGCAGTCCAATGAGAAGCAAAGTCCTGGTACACTGGCGGGCAGAAATCTGGACGAAAACAAAAGGCAATGCAGTCCGTATGAGACGCCAGGAGTCCTGTTACACAGATGGTCGGAGCTCAGAACAGCAAGAAGAAAGTCCGGAAACCACGAGGGAACGGAATCCGAAAACCAAATGAAGACAGAGCTTCACCTAACAACTTCAAACAGAAGCAGCGAGGAATAGCCCACAGCTGTTTATAAAGGCAGACGTAATTAAGGAGACTTTCCAACTATACCGTGAAACGGTCATGTGAGAATGACCAGGCAGCATGGGAATTGTAGTACCATTTACAACATATGCTTCCTTGCTCTCTCCTGCAGTTTCCATCGGGCAACAATCGGTGCCACAAAGCACCACACACCACAAGGAAGGGTGACAACCAAGCGTCGTGCATCAGGATGTATTTGAATGCGCCTCACATGTGGCATGGAGGAATCCAGCCGGTCCTGGGTGAGGCATGACCCTGCTCAGAACACGGGTCAGAGGCCTTGGGGTAAAGCCATGACGCCAGCCTACTGTGCCTGTCCGTCATTGTTTTATTGGAGAAACCGAGGCAAATTTCACACTCTACCTCCGTCTGGTCCGGGTGCAAGGCCTGAAGAGAGACCTTCCTTCCTTCTTCTCCTCCGTCATGGTCAGAGGCGCAAAGTAGGCCGAAAGGCCTCGTAGAATCTTTGATGATCTTTGTTCTTGAGGGGCGCGTACATTCACTGACAACTGGCCTGTGTTGTCGGCAGATGAAGAAAAGAGCACAAAAGCTTCTTTTGCAACAAAAATAAAACTTTTTCCATCAAAAACATGAAAAAACATACAAATAGCTTGGAGAGCAAACTCGAGGACTCCCAACACTGAAGCGTGCGCCAGAGGAGGGGCTTATGGAGAGGACTGTCATTGGATGGGGGCAGTATGACGCAGGTGACAGTGATTGGTTTAGAGGAGGAATACAGTTTTTTAAGTGAAAGTGAAACTGTTTTTTCTCTTACTGAGGACAGGGAATATTCATGAGCATATGAATCCATGTTAGACTCCATGCTGGAGAGTATATCCTTGTGTCAGCAAAGGATCTGAGAAGGGTAAACAATTTTGAGGTCTTATGTTGTTAGTGATCATAAGCCACTATTAATTAATCTCAGGCCCCACTCATACTGTACGAACAGAACCTTAACGAAAGACAGGGTGGCTCCTCTCTCAGTACATGCCCGTAAAACAGTGAAATGGGCAAAGATCTAAGATCAAGACCTAAAAGCCCCTATCTATAATGCCAATCTGAGTAATCATTTAGAGATTTGCATTCCAGAAGCTACTAAGGAAAAGTTTTTTTTTTAACAGAGTTTGGTTTAAAGGATAGTTCCGGGACTTTTTTTTTATTGTCCCTACGGTTCGGCCATGTGTTTTTAAGCATAAATCGGTAGATCGTAGAAAACTTTCCTATGGACCTTACCCGACTTTTCGTCCATTAACGCACTCGAAATCAGCCGCCATTTTGTGATAATCCTATCATTTCCCCCCATCGACCTGGCTCACCTGCGTTTGCGGCACTAAATCATATCCCCCGCCCCTGAAACAGACTTTATCAAAACATTCATATTCCCCGCCTCTATCCGTGACGTGACTGCGCTGCTTAGGCAAACGCGCCCAGGCGTCTTCTACGCGACTCCACACAGAACCCGGAAACCAACACAGATCAGCTCACAACACAGCGTGCCACAATTCGGAATATGAAACTGTACTTTTAAATCAAACCGCAAGATTGTAAATTTGGTAAAGTACATTTATTTGACATCAAATGTTTAGAGAATATTCAGCGATTTGCATTTTTATTTGCTCACGTTCCAAAAAGTTCGTTTTGAGGCACGCAATGTTCCTTTGCTGTACACAGGGTCTTAGATCATCTCACAATACAGCCCCACAATTCGGAATATGAAACTGTGGTTTAAAAGCAAACGGCAAGATTGTACATTTGGCAAAGTACATTTATTGGACATCAAATGTTTAGAGAATATTCAGCGATTTGCATTTTTATTTGCTCTCGATCCAAAATAGTTCGTCTTGAGGCAAGCGATGTTCGTGTGCAGTACACAGGGTGTTGGTTTACGATAAAATAAGCTCTTCGGTCGCACTGATAATCGCATGGCTGTTCCAACAACGAGGCACTAGGCCACCACAATGGTATGTATGTTGCATCTAGCCATTAGTACCGCGTAAGGGCATACTTGTACTTGGCGATCGTCCCATAAAATGGTCAGGGTGGTAACGTTGTTCACACGGAGAAGCAACTGGCGGTTGTAAAAGCCATCCGCTGGTGTCTGGTACTCGTGACACAGACAATAATGAAGGATGTACCTGTTTTAAAAACATAAAAAATGAAATTAGTCTCACCATCAGATCTTTATTAAAATTATTCATTTTATATATTAGGTCGGGAAAATATTTCATAGCTAGGACAGTGCAAGGATACTGAGACAGTCCCCCAGTGCAGGGGTTGACAGGGAGGCAGTGCAGGTGGAGAGTGGAAGGGCCCAGGACCGAGGTCGCAGACAGTGGACCAGTTGTAGCAGGGGATAGGGAGAGAGAAAGAAGAAGCAAAGAGGAAGGTTTTGAGGTGCTTCCGTAAAAGGAGATGGTTCTCCTCAAGATAGTGCGCGGTACAAAACAATATGCCACATAGAACGAACAAGTACAACTTAACCCGTCTTTAAAGCTACTGTATAGTAATTAAATTGCTGTATAAACTCATCTAAAGAGTTACTTACATTATATTTGCATTTTCCATTGTGTCTGTGCGTAGGGCAGCCCCGAAATACCACTCCTTCTATGCCGACGTTATTTCTTCTAATGAACGAACATTAAATGGCTTTCGTTTCTGAAATTATATTCATTATCGTTTACGTTATTGCACCACACCCCCAAAAAGAAGTCTTTCGGGATGGTCCCGGCCTGTCAAGGTCAAATAACAATAGAACCTTATACTGAGTCGTGGGCCATTCCGGCACCCGAGCAAAAAATCAAAGCAGCTGACCTTCACTTTGAACGAGCACACATTCCTAGTTAGCTACATTCAGTGTAAGGCCATCTCACAGGACTTGAAATTTACACTCCATCTTTGCATTTTGTGTGCGTGTATTTGCAGCCCCAGAGAACCATAAATACGGAGACATTCTATATATTTTGAAAAATGATTTATATTACTGTTTGGTTTAATTCAATGCGCAAATGAACAAGGTTGGAGAGACACATTACATGTACACTGAGCAATCACTTTTATTTACACAATACATAGCTACACATATTCAATGGGCCTGCAACATGAGGAGACTCGAGAGAACAGACAATCAAATTACAATCATTTAAACCGTGATGTGTATTTCTCAATGAGCTCTGCTTTAGGTGGACATGGAACAGAGGCAATGTTGGGTGGCAATGCAGTTGTCCCCTGCACAGGTTCGTTCACAACTCCATGTATGTGCTTATCTAGGACATCAACAATAAGTCTCTCAATAAACTCATATTGCATATCCTGAAACACTGGTTTGATCACCCATTGTCTTTTAGTGAAGGCCTTATTGTAGCAAAGCGTCCCTAAAGTTCCGGTTGTCCTACTTTGTTGACGGCCAACATTATGGTTATGTGCCAAGACCGCTAGAAGAGTCCGATTTATCATGCCCTCCATGCCAAAATGCAATCGTTTTGTCCTGTACTTTAGGCACATATTGTGGAACACCTCCAAATCTCCTGTGTGGCAGAATTCCGTGAGTCCCCTCAAATCTCTTGTTATAGTTTTATCAAATACAATCTTTTCAATGGCTTTGTGAGTGGGTGATGAAGGAATCAACCACTTCTTCTTCCGTGCCTCCTCCGTGGACAAATGGCCATGTTCACAATTGTGGAAATGTTGGTTTGTGGTCCAGCGGTGAACGTTGCTACAGTGTAGCATTACTGACCGCCATTTTTCCAGTAGAATTTCCAACGACCCTCCACATGTTTTTGAGCTCCACCAAAGATGGTTGCTGATTGACTTGGACCACTGTGAAATACCTTGCATATCTTTTTTTTTACCTGCAGCCGACATTTTTTTATTGATTGTTTTTGCAAGATGCCACACGTCAAATTGGTGATTTATATTTTTGTACTCTTCTCTCATTGTCTTGGCAATTGAAACGTGTCTGTCCGTGGCTATCAGGTCGATCACCATTCCCCGCGATTGTAGTTCTTGCAATGATGCTACAAAGCCAACTTTCTCCATAGCCACTGAGGATGTACTTTGTGACACCTGCACGACCACCGAACTCACAATTTTCTTACTTTCCATGTCCTGAAAGTGGTAGGTGCAGTACTTGGCTGAAAATCCTGGGCTGTCGCACTGTCCATCACCGGCTAGCCTGAACCGTTTGCCCGCGAATGTACTATCAATAGACATTTTTTCCATTCTCCAAGCTTCGCTAATGGCTGGAAATAGATAATCGATTTGGTATTTGTAGAACTGAGTTTTCGCAATGAATAGCACCTTCACGGGTTGACTAGCAAAGTGCAAAGAAGTTCTCATTAGAAATATGAAGTGGGTTATAAAGAATTCGAAACAGGGGTGTGTTTGTGAATGAATGACGTGAATATGTCGTGGCATTATGCGGTTTGCAGGGGGGCGTCCAGCGTGAGGGGGGATGCTTGGCAGGAGACACGGGGTCTGGAGGTAGACATGGGAACAACAACCCATGCTCTATAGACCACTTTGAAGTGTACATGGTCTTTGGCACCACTTGGCCTTTATCGTTCCCTGACAGCTCCACTTGCCAGCGCAAGTACCCCGGTGCGAACTGCCTTTGATAGGGCGGGGGTGGATTGGGGCGGTGGTCGTGCAGACAAGACACAGGAAGACTCGTGAATGGAGACACACTTATGTGGATTGCAGGGGGGCGTCCAGCGTGAGGGGGGATGCTTGGCAGGAGACACGGGGTCTGGAGGTAGACATGGGAACAACAACCCATGCTCTATAGACCACTTTGAAGTGTACATGGTCTTTGGCACCTCTTGGCCTTTATCGCTCCCTGACAGCTCCACAGTACCCCGGTGCGAACTGCCTTTGATAGGGCGGGGGGGTGGATTGGGGCGGTGGTCGTGCAGACAAGACTCGTTTGCCGCAGGGCCTCACCAAGGAGAGGCCATCTAACTGCATGTAAGAGGCAGGCTTCAGGATCTAGTACATGGAAGGCAGGGGGGTGAGTTTATAAATACCTCACCCTCCCAGGAGAATATATGGGTGCAGTTCACCCTGGAGACCCTCGATGCCTAGGCAGTTAGTCAGCAGCAGGCTGGCCTGTGGTGGCAAGGCGGCACGGGCCAGAGGGGGTCATCTCTGTACCCGGTGCCTAAAAGGATGATTTATTATGATCAACCATATTGATTATTTACCTATAACCATGTTTTGTATCAATAAAATCCAACGGCCTTTTATTGCCAACGCTTGAACAAAGTGGTGTGGTAACAACCATTGTTAAAATATATGTTGGGTTTTATTTTAGATCTTAATTTCAATTGAACATAAATAATAAACATTACACATTGTAAAGTTCCGGTTGCAGCACATCCAGGGAAAATCCGCGGTATTGTACACTGTCGCTGGGGAAATGTTGTCTAATGGCAAGTACCGCACAGGCAGGTATTACTCTCCGAACGCGGTGTCCGAGCCTCCCGTGAAGCCACCAAGTGAAGCAACGATAGGCCACCAGCCTGTACCACCTGTGAAAAAGAAAGATGCAAACTGTATTAAAATGACAAAACTTTCTTATCAATGTCGATTCAGGTAAAAAATGTCATTCTGCTTTGAAAATAATTCTATCTAGAAAATGCACAATATGGAACCAAGTGGCATCACTGACATCACAACCAGAGTATAATTACTCGTTACTCGGATTACGCGTACGAACAGTGCCGCGAAGTTCGTGCATAAGCACCATCATCATCCTCAACACGGTCCGTGAGAGGCAGGCTTCCCTGAACTCTGGCAGCTCGGTGATGCATTGCGGACTTGGCTCGCCTTCCGAAATGTAGGCCAAGCACCCGGAATTTTCACGGCAGCAGCAGTTCTCCTCCTCAGTTGGCATTAGCTCGCACCGATTGCACGTGCACCAGGTGGAGACGCCGTCCATGCGACATGGTCCAGGCTCTTCATCCGTTGACTGGTCCTCCCAACTGCCGTCCGAATCCCCATCGTTTTCGCGTGCTTGCCTTTCCAGTAGTTCCTCCTCGGTGTACTCGGGCTCGTACATATACGGCATTATTGTAGCCATTGTGTGGTAAAGAAAGTAAAATAATTTACAGAGATGGTACAGGTGTTCACAAGGCCTAGAAGCGGCGAAGGTAGCTGACCAGAGCACAGAAACGAGTCACAGAATACTCAAAGTAACACAGATAGAGGAATGGAATCGAAAATCTGCTGCTGTGTGTTGTGAAACGGTGTGTTTATACTTATTGAGGAAAGAGGCGTCCTGCCATTTCCATGGCGACACTTCATTAGCTGAGGCGCAGCGATTGTTGACACGAGACGTGCTTTGGCGTTGGGAAATGGGCGGTACGCGTCTGCTGATGTCAGGCTCAGGGGCGGAGGATATGATTTAGTGCCGCAAACGCAGGTGAGCCAGGTCGATGGGGAGAAATGATAGGATTATCACAAAATGGCGGCTGATTTCGAGTGCGTTAATGGACGAAAAGTCGGGTAAGGTCCATAGGAAAGTTTTCTACGATCTACCGATTTATGCTTAAAAACACATGGCCGAACCGTAGGGACAATAAAAAAAAAGTCCCGGAACTATCCTTTAATTACTGCTAACCAGCACCCATATGTAGCTAATAAGGCTTGGGAGATGAAGAAAAAATACTACACAGAGTTGCTTGGTATGACAAAGAACGGTGTCAAGACAAAGGTCAGATTATGGCCACTCTAACAGTGGGAAACTGTTTGGAAAGGGTGCTCCTAGGTTCCCATAGACACCATTATAAAAAGCTAATGACACAGAAAAAGGCAGATTTTGGCTCCTTGCAATGGAAGCGGCTTAGCGAGGCACATGTAGAAGGTGACGCAGGTCGAAGAACAAATTTTGTATTAGGCCCGCAGAAGTGCGCATGGCTTATTATCATAAAAGTCTGGCAAAGGTGCTGGCCCTGATTCTGTTACCTAGTATCAAAGGAGGAAACCCCGTAGACCACTGTACAACACACGTTGGCAGTGTCTACTCTGTCTATATGCGGGAGGGGACCAGACGGTATTAAAAAATTATAACAACAATTTTAATAATAAGTAGGATAATTAAAATGCATGATTAAATTCATTGGTCCACAATACATAACTTCTCATAAAACATTGGAATACGTGATTGGCAGTGAATGCTAATTCGAACAAAATCATGAAATAACAAGGTACATCTAGGACAACCTGTTAAGTACCAAATTATTTGGAATCTAATATCATATTTCTCACTTCCCTGTTTACAATCCAGAGAGCTGTCTTGACATGTTTCTGTTCACAAAACCACAATTAACGAACATTCATCAGGAGAAAAACAATAATTACAAGGAAAAACCTAGTTCCCATAGAGTCACAGACTTGATCTGGGTCAGTCTCATAGCACCTGTAAAGTTAAAACATATAAAAACAAAGAGTCAGCTGTAGACTAGCTACCTTGCTTTGTAAAGTTCTAAATGAATGAACAACAGAACCAAAAGGAGAAAGAATTACCTTCATGGTGCTCGTGGGGGCTCTCAACTTCTATGGGTAAGTTGGATAGGTGGATGAATCAGTCCTATAAAGTGTATAATGCAAAAGTGTGCTTAGAACACATAGCAAAATCAGTGCTCACAACACAACAGTAAATCAAAAGATAAAACCATACCACAAGTGGAGAGGTTCCACAAGCGGTGAGGGGAGGGGGGGCTCACCTGCATGAATAGTAGGACAGCACGCCAAATCGAAGTCTCTACGTCAGTTCACGGCGAGACTCCACAACATGAGCCAGCAGATAATATCTACACGACACTCAGTGTCCATACAGGGATCCTGTAACCCAAAGCCAAAATCAATTGTCTATACCAGCTCTCACAAGTATGCAAATGGAGAGATATGACAGCAAATATATCCAGTAAGAGCAAAGAGGGGGGTTGAAAAAGTGCTCCCTATAACGTGTGAATCACCCGTGCATATGGGCCCATTGCCCTTATAGTTTATGGTGGGTACCGTTATTGCTAAATCCCTCGGAACATGCAGTGAACTACATCACCAAATGCAACACCCAAAGAGTATGGGGCAGTCTGCAACCAAAATATTAGCCAACGTGCACCGTGCCTGTGGTTCATCACATACCTGCCGTTAATCAGGCCACGCGTGTGCAGAGTAAAAGTATGACAAAGCGGGAAGCAGATCCACGGCCATTTATAGACGTCTCAGAACGGAAATAAATCCACTTCAGCCCGGGATTGCGATTCCAAAAATAATTCTGTGCCATCTTCAAATCTGGGCTGATGAGAACAACATCATTAGTGATCTACAGCCGGGCTTTCAGAAGCACAAAAGTACTATAGACCAAACTTTTAGATAATTTTTATTGATTGAAATGTCTACAGTGTTTAAGCGTATGAACTTAAATGCAATTTTCGTTTGCCTGAAGACCGCCATTGATGTGGTCTCAAGAACCAAATTGTGACAGGTTCTTTTTAAAAAAAAGACCCCGCTCATCTGATTACTGTAATCCAGAAGCTGTATAGCAACGATAGAGCAGTAGTTAGATATGGCATGTCTGGCGAAACCACGGCCCCCTTCACTGTCCACAAGGGCAAAGACAGGGCTGCGTTCTTGCTCCCTTATTGTTTTGTATTTACATGGAAGAAATAAGAGCATCACTGCTAGAGGACAGCATGGACTGCCCAAAGATGGACCTGATAAATACCCTGCTCTCCTCTATGCAGACGATGCTGGTTTGCTATCCACCACACCTCAAGGGTTCAAATCCTGCTTAGCTACATTCTTGAAAAATGTGCTGACCTTGAGCCTCATCATGAGTTGGGCAGTATCCCGACTGGGGTACTGCCCAACTTTATTTGCGTTACTGCCCACCCATCTGGCGGTATTACTGCTGGGTCATGGGTTGGGCTGTAAATATTATTCCCCATTTCCCATTCAGTCCAATGGGAATTTTCAGTGCAATTATTGCCGGTGGTATTACCGCACAGTAATTGCGCCGAAAATCTGCATTTTTCTGGCTTTTTTATCCCCAGCTCTGAGCTGGGGGTAGACATGCCATACTCATGATTGGGAGGACCCTTAAATGCGGCGGTAACCTCATTACCACGACATTTAAGGGTTACCCTTAACTCACGATGAGGCCCCTTGACTTAAGTTTAAATGTCATCAAAACAAAGGTCTTGGGGCCTCATCACAAGTTGGACGATAGCCCTTAAATGCGGCATTAACAGTATTACTCCCTCACTTAAAGGCTAGCCAATCATGAGTTTGGCGCTAAATGGGCTGTTCTACCTCCAGCCGAAAATGCTCCATTCTGTCCAAGCAATCCAATGGGGAATGTGGATTTACCATTGATGCCCAACCCGTGATACGGCGCTAATAACGCGGGACCGGGTGATGCTAATGCAATTACAGTTGGGCGGTATTACGGCTGGCATACCGCCCAACTGGTGATGAGGCCCATGGTGTTTAAGCCAAGATATTCAAAACAGTGTAGATTAAACATTACTGTGAAAGGGCATCCTTTTGAACAGGTAAAATTGTATGACTATTTGGGCAACCACTTTAATAAATATGAGCTTGAAAAGTCATGCTCTAAGCTGAGGAAATATGCTGGAGTCGCATTGTCCTTTTTTAATAGACATTGGAGAGGGGCAATCTACCTGGCTGTTGAATAGTATGGTAAACAGGCTGTTCCTGCCATCCTCTATGGCTCAGAATTGTGGGGAAATTCCACTACTCTCACTCTTGCCAGGGTCGAAAACAAATTTGTGAAACAACTGCTACAGCTTCCCAGCTCAACTCCCAATGCTCTTATTCACCTGGAACTCGATTTGTGTCCAATCAGTGACTTTGCTTTTTTCTCCCAACGCTGTAGTGGGTGAGATTATGGAGTTGAAAAGCTTTGGGGAAATACTTAGACACCCTGAAACATCTCTTGGGGCAGATCTATCCCCTAGGTGGCCCACATGAAAAAAAGGTGTGTACAATCTCAATGAACCCAGCTTGGGGGAACAGATGTAAAACATAGAAATGGCTGCCTATCCAAGAATAGAGAAGGCTGCCTATACCAGAATAGAGAAGGCTGCCTATCCCAGAATAAAGAAGGCTGCCGTTGTCCTGTCAATGAAAATGATGACTGAAAATGCAAGTAGATTACACTATGGCCCAGGTTAGCTCTGTTTTAAACCAGAATGTGGTCTTGAATGTTAGTTGAATTATTTATCTTCAGGGTTAGCAAGATCCAGTTTTGTAAGATTGCGCTTTGGGACTTTAACAATTGCCACTCTGACCAGCTGCTGGGCCCTGGGAGGCTCAAAGGTTTGTCCACCATGCGGCATAGGAGACCAGACAGTGACCCATTTTTTGTTCCTATGTATGGTCACAAAGCCACTGAGGGTGAGATATTTATGCCGCTTTCTTAAGGTATCCGGTATTAGCTTGACTATTGAGGCACAGGATCTATGTAAAGGGACTATAGATCCATTTATAGTAAGTTGTGTTGACAAATATGTATATAGCGCTTGGCTATTAAGACAGAAAATAATGGACTTTGGGCCTCATTACACGGAAGGCGGTAATGGTTAACGGCCACCGTTAATGGTAACGGTGACCGTTAACCATTACCGCCTTACTACGAGGTCCCTTAGCGGGTTGGTGCTTTAACGCCTGCTTTTTGCAGGCGTTAAAAACCAACCCGCTAAGGGACCTCGGAGCTAATTACGGCACCGCAAAATTGCGGTGCCGTAATTAGCGCCTTCCCCATTCCCATAGAGCCCTATGGGGCAGAAATGGGAATGGGGAAGGGCAATGGCGGAAGGGGGATTTACCGCCCCACCAACCTTGGAATGGGGCGGTAAATCCCCTTTCCGCCAAGGCGGTGCCGGTAATTTACCGGCATGGTCCAGGGTGCTAATAGCACCCTGGATCACCGCCTTCCGTGTAATGAGGCCCTTTGTGTCAGAGGACAAATTAATATGATAAGACAAAGACACGAAATGCGGCCAACATGTTTTTAAATTGACAATGTGCTATAAATACTAACTCTGTTTTTTTATTGTTAAGTATCAGTGGGGCTGCAATCATGATCTCCCCACTGGATTTACCAAAGATATTGGGCCTCATTCCGACCCTGGCTGTAGTCGTCACGGCACGTAAAAACTACACAGCTGCCGCAAGAGTTGTGTTTTTTTCCAGCGCCTGGGTTTAGTACCTGGCTTGGTCGCGGAAGCCAGGCGCCGGAAAAAGTAACTCCCCATTCCCATTCAAATCCCATAGCATTCAATGGGAATGGGGAGGATGGAAGCACTGGCACGGTCAAAGTCTACAAAAAGGTGCCCTTCCGCCCACCAGGTCAGACCTGGTGGGCAGAAAGGCATCTGGCTTGCAGACTTGTACTCTGCCGGTCCGGTAACAACAGTGCCGGTGAGCCTACCGGCACCGTTGTTATCGGAACGGCAAGGTCGTAATGAGGCCCATTGTCTGTTCTTCTCTCTTTTTTTATCCATTTTATTGGGCACTTTGTACTTTTTCCACATGTAATGAATTTGGATGATTATGTTTTAACTATATTTTTATCATGTATGCTTTTTTATTTTTGTGACTTTTATGGCATTTTAGCCGAATACAGTTTTGATTGATTGATTGATTGATTGATTGATTGATTGATATAATATTGGTGTCAGAGTACACCTCTGTTTTAGTCCCACATTTGTGGCTCTTTTAGAAGCTAAAGATCCTTCTTTATTAAGTCTATGGAGGTCATTAGGACCTTGGAGGTAGCCATGCTGCTATTTGCGGCATGGATACCCTCGTTCCGGGTACCGGGTCCGGGTTCCTGGAATGGGGAAATACCAGGCCATTCTGACCTTGGAAGGCCCGGTATTTCCCCATTCCAGGAACCCATCCCCATTCCCATTCGAGCCCCCACAGGACTCAATGAGAACGGGCCCGTTGTTAGCATGCTGGACCGCTCGCGGGACCCGTAATGAGGCGGTAGGGGGTTAACGAGGCCGGCAGCTCCACCAGCCCCATTAACCCCCTACTGCCAAGGTTGTAATGACCTCCCATGTCTAGAGGAAGTACCAGAATAAAGTTCTTGGATGAGATGTAAGAAAGATTTATTCAAACCCCATCTTTTTCATTTCTCCCACAGTATTATCCGATCCACAGTATCAAAAACCCCAGCAAAATCGATATAACAGATATACAATACTTCGTTTTTTACTAAAATAGTCCAACGTATCAAAGAAAGGAGGCACCGTAAATTGGTCAATGTATTATGTCCACGGCGAAAGCCTGTTTGCTGATTCTTCATAATTACCGTCTCTAAAAGTCAATCATTGACCTTTTCCAATAATAAATATAAAAAATCTTAGATGATGTGTCAACCATCACCAAAAGGCAACAGGTGCAAGACAATTCATGTACGCCTTTCATAAAATTGGGTATTAGTATTGAGGACCTCCAAGAAGTTGGTACCATGCCATAATAATCTGTTGAAACAGTTGATAAATAATCTGTGCCTACATCAAAGGGGGCTCCTTTATAGGAACATTTGCCAATCCATCAGTCGTCAATCTCTATTTGTAAGCAGCTAGCATTGTAGTGTAGTTTCACTCAAGAGTCCTCTGTAGCAGGCAGCCCACTACAACAATGTAAATCTTGTACATGCTTACATCATTCTGTTTCGGATATGGGATTTATCTAATATTTTTCTGTCATATTAGCCTGATATCAATTATAAATTGACCAAAATGTACGCATATTCGTATCCTTAAGTACCCTAACTAGAATATGGCCCTGTGCACTATTGTGGCCTCTCAGCCAATTTTGATGGGCAGTTTTTAGTCTTTTAGATTCACAGTGTATATCTGTACTAGATAAATTAGCTTTTTTATTAGCATTTTTAACTTATATCTCATCTCCATTTTCTTATGTGCTATACATATGGCATGTATTCCACCATCCTTTCGTTAGGGATAACTGATATATTTTTTAAATAACTGGACATGCTTCCACAAACCTGCTTCACCATATCATAAAAATCAGTCTGCAAAAAAGGAATTAAAGAATCACCCTTCAGGAATATTCCACCTACAAAACAGTTAAAACATTTTTATATTTCTGCTTGTCCAGCTAATCCTGTTTCCCGAATCCCCCACAGTATACGATTCTTGCAATTTTTTACATTGATTAACATACATCCAAGTCATGGGAAAACTCAATATTCGATGATCACTAACATCATTATCTATGAGGAGTTTAAAGGATGTAACCTTATGGAACAGATCCAAATGGTAAAACAACATAGTGAACCCATGAACGAAATTGACCATTTGACGAGTTATAATTGTTATCAGGCAAAGCATTTTTGTCTAGCATAAGTTGACCCAGACCCTGTCTTTCCAAAAGTTGGTTACACATTTTGCAAGACAAATTACTGGTTTTGGAGAAAGCATCCCCTTCCAAAGCAATTACACGTTGATCCTAAGAAGATATCCCAAGATGACTAATTTCTTTTATATCAAACAGGTTTAAAACAGCGTTGAAATTTAAAATCACCAGCAATAAGAAAAAGACCCTGGGAAGAGATATCCATCCATGTATGAGCAAGTCAATGGACCTCATTATAAGTTTGCGGGTCCGGAAACAAGGGTGCCGGTAAGCTCACCGGCACCCTTGGTTCTGGACCGGCAAAGTCTGTGTTTGCCTGCCATGGCCACTGTGCTAAACAGGTCTGACCCTGCCGGGCGCAGCGGCCATGGTAGGCAAACACTTCACGGAAGCGCTGGCACAGTTAGCAACGTTGTTGGACCTTCTGTGTCCCGAGAGTCCTATGCAAATGAGGACTTACATCTTGCCAGGGCCTGTCTACACGGGCCGCCGGATTTGTAATCTCCTGGTGGCACCGGGAAGTCAGGCGCTGGTAAAATTGAGGCCCAATGTCTTTTGTCATGCAAAGTGTCCTTAGGGCATCCGGTGGATCATATGAATTTATGATCAGCCACTGCTGAGACAGAGAAACAACATAAGTAGTCAACTGCCAGATAGCTGTGGGTGGGTGTTAAGCAAGTATGTACTAAGCTCCCAAAAGATTCCCTGCGCAATAGCCAAGTCATGCAAATCGGGGGTTCTTCTGGGTTCCCTGGGTTCCCTGACCTAAAAGACTGCCCGACCTATCAAGATGGGTGGGGGCATTAATGGTGCAACATTCACCATAAACTGTGTCTTCCCCTGTTGCCCCAGTCGTAGAACCTATGTTGCAAGGGAATCCTCTGCGGTCCTAAGTGACCAATTCCCCACTGAAGTAGCAGGCCCGACGACTACATCCAATGTATTTTGAATCTTAATTTTAAAATGTATTTTCAGGCATCATTTTATAATTTGTATTTTATTCGTAATGTGTGACTCATTATCAAGAGATAGGTGTTAGATTTGAATGGAATAATTACTAAGTTGTGAAGAAAGCTCTGGGTGTGGCTTTCCGTAGAGTCAGAGTAAAGCATTTAGTGAAGTCGTAAATATGTATGTGAGCGCTGCTGTGGGTGAAGCTGTGGGTGTAGTTGTGAGTTGTCCTATCGTTAGAATTGTGAGTGGACCTTTGCGTGAAGTTGTGATTGAACGCAAAACATTTTCTTTTTTGAAAATTAAGGATTTTCATGTGTGTGTGTGTGTGTGTGTGTAGAATTGATGCTGCATTTGCCACTTTGGTTCACGCAGAACCTGGGAAGGTTTCTTCTGTGCTGGTTTCAGTTATCGTGTTATCCTCTGTGTTATGCAACAACTGGGGATGCTGGAGTGAACCAAATACTCTGGTGAACATTACAGTACCGTAGGCACGTGCTCAACTGGTACGTGTTTTCTTCAGCTCATTGAAGTTGAGCCATTCCATCATGTTCACGGAGATAAACAATGACATCTGTGTTGTCAGTGTGCATACTTTGCTTTACCAGAGCATGTGCGCATGCACAGCACACTCACAGGGTTTAGTTTGAAAGGGGGAGAGGAGGGTCGTGCACACAATCAGCCTCCTCACTGTGTGAGTAATTCTGATATCCAAAGCGCCTTACTGAAGGGCCCTAACCCATTCCAAACACATGTTTTGCCTCTGGACTAACACTGCATTAGCAAACGAACACCCACTTCTTCCTAAATTCATCTGCAACTTTTCCAAGCACCCCAGCAGTGGTTGAGAAGAACCCTTTAACTTGGTGATGGGAGACGTGGCCCCTGTGTGCCACAGGTGCAGTTCATCTGAGGTGCACTTGTTGAACACTGGGGCCATCAGTAGTGAGGCCCAATATTGGCAGTTAATGGAATCAGAGAAACATTGAGATTCACAATTCACTCAATGTGCTTATTTACACAGATGTTCTCCTGATGAAAAGTTGAAAGTGAACGTGTAGAGATTAACATAAGAATGCAATATACACATCAAGATGAATGTTCCAGAAATGAGAGCAATGGGAGAGCTATGTATGATGGACTAAGATATTCTACTATACATTAGAATACAGAACTGCAAAGTGTATAGAACTACCCTTGGAATAATATGCAGATATAACAGTCTTATATTGTGAATCAGCACAGACGTTTTGACACATAAAGGCTGCAGTCCTCATTGCCTGAGTGATCATGGGGCTTAGGATCCAGCTGTCGATGAAACATATATAGGTTGAAGTGTTGCTACTGAACGTATCCCCCTGACACAAACAAGTTGCATTTTTAGTTGTACTCTTTATTCTACTTCATCTCAGCTACAAAACCCTTTCTTACTTCTCTTTCAGGATATCCCGAATCAGAAGGAACTTATAAGTGTTAGTTTGTGATCCCTGGTGGAATGTTTGACTAGTATGCAGTTCTATAATTGTCACTTACATTCTGCTGATCACAGTCTTTTCTAAATAGGTACCTCACAGAGAACGTGTTTGATGTTTCTCATATTCCCATATGCGTAGAAATTAGCTCTGAGGAACAGATTGAAATGCAGGCAATTTCACAATGATCTGCATTAAACAACTGTCGTCCTCATTTAATGATGCATAATTGTTAGAAATGATAAAAGTGATTTTCTCTAACCGGGTCAATTTGCGAAGACCTATTAGCATACGCTGGCAATGCAAGACCTGACACCGCAACTTTTTATGCCATATTTCACACATGACTACACTGAATATTTGGCCTCCAGTCATCCAAAGATATAATGAATACTGCTGCACTGACCATGTAGTCTTACATGGGTATAAAAGAGTGACTTGTGAGGAGCTTATCTCTGAAGCATGTCCCTTCTTGAGCACTGGTCTAATGAAAACTGTGTGATGATATTATGCTGTGTACTATATATATGTACTTTCCTAAAACCCCCCGGAGCTCATTTTTCGGATGAGCGTAACTTAAATGTATGACATAAAAGCCTTGCGTAAGGCTCTTACGCTATGTATTTACATTAGAGCTATTTTTCGTCCATTTGTAAGGGGAGAGGAGGTGCGTTTCTGCCCCCTCCCTTCCTCTCTGGTATACAAATCCCCCAGCATTTTCATACCGGCCAAAATGCTAGGGATTCATATAGGGCACGGAGGCTTTATATGCCAGCATAAAGCAGGCAAACTCCGTAAAGAATCAATCACAGGCAGGCAGCATGTACAATTAAATACTGCCTACCATGCTCTCATTGAAGGCAGCGTTTACTCATTTGCACGGCGGAGTGCAAATGTGCAGGGCAAAATGTGACATACAAGCGTGTATGCTGCCTTTTGCCCTGGACATTTGCACTCTGCTGTGAAAATGACCAAGTGTTGGCAGCAGGGAGCTGTTGGAGATATCTATGTGGTGACAATCAATAAATGGAATTCTCTTCCTCCCCAATTAAGAGCGCCACACCGATATTCCTTTTATGTTCAATCTAGTCCCCTCTGTGATTCAGATCCTTCACCCTTTAGTAATAGCTAAGCCAATAACCGGGCCAGCATATAGAAAGAATATATATTTAATAATGAATAGGAAAATGAATATTTGCACAAAATCACAACTCTTGCCACCTCAATCTGTGGCCCAAATGCTTTCCTTTCCTAACAATTCTCTTTTCATGCAACTTGAAAACACCAGTTGGTTTAGGATAACTCAGATAAGATAAAGGACGTAATTTGTGTTCGCCAGCACCCCCACCCCCCATAAGTGAGGGGCACCTGCCAGCAGGCCCCCACTCATGTGCCCCTGCACCCCCACCCCCCAGCATTGACAAGCACCTGCCAGCAGGCCCCGACACATGTCCTCCAGCCCCCCCCACCCCTCCATCATTGACAGGCACCTGCCAGCTGGCCCCGACACATGTCCCCCCGCCCCCCCCACCCCACCAGCATTGACAGGCACTGGCCAGCAGGCCCCGACACATGTCCCCCAGCCCCCTCACCCCCCCCCATCATTGACAGCCACCTGCCGGCAGGCCCCGACACATGTCCCCCAGCCAACACGTCATCACAATCTAGATCCCTGGCTCTTATGGCCACCCAAATTCCACCCCACGCCACCCCAGTCCAAATACCCAACCAAGCTTTACATCCACTCCAAATTGAAATCCCCATTACATGATAGATCACAAATAAGCAGTATGTGCATGAGTACAAGTTTGTCAGACCCACACGATGGCAACACATGACTGAGAAAACCCACATTGTGACATGCATGAAACCAATGAGAGAAGTCCACAGATTGAAGTAAGAAACAAAAATGTATTCAAGTCAAAATGAAGGGAATGAAATCAAAACACACAATAATGCCAATAATAATCAAAATGCAGCATGTCCCAAAAACTGATCAATAAATAAAATGAGAATCCAAATTAATCCAAATGAAAATGTGTCCAAAGTCACCGTCCAACAAAGCAAATCCAAAAGGAAAGAAAAGCGTAATATCCATTGCTCCATGGTGAAGAAAAAAAAAGATGAAGGAGAAAAATCCACTGTAAAACTATGTACAAATAGCAAATCCAGGGTCCATGAGCCCAACGACATAAATGAAACCTACAATGAAACCTACCTAATTACTAACTATATACAAAAATGTGGGGCATAGTCCATGCGCCCCAAATGAAAGAAAAAAGAAATGAAACTTAACACTAATGAACTGTATACAATGGCGGCGGGCAAGTCCAACGGCTCACTTGTTGATGTCATGGGCCAGGGCATCATTGAACTCCTGTTCAATGTCTTGGAGGCGGGCCTGTTCTCTGGCCCGAGGTCTCGCAGGGATAACGCCATGTCCACCGCCAACTCCCTGCGAATTCCCTCGAGGCACTCAGCCCGACACAGCACCCTGCGCATGGAGTTCTCCGCCCTGACCATTGTGAGCTGTGCCTCCTCCGCCCGCCGCCGCTCTGCACCTATCTGCTGGCCCAACCGCTGCCGCATGGAAGACACTCCCATTCCAGGGTCCTCCTGCCCTCGGCCGATGCGTGCCCCTCTGATGTAGATGGCCCCGAGCCATGATGCCTCCCACGTTGAGCCTGCCGCTGCCTCCGACGCAACTGCCTCTGCCAGCACAACGGCATCTAGGCTGATGGAATCCACCGACGCTGTCGTGCACGTGCCCTGCCCGATGATGCCAGCACTTCCTCCATCTGCTGGGGTCCAGTTGCTGTGGTGTCCACCCCTGCTGGACCGCCGACTCCCGAATGTGGCAGCAATGGGATCCCCACCGAGCTGGCTGCGTTGGTCAGGGCAGGTCCACAGGGGGCCCTGGTGGCATCTGGGCCGGAAGACGGCATGGAGAACGACTGGTGCATAGTCTCCACAGAGGAGGAGAGGGCCGCCAGAGTGGCCGACACATGTACAAAACCCCCAACCATGGACACTCCCAACTGGGCCACGTTGGCACGCTGCTCTTCATGATGACGTGCGTGCTCCCCCCAGGAAGCACGCACATCATCACGAATGTCACGCATGCACAACGCAACACCAATCAGGATCTTCTCCATACGGCCAGGGGTCCCCTCGTCCGCAGGTAGAGGAGTGTCAGATGACATGGACATCCCCCCTACCTGCGGACGGGCCTGGGATGGGGCATCCCTGCTGGTGCATGGTGGTGCAGTCACAGTGTCAGGGACAGTGACATGCACAGGCCCCTCCACGGCGACCTGTGCTGCCTCCTGCCCCTGCCCCATCACTGCACCACTTGCACCAGTGGTCCCACCCCCACCAGGCCCCATGTGCGGCTCAGTAGCGGCCTCCTCCTCCTCTGTGGAAACCACCAACCTGGATGGCTCCACACCGTCTTCTGCCGTTGCAAGCCCCTGTGGGGGCTCACCCACCCCTTCCGCTGCAGCCGTGGTGGCAGACACAGCACCAGTCCCCTCACTCCCAGACGATGGTAATTTCTGGGAGGGTGACTGGGCCTTGCGTCGCCGGCCGGTGGGGGCATCCCCGCCACTTTGCTCCACAGCGCCGTCTCCGCCCTCTTCATCACTTGCCACTGTGTAGAGGGAGACATAGAACACAAGCATCAGGGTACTGTACAATGGCCACCTAGACAGGAAGCAATAGCAGATGAGTGGCACTGTCAAACATCACTTCCATCATGTCCCTCCACAACACATGGGTCAGTGCAGGCAAAACACATGCAGTAACAGGCATGGTGCATGCTATGAAGATTAGCATACATGTCCAACAGGAGGGGAAGATGCTGAAACATACAATGCTGGTTTGAAACTCACATGCATCATGGGTCATGCCTATCACATGCACACAATTCACCGTAGTTTCATCCATCTGGCCTCGTACACCCCAGACACAGTGGATACAAGGATGAGTGAATCTGAACATTGTCACAGACATGTGTCATGCATCCATGGCATTTACAAGTCACAGACACGCAAGACAGACACACAGACATGGACACCATACATGTCCATGACAGCAGCACCCATCTCTCACACCCCATCCATGTCCAATAACAGAGACAGGCATGCATTAATGTGTGCATTCCGCATGCTGCTCCGCATGTTGCATTGTGACACATGCACCTACCATGTGGTTCACACATTACTGGTCTCACATGCATGACCATGATGTCCCTGCACACACACATACGTACATGGCCTATGTCACACATACAGGCAAGTATCAGACAACCAGCACCCTGCAACATGCCCTGTCTCATACAGCAATGCTTGGCCACTTACCGCTCAACTCCAGACAGGTCTGCCCCTGAAGGATCTGGGCGTGGAGCGCTGGGCCTACGCGTTCCAGGACCCTCATCTGGATGGTACTCATGCTGCCCCGGCGCCCCTACACGAGGCGGCGGGCCTTTATGAGGGTCCTGGACCTCAAGTCCTCCCAGCGCTTCTTGACTTGCTTGATTTTGCGGGTTGCCACCCCCTCCGCGTTGATGGCAACCACAAAGTCGTCTCAGATCCTATCCCGTCCTTCCTTGTTGGCACGTGATGTTCCGAAAAGGGCATCATAATGCCCCAGAACATGCTCCACCAGGACACCAACTTCCTTCTGCTGAAGCTGGTGGCCCTCTGCCCCTCTGGCTGGGGGTCGCCAGTGGTCTCAGTTGGCGTTTGCCTCGACATGCCGACCCCCGAGGCAGGCGTGGGTGGGCAACTGTGTCCTGGGGCTGGGCTGTGGAGCGATGGTATCCCAGTCGGGAGTCTTCTGTTCCAGCAGCGGTGGACACAGCAACTGGACCCCTGCAGATGGCTGATGTGCAGGCACCAAATAGCAGGGCACGTGGGCAGCAGGCAGTCAGGCAGCAGCAGATGGCAGGTGGGAGCGTGCTCGGGGCTCTGGGGGGGCAGGAAAATGGCCTTCAGGGCAGGAGCCTGGTCTTCCGTGTGTTTTCACGTGGCCAGCTTGATACGGAGTGATTTGGCACGTGAAAAAATTGCACGTCAGCGTGTAATTCGAGGAAAGGCCCTTCACGCGTAAGCGCTTCTGTGATGTGATGTGTATGGGCGTGCGCGGGCATTTCCCTGTGACGTGGGCATAGTGGATTAGCGCGCGTGAAAAAAATGCACGTCCCCGTGTGAATGCGTGTAATCCGAGGAAAGGGCCTACGCGTGTAAGTGACGTGACACGCGCGGGCGTTTCCCTCAGCATGGGTTAAAGGTGAGCGGGGCCAGCAGTTCGCTGTACGTGCCTTTCGTGGAGACCGACGTGTGTTGCTGCTTCGTGTTGTTTCGCGCGCCATCACAACTTCACAGCTATCAAGGACATATCACTTCCTTTGGCGGGGGTATTGGCTAAGCGTGTTTTTCTGCATCGCGCTAGTCAGACGGTGAGTCACACACGCTATTTTTCCCACTGCGGGTGCCCCTGTGTATCGCACTGTTTTTGATGTCATAGTAGCCTGCATGTCCCACGCGTACACATTTTTCGTGTTACTGGGTGCCACCGCATACTGTGGGAGGTTGATTCCACGCACGTAGGCTGCAGGGTTCCGTGCACAGTTTTCCAGCAGTTTTGGGGTGCCTGAGCATTGCGTGACCCATCACTACATCACCGGGGTCACATACAGCCTTGCAAGTGCAGGGGGGCTGCTTACATCTTGATTCCCACGCCCTTCACCCCAATTGCCCAGGTCAATTGTGGTGTACACCTCCCATTGGCACTACTACATCTGTGCCATGGTTGGGAGGACACCAAATGTGAGGGGCGCCTGAGCTGGGCGTACTCCTCGTGGCGGGCGTGTTGGCAAGTGCAGGGGCAGATGCACCCAACAACACCCCGGTTGTGAGTCTGCCAACCAGGACAGTTGCGGTCAATGACCCTGCCACAGCGGATGTTGCTGCGCAGGATCCATTAGAGGGCACCCAGCTGCCACTGACAGAAGTCAGGCCTTTGGTCATCCCTCCACCTGCCACTCCCTTCGCTCAATCCACCAAACCCACTGGCCATACTGGTCAGGGCGACATTAGCCAGCCAGGGTCTGAGCCACAATCCAAGAGGAGGAAGGTTGCACCTGCAGCACAGGCTGGGACCCCACACACAGCCACGACCTCCTGCACATCGAGGAAGAAGCCTTTCTGCAACCAGGAACTGGACTTCCTCGTGGGCTACGTGCAGGGCCACAGCTGTGACATGCTAGTGGGTGCCAATAGTCAGACTGCGGCTGCCCAACGTGATACCCACTGGAAGCATGTTGCGGAACATGTCAGTGCATTCGGCCATGAGGTGCGCACGGCGCAAGAGTGCAAAAAGCGTTGGAATGACATCAAATGCAGCGCTAAGGCTAAGCGTGCCTCAAATAACAACTTGACTCTGGTGACTGGCGGTGGGCCTGCACCAGAGGAGGAAGTCCTCACTCCGCATGAGTCACTCGTTGCAGAGTTCATACCATCTGAATCGGTCGAAGGAGTGGGAGAGATGCCGGACTTTGATGCCCAGTCCAGTGAGTGTTGATGCATGTTTGTTGAGGATGTGTGATTGTGGGATGTGTTGTGCATGATTGTCACTACATGTGACGTGTACATGGTTCTGATGTGCAAGTAATGCAATGCTTCTGTGATGCATGTCTGCTCTGCTGGATGGTGGACATGTGGAGCAGACAGGGACTGTCCGCATCAACACTATTGCACCCTACTCACATGCTGGTTACCAGTATACCCCTCCGGTCCATCTTCCAGCTCACTGGCCCTTCTGCATGTAGCGTGGGGTGACCTTCCTCTCAGCCCAGGCACGATGTCATAGCATGACTGACGTGCATGTGTCCTCTGCCTGCATGCGGGTACTCCATGTAGGCATGCTCCCTTGCCCCTCCACCCCCCGCTCTGCACCCCAATTCCACCTTTGCACTGGTCTGCTTCAATATTGCCGTTGGGTACTTCCCTGTTAATGCGTCCTGTGTACATGCTAACTTCCCGCAACCAATCTGCCAGATGCTGTGTGGTACAGCCTTAGTACTTGATGCAGGGTATCTCACTTGTACTGTGCAGAGGTCAGATGCCCCGCAGGGACATAAGTGCCCATTCATGCTCCATGTGCATTGCACGCATGGCCCTATGTGTCCTTGACCGGATGATCACTGTAATACAAGTCCTGGGTGACATACATTGCATGTCATTTCATCAGCCTTCCCATGTCAACTGTGGCTCAGTACTGCGTGGCACACATGTTTACGGTCTGACAATCTGGGTGGGTCACAGGCCTCAGCCTGTTTAATGGCCAATGACTCTGTCCAACTGGTGTCGTGTCTTCTTCACACGTGGGTGGCCTCCAGACGTTTCATCATGTGTCCTGCTTACTGTCACATCATCATTTGCAGTGTTGTTACTTGACTCACATGAAGCTGTTGATGCTAGTCAACATTGCCTGTCAATACACAGGTCTATGGTCAGCCTTTTGATACCATGCTAGGCATCCATGCTTTTGCATTTGGGTGGAGGGGTGCTTGGCTTGTATATATGCTACCCATTGAATGCACATTGCACGTGATGCCTGAAGTTGACCTTGCACTGCCTTCACATTTTCTGACACACACCATGAAGTACTTGTACATGTAGGTAGTGAGTAACATACACATTGGCTGCACTGCATAGACCCACTTCAATGCAAACTGCCACCTTTCAACAGGTCTGATCACAGAAGCAATTCCAAGTTGACCCAGCATGCATGCCAGGTTCTATTTTGTTTGTCACATGTCTGCCTGATGTTGTCGGTGTGTGTGTGTGTTGTGTGCTTCTGACATGTGTAGTGACCTTTTTTCTCTATATTTTTCAGATGATGACGCAATGGAGCCGGAGGATGGTGTTGTCATGCCAGGCACAGGGTTGTTATCACTACATCAACCCAGCACAAGTGGGGGTCGTGGGGTGGCAGGCCACGAAAACCCCCAAGTGCTACAGGCCATCTTGTCTCTGGCTGCCTATGAGTCCAGCCCTGATGACGACTCTGACATCCATGTCGAGTTGGATGAGCATCAGGTCCATGTGTCAGGGGTGAGTGATTCTGATGTGGACACACCTCTGTCCGTGACACCTGCACTGAGGGGTCAGACAGTCTTGGAACCTCCGCCCGTGGTGGATCGGGACGCAGGGTCACCCTCCACACCAGTCACTGATGTGCCTGGGACATCACGTCGACGGGGGCATGTAGTCGTGCAGCCGCGGGCAGTGCCAACACGATGAGGACACCCGGTCCTTGGGTCCCGCAGGGGTCAAGCCCAGCAACGCGGTCACCGCGCGCAACCGCAGTATACTGAGTGGGAGCAAGACATGACTGCCAATTCAGAACGGCAGGGGGCAGCAATGGAGAACATCGCTGAGAGCATGGAGCGTGTGGCTCAATCCGTGCTCGCCCCTGCTAGGCAGGTGCTTCTCCAGCAGCAGGCGGCACAGTCCACGGCCCACTCGCTTAGGCTGGGCAAGGCAGCCTCAGACAGGGGACGCCAGGCTGAAATGTCGTCTCTGCGTCAAGCAATTGCTGCTCACGCAGAGGCACACATGGAGGCCCTGAGGGAGGAGTATGCTTCCCTCAAATCCACTCTGGGTGTCCTTCTGATGTCCCAGAGGGAGCGGTCAGAGGAGAGGTTTGCACAGCTTGAGCGTACCATCTCGGCTGAGCTACAGGCTTACCGGGAGGTGCAGCGGTTGTCCAGCCAGGCCTTGCAGGAGGAACTCTGTGTTACACGTGCTACCTTGCAAGAGGAAGCACGTGTATCACGGGCGGTTTTGCATGCAGACCTACAAGTCATCGCCACACAGAACCAGGCTCACCCGTCCGGCAGACTTGCTGCCGATGAGGGGCAACCTGCGGCTAGGCGTGGCCAGGCTTCTGTGCCACGTCCTCCTTTCCAGGATGAGCCAGACTCGGTCGACAATCTATCTCCCACAAAGGTCGGGCTGTGCAGGCGTTGAGCCCATGGAGGTTTTTATTTTGCTCAGCATCATCGCATGTGGGTGTTGAGCAGCACCCTGTACCTCCCCCATCCTGGGTGCCCCCCCCGGGTCGTATGTGGCCATTTTTGATTTTTCTTTTAGTTTAGTTAGTTAAGTTTCTGTTTGATAGTTAGTTTAATTAGGTAATGTAGGTTTTTCATAGTTAGTGTAATTAGTTAATATAGTTTAAAATTGCTTGTCTATTGTGCTTTCATGTGACAGTGTAGTGATTTGTGGCTTTTGAAAGCATCCCGTGTCTGTTCCAGCTGGGCCCTTCAGGCTTGTCTTGTGTATGTGTTTGCTGCTTGGGGTCTTTGACTCACATATGCCACTCCTGCTTCCCTTATCCATGGGCTCGCAAGGATGGTTTGGTGTAACAGCCTATTACACAAGGGTTTTGGACTGTCATATCTGTGGCATGTCTGCTGCTGTGGAACTTGTGTTAACACCACTAGTGGAGATGATTGGCATGTTATTGACCACTGTTCTGCTTTTGCTAGATGGGGTGTTTCATGATTCATGTGTACATTCATTGCTATGCATTGTGTAGTATGTTTCTTATCTTTACTGTACATGTGCTTGTTGCAATTCATGCCGTAGTGTGTTCCACACGTTGGCTGTGAAAGACGGACTGAAGGTGTGATTTCTGATGTACGTCTCTGGCATGGTCCAGTGATGTGATGCCTGAAGACACACAGATGAATCTAATTATTTTTTTTTATTTATTTTTTACATAGTTTATTATTAAACTTTTTGTAATAGACATCCTCCTACTCCATGGCAACGGCCCTTTTCCCCCCATTAGTCCTTGTACATCGAGCACATCAATAAAGTTTATCACCGAGCACGTAAGGTGGACCGAGCTCCCACTCAGGATTCTATACCACCAGTCCTCCATGTTTTCATTTCTCGGTGCATATTTGCTCAAGTGTATGGATCTTATAGATCTAAGTTTGGGGCAAGCAACTACTAAGTGTCTCACAGTTTCAATTTCGTTTTGACAAAATCTGCACCAGTTGTCAAAAGTCTCTGGATCCTTTCTTCTTAGTAAGATTTCCTTTGTTCTTAACGCATTCATTCGTAATCGAAGAAAGCGATCACGATGGTGTCTTGATGGGAACTGTAGGAGATATCCCGGCATCTTGTTAATTTTGTTAATTGTCGGTCCAAGTTTAGGCGCGGATACCTGGCTTTCCATAATGTCCATGTTTCGTGCCCATGCCCATTCTTTTATTTTTTTTCTTGCTATTTGTGGGCATTTTATCAATGTTTCTTTGCTAATATTAGCTGCTAACATGATTTCATGTAGCTTCGCAGACCAATTTGCGAGTATTCCCCCAGCAACTCGCTCGTCGTCCATCGCCAGGATCGCATAGGCAGGTTCTTTGTTCGTTATTAGCGTCTTTCTCAATAGTGCTAATGATTTCCAGATCACAGTTGTATGTAGGTCATCCAGAGCTAATTCATGCCTTATTACCGAGATAGAAAGACAGTTTGGTAACCTTAGAACACGTCTCCAGAACTGACCTTCCAGTTTTGCCCACATTTTGTAGTCAAGGTTCCAACCAGATTCGGCTCCTTAGGTGATGGATGGAATTACTTTTTGTAGATAGAATAAACAGATCAGAGTTAGAGAAAATTTGCCAAAGAGATTGTGAATTCTTACTCCTTGGGTTGCCAGAATATTCATCCGGTAATCCACATAATTGGTCCAGATCTTCTCACATATCGAGGCAGATATCATTATGCCCAGATATCTAATTTCCGTTACTTCTTCTATCATCGTGTTTCCAATTCTCCAAGTAAAACGATTTTTCTTTGAGCCTTTCTGCGATCCGATTTTCATGATTTTTGTTTTAGATGTATTTATAGACAAATGGTTTAACTTCATATACTGATGTAATTTGTATAGCAGACGTTGTAGGCCAATCTGCGTGGTGTCTACTAGAATTAAGTCATCCGTATATATTAGACAGTTTATTTGGGATCCGTTTAATTTAGGTGGAAAGCAACGAACATCACTCAGGGCTACTGGAATGTCCGCGATGAACAGCTTAAATAAGCAAGCTGCAATTGGGCATCCTTGCTTGACCCCTCTTTGGGTCTTCATTTTCTCTGATAGTTGCCCTGCTTCGTTCAGCCTTATCTGGATGGTTGTGGCAGTGTGTAATGCTATGATAGGGAACAAGATCTCATGAGGGCACTTCTAGTTTTTTAGTTTCGCCCACAGCAGTTCCCGGTCGATGCAATCAAAGGCTTGATGACAATCTATGAATGCTATAAACAGCTTTGTTTTTCTTGCCAAAGCATTCAGTTTTAATATGTTAAGCAAAGTCAGGTTGTTTTCAGTGCCAACGCCTTTAGTAAATCCAGTTTGTCTACAATCTGTGATTCTACTTGTGTTGGCCCACTTGGTTAATTTTTTTTGCAAAAAATTCGCAAACACCTTGCCGATTGTATCCAGCAAGGCGATCGGGCGATAATTAGCTGGGTTTGCCCGGTCGCCTTTCTTGAAAATCGGCACTATGATCGCGGATGTCCAAGATGCTGGAATTTCTCTATACCTTGCGATCTTAGCAAATAGAATCTCGATGAATTTCGACCATTACAATTTATCTTGTTTGATCATGACATTAGTAATGCCATCCGGGCCAGCTGCTCGTGAATTATTCAGTCTTTCAATTGCAAATAGTATGTCATCAGCAGATTCAGTACAGTCCCACTTTACGGACCTTAAGTCATACTGTTTAACATCAACTTCTACATCTCCTAAGAAGACCTTGTTGAAATGTTGGTTCCACTCTGCTTCTGTCACCACGTTTGCCATTCTGATGCTTTGGTTGGCCGTTCAGTTATTAAGTATTTGCCAAATGCCTCTGCATTTGTGAGATTTCAGCAAATTCAGCATTACTTCTCCCCGTTCTTGATCACGTTGATACTTGAATGCTTTGGACCAATTGCGGTACGATTGTCTCTGTTTTTTAATCAGGCTAATGCTGTCGCTGCCGCCTTGTGTTTTCAAGTTGCGTATGTCACGTTTTAGTCTCTTTTTTTCTTCATTTACTTTCGTGCTCCATTCGTGGGTGTGCACTTTCTCAGAATTTTTCTTCCACAGAGTCTGGACATTTTTCCGAGGTAAAAGCGACACGTAATCTACATTACTGCCGATCATGCTATTCGCTGTATCTAGTTTCTCAGTGAGGCTATATATTTGGGCAGCAGACAGTCGTAGCCTATTTTTCCCATTATTTACTTCAAGATCTTGTGGTGATATCAGCTTTTTTTGTCCCGATGTTAACTTCAAGTATATTGCCAATAAATCATGGTCGCTGTTTTTAGATGGGATTACATTCATTTCTTTAATTGTATCCCAAGCGTGTTTCGATACCCAGATGTAATCTAGTACCTTTGCGTTGCCCATGTTATGCCATGTGTTTTTCGGTGGCCTGTCGCCATCAATTTGTCCATTCACCATGTCGCAGTCATAGGACTCCATAATGTTGTCCCAGACTTTCCTTCTATCCTGGATTGTAGAGCCATGAGTTCGGGTGTTGTTCATCCGGCCACCCTTCTTGTCAAACCACGTCAAGTTCATATCGCCACATATAATGATCATGGTATTAGACTTTTCTTGCATGTGTTTTTCTAGCGAGATTGCTACCGTGTCTGCGAACTTCTTAGTTGTGATCATCACCGGGTTCCAATACACATTTAGTACTAGGATGTGTTGCTGTGATTTCCCACTGCATCCTTTCGGCTGCAATAGCGTGCATTGCACAAACGTGTTGGGATTTTCGCTTGTGAGCACCTCCCAGTCGCAGCCAATTCTCATCATGGTTATCAAACCAGAAAACGGTCGTCCATGGGCATTTTTTCCTGCTGGATTTAACATAGTGACATAGCCATCTTTCACTGGCGGGCTCCTTAACCACGTTTCCTGCAAACATATTATTAAGTTGTCTTCCAACTCGATTGGGAAGCTTTCATAAAGATGACAAAAGCCTCTCGTATTCCAAGAGACCAATGAAAGCGCTTTTTGTTCCTTTTCAACTGTCAGCTACTGAGTAATCTCCCCATGTTTGTTAGGTTTCGAAGAGTGCTGTGGATGGGGTTCTGTTCTCAATTGTTGTCTTAATTCGTATTTCCGTTGCTCTTGGTTCGGTACTCTGTGACCCACCCTGTTTGATGCTTTCCTCTCACCCAGGGATACATGTCTTGGTGGTTCATTCATAGATTCGCTTATCTCAAAGCCAAGCTGCAATATTTCATCTTTTGCTTCCAAGATTACCTTACGCACTGCATAAGAAGATATGTGTAAGTAGACTTGATCGGCGTGCTCTTCGGACATGTATTCAATGATCGCAGTTCTCAGTGCCGGCACCGAGTGTAGAAGACACATTACATTTCTTCTGTTCAAATTCACATCAGGGTCGTCTTTAAGTATGTTCATAATTGCGATTCATGGAATTCTCTCATTTCGAGGCTCACGGTCCCTTGAACTGTGATTCTTTGCCTCATTTAATCTCTGTCCAGCTGTTAATTTTGGGTTCAGACTTCTCAGGTTGTTTTTACCACCTTGTTTACCTTGTGCAGGCAGGCCATCACTTGGCAATTTGATATTTGACCGCGCGTTACTAGTAACGGTCCTGGGCGCCTTTGTAGTGCCCTGATCGTGCTTTCTCTGTGGGACGGCACCCATAGGGTCTGATTTTGCTTTTAAGATCCATGGATTTTCCAGCACTGACATCTCAGATTTGAGGGACTCATTTGTGTCAGAGCTGCTCACCGTGCTGTTCAACATATTTGAATGGTTTGCTTCGCATTCATCCTCGGTTGAGTATGTAGATAGATTGCAAAGGTCAATTGATGGAGTTCCCGTTAAGCTTACCAGATCATCCGATTCCAGTCTTTGTCGTTTTTTGGGATTTCCCTTTTCTTCTGAAGTTTCTGCCACATCTTTGCCAGTTCTTTTCAACCCTTTGGAGACCTGCGGTACATTACTTTTAATAAAGAGGTTCGATTTGACTGGAGTCGTTAAGTTGCGTATAAATTTCCTTGATTTACTAGCTTGTTGGCGAGGTTCTCAATTGTTCTTCTTATCTTTCCGTTTTTTCAGAGTGATGTTTATTGGCTGCATGTTTTTTGATTTCGTGGTATTTGCTTTTCCTTTATTTGAGTTGGTGTCTGACCCACTAAAGTTTTTGGCTGTCCCATTAAAGATCCCAAAGGTGAGGCTTGGGTTGGCGCATTTCTTGGGTTCCAGTTTCTTTTGCTCAGTTGCCACCACTACTTGCTTAGGTTTGAGAGACACTGTTGATGATTGCTCTGCTCTAGCTTCAGTGGTCACGCCTTCTGATTATATTGACACCTCGATCCTCGGCACTATTAACTCGGATGATGTGGTTCCAACTATTTCTTTTTCTTTTGTGAGCGACTTTCGTGAGTCCTCGAGTGTCCTTGTCTTTAGGCATTCACTGGAAGACGCCTCCAAGGGGGCTTTAGTGACCAGTGATGATCCCAAACTACAGACCTCTGTTGGTAACAGCAATCTCATTGTTGTGGATGCTTGATTTAGACAGGCCGTAATCGCTGTTATCATTTCTTTCTTATCCTGGTTCTCTTTGGCCATGCCTTCAGTTATTTGCTTTTGCATTAGAATGAGGGAAGTTTTTTTCGATTTCAAGATTATGTTGCAACTGTGAGATAAGTTGGTCTTGTTTGTCTAGTTTTTCCACAATATGGGAGAGCAGCCCTCCATTGGATTGAATGGCGTCATGTAGATTTTCATATAATTTGGTGAAGGGCATGAGGGCAACCGAAGACGCGGCTAGCACGTTATTGTGTATTTGTAAGGCTGCTGCTGCAGACAAATTTGATTGAAGTGCTGCCGCCACATCTTTCGGCGATTCATTTTCATAATTTAGATTTTCCAGGTCCTTTTTCTTCTTTGCACAAGGACCTTCACTTTCAGCCCTCTTGTTGTTCGCGGTATTGAAAGCTGCCTGTAACTTGGGGGTCGAGCATGTAGATGCAGTCTTCGTGTTCGAATTTTGATATTCGCTGGAAAAAGTGACCCCACTCACGGCCTCATGCCAAGGGAGTCGACTTGTAGGGGGAATTACAGATTCATTTGCCTTCTCCGACACCTCCCTTGTTTCATGATATGACATTTGCGGGTCAAGATCCACTAAAGCGCTGTGCTGCCTTGTGGGGGGTAGCTTCATGATGTGTTTGTCGATAAGCTCCAATTCGGGATTTGAAAAGCTGACCGACAACTGTTCCTTCATCCTCTCAAAGTCAGCTTTCAAGCGTTCAGCTAGTCGAGCTTCGCACCCGGCTAAGTCCAGCACATGATTCGGGTTAGTATAGTTCGCCTGATGGAAATCCATGCTATTGTTTTCGAGTGCACTACGCGCAGAGTTGTTTAGCAGCTCTGCAGCGGCGCATCTCTCTTTCCGGATTGCCTTTGCTTTGTTAAAGCTAATCGCGATGTCGGCACTTGTTCTCGCAGCGACTTTCAGCCTTTCTATAACAGCATGAGTCGGTAAACAACTTGACGTCGCTTTCCCATGGTCGATTAATTCTCTGCTCCTTCTCACCCTAGTTTGTGGGGCTTCTCGCTTGTTCACAGGACTCTTAAGTTTGGACCTTATGAGTTCAATGGGTTCCAACACCGCCTCATGCTCTAGAAGTTCATGGTCCGTCACATCACACGAGGGCTGGAGCGTTGGCGTGTTTACTTTGGTCACGGGAAGAGAAACGTTCATATGGATGGCCGTTTCTTTACTCTCAAACTCGGTGGGAACGCTGGGTTGTAGGTTTGCATATTCCTCCTCATGCGGGCTTTTCCCAACGCCAGCCGCTGATTCGTACGTTCCTCCGACTGGTTGTACCTTCACTAGTTGTTTATACGGTGGGCTCGGCTGAAACGAGTCGTCCGCTTCCAGTTCAGACTGTCGAGATGCGGACTCACTCGCTATTAAGGAGGCCAATGGCGATACCTGTGGTAAGGGGGTGTTGGGAACATTGCTCAGTGATTGGCGTAGGGGGAGTGACGCCAAGAGGGGACTGGGCGATTTTGCCAAGCATAAGTCGTCCGAAGGCGGCGTTTCGCCTTCTGTGTAATGCCCGCTCTGCTTTCCCCATTCATAACCATCTAACACTCCTTCTTTAGGCTGACAGTCCCCTTGAGTGGAGATACTGTCGATTGAATCCATAGAAGAGGCTGCTTCGGCAAGCCCTCGCTCGTCCAATCCGAGCGGCTGGTCACGTTCTACACAAACTGTGTCCGACGTCTCTTTAGAGTGGAGCGTTTGCCTGGCCATAGCACGTGTCAAAGGCCCCGGCTCAGCCATCTGGTTGAGATTTACGAGTTAAAGTTCTTACCTTCCCCCGGGCAGTAAGCCCGGCACTCCTGGCTCAGCCTGCGTTAAGCCGCGGACTGCCGCAGACTGAACTCTGCCCGAACTCCGCGCGCACTCCGTGCTCCAGGCAGGTTTTTAAAGGAGGTTGAGCTTCTTTTCCTTAAAGGTGTATACCAGTACTCATGTAACACAGGGTCACGGTCGTCGCAGTAGCTGCAGCTCCTCACAACTGACTCCACCAGAGACTGCCGCAGACTGAACTCTGCCCGAACTGAATCTAATGCATTAATCATGTGTTTCATGCCCTTTCTGCAGGGGGGTGAGCCTCCAGACCACCTTTGCCAGCAGACATGGGCCATTGGACGTCTGGAATCTGGACACGTTTGGTGGTGCCCACATGCACATGTGTGCGCAAGCAGAGGCACAAGGATTGCAATCATACATCCTAAAACTGCTGACGTGTTTCAAGGGACTCCAGGCAAGGTGAGCAGCACAGGGGGGCCACAACACAGCAAACCTTCCACCAGGCCAGTTGCACATGCATGCTTAGTAGCAGCACTGAGGGTGAGCTTGGACGAATATTGGTGTTGAAGCGCACAATACAGCTCAGATATGTTGGTGGACTCATGGCTAGTTGATTGTAAGGTTGTCTGGGGCACCTGCAAGGGCAGTGGCACATACCCTCTGGTCCACCATGGTCCATTGAGGCACTTGTATCACCCATGTAGCGTTCCGAGACATGGAAAGAAGCAGCTCACAGGGACAGACAGCAAGGGACAGACTCGGGTGCAGTGCATTTCATTTACATGTAGAATTTGAAACATGCAATGCCTACTTTATTTCGGTCATGGTGGAACACGACTTGTTCTGAAGTCCTACCTTGCTATATGCGTCTGTCTTCTTACACAGGGAACATTGCATGTTGTGTGAATCGTGACACATTGCTGTTCCATTTGCCAGGCACCCACCGGCGCCTGACTTACTGCATTGACTGTGTATGAACCATCACAGGGGTAATGTTACGTATGGGTACAAAGCATCCACACCAGATTGTCTGTTTGTAGAGTAGTTTGTTACTTGGGGCATATTTGGTGGTGTGTTTGTGTGTTATGGGCATGCACAGATTTCTAACTGTGGCTCTCTTTGCAGCATTGAAGTGCTCCTGTTACCGGACCTGAGAGTGCGCAGGCAGGAGTCCAGCACTCAACCCAGAGATAAGTTTCTCTTTGACTTCCATTTCAGTGAATTGCTGCTATGTGCATGATGAACAAGTTTGGTATGATTGTGTATGTGTTAATGTGAGTACTACATTTTTGGGCATTCCCTACTTTCCCCTGTAAATCCTACTCCCCTCTCCTGCCCCTCATTCCGGTTATCCAGTATGCCAACGCCTGTCCCGACTGCATATACCTGACCCTCCTTCCCCACCAGGGTCTCAGAGGTCTGTGTGAGTTTGACCTTGCAGCCACCCAGACCACGGTGGGGGTGGTTGGTTCGTGCCACTCCTGCGCCTGTACACGGGAGCAGTGACAGTACACATCCGTTTGTGGTGCATCATTCAATGTTATGTACCACACATGGTACACATCCTGTTGTGACATTGTTTTACTGTGCTACCTTGGTTGTTACGTCATTGTGGTAGTACTTTGCCTTTGTGAGGTACTGCTACTTCAAGTCATCTACTGGAGGCTGTTCTGGTTAGTTTTTCTGCCTGCAGGCTTTTTGCTTGGCTTCTGTGTTGGCCTGCTTTGAGTTCTCTTGGATTAATGTTTTTTTCAAATCAAGGTGGACTCTGAGGGTGCAGGCAACTTTTTACACACAAGGTGGGAGATGGTGACAAAGGGGAAGGGTGATCCTGTGGCCAGGTGAAATTCAAGGATGAAGGCTCCATAACCCTGGTGCAGTTGTTCAGTGGGTCATGGTGATGAGGGAGGCGGGGTGCTTTGTTGGTAATAGTTGCCTTGCCCTGCAGTGTGATGGGCACCCTGACATTGTAATTCTGGTATCCTATGTACATGAATTGTTCTGCTGATCAATGCCTGTTCATGTGTTGTGTTTACCTTTCAGGTGTGAGGGGATAGTTGTGGTTTGACATGCTGGGGTGTGCACATGGTGAATGTTCACATGTGATGTGTAGAGGACACTGATGGTCACTTGATTGCACATGCGTATGCTGAGCGCATGTCCCTACTGACCCACACACTCGCACTATAATGCACTACATGTACAACCACTCTTCCATGTCCACCTGTACACTCTGTTTTCCTTCTGGTGCCCGCTGTGTCCCTGCAGCACATGTCCTATGACCAATTGTGGATCCTGTACATGCCTAATTTGCTTTTTGATGTGGTTTGTCGCTTAGATGTGATGCTCAGGGTGTGCATCACACGCAATGGCTGTTAACTGTGCTGTGCACTGAGCAGTGTGTTGCAGGAGGTGGACACGGCACACAGAAGCTGCAGTGTTGATTTTGCAATGCACAATGTGCATGTAGGCAGGCATTCATTGTTATGTTAAAACTACTACTTTTGGAACGCATCTGGGTATGACTTATTTTGGGTGGGAGGTTGCTGGTCAGTCATTTCATCTGATTCCATGTCAGGCATCATTGTCTGATGCCAATTTACATTTTTCACATGGCAATGTGTACCTTATTGGTACTGTGTTGGTGTATGGCTATGTCATGTTGTGGTTTGGGAGGGTTTGAGTGACATACCAGTGATAGTCATGGCCTGTTTTGCAGGTGTGTGTGATTCACACCTTGCATGTGTGCCTTTTGGTCACACAGGATTGCTTGTGTTTAAGTAGCTAGGGATGCACACAATGAGGCACTTCCATGGCAACAATCACATGGTGGTAAGGTTGTGACAGTTGACTGTCTCTTTGTCATCATCGATTGTCACCTGGTATGTCCCAGGCCTGTGTGCACTCCGCTGGGGTGGGAGTTTAGGTGAAAAATGTGTCCACAAGCCAGGTCGGGGCTTCCTCGCCACGTGCCCTATCCCCACCCATGGGCAGCGCCTGTGCCTGTGGTTGGGGATGTGGGGGCACCACTATGTCCACCGGTACGCCCTGCCGTGTTGCAACATTGTGCAGGACACATGCTGCCACATTGATCCTGCACACTACTGGGGGTGCATAGAGTAGCTGCCCACCAGAGCGGTCAAGGGAGCAGAAGCGTGACGTGAGCACTCCGAATGTGCGCTCCACTATGGCCCTGGTTGCAATATGTGCTGCGTTGTATCTTACCTGGGGTGGTGTGGTGGGGTTCCGGATTGGCGTCATCATGCGGTTGCTCAGAGGGTAGGCACTGTCCCCTGGAGAGGTGATAATGGTTGTGATTATTGGGGTTTGTGTATTTTGTGTGTGTGTGTGACATGCATGCATGTGCAAGGGCATTTGTACTCACCTAGGAGCCATGTGTCGCCATGCTGCCCAGCTTCCAGGGCCCGGCTCAGACGGACATTCTGTATATGAAACTGTCATTGGTGGAGCCAGGGTAGTTTGCATAGACAGAGGTGATGATTCCCTTTGCATCGCATACCACCTGTACATTGATGGAACGCCAGTGCTTGCGGTTTCGGTAGATGTGCTCAGTGGCCCTAGGTGGACGTAGGGCCACATGGGTGCAATGTATGGCACCAAGCACTTTAGGTAAGTGTCCCACCCTGTAAAAGTCCAGGACAACGGCCTGCCTTTCTGCGGGTGTTCTGAGCATGTTTATGTGCCTGCGGACTGAGGGGCGCACTGTCATGATTGCCAAGACCTGGTGTAGGCAGCGTGACTGCGTGGCCTGTGAGACCGCCCCCACTATGGCAGTAGTCCGCTGAAATGAAATGACCCAGTGGCCAACAAATGCAGGACATTGAGCACCTTCTCCAAGGGGCTCAATGCTTGGGAGCAAAGGGTGGGGGATGTAAGGTCATCTTCCCACTCCCTGACCAGGTCTAGGATGATACGGGATGGAAACCTATACCTGCCGTAGACCTGGTTGTCAGGAATCCCAAAAAGGCTTGTCCGTGGTGAATAAAATGCATGCCCTGGCTATTCTCCTCCACCTGCGGTGTCCCACGATCAGTGCTGCGACAAATGGGGCATTCATCATAGCTGTATATACGTGTTTGTTGTTTGCGTGCACTTTTATGCTGTGCGCGGGGACGCTTCCGCCTGCCTTCGTGTAGCGGATGCGTACACGCCTGTGTGCGTCTTTTGCCGTGCGCATGTTTCCCGTATTCGAATACATGAATACGGGTTGGTCGCGTGCGTGTGGGCGTTCCGTGTAGTTCCCTGCAGTACTTCCCCAGTTACGCCTTCTTTTTCACGCGTTATTCCCCATTCCACGTGTTACGCCAACTGTTCCGCCTACTTTTGTTGTGTGCGCTGCCCTATGTGTGCTTCTGCTGTGCGCGTAGCGCACGCCGTTTGATGACGTGTGTGCCCGCGTGTGACATGCACCGATTTGGCACACAACCAGTGGGAAACAAGCGCAGCGCCTTCCTTGAATCTCACGCGTGCGCTTGCTTTCTCACGCTTGCGCCACCTTGCGCCTGCTTGCGCTGGGATTTTCGGCGCACGTTTGTTCCATGAATCGGCCCCTTGATGTCTTGATCTCCTCTAGCCTCCCCCTCTCTTTCCCTCTCTCCACTCCACTCTCTTGGAGTGACCACTACCTTCTCTCCTCTTATCTCTCTCTCTCTTCCCCCAAAGCCAAGCCTACCCCAACACTGCCACCTACCTTCCTGGACATCCAGCCCATGAAGCGTGTGTCAGTCGAGGTTTTTGCTGCCACCTACCCCCGGCCCCCCACATCCTCTGGCTGACTCACACCCTGACACAGCCCTGTCTTTTCTCTATTCTTCCATTTCTGATACTCTTGATGCTCTTGCCCCTGACAAAGCCAAGTGCAATTCCTGGTATGACTCTGATCTAGCTACACTTAATCGTAGGTGTAGGGTGGATGAGATAAAATGGAGGGATTCCTGTTCATCCTCTGACAAACTGGCCTGTCGCCTACTCCATAGGCAATACCGTTTCTCTGTCCGTACCAAGAAAACAGCCCACATCCAAGCCCGTGTTTCTGCGGTATCTAACAACTCGGCCGAACTCTCTAAAATCTGCAAAGAGCTGGCCAACCCTTCTGCAGTCTCTACCTTTCCTTTTGCTACGCAGGCCCTCTGAACGGCCCTCGCCTCTCATTTCATCTAAAAAGCCCAGGACATCCTGTCTACCCTCTTGTCCGCTCCTCCTCTTCCCCTTCTCTATCTGCTAACTCTGGCCATTCTGCAGCTGCCCCCCATCCCTCATTCTGTTTCTTTCCTCTATTCTCCCCTGATGAGGTTTCTAGACAAGTCTGATCTATGAAAGTCTCGTCACAACAGGTTCTTCCTTGTTCGTCTAAAACCATCAAGGACGACATTGACACCCTTGCTCCTGATCTGGCCAACTTCTGTAACCTCTACTTCACCACTGGAGCCTTCCCATCCCTTCTGAAGCACTCCCTTGGGCACCCTCTTCTCAGGAAACCCACAGCCGACGCCTCATGCCTGGCAAACTATCGCCCTATCTCCATCACTCCTTTCCTGGGCAAACTCCTGGAACTGCTGGCCATCTCCCAGCTTAATCTTCACACATATTCTGTTGGTTGTCTCCATGACCATCAGTCTGGCTTTAGAGCTGCCCGAAGCAAGGAAACTGCTCTCCTGAACATCCCTTCTGTCCACATCCTACTCAATCTATCTTCTGCCTTTGACACGGTCAACGGTGCCATTCTGCTCACCCGTCTCCGTGATAACCTGGGTATCACCGATCAGGCCATGGCCTAGTTGACCTCTTTCCTCTCTGATTGACTCTCCCAAGTCCAACTTGGATCATTCCTTTCTTCTATCCCACTCTCACCTGTGGTGTTCCCCAGGGGTCTAACCTCTCTCCCTGGCTGTTCAACCAATATCTGGCACCCCTTTCCCACCACATTGCTGCTCTCTGTGCCAGCTTTCAGTGCAGTGCAGATGGCACTCAGCTCGTCTTTTAGGCTTCCCTCTGCCACCTCTTCTCCTTCTCTCATCTCTGACTGTCTGTCTGCTATCCAGGAGTGGTGTTCCGCCAATGTTCTCTGCCTTAATGCCAGTAAGATGGAGATTCTCCTCATCAGCACACCTGCACCCTCCTTTCTTGCCACTCTCTGCCAGCCTCCCTTGTCCCACTTCTTGCTCCTACCTGTGAGGCTAAGAACCTCTGGGTCATATTCAACTCCACACTCTCCTTTTCTCCTCACAAATCTGAGGTCTCTATAAAGTCAACCTACCAACTGCACCTCCTCAGAGGTATTCTACCTTTCCTCTCCTTCCCGCAGTAGCTTAATGTTTCTAGAGCTCTGGTTTTCTCTAGGCTGGACTACTGCAACAGCCTATTTCTAAATCTACCTGCTTCTCCTCTTTACCCTCTGCAACACATCCAGAACAGGACTGTGAGACTTGTCCTTGGCCTCAAGCCCTGGGATCGTATCTCTCCAGACCTGAAATCTCTTCATTGGCTCCCAGTGGCTGCAAGAATTCGATTCAAGACCCTTTGCATTGTCCACAAGGCTTTCTGGGGCCTGGGTCCAAAATACTTTCAACACTCCTTCCGTAAATACCTACCTACTCGAGATCTTTGCTCCCTCACCTCCAACTCCCTGAGGGTCAGTCGCTTCTCCAAACAATGAGTTGGGGGTAGATCTCATACCTCGGCTGGGGCTTCCCTCTGGAACAGCCTCCCTGCCACTATGAATCTTGGGGAGAACCATCTCTGGTTCCGGAAGCACCTCAAGACCTTCCTCTTTGCTTCTGCCTCTCCCCTGCTGATCAGTTCTGCTTCAGCACAGTGTACCTGGGTACCCTCTGATTTTGGGCCCAGGTCCCTGGTCCCTGCCCACCCAGCCACACATCCGCACTGCCTCCCTGGCAACCCTTGCACCCCTTACCTGCACTTATCTGACAACCCATGTCTGCACTTTAAATCCTGCACTTGGCACCTTGCTGGCTGCACTACCAGTTTTGGTTGTTTTATCCCTTGCTCAGCACTTTTCACTTCTCCCCTCTCCCTTGCATGTTCCCCCTCACCACTCCCCTCCACTAGCACACTCTCAATGTCCCCGGCCTTGTAAGATTGTTGTTTTGTCCTTCGTTATTCCCCTCCCTTGCCTTGTCATGCTCTGAAACACTTGGGTATGAGAGCGATACAAATAAAATATCTTATCATATCATATCATATTATGCTTCATCATGAATTGTCAGGTTATGAAAGAAATGGTTACTGTGGTGTAAAGATTTAGCTCACTTTTCACTTAGGTTTATGATCCAAACAATGTACTGAGCCAACCACAGATATATTATAGTTCAACAAACTCAGGGCTCACCAAGTGAAACTCTACTGTGCTCATGTTATTTATGCTATATGAGCTGCTTATTACCATCCTGCATTACTCAAGCACTTAGAAAAGCGGACTACATGGGCATTTTTTATACTGTAGTATTTGCAATCTCATCTAATTGTTGCATTATGTAGCTTACCTATGTGCAGTTTCTTCAATAACATTATATGTGAAATTGGGTCAAATATTTTGTTCACATATATGAAAGTCGATTCCACCACCATATTGTTTGTAGAACAGAAGGGGTCCTATAACGTTTTGCAATAATGCATGTGCAAATCTAATCTGTGTGGTAGACAAATCCAAATGTTGGTAGCAATTTACAAATAATAATTTGCAGCCATATTTGGTAGTTTCACAAGGGCAGGAACCTATTTTTGTTTCATACTATGCAATCACATATGTTGCTACACAATGCACAGACACAGGGAGATGTACAATGAATAGGGGTACACAGTAGTGTGCAACATTAAGCAAGCAGCTTACCTCTACCCTTGAAACATATTTCAACTGTGTTTGTGGTTCGAAAATGAATGTGAAGTTCTTCACTATGACCCCATATTTGTAACTCCTTTAGTGCTAAATTTGTGTGCGATATTGAATATGGCCTTAAATGTGACAAGTGTTATGAAGGAGTGCAGCTGATAAATGTAACTTGTTTTCGATGTTAGCAAATGCTCTTTTTCTTATTTGTGGTCATTCATTTATTCTACTGTCTCACAGGGGAAGTTAATTTCAATTGTTAAGTTTATAGTGAACAGTTCTTCTCTTTAGAAGTGGTTTGGGAGTTGTTCTCTGAAGTCATGGTTATAGTTTGCCAGGTATTACTGGTATTTCTTTCACTGAAATTGGGGTAAGGGTATTATTGCTAAGGTTCACTAGGGTAGCTTTCCGGGGCTAACCAGAGCACTTCGCCATTCAAACCCTAGTGAGAGTGGTGAAGGTGCCGTAAAGGACGACATGCATGGTGATATGTGATTTGTTGAGTAGCAGTAGCAGTGATTAGTTTGTAGGTGAAATGCAGGATAGTGGGTCAGGCTATTGGCCCTATGATGCCTGAAGAGGTGCAAACAGGTGTCTTTGCATGTCGTCTGATGAGGATGCTTAAGGAGGACTGTTTAAATAGGTGGTGGCATAAGCAAGTGTGTGGAGCGGGCCCAGTCATGTAACCAGCAGTCTACTCAATGTGTTCCTGGAGCTGGCCTACAGTCCTTAAGCAGAGGCTTGTAAGGCGTAGCAACTGGTGCTGGGTGGAACAACTAATTGGCAGTGAATTACTGTGCAGCTCTCTTCCCTTATCATCTACCTCGTGAATTGAGGACACACCAGAGATGCATGAATGGTAGGTTGGTTCCTCAAACGAAAGATGTGTAACAGATTATCTTGCAGCATGTGTATGAATGTGAATTAACAAGTTATTGTAATTTATGCCATGTTTACTGTGCTCAGGACTAAAATGCCCACTTTGCATGTTCAGTTTATAGAGATGAACAAATGTAGAGGGAGTAGACCATGTGCCCTTCTTTCAAATTTCTGGTGAAGGAATGCCTTTTGCCCAATAGGCTGACATACACCTGTTATATATTAGCCTTATATGATTGGAGAACGTTTGGGAAGGATTGCATGTTGTGTAAACAGAATGAGCAAAGTAGAGTTTGAATGGATGGTAACTGGGTTTCTCAGTTTGTGATGTATTTGTGGTTGGTACAGAACATTTTCAAAATACTAAGTCTGAATGAAACCTGAGCGAATTGTATAGATAATAGTGACCATTTGTTTTAAAGCCTTAGAATTCATGATGAGGGATGCACATATGAAGTGAAAGATATGCACCAACTATGGGATTTGCCAGGTCATACCTATAGAAAAAGAAGCAATGACATTTCATACGGGAAATATATTTTTCGGACACATAACCATTGCATAACATGTAGTACTGGTTGAACCCACTTCCGAAAACACTGAAATAAAATATGGAAAACCCTACTTTCCAAGTAATGCCCATAAACCGTACTAAATTACAAACGTAAATATACTGAATACATTTTATATAAACACCAATTCATATCATATATTCAAAATATAAAGAAACACAATCACTGAATTTCACCATTCCAGATATTTTCTTTACAGCTTTTTTCTAAGATGTCAACAAGCAAGCAAGACCATTGTGGCAGAATGAAGAATCGTGTGCTTGGAAGTCACGTTTTACAATATATTATTTTTTAATGCAGTGTTTCCAAATCTGTGCATAACAATTCTGTAGATAATACAACAATATCTGTTATTGATAATACTTTTGAAAATCTGTAATTTCAAATAGGAGATGTGCCAACTGAACAAATTAATGGAACCCAGAATGTTTTTAGTGAAAGTAATAAAAGAAAAATATATCAAATCAATTTGTAGTACGTACACACACAAAGATTTTTAGAAGAAAATCTGCTCTCAATTTGAAACAGAGGAATAAAGATACATAGGAAAATGTACCACTCTCGAGTTTTTACAAATCTGAAACCAAAATCTACATATGTTGTAAAGCGTTTTTGCAAAAGAAATAAGTAGAAGTAATAATTTAAAAAGTTTTTCATGTGAAAGAATATTGTTAATTTTTGTATGGAATAAACTTAAGAAATTACTTAAGGTGATTAGACTGTTCCATAGAAATATAGAAACAGTTAATGTACTTGCATGTGATAACTTTTGAGACTTGTTTTGCGGAGAGTGGAAACACACTTCTCATACAAAAAGATGTTTTAATAAGTAGAGTTGCATTCAAGGAAAGAATGTTCCCCTTGCTATTGATGAGAGCGGACATATCTATGACGTCCAAAATGGTGTGATTTCTAAAAAAGAAGAAATCCTAAGCTCTGATAATACAGAAATGGAACGTTTAGGTCAGTCTAGAATAAAACCTAAAAAGCAACGTGAGGTATTAACGTGCAATTTTGTGTGCAATATTGGTACGTTTTCTTGTAAAGTCTTAAAGAGATTTTTGCAAGTTTTGCACAAAAATAATAATGTTCAAAGACAGATCAAGATGCGACAAAGAATAGATGACTGTAAAGTTTCTAACAAAAACAGGACTTCTGGGTCTCTCTCTAGTTTGTCCTGATAAAAGTAGATGTAAAAGTCAGTTTCATCATATATACAGATGCTGGCTGCACATCATGCTAAAATTAGATACCGTTTAGTTAAACTGTATGAGTGCAAACCACCAAGTATGTCTCTTCCACTTTTAAATCAAACACTTCTGACAGGAACTGTATGTTTCTACAGTGCAAACGATAAATATCATGCATGTATTGTAATGTTTGAGTTGTCTTCTACTAAAAGACCTGACAATGTTTGCATATCTTGTCAACATACATTTTTAAAGTCTCAAGTGCAACTAGTGTAAATTGAGGAGAAAATCACACAGAGTCTAGAAAATGTTCGGAAATAACTTTATCTGTATTTGTTTGTAGATTAATGATTTGACACAAGTGAGGCACTTTATGTTTGTAGACACTGTGTTGGGTTTTATAATCAAACAAGTAGTCCTCCAAGAAGTGTCTTGAACAGCATGGCAGTGTCTGATATATCTGTTGTGCTTGCAAAATGTAACATGTTTGAAGTGATTGCATTGCAAACAGTTCATCCTTTCTAAGTTCTTGTTAGATTGCAAAGATGTAACACCTGCCTAAATGATAATTAGTGCAAGGTGTAAGAGGGAACGTTGTGTATTTACCTCTCAATTTGGAAGAAAAAGTCAACAATATAAGAGTGAAGCATTATATTACAGATTCTTTGTTTGTTTTAGTGAATGGTGTTGACCCTAAATATAAGAACATTTGGCAAGAGCTTAAAGATATTGGAAAGGTGAAAAACACACTGGCGTTTCTATTGGAGCACAATGATTCATACAAAGGCTGTCTGACTGTACCAGACTTTTCTATGCTTGATGTTGGGTCAACAAATAAAAGTAGTGAAGGTCAGTTCCAACTTCTATCTGTTGCAGAAGGAAATAGTTTGTGTGAACGTTTTACTATACATGCTCTACACTCACGTGAAGTCATGCGCGACAGTTTATAATTGGATCAAATGAAAGCAATTAAAGGTGCACCTATCAGTTTCTGGCAAAGACGTTAGACGCTTGTTGTTTCCGTATGCATTTTTCTGACTGGTACATGAGACAGATTGGATGATCGGAAGGTTCCAATCTCTTCTACAGAATTTCGTTGTACAAGAATGCATTCTGAAGATTCCAGATTCCGCAGTAATGATGAATATATTTTTCACTTATTGCATGAAAGTGAATTTTCAACATTATGTTAGGCTGACTGGAACTAGATTTCAATATCTTTCTGCATGTGAGATGCTGCAACAGGTGAAAGAAAAATGAAGTGTTAGAGGGTAAACCTACAAATATTCTTGCTATAATGAGAGGAACTAAGGAATATTGATGTAGGAGACACTCCGAGGTTAGATGAATGCTCAGATACGTGGGCCCTCCAACTTGGTTTGTGACTTTAAGTTGTGCTGAGTATGGTTGGGATGATCTTGCAGAATGGATTTGTGAAAGTAGTCCACAGACAGAAGACATAGAACACATGAAACCAGGAGAATTGTGTTCCATTAACCCTGTAAGTATATTGTGGTACTTTCATCATAGATTTTTAGCCATGTTACACTGTATATTTAATCAGGATAATGGCCACTGGGTGCTGTGACACATTTCTTTTGAAGGAAAGAGCACCAGGCATGTGGGGCTCCACATATACATACGCTGTTGTGGATTAAATATGTTCCTCAGTTTGGGAAAGAAAGTGATATCTGTATGAAGGCATTCATAGAAAAATATGTTACTTGTTCCATTCTACGGATCAAGGTGAACAGATTTCAAAGGCACTCATGTTGAAAGTACTGTCACAGAAAATACAAAAGTAAAGACAAGTACTACACTGAGTGGAGACTTGGATTTCCTAGGCCTGTGACACCAGTTGTTTGAGTGAATATTTTACTGGTAAGTCACCACGAAATACCTATAGTTTAAAAAGAGATAAGAAATTCCAGTTCATTAATGATTGTAATCCTGTCATTGCTCAGCTTTTGAATGTACATACCGATGTACAGTATCTTGCTGATGATGCAACAGCTGTTGCTCGTTATGTTACAGCATATATGACAAAATCTGAAATGAACAATGCAGCTGAGATATGGGCAGATTTATCAGCACATAAAAGTCTTAGTCAGAAACTTCTAAGCTTTGCTCTAAAGATGCTCTCAGATAGAGACTGTGGTAACTACGAAGCTGCAGGTCAGCTAGCTAGTGTGCCTCTGTATGGATGCAGCATTAATGTACTTTGGTTAAGTCTTGGTCCAGCTAGAACTAGAAATCGGGTGCTGAAACCTTTGAGTGTAATTCAGCAGTTAGCTGAAACGGTACCTGATAGTACAGAGATTCTGAAAAATAGCTTAATTGATAAATATTATCCAAATCGATCTGTAGTATTGTCAGATATTTATTTATATTAAGTAGCACAACGCTACTCATTTCAAAATATTGAAGCAAACAGTGACAGAGAACAGTTTAAAATACATGGTTTTACTGGTTGTCTAGTGAGACATTAGAAGGCAAGTCCCATTAACCACATGAAACTGTCTTGACAAAACTGCAGAGAAAAAGGAATTATTTAATTTTTGTCTTTTGCTGTTGTTCTTCCCATTGCGTGCAGAGAGTGATTTGCTTGGAGGTTTTGAAACTTTTGAAGAATCATTTTTTGCTAAAAAAAATGCTTAATTACATATCCCAAATGTGAGCAGTACTTGGAGTTACTGTAGAAATAAGCACATCAAGAAAAACCTTTGGCCGCTGAATTAGCAAAACAGACTTCTGAGGGAAGTCAAGATTCTGCAGCAGGAAGTCAAAATGTGCTTGGTGAGACAATTATTCAAACTGATGTTGAGCTTGCCATGGAAGGAGTTGAAAGTGCAATGCAATAAACTGAAGTTGCAGATGCAAATTATGATTAAATAGTTAGTAAACCTAATGTAGAGCATAAAGAAGTTAAAAATTAAAGATAGGTTCTTACATGGCTTACAGCATGAATGTTCCTGGGTCCAATACAAACCTGTATTGTTGTAATATAGTGGACGAGCAATAAGAGCCATGATCCAAAATGTAACTGATTGCAATTTGTCATCTATTATAACTGCTCCAACAGGTTTAGCAGCATTCAATGTAGGAGGTGTTTCTTTACATCGATTGTTGATGCTACCATTGGAGCATGACAACAAACTAGAGTATCGAAAATGTGAATCAAGTGCAGCACAAGAAGTAGGAACAGTTCTTAGATAATTAAATACCTTGATTGTAGATGAAGTGAGCATGGTGTCTAACTTGATGCTAGCTCTCATTCACTTGCAGATGCAAGAGGTTTTGAAAACTAACTACAACGTTTTGTTTGGAGGTAAACATGTACTTGTTTACGGAGACATGTTACAATTAACTCCTCTGAAAGGTCAACCAGTTTTCAAAATGCAGCAATCTAAGGACAGTCAAAAAACCATTGGAAGTATTGGTAATTTTAGCATTTGGAAATGTTTTGAATTCTAGAAACTTACCATTATATGAGGCAATCTGCAGACTTAGAGTATGCAGAAATGCTTAATAAGAATTGTATAGGTGTTCTTGAGGAGAATGTGAAAGCAGTCTTAAAGGAAATACTGATTTGTAACATGTTTCAGACAGATTGCCGTCTATCTGATGTCATGTTCACTCTTCAGGAAAGAGAGATTCCTTGTGTTGCTTTGATGTGCACACTTGGAGAGTGTAATAAGTTCAACTCTACGATGCTACTGTCAGAGAAGAAAATATTGTGGAGATAATATCGTGTGGTGTTTTAGATGGTTATGTTATGCCATTAGAGTTGGATAAGAGAGCAAAATCTTGATTAGTTCAACCAGAAGCAGTTTTGAAACTGTGCATTAATGCACAAGTAATATTAAAATCGAACTTGAATTTAGGCACTGGTACAATGAATGGATTGATTGGAAGAGTGATTGCATTTCACATTTTTCCTCACAGTACAACTATTGAACATGTTGAAGTAAAGTTTGATTGTGTAGAAGAAACCCATGTGAGATCTTGGACCTCTGCACCTCTCATGCTTTTTAAGGATATCTTTGTGAAGGGAGCACAATTTCCATTGTGCTCTGCATATGCAATTACTATTCATAAATCACAAGGTTTGACTTGAAGGAATGTAGTATGTAGCTCTGTCACGTGTGAAAAATATTGAAGGTTTATTTGGATTAAACTTTGATGAAAGAAACCTGACAGCTGATATTTCTTGAATTGAAGAATATAGTAGATTACATGTATTGTATGCTCCTCACCTGAACCTTATACCTGTACCAGCTAAGCACTTAGCCACGAAACATAAGGAATCAGTGAAACTAACTTCTTATAAAATCATTCCTCTTAAGCACAAAAAACAACGAGTTGGAGAGTTGTTCAACTATGACATACTCTCATTGCAGATTTAGAAATGAAATAGGAGTTGAATGCTATTCTAATGCAGCTTTGTGTGTGTTGTTTCAAATGTCCCCATGGATGCAAGAAATAGCTTCCACAGCAGACAAGCAGTTATGTGTGGAACTTTCATCTCTTAAAATATCTATAGATGAAAAACCACACAGTAACCATTTGGCAATGTCAATCTCAAATGTAGTAGGTGTTGCAAGTGGAAATCAACCACTACCTCAAATTACACAAGAAGATAGTCAAGAATTTAGAATGACTGTTTTCAATTTATTAGTGCAGGAAAGTGTTAGCATGCATAGGTATGTAGAAATTAGTTACAAGTGGAATCATATGTGTCCACAATGTAAGAAAGATTACTCTACTCAGCATATCTCTGAAGGATGTGTATATGTTCCTATACCTGATCAGAAAAGTGAACATTTTTCTGTCTTCTAACTAAAGCATTCCATGACATGCAATTCAGTGACTGTGGTTGGAATTTACAATCAACACTGCAAAATTTAGTTTTTAATAAGTACGCATTGATTATTTTTCAAAGATACAGGGCCTCATCACGAGTTTGGCGGTAACCCTTAAATGCAGCAGTAGCGCTATTACTGCCACATTTAAGGGTCCGCCAGATCATGGCCTTGGCTGATTTCCCACCAGCTCTGAGCTGGGGGCAAATCTGCCGCAAACTTGCCGATTTTCAGTGCTATTACCACCGGCGGGAAATCCGCCAGTGGTAATAGCGTGAAAATTCCACATTGAGCCCAATGGGGAATGAGGATTTCCCGAATGGGCCCAATGGGGAATGGGAACCAACCGGTCTGCCAAACCCGTGATCCAGCGCTATTAGTGCCGGGGCGTTTGGCGATAGCGCTAATAGCCCCACCGCTAAGAGCGCCGGGCCTACCGCCCAACTCGTGATGAGGCCCACAGTGTAGATAGTAGGAAAATTAACACACCAGTAATTAATTTTGTAAATAGTCAAGTTTCTATTAGTACAACAACTTTTAAGACGTGTGCAATTATTTTTCATGAACGGGCATCCATTCTCTGTGGACATTTCACTACATGGGTGCATCCAGAAGTAGATTGCCTTGCTTGTAATGACTCTATATTCCAACATCAAGCTAGATTGCTAACGGGTATAAAGAATGCTTTTATAATGTTGTTAGAAGCAAAGCTGTACAATATATGTTTTATATTCTTTATGAATATAAACATGTGAAATAAGAGTTTGTAATGGAAGATTAGGGTAATATGTGTTTTATGTAAAGTAGGAGATGGATTATTACTAGGATGTATTTTAAAATCAATATGAAATAAGTGTAGAGATAATATTCTTAAGGTTATATAAATTAGAAGAGAAAAGAGAATGTTGCAATCTTCTACATCTGTTTAATTGTTTAAAACAGTTATATTTTAATATGTACAAGTGTTCCCGATACGTGCCTGGTTACATAAATGGTTCCATGTAAATTATTTTGAGTATTAGGGAGTGAAGAAGGTCATGACTGTTTACATATGGAAAATGTAAACAGTAAGATGTGGATACAAAAACAATAAAGTATAATGTTTATAAAATAAATGAGATCTAACTACTCATAGGAGTTTTAGGGAAGGATTTGTTTACTTGTTTATGTGTGTAGGTGGCCAAAAAAAAGGACGCACACAATGTTTTAAAATAGTATTCCAATTCAATTAAAAAATCAAAACAGCTTACTTTAAGTGTTAGTTGGTTCAATTATTAAAGATGTTCTATTTGCAGTGTAGAAGTTTTCAGAAAAGTCATACAATGTATTGAGTAATTACATTGTGGACTTTTTAAGTTTTTTTTATAGTATTTTATACAAAATTGTCATTAGCTTCTTAAGTGTGTAGATGGCCAAAAAATGGATTCACACCAAATTAAAAAAGACGTATTGTAATGGCAATGTAGATATAATTTCTATATTTTAAAATTAAGTTTTATTTAATAAAGGATGTATTGCACTCTGCACACAACTATGTGTGTAAATAGAAGTTAAAATATCAAATACCAGTTTTCAAAAGTTTCAAATATGATGTGTACATTTTGAAATGTCATTATTTTCATGTGTTATGTCTGTATGTGGCCAAACAAAGGACGCGCAAAGATTTTACAACAATTATGGAAATGACATGTGTTAGGTTATTAGTGTAGCTTTTGCTTAGTGTCAATACGTTTACACACACAAGCATTGTTATTGTATACCTATTATTTGAAATATTTGTGTGACTATACTTTAAAAAGATGCATACTCAAAATAATGTTGCAACATTGGTGTGTCTTCATTTATTTATTTGTAAAACTGAAGAAATAGTTATGTTATATGTTTTGGTTTACTTGTTAAGGTTGCATAAATTAGTCTGTAAAGTTGTCACCATTGTATATTAAATAATGTTTGTACAGTAATTTAACATGTCTTCGTTGTAGTGAAATGCCATTATAGGTGCCCTTTATAGGTGTAAACACTGTTGACATTGTGGGCAATTCTATTTAGAATATGCTGATGCAAACCCAAGTTCCTAGTTCCTTAAATGGTTAGTGTAATTGAGGTAATCATACAGCATTTATTTTTTCTATACTACATTGTAGATACCCCTTTCTTTTGAAAGTGGTATTTGTTAAAGTTTTTTTGACACAATATTTATTTTACACAGTTGTTCCCATTTTTATGTATGTTTATGTTAATTAGGTTTATATAGCGCTTTAATCCAAAGCTCTTTACAATATAACAACAAGGTACAAAAAAGAAAGAAGCATATTTACAATCATGAAACAAACCAGTGAAACAGTATGTAGAACCATCTACTTACATGGAGTAGGTGAGGGAAGGGTGAGGAGGAAGGGAGAGGAGGTAGTCAAGGGAAGGAGGAACAATATTTAAATTATCTGGTACAAATTCAAGTGGGTGTGAGAAGGAAGGGGAAGGGGAGGGTAGGAAGGGGATTGGAGGGGGACAGGGAAGTTGTAGAAGAGAGATGGTAGGGAAGGAAAGTCAAGGGGGAGAGTGGAGAAGAAGGGCTTTCAAGGAGGTGCGGAAGGAGGTGTAGGTGGGGATAGAGCGGATAAAGAGAGGTAAGGAGTTCCAATGTAGTGGGGCCAAGAGCTGAAAGGAATGGAAGCGTGAAGAGGCACATAGGGAAAGGGGTACAGTGAGTAAGAAGAGGTCAGCAGAGCAGAGAGAACGGGAGGGAGAGTAAAATGAGAGGAGAGAAGAGAGCTAGGGGGGAGCAATGTCATGAAGAGTTTTGAAGACCAGACAGAGGAACTGAAATTTAAGTTGGGAGAAAAAGGGAAGCCAGCCAAGGTGAGAGAGTGAGGAGTGGTAGATGGATTTGAAGGGGGTTAGATATGAGGCAGGGAGTCCAAAGAGGAGAGAAGAGCAGTAAAAGAGACGGGAGAAGATGAGGGAGGAGATTAACAGGCCGATTCATGGAATAATTAGCGCGGCGCAAGTGGGCAAAAACGTGCGAATCGCAGTGGAATAGCGAAAATCGCAGTGCAATTGCGAAAATCGCACGAAAAGCAGCGCACGTCGATTCATGGAAGGCCGTGCGCGAGAAAATCGCACAGGGCACAGCGAAATTCGCACATAGCGCGGCGCACGCAACAAAAGTAGGCGGAACACGGGCGTAACACTCGGAATGGGGAACAACTTGTCAAAACGTGGGCGTCACGGGGGAAGTACAGGGCACAAGTGCTCGGAACGCCCACACGCTCGCCTACAACACGTATTCATGGAATAGAATAGGGCAAAAAAGCGCACGCTCAAACCAGCGCACAGGCACAAACACGACCGCCACAAGAAAGCAGGCGGTAGCGTCTCTGCGGCTGTAAGAAATGTGCGCCAAAAGGTGCGCCAACAAATAGCACCTATATACTGCCATGATGAATGTCCCATACTGTGGCCCTCCAGGAAAAATGACGTGCAAAGGGGTACCCACAAACACGGACACCCGCTGACAAAAAATACGTGTGCGTGTATACCGGGGTGCGCGGGAAGTCTAACACGCGATTTCAGCAGGGTACGTGCATCACAGGGGTTCGCGTGAAGTTATTCACGCGATCGGGCCTGGGGGAGCGGGCTACGTGTATTTCAGGGGTTCGCGTGAAGTTTCACACGCGATCGGGTCTGGGGGAGCGGGCTACGTGTATTACAGGGGTTCGCGTGAAGTTCCTCACGCGATCGGGCCTGGGGGAGCGTGCTACGTGTATTTCAGGGGTTCGCGTGAAGTTTCACACGCGATCGGGCCTGGGGGAGCGGGCTACGTGTATTACAGGGGTTCGCGTGAAGTTCCTCACGCGATCGGGCCTGGGGGAGCGTGCTACGTGTATTACAGGGGTTCGCGTGAAGTTTCACACGCGATCGGGCCTGGGGGAGCGGGCTACGTGTATTACAGGGGTTCGCGTGAAGTTTCACACGCGATCGGGCCTGGGGGAGCTGGCTACGTGTATTACAGGGGTTCGCGTGAAGTTCCTCATGCGATCGGGCCTGGGGTAGCGGGCTACGTGTATTACAGGGGTTCGCGTGAAGTTCCTCACGCGATCGGGCCTGGGAGAGCGGGCTACGTGTATTCCAGGGGTGCGCGTGAAGTTCCACACGCGAATAGCCTGGGCGCGTGTATTTCAGGGGTGCGCGGGAAGTTCCACACGCGAATAGCCTGGGGGCGCGTGTATTCCAGGGGTGCGCGGGAAGTTCCACACGCGAATAGCCTGGGCGCGTGTATTTCAGGGGTGCGCGGGAAGTTCCACACGCGAATAGCCTGGGGGCGCGTGTATTCCAGGGGTGCGCGGGAAGTTCCACACGCGAATAGCCTGGGCGCGTGTATTTCAGGGGTGCGCGGGAAGTTCCACACGCGAATAGCCTGGGCGCGTGTATTTCAGGGGTGCGCGGGAAGTTCCACACGCGAATAGCCTGGGCGCGTGTATTTCAGGGGTGCGCGGGAAGTCCCACACGCGAATAGCCTGGGCGCGTGTATTTCAGGGGTGCGCGGGAAGTTCCACATGTGATTTGACAGTGTGGGTCCTCCCAGGTGTACCCTGTACACCCTCCACGGCCCCTGCAGGCAGCCCACACCACAGGGGACTACCATGCATCCCTGGTCATGTCCCGCAGGCAGCCCACCCACCATGGGCATGCCCCCCAGCAAAGGCACATGTCTCCTTGAACTAATGAACACCAACTCATGTCCCCTTGCACCCCCACCCCCCAGCACTGTGGGGCACCTGCCAGCAGGCCCCCACCCATGTCCAACTCATGTCCCCCACCACCCCCACCCCCCAGCACTGTGGGGCACCTGCCAGCAGGCCCCCACCCATGTCCAAATCATGTCTCCCACCACCCCCACCCCCCAGCCACCAGGGTCACCCTCCACCAGGCCCCCACTCATGTCTCCCACCACCCCCACCCCCCAGCCACCAGGGTCACCCTCCACCAGGCCCCCACTCATGTCTCCCACCACCCCCACACCCCAGCAGTGCAGGGGCAGCCTCCACCAGGCCCCCACTCATGTCTCCCACCACCCCCACACCCCAGCAGTGCAGGGTCACCCTCCACCAGGCCCCCACTCATGTCTCCCACCACCCCCACCCCCCAGCCACCAGGGGCACCCTCCACCAGGCCCCCACTCATGTCACCCACCACCCCCACCCCCCAGCCACCAGGGGCACCCTCCACCAGGCCCCCACTCATGTCTCCCATCACCCCCACACCCCAGCAGTGCAGGGTCACCCTCCACCAGGCCCCCACTCATGTCCCCCACCACCCCCACCCCCCAGCACTGTGGGGCACCTGCCAGCAGGCCCCCACCCATGTCCAACTCATGTCTCCCACCACCCCCACCCCCCAGCCACCAGGGTCACCCTCCACCAGGCCCCCACTCATGTCTCCCACCACCTCCACCCCCCAGCCACCAGGGTCACCCTCCACCAGGCCCCCACTCATGTCTCCCACCACCCCCACACCCCAGCAGTGCAGGGGCAGCCTCCACCAGGCCCCCACTCATGTCTCCCACCACCCCCACACCCCAGCAGTGCAGGGTCACCCTCCACCAGGCCCCCACTCATGTCTCCCACCACCCCCACCCCCCAGCCACCAGGGGCACCCTCCACCAGGCCCCCACTCATGTCACCCACCACCCCCACCCCCCAGCCACCAGGGGCACCATCCACCAGGCCCCCACTCATGTCTCCCATCACCCCCACACCCCAGCAGTGCAGGGTCACCCTCCACCAGGCCCCCACTCATGTCCCCCACCACCCCCACCCCCCAGCACTGTGGGGCACCTGCCAGCAGGCCCCCACCCATGTCCAACTCATGTCTCCCACCACCCCCACCCCCCAGCCACCAGGGTCACCCTCCACCAGGCCCCCACTCATGTCTCCCACCACCCCCACCCCCCAGCCACCAGGGTCACCCTCCACCAGGCCCCCACTCATGTCTCCCACCACCCCCACACCCCAGCAGTGCAGGGGCAGCCTCCACCAGGCCCCCACTCATGTCTCCCACCACCCCCACACCCCAGCAGTGCAGGGTCACCCTCCACCAGGCCCCCACTCATGTCTCCCACCACCCCCACCCCCCAGCCACCAGGGGCACCCTCCACCAGGCCCCCACTCATGTCACCCACCACCCCCACCCCCCAGCCACCAGGGGCACCCTCCACCAGGCCCCCACTCATGTCTCCCATCACCCCCACACCCCAGCAGTGCAGGGTCACCCTCCACCAGGCCCCCACTCATGTCTCCCACCACCCCCACCCCCCAGCCACCAGGGGCACCCTCCACCAGGCCCCCACTCATGTCACCCACCACCCCCACCCCCCAGCTACCAGGGGCACCCTCCACCAGGCCCCCACTCATGTCTCCCATCACCCCCACACCCCAGCAGTGCAGGGTCACCCTCCACCAGGCCCCCACTCATGTCCCCCACCACCCCCACCCCCCAGCACTGTGGGGCACCTGCCAGCAGGCCCCCACCCATGTCCAACTCATGTCTCCCACCACCCCCACCCCCCAGCCACCAGGGGCAGCCTCCACCAGGCCCCCACTCATGTCTCCCACCACCCCCACCCCCCAGCAGTGCAGGCTCAACCTCCACCAGGCCCCCACTCATGTCCCCCTGCACCCCCACCCCCCGGCAGTGCAGGGGCAGCCTCCAACAGGCCCCCACTCATGTCTCCCACCACCCCCACCCCCCTGCCACCATGTGCAGCCCCCACCAGGTCCTCACAATCCCCAATCATGTGCGTAATGGTCAGCCTCCACAGCCAAAAAGCCCTACCAAGTAACCCATTCACCCACATGGAAATGGAAATCACATGTTACACCCCCAATGTACATGAAGCAAATGAACCCATGTCCGTCACACACATATTTTCCAATTGAATGGGAAAACACACAACATGACATGCATGAAACCAATGAGATGAAACCACACAGTGAACAATGGAAAAAAAAATGTATTGAAAAAAATACGAATGCCAAAGAAAGAAAACTAACTACAATGTAAATGTGAAAAAATAAGCTGCATGTCCGCATAAAAACACAAAACTAGAAAATCAAATCAAAAAATTTTTGTCCAAAGTGAAATGTAAAAACTCTCCATGCAACAAAGAACTATGTACAAAAATAACAAGGGTCCATCATCACAACTGAACTAAGGAAACCTCCTAAAAAACCTACCTAAATATCAACTATATACAAAAAGTGGAGCAGTGTCCGTCGACTCCAAATCATAATAAGAATGAAAGGAAACCTAAAACTAAAGAACTATATACAAAGGCGGCGGGCAAGTCCAGCGGCTCACTCTGTGGTGTCCCGGGCCAGGGCATCATCGAACTCCTGTTCGATGTCCCGGAGGCGGTCCAGTTCCATGGCCCCGAGGGTCCGCAGGGACGACGCTGTGTCCTCCTCCAACCCCCTGCGGATTGCCTCGAGGCACTCGGCCCGCCTCAGGGCCCTCCGCATGGAGTTCTCCGCCCTGACCATTGTGAGCCGCGCCTCTTCCGCCCGCCGCCGCTCCGCACCTATGGCGTGGCCCAACCGCTGCCACACGGAAGACACTCTCTGTCCTGGGTCCCCCTGCCCTCCGGCCGATGCCTGCCCCTCCGATGTTGAAAGCCCCGAGCCTTCATGTCTCCCACCATCTTGCTGCTGCTGCTGCTCTGCCTCTGCCCGTGCACTGCCTCCTGCTGCCTGCACATCCTCCGCCGGCTGGGGTGCACCTGTTGATGTGGCCACCCCTGCTGGACCTCCGACTCCCGACTGTGGCAGGGATGCCTCCTCCACCAGCCTGGCCGCACTGTCAGAGGCAGCTCCACAGGGCACCCAGGTGACTGATGGGTGGGAAGATGGCACAGAGGACGACTGGCGCGTAGGGGGTCCAGTTGAGGAGGGGGTCGGAGCAAGCCCCATCAGACAGCGGAATCCGGCCTGGGTGACCTGTCCCAGCAGGCTGACATGGTCAACAAGCCATTCGAGATGACGTGCAGTCTCTCCATGAAAAGACTGCAGGTCACCTCGCATGGCCCGTTGACGCAACGCCACACCAGCCAGGACAGGCTCAAACCGGACCTGGATGGCCACGTCCGCAGGCAGAGGAAGGCCAGTTGACGTCAGCTCATCCCCTGCCTGAAAACGGGTCTGGACGTAGGCATCCCTGCTGGTGCAAGATGATGCAGGGACAGGATCGGGGACAGGATTGCACACAGGCACCTCCGCGGCCGCCTGTGCTGCCTCCTGTCCCTGGTCCTGGACTGCACCACTAGCACCAGTGGGATCCCCACCTCCAGACCATGTCTCTGGTGCTTGCGCGGCCCCCTCCTCCACCAAACCCCCCACCAACCTGGATGACTCTGTGCCATCTTCCCCTGTTGGGCCCTGTGGGGTCCCAGCTGCCCCTTCTGCTGCCGAGGAGTCCAACTGCAACCTCCGCCTCTTGGACCTCCCCCCAGCAGCTGCGGCCTGGGACGCGGCACCGGACTCCTCACTCCCCGACGAGATGACAACACGGGAGGGGAGCCGGGCCTTGCGTCTCCGGCTGGCGGTCGGATCCCCGCCGCTGTGCTCCACAGCACCTTCTCCGCCCTCTTCATCAGTTGACGCTGCAGACAGGGAGAAACAAAACACAGGCATCAGGGCACTGTACAATGGACACATACACGCATGGCAGTTGCACATGAGTGGCATTGGCAAACCTCAGACATGTCATCACAATCCCCAACACACATGTCATTGCAACTGGCACACATGAGCCATACCACAGCCATTTTGCAACTGCCACCACCATCCCTACACATACAACAGCATCAGCAGCCAAAGGGGAGCCAGACATCACATGCAACACAGGAAGTGCACCACACATGTACACACACCACCACACTTGCATGCATGTCTACACCTCTGCCAAGTGTCGCACTGTTCAGACGGGCATCCATGTCACATCTGCCAATCAGGCTTCCACATACCGCTGTCACATGCATCCATGTAGCATCACTGTTGCACCCTTGACATATACATACACATGCACATGTACACAGTGCTCATACATGCAGCCGAAAACAACATACATGCCTGACATCACGGACATGTCTACTTACATACACATTCATCCAAACATGTGTGCACGCACAACTGCATTTGCCATGCAAGCCCACACACACAAGCACCATCCATGTCTCACACATTACAGCCCTCGCATGTGTCAGCCCCATGGCCCTGTACACCCCCACCCATACTCCACCCCATACAAACAGATGTGCAACCGGCACAATGGGGAATGATCACCACACGCCCTGCTCACAACCCGGATGCATGTACACTCACCGCTCGACTCCAGACGGCTCTGCTTCTCTAGGACCTGGACGTGGAGCGCTGTGGATATGCGTTCCAGGACCCCCATCTGTTCTTCCGACAAGTGGCCCCGGCGCCCCTTGGCATCCGCTGCCTTCAAGAGGCGCCGGGCCTTGTTCAGGGTCCTGGACCTGAAGTCCTCCCAGCGCTTCCTGACATGTTGTAAGTCCCGGACTGCCACCCCCTCCGCGTTGATGGCAGTCACGATGTCAGTCCAGATCCGAGTCCGTCCTTCCTTGTCGGCGCGGGAACTTCCAAAGAGGGCATCATACTGCCCCAGGACTTGCTCCACCAGGACACCAACTTCGGTGGCACTGAAGCTGGTGCCCCTCTGCCTCTCTGGCCGGGGGTTGTCAGTGGTCACAGATGGTGTTAGCCCCGACATGACAACCCCAGAGGCAGGAGTGGGTGGGCAACTGGGTCCTGGGGCTGGGCTGTGGAGCGATGGAATTCCAGTCGGGAGTCTTCTGTTCCAGCAGGGGTGGTCACAGCAACAGCACTCCTGGCTGATGTGCAGGCAGCAAATGGCAGTGCACGTGGGCAGCAGGCAGTCAGGCAGCAGCAGATAGCAGGTGGGAGCGTGCTCGGGGCTCTGGGGGGCAGTAATTCGGCCTTCTGGGCAGGAGCGTGGTCTTCCGTGTGCTCACGCGTGGCCAGTTTGGTACGGAGTGAATTGGCACGTGAAAATCCTGCACGTCAGCGTGAAAACCGAGGAAAGGCCCTTAGCGCGTAAGCGCGTCAGCACGCATACGCGATTCCATTGGACCAAAGGCCCTTAGCGCGTAAGCGCGTCTGTGACGTGACCCGCACGGGTGTTTCCCACACAGCACGTGATGACAGAGCACACGTGGAAAGACTGCACGTCAGAGTCTCATCGCGTGTAATTGGACAAAAGTGTGTGTACACGCGATTGGCCTATGTACGTGTATATGAGGTGTGCGCGGACACTTACACACGCAAGTACGTCAGCGCACCTGTATCCCGGTGTACGGCCATTTCCACTAATCACACGCAATGAGACTCTGACGTGCAGTCTTTCCACGTGTGCTCTGTCATCACGTGCTGTGTGGGAAACACCCGTGCGGGTCACGTCACAGACGCGCTTACGCGCTGAGGGCCTTTGGTCCAATGGAATCGCGTATGCGTGCTGACGCGCTTACGCGCTAAGGGCCTTTCCTCGGTTTTCACGCTGACGTGCAGGATTTTCACGTGCCAATTCACTCCGTACCAAGCTGGCCACGCGTGAGCACACGGAAGACCACGCTCCTGCCCAGAAGGCCGAATTACTGCCCCCCAGAGCCCCGAGCACGCTCCCACCTGCTATCTGCTGCTGCCTGACTGCCTGCTGCCCACGTGCACTGCCATTTGCTGCCTGCACATCAGCCAGGGGTGCTGTTGCTGTGACCACCCCTGCTGGAACAGAAGACTCCCGACTGGAATTCCATCGCTCCACAGCCCAGCCCCAGGACCCAGTTGCCCACCCACTCCTGCCTCTGGGGTTGTCATGTCGGGGCTAACACCATCTGTGACCACTGACAACCCCCGGCCAGAGAGGCAGAGGGGCACCAGCTTCAGTGCCACCAAAGTTGGTGTCCTGGTGGAGCAAGTCCTGGGGCAGTATGATGCCCTCTTTGGAAGTTCCCGCGCCGACAAGGAAGGATGGACTCGGATCTGGACTGACATCGTGACTGCCATCAACGCGGAGGGGGTGGCAGTCCGGGACTTACAACATGTCAGGAAGCGCTGGGAGGACTTCAGGTCCAGGACCCTGAACAAGGCCCGGCGCCTCTTGAAGGCAGCGGATGCCAAGGGGCGCCGGGGCCACTTGTCGGAAGAACAGATGGGGGTCCTGGAACGCATATCCCCAGCGCTCCACGTCCAGGTCCTAGAGAAGCAGAGCCGTCTGGAGTCGAGCGGTGAGTGTACATGCATCCGGGTTGTGAGCAGGGCGTGTGGTGATCATTCCCCATTGTGCCGGTTGCACATCTGTTTGTATGGGGTGGAGTATGGGTGGGGGTGTACAGGGCCGTGGGGCTGACACATGCGAGGGCTGTAATGTGTGAGACATGGATGGTGCTTGTGTGTGTGGGCTTGCATGGCAAATGCAGTTGTGCGTGCACACATGTTTGGATGAATGTGTATGTAAGTAGACATGTCTGTGATGTCAGGCATGTATGTTGTTTTCGGCTGCATGTATGAGCACTGTGTACATGTGCATGTGTGTGTATTTGTCAAAGGTGCAACAGTGATGCTACATTGATGCATGTGACAGCGGTATGTGGAAGCCTGATTGGCAGATGTGACATGGATGCCCGTCTGAACAGTGCGACACTTGGCAGAGGTGTAGACATGCATGCAAGTGTGGTGGTGTGTGTACATGTGTGGTGCACTTCCTGTGTTGCATGTGATGTATGGCTCCCCTTTGGCTGCTGATGCTGTTGTATGTGTAGGGATGGTGGTGGCAGTTGCGATATGGCTGTGGTATGGCTCATGTGTGCCAGTTGCAATGACATGTGTGTTGGGGATTGTGATGACATGTCTGAGGTTTGCCAATGCCACTCATGTGCAACTGTCATGCGTGTATGTGTCCATTGTACAGTGCCCTGATGCCTGTGTTTTGTTTCTCCCTGTCTGCAGCGTCAACTGATGAAGAGGGCGGAGAAGGTGCTGTGGAGCACAGCGGCGGGGATCCGACCGCCAGCCGGAGACGCAAGGCCCGGCTCCCCTCCCGTGTTGTCATCTCGTCGGGGAGTGAGGAGTCCGGTGCCGCGTCCCAGGCCGCAGCTGCCGGGGGGAGGTCCAAGAGGCGGAGGTTGGAGTTGGACTCCTCGGCAGCAGAAGGGGCAGCTGGGACCCCACAGGGCCCAACAGGGGAAGATGGCACGGAGTCATCCAGGTTGGTGGGGGGTCTGGTGGAGGAGGAGGCCGTGCAAGCACCAGAGACAGGGTCTGGAGGTGGGGATCCCACTGGTGCTAGTGGTGCAGTCCAGGACCAGGGACAGGAGGCAGCACAGGCGGCCGCAGAGGTGCCTGTGTGCAATCCTGTCCCCGATCCTGTCCCTGCATCATCTTGCACCAGCAGGGATGCCTACGTCCAGACCCGTTTTCAGGCAGGGGATGAGCTGACGTCAACTGGCCTTCCTCTGCCTGCGGACGTGGCTATCCAGGTCCGGGTTGAGCCTGTCCTGGCTGGTGTGGCGTTGCGTCAACGGGCCATGCGAGGTGACCTGCAGTCTTTTCATGGAGAGACTGCACGTCATCTCGAATGGCTCGTTGACCACGTCAGCCTGCTGGGACAGGTCACCCAGACCGGATTCCTCCGTCTGATGGGGCTTGTTCCGACCCCCTCCTCAACTGGACCCCCTACGCGCCAGTCGTCCTCTGTGCCATCTTCCCACCCATCAGTCACCTGGGTGCCCTGTGGAGCTGCCTCTGACAGTGCGGCCAGGCTGGTGGAGGAGGCATCCCTGCCACAGTCGGGAGTCGGACGTCCAGCAGGGGTGGCCACATCAACAACTGCACCCCAGCCGGCGGAGGATGTGCAGGCAGCAGGAGGCAGTGCACGGGCAGAGGCAGAGCAGCAGCAGCAACATGGTGGGAGCCATGAAGGCTCGGGGCCTTCGACATCGGAGGGGCAGGCATCGGCCGGAGGGCAGGAGGACCCAGGACAGAGAGTGACTTCCGTGTGGCAGCGGTTGGGCCACGCCATAGGTGTGGAGCGGCGGCGGGCGGAAGAGGCGCGGCTCACAATGGTCAGGGCAGAGAACTCCATGCGGAGGGCCCTGAGGCGGGCCGAGTGCCTCGAGACAATCCGCAGGGGGTTGGAGGAGGACACGGCGTCGTCCCTGCGGACCCTCGGGGCCATGAAACTGGACCGCCTCCGGGACATCGAACAGGAGTTCGATGATGCCCTGGCCCAGAACACCACAGAGTGAGCCGCTGGACTTGCCCGCCGCCTTTGTATATAGTTCTTTAGTTTTAGGTTTCCTTTGTATTTTCTTATGATTTGGAGTCGACGGACACTGCTCCACTTTTTGTATATAGTTGATATTTAGGTAGGTTTTTTAGGAGGTTTCCTTAGTTCAGTTGTGATGATGGACCCTTGTTATTTTTGTACATAGTTCTTTGTTGCACGGAGAGTTTTGACATTTCACTTTGGACAACATTTTTTGGATTAGATTTTCTAGTTTTTATGCGGACATGCAGCTTCTTTTTTCACATTTACATTGTAGTTAGTTTTCTTTCTTTAGCATTCGTATTTTTTTCAAATACATTTTTTTTCCATTGTTCACTGTGTGGTTTCATCTCATTGGTTTCATGCATGTCATGTTGTGTGTTTTCCCATTCAATTGGAAAATATGTGTGTGACGGACATGGGTTCATTTGCTTCATGAACATTGGGGGTGTAACATGTGATTTCCATTTCCATGTGGGTGAATGGGTTACTTGGTAGGGCTTTTTGGCTGTGGAGGCTGACCATTACGCACATGATTGGGGATTGTGAGGACCTGGTGGGGGCTGCACATGGTGGCAGGGGGGTGGGGGTGGTGGGAGACATGAGTGGGGGCCTGGTGGAGGGTGCCCCTGCACTGCTGGGGGGTGGGGGTGGTGGGAGACATGAGTGGGGGCCTGGTGGAGGGTGACCCTGCACTGCTGGGGGGTGGGGGTGGTGGGAGACATGAGTGGGGGCCTGGTGGAGGGTGCCCCTGCACTGCTGGGGTGTGGGGGGGGTGGGAGACATGAGTGGGGGCCTGGTGGAGGGTGCCCCTGCACTGCTGGGGTGTGGGGGTGCTGGGTGACATGAGTGGGGGCCTGGTGGAGGCTGCCCCTGCACTGCTGGGGGGTGGGGGTGGTGGGAGACATGAGTGGGGGCCTGGTGGGGGCTGCACATGGTGGCAGGGGGTGGGGGTGGTGGGAGACATGAGTGGGGGCCTGGTGGAGGGTGCCCCTGCACTGCTGGGGGGTGGGGGTGGTGGGAGACATGAGTGGGGGCCTGGTGGAGGGTGACCCTGCACTGCTGGGGGGTGGGGGTGGTGGGAGACATGAGTGGGGGCCTGGTGGAGGCTGCCCCTGCACTGCTGGGGGGTGGGGGTGGTGGGAGACATGAGTGGGGGCCTGGTGGAGGGTGACCCTGGTGGCTGGGGGGTGGGGGTGGTGGGTGACATGAGTGGGGGCCTGGTGGAGGCTGCCCCTGCACTGCTGGGGTGTGGGGGTGGTGGGAGACATGAGTGGGGGCCTGGTGGAGGGTGCCCCTGCACTGCTGGGGTGTGGGGGTGGTGGGAGACATGAGTTGGGGCCTGGTGGAGGGTGCCCCTGCACTGCTGGGGTGTGGGGGGGGTGGGAGACATGAGTGGGGGCCTGGTGGAGGGTGACCCTGCACTGCTGGGGGGTGGGGGTGGTGGGAGACATGAGTGGGGGCCTGGTGGAGGGTGACCCTGGTGGCTGGGGTGTGGGGGTGGTGGGAGACATGAGTGGGGGCCTGGTGGAGGGTGCCCCTGCACTGCTGGGGTGTGGGGGGGTGGGAGACATGAGTGGGGGCCTGGTGGAGGGTGCCCCTGCACTGCTGGGGTGTGGGGGTGGTGGGAGACATGAGTGGGGGCCTGGTGGAGGGTGCCCCTGCACTGCTGGGGTGTGGGGGGGTGGGAGACATGAGTGGGGGCCTGGTGGAGGGTGCCCCTGCACTGCTGGGGTGTGGGGGTGGTGGGTGACATGAGTGGGGGCCTGGTGGAGGGTGCCCCTGCACTGCTGGGGTGTGGGGGTGGTGGGAGACATGAGTGGGGGCCTGGTGGAGGGTGCCCCTGCACTGCTGGGGTGTGGGGGGGGTGGGAGACATGAGTGGGGGCCTGGTGGAGGGTGACCCTGCACTGCTGGGGGGTGGGGGTGGTGGGAGACATGAGTGGGGGCCTGGTGGAGGGTGCCCCTGGTGGCTGGGGTGTGGGGGTGGTGGGAGACATGAGTGGGGGCCTGGTGGAGGCTGCCCCTGGTGGCTGGGGGTTGGGGGTGATAGGGGACATGAGTGGGGGCCTGGTGGAGGCTGCCCCTGCACTGCTGGGGGGTGGGGGTGGTGGGAGACATGAGTGGGGGCCTGGTGGAGGGTGCCCCTGGTGGCTGGGGGGCGGGGGTGGTGGTAGACATGGGTGGGGGCCTGGTGGAGGCTGCCCCTGGTGGCTGGGGGGTGGGGGTGGTGGTAGACATGGGTGGGGGCCTGGTGGAGGCTGCCCCTGGTGGCTGGGGGGTGGGGGTGCAGGGGGACATGAGCAGGTGTGCAGGGTAGTCCCCTGCTTTGTGGGCTGCCTGCAGGGGCCGTGGAGGGTGTACAGGGAACACCTGTGAGGACCCACCCAGCCTAATCGCGTGTGTAACTTCCCACGCACCCCTGTAATACACGTACCAAGCCAAATCGCGTGTGAGAATTCCCGCGCATACCTGAAATACACGTACCCTGCTGAAGTCGCGTGTAAAACTTCCCGCGCACCCCTGAAATGCATGCGCCCAGGCTATTCGCGTGTGGAACTTCCCGCGCACCCCTGAAATACACGCGCCCAGGCTATTCGCGAGTGGGACTTCCCGCGCACCCCTGAAATACACGTAGCACGCTGGGATACATGAGTGGGGGCCTGGTGGAGGGTGCACCTGCACTGCTGGGGGGTGGGAAGGGTGGTAGACATGGGTGGGGGCCTGGTGGAGGCTTCCCCTGGTGGCTGGGGGTTGGGGGTGATAGGGGACATGAGTGGGGGCCTGGTGGAGGCTGCCCCTGCACTGCTGGGGGGTGGGGGTGGTGGGAGACATGAGTGGGGGCCTGGTGGAGGGTGCCCCTGATGGCTGGGGTGTGGGGGTGGTGGGAGACATGAGTGGGGGCCTGGTGGAGGCTGCCCCTGGTGGCTGGGGGTTGGGGGTGATAGGGGTCATGAGTGGGGGCCTGGTGGAGGCTGCCCCTGCACTGCTGGGGGGTGGGGGTGGTGGGAGACATGAGTGGGGGCCTGGTGGAGGGTGCCCCTGGTGGCTGGGGGGCGGGGGTGGTGGTAGACATGGGTGGGGGTCTGGTGGAGGCTGCCCCTGGTGGCTGGGGGGTGGGGGTGGTGGTAGACATGGGTGGGGGCCTGGTGGAGGCTGCCCCTGGTGGCTGGGGGGTGGGGGTGGTGGTAGACATGGGTGGGGGCCTGGTGGAGGCTTCCCCTGGTGGCTGGGGGGTGGGGGTGGGGTGGTAGACATGAGTGGGGGCCTGGTGGAGGCTGCCCCTGGTGGCTGGGGGGTGGGGGTGATAGGGGACATGAGTGGGGGCCTGGTGGAGGGTGCCCCTGCACTGCTGGGGGGTGGGGGTGGGGTGGTAGACATCGGTGGGGGCCTGGTGGAGGCTGCCCCTGGTGGCTGGGGGGTGGGGGTGGTGGTAGACATGGGTGGGGGCCTGGTGGAGGCTGCCCCTGGTGGCTGGGGGGTGGGGGTGGTGGTAGACATGAGCAGGTGTGCAGGGTAGTCCCCTGTTTTGTGGGCTGCCTGCAGGGGCCGTGGAGGGTGTACAGGGAACACCTGTGAGGACCCACCCAGCCTAATCGCGTGTGTAACTTCCCACGCACCCCTGTAATACACGTACCTGGCCAAATCGCGTGTGATAATTCCAGCGCACCCCTGTAATACACGTACCCAGCCAAATCGCGTGTAAAACTTCCCGTGTACCCCTGTAATACACCTACCCAGCCAAATCGCGTGTGATAATTCCCGCGTACCCCTGTAATACACGTGCCCTGGCTAATCGCGTGTAAAACTTCACGCGTACCCCTCTAATACACGTACCCTGGCCAATCGCGTGTTAAACTTCCCGCGTACCCCTGTAATACACGTACCCTGGCTAATCGCATGTAAAACTTCCCGCGTACCCCTGATATGAACGTTACCCGCTTTGCGTTCCTTGTTTGGCAGCCCTGTAAACTGGTCCAGGGTTAGCACAGCCCTTTGCGATGATTTAGCGATTTTGATGGCTTTTCCTTGCGCGAGGGCGTTCTTGGGGGCGTTACTGGCGCTGCTGCAGGGTCGCTGCGATACTCTGCGCCACGGCTGGTTTGGGAGCCTAAAATCCATGAATACGCTGTGCGCGGAAATCGGTTTTAGCGCACGTGCCTGGCGCAGACAATCGCACGAGGACACTCTGCGCCAGCCGCTTGCGACACTTTTCTGCGAAATTCTATGAATTACCCTGTAAGAGTTTAGAAGCATGAAAGGTGAGGGAGGAGCGAATTTTGCGAAAGTTGAAGAGATGGTGACGACAGGCACGAGAGATGAGAGAAATATGGTGGGAGAAGGAGAGGAAGGAGTCAAAGTAGAGGCCAAGATTGTGAGCATGGGTAGAGATGGGGAGATTTGAAGGGGGAAAGTTGATGAAAGGTGGGGGGTAGGGGAAACTGTGTTAGAAGAAAAGAAAAGGACTTCTGTCTTGTCAGTGTTGTGGGAGAGAAAAGGGGATGAGATCCAGTTTTTGATAGCCGTAAGGCAGGAAGATCAAGTATGATAGAAATTAGGAGTGATTTAAGGGAAGGAGAGAACGAGTTGGGTGTCATCAGCATAGAAATGGTGATAAATGCCAAAAGAGGAGATAGCGTGGGCAAGAAGGAGGTATAGAGAGAGAAAAGAAAAGGGCAGAGTACAGAGCCTTAGGGAACACTATAGTCCAAGGGAATGTTGGAGGAGGTGCGGCCGCCCCAAGAGACATCAAAGGAACGATTGGAGAGGTAAGAGGAGAGTCAGGAGAGGGCAGATACTTTGAAGCCAAAGGAGGAAAGAGTAGTAAGGAGTAAGGGGTGATCTACGGTATCAAAGTAAAAAAAAAGACAGTATTTAACATGTTATATAGATATACTTGTAGAAAGTGAGATAGTATATAATATGTATATATTTATTGTTAATGTCTAAAAAAGTAAATAGAGGTTTTTTTCCTCCTACAAGAGTTTTTTTCCTCTGTTGCATGTTTAATGAATACAAACTTGTATTGGTTGTGTACTAGGAAGACATTCACTATTCACTTAGTACCATTATGAAGAAAATAAAACATAAATATTCTTGTTTTTCTTTTATTATGAAGTACATTTCATTCTGTTTCAGAGTTTCTAATATTCAAGAAAGAAGATAGCACATCTAAAGGTATTAGGTAAGACACTTGATAAATATGATATATAAATGTGCAATGCACATATGTGTACAAATAGATTTGTATATTTTTGTATATTAGTATATTATTATTTCTAGTTGCGGGTACAACCTCAGCCAATGAGTGGCAGGTTTATGATTGCATGGCTAAGGCGAGCAATGACTGGAGTGCTTCTGTCCGAGGCTACATTCCCCCCTGTTAACATTGTAACTGCGGTTACAAACAAACATTTTGGGGGATTTCTGACACTCAAACTGCACAAAATAAATGACAATAGATAATGTCATATATTTCTGCAGTCTGAGGTCAATTTTATCTATTTCTGTCACTGAAAGGGTGGCCATTAAAAGGGACGTTTTGTAGGAAGGAAAGAGGGGGGTGGCACAGCGGAGGAAAAAACATAAGGATGAAACAGATAACAAAGGGAATTCAAATAAAAAGAAACAATGTTATTGGGGTGTTTCCTTCAACAAGTGCATTTGACACTGGTACAGAAGAAGAGGCTTCCTTCAGTGTCAGTGATGTCCCACTGGTGAGTGCAGGGGCTGGAGATGGTGCTGATTTCTGTGCACGTAACGCATGAGCCCAATGCATTTTTATTTTGTGGTGCCCGTGCGTTTTCCAATACGCATCATCCACATCATCCCAGTGGATTTGCACCAGATGGTTTATCATGATTGATGTTCCCAGGCTTTGTGACTGAACTTTAGAAGGGCAACATCTTAGTCTTTTCTTGCACAATGTGCATAGTAGATCCTCAAACTCTTTTTTACAACAGTGTTCTTTCACCTTAAAGTATCGCCAACTGTCTGCAATGGTCTACATTCCAGTGGCTTTCTTCCTGGTGGCGACGGATTGGGGATCGGGTGACATCTTCATCACTGCTGCTGCTATCATGGTTGAACATGTTGGAATGTCCAACTGGGGAGGAAAATGTAAAACATCAAAAAGGACAAGACTAAAAAGACAATGCCACAAAAAAGAAAAAAGTTTAAAAAAGGAAAAAAGTATAACAATAAAATAGACAATCTGAACAAATCACAAGACAAGGGAAAAGAGGATTAGGAGAAAATCGGGTAAAAAGGAAAATAGGTTAAAGTGCTAGAAGTTCTTGCAGTTACTTAGATAACCTTTCACTAACAAGCACCACTAACAATGATGAATATAAACTTTTTTTTTTTGTGGATGAGGTGATTATTCATGGCTACACACTGCCACACGTGCTGAGTGGACACTTTCGCATGCACGGATGTCCACATACAGTGTGGGCGTAGCCACGTTAATAAATTGCAATGTGTCAATGGACCACTGATTGACACGGATAACAATCATGTGTAGGCGTGGAGCTGCCGTGCGTGATGAGGCACGTAGATCGTAGCTGCTTTGAAAGAGCTTGACCTCTTATTGGGTAATTTCACAAGCACAGTTTTTGTCAAACGGCATGGTCGTAGCCATGTCAAAAAATTGCAACGAGTCATATGTATTCGCGGAGCCGCAGCATGTGATATGAGTGGATGGCGCATTAGGCGCGAAGATTCATAGCCATGTTGAAGGATCTCGATGTGCTATTGGGTCATTTTGCATGCACACATTTTGTCAAATGGCATGGGTGTAGTCGTGTGATGACCTAGCGGTGTGTAATTGGGTGCTTCGTTGACGCGATTAGAAGGGTACTGCAGCCCATAATGCGATTGGCTGTTAAAAACAGGCGCAAAGCCGCGTTAACATAACTTTCAAAGTGATTGGGCCTTCCAACGATGCGGCTACTGGCATGTGCAGGCGCAACTCCTCATTGGGTGATGTGATAGTTCAATAAATTAGGCGCAAACACGTCATTGCGCTTGGGCATACCTGCACATACAGAAAACACATTCTGGTTTGCTATGTCACGTAACCGCGATTAAACCTCTCTCTGAAACACCTTTTTTCAGGTTTTCTTTCATTGCTTTTCATGTCTTGGTGGGTGAACTTCATTGTGAGCCTTCAGGAACTTTTAAAAGCAGCACCTTTATTTATCCATTCCTTTATTACCTTTTTTCTACCTATACCTTTGTCCTTTTTCTTGTGCTTTGTAGCATGTCACTTTTTGTTACTTTAGCTTGTTGTATTTTGTGTTAAGTTTTTAGATATTAAGTGGCAGAGTCCTTTTTTTCCTCCAGGGTTCTGCATTTCAATATGATTACGACCAGCTCTGAAAATGAGGTGGTGTGGCTGGCTTCAGCTTTATCACCACATAAAAAGCCATGTGCACTTGAAATGCAGCTGTTAGCAATATTTCTGTGTAAAGGACCAACACAGCAAAAAGAAGATTTAGGCGGTCATTTGCAATTTCTGCTGTAAGGTTTTGCAGAGGGGACCTTCACTTAAGCCATCGCAAAGTCTGGGGACATCGACGTTAATTCAACATCGTGTCTGTGTTCATTGGGATAAAGTGGATGAATCCTATAGAAAGGCCCATGTGAAACATAAGGTTAAAGCAGATGGATCGGGATCAGCAAAGCATTATTTGTTATCTATGCAACAAACTTCCAACACGATTACTCACAATGTTCCACCACCTAACACGTAACCTCGGCCCATCCTGCCTGCACCTGATCTTTCTAACTTTATCATGATGTGCAAAACCTGTTACAGCTTGATCAAGGTGGGAGGTGACACCCTAGACGCTTTGGGAAATGCTTTTTCTGAACATGCAACCAATTGCCAACGCTAGGTATATTTTTAAGTGTCCATTTTTTTATAAACCTATTCTTTGTAATACGTATGGATCCTGGTGTTTTTCCTTTCCCAGTCCCTTCCTCTTTTTTCCATATCCCCAAAACAGTCCTTTTCAATGCCAACTTTTCAGCTAACAAAAAAGACAATAAAAAAATACTGTAAATATGGATCAAAGAACTTTAACTGATCCTTTCAATAAAGTGTATTTTTTTATAGCCACGATTATCACATGTGGGAGCCGCATGTAGAACCCCCCCCCCCGTCGCCCAGCCATTGCTGCATTTAGCCGTGCATGCATTTTAATAGCCCCGGCTATAAACCCGATTAAAAAAAACATATCTACATAGATATATGGGCAGTAGTCTTGTAAAGATTTATTTTAAGATATATTGAATGCAGTCTTGGTGCACAGTTGCTGTAACAATTTAATAGCATTCTATTCATCAACATTAAATATAAATAGAAACACTTTGAAGTACATATGTAAATAAAAATGTTCAACAACAGGTTTATTTGGTGGGTAATAGGGTTGTATAATTTCTTTTTATTTTACTTGACACACTTTGTTTTCATTAGTCCAATTGTCTGCATAATTAATGTCAATTATGTATGACAATGATAAAAAGGAGTACCCAATTACTTTCTACACATGGTACATTTTGTTTTCATTAGCCCAATTGTCTGTATTATTGATGTCAATTATGTATGAAAATGAGAAATAGGGGTACACAATTACTTTAACATACTATATTTGTATCCACACTAAAGTGATGTTGTTGATTTCGAATTTCAACAAAGTCACCCCGTGTTACTTGGCTATGGGGAAATTAATTAAACTATCACTTGGTAAGAAAATGCTAGCGATCTACTTTGCCCACCCAATCAATAATGGGAAAACTATTAAATCTAACAGATCCCTACATGACTTGCTTTGGTTGGACAAGTTAACTTACATAGGCACTTTGGGTTATGCACTCGGTAAAACACCTCAAAGCTTCTAGATACTCAGGGCACACATCAGGACTTGGTCAGAGACCTTTCCAGGTTTAGCCAGGAATGGCGTCCAGCAATGTTCCCTTTGTGTGCCACTCCTTGAATAGATGCAAGCCAGATTGTAGTTTTTCCATGGTTTCCGCCAGATATTTTCTCAACAATTCCAACACAGAAAATATAAGACAGCTCTTCCCAATTCCCATTGTGTACCACCTTATAAACATTTAACCACTCCCACACAAATGTCTAAAGTATGAGGTGCCAGATAATTGGCTCTTAATTGGGATTGGACAACAATTCTCCATCCACTTAACTCAGGCTTAGCCCCTTTTCTATGATAGGTCCCTTTTAGTTTACTGGGCATCATCTCAGTGAATGAATGACCTCACCCATCTGGGATAGCATTTTCATAGCTTCAAAAAAAAAAACTACAACAGGGCATAAAACTTTATTTTACAAATAAACATTCTACAATATATATATATTTGCCTTGTTTGATCATGCCAGACTTAATTAAATGAGTCCTGTGAGGACACAAGGTTGCAGGTTTCAGTGACACTTTTTGTGAATTACACAGAAATGATAAAAGTCAGTGTGTCACACAATGTTACATACAGTTAAATAATTCAGTAAGCTACTATCTATCAAATGCTTTGTGACATTTTCTGGTAAGTCCTAATCACATTTCATGTTGTAAATCTTGTTCCCAATGTCACATATTATTGTCCATTTAAACCTTTGGCAATCTCTAGACACATGTCTAGAGATATGCATATTATTAGTTATATCAACAGTACATTTTGTTTCTCCACTTAGATGTATATCCAGCAGAAGTGAACTTATCTTCCTGAACAGATATTACAAATCCACCCCCTCAGCATCATGTTGCAGTCTCCTGGTGTATGTCAGCTGTCAGTCAGCCCAAGGAGGGACCACCATTTGAGTTTTAATTCAACTAAGTAGAGAGCTGAGCAGAGCATTTAGCCTTGACTCTAATGGAGGAAAGGTGATCAATGCGGGGCCTGCGAATCTCCTGAGAAACATATTTTATGGGCTAAACCCAGTGTTCCTTTAGGCATAGGAAACTGGTAGTTTTGAATGCTGCAACTCCTTCACACATAGGCCTGATTTAATAGATCACATCAGGCCATTAATGTCCAACTTTAATGTATGCTTTAGATTAAATTGGCACAAGCATTGGAGTTTCACTCTGGTAAACAGTACATTTCAATCCCAGATGCAAGTGTATTCATTTCTCTTTTTACATTGCAGCATTCTTTTGGTGAAAAGTGCCTTTCATTGTTTCATAATGTAGTGAAAGGTAGGTCTCTGATTTTAGTTCTTTGTCACTCACACACATGGCACACTTAATGTTAGTCTTCCTGTTTCTGACAATAGGGTTGGCATATTTGGCAGTGTTGAAATGTCCATGTTGGCCTTTTGGTCTGCCAGTCGAGAGTGTGCTTTTAAATGACAGGAAAGTATTTCTGCATGTTTAGGCCTCAGTCAACCAAAAACAGTTTCCTTTTGTCTTGGGGCTGCATTTGAACACCACGGTGGCACCTATGTGTATGTCTACATGTAATGGCTCCCCACAGCCAATTTACGATTTGGAGCTAAATCCTCTCTGTTGAATTGCTCTACAGTGAAAGGTTTGCTAAATAAAATGTAAAATAATAATTATATTAAAAGTATGTTGTGATTGCCATGCCAAACACTTAGGGAATGTTTATTTAATAAAAAAATGATATATGTTAATTAAGCAGCTGTTACCTTTTGTTTTTCAAAAATATCTTTAAGTGCCAAGTGTGGTAAGTCAGAAGAAGGACACAGACCTTGATCTGACATTTCACTGATGTGTTTATTAAAGAATAATAATAATGCCTATTTTCCCTTTGCTATGAGGTTTCCCTACCTAACAAAGCTATATAAGATGCTTGTCAGTCATCAGTGAATGCCGCTAAATTAAAACGTACAACTCTAAGCCTATCTGACCCTTCCACTATCTTAACAACTTAAAGTCAGGAGAATGTTTTCCTTCACCTGAGGTTTGCTGGTTTCTTCCCCAACGATTTTTTAATAGACAATCTTCAGACAGTCTCTAGTGACAATTTTTATCAGTTTGTACAGTTCATTCATGCTTCTTATGCATTTTTGCTTCTTCTCTTGTTTTTGTATATAAGGGTTGGTCTTTTCCTCTTCCCATTGTAAACTTATTCCACAAGTATATTTTCCTTCTTATTTGTTTCTTATTTTCCTAAATAGATCATAGTCTTGGGTTTATGTTTGTTTTTTGCCTGCATACATTTTCACAATGTCCACCTTGCCTTCATGATTCGTTATCCTTTGGGCCTCTAGGTTATTTAGGCCTTCTTGTTGTGGATGGATACCAACTGAGGCGTTCCCGCAATATTTCTCATTCACTTCTCTTTGTATTAACTTTACAATATTTTTCACTTGACTGAGACGAGTGCATGTACTCCAATAATCCCTTTCATTCACTCTCGTTATATGGTAATTTATTTTCTTGACTGTGACAAGTAATAGCCTTCCAATAATGGTTCTCATTCACTCCCCTGGGTCTCCCATTATCCTTTTTACCTTCCATTCTCAGGGTTAACGTCAGCACATTTTTCCTTTGTTCAGAATCAGCTTCTGTTCCTTTTAACCTGTCGTATCATGTACTTTTGCCAGTTCCTCCTCTGTCTATTCATCTTGTCTGACTAAACCTTATTTTGGATTAGGGGTGTACCGAATAGTAGATTTAAGTATTTGGCCCAATACTGGATAGTTGGACAAGTATTCGGCTGAACCCGAATATAGAGCCAAATAGTTTTCAATTAGCCCCTATATATAAGATTTATGGCACATCTGCATGCACATGCCTTTGGGGAAATCCCACAATCAGATGTGGGGTCTCTGCAGCCCCCTTTTGAGAATGCAGCCCAGACTGCTTAAGACACCTCGCTTTAAACTCTGTGGCTGTCCCTTCCTGTCTTCTGCTAACTTTCTCTGGGCCTCTGTCTCACAAATTGTTTTAAGCTCTTCAGTGGAACACGACACCTGAAACAGAAAACCTCTGAACCTGCAGTCAGCGGCCTCCAGAGAAGTGTAATTTGCTTCCGGTGCAATGTCAGATCACGATACAGCACCCTCACAAACATGGTGGTTACACTCTCGGGCAGCACCCGATACCAGCCTTGAGGCCCTCAAAGACATGGCAATCAAGCTTCCGGAGTAGCGGCTACTAGCAGACCTTCACAAAGATAGCCGCCATGTTTCCAAGCATCGCCTGTCACTCACAGAACTCTGTGCAGCCACATGCAAGCACTCTTAAAGGAAGAGGCATACAGACCCTTTTTAGAAGGGGCTATGGCATACTGCAACCTTACACAGGCCCCAGGCTCGGACTGGCATATAGAGCAATAGGTCAATGCCAGAAGCAAAAATGCAAAATGCTAGCGTGGGCCATTTTTTTTGGTCAAAGTGGGCCACTTTTTTGGCCAATGTGGGACAGTTTGAGGAGTTATTTCACCATGTGGCTAGTCATTTTGACCACTGTTGCTGAGTAAATATTTTTTAAATTGCACAATTTGCATTACATTTTATCAAAAAACTCCCCCTTGGGTAATATCCAAACAGTCTGTCACAAAATGAATGAATTGCCATTTGCAACTGTGGGTCACTTTTTCATTGGTGCCTGAGACAATGGTATGCCCCAGTCAGACCCTGAATGATGAGATGGACTTGTGCATAACAGACAGGGTCTTCAGGCGGAGAGACTGGGTTCCTGTTTTCAAAGCCATGAAGAAAGGAAAAACATTCCATATGGTAAGGACCGTCTGCATGCCAACTGTGTTGCACTGAAATTTGTGAACATCTCTGCAACACTAGGTACTTCCATGCAAATTGAAAAAAAAACTATTTTGTCCATAAATAGGTCTATCGCAGCACTTTTCTTCTGCTGTATCGATGCTCATGTATGGGGCAGCTAGGCCCTGAGTACATTAAATATTTGAGCCGGTGGGTGATCGATCGAGAGGGTTCCAGGGGCAGAGCCTGGCTAGTAATTGCATTTGGGAGCTTCTGTCTGACCTTAAGGGGCGGAAGCAGACCTGCCTGATGCCTGCAATGAGATCATGTCTCATGCCGGAGATATAAGCTGCTCACATTTCGATGGCTGTCATCAACCTTATTAAAGTTAATTAATGCAATTTGTCTGAGGTGTGAATAGAAAGGTGCAATGTTATCAACATTTGGATAACGATTCCTCAGCTGACTTGAGCTTTGCACACCCGGCATGCAAAAGTAGTCATTGACAGAGCGCGCACCAAAAATACGATATATGCATTGCCTTATCATCGCCCAACACCTGAAATCTAAGATTTAACATGATATGTATTCATCACTTTGTTTACAGAAAACATTGAAGCTGAGCATTTAAGTAGTGAAGAATAACGTGCATCTGACATGTGCAGAATTCAAACTAGGGGTGTAACTTCGGCTTCGAGTACCATTCAGGTAAGTATTCGGCCAATGCCAAAACGTGGGTTTTCATCCGTAATTCAACCGAATACTTACACAAAGCCAAACTTGGGTTCACCCCTATTTTGAATACCGGCTTCTCCGCTGTATGCAAGGATGAACTGATTTTGGCATTGTTGTGAGTACCCTCAGTCCACCATGAAACTCCCATAGTCACACCACCAGTCCCGGGATCTCTCTCTTTCTCTGCTTCAGGACGCCTTGCATCTGATTCTAGTTCCCCTGACTTGCTCACTATCAATTGCAGCGCTATTGGCACTTCTCAGCCTCTCTCATCTGCAGGTCGCTGTGCGTCTCATTACTCCTTCTGTCTGCATTGTTTATGTGAGCTCTTTTGAAAGTCACAGGCTCTCTCTTTGTTTCCCCAGGGTCCTCCCCTCTTTGGCTTGACGTTGCCGTGGGACTTCACCTGCACGAGCCTAATGTTCCTTTTTCTCTTTCACTCTTGTATTCTCTACTCCTTCATGTGTTATGTCCTCTTGTTTGTCCCAGTGGATTGTGAAATTAGTAGAAGGTTTTCTATCTCCTGTTGGCAATAACACCTACTGATTTTCTCTACACATATACAGTCATCATAAAGGTGTGAGTATGATACTTGGAAAGGTTCTCTAGGAAGTTCCTCATGGGAACAGGAGTCCTTTGCCCCTAAAGAGTAGTCTCTCCCGGCGAGGTCCCACGTACCTATACCCTTAGGGAGGGTATTGCAGAGCGGGCTCACCTCACTAGCCCCACAATGGGGGCTCTGTTATGTTAGCAAATAACTATCAGGCGAGTCTCACAAACAGTTCCAGGCATCTTTATTGGGTTTGATTCATTTTCCAAGAGACGACCCCCAGCAATAGGCAGAACTCCTGTCCTCCTCCCTCTCACCAACTCTCTCTCTCTCCCACTCCACAACCTGGAACCCCAGAGCGATCTCTCAGCCAGGCACCATGGTAACCTAGTTTTAAGATGCACAGGATCAGATGTATACTCAATGAATTATAAGATGCATAATGATGTCATGTGAATGTAATGGTTTGAATACACAATGTGGTGCAATGTTAATACTCTATTACAACGGTATTTATCCTAATAGCTACACATCCTAACACCTCCTCTCCTTAAACATACAAAAGTAAACATGGTATAGAAGGTACATTTATTCACCTGTAGACTAAAAATAGATTAAACTACGCACAATTAATATGATGCTTATCCATAATCCGATGGAACTGAAAACATTTAAGGCATTGAAATGTCCTCACTCATAGTATCCCACTCACCTAACATACATACCATTGACAGACCTGAAAAGAGCCACTCTCTCTTTGTTCCAAATGCCATCTCTTTTAACTAAGACCGAGGAACCTAGGTCTTTGACAACTTGTTTGGGCTCAGAGAACAGCGAGGCCCCTTTACGCACCTTGGTAGGGAGTTTGACTTTGATCCAGTCACCCTGGTTGACTTTGAATTCTCTACAGCAATTCTTTTGATCATACCTCTCTTTAGCTTTGACCCCAGATTCAAGTATTTTTTCTGACATATTCTCCAGATCTACCCATTCTATCTTGGATTTACCCATCCATCCAGGACATATGTGGGAATTAGGTCTTCCTCCGCGTAATACCTCAAACGGGGACATACCTGTGACACTGTGGCGAGCTAGTCTGTACTGGAACGTTCTCTCCATCACTGACCTTATCCAATCGCCACCGGTGGCAACAGCAATCCTAATAGCCTCCATAAGAGTTCTGTTGAAGCGTTCTACGCAACCATTGCTCTGGGGGGGGGGGTGTAAGGATGTGTTAACCTGTTCTATCCCATGTTTGCTCAGAAAATCTTTAAATTCCTTAGACACTAATTGTGAACCAATGTCAGACAAACATTTGCTAGGGAATCCTTCTCTCCAGAATAACTGCTCCATGAATTTTACAATGTTGCTGCTGGAAATGTCTTTTAATACACAAACTTCAGGCCATTTCGATAATAAATCCATGACCACCAACAAGTAGCTGTCTCTTCCACCACCAATATTAAATAGACCCAAAAGATCTAGAGCAATTCCACCCCACTGTACTCGAGGACATTCTCTCACTCTCATAGGTACCTTCTGAACTCTAAGTCCTTTATTTCCTTTGCACACTCCCTGCAATCTCTGACCTGTTGCTCTATATCTTTGTCCAGTCCGGGCCACCAAAACTCTGACCTCACCAAACCCCTTGTCCTTCCCAGACCTAAGTGTCCAACATGGGCTAAATCTATTATCGATTTTCTCATTTTGGATGGGAGAACCATCTGATATCCCCTATGTAAATAACCATTTTGCGTCCATAGTTTTTCCTTCACTTTGGCAAATCCATCCATATTATCCTTGTGATTTTTTATTTTCCCTTCCATGACTAATGACAACAGTTGTTATGTAAACTGCATCTTCACCACAAGCAGTATCCCAATCATTCTTTTTCAAAGTCTCATATACTTGAAATATTTCTACGCATTCCTCAGGACATGGACAAATCTCATCAGCTTGAATTCTTTTTGCACTGATCACTATAAAGCATCAGCCACCACATTGGTCTCACCACTGACATAACGCATGGTAAATTGTAACCCTTGCAGGGCGGTTACCCACTTCATGATGCGCCTGGATACTCCTTCCAAACCGCCTTTTGTAAAAATTCCCACCAGAGGTTTATAGTCTGTGCAAATCGTGATCTCTCTACCCCACAGAAATCTTTTACATTTTTCAACTCCCCAGATACATGCCAGAGCCTCCATTTCTATGACAGAATATCTACCTTCTGGTCCCTTCAGTGATCTGGATGCAAATGCTATCATATGTAACCCACCTTGATCCTCCTGCAAGAATACAGCACCAATGCCATAGTCACTGGCATCCACAAAAAGTAATGTACGTTTCCCTTCTTCAAATATTTTCAATATAGGAGCATTAATAATGGAAATTTTTATTCTCTCAAATTCTTCCTTGCAATGATCATTCCATTTAAAAACCACTCCTTTGCAAGTAAGGATTCTCATGTTCCTTGACATGTCTGATAAGCCTCTGATACATTTTCCATAAAACTCTACTAGACCAAGGAACGACAATTCATCCCCCTTTGACTTGGGTGCTTCCATCCTCCTTATAGCTTCTGTGACATCCTCTTTGGGTTTAACACCCTCCCCTGTAATCTCATGGCCTAAATAAACCACTTTGTTGGCTTTAAATGTGCATTTTTCCAACACAACTGTAAGACCGGCTTCTTCCAATACCTCTAACACTCTCTTTAACCATTCGTCATGTTCAACTTCATTGCTCCCACACACCAGAACATCATCTTGATAACACATAACGCCTTTCTCGCCCCCAAGCAATCTGTGCATAGTACTCTGAAACACACTCGCCGCTGAAACCAACCCAAATGGCATGCAAACACATCTGAATAACCCAATTGGTGTAATAAAAGCTGTAAGATCCCTTGAATCGGTATGTAATTCTACCTGATGGTAAGCTGATTTTAGGTCAAGAATGGAAAACACTTTAGAGCCAGCCACTCCCACGAAAAGATTGTCTATCCTAGGCAAGGGAAATCTGTCCGCAACTACCATGCTATTCAAATGTCTGAGGCCAATGCATAATCTTAAAGATCTGTTGGCTTTCTTAACCACCACTATGGGACTAACCCACTCTGACGCTTCTATCTTTTCAATCACTCCATCTTTTTCAATTCCTTTTCTACATCTTCTCTGAGAGCTAGGGAAATGATACGCAATTTTGCAATCTTGGGAATGGCAGCCCTTTTCAGTCGAATTTTATGCACAAACCCCTTCAAACACCCTAACTTGTTGGTGGTGTTGTCTAATGGTAACTCAGTGATGCCCTCACTCTTCACAGATAAAACCTGCTTTGGATGACTAGCCTCAAGCCTTATTTTTAATTTGGCTTGGTCGCTCCATGAGAGTAACTCTGCACCTCTATTGGTAACATGTATGGTCCCTATAGATTTCCGGTCTTTAAATTGCAGTTCAGCATCAAAGCATCCAATAATCTCTATAGGAACATCTCCATACGCATTCACTCTGACAGAAATGTCCCTAAGCGTGCAAAAATTAAACTTCTCCTTCCGCACCTGTACACTTATCGATACTGGCACTCCTCAAATCAACACACTAGCATATGGCTTTTTCTTCTTCACCTTACCATCAATGGTGTTCATAGAAAACACAACTTCTCTACCATTTTCACTGTAAGATTCATCCTCATACTCTGCATTGACCTCATGTACTTGACTTGAAGTGGCATTGAAATGTTTACATCGGGCAATATGCCCTCTCATACCACAGTCATTACATATAATATGAATTGCAAAACATTCTTTATCCGATGCTAAGTGTGATAGGCTTCCACATCTATAGCACCTCCTTCCTGGAAGACCCCTGGACAGACCAGTCTCCCTAACATTTTTAAAAGAGTTTGTCTCCTTAAACATTCCTCTGTTATCCCTTGCTGGTAGGCATTGCCGACCCCAACCTCGGCCAGCAACAGGCTTATTGTCCTGACGGTCTTCAAATCTTTTCCCCACATGTGCTGAACGCCTTGCAGGCCCTGTGCCTTGTCTTTGCGTTACTTTCGACACCTTCTGAATTGCTCCTTCACTTTCCTCCAACTTAGATCTTTCATTGGTCCCACTGTCTGCCTGAAGCATTTTTATGCATTTGTCTGTGTGCTCCACAGTCTTTGTAATCTCGAAGGCCCTGTCCAATGTGGGGTTCCTCTCTTTCCATAGCTCCTTCCTGATGTTGTCATTGGAGCATTTTATCATTAGTCGGTCCCTTCAATGCTCATCCTGGCAATGATCAAACCTGCACTTGACTGCTAACCCCCTCAAAGCTGTAACAAAATCCTCAATGCTCTCTCTACTCTTTAGACTTCTTGTTGCAAATGTATACCTTTCTAGTATAATGTTCTCCTCAACACAATAATGCTTATCTAATTTTGCCAATGTTCTCTCATAAGGACCTCCATCCGGAATGTCTATGGGTTCTGGCAATTATTTTAGGACTTCCTGTCCTGCAGTTCCCAAACAATGGAATAATAATGCTTCCTTGCGTTCATTTGAAAAGTTGGCACCAAACACTGCCAGTGCATATTTATGAAAGCCCTCTTTCCAACCTGCCCAATGCACCCTGGGTTCACCTGGTACAGGCATGAAGAAAATTGGGGCAGGAACATTTGCCATATCTTAGGCTTCCACTTCCTTAATGGTACGCCACTACCTACTGGAAAGCACAGGATGTATTTGTCCAGACCACCTCACCCCTTAGTCAAAATACTGCTCTATAACGTCAATGCGTTCTGAACATACAGTGGCCACTCACCGGAAAATGTCTTGTTAGTTGGAGTGGTTCGTATGGGGCCGCTATTAATTTCAATCAGCTGTGATTGACTTTTTCGTAGTAGCGTGGAGCTATTACAACGGTATTTATCCTAATAGCTACACATCCTAACAGGCTCTCCCTTTCGGAGAAGGGACGAATTCCCATGATTCATCACATAAGTCTACAGTAAACATTTCCGAAACCCACTATAATTTAGTGATGAATACAACTGGTTTTTAAACCTCATTGATTCATTTTTCCATTCTATTTTATGCCTTTCAAAACAGAACCATTTTTCTGTGGTTTATTTGTTGTGTACTCCTAAAAATATTGATGTTCTACTAGGACCGGAATAATGAAGAAAAATTACACCCACGTGTGTCTATGTTTTCCTCCTTTATTTCCTTCCTCCTTAATTCTCTGAAGCCCTCCCTCACTCTGTCTCTCCTCCCTCTTCCCCTCTTCCTCCGTCCCTCTCTTCCTCCCTCCTCTCTTCCTCCCTTTCTTCCTTCCTTCCTGGCCACTCCATTACTGTTCCTGTGTGACAACAGGCGGTGGGCCCGACACAGTCTCTCTTGTGCTCTGGCACCAGTGAAGGAGGCACCAGATCACTTCATCTGGGCCACATGGTGGTCTCTGCCTGAGACCTTTCTTTTCTTACCACCAGCCCACCTTCCCTAACTTCGGACAGGCTAATTTAATGTCTCTTCCAACCCTGACTGCCCTATGGATGGGCTAATAAGAAACACTGCAGCGTCACTTGTTCCCGGGCCACCCTTCACATGTTGCTAAGGGATGAGCAGCCTGATCTTCTCCTCAGGCAAACACACATGACCAGACCAGGATCTTTTCAGGCTCATCCAACCTGGCCCCCAAATGGGCCAACTTGTTGCTGCTGCAGATAGTCCAGAGCCCATGGATTAGCCGGGCTTCTCCTGGAGTTTGCAGCCTGCCTTTTGCAGTCATTTAAGCCCCTGGGGTCTGCTCAAGCCCACGTCCCCCCATGAAGAGCCTCACAGCTTGCCTGTTCTCCCCAGTCTGACTCTTAACCTCCAAATGTTTGTTTTTTCTTTTTTGTTCATGCTCTCTCCCCTGCCCAGACAATTCCTTGAGGATGAGAGGGCTGTCCATTGTCCTTTTCCATTCAACATTCCATGCAGCTACGGAGTGGAGCTGGATGGCTCAGGCCAAGGTAAACCAAGTACGTTCACACAGTAAAATGCATAAACACACAAACACTTAGGGGGTAATTCATGGAATAAATGTGCGCCGAAATCAGTGGCGCAAGCATGCGCAAGCGTGAAAAAGCCAGCACACGCGTGCGAATCGCATGCATGCGATTAATGGAAGGACCTGCGCGTTTAATTTCCGGGATGTGTGCCAAATCCGCACGTGGTGCACACCGGCGCACACGTCATTTCCGCATCCCGAACGCTGTGCGCCAAACTGCACAGCAAAAGTGCACAACGTCAGTGCACAAATCAAAAAGGGGACGGAACAAGGGCCGGAACACAGGGAATGCGGAACAACACGTGAAAATAAGGGCGTAACAGGGGAAGTACCGCTGGGAAGTACACGGAATGCCCACACGCACACGAACTACACATATTCATGGAATCCAACAGGGAAAACCTGCGCACTTCAAAACACACGCACACGCAGAATTACGTCCGCCACACGAAAGCAGGCGGAAGCGCCCTCACGCAGCATAAAAGTGCTCGCAAACAACAAACAAGCATATACCGCTACGATAAATGTCCCGTTCCTCACAGCAGTGATCGTGGGACACTGCAGGAGGAGGAGAATAGCCATGCCCCGCATTTCTTTGCCCAGGACCAGCCTTTTTGGGATGCCTGATGACCAGGTCTATGGTAGGTATAGGTTTCCACCTCATATCATCCTAGAGCTGGTCAGGGAGTGGGAGGATGACCTCACATCGCCCACCCTGTGCTCCCAAGCATTGAGCCCCTTGGAGAAGGGGCTCAATGTACTGCATTTTTTGGCCACTGGGTCATTTCAGCAGACAACTGCCATAGTGCGGGGGGTCTCACAGGCCACGCAGTCACGCTGCTTACACCAGGTGTTGGCAATCATCACTGCGCGCCCCTCAGTCCGCAGGCACATATACATTCCCTGAACACCCGCAGAAAGGCAGGCTATGGTCCTGGACTTCTACAGGGTGGCACACTTCCCCAAAGTGCTTGGTGTCATAGATTGCACCCATGTGGCCCTACGTCCACCTAGGGCCACAGATCACATCTATCGAACCGCAAGCACTGGCATTCCATCAATGTGCAGGTGGTATGTGATGACAAGGGGATCATCACCTCTGTATATGCAAACTTCCCTGGGTCCACCCATGATAGTTTCATATTCAGAATGTCTGCCCTGAGCCGGGCCCTGGAAGCTGGGAAGCATGGCGACACATGGCTCCTAGGTGAGTACAAATGCCTGTGCATATGCATGCATGTCACACACAAATACAAAAGCCCCACTAATGACAACTATTATCACCTTACCAGGGGACAGTGCCTACCCTCTGAGCACCTACATGATGACGCCCATACGGAACCCCACCACACCACCCCAGGTAAAATACAATGCAGCCCATATTGCAACTAGGGCCATAGTAGAGCGCACATATGGAGTGCTCAAGTCATGCTTTCGCTCCCTTGACTGCTCTGGTGACCAGCTACTATATGCACCCCCAGTAGTGTGCAGGATCATTGTGGCAGCATGTGTCCTGCACAACGTTGCAACACGGCATGGCGTACCGGTGGACATGGTGGTGCCCCCACATCCCCAACCACACACACGCCCGCTGCGCATGGGATGGGAAAGAGCATGTGGCGAGGCAGCCCGTACCCAGCTTGTGGCCACATTTTCACCTAAACTCCAACCCCTGCGGAGTGCACACAGGCCTGGCACATACCAGGTCACAATCGATGATGACAAAGGGACAGTTAACTGTCACTACCTTACCACCCTGAGAATGTGTCCGCGGAAGTGCCATATTGTGTGCATCCCTAGATACTTAAACACAACCAATCCCATGTGACCAAAGGGAACACATTCAAAGCACCCCCCCCCCTGCTAAAAAGGGCATGAAAAGACTGGCATGCCACCCAAACCCTCCCAACACTCCTTGACCCTGACTGCCACACCATACCATGGCATGCAACGTGAAAACATCCAACCATATGCACCACACATGACACAATAGTCATGAAGTGCCATGTGAGAAATGTAAGTAGTCACCAGACAATGATACCTCATCTGGAATCGGAAGAAAGGAGTAACCAAAATCTCACACCCAGAAAATGGTGCCACAAATGCATGCCACCAGTCGTTTAAGCAGCAAAAGTCTGAATAGCTTTCGCCATGCACACTGGACAATAGCAAATGGCCATATCAAACACTGCACACTGCACAGCACAGTGAGTGTGCATTGCATTTGTGAAAACACCTCTACATCAGTTCAAAAAAGGCATACTACCAAATATCACCCTTCCATGCATGTCCACAAATAATGACTCAGAAGTGAACATGGATTGTAGTGACACAGCATGCATGAGAAGGCAATCTGGGTGCAATGTATCTGGGGGCGGTGTTGCCTAAGTGTATTTGTCCATATGGACATGTCTAGAATACATGATTGTGAAATGAAGTGAATGCCATTGTCCCGTACACAGCACATATGAACATAGCACCAAGGACCCCCCTGTGTCTCAAACCTCACCAATCCCCTAACACGTCAAAATAAATCACCACATTGCATCAGCCATTGACCAGCAGAACATATCATGTACAGAGTACACCACATCGGCAATGGCAGACAGTGACCTATCACTGAATCATTGAAATCGATGAAATGAACAACACAGAAACTTCATCAAAGTGCATCAATGAGGGTGTGAATAAGGGAGAAGAACAGTACATTCCTACATGTCCTTCAAACAGTCCACAGTGTGAGAATGAACTGGAAAAGCAAAGTACATATAATAAATGCCAGGACCAATAAGGGAGAGCCTAGGGACGGATTGTTTGATGACATAACTAGCATCAACATTCCCATGCCTGATGGGAATAGTCACAGTGTAGGAGTCACATAAGGAGGGGAGTGACGGAAGAGGATGGAAGAGGTGAGGAGAGTAACACAACAAGTGACAATCTATGGTAGGTCTACAAAGATGCAACATAGTGCTGGGGAGGCGGAGAAGAAAGAAAGAAGGGAAAGGGGGAGGAGATTACCTGTAATCAGTGGTAGAGGGACTAATGATCAAATAAGCTGTCAAAATAATACTGAAAATGGTGAAAGTGGGGTGTGGAAGGATTGAGGCAGAAGGGCAAATGTCTGCAAAGAACAAGCGCCTATGTATCACCATGGTCAATGGAAATTGGGGTAGTGGTTGAAAATGACAGCCAGAGTACAAGGAGGAGGCCAAAGGGGGGTGGAGAGGGAGAGGGAGGAGAGAAGGGAGGAGGGGGCCAAGCTCAAAATGACCAATGGGGGAGATGGTGAAAGAAAGCACTCATAGGGGGCAGAGGGAAACCTGCCGGTAAGGAGAGTAGGGGATGTGATGTTGAAGGGGGGGAGACAGAGTGACACTGACAGGGGCAGGGGAGACAGGGCGGTCTTCAACTGACTGAGAAGGCATGTGGACAGGTCTAGAAAGGGGCACCTTAGTGGCCTTTTGATAGTGGTGGCAGGCTCAAGCATCCTGATTGACTGAATTGTCACAAGGGCCAAGTGCAAATAGTGGGAGGGGGGATCAGGTCCAGGACACAAACTGATAATTAAAATGACAAACAATGTAATCATAACTCAGATGTCACATCCAAACACCAGCCAGGGCTGGGAAATGGCCAAAGTGGTGCTAGCACGGAATGGGCGGTTGTGGAAATGCGTGGTGACAGGGGTAACTCAGCGTGCAGCCTTCATGTGGCATATCAAAATCATTGTGGGAAAACTGTCCCAATTCCACATTCTCAGCACATGGACCCCTCCCACCATCAGTGTATAGTATGCAGACAAAGGGTGTATGGTACCAGCTACAGCAGGAAGTGCGTCAACATACACATTCAATACATAACAAACATCTCAAGCAGCATGATGAAATGTACAGTCAGCTTAATACTCACCAAAATGAACTGCAGATATGCATAGGAGAACCCATCTGGAATACTCACTAGAGGTGTACACACAAGTAGAACTGCAGGCTGGCCACAGATATGACGGAAGCCCAATGCCCATGTGTGATATGCTGTTACACCGAGCCATCCTTGTGAGCCCATGGAAAAGGGAAGCAGGAGTAGCATATGTGTCAGGACCCCAAGCAAAAAACATACACAAGACAAGCCTGAATTGGCCCAGCAGGAACATACAGTGGATGCCTTCCGATGCCACAAAGCACCACACTGTCACATGTACGCACAATAGACAAAAGAAAAAAGAAAAAAATAGAATTTGAAAGAAAATACAAATAAATTCAAATAATGTATTGAAAGAAATAAAATGAAAAGAGTAACGAATCAAACAAAACCAAAATCAATAAACTAGAAGAAAACCTAAAAAAAAATGCCAAAAATAAAACTAGGTGACATAATTGAAAAATAATTGCAAAACATCTGAAAATTCTAATCAAATGAAAAATTAAAATGAAAAGATAACATACTTACCAAAATCCATACAATTTTGATGAAAAATCAGAAATATATTCAGATTAAAAAGTGCTAGAAAAAAGAAAAAAAATGTGCAGGAAAAAAGAAATTCAATAAAAAAATTGCCATATATGACCCGGGGGCTGTGGGGTGCACCCAGGAGGGGGAAGGTACAGGGTGCACCTCTACACCCACATGTGTAGATGTCGAGGTAAAAAAAACCTCACTGGGCTTGTGGGAGATAGGTTGTCATCGTCACCATCTGGATTGAATCAGAAGGTGGAGGTGGTGCAGTTATGATATGATATGATATGGCATTTGTAACGCACCTATAAACAAGTGTTTCAAGGCGCGACAAGGCAGGGAGGGGGGAACAGAGGGAAGACAGACAACGATCCTACAAGGCCAGGTGTCATTCAGATCGAGGAAGTGCATGGGTGGAGGGAAGGGAAAGTGCAAGGAGAAAGGGAGGGGGGAAAGTGCAGTACAGGGTCAGTTGACTCAACATGCCTAGCCACGCCTTACCCCTCAACGGCAGCAAGTATGCGGGTCTGGTAAGCCAGGTCCTGGCAGGCAATGAGACTGAGGTCAGCATGCATTACCTCACATGTCACACGTGCTTCCTCCTGCAGAGACTGACGTGTGAGACAGAGTTCTGCTTGCATGGCCTGACATGACAAACGGAGTGACTCCCAGCTTTCACAGAGTTCAGCCAAGATGGTTCCTTGAAGCTGTGCAAACCTGTGTTCTGTCTGCCTACTCTGATCCATCATGAGGTCAGCTAGAGTAGATCGGAGGGCTTGTTGTTCCACCATAAGGGCCTCACGGTGTGCCTCTGCTTGAGCATGAAGTGCTTCACGCAGCGTTGCCATTTCAGCCCGGCGTGCCCTGTCATACGCCGTCATGCCCAGCCTGAGTGAGCGGCACGTGGACTGCATGGCCCGCTAATGGAGCACCATTTGCCTAACAGAAGGGCGGATGGAATGGGCCACAGTTTCCATACCTTCAGCAATCATCTCAACTGCTCCCCCCTGTTGCTGTGCTATGGCAATCATGGAACGCTCCCACTCAGTTGACCCCGGTGCCAAACAGCCACCGCATTGCCGGACACCACACCTTATGGGCCCAAGGAGACGTGGTCCTTGCTGGGTCGGAGCCACCTGTGGCAGCAGGACTGCATCCCTCCGTCTACCTGATGTCCCAGGAACATGGCCAACTGGTGTTGAGTGTGACCGTGCACCCGTAACCACCACAGGTGGACATTCCAACCCTGTCAGGCCCCCTACTGCAGGTGTTGCAGACAGAAGACCATCTGACAGAGGATCACCTACCGGCGATGACACGTCATGATGCAGATCCAGCTCAACATAGTGGTCAGAGGATACATCAGAGCCTGACTCAGAGTCAGCTCTGGACACGATGGCCTGGAGCACCTGTGGGTTTTTGTGGGCTGCCACCCCACGACCCCGACTGGTGCCTGGTTGGTCATGTGACCTGACCACCATGTCTGCTATGACATCTTCATCCTCCGCCGCCAGTGCGTGATCACCTGCAACATAAAAAGAAATACAAGAACACGCACGTCAGTAGCACATACCACACATTTACAGTTCACGACATTGACAGACAAATAATGAAACAGCCATGTCACAGGCAAATCAATCCCCAACATGCATCCAGTAGCATTACAATGCAGGGCCATTCCAAAAGCAGTAAAGGATGTGTGCAAAATGTGAATGCAACACATGTATTGGAAGTTGCACATCACCTGCATCACACACAACTTCTAGAGGGTATACATGCTAATCAAAAATGAGAGATGGTAACAAATAGTTGGCACCTAGCATAAGCATGTGTTACCACACAGATAAACAGAGCTAGAAATGTAACCGAACACACCATGATACATGTAACATGCATGTTCATGTGTAGCACTCTACTACAATCAACTATGCACAGTACATGTGTCATAGGAGGCATCTACGCTAGTGCATTTCAAAACTGTGATGGGAGGGACATGGTCACATACATGTCAGGTCAACATCACACAGCCCCATCATGATTGCACACGTACACAAGTGGATCAGAGTGCAAACAAGCAAAGGGAGGGGAACATGGGAGAAAACAAAATCAAAACAACTATCAAACTGGGCACAGTGACATACAGAACACGCTAGTGCATGGAGAAGGGATAAAGGGTTGAAGACCCAGGAAGGGGGAGAAGGGTAACGTGCCAAACAGAACAGACCAAAGAAGGCAAATGAAGTGCAATGATAGAATGTCCATTCAAATAATGGTAGTGCAGCCAGCAAGTGGCAAGTGCAAGATGATTTGGACAGGGAAAATCTGATGAGTGCAGACAAAGAGTGCTGGACTGTATGGGGACAAGCACTGGACCCATTGATATGGGAGGCCTGTAGGCAGTGCAGCAGGGAGGCAGGGTGAGCAGGTACCTGATCCGATGGACAGAGTGTGTGCAGGGGCACAATGCCAACAGAGGAAACTGTTCAGCTGGGTAGAAGAGGGGCTAATGCAGGAGCAAGAAGGAAGGTGTTGACGTGCTACCAGAGGCAGATATATCTCCCTTCAAGATTCAACGAGGCCAGTTGGCAGTTCAAAAGTGAGCTCCCAGCTGTACACACAGACCTGCTCCTACCGCATTCATTATATTTCACGACTGAGCTTGAGGGAGTGTGGGGTAGAGGATGAAAGGACTCAAGGGGGGATGGTTTGGTAGATGGATTGTGTAAGGTATCTCCTAACCTGACCCAAAGAAACCTTGTGCACAATGCAGAGGGTCTGAAGTAACATCCTTGCATCCACTAGTAGCCAGTGAAGGGGTCACATAGCTGGAATGATGGGATCCCAGGTCTTGTGGCCAAGGACAAGTCTTGCAGTCCTGTACCGGATTAGTGGTGGAGGGTGGAGGCTGGTTGATTATTGAATGAGACTGTCACAGTACCCAACCTTGAATGAACCAGAGCTTGACAGACTGTGAGTATGCAGGAGAATGTTAGGGAGGGCACAGTACCCTTGAGGTGGTGGAGCAATAAGTTAATCCATTCCAAGATACATCACAAATGTGTGTGTAAAAGGGATGTGTTCACTCAAAGGTGACCCAGAGGTTCATGGCCTTGCAGGTGGAGGCAGGAGGAGGGCCAAGTGGGGCTGGCCAGAGATTAATTGCAAAGGATGGAAAAGGTGCATCAAAGAGGAGGGTGTCAGTCTTGCTGGCATTCAGACAGAGACTGTTGGTAGTACACCAAATGCAAATGGCAATGAGGCTATCTGAAATAAGGGAGGGACAAGAGGTGACCAAGAGCAGCAAGGAAATGAGTTGGTTGTCATCAGCATAGCACCAGAAATGGTATAAAAAATGATAATGCAGTAGTCAAGAGCTGCCAGGTTCTCTTGTGAATTAAGGCCGAAAGTTCAGACCCCTGATGAACAACACAGGTGGAGAGGGAGATTGAGGAGAGGTAAGAGTAAACTTGTAGCTGGTCGGGTCACACATGCCAAACACACTTGTCATTGAGTTGCATGCATCAATACTCACCAGATGATGCATCATAGTCCATCCTCTCTCCCACTCTACGGATTTGTTCCTCCGGGATGAACTCTGAAGCGAGCTCCTCATGCTGAGTGAGTTCATCCTCCTCTGATGGTGGCCCACCACCAGTCACCAGAGACATGGAGTAATTGGAGGCATGCTTTTGCTTAGCACTGCGTTTGAGGTCATTCCAGCGCTTGTAGCAGTCCTGAGCTGTGCGCACCTGGAATCCCATGGATGCCACACCATCCGTAAAACGCTGCCAGTGGACCCAACGCTGGTGAGGTGTTGTATGGTACTGTGGGCCCACAAGCATATCGCATTGGTGTTCCGACACGTATCCCACAAGGAAGTCCAGTTCCTGATTGCAGAAAGGCTTCTTCCTTGACGTGCCGGAGGCTGGGGCAGTGTATGGGGTCCCAGACTCTTGTGCAGGAGCACACTTCCTCCTTTTGGACGGTGGTACTGCCCTGAGGGGGCAATGTGGCCCTGTTCAGTGGGGGTAGTGGCGCTGGTGGACTGGACCAATGCAGTGGGTGTTGGTATGAGGACAGAAGGTCTTGCTCGGGTCTGAGTCACTGCCGGGGTAGTGTTGGCTGCACATGCACTTACAACCACCAGGCTGCTTGGGGCAGCAGATGTCAGTACTGCCCCGGATATGTGTGCCACAGTCACAGCCACAGTGGACGCACATGTGCCCACCTTCTGGACAAGATGGAAATCGTCCTGGGAGTCCTCCTAACACAACGAAACATGCGCTGCCTGACCCAGAGCCCGGGTGGAGGTGTCCACAGCTGCACCTGCAGCTACCACCACCGGTGGGCCTGTGACAGCAGAAGTAGATTGCTGTTGGGTGATATGGGCACCAGGTTGTGATGCAACAGCTGCATCACCAGGAAACACAGGGGGTGGTGGCATGTCTGCATCAGCACATGGCTGTGCATCCTGTCCCAGAAGGGCACCCCTGCCTCTTCCACCCCTGTAGCCAACCTGGCCACCCTGGACTCCCCATCCTCCCTGGTCTCCGTGCCCACTTGCCCGACCACTTCCAGCCCTTGGAGGATGGCCAACTTTGCCACCCTCAGCCTTTGGTGGCCTCCCAAACATTGCACCGATGGAAAATGGGCTATGGGAGGTTCACTCAACAATTGTCCTGGGCAATTGGCTAGAAGGGGGCAGGGTACTTGATGGTATGGGTACCCAAGTGCCCCTGCAAGGCTGTCTGTGACCCCTGGGAAGAAATGTCACGTCACGCAATGCTTAGGCACCCCCTGAAAGAAAAAAAAAAATCAAAAGTTAAAATGAGATTATGCTCACCAAATTAGAAAAAAAATAAATAATTTGTGTACGCGACCCTGGTAGCCCACGTGCGTAGATATTACCTTCAGCAGTACGGTGTGGCACCCAGGAACACAAAAAACACGTACGCGCGGAACACGCGGGCTACAATGACCTCTAAACGGTACACATGCACAGGGGGTACCACAGTTGGAAAAAAGCATATGCGACTCACCGTCTGCCTTGCGTGGAAAAAAAAACCACACGTGCTTGTGCGCATAGGCAACACACCGCCAAAAGAAGAGGTACAGGCTTCAGACGCTGTGAAGTAATCGCGTGTGATTCCAGCAGAGTAAGCACACGCGTCGGTCTCCACGAACAGCACGTACAGTGTTTTGCTGGCCCGCGCTCACGTTTAACCCATGCAGAGAGCAACACCTGCACATGTAACGTCACAGATGCGCTTACGTGCTAAGGGCCTTTCCTCGAATTACACACATTAACACGCGGACATGCTATTTTTTCACGTGCTGAATCACTATGCGCCTGTCGCAGGGAAACGCCCACACGTGTAACGTCACAGATGTGCTTAAGCACTAAGGGCCTTTCCTCGAATTACACGCTGACGTGCAGTTTTTTCACGTGGCAAATCACTCCGTATCAAGCTGGCCACACAACAACACACGGAAGACCATGCTCCTGCCCAGAAGGCCATTTTCCTGCCCCCCCCAGATCCCCGAGCACGCTCCCACCTGCCATCTGCTGCTGCCTGCCTGCCTGCTGCCCACGTGCCCAGCTGTTTGGTGCCTTCACGTCAGCCATCTGCAGGAGTGCAGTAGCAGTGACCACCCCTGCTGGAATAGAAGACTCCCGACTGGGATACCATCACTCCACAGCCCAGCCCCAGGACCCAGTTGCCCACCCACACCTGCCTCGGGGTTTGCCATGTCGGACGCAACACCATCTGGCACCACTGGCAACCCCCCAGCAGAGAGGCAGAGGGCTGCCAGCTTCAGTGCCAATGAAGTTGGTATCCTGGTGGAGCAAGTCCTGGGGCAATATGATGCCCTCTTTGGAAGTTTGCGCGCCGACAATGAAGGATGGAAGAGGATCTGAATGGACATCGTTACTGCCAATAAAGTGGAGGGGGGTGGCAGTCCGCGACATTCAACACATCCAGAAGCGCTGGGAGGACTTCAGGTCCAGGACCCTCAACAAGGCCCGGTGCCTCTTGAAGGCAGCGGATGCTGAGGGGTGCTGGGTCCGCCTAACCAACAACCAGATGAGGGTCCTGGAACGTATACGCCCAGCGCTCCACCTCCAGGTCCTTGAGAGGCAGACCCGTCTGGAGTCGAGTGTTAAGTGTACATGCGTACTGATTGGACGCAGTGCATGCTGAGGTGTGGCAGGAGTGTGCAGGTTGCACATATGTCTTTGTAGGGCCATGTATGGATGTGCATGTACAGGGACATGAGCCTGCCGCATGTGAGTCCTCTCATGTGTGTGACACATCGATGGTGTATGTGTTGGTAAGCATGCTGGCCAAATGCAGGTGTGGGTGTACACATTTTTAAATTTCTGTGTGTACTGTGGCATGGCTGTGGTGTCACACGTGGATGCTGCTTCCACCTGCATGTATCTACACTATGTACATTTGCATGTGTGTATTTGACAAGTGTGCAACTGTGAAACACCATGGATGCATGTGACACTGACATATGGGAGGCTGATTGCCAGATGTGACATGGATGGCGCTGTTGTCATTGCGACAGGTGGTGGAGATGTACAGATACATGTATGTCTGGTGGCGTGTTGCATGTGTTCTGCACTCCCCGTGTTGCATGTGTCGTCAGGCTCACCTTCGGCTGCTCATGCTGTTGTTTGTGTATGGATGGTGCTGCCTGGTGCAACATTCCTGTTGATTTGCTCATGTGTGTGAGTTGAAATGACATGTGTGTTGGGGACTGTGATGCCATGTCTGAGGTTTGACACTGCCACTCATGGGCAACTGTCATGTTTGTATCAGACCATTGTACAGTGCCCTGATGCCTGTGTTCTATCTCTCCCTATCTGCAGCGTCAACTGATGAAGAGGGCGGAGATGGTGCTATGAAGCAAAGCAGCAGGGATTGCACCGCCAGCCGGAGATGCAAGGCCCAGCTCCCCTCCCATGTTGTCATCTCGTCGGGGAGTGAGGAGTCTGGTGCCGCGTCCGTGGTAGGTCCAAGAGGCGGAGGTCGGAGGTGGACTCCTCGGCAGCAGAAGGGGCAGCTGAGACCCCACAGGGTCCGATGGAGGAAAATGGCACGGAGTCATCCAGGTAGGTGGGGGGTTTGTTTGCGGAGGGGGCCGTGGAAGGGACACACACGGGGTCTGGAAGGGGGATTCCACTGGTGCTAGTGGTGCAGCCCAGGGACAGGAGGCAGCATAGGCCTCCACGGAGGTGCCAGTGTGTAATCCTGTCCCCGATCCTGTGACTGCATCAACCGGCACCAGCAGGGATGCCTACGTCCAGACCTGTTTTCAGGGAGGGGATGAGCGCACAACAACTGGCCTTCCTGTCCCTGCGGACGTGGCAATCTGGGACCATGTTGAGCCTGTCCTGTCTGGGATGGCGTTGCGTCAACGGGTCATGCAAAATGACCTGCAGTGTTTTTGTGAAGACACTGCACGTCATCTCGGATGCCTCTTTGACCGTGTCGACCTACTAGGATGGGTCACAAGTGTTGGATTCCTCCGTGTGCTGGACCTTCTTCCGACCCCCTCCTCACCTGAACCCCCTATGCGCCAGTCGTCCTCCGTGCCATCTTCCGGCCCATGTATCACCTGGGTACCCTGTGGAGCTGCCTCTGACCCAGCGGCCAGGCTGGTGGAGACACATCCCTGCCACAGTCGGGAGTCAGAGGTCCAGCAGGGGTGGCCACCCCAACAACTGCACCCCAGCAGGAGGAGGACTTGCAGGCATCAAGAGGCAGGGCACAGGCACAGCAGCAGCAAGCTCAAGGTGGGAGCGATGATGGCTCGGGGCCATCAACATCAGAGGGGCAGGCATCGGCCGGAGGGCAGGAGGACCCTGGATTGGGAGTGTCTTCCGTGTGGCAGCGGTTGGGCCAGCACATAATGTGGAGCGGCGGCGGGCGTAAGAGGCACGGCTCACTACGGTCAGGGCGGAGAACTCCATGCGCAGGGTGCTGCGGCAGGCCGAGTTGGAGGTGGACATGGCTCTATCCCTGCGAAACCTCGGGCCATGGAACAGGCCCGCCTCCAGGACATAGAACAGGAGTTCGATGATGCCCTGGCCCGGGAAATCGACAAGTGAGCCGTAGGACTTGCCCGCCGCTATTGTATATAGTTAGTCAGTGTTAGGTTTCATTTATGTTTTTCTTTCATTTGGGGAGCTTGGACTATGCCCCACCTTTTTGTAGATAGTTCTTTATTAAGTAGGGATTTTTCTAGGTTTCCTTTCAACTGTTGGGCTCATGGACCCTGTATCTGTTCTTTGTATATAGTTGAAGACTGCTTTTTTCATCATTTTTTTGTGTTTACCATGGAGCAATGGATTTTTCAGTTTTTTTTTTCTTTGGGTCTGGTTTGCTGGATGTGCACTTTGGACCCCTTTTCATTTGGAATTGTTTTGATTCTGCTTTCATGTTTTTTTATTTCATTTTTTTGGAACATGCAGCATTTTGTTTATTATTTCCATTATTGTGTGATTTCATTTCATTCCCTTGCTTTTGTGTTTAATACTTTTTTTTCATACTTCAATGTGTGGTATTCTCTCATTGGTTTCATGCATGTCACGATGTGGGTTCTCTCATTCACTTGCACCCATTGTGTGTCTGTGACAGACATGTATTGATGTGCATACTTGCCATTTGGGATGTATCATATAATGGGGATTTCAATGTGGGGTGGATGGAATACTTGGTTTGGTGTTTGGACTGGAGTGGCGAGGGGTGGGATTTGGGTGGCCATAAGGGCCGTGATTGTGGATCGTGATGATGTATTGGTGGGGTCACCTGAGTCGAGGCCTGCTGGCAAGTGCCCCTCATTGCTGGGTGGGTGAGGGAGTGCAGGGGGACATGAGTCAGGGCCTGCTGGCAGGTGCCTCTCACTGCTGAGTGGGTGAGTGGGTGCAGGGGGACATGAGTCAGGGCCTGCTGGCAGGTGCCCCTCACTGCTGGGTGGGTGAGGGGGTGCAGGGGGACATGAGTCGGGCCTGCTGGCAGGTGCCCCTTACTGCTGGGTGGGTGAGGGGGTGCAGGGGGACATGAGTCGGGGCCTGCTGGCAGGTGCCCCTCACTGCTGGGTGGGCGAGTGGGAGCAGGGGGACATGAGTCAGGGCCTGCTGGCAGGTGCCCCTCACTGCTGGGTGGGTGAGAGGGTGCAGGGGGGCATGGGTCCGGGCCTGCTGGCAAGTGCCCCTCACTGCTGGGTGGGTGAGGGGGTGCAGGGGGACATGAGTCGGGGCCTGCTGGCAGGTGCCTCTCACTGCTCGGTGGGTGAGGGGGGCAGGGGGACATGTGTCGGGGTTCGCAAGTGTGCTCACAAGTACATGGTGTCATGTGGGCTGCCTGCAGGGCATGGTGAGGGTTGTAAGGTAGTCCCCTGTGGTGTGGGCTGCCTGCAAGGAATGCGGATGGGGGAACCTCCAAAACCCGGGAGGGCCCACGATGCCAAATTATGTGCAAAACTCCCCACACACCCCGAATACACATACCCCACTCGCACAAGGCCTATTGCGTGTGTAAGTTCCCGCGCACCACCCAAATACACGTACCCCGCTCATACAGGGCCTCTCATGTGTGGTACTTCCCGCGCACCCCCTGGATACATGTACCCCGCTCGTACAGGGCCTATCACGTATGTAACTTCCCACGCACCCCCCAAATACATGTAGCCCACTCGCACAGGGTCTATCGCATGTGAGAATTCCTGCGCACCCCCCAAATTCATGTACCCCACTCGTACAGGGTCTATCGTGTGGGTAACTTACCGCCCAACCCGCAAATACACGTACCCCGCTCGTACAGGGCCTATCGCATTTGTAACTTCTGCGCACCCCCCAAATACACGTACCCCGCTCGCACAGGGCCTATCGTGTGTGTAACTTCCTGCGCACCCCCCAAATTCACATACCCCGCTCATACAGGACATATCGCATGTGTAACTTCCCACGCACCCCCCAAATACACGTACCCCGCTCATACAGGCCCTATCACGTGTGTAACTTCCCGCGCACCCCCCAAATACACATACCCTGCTCGTACAGGGCCTAACGCATGTTTAACTTCCCGCGCACCCCCCAAATACACGCAGGCACCGCATCCACCCTGGGCATGCCCCACAGACAGCCTACGCCACAGGGGGGTGCTTTTTGTATGCGATTTACCTGGCGCGAACGGGTATCTGTATTCTGGGGCGTGCGTGGGGAGTTTTACACGCGTTTTCATGGTCGGGGGCTGTATGCTGCTCCACTGGCCTTTGCGCCATGTACTGGATTTGTGCGATGTTCATGGCGCACGGGGCAGGATTGGGGGCGTAACTGGCGCTGCTGCAGGGTCGCTGCACCACTCTGCGCCATGGCTGGTTATGGATGTTGTAATCCATGAATACGCTGTGCGCTGAAATGGGTTTTGGCGCACGCTGTTGGGTGTCCTGACCCACGTTTAAGCTATCATGCCACAACATTTGGTGCTGTGGGCTTAGAAAATTCAAGATGGCGGAAAACCCACATGTGCGCCGAAATCCAGGAAAGCTGCGCAGTTTGTGCGCACACCGAAATGGTTGCCTCACTTGCCACCCACCAGTGCGAGAATGAAAGGCCGGGTTGCCATGAGGGAAATGGGTTGCCAAAGGAAAAACAGTAGCGCCGGTTAGCTTCAAAGCGCTTTAAAATCACCATTGGACTACCCGCACAGTAGTCTGAAACCATTGGGAATGGCAATGCTGATTGCCAAATGCAACCTAGAATTGTTGGGAATTCATTTTCTTAAATCCCAAAAATGGGTGCAGTACCAGTACTCACCACTATCCAAAAGCCGGCAGTTTAAAACCACCCTGTGTTTCTCTGAAGGCAGGCTCAAACTGTCTATTTTAAACATTGCAACACATCTAAAAACTCACTGGACACCAGCAGACATTTGGTAGAATGGAGTGTTGTGTGCCTACAAAATCTGGGAAATGAAGAGCCCAAAACAATGCTTATAACAAAACTGCTATGGAGTCAGCAGTTTAAGTTGCACTGGATTTAAAGACACTAAAATCGAAAATGTTTAGATTAAATGAGTGACCTATGTTTGGTGTCACATGCCTTTGTAACTGTTTAAATGTCATAGTTTTAAACTTAGAATCAGCCTTCTAGCTGCATATGTGAAAATGTTTAGTTTTATTTGAATGCAGAAACTGGGGAACAGAAATGACAGCTTAAAGAGATTCCAATTTGCCTGGAAACTACCCCCATCAGGAGTGAAACTTGAGTCACAGCTGTGTTCCCAGGCCTAGCTGCCCTTTTGCTGCTCACACTAAGGATATGCCATCTATCTGATAATTGAATTACCTGTGCTCTGCAGGAGAGTGAACAATGCAACTCCCTTCACCCAGGCAGAGGGTTTATTGAGAGGATCATAAATGGCTTCCTCTTGAACAATGAGCCTCTCCTGACTCAGGCAAAGGTTTTATTACAGCAGTCGTAAAATGTAGCTTCCTCTTGGCAGAAGCTGGGAGGAGCACTGCCTGTGAGAGCAAGATGGCTTGGCAGAACTGGATAAACCAGTATTTCTACCTTGTGCTGAGAGGAAACCACACCCCTTTGGAGCCAGAACATAACTCTAAAAAGATGAATAACTCATAGAGCAGACATGTGAAAATTTTATAAATGATACCATAATTCTTGTGATTTTTCTGCCCACATTTTAAGAGGTTTTTCGACCCGGTGGCGTGTTCAGGGGGGTTTTAGCGGAAAAGTGGATATTACTCTAAATGTATGCATGTTAAAAATCTGAAACTTCATCAGTTAATGTCCATACTCCCTGCACACATGTATGTAAAGTTGGGTCAATGTCAGAAATTGAAAAATCAGTTAAAAAGTCAATTATGTGCCATTTCTGAATGCAAGCTCTTAGAAACAGCAGATTTGGACAGAGACATGGCTAAATTCAGCCACACCATGTATATGTAATTTCAAGCAACTGTGTAACTGTGAAATATGTCTTTTATTATCAAATATAGAATGTGTGCAATCTGACAGAGGAGTGTCCTATCTGCAAGCCATAAAATGACATCCCTCTGACTCACAGTTCATTCCCCAATCAAATGATAAATGGAAGTTTGACCAATTAGAAGCTGAGGGAGAGGTAGGGTCAGTGATGCTAGAACACACCCACATTCTAAACACATAAAAGCAGACAGACAGGACAGATAGGGACCTTCAATTCCATTTGCTGCAACGCACTCTGCCGGACCATACACCATCCAGAGATCCAGACTTCAAATTCATCAACCTCCAGAAAGCCAAACTAGAGACTTCAATCTATCCAGAACTAGAGACCCAGACCAGAGAACCAGAGAGAGCTGACCCAGATCACTGTGAAGTGCAGAGACCAGAGGCGAATTTAAAACCTGACCAGATCCAGGGCGAGGCCCATTTCACTCAAGAATATAGTGTGAGTACCTAGAAAACTGTGCAGAACCAATCTTAGTTAAAATAATATAATTCAATCCTATTTTAATCTAAGTAGAACTGTCTCCTAACTGTCACCTGCCATTTGCAAAGCTGTCACTTGTCATTTTCCAGTTGCAAGCTGCACGTGTCATTTTGAACTTTAAAATTTCAAATCTGAAAAACGACCTTCACAAAATCGCTCATATCTCCGCAACCGTTTGTGCTAGAGACTTGCAATAACTTTCATCTGAAAGGTTAGAATCGTGGCTTTCCTACGTACCTAGAACCGCATTCCTACCCCTTATAATTTTACCGCAATCGCGGAACACGCATTCGCGAATTTTACCGCGATTTGCAAATTTCTTCACATGTAAAAACTGCTGCTGCTTGCCTTCCATTTGCCAGAAATTCGTTTAACCTGCTAACTATCCCTGCCTCATTGCTAGTGTGAGCCTGGACTAATATTAACTAGATACCACTCACCCTGAACCTCTGAAAGGGAATTAAAAGCATTTCCAGCATATTTCTCATCCATTGCTAGCACATATCAAAGCATTTTGCCTGTGTTTTCAAAACTCCTATCTGTTTTCTGTAGTGTAAGCTTGCTGGGGTGAACTGATTTACATTGATTGCATTTCTGAGAACTGTGTGTTTTCCTTCCATTTCCTTGCCTTGCATCAAGGGGGGGAGGGGATTGCCAGAGAAAAGCGATTACATTGTTTGGTTGAAATCATATTGAGTATTTTCTGTACTGCATTCATTGAATATTGCATCCACCTGAGCTTACATAAAGCATCCTCTACCACATTATACTTTTGTTCCTATTTACCAGTGTGCTACCTTATCCATTTCATGTCAACTCATTAGTGATTATAAGAAGTGTGCTAGTGCCAGATTCTCCGTTGTTGATCTTTATCATATCAGATTAAGTGTGCTATTCAATTATTAATTTATTATAAAGTGTGATATATATATATATTTTAAATTATCAAATAAACCTTTTAAACTTGCAAAACAGAACTACTTCTTGGCTCAGTGGGGTCAGGGGGATTCCAAGAGAGGGGTGTTATATAGGGGTAGTCATCCAGAACGCATGAACTGGACATAAAGATATATCAATAAGGGTTTTCATTCAGTATTCTAGACTAGGCGTTAACTTAGCTGTAGTGCTGAATTGAATCCTCTTACAAATTGGGGGCTCGAGCCGAGACGTTGGGTTAGATTTACCACTTGTGCAGCTTAATACAGTGTGCTAACTGACGGGATACATACATCCGGTCGGATCACCACGCTGCATTACGCTGTGAAGCATTCCTCAAAAGGGACACTCCAAGAAAAGTTCTGTTCTGCAAAAATAAAATACAAACTTCTGTAAGTCAGGACAGAGACCAATCTCTAGAATGACGACCTTAGTAGACATGAAAATAGCCAGAGAGCACCTCTTGCATAAGCTATTTGTGAGAGGTGAATGGACCGAACAGGGCCAGGATGTGTGGTTGCAGGCCATCACACAACAGGTCACTGAAACAGGGTCAGATACATATAGAGATCAGGGTCCCTTACATGTGGCCCTGAGTGAACTATATATGGCTCCTAAAGCCAAAGAGGAACACAATAAGATTGCCAGGATAGCAGCATACCTGTACCTATATATGGGAGATATGCAGGATAGATGTGCTGAAAGCCAAAATCTGGCAAATAGGCAACAGATGGCATTACAGAAGGCCCAATCTGACCTGGTCTCTTCTGAGCAGAGGCTGCAGAGGAGCCAGGAGTCAGAAGATGATAGTAGGCAGCACATCATTAAAATAAAGAAGGATATGGATGTGCTGCAACAGGAAAAGGTAGAACAGGATACCAGATTTCTGGCCTTGCAGAAGGAATACCAAGAAGGTTTGGACTCCCTACTGCAAAACCAGAAAAAGCTGGAGCAACAACTGGACTTCAACAGGGTATGTGCTGAGCAGGTAGTCACCCTGCAAGGCCACCTAGATAGAGTGAAGGCAGAGAGCAACAAACTAATTCTGAAAGACCTGGATACCCAGGCAGAGTTTGATCAGGAGCGCCAGAATGCTGGTGCCTTCCAAAGGCAAAGGGACGACCTGGCGGCACAGATGCAGGCTCTTAGTCAGGAAAGGGATACCTTAGGCCAGGAAGTCTGCCATTTAAAAAGAAAAATGGAAGAAAATCACCTGGCCCACCAGGGACTGGGTGACCTCCAAAAAGAACACCAGAACTTGCTAGAGCACACCAGGAGGGTGGAGGATGCTCTAGCAAGAAAGGAGCAGGCCAATAGGGACACAGCTCAGGAGGTAACCCTCCTGCAGCAAAGACTGGCCCAGTTCTCCAGGACCAACCAGGAAGTACAGAGGGAAAATGAGGCTCTCTGCCAGCACAATGAGAGGCTCCAGCAACAGGTAGCGATGCAGGAGAAACTGATAGAGTCGAGTAAGGCCTTAACAGAGGAACTGAAAGCACAAATGCAGGCTCTTGCATTGCAACAGGGAGCAGGGGCGGATAGAGATGAGGTCCGCTGGGAAAGAGAGACTCCTGACCATAACCGCAGGAGCCCTAACCCCAGGGGCCTTCATCTCCCCCAGTCCCTGGACTCTACCACCCCCATGTCCCCTGGCGCACATGAGCACAGGGCCGCAGGGATGGCAGATTACTATCCAGCTAAGAGTATGGGGCTCATAGGCCAGTACCACTCAGGAATGGAGGGGTGGGCATCCGGGTATGGGCACCCAAGTACAGTACAGTTCAATGGGGAACCCCAGGAGAGTAGGCCCATTAAGGGCATCCTGAAAACCTCTGCCCAGTTAGGTCAGTGGAGGGGGTACCCATCAAATCCTGGCAGCAAGGAGGAATCTGAAGACTCCTCTGAACTGCGCAGGACACAGGAGACCAGGTCCCCACATTCTGCCAGCCATTCCCAGGCTCGCAGAATCCGGGAAAACCTGGAAGAACAGACGGGAACCTCTGGGAGCAGTGCCTCTGAGTCCGAGGAAGAATGGACAAGGGTTACCCGAACCAAAAAGGCCAATAAGGCAAAAAGGGCCTTGCTTAAGGACCCCTTAAAGCAGATTAAGGCGATCAGGAGCGTCATCACGCCTTACCATAAGAACGCTAAGTATTCTGTTTGGGAGCACTTAGAGTTGTTTGAACAAATGATGGAGACTTTCCATTTGAAGGACAGCCAAAGCTGTATTCAATATGTAAAGTGGACATTCTCCCCGGAATACTCCAGTTTCTTTGCGGGGCTGGAGGACCAAAATCATTTAAGATGGTCCACATATAAGGCGGCCATCCTGAAACATTTTTCTGTTCACAGAAATCCTCAAGAGGCTCGCAAGGCAGCCTACAATTTGCAATGTGGGGAGGATCAGGCCCCACAAGAATTTGTGCAGGAGTTAAAGCGTGCTTTTGCACAGACCACAAGAAGGGTGCGCACGGATAGCAGGGAATTTATAAATACGTTTTTCCATGCCTTGCCCAAATATATCATGACCCAGCTCGTGAGGGATTTTCACGAGAAAAGATCTTTAGACTGGGTCATTGAACAGGCTACCCGGATCTATGAGGTGCAGAAACCGATAGATAGCAAAAGTAATGCCCAGAAAAACCCCAAAGCCAACAGCACCCCTGCTGCTGCCAAGGTGGCAGAGGTAAAGGTCACCCCCGTTTTGGATTTGGAGATGGGGGGGCCTAAAAACCTGCCTGCACCTAATAATGCTAGGCCCAGGAGGTCCTCGGGTCAGTCACAGACAGGGAGCCAAGGAGGCAGCCCCACAAATGGGGTCCCTCGCTCTCCTGATTATGTAAGTCCCTGTTACAAGGGAAATCGACCCATCCTGGGTTATGTGTGGACTCCTCCAGCCCAAGGGGGGGATCCAGACAAGCACCTAACCCAGGGAACTTCCCTCCAAACTTCCCACAGGAGGGCAGAAATTTACCAAACCCTGGGCAGAACTTTTTCCCCAGATATCCACCCGACTTCCAGCCCCAAAACCATCCATCCTTCTTTCCCCAATTCCCTGAGCCCAGACCACTGAATCCGGGAGAGGGGAGGCCAAGGGTGGAGGGGTACCCAAATCTTCCCAACCCGGGGTATTACCAGAGGAGGGACAGCTACCCTTCCCGGGATCAGCCCAGGGGAGAAAACAGGGCCCCGTATCAGCCTGAGCGGGTTTCCCAGTTAGAGCGCCAGGTTCAAAACATGGCGCGGGACCTGGGTCACATACTGAGGGCTCAGCAGAACCCTCAGATGGGCGTGCCGGCGCAGAACGCACCCAACTCTGGACCTGGTGCTCCAGAACAATGACGGGGGCAGCACCCCGATAACACACCGGTTCCCAGGGAGGAGGCACAAAGGGAAGGGGGGTGTAAAGCCTTGGAGGAAGCTTCCTTCCTCACTTGTAAACAGCCCCTGGAAACCCAGGAACCGGAAACGAAATCTCTTGCCCCTGAAAGTCTGCCCCCTAAGGAGCAGAGGGGGGGTGGGAGAAACAAAAGACCCAAACAGACTCAGTTTGAGGAGGAGGTACAGGTCTTCCAATTTGAGGGAGAGGGATCCTCAGAGGATCCTGGGAAAAGGATCTTCTCCTTCAGAGAGGGGGGAACTCCTCCCAAAGAAAAATGGGTCCCTAGGGATGCAAATCCAGACTGGGGAGATGTGGAGACTGAGCTACCGCCGCCCACCATCTCATCCCAGAACCAACAGCAAGAAAATCCCCTGGTTCAAACCCATCCTGGTGACTGCCTCCAAAAAGGGGGGGGCGGCCCGGAACCGGAGCCAGGGGAACCCACAATGGCTCTGATCTCCAGTTGCCAACTTTTTCTTTCAGATTCCCAAGGCTCTCCACAGAATTCTGCCCAAAATTCTTCTCTCGCGATGTCCAAAACCAGAAAATTAGCCCACCAGTTGTCCAAAAATGTACATTATCTGTGCCCCCTTGAGGAGAAGGAGGGAAGATACTATGCCCCGGTACAAGTACAGGGGCAGGGTACAATCTCGGCGCTGGTGGACACTGGATCTCAAGCTACCCTTCTGTCCAGAAGGGCCTTTCACGAACTGAATGCAGGAAGGGGAGAGAATTACCAAATTCCTCTCACCTCTCTTCCTGGACAACTACAGAACTTTGACGGGAAGGAAATTCCCGTCGAGGGGACGGCAGATTTGGACATTAAAATTGGGCGACATAAGTTGAAACACCCGGTCATAGTTGTGACCCCAGAGGGCACCCCTTGTTTACTAGGGAATGACCTCCTGAGAAGGTTGTCACCCCTAATAGATTGTGTAAACAAGGTCCTCTGGACCCAGACTAGCCGACCAATAAAATTAAAACAGAGTGTCAACCATGTTAGTTTAAACGGCACATGCCACATGGTTGAACAAAAATCTGACCAAGTAGAATTTCACTTCCAGAACAACCAGATTCCAGACGTGACAGTAATAGCAGTAGGACAACAGACTGGTGATGAGGGGGCCTCTCTATTTCTGAAAATCAACCTTCCTTCCAGTCTAAAGTGGTATTCCACGCTGGAAGGAAACACTTTGAAATTCTATACCAATCCACAATCTGAAACTCCCACTCCTATAGTCCAGAAAGATGTGAAATCAGCTCAAAGCCTGGCTGATATTCAGCAAATTGGAGAGCAGTTGTTCATCCCTGTTCAGTTAAATGATGGGAAGGACTCTGTTCTCGCTCGAGTGTGTGTGAACAACGGTAAGAGCTTCATCAGCGAAGCCATGTTCCGCCAACTCCCAAAAGATCCAGCCATTCCCGCCTTCAAACTGATAGACAAATGGGAAATGGACCTGGAAGCACCTAATTCCAAACATCTCCTGCCAAGCAGGTGTATGCTCAAAATCTCCATTGGCAACAAGAGCATAGTCCATAATTGTTGGGTCGTGCGAGACGTCACTGCCGCCTTTTACTTAGGCAGTGACATTCTCAATCGCTTTGCCATTAGTTTGGACCTAATAAACTTCAAAGCCTGGTCCCGATTAGCGGATAATCCCATGGGCTTTGATGATCCAGAAAAAGCATTTAGGTCAGCTCAATTGCTACCTTATGCAGTTGAAATTCAGGTTAAAGAGGAAGTCACCATCCCAGAAAGGACCCGACAATTCTCCCTGGAAGTGAAAGTCAAAAGGGGACAAGAGTTGAAAAACCCTGATGCTTACATACATCTAAATGTTTCTCTCCAACAGCAAGGGTTGGGGGTAAACCCAACTCCATTAGTCAACATAGAACATGACACCATTCCAATAGAGGTGGATAACAGCGACTTAAAGAGTATTACTCTAGCCGCAGGCACCATTATTGGAATGGCGGTTGATGACCGACATTTTTCCATTGATTTAGGTAATGAACTGTTAGGACCAATCCCCAAGGACTGTTTTGACAGTGACAGTGAGGACAACGCAACACCAGACAGGATTTTTACCCGGCATGGGGGGAACTTCCTGGTGTACACTTCCTGCCCGTATGGTAAGGAAGATGTGACGTGTGACTTCAGGAGGGATGAGGTGATTTTCCAGGTGCATGAGGGCTGCCTTTCCCACCTGAAGCCTCCGGTCCAAATCAGCACTCTGACCAGGGACTTCTCCACCCAGCTGGAGGAGGCCGCGGAGATAGCCAAACCAGATGTTTTTCCAGGCTTCAGGCAGATGGTGGAAGAGAGAGTCAACCTAGCTGATGCCTGTGTGACTCTGGAACAAAAGCAAAAGTTGAAACAAGTTTTCTTGGATTTCCAAGATCTCTTTGCGGTAGACTCATATGACTGTGGTCGCACTGACATCCACACAACAACAATCCCCACGGACCCTGGCATGACTCCTGTGTTTGTGAAGCAATATCGCTTGCCTCTCGCATCCATGGAGTCCCTTACTGAAATAATTAAGAACCTTGAGTCCCGGGGAATAATCCGTCCAGTCCACAGCACCTTCAATAACCCGGTGCTGGGAATATTGAAGCCGAACGGCCAGTGGAGACTCTGTGCTGACCTTAGGGAGCTCAACAAACGGGTCCATACTTCCCGATGGCCTCTGCCCTACATTGACCAAGGGCTGGCCCAGATCCAGGGGTCACAGGTATTCACAGCAATAGACCTGACCAATGGATACTGGACCGTGCCTGTCAGTAGGGAGGACCAATACAAACTGGCTTTTACCTTTGGGGGCCAGCAATACACATGGACCCGGACTCCCTTCGGATACCTCAACTCCGGTAATGAGTTCAATATTTTCCTACATAAGGCCATGCCCGACCTGGGTGCGAGGGGTAACCTGGCTTATGTAGATGATGTCCTCATCAAAAGTTCATCTGTGGAGGAACACATAGCGGAGATCCGTTATGTTCTGACACAGTTGAGGACCGCCGGAGCAAAACTTTCCTTTCAGAAAGCACAGTGGTGTAGAACCCGTGTTAATTTCTTGGGGCATGAGATTACTCCTCAGGGTCTCTGTCCCCAGGAAAAGAAAGTGGAAGCACTTCAGAAACTGAAAGACCCCACAACTCTGCGGGAACTACGGAGCCTCCTTGGACTGACTAATTACAGCAGAAAGTTCATTGAGGGCTACGCAGAGATCACCAGACCCCTGATTCATCTCCTGAAGGGGGGGTCAAGTGGGAATGGGGTCCAGAACAAGCCGAGGCGGTAAAACAACTCAAAAGAAGCCTCTCACAAGCGCCTTGCCTAGCTTACCCTGTCAGAAACAAGGAGTTCTTCCTGGAGACGGGGTTCTCTGATACGTGCTTGACGGCAGTATTATACCAAAAGCATGACAAGGTCAATAAAGTAATCTCCTATGCGAGCAAAACTTTATCCTCTGTGGAGGAAAAATTCAACGATTGTGAGAAGGCACTCCTGGCAACGGTGTGGGCATTGAAGAATTACCGCCCGTTTATCCAGGGGAAACACATCATAGTGGAGACTCCACACCAGCCTCTGCAATATCTCCAAAGTGACAGAATCCGGGCCGGAAATGTGAGTAATTCCCGAATTACTTCCTGGATTCTGTCAATGCAAGGCTTTCCTGTGGAGGTCAGATATGGCCAAAACAAGAAGAGTCCCCTCGCGCAAGGTCTGGCTGACTTGCATGATTGTGCCAGAGAAAACTGTCTCGAGGACGAAAGTCTGAAAATCAAGGACAACATGGAGGCATACCTTAATTCCCCACACAAAGTCTTTGAAGAAGACAAGTGTGAGGGAATGCCCACTGTGTATGTGGATGGATGCTCTTACCATGTTGACAACAACGGGGAGAAAGAACTGGTGGCCGGCGTAGGGAATGCATGGGTGAATGAGTCCCCAGAACCCTCCGCTGGATACAAAATTGGTCCCCGAAGTAGTCAGGTGGCAGAATTGATGGCTGTGCATCAGGCCATCCTCACTGCTGTCCAGCATCAACTCCACGAACTGGTCATAATCACAGATTCGGATTATGTACGGAACGGGTTCGTGGAGCACCTGGTTAATTGGAAAACCAGAGGCATGTTATGTGCTAACAACAAACCCTTGAAACATGGGAAGTTGATCCAAAATATTGATGATCTGGTCACATCGAATGGGATGACCATCTACTGGAAAAAGATCAAGGGTCATTCCAAAGTAGAGGGACCAGACAAAACTGGAAATGACTTAGCTGATCAGCTGGCCAAAACCGGGGCCATCCAAGGGGATCTAATTAAGATTGAGTCCCTGTTGGGGGAAATCCAGGTCACTGCTACCACTAGGTCCCAGACAAATGCTCACAACGACCTTTCAATTGCACAATGGAGTAAGGAGACCCCTGATGATGATTTGATTACTGCTCAGAAGGGGGATCCAATTATTGGTAAATTTTACCAGCACCTTGAGGACCCTGAGAACTTTCCCCTGACGGATACCGATTACATTGGGAAAGAGGACCTAAGAGTGTTGATGAAATGTCCAAAAATGTTCCGGATTCAAGACGGTTTGCTGGTAAGGAAATCCAAAGCTGGCCACGATCAGTGGGTGGTTCCTACCTCATTCCGAAGCCTGATGTTAAGTCACGCCCATGATGCGGCCACCGCCGGTCATAGAGGGGTTTCACACAACATTGGAAATCTTAAGAGAGGTTGCATACTGGCCACACATGGGGCAGGACCTCGACCAATACTTGAAGGGGTGTCTTGTGTGTGCACAATTTCAGCCATCATCCCTCACGCACCGTGCGCCTCTCCAAAAGAGGGGGATGACACTGCCATGGTCAGATTTACAAATCGACTTTGTAGGCCCTGTGATTCGCTCGGCTAGGGGGAATAAGTACATGTTGACTGTGACATGCTTGTTTACCAAGTGGGTGGAATGTCTCCCAGCCCCAAATTGCAAGGCAGAAACTGCAGCTGCCTTGATGATTAACCACATCTTTTCCCGTTTTGGTCTACCTCAAAGGATTGAGTCAGACAGAGGTAGCCACTTCACCAGTGAAGTAATGACAAAGATGTGGGAGATACTGGGGGTCAAGAGAAAGCTGCATATTGCTTATAGACCAGCTTCTTCTGGGGCAGTAGAGAGATATAACCGGACAATTGTGAGCATATTAAAGAAGTTTGTGGCAGATTCTGGGCCAAGTTGGGATATCTGATTACCTCTGGTCCTAATGGCTATCAGATCTACCCCTTCATCTGCAACCAAAATGTCACCATTTGAGTTGATGACTGGGCGCAAGATGGTGCTTCCTCAGCATTTGCTCTATAGGACCCAAGAGCAGACACTGATAAATGCCTCCACTACTCATGAGTATGTAGAGAATTTAAGGAAACACCTCCAACATGCTTTTGCTTATGCTCAGCGGAATCTAGAAAGATCAGCTGATAGCATGAAGACCCACTATGACCTGAAAACTTCCAGGAAGGAATATCAGGTGGGGGACCGGGTCTATCTATACAACTTCCAAAGGAACCAGGCCAAGCAGCGCAAATTTTTGCCTACATGGAAAGGACCCTTTGAGATCATCGACAAGATCTCACCTGTGGCCTACAAAATCCACATCCCCAAAGGCGGTTCGGCAGAGGGGGAAGACAAGTGGGTCCACATAAACCAGTTGAAATGTTGCCATCCCAGGCACACTCTGCAACAACTGGAGGAATCCTCTGGAATCCTAGCGGGTACTGTCTCAGACTAATTCAGTTCCAACCATAAAACATACCACATCCAGTCTCTAAAATATTGTGATTTGCATGAAACTGTCTCTTAGTTATACTGTTTTTATTTTTTCAAAATAAGAATGTAATGTTTCGTGATGATGAAATGCATATGCTGCCCCACTATCTCAACAGTGGTGGAAAAAGTCTATGAGTAGGTATTGCCGCTCTTCCTTTGTCGTCCTAGGAGAAAGAAAACCTGAAGACGGGCCAAGGAGGATGATACGGAGACCGGGAACGAAGATCCAATGGGCCCAGTGGACCGCCCAATATTCCCATCAGGACCGGCGAGGAGAACTGCTCGATCAGTACCGGATGGAGAAGAAGATGCTGAACTATGCCATCTACAGAAGAGGAAGAAGATTATGCGGACAGACCGGTGCGTGGGTCAAAACCCTTGGGCACGCGACTCCCCATCGACTCAAATTCAAAGTGCAGTCGCGTGGGGGGGCTTGTTGGGTGTCCTGACCCACGTTTAAGCTATCATGCCACAACATTTGGTGCTGTGGGCTTAGAAAATTCAAGATGGCGGAAAACCCACATGTGCGCCGAAATCCAGGAAAGCTGCGCAGTTTGTGCGCACACCGAAATGGTTGCCTCACTTGCCACCCACCAGTGCGAGAATGAAAGGCCGGGTTGCCATGAGGGAAATGGGTTGCCAAAGGAAAAACAGTAGCGCCGGTTAGCTTCAAAGCGCTTTAAAATCACCATTGGACTACCCGCACAGTAGTCTGAAACCATTGGGAATGGCAATGCTGATTGCCAAATGCAACCTAGAATTGTTGGGAATTCATTTTCTTAAATCCCAAAAATGGGTGCAGTACCAGTACTCACCACTATCCAAAAGCAGGCAGTTTAAAACCACCCTGTGTTTCTCTGAAGGCAGGCTCAAACTGTCTATTTTAAACATTGCAACACATCTAAAAACTCACTGGACACCAGCAGACATTTGGTAGAATGGAGTGTTGTGTGCCTACAAAATCTGGGAAATGAAGAGCCCAAAACAATGCTTATAACAAAACTGCTATGGAGTCAGCAGTTTAAGTTGCACTGGATTTAAAGACACTAAAATCGAAAATGTTTAGATTAAATGAGTGACCTATGTTTGGTGTCACATGCCTTTGTAACTGTTTAAATGTCATAGTTTTAAACTTAGAATCAGCCTTCTAGCTGCATATGTGAAAATGTTTAGTTTTATTTGAATGCAGAAACTGGGGAACAGAAATGACAGCTTAAAGAGATTCCAATTTGCCTGGCAACTACCCCCATCAGGAGTGAAACTTGAGTCACAGCTGTGTTCCCAGGCCTAGCTGCCCTTTTGCTGCTCACACTAAGGATATGCCATCTATCTGATAATTGAATTACCTGTGCTCTGCAGGAGAGTGAACAATGCAACTCCCTTCACCCAGGCAGAGGGTTTATTGAGAGGATCATAAATGGCTTCCTCTTGAACAATGAGCCTCTCCTGACTCAGGCAAAGGTTTTATTACAGCAGTCGTAAAATGTAGCTTCCTCTTGGCAGAAGCTGGGAGGAGCACTGCCTGTGAGAGCAAGCTGGCTTGGCAGAACTGGATAAACCAGTATTTCTACCTTGTGCTGAGAGGAACCCACACCCCTTTGGAGCCAGAACATAACTCTAAAAAGATGAATAACTCATAGAGCAGACATGTGAAAATTTTATAAATGATACCATAATTCTTGTGATTTTTCTGCCCACATTTTAAGAGGTTTTTCGACCCGGTGGCGTGTTCAGGGGGGTTTTAGCGGAAAAGTGGATATTACTCTAAATGTATGCATGTTAAAAATCTGAAACTTCATCAGTTAATGTCCATACTCCCTGCACACATGTATGTAAAGTTGGGTCAATGTCAGAAATTGAAAAATCAGTTAAAAAGTCAATTATGTGCCATTTCTGAATGCAAGCTCTTAGAAACAGCAGATTTGGGCAGAGACATGGCTAAATTCAGCCACGCCATGTATATGTAATTTCAAGCAACTGTATAACTGTGAAATATGTCTTTTATTATCAAATATAGAATGTGTGCAATCTGACAGAGGAGTGTCCTATCTGCAAGCCATAAAATGACATCCCTCTGACTCACAGTTCATTCCCCAATCAAATGATAAATGGAAGTTTGACCAATTAGAAGCTGAGGGAGAGGTAGGGTCAGTGATGCTAGAACACACCCACATTCTAAACACATAAAAGCAGACAGACAGGACAGATAGGGACCTTCAATTCCATTTGCTGCAACGCACTCTGCCGGACCATACAACATCCAGAGATCCAGACTTCAAATTCATCAACCTCCAGAAAGCCAAACTAGAGACTTCAATCTATCCAGAACTAGAGACCCAGACCAGAGAACCAGAGAGAGCTGACCCAGATCACTGTGAAGTGCAGAGACCAGAGGCGAATTTAAAACCTGACCAGATCCAGGGCGAGGCCCATTTCACTCAAGAATATAGTGTGAGTACCTAGAAAACTGTGCAAAACCAATCTTAGTTAAAATAATATAATTCAATCCTATTTTAATCTAAGTAGAACTGTCTCCTAACTGTCACCTGCCATTTGCAAAGCTGTCACTTGTCATTTTCCAGTTGCAAGCTGCACGTGTCATTTTGAACTTTAAAATTTCAAATCTGAAAAACGACCTTCACAAAATCGCTCATATCTCCGCAACCGTTTGTGCTAGAGACTTGCAATAACTTTCATCTGAAAGGTTAGAATCGTGGCTTTCCTACGAACCTAGAACCGCATTCCTACCCTTATAGTTTTACCGCAATCGCGGAACACGCATTCGCAAATTTTACCGCGATTTGCAAATTTCTTCACATGTAAAAACTGCTGCTGCTTGCCTTCCATTTGCCAGAAATTCGTTTAACCTGCTAACTATCCCTGCCTCATTGCTAGTGTGAGCCTGGACTAATATTAACTAGATACCACTCACCCTGAACCTCTGAAAGGGAATTAAAAGCATTTCCAGCATATTTCTCATCCATTGCTAGCACATATCAAAGCATTTTGCCTGTGTTTTCAAAACTCCTATCTGTTTTCTGTAGTGTAAGCTTGCTGGGGTGAACTGATTTACATTGATTGCATTTCTGAGAACTGTGTGTTTTCCTTCCATTTCCTTGCCTTGCATCAAGGGGGGGAGGGGATTGCCAGAGAAAAGCGATTACATTGTTTGGTTGAAATCATATTGAGTATTTTCTGTACTGCATTCATTGAATATTGCATCCACCTGAGCTTACATAAAGCATCCTCTACCACATTATACTTTTGTTCCTATTTACCAGTGTGCTACCTTATCCATTTCATGTCAACTCATTAGTGATTATAAGAAGTGTGCTAGTGCCAGATTCTCCGTTGTTGATCTTTATCATATCAGATTAAGTGTGCTATTCAATTATTAATTTATTATAAAGTGTGATATATATATATATTTTAAATTATCAAATAAACCTTTTAAACTTGCAAAACAGAACTACTTCTTGGCTCAGTGGGGTCAGGGGGATTCCAAGAGAGGGGTGTTATATAGGGGTAGTCATCCAGAACGCATGAACTGGACATAAAGATATATCAATAAGGGTTTTCATTCAGTATTCTAGACTAGGCGTTAACTTAGCTGTAGTGCTGAATTGAATCCTCTTACAACGCGGCTGGCATAGACTGCCACACGCACACACTTTGTGCCAGACGCGTGCTCCACTTGTGCGCTGATTTCTATGAATTACCCCCTAAATAAAAACTCCCACCACCCTGGCATATGTGTCCTTTATTTGTTAATTTCCGTTAGGGGATATGCAACGTCTAGCTGGACCTTAATTGGGTCAGGGGCTCCATGCATCCCCATTAACTTGTATTAAAGATTTTTAATCAAAGCGTTAATTTGAATTGTCCCTTTATTGATTCTGATCATATTTTTACGGTAGTTAGATATTAATGTTTCCTTACTTTCATGAGGCTGGCTTGGACTTTATAGGTCTGATCATAGAAACCTGTAGTCATAAAAAATATGACTAATGAATTGGTAAATGTATTTGTGAGTCCAGAAAATATTCCCTTACCAAGCGATTACTGTATAGGGGAATGCAGAATCCCATGCGATTAAGCACTAGTCACTAAACATCCACATTCTCAGAATCTTTCAATCCAAGGACCACCATTGCATCACCATAACCATTTTGAGGGTGTTGACGGTCTTCAGTCTGCATGTGGCACCTAATAAATCACTCAAATCAAATACAAATAGAATAAAATCACCCCCACAAGCAAAAGCAACTTTGCGAATCATGCAAATGCAACCAACTCTAACAATGCAAAATCGGAATGATGCATCCCTCATAGTGCAGACCCAAATCCCAATGTATAACATAAAGCATGTGTTAAATGCACGCTCATAGAAACAAGCACCCAGCATGTGAAGACAACACACACAACTCACTAAATAAACATATCACACCAGGAACATAGAGGGCATATGTGTATTCCAAGATGAACTACATGCAAGAATCAATGCATCAGTCAGTACAAGGAAATACATTGGGCCTCGTCATAAGTTCTGCTCGCAGATGCCTTCCCACCCGCCAGGTCTGACTTGGTGGGCGTAACAGCACCCGCGAGCAGAGCATGTCGCGTGCACCGTTACCATTCACGAATGGTGCTGGTACATCCGACCTCCCCATTCCCATTGAGCCCTATTGGGAATGGGAATGGGGAGCCTTTTATTCCGGTGCCGGCGAATGGGTAATTACTGGATCCGGCAGGGCCGTAATGACCTGGTAATTGCCCATTCGCAGGTGCCGGAAACATTTGAAAGTTCGGCAGCAGCCTGCTGGTTTAACCGGCATGGCTACTGCCAAACTTGGAATGAGGCACATTGACAGACATATGCACATCAATGATTAACACAGAACATTGGCAGAAAACAGTGAGACGCATTTAGCAAAACGTAGATACACAAGGAAACCGTAACTTTGACCTCTGCCCAAATATGAACAAAACAATGCACATTCTTACACTCATAGTAACGAGAACCACATCACCTGGTGCACTTCACAGGGAAACACCTGCCAGAAATGAGATTTCCACCATTTAACGTAGGGATATCTTTACTCTATTGAAGGTGCGAAGGTTAATATGATGACGTTTCTCTTTAATAAATTACCTAAATAAATGACACAACTGAAAAGAACCATTCCGGCTCATTACACATCCTAAGAGCCAGACTCGTTAAAGATGCTCTGAAGCACAGAACGAGTGAGGTCACAGATCATCCAGCTGAAGACAACTCATCAGCCATCAGAGGGGATGGAGGAGTCCAGTCACACGTTTACGAGGCTGCAAGAGAGAAGACATATGCGGGCCAGACAACCGGACAAAAGACATGCACATCTCAGCCACCCAAAGGGTGGGAACGCAGGTGTGGGATAAAACACATCTCCACATCCTTAGTAGAATCATGATCTTCTTATGGAAACTAGGACCATCTCTATGTTTGCAAGCTGCCGCCTTTGTGTTCTTATGCTTTGTGCATGTTGTGTGCTGTTAATGTCATAGTGATCTGCTGGGGAATTCCTATGTAATAGAAACAACATACAGTTGTATTCAACTCAGTAGGTTTTCAATGCAATTAACAGTTCCACCCATGGTGTAATACCTGCTAATCTGACCCAGTGGAAATACAACCACATCCCTGCACCCTAATTCACTTTGCATCTAACCCCACTTTCATCCCTATATGATCATTCAGGTAGCATCACAAGCTACACTGACCACACATTCACATAGCACTGCCAAACAAATAAGGACCTTGTACAAAAGCTCCTGCACTTGTAAGAGAGTGGCATCCTCTAATGAAAAAGAGAACCCCACATGCCATGATTTTAAACAGCAGGCTCACAGCAACAGTCTGGGTGTATTCCAACCCTTTGTTAGCCCAAACGTAATGTGTAAAAGCTACCCTTGGCACACATTGTTACTTTTCAGTGCTCCCTTGAGGACATCAGTGCCCTTATCAATGCCTTTTATTACATTTGCAAGTTCCACATGGTCACATGTGGCATATACAGTGTACAACTGGAAATCAAAATAACCTCTCACTGCAAAATGGGTCTACTTGAATCAGTGTACACCAGTCTCACTACGGAGCTGGTGTATTGTGCACATCAACCATCACTGCCCACTACAACAGATTCCCTTGGTCAGGGCATGAAAGTGACATCTTCCTTGTCCTTCTCTGATGACTTCTCAGTCAGTGTGAGATGTCTCTCAAAATCTGCCTATCTCTCATGAAGGTGTAAAAAAAGCTCTCCACCTCAGCCATGATTCATCTCCCACCCTTCACTATATCCCATACAAATAAATGCTTCTGGGCTGTGAAATGGAGGTGTATGGAACAGGGGGTGGGGGCAGATGGAATGTGGAGGGCAATGATGAATGGTTGGTGAGGGACACGGTGGAGATGCGGGTGGGTGTGTAAGCAAGTTTGTACTAACCTCTTAAAAGCTTCCATACCCAATAGCCAAGTCATGTAAATGTGGGGTTCTCTGGCTTCCCTGACCTAAAAGGCTCCCTGGCTTATCAAGGTGGATGGGGGCAGTAATGGTGCAACCTTCACCATAAACTGGGCCTCATTACGACCCTGGCGCTAATGGGTTAACGGCGCCGTAAAAGGCTGCAGCGCCGTTAACCCATTAGCGCCTGATTACGAGGTCCCTTTGAGGGACCCGACCTTAACGGCTGGTCTACACCAGCCATTAAAGTAGGGACCCGCAAAGGAACCTTGGTGCTAAGTACGGTACCGCAATTTGCGGTACCATACTTAGCACCTTCCCCATTCCCATTGAGCCCTATGGGGCAAAAATGGGAATGGGGAAGGGCCATGGAGGAAGGGGGAATTACCGCCCGCCAACCTTGTCATTGGGTGGTAATTCCCCCTTTCTCCATGGCGGAGTCGGTAAGTTACCGGCATGGACCATGGTGCTATTAGCACCATGGTTTTCCTCCTGGGTCGTAATGAGGGTCTGTCCCTGTTGCCCCAGTTTTAGAACCTATGTTGCAAGGGAATCGTCTGCAGTCCTATGTGACCAATTACCCACTGAAGCAGCAGGCCCGACGACCACATCCAACTTGCCCTTGGGATTCGGGACACATGTTGATATTTCAGTGCAATGTGTCAACTCTCCCATAGCTTGGTAGATCTTTCACATGATGCACAATTTCCTCGATGGGCCTTCATGGCTTTTGGGAATGGGAGCATGTACCTACAACTCTAAACCTGCGTTGCTGAGAACATAGGCAAGAGGTATATATACCTGGCACAATGTGGAAAGGAAACAATTGCTACTCAGGCAGGTTTTGACAAGCAGGAAAAGCACATGCTAAGGCAATAGGTGAATGTATGGGTACATCTACCGCGCGGATCCGAGTGCACTTATAAAAGACATGTGTCTGTGTGACAAAAGTGGTTGCGGAATTGCTTGTGCTCCTTTTCACCAGCCGAATCTTCATTGGAAGACATTTCTGTCAGTACTTGATCCTGAGTTGCACAACACACATAGGGACCTGTGCCTATGTACATACGTTTCTACAAATGTCTTTTTATATGAGTTGTTGTGTTGCTAGTGATTGGTGTTTAATCTGTGGTTAAATCTGTTTAATCTGTGGTACAGCAACATCAGACATCTGTTGGCCTCTCTTGGAGTTTCTCTAGCATCAGTTGTGTGTCTCCAGAGATCTGTGTAATGTTTTGATGTCAGTTCTGAGACTGATGTCTGGCATGGCTGTAGTGCCTTCTATTGCTGCCATAGTTTGAACTGGAACATCTGATGCTTCTATTTGCAAGATATCTTGGTGGAGCTGATACACTGAAAGGTGTCCTCTTCTTTCAATTTTGCAGCCAAACAGGGCCATTTGAAGCACAGGTTCCTCAGAGTTGCTGGTAGCCTGACATGCTACCTAACGTGAATTTAATTATGGCATGGATGTAGAGACATACTCTCAAATCTTGACTCTAACTCTCCTTTTGGTCTCATTCTTCTTGATCTCCTCTGCCTTGGACACGGTAAACCACAACACTTGGGCCCTTTCTCTCCTCTATCACTCTTTCTACTTGTGGTGTCCCCCAGGGATCTAACCTATCCCCATGGTTCTTCAATGTCTACATGGCCCCTCTTACCCACAGAATCTCTACCTTCACCTCTAACTTTCAGTGTTGTGCAGATAACACGCAGCTCTCTTTCAGGCTATCCTCAGCCTTTTCCTCCTCCCCACTCATTCCTGACTGTCTTTCTGCAATTCAGTCTTGGTGAGCTGCTAATGATATCTGCCTCAATGCCAGAAAGGCAGAGATCATCCTCATTGGAACCCCTGATCCTGCTTTCCCAATTTTTCACTGGCTGGCATCCTTTGTCCCTGTGCCTCCACCAACTAGTGAGGCAAAAAATCTGTGGGTCGTCTTTGACTCCACGCTCTACTTCTCTTCTCACATCTCGGATATCTCCAAATAGGCTACCTACCAGTTGCACTTCCTTAGAGGTATTATACCTTTTCTCACTTTCCCCCAAAGGCTCGCCGTCTACAGAGCCCTGGTTCTTTCCAGGCTCAACTTCTGTAACAGCCTCTTTCTCAATCTTGCTACTTCTACCTCCGTCTGCTACAACTCATCCAGAACAGACCTACAAGACTTATCCTTGGCCTCAAGCCCAGGACCGCATCTCTGCGGCATTGAAATCCCTTCCCTGGATTCCCATGGCTGCTAATATCAAGTTCAAGACCCTCTGCATAGTCCACAAGGCTTTCTGGGGCTGGGGCCCACACTATCTACAATGCTCTCTTCCTAAATACTCTCCTTCAAGAGCCCTCCACTCGTCCTCCTCCAACTCTTTGCGGGTGAGCCATTTTTCTAACCAAAGATTTGGGGTTAGATCTTTATCCTCTGCAGGTACCTCTCTCTGGAACAACCTCCCTGCCCCTCCCGCTTTGAGCCGGATCTCCTTAAGTTCCAGAAACTCCTCAAGACCTTCCTCTTCGCTTCCATCTTCTCTATCCCTCTCCCCTGCTAACCTCCTCTCTTTTCTCTCCTTCCTCACTCCTCCTTCCCTTCCTAACTCTGTTCAGTTTTACTGACTGGTAGTCTGGTTCACCTTCAGAGCCTCACAGGTCCCAGGCTCCCTCGCCAGTCTTACACTTGCCTCCGGGCATCTGCACCATGTTCAGACTACTGCACTTTCAGCATACGCTCCATGAGAGGTGTAACCTCTCTGCACTTTTCCCAGGGCCATGCAGGACTGGGCGTACTTACACCCCCCCTTCCCTCGCATGTCCGTCTGTGCACTGCTTGACTGAATTTACTAGGACTAGTAAGTTCTGTCTTGTCCCCCCTTTTTCTCCACTCCGATGTTTGGTTGCGCCTGCCACACTTCATGCACTTGCACTAGGAGAAATGCTGTCAGGTCTAGTAGGCTGGTTCCTTTTCTGTTAGATCATGCGGGAACTTCAAAGCCTAAGAATGACTACTGTACTCCCTTGCTCCCTTCCCACCTTGAAGCACTTTGAAGCAATTCACTTGTGTATAAACGCTGTACAAATAAACAATAAACAAACAAACATGTAGTGATTCCTCTCAACTCAACCTCAATTTGTTTATTCGGAGGCACATGCAGTGCATTACAAATGATTATGATGTTTTTCAGGTGTTTATGGGTGTTGTCGACACAACATGTAGATGGGCATGGTTCTTCTGCATTTAGGCAGGTCAGTTGCATCTGGATGGGTTTTCCAGGTAGTTGCCATCAGGAGCCAAATGTCGGTGGGTATGTAGGTGTTTCTTCCTATGTGGATCCCAGTCTAATTAAGAGCTGTTGATGTTGGGCAATGCTTTCTGGGTTTGGTGGATAGTTTCAGTGGCAGCTTGGGCAGGAGATGTGTTGTGTGCCAATGGTTGTGTAGAGCGGGTTGCCTCAGAAATCATCAATAACAAATTACAAAAGTAATCCAAAAAGGAGTGTACACCAAGAAAGAAGTAACGCAATTTATTTTTGTTCCAGTCACAGCTGGGAAAGCAATATTCATACAGAATGCAGATCAGAACTGCCTGAAAGTACGCCCCTAAAACTAAAGCTTTATAATCATACAAACTAATTAGCATCAAACCAGATTGCAACGTTAGGTTAGTCCTCCAGATCAGGCTAATTGGTACAGCTACCTCATTCCCCTATAGTGGGACATACATTATCCTAAAATGATTGAGTCCTGCAAATCTTGCTACACCACCCTCGACCACCTGCGTGACGTCACAGTCCAATCCACAATTCCCATATTATAGTGCCAAAACATTGAGACATTTGAGATGACCAGCGGATCTTTATTCATCTGCCTCGGGCCATCTCCATCTGTTTATCATGGGAATGCAACCGATCATGACACTGGAGCAGCCTTCAACCATTGACAAGTTACTGGTATAATGTTGCATTTTAGGAACTCTTCGAACCTCGTCCCAGGCTAAGATGTGCAAAGGGGCTATTAGAAACCGCCATGAGACATTTTGAAACTATCAGTAGACCAGTTTCATAAACTAATATGCCAATTTATAAAATGAATGTATATTCACTGCCTTTACCAGGCACCCATGAGCTTTGCTTCCTGACATCAAAAGTATCAAAGGCTGTTCAGTTCTTACCGTATGATCCTGGGAATGTGTCATTTACAATGTGCTGCCAGCCTCTGTGAAAAGCAAGCTCTGATGCCTGTTTACAGTGCCTCTGTCTATTGTTAAGCCCTGTATACCTACCTGTAACCCAACATTATTGCATATATGTTATTTGCTTGACACACAATTATTTAGGACATTCTCCAGCCTAGTGCATAAAATGTGTGGCTTTTAACAAAGCCCCCTTCACTTTTAGTGGGCTACTGCCACAGTTGATATGTGTGCACCTTTTTACTGCGCTGAACTTGCATTTATACCACAGTTCTATGACATCAGAGGGTCCTGCCAGGTGGTCCCTGGTGGCTTGTGATTCTGGCTGCTTAGGTACAACTGCAGGCTTGATGAATATGGAAATATTTCCATTTGTTCAAGCTATCATGCCCTTTGAATTCGCAATTGATGGCTGCCCAGGATGACACCATTTCTATGAGGAGAGGGCCTGCCTGGGTTAGCAGTTCAGAACACTGTTGCATCAGTTTTTGGACTGCTGTTTATTTCCAGATTAAACGTGTGATCAGCGTCCAGATTTGTTTGAGGAATATGAGTTGTCAGTGATAATAATTGCATCTAGGGTAGGTGGCACAGCTCCTGAGCAAACATGGGCAGCTATGGGTACATACACTCTACACCTGGGCATGTTTTGTGTTGCCTTAATGATCCTTCTGTGTCAGCTGCAAGTGCATGTGCTGAGTTTGAGGTATTTCAACACTGTGTCAGTATCATACGTGTGTGCAACACATGCCCTTGTGGATGCAGTATGCATTTGGAATTTCATTATGCTCTCCATGTCTTCGATAATACATTTCAGGGATAGTGATATTTATTTATTTACATATTGTTGTAGCGCCAACCACGTTGGATTCCTTTGACAGGCATGAGTCGTTATTTGATTGCAGCATTAAACATATATGAGCTTTAGGGAGCAGGCATTTTGTTTCCTGATGTATTCATGAAAGCGTGCTGGTAGATGTGTCGAAATGACGTAATTACATTGGTGATTGAACTAAGTGACCTATCTGGTCTGTGCTTTCGTTTTTTTGATTTGTGGCTATTTTCCCCAATTGACGCAGGGGAATTGTTCATGTTTTTCGGAGTGTTGCTGAAGACAATTTTCTTTCCTCATAGTCTTGCATGACTCAACTTTGGTGTCCCCTTGATTATGTTGTATTTTCGTTTTTCCTACATTTAAATCACCTGGCCAGTGCCTGCTTCTCAGTTGAAATCGTCAACGATTGTTTTTAGTTTTCACCCAGACCCCCAGACGTTGCATTGCAAAAAAACATAAAAGAATGGCTGTTGAATTCTTCTATCACTTAAGGATTCTTTGCACAAATTAGCTAACAGCCAATATTTGCCCCATTCCTATCCTTCCACTTATATACTAACCATAAAATAATACGATGCGTTTTTTAAATGCTGGATGACAAGCAAGTCATATTGGGAAACACTCTGCCATTTATGAATGCATAATTCATAGTGACGCAGTTTTATTCCCATGAAGTGAGTACTTGCTGGACATAAAGCATGACACTTGCTACTGTCCACACAGGGCATGCTTTAATCGCAGGCTCCTGGGACACCTCCATCAATTCCCAGCAGGATCAGCCACATCTCGCTCCTACAAGTTTCTCCTATGGAGCAATTCACTATTTATTTTGGTCACAGGAATGCATAAAATGCAGTGACAAGAATACAGTCCTATGATAGGTACATATGTCTTTCCCTAATGCAAAGACATACAACAAACTTCTTTCCGTGACATAGCCGACATATAACAAACTCCAATAACATACTCGTCCGCCCTCTGTCAGCAAAGGCCTGAAAGCTATCAACACACACTGACAGTTTTACAAGGCCACACACATTTCATAACAATACATAACACGACAGAGCATATCATAACATGAGAGTCAGAATTATGAGTTACTATTCCTGCATTACTCATTTCCAATTGCTTGTAAAATAGGGTTTGAACTCGGCCCATTCTACCCAAGTTTGAGTCATAACACACTTCCCTTCTTGGTTAAATCAATGTGTCTTTTTGGCATTTGTCTTGTCTTGTTGTGTGTGTGCTAATGTGCTGACACGTACAATAAGCATGTGAAAAGAACCATGCAGAAGTGAATCAAGAAGTCACCTGAGTTCGGGCAACGTGTGAGAGAAGCAGTAAAAGTTACTAAAGATGAGGGAGAAGGCACTAAAGGCAAATGGCAGACTTGATCATCAATGTTTTCTAAAAGACTTGTTGAAAGAATGAAGGTACGATGTTTTGGTGTATACAGGGTTTTAGTCATGATACTGCACTTACGATAAAGACCTACACCTATTAAATAACAATCTGAAAGCATGTTTTTTAATTAAGCAATAAGCCCCGAGCAGGGTGGGCATTACCACTTCAGGTAATGCCCCGTGGCCCATAGTTCCAGGCCCGACCAAAGACTAGGCTACTACAAGCATTTCTGTTCTCTCTTGTGAAACATGGCAACAGAGAAAAATAAAAGTTAAGAAAATGGCCAACACGGAAGGGAGAACATAATCCGTTCTCCCTTTCCATGGCGGCCATTGGAATTAGTAAAAAAAAAAGGTAAACAAAAGAAATCGCTACCATGGAACAAGAGAAAGGACTACACGTATTCTCTTCTCCCTTTCAATGCCGGCCATTAAGTCAACAAAAAATGGCCACCATGGAATGGAGAGAAGGCACTACGTGTAGTCCTTTCTCCCTTTCTATGGCACTGGGCTGCAGATCGGGAGCGGACACGCCTGGACAGACGTGTCTGGCACGTTCGCTCCTGATCAGGAATAGATTAAGGTAAGTGGGGTGAAGGGAGGGTGGGAATTATTAGGTGAAGAGGGTGGGGATGGGGAGGGGGAGTCACTTACCTCATTCCCCGGTGAGGGAAGATGACGGCCACCAGCCCTGAGGAGGCTCAGGGTGGTGGGATTACCACCTAGTAATGCTGTGTTCTGAGCCTCCCCATTGTCTGGTAGGCCGCTACACCCCCTCGCAGGGTAATAATGCACATTGATGTATGCTGGCTAGACACACATTCAGGGCTTTTCACATTCACTTCCATAATGTCACAGAGTTAGTGTCTTAGAGCAAAAGTAATGGATATATCATTACAAAGTTTTTTTTTGTGTGACCAGGCAGCATCACAGAACAAACACATGTCATAACTGTAGGATTTGGCTCTCTAATAAATCACTCACAGCTCCACTACCCATTCCACTGATAGCACAACTCCCAACTTAACGCAACTTGTAGAAAACATCTCATCCCCATTCACAAATGATCTTTCGCCATTCACAATTACACTTTCAGCTACACCCACAAACCAATTTCCATTTCTTCTTATGTGTGCCTTGCCGCATAATCTTCTAGCTTTCCTTGCAGCTATGCCAAGATTCTACATCTCACCTCAAACCTCCAATCACAGTTCCTCTTACAATAGAATAGTATCTTCTAAACTACACACACTGTGAGTAAAATGTATCCTTTTACTGTGCATCAACATCACAATAATGAGTCTGTGATAGAAAGTCCCACCATCCTTTAGACCTTCTTCCAACTGATCCCTTTTCCTTCAAGAACACTGGTGGTAGGTGATTCACATGCTGTGGAACTCACATACATACTACACACCTCCATTATTTACAACAACATACACTTTGAAACACCAACAATCATTTGAACTATGGTCTAGTGCTACATTCTAATAATATCAGTGAATGATGAACAAAAAATGACTCTAATTCTATGGGCCTCATTACACGGTAGGCGGTAGCCATGGCGCTATTTGCACCATGACTACCCCCTACCGCCGTCGGAGTCCGGGTTCCCGGAATAGGGACTTACCAGTCTATTCTGACCTTTGCGGGTAAATCCCCATTCCCCATTCCCATTTGAGCCCCTATAGGGCTCAATGGGAATGGGGAAGGAGCAAATAATGGTGCCGCTACTAGCGGTACCGTTATTTGCTCTGAAGTCCCTCAGCAGGTCCTGTCCTTAACGTGTGGTCTGGTCCCGCTGCGGGACCTCGTAGTAGGGCGGTAATGGATTACTGGCACCGGTGCCCTTACCAGTGCCGGTAATCCCTTACCACATAACGTGTAATGAGGCCCTATGTCTTACAACGTAACCTTTGTTTGCCTAACCCAGTTGGCTAAACAAAAGAGTTATCTAAACTTACATATAACAGTATAAAATGAAAAGTAAACTATTCTAGCTCTACTTCTAACATGGTATCAGAAATCAAACGTGCTTGTGCATAACCAGTACAATTTGGTCCAGGTGGCTGGGCACTTGGTTTCCCTCACACATAATCTTGTAATTATGTTTGTTTGTTGTTTGTTCTAATGGTTTCTTAAGAACTTCTTATATTCTAATTGCTTTGGACCATTTATGCCACACCTACTACAGACTGCACAGTAATTTAATGCATTTCCACTCACCTACCTTAAACACTGCACCCATCGTGGATGTCCCTATATCATAAATCACATTGTTAGTATTTACTTTGTCCACTATCAATTCCTTGATCTGATTTACATCTATATTCGCAATACCTGCTCAACCAAACCACGCTGGGCATACTCTAGTTTTTCAGTAGAATGGGGTGTGGGCCTTTGTGCTTCAACTGTGTTAATAACCACTGCCTTCCAATTTACACTTTTAACTGTGGCCCCTTTTATATTTTATTTAATAAACCTGTTAAACCTTTCCACACTCCCATTTGTTTCTGGTTGATATATTGAACTGGCATGATGCATCATTCCATTGCTCTTAATAAAATCTTTCATTTCTTATAGACGGTAGGTACTTCATTATTTATTACTAACACTGAGGGATATCCCTCCCTTCTACCATCTAAAACTGGAATTAAGAAAGTCAATTACAAATTTGGTACAGATATTTTGTCCAAACGTATCTCTGGCCATCTCGATCAAATAATCCACCAATGCCATGCAGTAAGTTAAAGACCTCATGTTCTTCACTGGCCCCAGTATATCAAAACCCACACTTTCCCATAGTAAATTAGGTATCTACATAACAGTAATTGGATTACACCTGGAAATGCATGTTTTTTCATTAATTTTACATGTGTGACACTCTCTAATTAGTCTCTTGACTGCATATGAAAATCAGCCACCAGTAATCTTGTCTGACCTTTTGTTTTGTTTGAATTATTCAGCCTTTGTGAGCAAGTACTATCATGTTTTCTCTGACTCCTTTCAAGGGACAGATCTGGTTACCCATTAAAAAGAAACCGTCCGAGACATGCAGTTCATCTTGCAGTCATTTATGTTGCTCTCTATGACTGTTTTTGTACCCTAAGTGGCTCATCTTCATCCATCGAATGAAACCATTCTCCCTTAGATATTGCATCCTGTTCAAAGGTTAAAACTTAATTATTATCTTCTCAATCATCAATCTGACACTACATCGTATTTGTCAATCTTGACAAACAATCAGTTGCCTTATGTGTTTAGCCCTGGAACATATTTGAAGTCCCATGAATACTATAGCACACTGGTTACCCATTGTCTTATTATAAATGGGATTTTGTCTAATACTTTGGTGGGTAGTATTTCCTTGATTGGTTTATGATCTGTTTGTACAATGAAATGAGTTCCCCACAGGAATGGGCTGATCTTCTCTACTACCCATTTAATGGCCAAACATTATTTTTCAATTGTGGAATAATGTTTTTCTGCTTCCTTTAACACATGTGAGGGAAAAGCTATGGTCACCTTATTAATGGCATCTTTGGTGACTATGATCTTCTTACATGGAACACAATTCTTCTTTGATTGGGCCTCATTGAGACATTCTTGTATTCTTTGATACTCCAGTTCACACTCCTTAATCCATTAATATGCTGTGCCTTTCTTCACTAATTTCCATATGTTAGTAGTGATGGTAGCAAAATGTGGAATACATTTTGCATACTATTCTGCCATTCCTAAGAACATGATTTGTTCTGTATTTTTGGGACTCTCAGGATTCTTAACGTCATATAGGAAATTCCTTTTTCAATCTTGACCCTGATATTTCATCCCCAAGGTATTCAATCTGTGTTTTATACATTTTACACTTGTCTTTTCTGAGTGTCATGCCAGCTTTTCCTTTAGTTGCTATTGCAGAATTAAGCCTTTCTTTGTGTTCTACTGAATCCATCCCATAAATAAGACCATCAAGGTAACACAGTCAAGATATTTCTCATAGACAAACTGTCTTTTAATTCTCAAATAACTAGTAGCAGATTTCACTTTGCTGCAGTGTTCCATCATGTTCTCTCTATAATGTCTGGTGCTGAACTTTCTTTTTGATTTTAATAAGTGCTATATTATTAATCTGGGAAGGACATGACCACAGCTCATGCTCATTCATGTCACTGAAACCTCTTTTGACATGCTCAATCCATGGCAGGTTCTTACTGCCTTCCAGGCTCAATAGGTATGTTAAATAATTCCTAAAATACACAAAGCCCAGAGCCTACCAGAGCGGCGCTCAATATAATATAGATTTTGTTGCAGCAGTTATAACAATAGGGCATAAATTAGTTTCTAGGTGTAATAGGAAATTCGACGTGCCCTGTGCTAACAGAAGGAGTGACCTCATTAATGTATTTTCTGCAATAACTAACTGCCTTGTATTAACTAACCCCCATATTTCTGCCACAGAAAGGGCAGCTGCTCTGGCCTGCTTTGCATATGAGTCCAGGGCAGGTTTTACTGCACCTCTACCATGTCTTTTAAAAAATGCCCAAATCCCACTCCTATATTTCTCTAAGGTGGCCATAGATGTTGCCACCTGGACAGTCCATTGGCCATTTTAATGGAAACGCAGCCCAAGGTAAGCATATATTGTAACCTGATCCAGAGCAATAACCTCCATCTTCTAGCTTTTGATGTTTCCCAAATTTGCGCTTAAAAAACATGGTCTTGGTTTTCTCTGTGTTCAGGGAAAGGCCCATCTCCCCACACTTTTAATCGAACGATGCCAAGGAGGCCAATCATCCTCGTTGGGGTGGTAGACAGAATCACAGCTTCATCTGCATAATAGAGAGCGAGTACCAGTTTTGGCCCTGTTTTTGACCATCCATACCTTCTGCAAGGAGAGTGACAATGACCTCCTCTATAAAAATACAAAATAATAGAGGGGCCAAAACGAACCTTGGCAGACTCCCTTGGTTACTTCAAACTTGACTGTGACCTCTCCTGCCAAATCAACTCGTACAGCTGCCATTTTATTATAGTATAAGGACTGGACAATGCTAATCAGGATCTTTGGTATATTTGTTTTAGCTAGTACCTGCCATAGAGGTTCTCATGGGACAGAGTTAGAAGCTGTCCTCAAATTCACAATGGTGGTATATAATTTCATTTTTTTTAGGACAGCATACTTCTGGCTAAGTACAAAAAGGCAGAATCTCTGTTCAATTGTTCGCTTACCCGACTGAAAGCCTGCTTGTAAAGTACTAACTATCTCATTTTCCCTAACCCAAACCTGGATATACTTCAAAACTACTTTTGAAAAAATGCTTCTGCAGCTGTCCAGCAGATATATAGGGTGATCATTTGCTGGACATACTTTCCCCTCTTCTTATTGATGGGCACAATCATGGCTAGATGCCAGAATTAAGTCTGATACATGTATTAAAGAGACTCCAAAGGACCGGCGCTCAGACCATTGATTCTTCTCTGTAGATGTCTATCTGCACCTTAATAGGTCCTGCCACCTTGCCTGCCCTCTGCACTTTAATGGCCAGTTCCACTTCGACAATACTAAGTAATAGCCCATTCTCTCCAGCCGAGGATGATAAATGCATTGATCTCCATGTTTCTTGATCCTGTCTCCCCCACATAGGAAGAAACATTATTTAACCAGGCCCCTGGTGTAATAGGACACTGTACATTGCATACTAGCATCCCCCTTGACCTCATTGCCTGTCACCAGCTTCCAAAAAGCAACACTATCCCTAGTATCCAGTGCTGCTGCAAGGCAGTCACATTTGTGCATGAGATAGTATTTTTTGTTTTGTTTTACAACCCTCTTATAATGGCACCTCTTAATACTGAATAGATCTCAATCGGTGGTGCCTGATCCAATATAGATACCAGGGCTTGTTTAACAGAAATACATTTCTGGTCATACCATCCCTTGTTCAGAACCCTATGCTGGACACGGTTGCTGGTATAAATGAGAAAGGAGGTAATTTTTTCAGATACTTCATAATAGTAGTGGAATATATCCCTATCTTGAACTCCCTCCCGGCAAATATTCTCAATATTTGGCAATATTGCCTCATAAATACGAGGTCTGAAGTAACTTTGATTCAATCTCTCTCATCTGATGCTACTACGGCCAGTAATAGACAAAGCCTGATTTGTGGCGAGCCATTTCAATATTCTTATCACTGACCAATATTGGGACCACAGACTTGTCCATATCGGCATGGTCATGGCCCACTTCAAATATTTTTTATGTTTCTTGCAAATCCGTTTTCACACTATAGTTACTTGCTCCTTCTTGTTAGGCGGAAACCTGTGCAGTTCCCTCTGGGACCACTGCAAAAGATTTAGGACTACAGGTGTTTGGCAGTAAACCCACTTGGTAGCAGTCTGTACCACACAGATTCACTTTGTAGCTGTGGCTGAGCAGTCAGACTTCCCTCAAGAAGAGTTAGGCAGTATGTGGAGTATACAATATAGGGCACTCTACACAGTAGAACAAGCAAACACGGAACAAGGCTTCGGTGTAAAGATATAAAGGTATTTATTTATAACAACACATCTATAACAAACACTCTGGCACTAATACGGCAAACAACTTCAATCACAATTACTATACAAAGAAAAAGATCAATCCACCTGACAATAGTTCGACAAGTCTAGGTTCACCGGCATCACTTATTTGCAGACAGAGGTGTATGCTTTAACCTAGATGGCACTCTAGTATTCGTTAGGACGGGAGAGAAAAATAAGGCAGGTTATGAAATCAACTCGGTACCAATACTTTACGGACAAATGCAAGGCAAGTAAGGCAGGGTCTACTGCAGATCACAAAGTTCAGAGGCCAGGCCCACTCGGAGAGAGGCAAGGCGATATGTCCCAAAAGTGTCTCAGTGGAAATGCTCTTCGAGTCTTTATCGCAAGTTGTTATGGAAAGGTTGGACCAGTTCAGAACAGAAAGTTAACGAACGCTTGGAGGCGACCCAATGGAAAGGCGAGGATTCAGACACCTCGCTCTATCCGGCAGAAAGGGAAGCCAGGCGGGTACGGTACCTTGTTTGTGGAGAGTCAACTCCGGCGGGGCAGTTGTTCCTGGTGGTGGATGTACGTCAGGTCTTTGCCAAGAGAAGAGATGATCTCGTCATCGAAGGAAAGTTGAAGATCGTTGCACCACCAGGGAAGAGACCAGCCGAGGAGTGCTCCATCACAAGGCACCACCTTTTGGTCGTGGTACAGGGGTAGTGGCTATCCGGTTGCCGAGGTGCTCTGCACGGGCAATTCGACCACTGCGTCCTGGAGCGAAGAAAAAGCAAAGGTGGAAGAGACTCTCCGGCAGGGAGATCTCTTCTGTCGTCGGGAAGTGGTGAGTCGGTTCAGCAGGGCTCCACCGGAGGTGTCGTCGTTGCAGGTCGGCTCAGCTTTACCCTCGTCAGATTCTTAGGTCCTGTGGCGACTTCTGAAGACCCAGTCCCAAAAGCCCTGCTTTTATGCAGAAAACCCCCATTCATTCAGCCTAGCTGTCAATCAAAACACGCTAAGTGGTGAGCGGGGAGGCTCACCACTTGGGCCAATCACACCAGAGTGCGACCGGAGTTGGCAAGGCAACTCGGTCCAGGGTGCCTAAACCCCCTCCGACACCCCTGTGGTAACCCAGACAGAATGGCACCACTTTGGAGGGTCTCTGTACAGAAGCCCGCCAAAAGTGGAACAAAGGGCTCGACCTTTCATTTAGGAGTCACAGAGACAAACACAGACGCCATTTTAAAAACCGAGTTCTGGCAGAAAATACCATCCGATAGACTTATTTAAGATAAGTAAACCGGTGGTATGTTAGAGATTAACGGGAAAAAGGTATTAATCTCCAACAATGGGAAGAATCCCACTGCCACCAGCCAAAACTCGACGAGGGGGGACAGGACAGTGCCCACTCGAATAACAGACCCAGGAGTAATCGAATTACCCCTACTAGCACATCCACAATAGGATGGTTTGTACTAGTTCTGTTAGTAAATTTAGGTGACTTTACATGCCCGGGGAGACAGTAGTCAGTCCCCGGGTATGGAGTCTACGATGGAGGTCCGCTAGGACGCCCCAGTGTTACGGCACGTAGGGTGCGGTGTAACACACATAGAAAAACATATGAGACCCTATGGAGTAAAAGACCCCATAGCCCATAGAACACATTGACATTCAAAGGAATTGCACACATTCATGTCCAAGAGTGGGAGAAAAAGAGTCTCACTCTTGGCAGGATGGAAAAAAACAAACTCCAGAAATCCAGCAAAGCTGCTGTGGGACTCACTAGGTTAGGAAATTCAGCCTAAACAGAGAATTCTCCCTAACACTTCTTCAATAATGAACACAGATTTGTCCAGTTCTTAACATAATTCATTGATACAGCCTGTGAATTCCGTTACCATAGATTTCTTCGAATACCATTTACCCATATGAGGTTTCACTGAATATATTTCTCTGAAAATGGTAGGGCAAATGGTATATGTGTAATGCATAATAGGTGGGGTGTGGGGTAAGGGGGTAGGCAGGGGTGAAGGGGCTGCAGGGAGTCTCCCCCTGTTTTACAAACAAAACATTTAGAAAACGTCGAAAGAAGATTTGGTTTTTAGGTGAAATGGATTTGTGAAATCTCCATTAGGAGAAATATATTCGAAGAAATCACATACACCCCTGAATTGAGTCACATTTCTGCAACACTTTGAGAAATTTCCACTTTTATTGCATTTCCTGCATTTCTTCTTTATCTGCTTTGTTGACCTTTCTCCTGAAAACAGGTTTCCTTATTTCCTTATTTCGGATTTCCTATTCTGTACTAATATAACTTATGTGGAAAGTTAACTTCTTTTGATCTCTATAACGGCTTTTTGTCCCAGTTCTTTGACACACTTATTGCAGTGCTCAACTTCCTTTGCCACACTTAGCACTTCTTCTAAAAGTGGATTTCCTTTTGCCCACTCTGGGGACTTTGACTTTGTTCAAATACTTTGCTGTCTTTAAACTCCAGCATGATTTGATCCCTCAGGCATTCTTCTAAGTACATTACAAACTCACAGGAGGCTGCTCTAGTCCATAGGTGCCCAACAAATTTACCAGCAGATATTTCTTCCTTTCCACTGCAAAATCCGTGCCTTGAAATGCCTTCACATAATGCTCAAAACCCTGTATCCACCTCTTCCATGGAATGCAGTGTTTGCTTTGTGTAGACAAACGGACATTTGCAAGACGCATGCCTTGCATGTTGAGTGTAACTCTGTAACTTATATTGTTTGTCTAACAATCCTTACTTCTTGTTACTTCCAAGCACACTGATATACCTACTGTACTGATGGCTGTGTTTATTTACATTTTATCTGTATCTGTATTTACTTTTACTTTCATTGTGGGGTACTATAGGTTGGTTATATTTATTGCTACTTTTCTCTTTAATGCTTTTATTTAATTATGTATTTATTTAATACATGTATAGCCTCATGGCTTTAACTATACAATACAGGAACACAACAAGAACATATACAATCTTGAAACCTATAAAAATTGTTAAAAACACATAGCAATACTAAAACCTAACTTGATCAAAATCACAGAATTATATTACAAATTAATAAAACACTCCATAAGATAATACATTTAAAATATCAATACACTTCCAACCAAATTTCACCATAAAACATATACAATTCATGTCATCTCCTTGCATAAAATATTCCCATAACAACGATACATCATTACAATCAAACAGATTGTCATGAGATTTCAGAAAACATTCTCGAATCATTACTAGACTCCTACAATATACCAACAGGTGGTCAACTGTTTCAAGTTCAGTTTCTCCACACAGGCGACACAACCTATCATCGCGTGAAATACCAGGTTTTGCACCTTTTACTTCCAAGGCGTCACTAACATTAAACTTCAGTAGGCTGTATTGTCCAAATACCTGTGGGCTTGGATATGTCTTTATATAGGGCGGAATAGCAACACAATCTATTCTATATTACATGCCTTATAGTGGCTAGCTGTGACATGTTTTGATCTGTACTCCAGTCATTGATAGTGAATTTCAACCATTATTTAAAGGCTGTTCTACTCCCTGATACAGACACTCTATCATAACCTTTCGACCATGTAAAGACAACATTTTTCCTAGGGTTCCCATTTGATAACATTGGTCTATCAAGAGAAATGCACACAGATAACTAACCACGATAGTAGCGTTATCAAGATGCTTCAATTGTTCACAGGACATCGCCGTCCTATAATTAAAATCTGCTACAATTGCTGTCCGAATATGAGAAAGTATCATTCGAAAACAAAAATCGTACATAAATGTATTTTTCACTATGGAACCCTTTTAATGGTTTATATGGTTAGATGGGTGCTTTTTTCCCCCTTTTTTTCTCTGTCCTGTGTTGCCACTGTGTTGTATTGTCTGTTTGTGTTATGTCCTCATACGCTTCTTTACATTGGATTAGGTATATGGAAAATGTTACTGGGTGATGGGTTAACTGTGCAGGATTTTAGCATGTATTAAAGAATGTATGGATATTATGATATTGTGACATGTTAAGATGGTTCATAACCTGCAACTTGAGATGTATTTTTAATCCATATGGATTTGTGTTATGTATATACAGTAAAAATGAATAAACACATTTAAAAAAAAAAGAAATTCTGCTACAATCCCATTGGTTTTAAATTCTAATAATAAGAATTCAATTGAGAAACCATTGGGTATCTAAACAGCTTTCGCAACATCTTTGCTTCAAACCTTATTAGATCAGAGAGATAATTATGGCCCCATATCTCTTGTCGTTTTATTTGTCCATCCTTTCTCACTTCATTTAAAAAAAAAAAATTGCCCAGTGACACACCAAACATCAATACCTGTTGGTGTCATCACGTAACAGGTCCTTTCTTCCGACCTCGTATGTAGCTCATCAGAATTAAAGCGCTGGGATTCGCAGTGTCAACGTCACTATAGGGAGTGTGGCGAGCTCCCTGGGTGGACACGTGGCAAGCTCTCCTCACCCTTCCTACCCCAATTTACAATGTGAAACTGCAGACAAAGTAACGGTAAGATGAAGTTAACGTCTCACAAAGTGAACACTGAAGGGCTAAGAATTGAACTGTTTTTCTAAAGTAAAGGCGGGATAACCTTCCAACTGTCTCCCTTGCCTTGTAGAACTGGTGGTAGCTGATCCACGTGGTCTGGAACTCGCGGCGTGGATGCTACAACTAAACATGCAAAGCTGAGGGCCCAACTTTTGTTTCACACTTCCGCTCTCCTCATTTCCCACGTTGTAGCTTTACCAACCCCAGCTGTCTGTGCTTGTCATTAAAATGAGAGCATCTTGAGTGTGTTCAATGTGTGTGACTCTGTCAAGCGATGGGGCCAATGTTGGAGACATCATTCTTACAGATGTTTCTGATATTCTCACTCACTAGACTTACAACGTGGGAATGGTCAGGGGATCCTCGGCATACCGCCCCTGGGTCCATCATGAGGTAGCTTCCAGAGTGCCACGACACCCTTAGACACCCACTAACTGTCCCCATAGTCAGGCAGGGGACTTTGTCACAGAAGTAATTGGCCACAGAATTCTACTTTCCATAATTTGTCTTCATGCAATCATAAATAAGAGACTTTAATGTCCTTTCAGGCAGATGAGGTGACAGACAAAAAAAAGCTGATTGATTTCAAACACAGAATTTTTTTTAAAATGTGTTTGCCTTCAATTGTGGGTCTTTATTCTGAAAGCAAAACTCAAAACTACTGCTAAAACTGGAAAACCTGGAGGAGGGAAATGTGAGATCTCTGCAGGACACAAGGTTCAGTAAGTGATTCATGTTGAGAAATCCAGCTACTCAAATAAGAATATTTCAGAACCAAGGAACGATCAAATGGATGCTCAGCAGCACGCACACCACTTTAGAATATCCGCATGTCGTCCTCTTTTATTCTGCAAGGTTCTTGGAATTCAGCCTCTCCTTGCAGCTTTGGCATTAATATGATTGGTCAAAAGCTTTCAAAATCTATTTCGCATGGAGTACTTCAAAAGAAGCAGAACAATCACTTCTTCGGAAAGAAGTGGACAAAACTACCAAGAACCTGCAAGAAAATACATCACTACAATATGCACATATCAAAGCTAGTAGGAGTCTTTGTTAATTAGCTGCTTCATCCTCAGAGCTGTGCTATTATGTGCCCCAGATCTTTAATGCACTTAATTGCTTGTTGGAAGAACCAACAAAATAGTACATACGCGAAAAATGCATATGCATGCTCAGGTGTTAAAGAAATCCATGATCATGTGCAGTGTACTGCTGCCATGTCATGTTTTTGCTCCTATACCAACATGACGAGCCATTATCCTGATTGTAATGCTGTGGCCATGAGATTTGATGGGGTGGAATCCCGCCTTATCCTGCTTCATTCACCAAAACGTACCAGCAACATTTGATGCATCAAGGCGGGTAGCGGGGATGCAGCCGGAAGTGCCAGCCCCGTGCCTCAATGCATGTCATTTCCTGCTGCTTTTGAATCCTTATTTCTGCCAAATGTGTGTTGCCCCAAGCTTAATGCTGTTTTTCCAAATGCCTTACTGCGGCATGGCTTAGGCGTAGCTAGCCCATCATTTCATTGGGCATCGGACGTGCTAGTGAGGGGCTCACCTTTCTAGCTGACAATGTCCATTACATTCCCCGTAATGCCTCTTCCTGGTAAAGTTCAACTCTCACTTCATGCTATTCGGGGCAGCGGCTTTGTAGTTTATGAACTTTGCCACTATTCAAACCCACTTAAAAGGGTATCAGGTAATATTTTCCCCATAAATAATGTTGCCATACATATAGTTGCCGGGAAACAGTATAGGTGACATTATTAGGGGGATAATATATGGGGTAAATGGGAGCGGGGGTTGCAGTGGTGTCCCCCGCTCCATTTAAAAAGATTGTGGGGGTTAAGGGATGTCCCCGCAGGTTCCATGTGATAATATCCCTGCAAAAAAACGTGATACAGTGGAAGTAGTTTATACAACATTGTAACCCTGGGACAAACATTGGGCGAATGTCGGAAAGGATATTGCATTGCAGATCACCTAATGCTCCAACATTATAGACCGCTCACAGGACGTCTATGTTACTGAGGGAGAATATTATAATGCCATTGAAATACAGACGGATATATGTGGACTTCCCAAATCCAGACAATGCAATTGCAGCTGGCCGACAGCACTTTGCAGAGCAGGGGTCTGAGTTTGGCAATAGTCATCCTTAGTTTCTCGCTTTGGAAGTGAGACAAAATGGCTCCAGGGTAATTGGACTTTCCAGTCTTTGTCCTAACTGTATTGGCGAAAGGAAGGAATACCACTGCTAAAATGCTAAGACTTCACCATTCTGGTTGAAGCAGGACGACAAAGGGTAACTACTCTAAGACACAGAAGCACAGTATGACAGACATATGCTGGAGTCATTTGCATTGCACCTTGCAGGAGAAAAATCAGACAATTGGGAACTGTATCATGAAAGGTGAGAAACATACGCTTAATGTGTGGGCTCAAAGGGACAATAAACAGCAACATCCCTCATGGTGTGAGTATCTGGTCATCTAATAGCAGTGCCTGGCAAATGCCAATACGTACAAAGAAGCCAAAACTGTTGGTGGTGCCAATGCTTGTTTTAAATAGGACTTCAGTGAAGGACACAGACAGTGCTTATGCAAAGCGGCTAAAGACAGACCTGGTGAAGACATTTGTATTACACAAGTAAAATGTTTACAGTGCCTACTAAGTCATTAACTCTCAGAAGACTTCTGGCAGGAACTTGGAGTGCGCAGTTTTATGGTAAGGCTTGTTTAAAGTGAGCTAAAAGAGTTCATATAAGGAGGTGATTTGCAAGGGGGCGGCAGACACTCAGTGGGAATGCCCATAGGGATTAGCATGGCCAGGGGCAGTGAATTGGATGGGTAAATAATCAAACAACACCTACAAGCTTTGTATCCCTCCTCATTTGCCATCTGTCCCCATCTGTACTCAAATGCACAAGTTTTGACTGATAGATGGCGCTTCTAATAGTTCAAACAAAAGAGGGACTGTGACTTTCTCTCTCGTGCTACATTTTGAAACCAATAAGTAATCAATCAACAGTAAACCTTGGTCTTTGCCTGACTCATTCCATGGGCATGGTATGGCTTGCCAGATCACATCACTCATTACTTCATGCTAAGCACCAGCGTTTAAAAAAATAAAAATAAAATAGCAGATGCCTGTATTGTGCAGCACCTGATTTTGGCACAGCTCGTGGCAGATATTCCCACTTGTGAAACTGTGCTCTCTGTTGTCAAAGCATGCTTCATGTTCTACGTATTTTCATGTAAATGTTGTTCTGGTTTGTGTGTATCACATCTGTGACATGACTAATGTGCATTTCACGTATGTGTACTCTTATCACATGACTACTTGTCAAGTGATGAGCATTGTGACAAATCACAAGGTGTCATCCCTTTTCCCTGAGGCTAGGAAGGTGCAGTTGCTACCCAATAGTCCCCTGTGGGGTGTTTTAGTGCGTTAGGACCTCATGGAGAGAGTCTCACCCTCTGGGGAGAAGGACTATCACCTGGGGTACAGCCCATTGAATCTTGTCACCCTCCAACATTTCCTAGCCCTCCCATTGTCCAGAACTACTTTATTGAATGTCAACCCATGTACTGTTACCTAACCAGAGATAAACCTAAAGCCCAAAGTACTAGGATGAAGAAGAACACAGGAAACATGAAGGTCATTGATTGTGCTTGTACTGGTATGAGGTGGCCCGAGGAGGCATAAGTAGTCACTTTTTAACAGAGACAATGGACTTTTACAATACTCATGGGAGGAACTCGATACAATGTATACAAAGGAACAAAGGACTACTATGTGTGTCAAGCCCAGCCGTGTCAAGCACAGCCGTGTCAAACTCCCTCGGTTCTGGCAGCAGGTGTGGAGGCGAACCAGCAGAGAGTGCATGACGCTGCCGAATGACCACAGGTAAGAGGAGACCAGTGAAGTGCTGTGGGACTCCAACAAGAGTTATGCAGGAGGGAACCTGGACAACAGACCAAGCAAGAGAGCAGAGCCGTAGAAGAGACGAAAGAAGTACCGCACAACCGAAGGAGACATGGCAGTGAACCAGCAGAACTGGAGAGAAGACCTCTGGTCCCAGGAAGTCCCATTGACCTACAATGATCCCACACAAGTTAACGGGAGGTACGGGAGACCTAAAGTGGACAAAATGGTAGAAGGGAGGCTGGTTCACAAAGCAAGCTCTCTTGCCTCAGAAGTGGGAAGCACGTTACTTGGTATAACCAGAGAAGGATCTGGGACATGAAAGCAGATACTAAGAGCGTAAGAGTAAATCTTCCTTGTCACAGTGGGAAAGAGAAAACCACTGACTACAAGAGAAAGATATGTGACCCCAGCCAGATTTGGCACTTGGCTAATAACAAAGCAGAGTGGCAAAGCGTACATCAGGCTGAAAGCAGTGAGAATGAACTGTGCCAAAAAATACCATGAGAAGGGAGTCATTCTCCTGGTACCAAAATAGGAGTTGTGATAAAGACGCCAGGGGTAGGGAGTCATTCCCCCTGGCCTTGTTGTGAACTGTGCGAAGCAATTCAAGCAATACCAGGAGAAGAAAACATTCTCCTGGTCCTGAACTGGGGAGATGCCAGGGGAAGGAAGAGATTCCCCCTGGCTTTATTGGAAACTGTATAGAGCTACACCAGGAGAAGGGAGTCATTCTCCTGGAGGCAAGGGTTGTGTGAAACCCACAAGCCATGGGAAGGGAGACATTCCCCCTGGCGTTTTGTGTTCATTGCAAGAGAACATTATTTTGGACGGTATCCAGGCAACAGGAGAAGGGAGCCATTCTCTTGAAGAATTAACTTTCTATTTGTTAATCCTTTAGTTATAGTGCGAGGGATAGAAGTAGGTTGTGACACAGGACTCTGGAGTTTATTTTGATGTACATTCTGACAGTCCCTTTAGTATTAGTTTTGAGGCAGGGAAAACCACTGATAGAGATAGGGATAGATAGATTTTTGAAAATAAATATCCAGCACCACGATCATTCCACCTTTGTGTCAGCTTCCTTCTTTGACACCCTTACAGCATGTACATACTCCGCATTTACCGCTGAAGGTTCCTTGGGGCAGGGTGAAAATGGCCTTAACACACATAAAGCTGGGGCACTGGACATTTATCCTTGTTGTGATGTCCTATGACAAATATGTATTCTATGAAACAGATCAAACATTTAAACATGTGAGTCCCATCACATTTGGATACTAAGAAACATGGACTTGGCAATGTTCAATTAAAGTGAGAGGGATGGGGTCATGCACTCAGGTATCAATGGATGTGATTGATATGTGAAGCCTCATGTCTCTGACAGTGGCTTGATGTCTAGGATTCTGACTTGAATGGCTGTCAGTGGGGAATATGTGACTACTGTGTGACTGCTTCCATATGCCCATGCCCATGCCATGCATTATCTATTTATTGGTCTGCAGAGTATTTTATTTGCGTTCTTTTTGTGTTTTTCCTGGGGCATGTACTCCTAATGTTTAGTTCCTAGTATCACCAAAGTTGGCTGATGTGATCTGTACTATTTGATGTGTTGATTTTTTTTGATAGTATCAGAGAAAAACAGGCTCACTCCTAAAATAAGATTGAGGGCAAACAGCTTGTAAGTCAAAGAATGCAGCATCCTGGCCATAATGAATCCCAGCTATCTAACCTACCCCGCATACCAGACCCATCACCCTTGCAGCCCTACTGTCACATCACTTCAGAATGTTTGAGAAAATCTCTGCATAGGCCTTCCGGCACATTTATCCCTCCTGCCGCCAAACATCACATCATTTCACAAAAGCAGGAAATCGTGCTACAATGTTCATGAGCGGAAGTGACTTGCCACCGTACTTCCAGAGCATGAACTGACAGAGGTTGGGGAGCCTCCTCAGCAGAGTACTTCCGGTGTCCTGCCTCATCGACCAAGAGGTGTAGGTGCTCCACCCCATGCCAATAACTGCTTTCTAAGAACTCTTCCTAGTTAGTTCCAGATTAGTTTAGTTGGATCCATTGGACTCAGGCCTACGGTCTTGCTCCAGTAACCCAAAGGGGTTGGAGCTTACTGTCTCTAGGCTCTGTGCATTTGTCAACAGGGGAAGAAAAACCTAATAAAGATGCTGTAAATAATATAAACTAGAGACAGTAGAGGCATGAAATCATAGGGCTGGGACATGCTCAATATCACAGCTCATCTGGAACTGTTGTTAGTCCTTTCTGCAACCGAGACCACCCCCCCTTAATAATTTACTCTCATATTCATGTGTGTATATTATGTTATCTATTTATGTATTTATTTGTTTATTTATTTATTTATTTATTTATTTATTTATTTATTTATTAGGAGGAGCGTGCACTCACTATAGCAAATAAATGTTCCTTGTCACATGCTACTACATATGTTGCCCCGGTCTGTTTTGGTAGGGACCATTTAGTGCATCAATGTTTGTCAGCATTGTAATAGCATGTATATTTTGTGTTCAAATTATTTACATTGCATCTGCATTGCTGATGTGTGAATGCATTGAGATGTGCTGACGTGTGATGTTTTCTTGTCCATGGAACCCTGGGATTTGGAATGATGATCACTCATTCACATTGTGGCTAAGAATGATGCTTCCTTGATTTTAAAGGGCCCGATTATGAGTTTGGCGGTAACAGTAAAACATGTGGTCGCTAAATACTGGGCCATTTACTGCACCATCAAGTACGTGTGACCCACCGCAAGCGATAATACCATATGCAAAGATTGCAATAGTAACTGGTTTGCTTACCACGCATTACTGCACCTGCATAATAAAGGATGTGGAGAGTGACCAATACTGGGTGCGTTATTTACAGAAAAAGTCTGACTTACATTACCGGCATACGTAATATATGAAATACCTCCAGAAATTACCAGCATGAAAAAGCAGGCAGCAATAAGGGACAGGTGCCCATAATCACCTCTCCCGATAGAAAATCGTATCCAAACCCTTCTGAACCCCAGTGGAGCACTGATGTGTCAGAGGAGTGTTGAAACACTGATGTATCTCCAGCAAATGTGGGCACATTCTCATAGCATGTTGCATGCTCAACAGCCTGTGCCTACACCATAACTAATTATAATTGATTATTGATAGCGTGCTTAATACCGAAACCGGGATTCGAACCTGTGTTGCTCTGTGTCATCTTGTTTCCAAGACCAGCGTGTTGCCACTATTCCAGAAGACAGTGGTGAGGTTCATGATGAAGAAGAAGCCACAGCCACACGCACAAAATTGGATATGCAGGAAGGGAAAATCACCAAGCAGCGTTTATTGACCTAATTTACTGTGTATGTGTGTGTGGCCATAGATTTCAGTGGTACATTAATGTGTTTTAATTTTGCAGTATCAGACAGTTCATGCCATGCGCGGTCAATGAATACAAGTATGGTTTGAATACTGTACTATCACCATATGCAAACGGATTTGACCCATGAGTTCAATTAATGCAACTTGAAACATATGGAATTTGCAGTATAACACACTTTATTAAACAGGCCATGGAGCCATCTGTGCACTCCCAATCTAATCTCTCCTTTTCCTGATCCCCAACACATCCCTCTACCTTGCTCCTCCTCAACACACCCCTGAACAATGCTTATATTCATATATGGTGTTGAGGGTGGTGAATGGTGTTGGTCTGACCATGGCCAAGGACTTTAATTGGAGTAGTGTCCTCTCAACATGCTCCAAAGTTACAGATAGTGGTGCAAAGCCCTGAGTGGTATCCTCGCTGCTCTCTTCATGTGCTAGCTTAGGAGGGTGATAGCACCTACCATGCTGTCCAGTTTCCCACAGAGTCATGAAGTGCTGGCCTGTGTTCTTGCCATGACCTGTTTAGGTCTTCCGCTGTCTGGGACGACATGGAGGTGTTCATTGGAGCTTAGGTCCACTAGCAATAGTTCAGAGAACAGGATGAGTGCAAAGACATCTTGGCTGGCCTATACAGTCATGAAATGGTTAGGAGGTGGCCCTGTAGGTGCCCCTGAGATATGTGGCCCATCTGTTTTCACAGGGACTGCTTTTGTTGCATTTTGTGCTGTATTTACAGCTGCGGGGGCCTTGCGCGGCTTAGCTAGTGTCTTGGCTTTCCAGGTGTCTTCAGTAGCAGGAGGGGAAGCTGACTTCCTGCATGCCTTTCTCCCTGTTGGCTCAGCTGGTGTGGTGGTGGTGCTGCTGGGGGTTGGGGCAGTGACGTTCGCAGTGGTGGCAGGTGTTTGGCTCACATATGGTCCCTCTTTAATGGAGTTGTCCTCTATTGAAAAACATGGATGGCATGTGGTCAATTACTCTGCCGATGAGGGTGGCAGTGATCCATTCATTAATTTGCTTAGCAGGACAAACTGTGTTCATCTGATGTGCATGTGTGTCTCTCCAGGACCTCTGCATGTGGCTAAGTCTCTTTGCAGACTTACTGGTATGCTTTGGTTCTCACATGATCACAGCAGGTCTGGTAGAGTGGCAGACATGTTTTTGTCAGGCATGTTGCACGGTTTTGGGGACTTGTCTAGAATAGTGTAATGTGTATGGTATGACTAATTGGATCCTCCGTTTCCAGTGGATGGGGGAGCACACAAAGCTGTTGTGGGGTAAACGTCCATGCACTTTCAATATGTAATTGTAGGGATGTATTTTGGGTACTCACCAGCAACTAACTACATGTGTACCTGCCCTGGCCTGAGCAGCCCCAAATCCAGTGATGCCACTGATGTCTACAACTGTGGCTGCCTTTTTTTTTTCCCAGGGTTACAAGTATAGAACTGCCATATTTCCATCTCCAGTTGCTAGACACTACTGAGATGATGGAGCAGGCACTCTGCTTAAGATTATCCCACCTTTTCTTGATGTCCCTGGATGTAAGGGGATGTGCAGAAACAGCATGAACTTTGTCACACGCATGGACCCGCAGTTCTGCATGTTTGGCTGGAGCAGTTTTCACTGTTAACTAGTCTACCCGCCTGGGTGCCCCATTGGCTGCCACTTTGGATAGCACTGTGAGCCCCTGCTCTGAAGATTTTGACTTTGTTTGCCTCCCATCTCCCCCCTTACCTCCTGAAGGGTACCCAGATTCCTGTATGCTGCTCACATTTGATGGATACACTGGGACTCAGATTTGGAGTAGATTTAGTATCAGTAATGGCCACCGTAAAGGGGTAATGGTACAGTGTGCCTACACCGACTGCATCCATTAATGGCATTTACCAAATAATCATTTGTCTATGAATATGATGTAAGTGGTTGTTGGATTATAGTCTCAGCCCTTTGCATACAGTCCAACTTTGTAACAATGATCTTGTACTTCAGAGGTAAGAATAGGAACTTCATGTATGCAGATAATGACAGGCAACTTGTGTGTCTACGTAGGAGTGCTGTGTGCTTCTTTATGGATATATGTTTCATGTGCCAGATTTACATTTCCAGACACCAGTGTCTGCCATGCGGTGTGTAGTGCCCACAAATCTGACATGCTGAGGTGGGTAGAATGTTATGGAATTATTAAATTCGTAAATTAAGATTTAAATCTAATAATTCCACAATATCCAATTACCATAATGTCTTGGTTTTCACTCACTGAATAACGTGACATACTCTATAAAACATGTCCCTTTATAAGACTCCATTTAGGTTTATTTATTTCTCAATTGTGTGCCTAATTCATCGATACATATTTCACCAAGTGTTACCCTCTCCAACCTGACATTGTGGAGAGAAATGACATTTCCCAAATCATTTTCCAGTGCATTTCACGATGTCTCATTCGTTCGTTCACATCCTCAACGGTCACCTCAAGCAGTTTCGCCAGGATTATTATCAAGGCCTCATTTGAGGTTGTCATAACCCTAGCCCAAAGGCGATTTGTCTGTACCTGGGAAGTCAAATAAATGAACCCGCCCAGAAGGCGGATTCTCTGTTTTGTGAAAGTTGGACATTCTAATACAAGGTGAGACAGAGATTCAACCGGAATCAGCCCACATGCAGGACAGCCTCACATTTCTTTCCCTAATAGGAGCTTAGGTCCCACTGCTTCTAAGGCAGGAAAAGCATTCAGGCAAAATTTTAGATATAGATCTCTCTGCCTTTTTGATGGAAATGTTTGTACATAAGATCTCGGTTTAGCCAAAGGAGCATGTAAACGTTCGTTAAGTTTGTATAGTTGTCTGTTTAGATCTTCGTAGTCAATATTCCTATCCCAGTGTTTTATCATATGCTTTACTACAAAGTCACTATCTGTATTATCCACTTGTATCATACTCAAATAGCTCTCACAATTTCTGTGGAACTTACACAAATAGGAGTTACGGTCTGGGCCATTCAACAGATGTTCCTGCAAGTAAGCACTCAGAGTAAACTCCTCCCCTTCCCCTATTTTTGTTAGATGTGATAAAGATCTTTGTATGTATTGATCCCACCATGAAGTAAGCCCCAGTTCCAGACTAATTGCACTAACAGTAATAGACAATGGAAGACCCAGTACTAATTTCCAGATTTTACCTTCCAGTCTGTCAAGGAAACCCCTGTTATGAAGCGGAATTAGCTCACAACCGTAAAGTATTATTGTTGAGATCTTTAATTTATATAGCTCAATTGTGGGTAATAGTGAATACGCACAAAGCTTATTTTTTAATACTTTCATCAGGGAGATACAAAGAATGATTTTTCATTCCATTTTCTCCTTTTGTATACAGAGATGGTTCCTAGACGATATTGGAACACCAAGGTAATTTCTAGAAGTTACTTGATTGTTCGCTGTTTGATTTACTTTTCATGTATACGATCTCCCTTTGCGGTTTGTTGATAAGGTAATTGAATATGATTTATGTGGATTAATCATTAGCTGATTCTTCTCCCAAAATGTTTGGACCATATCTAAGAGCCTTTGTAGGCCTGCCAGAATGTAGTCCAATAATATGAGATTGTCGGCAAAGACAATGATTTTAACCCTAATATTGCATCATCTAGGGGCTAAGCTTTCCATTCGTAGGTCAGCTAGATACAAATTGAATATGGTGGGGGCAGTACACACCCCTTCATTAACCCTGTCGTGACTGGTATGGATTGTGACTGGTCTCCCACAGTATTTATTAAGTCTCATTTTTACAGAGTTGTTCCTGTAGAGGACCTGGATCATTCTCAACAGGCCCTCCTATATTCCCCATTGCTTTTGTTTCTCCCATAAGATTGGGATTTTGATGTTATCAAACGCTGCACTCAGTTCCAGTACTGCCACATATAAAGTTTTTCCAAAGTTATCACCTATGTCTGAAGTACAGACACATATGGTAATAGCACTCATAGGTCTTTTAAGACTAGTATGGCAAATATTGGCACAATAGTTGCTGGTTGGCAAGAAGTGGGGCAGTCAGCACCAGAAGCAATGTGTGTGAATAGTCTGCATAAAAATGTCAGACCATAAGGCAGAGTCTTATTTGTAGAATTGGATTGACACCCCGTCAGGTGTACTGGCTCTGGAGTTATTCACAGTTTTCATTGCCATGTCAATATCTGTTGTGTTAAAGTAAAATGTCAAGATCTCTTGCTCACTTGTCGTAGCCAGGGGTGAGATCTGCCTGACGAGAGTTGAATTTCTTATGATAGTACTTGCACCAAGATTCCTCCAATACACAGCATGATTGCCAAGATGATTGACGATCATTACTTCCATTAAAGATCTGCCAGATGGTCCGGGTGTCTTTGTCAACCAATTTACTAAATAGGGATTGATTCTTCATGATGTATACTTTCAGTTTTAACCAATTACTGTACTCCCTCTTGAGAATTATTTTCCCTAGCACAAAATCCACCATTTTTTGTGCAGTCAACCTCAATGATTTAAGTGCATGCCCTAGTTCTTTTTTTGTCATTGATCAATTGGTTGAAGTCATTCTTATGTCTCAAAACAAATGGGGCCAGGAGGGCCATCTGTTGCTCCATGCCAGTGGGCCGCAATGTGTTTAATATTTGTGCAAAATCTTTTGAATGTGTCACTTTGTTTTTGAGATCTGTATCTTACCCACCAATCGTTCAATTTATAATTAGCTTTGAGAATCTTCCCACTTTTCCATATTCTGTTATTTTTCCTAGTTATAACCAAATTAGTTGGTCCACTTGTGTCTTCTGTCGGGAGAGCCCTCACATTAATAGTTAATCAGAGCATTGAATGATCACTCAAGGGCGTCTTCATTAACTTGAACGAACATAAGCTTCTCCATTCGACATTACCCAGAAACAGATAGTCGATTATGGATTCTTCCCCCATACTCTGCCAGGTGGGCGTTGTTGCCCATGTCTCCCCAAAAAGTAGATTTTATTGAGCAAATCCCCATCTAGAAAAGAATTGCAACCATAATCCTCCGTGCCTCCCCTCTTCCACATACTGACTGGTTGATTGATTGTCATACAGACATCCTTGTCCCCAAAACCACCTTCCTCTTCAGACACAGTACACTCACAGTTGAAGTCCCCCCATTGCCATTGCTGAAAGGGGGTGGGCATCATTCCATTTTATCAACACATTTTCTAATTCATTTAACACTTCTTCAATTGGGTAGCACAATTTATTGAAATAGACATTCACTATTAACATAGGCAATTTGGACAAGCCTGATTTGTCACACAATATTGTTGCCAATAAGGCATCAGATTTGCAGTACCAGTCCTTTAGGGAGTGACTTTGAGTGATCTTTGCAGCCATTAATAGACCTCCCTCTGGATGACCTCATTCACCTTTTGTGGCTGGTCTGTGATTTATAATGTGACCATCAATCACAGGGCTCTCCAACAACCATGTTGCTTGAAATAGAATAACATCATAGTTTATAAGCCTCTTATTATTTATATCTTGCTTTTTAGCAAGTGTTGTAATGAGCACATTAAGAACATGTTTAGCAGTCTGCACAGTGCCTGTTCAAATTCGACCAAATGCAATCGTCTACATGCATTATGTGACAAGTCACAGTTGCACAGTAACAATACCACAATGCGACCATTCAAGGATTTATTTGACCAATCATACCAATACTCAACGTTCACAAATTGCGGAGTGATGTAAATTCCTTCTCATGTTGGATTTATGATCAATAAATCATCAAACAGAAGTAGATCTTCCTCTCAGTCTTCTTCCATTCCCAATGAGGAGATTGCAAGATCACATAAGTAATTAGTTTGTAAGGTGTATCAGTGTTTTCAGAAAATGACTAGTTGTTTCCTGTACAGAGCAATCGTAGAATTTGGCACATCCTGGAACAACAGGTGGGTGCAGCAGATATTCACAATTATACTTTATGTTTTGACCGTGTTTGTGGTTAGTTAACAAGATATTTATTTGTTCTTGGTTTATTTACAAATCTTTCACAAATATGACAATTTACAAAACAGTAAATTACAATAGAGACACATTACAGATCCATGTAGGTAGTTCAATTGAAAATGAATAATTTAATTTAAAAAAATGGTGCAATGCTAGTATTAATACGATATGGATCACATCAATAACCTGTTTGACAGAACTTCTATTGAAACTGCTGCCCACATATAGACACATTTGATAAAGTGGATAGATCTTAGTTCATCTAGAGCAGTGCATTTTGAGTGAGACAAGAAGTGATCAAGTGTTTTAAATTCTCTTGACAATTTGGGGATTTGCATAGCCTGGAATTTCTTTAAATGTCTGTCCAGAACAGCACACAGGCCAATGACTCCCAAGGTAGGATCAATGTTAAATTGAAATCGCATGCATTGTAATCTTTGCCTTGAAGCAAGAAATGTATTCGTGTATTTAGGATAGATATCCCTTCGGCAGTATAGAGTTGCATATTTGTTGTACAGTGATACGTTTGAAAGCAAGTCACTGGTACAAAACCAGTCTTTATCAGATAATGTTCTAATAAGTAGCGTGTTTGTAACAAGTGTCTTGTTACCATAACCGATCTCTTGTAATATGCACATATTACTATCCGCAAAATTATTAAAAACTGGTATTGATCTTTTTTTTAGTACACTTTAATTAACTAATTTAAGGAGGAGCTAATAGTTTAGCATAACTGCTGAACTTTTTCCAGCAGACAAGGGTTCCCAGAGAAGTGAACAAAACTCATGACGTAAGCACAGTTAGGCAGTAAGGAAATGGAAGTGTGGATTTCCATATTTTGCCTTCAAAGGAATAAAAAAATCCTCCAAATCACCCAGAATAACCTGAAGATCATAAGTCAGTGTGAGTATACTTTTCATTTTGTAGTATTTCATATCGAGCAATAATGAAAACCTACAGAATTTCTAGTAAATTCTTTTAAGTTCAGCAATATATGTTTTGGCTTTATTTTCAACCTCTCCACCATTTTAGTAATGAGGACAAAGTTGAATAATTGAAAGCCCAGATAAATAAGTGTGTTCACATGTTCTAATTGGAAGCTAGTCACTGTCCAGTAAATGACCTTTGCTAACCTAAACTTGGTGAAAACAAATACTTTTGATTTACAGGGGATTTACCGTGAAGTTGGTTTCCATGCAGCGAATGCCTCAAGCCTTCTCTGCAGTCCTAAAGGTTTTAAATCAAACAGCATTAAGTCATCTTCAAATTCCATTCAATGTAGACAACTAGATCCTAGTTTCACCAGGAAACAATTGACGTTAGCACATATCTCATTTATACCTGGAGGATATAAATTAAAGAGCATAGGAGCAATAATGCAACCCTGATGTTTTCCCACTAGTAAAATGAATGGTCTAGACAGGGCACCACTCTTCGTGAGTATAATCTGAATTTTAGAGTACGCATGGAGTAACATGAGTTTAAACACACTCTCTGGCATATACCATGAATAAAGTTTGGGCCAAAGCCTTTGTTAAGTCAATACTGGCAATCAAAATAAACATGCAATGCTTGGAATGGCTATTTGCAAGTAGTAGGGACATGATGAAACCGTTCAGTGATGTCCCCATTTGTCTCAGAAAACGAATCTGGTATTTGGTTAATTGACCCAAGATTTTAACCCAATTCTCGATATCATGTAAGAGAAATGAAGCAAAGATTTTGCTAGCCACACCCACTATCACAATAGGGAAATAATTCTCTGTTTTTTTCTTATCGCCCTTTTTGTGCACTGGAATAATTTAAGCTGTTTGCTAGGATATAGGGGCAAGATCTTTTTCAATGATTTTGGAAAGAAGGGGCACAGAAGGTCAGATCATAATTCCAGGTGATGTTTTATAGTCATTGGAGGCATCATGTCTGGGCCGACTGCCCTACAGTTCTTTAAGTGCTTTATGGTATCCAAGATAGCCTCTTTACCAAATCGGAAACTCCATATTTCTAATGACTGTCTATAGATCCCATGTCAGGTTCACTATATTTTCTCTCAGGAGGTGTGTGGGGGCCAGGAAATGCTAGCGTGCTGCATGGAGGAATTATGGGACCACATTTCCCAGTAACCTGTGGGTGGAATGTAGTTCCTATCTGCGTGCACTTCCCCAGCTGATTTTCATCACCGGGTCTATTTCTACGCCGGCCGCCCGTGCCCAGGTGCGGATTATTGTAGCGTTAGGCACTGGCAGTTACTGCTACACGCAGGGAGATTTCTCGCAGCTTTACAGACGCCGGAGAACTGCTGGTGGAAAGCCCAGGTCGTGGGCGGTGAGTTAGCACATTGGATGTTTGTCAAAGCATTCTTTTCACCAATGATCAAGGAGAAACTCCAGACCGGGTCGCAGCGGTGAAAGCCACACCGCAGGGTTGTCTTTGCATCATTTCTTCAGGTCTGGGTGGTCCTGCGGGGCACCCGGACACACAGATAAGTACAAGCAAAAGTTTGGGGCCAATGTATGATTACATATGACACAAAGTCGGATAAGGGGCTGGGAAGCTCATATGATCACACGTGCAATTATGAAAGAGGGTCAACGTCTTATGTTCTGATTTAAAGGACTGCTCACGATGGAAAACGTCTGTTGTGCAGTATTTTTTGGGAGAGATATTATAAAACATTTCGTATTTTGGCAGAGGCATGCCAGATTCTCATCATATATGATTTTTGGAGTTGTCATGTGGACAGTGTGTCGCTTTATTGCCCGAAGGGCCATGAGTATGTTATGTTCATGTAGGGTGTCACCCTTGTTTATTCCATTTGCCATGCTCAATGTTATGTGTGTGAATTTGTGTCTTGCTACAATTAGTCGCTCTTAAAACACAGCGACATATATGAAAGAGGTTATGTTATGAGTTATTGAGGTTTCGTATTAAGTCAACGTGTAAGGATTCAGGCAGGTCAGGAGACAGGATTTATTGTGTATGCATATGTATGTTTGTTCCTATGTCCCCCATACCTACCCACTTAGGCTTACCCTTAACCCTCTTTCCGGTTTTCCTCATCTCCCCCTCCCCATCCACAACCTCTTCCTAAACCCTCTTCCCCCCATTGGCTGCCACGTGGTGTTCCTGTATTATATGATTCTTCGTTTTTCTTCAATTTTACTTTCTCGTTTCTTTCTCTCTCCTCTTTTAGGATTGTTTAGGACTGTATGACTTGTTTTACTTTTCATGAAGGATGTAAGAACTATTTGTAAAGAAAATGTGAAAACATTTTAAATAAAACATTTTTTATATGATATCAGGTACCCTTTGCCAACCACGGTAGGAGGGTCGAATCTATTCGGCTTCTGTGGTTCGGGGGAGAGTGCCGATACTCTCTCTCCCTGTGGTATTCTGACACCATGAGTCGGGTGTACAGATGGGAATTGGTCAAATAATTGAGTTAAATAGAGATACCAGCTAGCTTCGTCAATCACAATGTAATCCTAGGAAGCCCATGTGAACTCACTGTTCATAGTTAACCAAAACATATATGTGTTGTTTCCAGACGTATGGCTCAAGATCATCTGTCTGTCTTTGATTGACATCTGGCATCTTTAACCTTTCAACCAATTATGGTACTGCCGGAAGATTTTACATTTTTCTTACTGATAAGTCAAACCATCACCTGCAAATTTATTGAATAGTGATGTAATAGATGTTTGGGTTTTTTTGGCTTTTAACATATTGGCCTCAAAATCATGTCTGAAGGGATCGGGGCAAGTACAGTGTCCCTCCTTTGTTGCAAAATCTATACATTCTTTCACTTTCTCCTCATGTATTAAATTCACAGTACTGATCATTGACTTATAAGCAAACATCATTAGAGAACTTTATATTGATGATATTTTGTGTGAACGTTTTTAAAGTAGCCTTTTTACAACGAATACCAATTGCTTGGTTGTTAGTTGACAGAAATTCCAGTTGGTTCATACAAGGCAGCCTCACAATATCAACCCTACATTAGAAAGAGAGGTAAGCATGGTCACCTATATCAATGAAAGACATTGAAACTAATGAGTAGTTTTCTATTCACAAAGGAGAGAGGAGAACATAATCTATCAAGGAGTAAGAAGTGCCTTTCGTTCAGGAACCACGTTGGTAGTTTGGAATGTTAACCCTTGGCTCTACTTAAGAAAGACCCTGACAATTTCTGTGGTCCATCCACAGTTTTCCTCTTTCAATATTGTCCCTTAAGTGTGCATGCTTTCTCTTGTTGTCGGTCTTACACTAAGGAATACATTCTGCTTAACAGACACACTTTAGATCACTCGCTAATACAATGCAATTCATATGCTCATTATTTAACCAGGTATATACTATTTTGGAAAATAAAGTAAGTAACCTCATATAAGAATTGTTTTCCTCAGTCAAATACACATTGCTCGCAATGTCGTTTCTGTTTATAACATGTATGACACAGGTGCATTTCACATGAATCATAACCCTCGTCTATTGCTACTAGATAATTAGTACACGGATAGGAACACACCCCTTGTCTACTGCCAGACATTTTACAAGCCAGATATGTTCTGGTGCCATGATGGAAGTAAGACTTATACAAATATTCCTAAGAGGGCCTTAGGTTGATGGCAACAGACACCCTAACATTGATTTGGGAGGAGGGAATTAACAAATAGTTTAGTAAACAGGCAGGAGGATTAAATAGGAATTCCCAAGTCCCTTTTTCATACATCAAAGCATATTCAGCCCACCAACAGCGATGGATTCCGTAGATTGACTCAAACAATACAAGGGGCAAATGTGCCCACAAAACTGGTTATTATATCTTTGAGACTAGAGGAGTAGATATAATGCAGGTCTTAGTTGTAAAGAAACAGAGGAAAAAATGGCAAGCCTTCTCGATACAGACACTGTTGAAAGAGAGCAAAATATAGGACCTCTGAGTTTTGATGGACTTAATATATTATAATATATCATAATCTGCATAAGTGGGGCGCCCTTTTGGGATATACCTTCAAATTGAATACCCGTGAGACGTTCATGGACAACATACGGGTGGTGAACAAGATTAATGAAGGAATAGTTTTAGTGAATTATTATGACCAAATGGATAAAGGTGGGACTGGAAAATATTTTTCAGGACTCTTGGGAACATTTTGTTGTCAATTTAATCTGACATTAAGGGGCTCTGCAATGGCTAACACCAGAAATAGTGTTTTTTTGGAGGCAGATTTTAACACTAGTCTGTCTTTTGATTTGGATGAAGAAAGGCCTAATTACGACCCTGGCGCTAAGGTATTACCGGTACCAGTAAAGGTAACCGTACCGGTAATCCCTTAGCGCCTGATTACGAGGTCCCTTTGCGGGTTCCCAAGGAATGGCCCCACAAAGGGACCTTGGTGCTAATTACGGTACTGCAATTTGCGATACCGTAATTACCGCCTTCCCCATTCCCATTATGCCCTATGGGGCAAAAATGGGAATGGGGAAGGGCCATGGAGGAAGGGGGAATTACTGCCCCACCAACCTTGTAATGGGGTGGTAATTCCCCCTTTCTCCATGGCGGAGTCGGTAAGATACCGGCATGGACCATGGTGCTAATAGCACCATGGTTTTCATATTTCTTCCCCAATTGTAGTTCTCCCGACAATGTGTTTTAGAGATGTGTTACTTTGTCATATGTCATTCAAGACAAGACTCAGGGCCGTTAATAGCACGCTACCTCTGAATATTCCAGTGGTCCTATGTGTCATTGTGATGCTGGAAATGCATTGGAGGGACAGGGCCTCCGTATCCTTGTCCTTTACTGCTTTTCATTGTGTGTTCTGTCGTGTTTTCCGTGCAGGAGTTCAGGTGGGACTCCTGGCGGTGCAGCTCTCTCTCCTTTTGGTTTGGTGAACGGACGCGTGGGATACCCTTATGACACCGATGGGTAGGGGTACAACCCTGTGCCCCTAGTGTATGTTTTTGGGCACCTGTGTGTGACCCACAGAGCAGGGAATGGGCTGGTGACAGCTCCGTGCTGAAATGACTGGTGCCCTGAGCATCCTCCATTTTGGGATGCCCAGGCCCTGTCATTGGAATCGGTAGATTCCTGATGGAGACAAAATCTCCCCCATGGCCTCTTGCCTTCCATCACCTGTTACCCTGATCTTCCCGAAGTCCCGGGAAGACCTGCCTCCGTCCCTTCCCCCTGACTGGCTGTTGGGCGGAAGTTCTGTATATGGTAGTGTGGGGAAGTTGTGACCAGACTGACTGGAGCCTTCTCAATGACCGTATGTTGTGGGTACGCCTGTGGGTGGGACCTGGGTGAAAGGAGTGTGTGACGAATATACATTCTACGTTGTGACTGTCTAGTATCTGGTGTTTGACACAATGGTTGAGACAGCCCTGCCCGAAACCGGTATGAATGCAGCTTGGAGTGTTGAATGGCTCGGTACTTGTCCCAATACACATAACTTGTTGTGAATGTCTGGAGAGAAGTGAATGGCCTGAATACCTTGTGTGCCTGATTGGCTGCCTGCCTGCATGAATGCCCGTAGTCGCTATTGGATGCTTGAGTGCGACCCAGCGGAATGAATGGGAGATCAACAGTATATCTGGGGACCTCTCCCTGCTAGGAATCATATTCAGAAGCTGAAGTCCACTACGACGAGTAACTGGCGTGAAGCTTAACCTTGAGCCCTGCTGGACGAGAAGAATTGCTGTTGCTCTCCTTCGCAAACTAAAAGCTGCTGTGCTTCAAGAACTGACCCAGAGAGGACCTGGTAAGGCGCCCTCTTCCCCAGCCGCGAGGGACGATCGAGCACAGCTGATCTTTGCCTAAGCTCCCTGGTAGACAGACCTTCGACAGACTGCCGACCCGATACGGGGACTGCTGCAGAACTCCAAGGAGAAGCGCCTGGACTGTTGTCCACAACTGTCGCTGACCGCCGTCACCAACCAGAGCCGCACTGCTCCCGTTACCTAAGAACTTAATTGATCCAAGTACGCTCTCGTCTGCATCATCACCGCTGTATCCTGCTGGAGAAGGCCTGACCGTCGATGCACCGAGGAGCATCCACCGGTGGGTTTCCCGCCACCCAAAGACCACAGAGATGTCGACGACTCGACGCCCTTGCTGGGACACAGTTCTCCAACTCTTTTCTGTCCAGAACTATCGACACCGAGGTGCCCCACACGCCTCTTACTGGTAGGACGTTTACGCTTCCCCATCAACGAGCACCAGACTACACTGTACTTAAGAACCAGCTCGCATCACCTCCCGAGAAGCTAGGCCTTGATTGCTTGTCCATTGCTACCGTAATAGAAAATCTTAGCAGGGGTCTCTGTGGCTCCCCTCTACCATATAGAGAGCAGAAGTGCAGACCCCCCCTCCGGTCTTTACAGCTGGTGGCAGCGTTGGGATGCTTATGGTTTTAAGACTCAGTGTATAACCATGACACTTATGAAGGATATCTGCACTTTGTTAAATTAAGGATTAGTCGTGTACAAGATAACTGCATTACAAGCAATGGAATCTATTGCGAATTATAAATTGACTCGGATGAGCTTAGAGGCTCTCCAGAGTGCTTGTGAAGCCAGTGAATTAGACTTTGTGCATAAGGGATCTTGAACTCAAAGACAAGGACACTGAATGTCAACGAATCCAGCTAGAGAAAGCTTGAGTGGAGACTTCAGCTAAACCAGTTGAGAGTGTCATGTCCCCAGCAACCAAGTTTATGAAAGATTTGGTTGGTGTGTATGCGATTGGTTCTGATATCCTCCAACGGATTGAAGCGTTTGAAATGCCTTGTGCAATTACGATGTTGATAAGAGAGATTGGGCTAAGTGTTTGCTAAGCAAAGTGCCTCAAACTGAGTATGACTGTATTCTGAAACTGAGTGTGGAAGAAAGGTGTCAGTATGAGTGCATGAAGTCTGCCTTAATCGCCAAGTTTGGCAAAACGCCTACCCAATGTCTTAAACAGTTCAGGGATTTTAAGAAACGAGAGACTGTGTCTTGGATTGACTGGGTGAGTGCTGCGCACATGAACATGATGGGGTGGATTGATGGTTACAAAGTGAAAACGTTTGTTGAATTGTCTCACCTCTTGTTTTTTGAGCATTATTTTTCGGAGCCTGTTCACCAGAGCTTCGTCAGCATGTTGCTGACCAGAACATTTTGGACCCCTTTAAGCTGGCTAGGTTGGCTGACAAGTGGGTCTCCCAACGGGTGTCCCCTAAGGACTCCAGTGGGAAGGACAAGGACAAAGAAAAGGGGGCCTCTTAGAAAGCTGAGGAGTCCCAAAAGCAATCACAGATGGGTAAACCAAAACCTTCCTCTCCGAAGACCCAAAAACCTAGTAGGGATAAGTCTGTTGTGGGTGGGAGTAAGAGTAGTGGTCTGCCTGCTGCAAAGCAGGGTCCCAGTGGTTCCAGTACCGTACCCCGCACTCCCGGCACCTGCTGGGATTGTGGGGCTCTGGATCACCGAAGGGGTGACCCCAAGTGTAAGGGTAAGGAACTTGGAGTCCAGGCTGTCAGCCTGACCTATCCCTACTGCGTTTCTGAGGTGGAGGCCACCATCCTCCCCTCCTCTACTGGGATTACCTTCAGTGCTCCTGTAGAGATTTCCTTAGTGTCCCTTGGGCCCTGGGACCAGTACGCACAAGTACTGGTGACTTCCCGCAAAACACTTGAAGGTTTTTGAGATGTGTCCTCCTGAATGGCCAGCCTTCTACTGGTTTGAGAGACACTGGGGCAAGGATGACTGTGGTGAACAGGACCCTGCTCAAGCCAGAGGACTATGTAGGTGCTCCTCTGAGAACCACCAGGTTAGCTGGAGGGCCTCCCAAATTATCACCTGTAGCCTTAGTCAACATTACAATTCGAGACAAGACAGCAAAGCTTCCGGTCCTGGTTCAGGACAACGTGCCTGCGAATATTTTGTTGGGAAACGATTTGGTCAAAATGGGGATGATCACGGAAGGTCTACCCATGGCTGCTGTGGCAGTCACCCAATCGCAGGTCACAAAGGGTCCGGCTGCAAGCCCGGTATCCTTGCCAGCGGGGAAACCCAAGGCACGAAAGAAAAGAGAGGAGTAAAAAGGCCGCCCCTGTGGAGGGAACCCCTACTCCTCCCGCTGTTCCGACAGCACCCATTGGGATCCATGCTCCAGACGGACTGAGTCCAGTACTTAATCCTGTCTCAACTCCTGTGGGGGACGAGCCAGAAGACTTTCCTGTGGGAGAGGCTCTTAACCCAGAGGATCGTCCCGACCTTCAATGCTTGTTGGCTGAAGGGGGACCCTCCCGGGCGGACTTCTGTAAGGGACAGAGAGAGTGCCACTCTCTCGAGGGTCTGAGGACACAGGCCCTGTCCCAGGCATAGGGAGAAGTGCCTAGGACATTTCGGATTTATTGGGAGGGTGAGCTCCTTGTTAGTGAGCCCACTAAGCCTGAACCTGGTGCCCTCAAACCAAAAGGTTGGTGGTACCCCAGGTTTACCGGCCCTTCCTGCTGCAGTTGGCACATGAGGTGCCCTTGGCTGGTCATCTTGGTACCAAGAAGACTAAGCAGAGGCTCTCTGCCCATTTCTACTGTCCACGGATGGGAGTAGAAGTTGAGTCCCACTGCAGGACCTGCCCAATTTGTCAGTTGTCTGGCAAGACTGGAGGCAGAGTCATCGCCCCACTGCAACCGTTGCCAGTGGTGGGCACACCGTTTGAGAAGGTTGGCATCGACATCGTCAGTCCCCTTAACCCTCCCACGTCAGGTGGACATCGGTTCATCCTAGTTTTGGTAGATCGTGCCACCAGGTACCCTGAGGCTATACCCCTTCGGACGGTTACGGCCAAGGTGGTTGCCAGGGCTCTCCTGGGCATTTTCACCCAGGTTGGAATCCCTAAGTAGGGTGTTTCTGATAGAGGATCCAACTTCATGTTGAGTTACATGAAAACAATGTGGAAAGAATGCGGGGTAACTTACAAATTCTCCACCTCTTACCACCCAGACCAACGGTTTGGTTAAGAGATTTAACAAAACTCTCAAAGGCATGTTAGGCGCTTTGGAACAGCCCCTGAGGAAGAAGTGGGATCTTCACCTGCCATGCCTGCTGTTTGCTTACAGAGAGGTACCTCAAGAGGGTGTTGGTTTCAGCCCCTTTGAGTTACTCTTTGGACATCCCGTGAGGGGGCCCTTCGCCTTGATCCGAGTAGGTTAGGAGGCCACCCCTTGAGGTCCCGCCAAGCAAGTGGGGGACTATGTGTTAGGCCTCAGACGGAGGATGACACAGATGATGTGTCAGGCAACTGCGAATCTAAAGGCCAGCCAGGAATTGAATAAGTACTGGCATGACCTTAAAGCATTGCAAGTGGATTGGACTCCGGGACAGGAGGTCCTCGTGATGGACTCTACCAAGCCTCGGGCTTTGGCTGATAAATGGACTGGACCCTTCAGGATAATCTCCAAGATGGGCAAGGTCAATTATCTGGTTGACATGGGAGCCGCTGGGGTAGCCCCTCAGATATTCCATGTTAACAGGCTCAAACCTTTCAACAGGCGGGCCGAAGTCTCATGTCTCTTGCTAGCTTCCGGGCAAGAAGAGGATGAGAGTGAGCGCCTTCCTGATGTGCTGCATAGCAACCCTCAGGATGGCTCAGTGGAGGGAGTGCATCTCTCTCCTGATATGACGACAGAGCAGCAGAAGGGGTGCTGGGCCTTGCTCCGACAGTATTCCTCTCTGTTCTCACTGACACCAGGCCTTACACCGTGGTGTAGGCACGAGATTGACACTGGTGACAGTGTGCCTGTCAAAAGCAGGTGCTACCGTATGTCAGATACCGTCAAGAACCACATCCAGGCTGAGGTCGCCAAGATGTTGGATCTGGATGTTATTGAACCCTCAACCAGTCCCTGGTCCAGTCCCGTGGTCCTTGTCCCCAAGGCAAGTTCCCAGGCAGGTACCAAGGATTGGAGGTTCTGTGTGGACTACCGAGGAGTCAATGCCATCAGAAAAACTGACGCGCACCCTTTGCCCCGGGTGGATGATCTTGCGGACACCATAGGTGCTGCCAAATTTTTGAGCACCTTCGACCTTACCTCAGGCTTTTGGCAAATGGCTCTGGCGGACCATGCCAAGGAAAAGACGGCATTCTCAACACCAGAGGAACTCTACCAGTTTAGAGTCATGCCTTTCGGCTGAAGAACGCCCCTGCCACTTTCCAGAGATTAGTCACCATGCGCTTAGTGGGCTGGAAGCCTTTTGTGTGGCGTACGTAGACAACATTGCTGTCTACAGTTCCACCTGGGAAAAGCATTTGACTCATCTGGATAAAGTGTTGCAGGCGTTAAAAAAGGCTAACCTCACTATCAAGGTCACCAAGTGCCAGATAGCTCAGGGGAAAGTCACCTATCTTGGTCATGAGGTAGGATGGGGTCAAATCCAACCTCTCCCCAGTAAAGTACAGGATGTACATGACTGGGAGACTCCCACTACTCAAACCCAGGTGAGAGCCTCACTGGGTATTATTGCAATTCCATGGCAGACTATGGAACCATAGCTGCACCACTGACAGCGTTGACTTCGCCCAAACAACCTCAGAAGGTTAATTGGACTGAAGACTGTCAGAGGGCCTTTGATGGCTTGAAAGGAAGTCTGTGTCAGGCACCCGTGCTGTGTGCGCCTGATTATAGCAAGCCCTTTATCGTTCAAACGGACGCCTGTGACACCGGAATTGGAGCTGTCTTGTCCCAGTTAGATGACAAAGGAAGAGAACATACGATCATATTCATCAGTAGACAATTTAAGGGTAGGGAACTTAGGTGGGCTACTGTTGAAAAGGAATGTTTTTGAATTGTTTGGAGGCTTAGACATTTTAGACCCTGCCTTACCGGGTCTACTTTCAAAGTCCAAACCGATCATAAGCCCCTGAAGTGGCTTATGCAGATGAAGGGTGAAAACCCGAAAATGCTCAGGTGGTCCATTAGTCTACAAGGACTAGACTTTACCATTGAGAACAGACCAGGGAAGAGTCACGATAATGCAGATGGCCTTTCCAGAAGGTATGTTGACCGTCTGGATTAGGGTGTCTATCCCGTGGGAGATTAGGCACCGTCCACCTTAGTCTGAGGGTCATGGCCTCCGTATCCTTATCCTTTTCTGCTTTTTATCGTGTGTTCTGTTGTGTTTTCCGCGCAGGAGTTCAGGTGTGACTCCTGGCAGTGCAGCTCTTTCTCCTATTGGTTTGGTGAATGGACCCCTGGGATACCCTTATGGCACCCATAGGTAGGGGTACAACCCCGTGCCCCTAGTGTATGTTTTTGGGCACCTGTGTGTGACCCAAAGAGCAGGGTACGGGCTGGTGGCAGCTCCGTGCTGAAATGGCTGGTGCCCTGAGCATCCTCCATTTTGGGATGCCCAGGCCCTGTCATTGGAATTAGTAGATTCCTGATGGAGACAAAATTGCCCCCATGGCCTCTTGCCTTCCATCACCTGTTACCCTGATCTTCCCGAAGTCCCGGGAAGCCCTGCCTCTGTCCCTTCCCCCTGACTGGCTGTTGGGTGGAAGTTCCGTATATGGTAGTGTGCGGAAGTGACGACCAGACTGGCTGGAGCCTTCTCAATGACCGTATGTTGTGGGTACGCCTGTGGGTGGGACCTGGGTGAATGGAGTGTGTGACGAATATACATTCTACGTTGTGACTGTCTAGTATCTGGTGTTTGACACAATGGTTGAGACAGCCCTGCCAGAAACTGGTATGAATGCAGCTTGGAGTGTTGAATGGCTCGGTACTTGTCCCAATACACATAACTTGTTGTGAGTATCTGGAGAGAAGTGAATGGCCTGCCTACCTTGTGTGCCTGATTGGCTGCCTGCCTGCATGAATGCCTGTAGTCGTGATTGGATGCTTGAGTGCAACCCAGCGGAATGAATGGTAGATCAACAGTATATCTGGGGACCTCTCACTGCTAGCAATCGTGTTCAGAAGCTGAAGTCCACTACGACGAGTAACTTGAGTGAAGCTTAACCTTGAGCCCTGCTGGACGAGAAGAATTGCGGTTGCTCTCCTTCTCAATCTGAAAGCTGCTGTGCTTCAAGAACTGACCCAGAGAGGACCTGGTAAGGCGCCCTCTTCCCGAGCCACGAGGGACCATCGTGCACAGCTGATCTTTGCCTAAGCTCCCCGGTAGACAGACATTCGACAGGCTGCTTACCCAATACGGGGACTACTGCAGAACTCCAAGGAGAAGCACCCGGACTGTTGTCCGCCACTGTCGTCGACCACCGTCGCCGACCGGAGCCGCTGTGCTCCTGTTGTCTAAGAACTTCATTGATCCAAGGACGCTCTCGTCCGCATCGTCGCCAATATTTCCTTCTGGAGAAGGCCTGACCGTTGATGCGCCGAGACACATCCACCGGTAAGTTTCCCGCCACCCAAAGACCACAGAGACGCCGACGATTCGACGCCCTTGCTGGGCCACAGTTCTTCAACTCTTTGTGGTCCCGAACTATCGACACCAGGTGCCCGGCAAGCCTCTTCCTGGCAGGACGTTTACGCTTCCCCGTCAACGAGCACCGCTAGGAACGACAAAGCCACTTCACCGTCGCAGCTCGACCTGTTCTCCGTCAGACGTTTGACAACCCGTGACTCCTGCCTGAAAAGGAGGACACTCAAGAAGGGTTGTCGATTTCCCCGACGCGGAACGCGACAACACCAAGGTACTTTAGGGTTGCAGAACTATTAGGAAGTCTAAGGGTGAACAATATATGGACTGGGCTTGTATCTTTCTTCTACAGGTTGCCCAGGTGGGGAGATCTCCACACAGAGCTGTGTTTAACGGCTTGATTGCTCGTCCATTACTACCGTAATAGAGAATCTTGGCAGGGGTCTCTGTGCCTCCCCTCTACCATATAGAGAGCGCAAGTGCAGACCCCCCCTCCGGTCTTTACAGTTATAACAGAAGACATATAAATACAAACAATTATGTAATTTTTCTATTAGAGCAGCTAATACAAATGAGATTATTTTTTAAGTAATTGCAAGGCAAGAAATGTATCATAATGAACGTGTAATAATATTGAATGGGGATCTTTCATTGCCACAGAGAGGGATGAACATGGTAGAATCCTAAATTAGCAAATAGTGGTAAATATATTAGATGGGACCCGGCATTAGCTCCTCAATGATGTGCTTGGTTATTCCAGAAAAAAGCAATGATGAAATCATACAATGCTCAAGGTTTGATTCTCCATCGCTCAAAATTGAACAATGTTTCAAAGCCATCCTGGTCAGAGTAGGGAATGAGTTAAGAGAGGCTAGTGGAAATAAGGGCTACTAAGAAGAATGCTTCCTGGTTGAACCCTTCATGTAAACATTTGGAAAGAGGGCTATTGAACGCTCAGCAAGAAGAATCCCCAATTCTTGACAATATAAGAGCATTTCGGAGAGACTAGTGAATAGGACTGCGGTTAAGAAGAGACCAAATTGTTAAAACCAAAACGGAAATGTTTGTGACATGCTGCTGCCCAAAAAGACATAAACACTATTTTGGGAACTTGTACCTAAAAATGTTCAGAATATTGAATAAGGGAGAGAATGCTTAATTATAGCTAATGCCCCCCCTGGTAACTAAGATGCTTGTCTTTGCCAGTTGTATGGCCTATATGATGTTTCTGAGAGTGAAAGGCTTGTTGGTAAGTTCACACGTGCCTAAATGTACATTTTGTAAATAAGTTGTTCATTCTTCTAAATGAGTAATGTAAATACACTATATATCTGTGTACAGTATGTAGGGAATCTGTACATTCATTCTGAGCTTGCATAATGTACATATTCTACATGTCTGTGTAGATTGTGTATAGAAGCTGTACATTCTTCAAAGCGTGAGCAATGTACATACACTACATGTTTGTGTACATTGTGTACAGAAACCGTACATTCATTCTGAGCTTGTGTAATGTACATATTCTACATGTCTGTGTAGATTTTGTAAACAAGCTTTACAATTTCTGGTTTGATAGAACAGATAATATTCCCATCAATTCCCAAAAAGATTATGGAAGCTCTGATGAATAGATTAGTTGGAAGCCATGAAGCTGAGATGTTAAAGAAGGATGCCACCAAGCTTTTCATGACAGTAGCCCCTGTGGAAGGTACTGCAAAATGTATATGGTTACCAACAGGTCCCATCGGTCGACACTGCATCGTATTAGAGTAGGGCCTCATTTAAAGTTTTGCATCTTAATAATCAATAACGGGAATACTGCCTGCCATATGTACCACACCACCAGATTAAGAGTTTCAAAGTGGAATTTATGAAAACCATTACTGCAAGCAGCAATATGCAGTCCTCATCAACTAATGGTGTTTGAGTTTGTGAGTATTTCCAAAGTAAGTACAGCCAAACTCGAAAGGCAGCCCTTGGCCTGCTGTCACTAAAAACCTTAACAGAAAGATTGAAAGGTCGATGGCATGAGGAGTGGGTTTGTTTATGTCCTTGTGATATGGGAGGAGGGAACACTAAGCCGCATTTCTTTTTGAATTCCGCCCATTATATGTAGATGATAAATGCATTTTTTTTATTCCACTCTTTTGGGAGTCTGGCTTACGTCAATATAAACTGGCCCTCATATATGTGTCTTCAGTGGCTTATACATTTGCAACTTTTCGTTTAAAGGCCTTTTAAGAAAAGAAAGAACTATTTAACCAGGGTTGGCATGCATTAGATAATTCGGGTACAGCTGGCTATTCGTGTTTCTTACCAAGTATAACGGAATCATGAATCTTTTCCAGTATGCACTTAAATGTCATTTTGTGTGATGTGAATTTGAGTTTGAGTCTTTGTCATTCAGGATTGTATTTGTTGGTGTACTATTATTATGTTTTTTAAAAAAGAAAATATTTTTATTGGTTTCATAACATGAAATAAACAACAAATACAAAAAAGCTTCATTGGCAAATGGTTAAGCATATCAAGAAAACAACCCAAAACCCCACCCCGTCCTCTCCCTCCCCCACCCCCCAAAACCACGGTTAGTTCACTGTTCCTCTCCAGTTCGTGCCCGTATCCGGGCAACTCCCTCCACTCCGCTCCGTATCATCTGCATCAGGGTGGAGCAAGGGCACCGTCAGGACCACCCAGCGGTATAGTTCCTCGCTGGAATCCAGTCTTTGCACATGAATAGCCGTTTCCCATGCCGCGGTTTCAGCTATAATCCACTTCACCCCACCATAGGGGCATATGTGGACCTCTGGGGCTTTTCCACCCCATGGCAATACGTCTTTCGGCTGTGATGTAAATAAGGTCAGTGAGCTTGGATAGGGGTTTGTTCTTCCTGTTTCGCCTGTATTTGCCAAGAATGCAGGTCGTAGGCTCGTCCACCTCAACTACGATGACTGCGCCAGCCACTCTGTCCTTTACTTGTGACCAGAACTCCCTTATTATGGGAAGCCCCAGAACATATGAGTCATTCCCGCCCTGGGTTCCAGCTCCTGTGAATCTCGATATGCCTTCCGGTGTGAGGTACGCTCTATTGGTGATATACAGTTCAGTGAGCTGTAAGCGGGCGTTCCTGGAGACCTTCTTATGATAGTGGGTTATGTCACCCCAATCTTTGTCTTCAAAAACGAGGCCCAGTTCAGTTTCCCACCTACTCCTACATTTGAGGTCTCCCCTGGTCGTACCCCATAACAGGGTTTTGTAGATTTGTGAGGTTTCGTGGCCCCCCTCAGCGGAGTTCAATATCATTTCAATACATTTGTTCTCCTCGGTCAGGTCAGCTGCGACTGGCCATCTACTGCACAAGGCCTGTACAACCACCCTGTGCAACAGGAACTGTCCAGCCGGGAGGCCCGTGGTCTCACAGAATTCTGAAAAAGTTAGTATTTCCTGTTCTTGAATCAAGTCCCCCAGTGTGGCCACCCCAAGGGGCTCCCATTGTGTATGTGTTTCGACATGCCCCCAAGAGTGAGTGACCATGAGTGCAGCGATAGGGATCTGTGGGGAAAACGGGTCATCCGACCCGACCAGTTTGCAGGCCCTTTTCCAAAGCCGGATCCTGAGCTTGGTGAGGTAAGGGCAGTGACTCGTAGCACCCTCCCCGGCCCACAGTATGTCTCTGAGTAACAACCGGCGAGGGCCGGCTGAAGGAGACGGGTGTCTGTCGTGCTTTCGTTCGCCATCCCCTGCGTGACATGTCTCAGCTGGCTGGCGAGGAAGTACAGCTCAAAGTTGGGGATCTTAAGTCCACCCCTCTCGTACGGTCTTTGGAGAGTCTCCAATGCCACCCTGTGCCTGCCTCCCTGCCAAAGGAAGCCCCTACAGAGTTTGTTGAAATCTTTCAAAAAAGAGGGGGGGATGTTGAAGGGGACGTTAGTGATGTTATGTAATAGGCAGGGAAGGGCGACCATTTTGAGGAGTCCTGCCCTCCCGGCCATCGAAAGCGGGAGCCGGCCCCAGAACTCCATAGATTTCCTGAGAGAGTGTTTGGCCCTTACGGTATTAAGGATGTGTTCGGTGGCTGGGTTGTGGTGTATAGTTATCCCCAGGTATTTGAAGGAAGTAGTCTGCCATTCGAGGGCCAGAGGGGGGAGGGACCTGTATTTGTCGGTGTAGAGAGCTGCGAGGGGATAAAGGCAAGACTTGGTCCTATTGATCTGGATACCGGTGAGCTTGTGGAAACAGTCCAGGGTTTCCAAGATGTAGGGAAGGATGTGCTCAGGGTCCCTTAGGTACAGTAGGGTGTCGTCAGCGTACATAGAGATGAGGTGGGTCACCCGTCTATCTTAATGCCACCCTCTCCATATTCCTGTCTCAGGTAGGCCGCCACTGATACAGCGGCGAGGATGTATAACATGGGGGACAGAGGGCACCCCTGGCGGGTGTCTCTGTGTAAGGACCAATTAGCGGAATAGGTTTTGTTGGTAGGTACCCTCGCAATGGGGCTGGCGTAAACCAGCCGGGTCCACTTAAGGAACACAGGGCCTATCCCCATTCTGGTCATAGTGGCATACAGCCAGTCCCACCTCACTGAATCAAAGGCTTTGGTGGCGTCAAGTGATGCCACTGCAAGTTTCTGCAGCCTTCCCTCAGTGCTATAGATAACATGATGCAGCCTGCGCAGGTTATCAGTGATGGAGCGCCCTGGGACATATCCCGTTTGGTCCTGATGGATCAGCAGAGGGATAGCTCTGCGCAGTCTATTCGCCAGCAGGGCGGTGAGGATCTTACAGTCAACATTAAGCATAGAGAGGGGCCTGTAAGATCCACAATCTGCCCCGTCCCTCCCCGGTTTAAGCAAGGGTATAATAACGGCCTCGTTCATGGAGTCCGGGAGGATGCCACACTCAAATGCCTCATTAAAGATCTGGGCCAATATTGGGGAAAGAGTTTCCTCACAGTATTCCCCCGGGAGCCCATCCGAACCCAGGGTCTTCCCAGCTGGTAGCGATCTGATTACCACCTTGGCCTCATCGGGGGTGACAGGCTCATCAAGGGTCTCAGCCAATTGCAAGACTAGTTTAGGTAGGACGATGGCGTCAAGGGCGTCCTCGATCCTGGTATCAGAGGGGGGCAGGGCTTCGGAGTACAGGTTACGATAGAAGTCAGTAAAGACCGTATTGATTTCTTGTTGGGTATGTACGGCCGTGCCGTCGGGGGTGAGTATATGGCAGATGGGTGGCCTGGGGGTTTCCCTTTTATAGAGCCATGCTAAGAGTTTCCCAGGCTTGTCTCCCAGGGCATGGATTCTTTCTGTGTGTTTGGCATAACTCAGTTTACCAAGGGATTCCCAATGAGTTAGGCAGGTTTGTCTACGTTCGGCCACTTTTTTAAGTGGTCAGGGGATGAGTCAGCCTTACCTTCGAGCGTACTCAGGTCCCTTTCTGCGCGCTCAAGCGAGGATGTAAGAGATCTCTGGGCTCCCCCAACCGCTGCAATCATCTCGCCCCTCATGACCACCTTATATGCTTCCCACGTTGTGCTCAAGTGTCTAACGTTATGCAGATTATTTTGCCAATATTCTTCAGTGCTATCTTTAATGCGTTCCTTGAATGCAGTGTCAAGTAGGGCCTCGGACCTCAGCTTCCATGTGGGTATGCGGGGTATGGGCGGAAACACCTCCCAGGCTACCAGAAGGGGAGAGTGATCTGACAGCACCCTAGGCAGGTAGCGCGCATCAACAAATATGGACTGTTGCGTTAGGCTGAGAAAGATGTAATCCAGCCTGGTGTGTACGGCGTGGGGTGGGGAGTAGAAGGAGTACTCCCGCTGCTCAGGGTGCTGGACCCTCCATAGATCACTGAGTTGCAACTGTTGGATTAGTTTTGAAAGTATTTTGGCTGGGGGGGAGGGTCGGTCATGTTTATTATCAGGTCTGTCAAGTAGAGGATCAAGGGTGCAGTTGTGGTCACCCCCCATATCATAATTCTGTCTGCATATGGGCTGAGTCGCGCATGAAGGGAATGGAAGAAGGCAGTCGCGTCATAATTAAGTGCGTAAGTACTGACCAAGCAAACCTCTTTGCCCTCTATGGAGCCGCACACCACCACCATCCTACCCTCGTTGTCTGTTTTAGTGCTAGTGAGTTGGAAAGGAACAGTCGGGGCAATCCAAATCAGAACCCCCCTGGCGTAGGAGGAGTAAGTCGAACCTATTAGGGTACCCCGCAAAGTTTTTGCCAGGGCTTCCAGTTTCTTGGGTATTAAGTAAGTTTCCTGCAGCATGGCGATTCCGACCCTGCATCTTTTCAGGTAAGTATGGACCCGTCGTTGTTTAACAAAGCTGTTCAGGCCCTTGACGTTCCAGGTAACGACCCTTATTGTGTCAGCCATAGGGGTGGTGTGGTTTATTGTTTGTAGCGGGTGGAGCTCGGGATATAGGAGGTGCTGCGTTGCATGTGAATTGTTCCCGTGGTCTCGATGTGTCCCGTGCATGTCCCCAACTCGTGCAAAAACGTGTACAAAAACTCCCGTATTCCCACCCTCCCTACTTAACTGTGAAAAAAACTCCAAACAGAACTGGCCCAGCGAGGTTGCCCTCGTTATGACTGTCCCGTTTCTGCTCCGTTGGACCGTGCATCAGTCTCCAGGTGCCCTACAGGCGGGTATATGTACCCAAAAAAGAGGGAAAACAATCAGGGGGTAGAGTGAACAAGGACTCCGGGTCTCCGCGGGGAGGATCCATTCAGCTGTGTAATGGTTCAAGCAAATATAGGTCCCCCCTGAATGACAGGAGGATCGTTATCTCGGTTTCCGTTTCCTTTCCTCAATATCAGGGATCTGTAATCCGTCCATCCAGTCCCTGGCCTGGGCCGGGGTGTCGAATAAGTGCGCCTTGCTGTAGGCAGTACTTTAAGTCTGGAAGGATACAGTAGCATATAACGAGCCCGGCGGCTTTCAATCTGGTCTTGGTGTGTATGAACTGCGCTCTGTTCATTTGAACCTGAAAGGTATAATCAGGGTATATGGCGATTTTTGCAGAGTCCCGATGGATTTGGCCGCCAGCTCGGGAAAAGGCCAGAATGACCTCACGGTCCCTGTAGTTGAGAACTCTCGCTATCACCGGCCTGGGTGGGGCCCCTGGCGGTGGTTTCTTGGCCAGGGATCTGTGGGCCCTCTCGATGGTAAAGCCCTGGGAGAGTTTGCCAGCTCCTACCTCTTGTAGCAGGAGGTTCTCTATGAAGTTAGTGCGGTCAGAGCCTTCGGAACCCTCTGGCAAACCGAGAAGGCGTATATTGTTCCGGCAAGCCCTTCCTTCTGCCTCCTCGGCTCTGTCCTCCAAGTTTTTGACCCTTTGCTGAAGCTCGTCGACGTCTCGAAGAAGGTGAGTTTTGGATTCAGTGTTTTCCCGGACTTGTGTTTCAAGCGCCTCAGTCCTGCCAGCCAGGGAGCAGACATCTTGGTGCAGGAGGCTCAGGTCTGTGGTAACGGCATCTATTTTGTTTTCCATTGTTGCCTGGAATAGCTTTATGGCTTCGAGTATCTGGGTGTTGCTAGGCTCTGAAGCCGCGGGTGCCGTGGGGTTAGATTGAGCGTCTGGTGCTTTGTTTGTGCCCTCAGGATTCGGGGATTCACAGGCAGCGAAGGTGTCCATCGTGGTCTGGCGCTGCTGCTTGGGCCTGCTGTTCCTGCTGGACATGTCGTCAACACAGGGCCTTCCTGCACCAAAAATGCCGGGGGTGCAATCGAGAGGCCGCTAGGTCTCGTTCCCGTTGCAGGGCGATGTTAAGAAGCAGCGGGGTAGCAGGCCGATTTCGGGAAACAAAAAGAAATCTCGGATCAGGCAGGCACGATCGGCTCCCTCCGCTGTCGGCTGTGAAGTGATGGGTGCCCTAGGAGTGGGCCTCGCGGTCCACCGGAGAGTCAGTCTGCAGGCGGGGTCAGGTGTTTTCGCCCACACCTCCCCCCTGTGAAGGATCAGCAGGCGGGGGGGAGGAAGACGGTGGGGGTCACAACACCTCGAGGAGGACAGCCCAAGTTCAGGCGCAGGGGGGTAGAATAGGCCCCCCTCACCCTGCCTCCAATGTAGGTGTCCGGGGTGGTCCTCCGCCGCCCCCGCTTACCTTTGTGGTACCGGTCGGCCACTGCTCACGCCAGGTGCCCCATCGACTGTCCAGGGCACACCCAAGCCTGGTCACGTGCCGTGGGCAAGGCGCGGTCCGATCAGGGCGTCCGGATCGGTCCTCTCGATCGATGAGTGTAGCTGTTCGGTCCCCTCTTCCGGGTCCAGCGCAAGTCGGCAACTCAGGATCCTCTCCTCCTGCCGGCGGGCAGTTTCGCCAGCGATGTTAGTGCGTTCCGGCCTTTCAAGGGATCAGGGCGTGGGAGATGCCATTTTGAATCCGCTCGGGGACCCTCTTCGCTCGCCGGATAAAGGTGTTAGCCGTCACTGCTTTGATTGGGAGACGGTGCAAAAGTTGCCGAGGTGGTTCTACGGTGGATGGTGCAACTTGTAGGGTAGCCCTTTAAAGTCACTTAAAGACAGCTTATCATGGAACATCAGCGCGTAGCTCTCAGGAGACATGTCCGCTCTACATGGCGGTTAGCCACGCCCCCCTATTATTATGGTCTTATTGTTGTTGTGTTAACTTTGATGTAGCCTGAATCCAAATAAAATGTACACACTGAACTGAACATCACCCCTTTGGACACCTCTCCTTTTCAGATTACTTGGTTCCCCCCTCTTCCCCCCATATATTGACCTCCTAGACCCCTGTGCCCACCTCCCTCTTCATAAGTAAAGATCTTACCCCCTTCTTCTTCACCCCTTCAGACAAGTCACCACCTCTGCTGATGATTGAAATGACTTCTCACCCTACCTCTTGACCATTTTCACAACAGGCTCCAGTGTTGTTCACTCCCTTGTTGGCTCCACTGATACTCCAGTCTTTCTTCTCAAGGTTTATCTTGTCTGTACTTCCCTCCTTACTACTTTCCTGTGCTTGTTCCAGTGTATCATCTCCAATCTCTTGTCTCCCCCTCCCTCCTGCTGGCTTTCTTCACTTTCTTTGACCATCACTCTCCACCGACCTGCCTCCATCTCCAACCCCACTTGCTTCTTCCTCCAGTCTCCCGCTTCCCAATTTCATCTTCCTGTTTCCAGTCTTCCCAGTATCCTGCATCTCCCCTCTAGCTTCATGTTGCCCAATTTAACTCCAGCTCTATCCACCATCTGTCTCCAACTGAACCCCTAACTCTCACGTCTCACCTCTCTGTCTCCTTTGATGGGCGTATATGCCCTGTTAATCATTCCCCTTGGGCAAATCTCTGCTACAGTACATATAGCTGTTCTGTGTTATGGCCACATATTAGGTGCTCAAGTATGTGGATATCCATTCCAGGTGTGTACACTGTGAATGTGGAGTGTTTCTCGTTGTGTGGACCAGGGCTCTAAAAGCCTGGTCTAACATTTTGGATGGACACAACTCACTTTGCTGTGCATGCATGGGAGTGCCGGAATACAGCAGAGTTTAGCCTCTGCCCTGCTCCATCCTATGCTCTATCTGTGTAAGTGGTTAGAACGCATCCTTCTACCCTCGGTGACCCAGTAACAAGATCTAGAGTGAGTTTACTACTTAGTGTAAAGTCTCTTATACTGTCAGTGGATCCCATTAAAGGGCCAGCATCTGGAGTGTGTTCATAGTGGATAACACTGCAGAACTGTGGGGAAAATGTGGGATTGGCCAAGAGACCCTCCCCATACCACCTTCATTCATCATTAGTTAGTTTACACAGTCCCCATACCTTGTTGGTCATCCTTAACCTTCACTATTGCCAGGCAGGAGACGTTCTAACACAAGTAATTGACTTTTTGGAATAATTACACTGAGCTCCATTTTCCATAATGTTGACTTCATGCAATTATAGATGAGAGACCAAAATCGCATGGATTTAAAAAACAGAACTTTTAACTATGTTTGCCTTCTGTCACTGGGGTATGTTGTGAAGGTGTACTGCTGCAATTGGAAAACCTGGAGGAGGGAAATACAGGTGCACATGTGAGATCTCTGCAGGATGCAAGCCACTTTCAGGGATTCATGTGGAGAAATGTAGCTTCTTAAACAAGAATATTTCAGAGCCAAGGAACGATCAAATGGATGCACAGCAGCACACATCACACTTTTTTTAAAATATAATTTCCATATGCCTTTCTCTTTTATTATGCAATGTCCTTGGAGCAAGGGGACTTTATCAGCGAGAACACTTTATCAGGTTTGGTCACACGCTTTCAAAATCCTTCTGCATGGGGTACTGAAAAAGTAGCAACACCATTACTTCTTCTGAGACAAAATGTCCAAAGCCATCAAGAACTTGTAAGAAAAAACACCAGTGCAACATACACGAATCAAACACAGTGGGATACTTTGTTAACGGACTACTTGTTCCCAAAGGTTGTTATTATGTGTACCAAATGTGTCATGTTCATAATTATTTGTTTTTAGACCAAACTGCACAAAATATAGATACCAATGACTGCCCATGTTTAAGGAATGCCATTATCATGTTTAGTAAAGTCCTTATCTTGTATGTCTGTGTTCCTTTACTAAATACAAAGCCAATTCCCTGATTTTATTATGGGGCCATGAGCGTTGACAGTTTGGATCCACACCTTATGCTGCATCATTCATCAAAAGCTGGTGGCAACATCTGTTGTGCCATGATATTTGGGAGTGCCATCTCTGTACCTCGATGCTATTAATGTCCTGCTACATTTGAATCATTGTTGATTCCAAGCTCAGTGCTGTTTTTTCTAATGCTGATTGACCACACAGTAATTCCATCAGCGGTACATCATCAAAATCCTCCAAAGATCCCCATGGAGTGCTATGGACTCCAAAAATGGGGACGAACCAACACATGTAATCCCTTGTTAACTCCATCGGCACAAGTGGTGGTAGCGGCAATGAAGTTTGGTGGAAATGTAATCAATTTACTGCCAAATTATTGCCAATCCCGTCATAAGGCCTTTAGTCTTTCCTCATCTGCAATGGCTTGGCAGGATGAAAAGATTCTAACCTTGCCAACATCTTTATGCCTAAAGTCAACCTTCTTTAGTTTCACTGCTCACCCAGTTCACCCTCAGTTCCTGTAAATGCTATATCTTCAGTCGTTTTGTCTTTCTTTCCTCTCACCAAGTCTGAGGTCACTACTTACCTTGCTCAAGATAATTCCCCAGGATCTCATTTTGACCCTCTGCTTTGATACCTAAGATCTATCCTCTATTTCATCCCTATCTACCCCTGTTGTTTAACACATCCTTAACTTCTGCAACATTTCCAACAGCATTCAAACATGCCCCCATTATCCCAATTCTGATAAAGCCAACTTTTGACCCCTCACTTTCCTCTAACTACCGTCCTGTCTCTCTACTCCCATTTCTATCTAAGTTTCTTGAGTGTATTGCTTGCATTCAAGCATCTGCTCACTTCAATCGTTCCTCTCATTTGCCTGCCTTTCAATCTGGTTTCATCCACATCACATAACAGAGACAGCCCCCCCCCACATATGGCACTAATTCCTTACTATTCTCTTGCTACGCTAAACAGTCTTCCCTCTTTATCTTGCTTGATCTGTCTGCACCATTTGATATTGTAGACCATTCTGTTTTTCTCTCCACTCTATTTCACTTGGGTTTCCACTATTCTGTTCTTGACTAGTTTAATTCCCACCTCTTTAACTGCACTACTCATTCTCTTGGGCCAACTCTACTTCTTCTATCTTACCCCTTCAGTACAGTGTACCTCAGGGTTCTGTATTTGGCACCCTTCTATTCTCTCTGTACCCATCCAACTGTCCTCTATAATCACGTCTTTCGAGCTCTCTCACAATTTCTATGCCGATGACATACACATTTTCTTTTCTTTGTCCTTCCTAACTGACTCCCTTCTTATTTTCTCTTTCACCTGTCTGCTAACCTTCCAACACTGGATTCCAGCTATCTTCACCTAAATGCTACCATAACAGAAGTCCTACTTCCTCTATTACACCCCTTATTCCTCCCCGGTCGACAACTTTTCCTCCTGCTAATTTACCCTTATCTCCGTCTCCTAGAAATCTTGGCATTCTTTTCAATTCCTCTCTCTTTTGCTGCTCATATCTTTGTCATCTCCTGCACTTGTTTCTACCAACAGGATAAGATTAGGAAAGCACACCCTTATCTCTCCTTTCATGTGACCAAGCTCTTGATTACTTCTCTTGTTTTCTCCAGGCTAGATTACTGCTCCTGGGTCTTCCCGTTTAACCAGCTTTCTCCCTTACAGTCCATCTACAAATCATATGTTCATCTTTTTCTTGGATTACCTCATCATCATTCTATTTCCTTTACCCTTTCATCACTTCTTTGGCTTCCATTTGAATCCCGCCTCGTCTTTCATTTCTTTTGTATTATATTCAAAGCAATACACGCTCTGCATTCGCCCTATCTCTCTGCTTGTGTTCCTTTTTACTCCCACTCTCATGAACTCTGCTATCAATCTCAGTTCCTTCTTTTAGTTCCTTGTCCCCCTCTGTGCACTTTCCCGCCAGCGGTCCTTCTCACGTCTTGCTCCAAGGCACTGGGACATCCTAGTGCTATCTATTAGGTCTCTCTCATCAGGAATCATCTGAAAGACTATTTTCTTTCTATTTCTACTACTTAACCCTATTGGTTACCCTACGTAAAAGCAATTTGGCGTATAGCACCATCGAAATAAAATAAAACACAAAATACAAAGGTGATGGTGTTGTGGGTTGTCCAGAGCAGTGCTTGTGGTTAGGAGCAATTTAAAACCTTCCAATCGACACCTTTTAGTTTTGCTTAGGTCACCCCGAGTGGAATGGGTATGCCTAGACATAGTCACATGTCAATTGGGCCTACAGACTTTACAATTTACTGATGACTCCATTTGAAGCTGAAACATGTCTGGGTTTGTGCAGAAGGAATATGACCTTGCAGTTCTTGCTGGGCTGCCTCTTTGGGGGTGACAACGTTTGATTTGCATATGGTCAATCAGTTGATAGTGCCCACAATTGTGGCATTATCAGGGGGGTAGGATATCTTTGAAACACAGAGGGATATATATATATATCATGCTTTTTACCAAGTGTTGTTGTGATATGAAGGCAACGGCATAAGGAACTCTGGTCGATTTATAAGTATAGAAGTATAGAACATTCAGAATAAACAGCTTTTGCAGGCTCTAGGGTAATTTAAGGGTTGCATGGCTATGGTGAAAATGTATGTTGTGAAACATTGGGTGAATGTATTGGGATAGAGGGACAATGCAGCATTGGGGATGATGCTCCACCCCAACAGAATAGGCCCTATGTTATATGTGAATCTAATGGGTAAAAGCGAGCTGATACAAACCCTGAAATGTTCACTAACAAAATGGGTAAATAAATGAGCTATGACTGTGAGGAATTTTACCATCCACACAGAGAGTGTGAGCTCACCTGGGCTTTTTTGATAATGTAAATCAATGATTGATTGATTGATTGATATTTTATTTCTATTGCGCTCGTACACAAGTGTTTCAGAGCGCGACAAGGCAAGGGAGGGGAACAGGGGAGAACAAAACAGCGATCTTACTAGGCCCAGTGACATTGAGAACGCTCAAGTGCATGGGAGAGGGGGGAGGGAAAAAGTGCATGGAAGGGGGGAGAGGTGGAAAGTGCGAAGCAGAGGAGAAACAGATAAATAACAATAAATAAATAATAAAGGCAACAAACAGTGGTAATGCAGCCAGCAATTTGCAAGTGCTAGGTTTAAGGCAGCAGACAGGGTAGGTCCGATAAGTGCAGGAAGAAAAAGGGGGGGTGGGGGCTGTATGGGTACAGATACAGACCTCAGTGCAAGGGGTGGCCCGGAGGCAGTGCGAGAGGGTGACAGGATGATCAGGTACCTGGGCCCAAAAGACAGATGGTGGCCAGGTGCACGGTGCCACGAGGGAACATATCAGCAGTGGAGGGGGAGAGCAAAGGCAGAAGAAAAGAGGAAGGTCTTGAGGTGATTCCGGAACCGAGATGGTTCTCCTCAAGTTTTAGAGTGGCAGGGAGGCTGTTCCAGAGGGAGGCCCCAGCTGAAGACAGAGATCTACCCCCAGCTCGTTTCTTAGAAAAACGACTGACCCTGAGTGAGTTGGAGGTAGAGGAGCGAAGAGCTCGAGAGGGGAGGTATTTGCGGAGGGATAGCTGAAGGTATTTTGGACCCAGGGCCCAGAAAGCCTTGTGGACAATGGAGAGGGTTTTGAATGTAATCCTTGCATCCACTGGGAGCCAGTGAAGAGATTTCAGAGCTGAAGAGATACGATCCCAGGGCTTGAGGCCAAGGACAAGTCTCACAGTCCTGTTCTGGATTAGTTGCAGAGGGCGGAGAGTAGAGGCAGGTAGATTTAGAAAGAGGCTGTTACAATAGTCCAAGCTAGAGAGAACCATGAGCTTCTGGGGGAAGGAGAGGAAAGGCAGAGTACCTCTGAGGAGGTGCAGTCGGAAATGTGACTTTTTAGAGACCTCAGAGATGTGGGCGGAGAAAGAAACGGTGGAGTCAAAGATGACCCCGAGGTTCTTAGCCTCACAGGTGGGGGTAGGAGGAGGGCCAAGGGAGGCCGGCCAGAGAGTGAGGAGAAAGGATGGTGGAGGTGTGCCGATGAGGAGGATCTCCGTCTTGCTGGCATTCAGACAAAGATCATTGGCGGCACACCAATCTTGAATGGCAGTTAGGCAATCAGAGATGAGAGAGGGAGAGGAGGTGGCAGAGGGCAGTCTGAAAATGAGTTGAGTGTCGTCAGCGTAGCACTGGAAATTTGAGCAGAAAATGGCAATCCAGTGGGCGAGAGTTGCCAGGTATTGGTTGAAAAGCCAGGGCAAGAGGTTAGACCCCTGGGGAACACCACAGGTAGAGAGGAAGATAGATGAAAGGAAGGACCCAAGTTGGACCTGGGAGGGTCAATCTGAGAGGAAAGAGGTCAGCCAGGCCAGAGCCTGATCGGTGATACCCAAGTTTTCACGGAGACAGTTGAGCAGGATGGTATGGTTGACCGCGTCGAAGGCAGAAGAGAGATCGAGGAGGATGAGGACAGAGGGAATGTTAGAGTCAAGGTTGGTGAGCAGATCTTCACGGATGTTTAGGAGAGCAGTTTCCATGCTTCTGGCAGCTCTGAAGCCAGACTGGTGGTCATGGAGACAGCCAACAGAATTGGAATGAAGGTTAAGCTGAGAGATGGCCAACTTTTCCAGGAGTTTGCCAAGAAAGGGAGTAATGGAAATTGGGCGATAGTTAGTTGGACAGACTATCAGCTGTGGGTTTCTTGAGAAGAGGATGCACAAAGGAGTGCTTCAGAGGGGAGGTGAAGGATCCAGAGGCAAAGGAGTGGTTTTTTCAAAAATCAGCAAGGGCCAGAGCGAGGGTGTCAATTTGGTCCTTGATGGTTTTAGGGGAACAGGGAATCACAACACCATTGGGGTGCATTCAGGCCCCCTTCTTCTGTAGGGTTGTACAGGCATCCATGTATATAAGGGAGATTGTTGTGTGTCACTGCATTGACAGCCTTTCGGTAGTCTCTGTGGGAGTGCACCCACTCCTGTATGTCCTTGAGCAAGAGTGGATCGTGGGGAGACATAAATGACCCGACTAGCTGGCTAGAGAATGTCATCGACTGGTTTGTGGCAAGTTTTCGGTGTGTCTGGACAAAGCATCTTCTTTGTTGTGTTCGACACCAGCCCAAAAGGTGACAAGAAAGTCAAATAGGGTGAAAAACAGGTGCCAACGGGCTTAACTGACAGTGTTACATTTCATGGTCGCTAGAGGCTGGAGGTTACAGTGGTCAGTATAAAATCTTACTGGATAATTAGCACCCATGAGTTGGTGACGCCATTCTTTAAAGGCAGCCTTAATTGCAAGGAGTTCTCTTTCAAGGACAGAATAGTACTGTTCTGTCGGATTATGTTTTTTGGAGAACAAGGCTACTGGGTGTAACCGAGTCATGGATGGACACCTTTTATATAACCCCCAGTGCTATAGCAGAGGCATCTGTTTCTACGATAAATGGCCTCTGAAGATTGGGATGTTGTAAAATGGGAGAAGTAGTAAATGCTTTATTGAATGTGTCAAAGGCCTCTTGGATTTCTGTGGTCCACACAGAAGGAATTGAAGGGTGGGTCACCTATACCAAAGGATCAGCTATAGATGAAAAAGAGTGGATAAAGAGCCTATAGAAATTTGCAAATCCCAGAAAGGGTTGTAGGTTATTGACAGTTTTGGATGAAGGCCACTGGAGTCCTGCTGAAACCTTGGCCACACTCATTTGCACGTCATGGGGTTTCAGCATAAAGCCCAAGAACTCTACCTAAAACATGTGAAATGTAAATTTCTCAGGTTTAATAAATAAGGATTGTTCCCACAGACACTGTAACATTGCCCAGAGATGCTTCACATGTTGCTCCTATGACTCAGAACAGATAGACACACAACTAAATATCTGTCTATCATAGCACGGAATATATCATTCGTGAACCGTTGGAAGGTCGCAGGGGCATTACATAAGCCGAACGGCATAACTGTGTAGTCAAAAAGTCTGTATTTGCTTTTGAATGCCGTCTTCCACTCATCCCCCTCTCTCATCCTGACCAGATTGCCTGCACCCTTAATATCTAATGTGGTGTATGCAAATGCTTTTTGTAACTGGTCAAGAAGTACTGAAAGGAGGGGTAGAGGGTAACTGTCTTTTACTGTGATGGAAGTAAGACCCGTATAGTCAATACAAGGCAATGTAGTCAATGTTGCAGCTGGGGAACATGATTGCTGGATAAGGCCCTTCTTCTAGGTGTCTGGCAAGTACTCCTATGTGACTCTGTCCTCTTTCTGAGTGTGCGAGTAAACACGTCCATCAGGGATATGTGCTCCTGCTACAAAGTCTATTGGATAGTCATACTGTCGATGGGGAGGCAATCGATCAGCCTGTTTTTTTTTTCATCAAACATGTCAGCATAGTCTTGATATTAAAATTGCAATACAGGATTGACAGTTGTTACTACTGCATCCGATAGTGTGTAACCCAGCCAATAGAGCCATACAAGGAGAGTCAGACAGCAAGGAGGTATAAAAACATGAATTTCTGCCATTACCTGAGGAGAACCTGACAGTTTTTTCCACCCAGTCAATCACAGGGTTATATTTTCTCAACCAAGCTATACCCAGAATGACCCCAAATTGTCGAGCTCTGATAAGGTCAACCCTATGTAATCTTAGTGTCCATGGGACGTAATCATAGTGCGTTCTTTGGTTCTGACTGTAACTAGGCCTGATGTTAACATGGACCCATCAACTGCCTGGACAAGCTCTGGATGAGCCTTGTGAATGATGGCTAATTCCAAATGATTAGCGTACCCAACATCCATAAAATTACCGGAGACCCTCGAGTCTATCATGGCAGTTGTGGTGATAGGCACTTGGTTCCAGACATAGAAATCCATGGATATCTGAGTATGTTGGGAAACTGATAGGCCCTCTAGGGGGGGTACTCATCCAATGGGCCTTTACTATGGATGAGTGGTGGCATTTCCCGATGTTTTAATGGGTGTCTTGGGGCATTGTCTAATGTAATGGCCTGCTTGACCACAATAAAAGCAGAGATTGGAAACACATCTTCTCTCTCTTCTTTGGTCAATGGACCCCTGACAACCCAGATTTTCATAGGTTCAGGCTAATTTCATATACTAGCCCTGGGGCCCTCTACTTATTTTTTTTAATAAACTTTATTTTCTATTTTCTTCTCAAGAGCCTAGGTTACAAGCATGCTTAAGAAAACCAGTATAGTATCCCAAGCATTCTTCTTATTGTCAGTGTTCATTTCTTTCATACATGAGTTCTTGAATATAACAATTAAAAAGTTAATTCCCCCCTTACTTTTCCATTATTCCTTTTTTTTTAAACCGCTTCACTCTCCCAAACCCCCACACCACTATGGCCATCTCTACAGAGTTCTTAAGTCCTTTGGTTCCTACTTCTGATTTTCTCATTGTGCTGTCTCTCTCCCTCTCTTTCCCTGTTCTGGGTTGTTTGGTGATCGATATATTTCTGAGGGTCCGTGGTTTAAAGAAATGGGCTTCCCTGTCTCCGACAAAGTCTCTAAAAGGGGACCATATGGACAAGTATCTCTGGTATGTCCCTGTTCTTATTGAGAACACAAGAGAGGGGGGAGTTTCCCGTTGGCAGTGGTGGAATAGGACTACAACTAGACAAGAACAATGGGGTCCACACTGCTATAAAGTCAATTTGCAAAAATGGTTTTGGTGGTGATTTAATTAATAAGTGTATCAAACCCGATATCACTGAACCAACAAATTAGGGCTACAGCAAACTTTGAAAGCAATCAGGATAGTCTCATGGTACGAAAGAAGAACTTTATTTTTCAAAGAGCATCATGGTGAATGAATAAAATAAAACAGTCTAGTAAATAATTAAATAAACAAGTCTAAGGTTAAACAATAAACAGAAACTCAAAAACAATAGATTTGAACAGTCACTTTGCTCTTGAAAATCAAGTAAAAAACTGAAAAAATAAATTAACTGTCCGTATCTAACTTGAGTGTAATAACAAACAATATAAACTGAAGAGAAGTGCCAACTCCAGGTATTGGGCCTCATTCCGAGGTTGGAGGTAAGGTACAAACCATGCCGGTAATGATTTACCGGCATGGATTTCCCCTCCATGCCATTCCGACCCTTCAGACCGTAAATTACTGCACCGTAAACAACAATGCCGTAATTTACGGTCTTGGGTCGCGCGCGCACACCACCATGGCGTAATTAACGCCATGGCGTAAACCGGAGCTGATCGCAAGTAAGGAGCACACGTAAATAACGGTCTCCTTAAGGCCGTAAAGTACCTTACCGGCATGGAGTACATACAGGCATCTCAGAGAAGGAGTTAAGAACACAGAGCAGTGGTTTCCACAGCCACAGGTGCACACAATCAGCACAGGTGTAGCCAATGGAGTCTGGAAAAGCACAAAATGAGCATACCCACACACCACACCCTCTCCCACACCAAGATGATACCATTAGTAGTGGCACAACTGGAGCAGGAGGCCTTGCTTGCAAGGCAGTAACAACAACAACCACAGCCCCAACCACAGAGGACGCACAGGAGGAGACGGAGGGTGAGACAGGCCCAGCATGCACCACCAGTGCATCCACCGTTACCACTCCGGCAGCCCCCAATCCCTCGCATCTGAGCCACCTCCTTCAACCTAACACCACATCAGATCCACACCCTGTACCGGCTTGACCATGACACCATCACCACCATAGTGGACCTGATACATGACGACATAGTGAGTTTCATTGAATAAAGCTCTGCCATCCCCCCTCCACTGAAGGTAGTGACTGTGCTCCAGTTCCTTGCCACAGGCACCTACCAGCACACAGTGGGGCACATGCATGATATATCACAACCCTTATTTACCCGGATACTGAACCAAGAGCTGGATGCCCTCCTCAAGCACACAAGGTACTACATATACCTACCACGGACTCCCCAGGAAGCAAATGTTGCCTTCCATGCACTGTGAGACATCAAATGACACCTGCGCAATGATCAATGTCCACTCCGTTTTACATTATGAACAACCAGTGTATTGAATAATTGACATGAAACGTGTACAACAAAACCTCCACCACCCTCCCCCTCCCCCCAACTCCCAAACACACCCTCACTCCCCTCCCCCTCCCCCCAACTCCCAAACACACCCTCATTCCCCTCCCCCTCACCCACAACAACCCCAGAATAGTGCCATAAGGCCAACATAGGCCACATGTGTGTGCCAGCATGTTCAAGGCGTGCCCCAGAGCCAGGGGGATCCATGTTGGGCCGGCGCAATGTACGCATTGAGCGTCGGAGCGGGCTGGTCTGGGTGGAGGAGCACTGTGACGGTGCGTCCTCCCGCTGGGGCTGTCGTGTGGGAGGTGCAGCCTCCAGGGCATCCGCGATGCGTCCCAGGACCGCACACAACCTATTGCTGCTGTCAGTGACCGCCTGACGCATCTGCCTTAGCTCATCCACCCACTCCACCCTGCCCTGGCGGGTGTCCTCCATGAAGGCATTGATGAGGTCCGTCAGCTGATGTGCACGTGGTTCATCAATGTATGTAGGTACATTCCTGGCGGGTCTTGGGCCTACCTGCCCTGGCATGGACTCAACTTGTGGAATAGGTCCAGGATCTGCCGGAGCACTACGTCCAGGTGTTTCCTGCTCCACAGAGTCACTGCTTGATGGCAGGGGGACATTGGTGGGCTCTGGGGTGTGGACTGTGGGGTAAAAGTCCTCCTCAGTGGCACCACAGATCGATAAGGGGCTGTCCACATTCTCCTGGGTGGCCGTAGCTGCCAACTCCCCAGCAATGCTTGATTCGGCCGACCTTGGGGTGTCTAATGTGGCAGGTGCCGAGGCAGGGAGGGATTGTGGTGGTGCCGCCTCCACTGGCGTTTGTGGTGCCTGGGTGGTTTTCTTATTCCGTGCGGGAATACTCCGGGACCGGCCTCTGCACGTGGAGGTGGATGGACGGGTCGTCTGGGTATCCCCGCTGTCATGATGGGTGCCTGTGGGGGTAGAGGAGAGGGACAACATGAGTGATTGTATGATGCGCTAATTGCATAGATCGCTGCATTAACATTTCTGTAATTTGGGGTTTGTGGCCCTATGGGCGTTGCAACAGTACTAGTACATATGAATGTGAATTGAATGTACGCATGTGTGCGCATGTGTCGGAGTGACTCATCCTGCCATAGTAATGTGCAGTCTGGCACTCACACTGCCGAACCTGATGCACAATGTGCATGATGGAATGTGCAAGTTACTGCACTATGGCTGATGTGTGTTATGTACTTGCAGTTGGCCCTTGATTGCGTTGCAGTTGACTCTGCATTAGTTGGATGGGGGGGTGGCTACATGACAAGGTGCCTTTGGGGGAGTCTATATCATGCAATTGCCATTGGCAGTGTTGACTTTGGACACTCACCTCCATCGGCAGACAACGTTGCCCCGCAGTCCATTTCACCGATGCCCTCTATGCATTCCGTGCCAATCATTGCGGCGCATGTCTCCTCCCATGCCTCAAGTTGCACAGGGGAACTTGGGCCCCCTCCAGTCTGCATGGCCTGACTCCTGTTGGCAGTGAGGAGTCCCCGCACCCGCACCCGCAAGTCATCCCATCGCTTGCGGCAGTCCTTGGGGGTGCGAGGGGTGGAGCCTACAGCGCTCACCCTTTGGGCAGTTTCTGCCCACATGTCCTTTTTGCGGATGGTGGAGTCCCTCCGCATGTCTGGGCTGAACACCACGTCAGCGTGTTCTGCCAGGTGGTCCACCTTAACCTGGAGCTCATCAGGGCAGAATCGCTTCTTGCGGAGCCGGTCCGCAGACTACTTAGGTGCTTTAGGCATAGTTCCTGGGTTCCTGATGCTTTCCCCAACTTCGGATTGCTCCCGAGGGTGCTGCCTGATGAGGATGGCTATGGATTGTGTTTTTATAGATGGCCGCCGCGCTCCTTCCCGTTCCTGTGCGATGACGTAATTTCCGGTTCCGTTGTTTTGCGGTGACCGTAATTTACGGGATCCGTAAATTACGGTCCCCGTTATTTACTGTCGCTGCTGCTTCCATGGCGGTGTTGTAATGTACGTGTCGCAGCAGGCCGGTAGGGGTTTTTCGGGGGGTTTTGCGGCATGCCGCTAGGTACTTTTCCGGCATGGCGAAAAGCGCGTGTCCGCGAGGTCGGAATGGGATGCAATTAGCGGTCTGTAACCTTGACGGAGTCGTACTTTACGTCATGCCAGAAACGACCGGTACTTACCTCCAACCTCGGAATGAGGCCCATTGACTTGTATTCAGCCAACACTCTAATTATTAAGTTCATTATTTGTTTGCGAATTTTTCGGGTTGACAAAGTTTTCTTATTCTTTTAAAGTTTTCTTATTCTTTTAGTTGACAGGTCTGCCTGTTCTTATGGCAGTTATCTTCTCCATTGCCATTACTCTCCATATTTTCACCCATCACCATTGTGTTGTCGGGCCCTCTAGCGTTTTCCACCATTGTGCCAATGTCATTCGTGCTGCTGATAGTAAGTGTGTTATTAGAGTGGCCATATGTCCCGATGCTGCGTATAAACCCTTTGCCTCCGCTCCCAACAGGATCACCTTAGGTGAGAGTGGTAAGACTCTGCCAGTAATGTCTTTGATGTGTCCCAGTATCTCCTTCCAATAGGAAATTGCCTTGGGGCATGACCACCACGTGTGGAATAGATCTCCTCTCCCTCCACATTCTCTCCAGCAGTTTGGGGGATACTCTGGTTTTATTTTGTGTAATCTGTGGGGGGACATGTACCATCTGTAGCATAATTTATATGCAGCTTTTTTAATTGCTGTACATTTGGAGGATTTATGGGCTCTTGTCCATATCTGGTCCCACTCTCTTTCCGTTATTGACTCTTCTACATCTTTTTCCCAATTCTCTTCATATCTTACGTTGTCCGTTGGTTGTGCTCCATCGAGCAGTCTGTAGATTCTTGATATCCCCCTCCTTGGTTCCCCCTCTTGCATTGTTAGTTCCAAGCCTGTTGGGGCTCTTGTTCCCGCCCTTTTCACTGACGGGTGGGAGATCCAGTGTCGTACTTGCATGTATCTGAACCTTTCATTTTCCCCCAGATCAAATTTCTTTTTGCATTCTAAGAAAGGGATTGGGTCACGGGATTGGTACATGTCCTTCAGTGTCAGGGTGTCTGTGCCTTTCCATCCCTGTCAGGGTGTCTGTGCCTTTCCATCCCTCCGAGAATTTCTTCTTCAAGCCTGGGGTGAAGTCGATGTTATGTGCTATTGGGGATAGTGGGCCCAACCCTCGTTTGATCTTTTTCATTTGCATGGCTCTGTCCCAGTGACTCAGGGCTTTTTTAGTGGCTCCTAGTAATTTTCCTTAGACTTTGCGGGCCTTGGGGTTCAGTGCTAAGAGCGCTGTTATCGGGATCTGTGTGGATGGTTGTTCTATGCCTCTCCATCCTTTGGTGTCGGCTGGTTTAGCCCACTGGCGTATGGGGGCCAAGTGCGCTGCCATTATGTATCTGCCCAGATCTGGGACCCCCAGGTCTCCCAGGAGTGGGGGACGGGTTAGTATGCGTCTCTGTATTCCGGGTCTCTTTTTCGCCCATATGAAGCTATACACTGCGTTTTTGAAGTTCTCTGATTACCTGTGGTTGGATCTCAGCGGGTATTGAACTGGTCACGTATAGTAGGCGGGGGAGAAGGGTCATCCTTACCGCTGCTATTCTGGCAAACCACGATAGTTCCTGGTTATCCCATCTCTGCAGTTCCGCTTTTAGTTGTTTCCAAAGAGGGGGGATGTTTAACCTGTATAAGTCCTCGAATTTCCTTGCCAGGTGAACTCCAAAGTATTCTAGAGTGTTTTACTCCCATCTCAGGGGGAATCTCTGCTTCATGCTGTTTATTGTATTTGTGTCCTCCGTTATGTTTAGTGCCTTTGATTTATTGTAGTTTATTGTAAACCCGGATATAGTGTCAAATTCTTCCAGTGACTCTACGGCTCTCGGTACTGTATTCGTAGTGTCTCCCATATAGAGCATCACATCGTCAGCATATTATACTATTTTCTATGGGGTCTCCTTGATTTGCACTCCTTTTATATCGGGGTCTTCTCTGTACCACGCTGCTAGTGGTTCCATAGCCATTGCAAATATTTGTGGAGATAGGGGGCAGCCCTGGCGCGTACCCCTCCGTATTTCCACTTGTTTTGAGTCACAGGCGTTTATCAGAAATTATGTAGATGGGCGTTGAAAGTTTGCCAGGATCATCTTGCTGAATTGTGTCCTGCACCCGAATTTCTCCAGGACCATCCGCAGGTATTCCCAGTCCAAGCTGTCGAAAGCGTGTGTAGCGTCTAGGGCCGCTATCGCGAATTTCTGATTTGTGCGTCTCCCCAATTCGATTACACCTATGGCTCTTCTAACGTTATCTGGGGTGTGTCTTCCCCTGACAAAACCTGCTTGATCCTCGTGTGTGAAAACAGAAACAAAATATCGAGGCTGAGTACCCCAAAAGGAAATACACCGAACACGGGTTACAAAGGAACATACAAAGTACTTTATCCTCTACTGAATTCAATTACAAAAACAGTGCAAAGTCAGATAGCTATCGGCCCTCAGTACAACACAACGAACTCCAGCGTGGTTCAATGTGTTCAGTGAGAGACGCTGTACATTAGAATGCATTCACCTTTAATACATTTTGTGGGCACTATGTCCAGCCCCACTTTGGGTTAATATTCCACTTTATACATCACCAATTCTAGGGTTTGTTGCCGAATCCCAAATAACCGCATCTAACTGGTTTGTTTTATTACATGTAACAATAAGCGTATGCATTAACTGTGTATTCTAAAGTTTCGCATTGCAGGTCTTCTTAAACATAAATACAATGTAGTAAAACAGATGTTCTTTGTTCAATATGTAAATACATTATCATAATATATACTCGTGGATTGGTTACATTGCGTGAGTAGTCCTTTTACTTATAGGTCAATGTAGGACGAGGTCTCATTTCATGACCTCAACAAGTAGCCTGCAGGCAGATTACACATTAGGGATGTACAGAGGTCAAGACGGCCATGTTGTATTTTGCAATGACATCGTCCACCATTTTAGCTCACAGGGTGACTTTTCTACACAAATCCTAAAATGGCGACCTACATGGATTAAAGTTCAGGACCTTGCAAAACAGATTTCTCCCGCAAGCGACTTTCGAGTAGCTTGGCATAGGCCAATATTAAATGTATTTTCTACAATAGGAGGCACGATATACTTTCTATTCCGACACGTGAATGATGTCTGGGAGGACCTGCGATAGCCTATTCGCTAATATCTTTGCGTATAGTTTTGCGTTCGTGTTTAGGAGTGCTATCGGGTGGTAACTTGAGCATTTGGTGGGATCCTTGTTTGATTTCAGCACCAGGATTGTTGAGGATCTTGCCATATCTGGTGAGATCGAACCAGTGTCTCTGATTGTGTTGAAAAGTCAGGTGAGGGGCCCAGTATTTGTGTTCGAAATGTTTTGTAGTACGCATTTCCGAAGCCGTCTGGGCCTGGGGTGTTGTTCCTTGGTAATGAAGAGATAGCTTAATTGATTTCTTGGGCTGTGAATGGTCTCCCCAGGATTTCTGTGTCCTTGTCCAAGATTTGGGGTAGATGAGTAGCCAGTAGATAGGATGTTTGGTCTGTCGAATTTAGGTTTGCTCCCTTCTTCATGGAATCGGATCATTATCTCCAGTTTTTCTTCCTCTTTTTTGATCACATCCCCTTTTCCATTTCTTAGGGCAACTATACAATTCTGGGATTTCTGTTTGTTTAATTTGGCCGCTAAGAATTTATTTGCCTTTCCTCCGTGGACATAGTATGATTGCTTAGTGTTAAGCAACATCTGCACTGCCGTATCAGCGGTGTGACCTTCCAGTTGAGCACAGACTTTCTTTAGCTCTCGCCATGATTTCTGCATTTGTCGGGACTTGTGTTTTTTCTCTGCGTCTTTTAGAGCTAGTTCCATCCTCTGAGTTAGTATCGCTCATTCCCTACAGTATATCGCTGCCTGGGCCATGCATTCTCCCCTGATTATGGCCTTCCCCGCATCCCAGACTGTTTTCCAGTCAACCTCGCCATTGTCGTTCTCTTTAAAATAAGCGTTTATCAGTGGTCAAAGTGTATGAAAAAAAGTAGTGGAACTATGCTCCCTGCTGGCCTGCACCCACTACCCACAAACCCCATCACCATGTCCCCTCCCACACACAATACACACGCCAAAACACTTGCACCTGCTGTTTTAGGGAACGTTCAATGCAGTGCACTGAAAGTGCAAGTTTCAACTTCTTCCTCCACTTTTATTTTAAGACGAAACCATTCTGGAACGGTTTCTTTTTAAAATAAAAGTATAGGAGCTGAAAAAGGTAATTTAAAAAAGTAGAGGAGCACTGCACCCAACCTTTCCCGCTCACTTCGACCACTGGTATTTATAGTTTCTTCCATGTGTCCTCTAAGCACCAAGTCGTGCAGGATCAGGTCGTTGAGTCCCCACGGCGGGCGTTGTTTGCTTTTTTCTCTGTCTATTTCCAGGCTAACTAGTACTGGGGCGTGGTCTGTAATGTATTGTGTCCCGATTTCCACCTTTGTCACTTGGGGGATTAGAGTTGCTGAGTCCAGGATCATGTCTATCCTTGAGTACCCTCTGTGTACTGCAGAATAGTGAGTGTATTCTCTTGTGTCTCTTTGGAAGAAGCGCCAGGTCTCGATTACTTCTAGCTCTCTGAGGAACTTTCCCAATGCCTGTCTGTTTCTCTGTTCGGCTGCCCTAGGGGGCAGGGATTTGTCGAGGCTAGGGTCCATTATGCAGTTGAAGTCCCTTCCTATGATTGTCTGGCCTTCACACCAGCTCCCTATTTTCAGTAGGAGATCTGTGATGTTTCGATCTTGTCTGTTGTTAGGAGCATATATCGCCAGGAATATGTAGTTCTTCCCCTTGATCATTCCTTTGATTCACAGGTATCTCCGTTCAGTATCGCTAATCATTTGTTGTTCACAGAAGTTCAGTTCTTTAGCCAGCAGTATTGCAACCCCTTTTGATTTCGAGCCGCGGGAGGCAAAGTATTGTTGTGAGAATGCCTTGTTGCGCATCCTTTTTTCATCCGCTTTCAAGAGGTGGGTTTCTTGCAGGATCGCTACCTTTGCTGGCATCTTCTCGAGCCTGTTGAGAATCGTTCATCATTAACCAGGGGAGTTCAGTTGTTGTACATTTAGTGAGACAATCAGTGTATCTGCCATTATTGTATGCAATATGTTTGTTGCTTCTGTCTTTTAGTGTGTCTTGTTTTGGGCTAGTTTGAAGTGGCCCACCTGCTGTGGTCAGGTGTTTCCTCGGTTTCTCTTCCAGTCGCTTCTTTATTTAGTGTCTTCTTCAGGGTGTCTCGCTCGTGATATTTGAAGGGGCCTGCCAGTTTCTTTTCTCTGTTAGTCCTTCTTTTCTTTTCAGATGACCATTCCCATTGGTTGTTTTGGCTGCTGGGTGCGCTATTTTGTGGCTAGTTTCGGTTTGGCTTTGTTCTTCCTCATTTTGTAGTAATGAAAGGCCTTCCTCGCATGTACTGATCCTTCTTTGTTTCTCTTTCCAGAAGAAGGCTAGTCCAAAGGGGAATGTCCATCTATATGCGATTTGTTTGGCTTGTAGTGCTTTTGTGATCGGTTGCATAAGCTTTCTCTTATGTAGGGTGACTAACGCTAGGTCCTGGTATAGTTGGATCTGCCCTCCATTGATTGTTAGTTCTTTGTGGGTACGTGCGGCTCTCAAGATGTCTTCCTTCAGACTATAGGAGGTCATGGCGATGAGAACATCTCTAGGTCTCGCTCCTGGCTCATTCCTTTTGGGGTCTACTCAGTGAATTCTGTCAAATTCGAATCTCTCTGGGGGGGAGTCGTTCAGGATGCTTCTGAAGCAGTGTTTCATGGTGTCCCTTAGGTCTTTATCCTGGATCGTTTCTAGGAGGCCCTTAACCCGGATATTGGATCTTCGTGAGCGATTTTCCAAATCTTCGGTTTGGATCTCAAGATTATTTGTGGCCCTGGCAACTTGGTCTAGTAAGCCATTGTATTGCTTTGCCTTCTCTGCCATATGTGAGAGTCCATTTTCGAGTGTGTCCACTCTGCCTCCGAGTTCGTCTATTTCTTGTCGTACCTCTTTCAGGGATGTCTTCAGCTCTTCTTTCATCGTTTCTAGTTGGGTCTGGAACGAATTTGTTATCCTGGTTTCCATGCCCCTGAGACAGTCAAGTAGTTCTTGCTTATTTATAGCCATGTCGAAGTTGTTAGGCGTCGTTGGTTCTCCCTGGTTCCGGGGGGTACTGGGAGGCACTTTGTTGTGTTGTGTTCCAGCAGCTTTCTAGCAGCCGACTTTGATTTTTCGCCTGTGTTTTGGTTATCGGTGGGGGAGTTTTCCCTTTGTTCCGGGGCATCAGGTTCTCTCACCGTTGAGACTCCATGTCGGCCTCCTGACACTTGTTATCGTGGGTCTCTGCTGAGGGTGGATCTGTCCGATTGGGTTTCCCAGCGGTATTCTTTGTGATTGAGTATGATAGTGTCTCCAAACATTAAGTTGGGGCTGATTTGCGAGGTGTAGTGTTGGTAGAGGTAGAAATAGCTGCATTGGCCGAGTGAACTGTGTTCTCCCACATATGGGGGGGCCCCACAACCCCAGTCCCCCAATCTGGCCCCAGGGCACGATCAGGTATGGTCTGCAGAAATAGTGGGGTAGAGACAATCAGGCTTACATACAGTTACTGGACGCAGTGATGATGAAGGTGCAGTTGATGCACTTGCAGATTTGGCCCGACATGCAGCAGTGTAAAGGAGAGATGGATTTGTGACAGCCGGAGAGGCAGGGGGCCGCAGGCAGTGGGTTTTCAGAAACCTAGGTAGGGGCTCAGCCACCTCACCCAGGTCAGGATCACAGCAAACCAGAGTGGGGGTCCCAGGATTCCACCCCTGCGTCTAGCGGTTCCATGTAGTTAGTATGACTGTATTCCCTCTCGAGGTGCTGGGTTTAATTGGCAAGATGCTATGCAAATGGTGGTAGAATTGGCTGCATTAGCTAGATCAAACAGGACCTGCCTTGGTCGAGTGTCTTGTGGCCCCCCACGTATCGGGGAACGAATGGAGGGCTCTCACTTCCAAGACGTTGGTCAGGAGTCCGGCCCTGCGGACGTCCCGCATCCAATGTTCGTTGCAGCTGTGTGGCGAGTAATCCAACTAAGCCACGGGAATAGGAGGCAGTGGCAGCAGTCGTAGTGCTGGAGGATTTTTACTGGTGCACTGGATGTATTGATGGTGACCTAATGTTGAGGGCCCCTAAGGCTGTGCAGGCAGTCCGCCTGATCTTTAGCACTGTTGATTTTCTCTGGGCGATCAGTAGTCCGCCATATGACCAGACTAGGTGGGCAGTGGTGGGGGCAAGCCCACTACTCCTGCGCCACAGCTATGGTGTTTGTGAAGTAGCTGTATTGCGGATGTTGACACAAAGGTGGGATTCCTGGGTGCGGTCCCCGATGAGAGAGGAGCGTGGTGCGAACCAGCCCCTCAACCCTTCCAGTTTTTCAGTGCGGCGGGCTGCATATATTTGGGGGGCTAGGGCTGAGGGTGTGATGCCTGTTCTATCTTCAGTAAGCAAAACAAACTGGAAAGCTCTTTAAGCGTGTTGAGCGTTGATGTAGTTAAGAGTATGGGAGAGGATCAAAGCGTGGCACGGGCAGAGTTTGCTCCATTGTTTGGAGTGTTTCTAATATTGTGCTCCAGGTTCTGACAATATGTAATTGGTTGAGGGTCCGCGGGGGAGAAACCCACGGGAGCACTGAGTGAAGCGCGGTGTAGCTCCAGTTCCAAAGAACAGTGAACTTTAATGGTATTGGTTAGGGGCGCGCCTATTTGATGCGCAGCTGAGTGCCGGCAGCCGAGGGATCCATAGTGCAGTCACCCAAGCAGAATAAGGCCCCAGATGCAAAGTCAGGTAGTGGGCTGGTGCCTCGTCCCCCCTGCCTCCAGCCAGGCCGCGCGCCACCAGGATGGCCCCACACAGTGATGTGTAGCCCTCAGCGGACGGTCCTCACCACGGCCAAACAACCATATGGCAAGCACAGAGTCCCCAGCAGTCTAATCAGGGCCAGGTTAATTAACTCCGATGAGGAAGGCAACCGGACCCACAGAGGAAAGCGCAGTATCGGGCCAAGTCCGGGGCGCACACTTACTTGGTGTACCCAGGTGCAGAGCCAAACAGCTTGCCGAAGTTCAGGAGGGCAGCCCTCAGCACAGGGTACTGCTTCACAGGGGCGGCCCCACACAAGCGCCACCTCTCCCCCAATCAGTCTTCCACACAGCAAACAGTCGCCGTAGCAGGCCCCCCCCTGCGGGCTCACCGGTGTCCAACAGCATCCAGATGGGCCATTCTGCAGCAATCGCCCCGCTGGGTTCTCCCAAACCTCGCCGCCGACAGAGCCACCCCGCTCCGCACACGAGGAGGGTTCATGGGGGGGGCCGCACACACAGTGTTGCAGCAGGAGTCTGAGCCGGGACAGCTGGATCCAGAGACTCTGGTGGCGCCCTCCCCCCCGCCCTGCAAGACTACGTGGCTTGCAGGATTTGTCAGTTGAATGGCAGAGATCCCGCAGCACTGCCAGGCCCGGCGCCCAGGGAGGCAGGCCGATTCCCTCGACCTGGCTGCCAACAGTCATCTCCTCCCTGCAGAGCCAACGTATCACAGGCGGGTAACGGCAGGTCAGGTACCTGATGGAGGGAGGTGGTGGTCTCCAGTCTGTTCGGGTGTCAGCGACAGTCCGGGGTGCAGTTTGCTTTCTGCGGCGGACCTCCTCTGCAGTCGCGCCTCTACTCGGATCACAGGAGTGCCGCACCTCTCCCAGTGCACCGGCTCAGTCACATCAGGCGCACAGGCCGCAAGTCTGCAAGGTGCCCCTGCGGCTCGTCGCAGCCACTCCAAACTCGAGCAGGCTGTGCACAACGCAGTAGGTATGGTGCGGTTGAGTTATCAGGCTGCCATGATCTTCACAACCGTAGCTGGAGATAGGTTGTTGAAGGCGGCGTGCGGACCTCTGCAATTAAGAGGCCATTTTCAAGGCTGCTCTGGAAGTCCCCCGGGCCCTCTACTTTTGGAGCTGGACACCATTCAGGATGTTTACTTTCACCTCGACTTTCTGTCATTCTGGCATCCAGTTGTCGAACCAAATCTGCTAAATCAGGTTAAGCAGCGGGAATAGGACGGAAAACTGCAAGAGAATCTTTTAACTCATCCAAGAGGCCCCTATAAAATACTGCTGCCTTCCTTTTTTGGGGGCACTTGATTTCAGGGGCTAACTGACTGAAATGAGAAATGTAGGCCAACACACTGGATTTGCCTTGAACCATATCTAACAATTGCAGGTCTGTGGCTTGGGTCCGATGGCAAATATCAAACACACAATTCGTTGCTGCTATTAAGGTATGAACGCTATAAAAGACAGGATCATTTGCTTTTAATGGAGGATTAGCCCAAGCTGCCGCTGTACTGCCTTAACTGGACAGGACAAAGGCCCTTTAGAGGTAGCATCTGGAAACGCCATAGGTATGCATTATTTATGTAGCTTGAACTGAATTAGAAACGTGTGATATGCCTTGGGATAATTTTGGGAGACATTAACGGAAATGGATTTGACATCACCACTGGGGCATGAGGCGCCAGGGGAGGGTGTGCTGCAGGGATGAATTCCCCATCCAGAGTCAAAGGGTTACTGTTGTCTTATATAACAACAATCCTCTGATTTAAGGAGGTTTGTGCAGTGGTCATGTCTGTCCTTAGGGAATGTGTTGTCTGAACTAGATCTCCCAACGGATCTGCACCAACCTCCATGTGAAGGCTTCTTAATCTATTTGGCAGGTAGCCTGACGAGATGGAGTAGGAGGGTCACAACAATGATAGACCTTCCTCCTGAGATTGGAATGCTATTCACTCAGGTACAGAGAGCTCAATTGAAAGGCAGGGAGGAGTGCTGAAGGCTACACCCAGCTGCAAGAAAGAGAAAACACAGATTAGAGAAGGACCACCTAGACGGGTACTTAACTACACTGATAAGACAAATTTCCTACCTGGATCTTTCAGGCAGGTGTCCGAGAAAGAATGATGAAAGGGGATTGCAAAATAAATAGAAAGGGAACACAGTGACGGATGTGGTCTGACCTGAGTGGAACAAGGGCACAGCTAATTGGGGGGAAGGTGAGGATAGACACACAGAAGATAAACTGGAGGTAACCTGCCCTGAACAGAATGAGGCTGCGACTGAGAAGTTAGAAATTCTTGGCAGCCAATGCCATCAGAGTAATCCAGTATCCATGAGAGTAATATCCAAAGTGGCAAAATAACGTATCCAAAGAAAGAGCCAGAAAAAATCCAAGGACATGCAAAAAGGTCAATATATACCAGTGTAGCAGAGTGCCAATAAGCTCAAACCAGAAGAAAAAAGTACAGAAATCCAGAATGCAAGGCTAGAAGTCAAAACTCAGAGTCACAAGAGCAAGGAACAAGGAAAACACTGTAGAATGGCAGGGAAGCTACTCAGAAGAAGTGCTGAGAAGCACTGTCTGTTATCTGCCGGCTCCTTATGTGCCGGATACAGCTGTTCGGCGTCACACTCCCTTACGACACATTATGTTCTGTTGCAGGATATGTGGTGTCACACTGTCATGTTCGGGGTATGGACCTAGATGCCGGGAATCGGAATCCCCGGCGGCACCTCAGGAGTCATGGAAACCACCATGTAGCGTGACATGGTCCTCATCCGGGCCGTTTTGCAATTGTGAGAATAGGGAACATGCTACAGTGATTGTCCAGAACAAGCCTGTTTTTAAGGATCAAGTTCAGGCTCTGCTAACCAGTATCTTTTGCTTCTGATGTCATACCCAGAGTGTTTTGTCTACAGGAAGTAGCTAGGATGATGTGAAGTTTGGGAGACGAAGCAGAATCCCAGATGGTGAGAACCTTTTGTGGAATGAAACTCTCTCATGTTATACTCTAGCTCACCTCCTTCCTCTGTCTGTCTACATGAACATGACTCAGTTAATAATAACATATCAAAGCCAGGAAGATACACATGGCTTTGTATCAACTTTCTCTCCTGCAGAAAAGTAAGCCCTTCATTTCAGGAAACAACTTCAGATCTGCTGTCCAAGCTTTCCTCCTCTCCTATCGTGATTATGCAAATGCCCTTTTGGAAGGATGTCCTTTCGTCAACTACCCGGGCATCCATGAGATGTGTCCTTTGTCCCGCAGCATGACTCACAAAATGACTGTGCAAATTCAAACACATCATCCCGACCCTCATTGGACTTCAGTGGCCCCTGCTGCAAACATGTATCATCTTTAAATCCTGCTACATCATCTACAAGGCTGTCACCCTAAGGTCCCCAAGCTTCCTCACTGAGAAACCCAGAATCTCCGGAGGACTACGATCCACCAGAAGTAACAGAATGTGCAAGCTCGAACTGCACCTGTACAGGAAGCAGAGGATTAGGAGATAGGCCTTCTCTGTCTATGCCCCCAGACTCTGGAACCTCCTCCCCATCAACCTCACACTCGCCCCTCACTTCTACATTTGAGGAAGGCACTCAAAACCATCCTCTTCAAGGAATGTCTTGACCCTAACACCTATGTCCACACACCCTCCACTCCCCACTTAACTTGAGACTGGATGATCTTCCCCCACTGGTTTCTACCCTGGTTGCTTGTAGATCCCCTGCTGTCTAATTACCAATGCTCCCTCTCCCCATTGTAAAGTCCCGCTCCCTATCTCTGCTTTCCTCACTTTGACCTTCACCTGATGACTTATAAAGTGCTCCATTGCTTCCTGAAGCTAGGTCCACGCTCAATACAATACTACTACTACTACTATTAATAATAATAATAACAATACTAATTAATATTAATATTAATATTATTATTATTAGTCAAAGAAGGGGTAAGCTAGACTACAGTCAGTATGTCCTGCGCAAGGACTGAATAATATTATAAATGTATGCTGCTTCAGACAGTGTACAACGCTAGCCTAAAACCAATATTACACCATGTGCCATGCGCAATGTCCTGTAGTAATGTCATTCTTGCTTATATTTAGTTCGATCAACTGCCACAGGATTGTGGTGGAAAACATTTATGGTATTTTGATCTGGTGGTGCATATAGTTAAAAAGCTACCTGTGTCTGCTGTCACTTTGGGCTCCAGCTGCTGTTTTCAAAAATACACATCAGACATTTGAACCTGTCCTGTTGCCACTGCAGGGCAGTTGCTAGGGATGTTCATAGACTGCTGCAACAGTTTGCATTGTGTGTTTTGCCATTCAGAATTTCAAGAATGGGGTTTAAATAGAATATCTTAGTTTCACAAACAGAATGACCTGCATCATTTTAGTAATAACAATCAGCAAAGCTCAAGCCATTTCACCTTCAGAGATGGCAGTCTGGCATAATGGTGCACAAGGTCAGGCTGTGCTGGGACAGACACTGGTGATTAGGAAAGTATTTGTGCTAGCTCAGAGTCGAAGATGCCTCACAGTCACTTCTTGTGTGACTAGCAATGAGGCTGGGGTCATCCAACACTCCCGTGTTGCTGCCATGATCGCTCAAGTTGGTTGCTGCATGTTTAGGGTCTGTGGCATTTGATGCATGCTCTTCCTGCACATCCTTGTGCCACGTGCCGTAATATTATTATTATTATTTTTAATTTGTATTAGCTGAATCAAATCAACCTTTCAAGTACAAAATACATAAAAAGTACAAAATAAGAAATCAAGATTGTTTACATTTGACATAGATAAAATAGTATCACAAAGGTAAGCACCAACATATAACAATGCGTACTAAAATGAATAGTTTTAACAACTTTGGCCCTTTTGCCATTTTAACATTGCAATAGTCTTAGATACTTCAGAATATCGTACATAAATAATGCATGATTTGCCTCAGTATCGGCATCAATGGGATTAATTTCCTGTGATATCCAATTTTATACATTTCAAGAAATTTACGGTTGCAATTTGTAGTGGTAGATAGCATGAACCCAAGATTAATGACCAACAAAAGTGTGAATCTGTTGAATTGTATTTCACGTACAGGTTGAAGTGCAATACATTCTGTAATAAGATGCACTATCGTTTCACAAGTGTCCATCACTAGGCAAAATCGGCAGAAATTATCGGCTACGGCCAAACGTTTCCGTTTGGCTTGTACATCCCTGGTGATCCATAAATTAAAACGTAGTCTTAAAATGCCATTGCGGAGTCAGTGTGACGGACAATGTATCAAATACGGAGGCAGAATTCGTAATTTTTTGTGTGGAAAGCAACATCCCTCTGTGTCATGGTACGAAAGGCACAGTGTCCTTGTGGTTATGCAGTCTGACTCAAACAATTTTGATTTGGCTTTGTCTTGGTTGTGTAATAATAAATCCAATGAGATATCTGCCAAGTTTAACACATGATAGACCTTCGAGAGCCATAATTTGATGAATGGATGACTCGTCAGAAAAATATATTTAGTTAAAGTTTTCAATAAAACATTTAAGCTAATCGAAATCAAACATTTTCTGAAAAAGGTACATAAGCACCAATTATACACAGCCTGAAGGGAAACCAAGCCTAACTCCTATCTTATCCAGGCGGCAGGTATGCAATTCGGTAGATGTAATATATGCCGCCAGTATTTAGCTACCCATTGTGTGAATTGAAAAGGAGAGTTGACATTTAGTGTTTCTAAACCATATAGAAGGGCCGGTATTGTTTTCATATTCCAGAAGTGCCATGCTGGCATAATAGAACATTTTCCATATTTGTACATAGGAATTCTGGCTTGAGAAATGGATGAAGTGAGTCTCATTTCCAAGCGAGCTAAATGGTCTGTTGCTTGAGAAGAACCCTCAAACAGTATGCCAAGATAGGTGTATTGAGGCACCATTTTTATAGGAGACTGGTCAAAAGTCCAGACATAAGATAATGGTCCAACTCGCCTGGGTGAATAAGCAACAATTTGTGTTTTGGCTACGTTAATTTTTAGCTTGTTCTTTTGTGTATAAGTATGGAAGGCATTTAAGAGACGCTGCAGACCTAGTTGTGTTTTAGAAATGAGAACTAAATCGTCTGCATACATCAAGGTCTGGATTATTTGGTTGTTAAATTTCGGTGAATCTGGCACAACATTGACTAAAGCATATCTAACATCTTGGATAAAATAATTGAAAATATTTGAAAATCGCAGCGGCTAATAGGCATCCTTGTTTTAAGCCCCGTGAAGTGTTAATCGAGTAAGATAATAACCCTTCTAGAGAGAGGCGGACTCGGATGGAAGTTTGTGAGTGTAGCGAATGGATGACATTGTAAAGTGTTGCAGGACAATGATCTTTACGAACCTTTGATAACAGGAGCAATCGACTCACTGAGTCGGGGGCAGCATTGAGATCGACAAAAGTGAAAAAAACCTGCTGCTTTTGCATGTGGCATTGCATCTTGATGGAGTTTAAAGCAAAGAGGTTTATAGCTGTGCCCATGCCCGCAACAAATCCTGTCTGGTGGGGATCACGGAGCTGGGATTGTGGAGTCCAGGCATTGAATTCCAAAAGGATCAGTTTAGTGAAAACATTTCCTGGCGCTTCCAATAAGGCGTTGGGCCGATAGTTAGAAGGCACACTGTGATCCCCCTTTTTAAAAATAGGAATGATTATTGAGGTTTTCCACAATGGTGGAATAAGATGTGTTCTTAGTATTTCGCCGAAGATTTTGTATAAAATGTTAGCCCATTCATCTGGGTAAGATTTGAACATAAAGTTTGATAACCCATCTGGGCCCATCGCCTTGGACGAGCTAGTCTGCATTATGATAGTTTGAATAGTCTCTGCAGACATCTGTAAATGCCGTGGAGAGTGAGATGTGGACGTGTAAACTATTTTTGCAAAGGCTGGGTCGGCATACAAAGATGAAAAATGATTGACCCAGTCTGATTCATGGACGTTGTTGATTTGTGCGTCTCCCTGTAGGTGACATCTTTGGTTATTCAACAATTGCCACATGTCAGAGGAATTTTTATTGGACATTGCCCTTTGCATCGCTTCGCTATCTTGTTGAAATTGTGAGGCTTTGCGACTTCTTAACCAATTTTTGTAACGGCATATAGCCGTTTTCAAATGTTGCCAGCAGTGCGGGTCTTGAGATGAGACAATTCTTTCTTACGTTTTTTGAACTCAGCTTTGACCCGGCGGGTGTCTGCATCAAAGAAATGAGAGTGACGAACTTGAGAATGAAATGGAATTGTGACAGTCTTCATAAATGGTTTTAAAAGATCAGAATATTTCTCAGTTTTGGGCTGTGAGGCATGATAATCAACTATGTTCTTAAATGCAGTCAGTGTACCTGTGTTCCACGGGAGACGACATCTTGCTGAGTTAACTGTCGCCTCTTCCTGTAAAGCTGTCTTTGCTCTGATTTTAGGGAACTCCCAAGCAATGTGTGCTACTAATAGACTGTGGTCACTATGAGGTTGATCACTAATGATTAATTTTTTTACATTGTGAAGGGTTGGGGGCTCATATATATGTAATTAATGGTACTTAAACACAGCCCACGGTGCCACGTATAGTTAGGGGGCAGATCCCCATCAACAGAACCATTGAGCATATAAAAGTTACGATCTTTCATGACGTTGATCCATTTCTGCACATCACTGTTATTACTAGTCAGATTCCAGCAATCCAAATTAAGGTCATCCACAATAATTGTGTGGGTGATTTAATACTTCAACAATATCATGTCCAAGATCGTGGTTAATCCATCATAGAATATGTCATCAGACATTGTAGCGGTGTTGCAGTAGATGTTAACTCGTACAATCACCTGAGTATTGCTAATAATTTGGACTAGCTGGATCTGAGCGCCATCGGATGACCATGGTTTAACAGTGAAACCACTAGAAATGTTCACTGCTACAAGAAGGCCTGAAGAAGGTCTGCCTCCACTAGGGAAAGCTGGAAGCAAAGTAAGATCATAACCATCCCATAGTGGAGGAGTGATGAGCCAAGTTTCTTGTAGGGCTATCACATGATGAATGCCTGTCAAATTAGCAATGGATGAGTGCAAAAGTGAATGGCCTCTGGTGTTCCAGCTTGCGATTTTCAAGATGGAAGGGGCATCCAACGTTAATGGTTAATGCTGTTGGGCAGAAATGCTTTGGGTATCTTGGTTGGCTCTAGTCGCACCTTGGTATATATTTGGTTTCAAAATGATATTATGAGTTGTGGGTGGGGCACATTCCGGATCCTCTGCTAAAAGAAAACCCATCTCAAACAGCTGCATCCGGCATCACCAAATGGAGTCCCATACTACTCCTGATGGGATCCATAGACGCACTACTGAATGTGTGAGATCAGAGATGACCTCCATTTGGTCGATGTCTTGTGTTGTCAAATTATGCAATTCTGGGACCTCACCAAAGAGGTTCAGCACACTCTGGCGATTCAGGTCGTAGACTGGGAAATTCCCATCTCTGCATTTCAAGATAAGTGTATGAAAATTTGCTTGGCGTGGATGCAGATGGCGTGAGGCTGATTGCAAACTATGTTTCCGTGGCATCCATTTCAGTTTTGAAGGGTCTGAGCTTGGATTTGTTCTCAATATGCATGGCTCAGTTCCTCCCAAGCAGGTTGTTCAGTGCGTAAGAGGGTATGTGGAATGTGACTACTGAATCCAACCGCAGAGGGAGGAAGAGTAGTTTGCACTCCTCTTTGTGGGTCGAGCGAGGTGGATAGAACTTTGGCCACACTTGTGGCCAAGTATTCATCCACTTTCTGCTTGAAATTCTCAAACACATCTTGTGACATTGGTACAGCACCTATTGTGTTAACTTGGACTTGCGGACAAAAAGCTAGAAATTGCTTAGAAGATGGCAACGTAACAATCAAAGGGTGCTGTACAATTGAGGGCTGAGTTGACATGGGTAACAGACTCTGAACTGTAGGAGCCGGTATCAGCAAACTAGGCATAGCAGGCGTAGGGAGAGACAGAGCAGAATCTTGTTTATTTGATGGAGCTTGATGGATATCTGCCTCCCTATTTCGTTGTATAGAGAATACTAACTGTGAAAGAGGCAACAGGGATCCGGCTGCTTGATCTTTATCAAGTGAGCTTGAAGTAGCCGGGGTCACCAGAGGTGAAATTATGGGGGGTAAAGGCACTGGCACTGACAAGGGTGCCTGCTCCGTTGAAGCAGCCACTTTAGCATCTGGCACAGTCGTTTTACTCAGACTTAAAAAAAGAATTAAGTGTTTTTTTAGTATGTTTCACATTGGTCATATTTTTTGTTTTCTTCAACAGAGACAACATCTTCTTTTTTACAAATTTAGGATTCCTAACTTTGAGTATTCTGAGTGGCTTAAGCCGTGGCCCGCTGGAGGGTCAGTGGTTGGTACCACATTCACATTGTCTACCTCTTCAGAGCTAACATGGGGCGGGTGAACAATAGTTGCATTCTTTGTGTTAGGGATAGAGGAAGGGCACATGCTAGTAATAGGGCGTATGATACCAGGAATCAGAGGAAGAACACAGGAACTGGAAACTATCTCCTGATTGGAGATATGTGTTTGTGTGATAGACCTAGAAGGATTCTGAGCATCAACATATTCCACCAAATTACTCAGTGCATGAGAGTCATTATACAGGTGAACCCTCTTGGATTGTGTGGACAAGTAATGCACTGATACTTTGTCAGTTCATCAAATTGTTTTGACTTGTGAGAGACCTTTGTATCAAGTGACTCAAAGAGTTCACGAAAACTCATGATAGTGGTGTTTATAGCAGTAAGGGCAGGTTGAATCATTGATGAGTGTAGTAAAAATAAGTCAGACGGCACTGATTTAGTTGGTCTGGGTGTGGGTAAAGCAAAAGAATGTAGCATAGAGTTGCGGATATCTGCCCGGGACTGGAGATTGATTGCATCGTCCTCACCTTCACGAGAACTCTCACCAGGTCGGTCATCTCCGCTCCATGATATTGGTGACTCACATTGGCTTGCATGAATCGAGAGGCCAGATTGGTGATGGGACAAGGGTGGAAAAAAAATTGGGGATATGACAATACGTGAAGATGATAGTCGCGGGCAATTCTTAGTTGAGGCTAACATTGCATTATCAGAGAGTGGTTGTGTTCAAAGGAGCTGGAACATTGTTAACCTCTAAAAGACAAGATATGTTATTGCGCATAGTAGGAGAGAATGACAAAGACGATATAGAAACAATGGGTTCCTTTGTGTGCTCATCAAAGGTGAATTTAGATTTTGGGCAAGAGGACACACAGGTTGGTGTAATAGAAATAGCAGTGTAAAATTTTTGGGGGGGAACATCAGACTCGGCTTGGCTAAATTGTTTAGACATTAGTGATAAATGCGGAACATTAAACGGCATGTTTGTTGTTAATTTGTATGCCATTGTTAATGCAGGTCGCAATAGGGAAGACACAGAACAAAATTGTTCGCAGGTCAAAACAAGGTATACACTTGATGAACAAACAGTAGATGAATTGTGAAGGCAACAGTTTACGTCTTATTTGCAGGCAATAACGGTTCACAGTAGAACAGCACCCGCTAAATAGCCAATACGCGGCCATTTGGCACTGCACCACCGCACTGCAGCACAGCTAAGCGGCCAAGCGGTACTCTCCCGGTACTCCTACGAGTGTGCGCGCACTGTGCGCGTACGCGCTCGTAATATGGGAGTTGGTGGTGACGTTGGGAGTGGGCGTTGCAATCCTACAGAGAAGACACAAAGAACATATTCAATAAAGGGACACAGAGCTTGGTGGAACAAGAGCTTGGTAGACAGGGCAAGGTCCAATCACAATAGTCCACAGTCACCCTGCCAGCTGCAGCAAACACATGCAAATCCTTCAAATAGGCTTGGTCAAGCGCGAACAGCAGGGCAATTCCGACAGCAGCAGCAGAGTGCAGCGGCCAAGCGGTACTCTCCCGGTACTCCCAGCGTGCGCGCTCGTAATATGGAAGTTGGTGGTGACGTTGGGAGTGGGCCTTGCAATCCTTGCCAGCTGCAGTAAAAAAATGCAAATCCTTCAAACAGGCTCAGTCAAGCGCGAAGAGCAGGGCAAATCCGACAGCAGCAGCAGAGTGCAGCGGCCAAGCGGTACTCTCCCGGTACTCCCACGAATGCGCCGTAATATTTGCTGAGGTTTAAGAATTCACTGTCTCCCTCACCCACATCAGTGTCACTCACCAGCAATCAGAAGTACTTCCACACCCAGGACCAGACTAACGAGGATGCCATGGGTGGGGATGAGTTTTTACACACCCTTACTTGCTTAAGTGAAGCTAGAGCCCACATTTCCCACTCCTCGTGAGTAGGGAAAGCTGCAGTGGCCACACTCTCCAGCTCTTGAACAGGCAAATGGGTGTAAGGCGCCCCCCCCCCGAGCAATCTGTTGGGGGACTAAATCTTGCTACTCCCCCACATGGTTTGCAGTCTACTGCAGCATCACCACTCCACATCCTCATGTCACTCCTTTTCCCCATCTCCTTCCCTCTGAGGATACTCCTTCCCGCTTCTGCTGCTACTGCTAGGATAACAGTATCTCCCCACCAACATTGAAGTGCAAATACTTGCCTGCATTCTCCAGGAACTCCTTAATGATGCAGTAGCAGGCACAACCTCCCGCTGGTTGTTGGTGGCCTATCCCTTAGCCACTGTCACCTCCTGCTCAACAACCTTTTCCCTCTCCTTACACTCTGCCCCCCATCCTGGCTGTTGCTGACTACCTCGTCTGACACGGATGTTCATCAGTATTCAAGCTCATCCTCTTCTCCACCCAGTACTCTCCTCCAGAAGTCCCTTCACACACATCGACCTATGAGTGGCCCGAGTTGTGCATATTTAATGAAAACACAGTGAATAAGACAAAGGCATTCATGCAAGACTCACACAAAGGGAAAGATTTGTTGGAAAAAACAAACAGAAAAGATAAGAAAAGGGACTGAGCACAGAAGATTTTTAGGGTACACATGAAACAAACACAGAAATGGAAATGTGTTGTTAGGAAACTATTTTTGATGTATCACATTTTGTAGGTGATGCATAAGTAGAAAAGGAACTAGGAAAAAAATGGGACATTGGAATTGCACATTTCTTTCTGGATTACATAAGCAAATGGTAAAAAGGAGCATTAAAGAACACAACAGGAGCACTTTGTGGCGTTTTTAAATGTGTTATAAGGGGGTAAGAGAAAGAAATTGAGTTAGGATCAGGATCCCCTAACAAACACACAGAGACAAGAGGATCAACAAACACCAAATAACACAAAGCAACTAAACATCTCCTTCAAAACTTCTCTGAAATTCCTCCAACACACAACTAAATTGATTAGCCTGCCCTTTACACCTCTCTCCAAAGCCATGCAAACCCACAGGGTAATAAGGGAGAGAGTTAGGTGTTTTATATGCCCTCAAATATTTTCTTTTGAGCCCTCTAATTGGCATATCAAATTTCTTATTGAGACTGGAGCCTCTCCAACAGAGCACAAACTCTAAGTTCGACCAATAGGAAATCCTTCAGGAATACTGCATGGCAAACTCACTAAGAAAAGCAGACCCTTCCAGCAGGGCAATAAACACTCGCAGGAACCTGCTTGTGAATTACATCTGGTCTGTCTAATAACATCTTGTACCACCCAAGGGACAGAGACAGCAAGCTAACTACAACACTAAGTGCAATGAAAGACTGGAAGCTGACATTTAGACCAGTAATAGAGACAGAACATAAATCTAGCTGGCCCTATGCACACCATCCACTACTGCTAGGAAATGGTGGCATGCTGTCTGTCTATGAATGGACAGAACAAGTCAATTCCCTCACAGGGCTCTGTTAGAAGTCTGTAAGTAGTATTCAGTGTCTTATTGTAGCCACTAAACTGAAAATATATATATTTTTTTTGTAGGGGTATTGTTTAACTGTCTTCCACTTAACAAGGACCATTTGCATTCAAAAGCACTTTAAAATAGTAATTATCTCATGTATACTAATGTTATTCCTCAGGATCATGAGACACCTCGTGCTACATTTATATTTGCAAGCACTACCACTATGAAGATGTAGTATGATCTTTGGGCTCAAGCTCTCAGAGATCAACGAATGTGGGATTTGCTGCGCTTCAGCGTGCTTCCCAGAGTTTAAGTTGACTGGTTTCAATGGCCTCAGGTAGTTCTGTTCATCTTCATCAGGACCATTTTCAACTCTTCCAGTGTCTTAGTAACACTCAGAATATATGTCACCACATAACCAATTTAGAGTAAATACAGTACTTGCTGAATGTAGATTTCCTTTGCATGGACTGGGATATGTGCATCACCTGCACCTAAGCAAACAATGTAAAATACCCACTTGAATATCTGAGAATATAAACTTTTCTCAATTTCTTTTTAATTTCTTAACCTCATGTTTTAACACCAATGCAGCATACTTAGTGTGGGCAATTACTATCACACTCCCCGTCTAACAGTGGAGCAGCTACTCTGGTCCACCTGAAAGATATAGGCAGCTATGTTAGTTAATGTTGGTTGTAGAACCCCTATTTTGCACAGCTCTCATGCCCCATGTCCCCAGAGGAAGACACAATCCTCTCTGTGTACACCTACCATGGATTACTGCTAATCCTCTGATGTGAGCCCAGTCTACCTGCAGCCTTCACATGAGCACTGCCTGGCATTGATTTAAAATGTGAGTGTGACCTGCTGCGCTCACTGTGGGCATCATCTCAGTTGTCATAGATGACGGACTCAGCAGATTGCGCAGAGTTCAGCCATCTTAACCTGGATAATGTGTACCGCATAGTGGGCCATTATTACCATGTGGCCCCTATGTACTGGCTCAAATGTAAAAACCAGGAATTTGTGATGCCAGAGCTTCCTCTGCATTGCTGAGTGTACTGACACTCCCAACGAAAGGTGGCAAATATTTTTTGAATTTTTTGAAATAATGCTCTGCAAGTTTATGGCAATCAGGAGAACATTGGTGCAGTATCATGGTCAGCCAATGTTGACTCACAGGCTGTCAGCTGAGGTGGATATGAATATTGATTCTTACACTCATATGTTGACAATATGTCAGGAGCCCACAGTTAATTACTAACAGCTAGAGTTTTCCAGCAAATGGTTTCATTGAGACCCTTGGAGTCGATATGTAACATGAAAACCCATCTCTGCTCTCTCTTATAGAGAATGGTGTGCATATCACCTTCCCTGCTAGGGCAGACTACTCTTTTCAGCCCTGTCCAGATAAAGTCAATTGTAGAGTGTCCTCTGAGGAAGAAAATGTTCCACCATTGGGGCTGTCATTTGTCTTGTCCGTATGCAGGAGCTATGTTCTAGCATTTCTTTCTTAAGTGGTCTATTGGTCATCCCAACGTATCTCAATATGCATGGACATGTAATCAAGTAGACCATGTTTGTGCTATTGCAGTTGATGAAACAAATCTGCCGCCAAGGCGTGCACCAACCTAGTCAATCTATGTGAACCATGTTGCCTATCTGCACATGGAGCATGTCCGACATGGGACATTTCCCATTAGTTTTGGGGTCTGCCATATGGTCAGTTGAGTATCTTTAACTTCACTTGGGACATGTGATCGAATCAAGAGCATCACAGATACTGTGCCATTTCTTTAAGTTGAACCTAGGGCAAGGAATGTAGTTCTGGCCAACATTCAAGATGGGCCAAAGTTTCTTAATCTCCTATTTTAGTTCATTGGTACGAGGAGAGAACATGAACACTGCCGTTATTCAGTGTTCATCAGACTGTTGATGCTCCTTTTGGAGCATCACTTCTCTGGGTGCTTTTAAACTGGTAGTCAACAGGATGGCTTGTCTCTCGAATGACCCCCTCTCAGAGAAATTCCTATGGAATCTTATAAATTGACCAAAAGGTAAGTTATTCTTCAAAGACTTGGGATGGAAACTGGTCTAGTCCAGAAATGAGTTCTGGTCAGTGTTTTTTTCGAAAGTCCAGTGTTCAGAGTTTACCGTCTAAAGCACTGATTTCCAAATCCAAAAAATAAACCACCTCCTTGCTGACACTGTGTATAACGTGTAGGAACCCGTTCCGGTTATCCAACCATGTCATAAATTCAATCAGTGTGTCTTAATTCTCATTGAAAATCACAATGATGTCATCGATTCAATCGGGCCCACAAATCTATCTGGCCACCAAATGGGTTGTCTGCGGCGTATATCACATTAGCTTCAAACTTTGCCACATACAGGTTAGCTAGTGTAGAGGCAAACATTGCACCCATTGCGGTACCTGACACCTGCTCATAGAATTGGTCTATGCACATGAAATAGTTCTTAATGAGGGCCACCTCTGCTAGTTGCATAATTAATTTTATGGGCACCTCTACTGGTGGGAGTTTCTCCTCTAAGATTTTCTCTATGACCCTCAGCATTTCAATCTGTAGTATTCATGTATAAAATACCTCAATCTCCACAGTGAAAAGAAGCTGTTCTGAGGCATCAAACTGTTTGTTCATTAGCAGGTTTAGTACAGCAGTGGGGTCTTTAAGGCATGATCCAATGTTGGGCACTTCTGGTGGCAAGAATTTCCGGCAGGACCCATTCTGGAAAGTTTGAGCAATCTTTGTGTGTGAGTGACTTCCAGCCTGGTAACTAGTCTCCCATGATAGGGGTGCTGTTTTAGCCACCAGCTATCAATTCATATATTTGGGGCACAGAAATGCATGTCCATGCCTGGGGCCTGGGTCCTGTACCATTGTATTTAGGTACTTGAGGTTCATCCAAAAAGTGGGTCAGGTTACTAAGGTAACATATACTAGAACAGTGCCATAGTCTCGGAAAAGAGCAACAATTGTCCTATGTTTAAAAAACGTGTTGTCTATATGGGCTAATAACACTATTGCATTCATGTGTAAGGTGTGCTGAAAGATGCAATTGCTTCTTGATCAATTGAGTTAAGGCATCTCATATTCTAACTGCAAATTAGGTGGGCTTTGTACCAAAGGTTGGAATGCTAAATTACCTCTTTCTGCTGGCATAATTGCCAGAAAGACTGATTAGGCAGGTAAATTGAGCCCTGTTCAGAGCCAGCTTTTGATAAAGTGAAATAGAGCAGACAATGGTCAAAGTTGAATACCCTGAGGATCCCTGACTGGATAATTAGATTTTTTAAAGCTCTTACTTATATATGTTAGCTGAAATACACAATACTCTGAGATAAGACATCTGTAAACATTTGAACATCGAATTCTTCTCCTACAATGATGTGTGTCTGTGTGTGTTCTTCCCTTTTTGGCATCTTATTCGCTGAACGCCATCCATGAATGATGAAAACGTGATCCTTTCCTCTGATGGTGGGCGCAGTCCTTATTCCATGTATAATGATTGCATTTTGATCAGGCAGCCCGTGGTTTATTGTAAGGCAAAAAATACTACATCAAATTGAATATAAAAAAATTAAGGTAATGGTAAACTGAAAAAGTATGTTTTTTGCTATATTATGTTAATAGTTGCTAGTACTGCACACCCCATCATAGCGGTCTAACACCACATGGGTTTGCCTGGAGAGCGGTGCATTCTACTCTTGCTAGGATTATCCAGACCTTGTTTTGCAAGTGAGAAGTGGAAAAAGGGCAAAGGGGAGAAAGTCTATACTCACATGAACGATTTGTACTGGTAAGGAAACAGATATGGGTTAGGGATAGAATCTGCAATAGCTTGTATTTCCAGAGTCCGCGCAAATTGATAAATGCATAACAAAGATCAGAAAATAGCCAAAGCTTAATGTTCCTGCAAAAGAGCATCTACCTGTTTAGACTGTGCCAAAAGTGTACCGGTAATCTCTGAAATTAGTCTGTGAGCAGTTGTTTGATATGCTTCAGATATGCTTCAGCACACCCATGAAGTGTGGAGACATGTTTGTCCATTAGATGTTAAAATAACCAGTAAGACCCACCTGATAGTCACAAGTGTCAGAGTCCAGAGTCAACTACTCTGTTCAAGGACAATGAGGTAGACACACAGGGAAAGATATTAATTGTGTGGGCTGTCTCTCAGAGTGCAGTATTTACATTGCCACATACTTAGCGGCAGATGTTGTAGGATGGAATAGTGTAATGTTCTTATAATACATTGCCTGAGATAGCAGTTGCTGCATAGAGGCTGTGTGTTACATGACTGTCAACAGATTAAGCTGTGACACTCATGTTGCTTCTGTAGTACTCTGTGCAAGGGTAAGGACACTGCATAGCACTCAGGGTGAAACGCGAGGAATGGGTCTTTGAGGCTCTAACTCGGCAATATAATAAGCTCCAGTACTCCCAATGATCTAAACTGGGGGCTTCCCAGCCCCAAATGACCTTGACTCTCAGGTCAAAACTATGGATTATTGTGCAACCCTGACCATGTTAGGGTGGCATTCAATATGACTGTACCCTCCTGATAAAAACAGCCATAAGGATGCAGCTTGAGGCATCATTGGGAAACTGCCTGCATGCCAGAAAACCTATGAGGATTCTAAGAGTGTTGTGGTGATTGGGCAGTTGCTGGACTCCTCTGGAATAATCTCCTTCTAGCCCAACACTAGCAACTACTTTCTAGGCTTCAGTTGTGTTGCTAGATTAACAGGAGACAGTAGGGGTGAACCCATGTAACTTTGGGAAAACAGCTAGTTGTACTGGACAACTGGCTCTTAGTACAGAACTGAACTGAACTGAAACAATGACATTGCAGGAGGGTGAGAGATAAAGAGGAAAGCAAAAGTATGGGGACATGGAGAAGGTCCAGAATTCATGTGCCAAATTTCCTTGGCCACGTTACAAAAATAGGCTTATCGAGTATGTGAATATAAATATTCAGGATTTTACTTTTCCCCACATTGAGCAGGGTTTCCCACAATGTCAATATTTCAGGGTCTTTCATGATTCAATTTACTATAATGGGGTTTGATAATAACCCACATTAGAGAAGTGTATTTGAGACTAAACACTTCCATCAGCCTACTGTTGTCACAAATAAATTGGTCTTTCTAGGCCAGTCCGGCTGCAGCCAGCTCTTTTAGACTTTGGCTTATGTCTATTGGGAATATTGTCAGGACTTAATTAACAGTTTTTAGCCTCACTTATAATCTCCCCTAGTGACTCAGGGTTTGTATTATGAAGGGTGTAAGCTCACTTCTGGGACCAGCCCAAATACAATATGACACACCCCATCCCCTCTCAGGTTCGAACTTTATGCGACACACGATGATCTCTTTCTCGCAGAAACTCAACCAAAAATGCGATATACTTGCATTTATTTGACAATAAGCAGGCTATATAAATGAACAGCAATTTTAGTTAAATGGGAAGAATACAAGTTATGAATCACAAGTACTTACAGCAGAAAGAGTATGTTCCTAGGGACTCTGGAAACAGGTCACAACAAGCACACAAATCACCCTCGCACCTGGCACCCCTTTCTCCCTGGTTCTGGCCTCGCCCCTATCTTGAGCCGGCATAGACGTGGGATGTGATTGCCAAGGAACCTCTGCAATGGAGCAGCTGCTAATTCGGGCACTTCACATGTGCACAAAGCAAAACCTGTGGATGAGTCCCCCTTGTTCAATGTGCATATACACTTTTATCAGGTAGGCCTGTCAGTCAGAGTAATGCACATTTCTAAAACCTTCCTTCGCTGCAAAACATGTTTACTGCTGGGAAATTCCAACTCAATATTGATCCAAAGTGCTCTCCCCTCCTTCCATCTCCGTGGCTGGGGAAGTGCTTCTTTGGAATGCAGCTTATCAGCTCCTGCCTGGGTCATTGTGCCTTCAACTCTGTTTTCCGGTGCAACTCTGTATCTGTTTACAATGAACAGTGGAGACTCTCGTGAAAGCAGAGTGTTTTAGTGGAAGCTAGATACAAGTATTGTGATTAACCCCTTGTGAATAACTTCATGAGAACTCATGTTCTCTGTGATGAATATAGCTCACTATGTTAGGTGTTTAAGCACTACTAAGCCCCAAAGCTAAAACTAATGTTAACACCATTCAGTATGCTCTTTGACTTAGCTATAAATCCTCTTTCCTAATGCAACAGGATATAGGCCTAATATGCAGTATGGTTAGCTCTGCAGATTTATGTACCTATGCCTGCTTTTGCTCATTACACTACATGGCTAAGTGTTGGATACTGTCTGTTGGAGATGACCTGTGCGTAAGCATGGTCAGATCTTTTATGCTCCCGGATTAAATCGATTTTGGATCTCATTGATCTGAACACAGCTGATTTTCTGTGCAAGAAACATCTTTTAGATTGTGGCAATGGGCCTCATTAGGACCCAGGCGGAGTGGGTTTCCGCCAGCGCTAATCGCGGCGGACCCGTCCGCCGTACTACGAGTTCCCTTAGCGCCATGGAGGTTTTCTCCGCCTGGTTTTACCAGGCGGAGAAAACCATGGCGCTACGGGACCTCGTTGTTAATTACGCCACCGTATTATACGGTGGCGTAATTAACTCCTTCCCCACTCCCATTATACCCTATGGGGCAAGAATGGGAATGGGGAAGGGCAGAATGGGGATTGGGGATTTACCGCTCCGCCGAGGTCGGAATGGGGCGGTAAATCCGCCAACCCCCATGGCGCTATCGACGGCTTTCCGCCGTGCTTCGCGGTGCATTTAGCACCGCGAAATCCGCCTGGGTCCTAATGAGGCCCAATGTCAATAAAGATCAAGCAATATCAAGAAGATTTTGCTACTGTCCTTTTCGGATAGAAATGTGGCCATCATTTAGATGGAAGGATCGTTGATTTCCCTTGCTCCCTTTTAATTATTCCTGATTGCGACACATATTTGCATGCTCTCTATCTCCATTAAATGCATAGATTGCTCTGTAAACATGATTGGGGCGCCCCCCTATTCAGGCAGCGAAGAAGGATTGGACCAACATCCCATGGTAACAGAGAATGTGCAATTGTATCTTGATTTTCAGTGACCATGATGTTCATTTGTCCTTCTTTTACAAATGCTAGACATCATTTTCTCTCCATCCTGAGCTGTTACGTAGGAATATGCAACCAGACAAAGAGGTTGCCAGGAAAACATGGAACGCTTTTGCTCTTTTGTTTTAATTTCCGACTTGAAACAATTGCAAAACAAAAGACTCCATCCATTATAGTTCCTCAAGAATAACTTCCATGAAAGTGAGACACATGGGGCCTCATTACGACCCTGGCGCTAATGGATTAATGGCGCCGTAAAAGGCTGCGGCGCCGTTAACCCATTAGCGGCTGATTATGAGGTCCCTTTGCGGGACCCGACCTTAACGGCTGGTCTACACCAATTTGCCGTACCGTACTTAGCGCCTTCCCCATTCTCATTGAGCCCTATGCTGCAAAAATGGGAATGGGGAAGGGCCATGGAGGAAGGGGGAATTACCGCCCCACCAACCTTGTAATGGGGTGGTAATTCCCCCTTTCTCCATGGCGGAGTCGGTAAGTTACCGGCATGGACCATGGTGCTATTAGCACCATGGTTTTTCGTCTGTGTCGTAATGAGGGCCATGGTATCCATGGAAGCCATCAGAACGTGGATGCTGCGGGAGAATGAGGTGTGAGAACGGCGAACAACCAACAGTCACGGGAACGTTGGACACAAAAGTGGAGAAGAAGGCGAACCAGCGGACCTATTTGTTATACCTATAACTCAATAAATATATATATAATTACTCACCACATTTCAGCATTTATTATTTAAAAAAGTGAAGGACTGGATCATTTTAAGTCTGTGGAACTTTACCTTGTTTTTTGTACTTTTAGATTTTTTTTCATAAACTCAAGCTTCTTCTTTAAACATTTTTATCGAGATTTGTTTATTTAAAAGGTTATAGTAGTGGGTTTTTAAATTTCTGTTCTTTTGTTTACTGTTTTCTGTGAATTAATCTCTTGGTTGTCTGCATGACCATCAGTCTGGCTTCAGAGCAGCCAGAGGCACGGAAACTGCTCTCCTGAACACCCATGAAGCTTTGCTCTCTAACTTTGACTCTAACTCGCCCTCTGTCCTCACCATCCTCGACCTTTCTTCTGCTTTTCACATGGTGAACCACAGCCTCCTGATCAGCCATCTCCCAGTTATCATGGGCATCATGGATCAGGCTCTGGCATGGCTATCCTCATTCCTCTTGGACCGACCTTCCCAGGTTGAACGTGGGTCCTTCCTCTCCTCCATCACACTCTCAACATATGGTATTCCCCAGGGATCTATCCTCTCAACCTGGTTTTTCAATGCCTATCTGGCCCCCTTGGCTCGCCTCATCTCTATCTTTTCCTTTAACTTTCAGTGTTATGCGGATGAGAGTCAGCTCTCTTTCAGGCTACCCTCGGACTCCTCCTCCGTGCTTATCCCTTTCTTTCTTTCTGCTATTGCGGCATGAGACACCTCTAATGATCTCTGCCTGAATGCCAGTAAACCACAGATCCTTCTCATTGGGACCCCTGCTCCCTCTTTTACCCTTTCACTCTGGCTGGCCTCCCTTGTCCCTGTGCCCTCGCCCTCTTGTGAGGCAAAAAACCTTTGGGTCATCTTCGACTCCACTCTCTCCTTCTCTCCACACATCATGGAAATCTCTGAAAAGTCCCATTTCCAACTGCACCTCCTCCGAGGTATTCTACCTTTTCTCACCTTCCCCAGAAGCTCACTGTCTCCAATGCCCTGGTTCTTTTCAGGCTTGAATATTGTAACAGCCTCTTTCTCAATCTACCTAACTCCACACTCCGCCCTCTGCAACTCATCCAAAACAGGACCTCAAGACTTATCATTGGCCTCAAGCCCACGTACCACATCTCTCCATCTCTGAAATCCCTCCACTGGTTCCCGGTTGCTGCAAGAATCAAGTTCAAGACCCTCTGCATCGCCCATAAGGCCTTCTGGAGCCGGGCCCGCACTATCTCCAACGCTCTCTTCTTATGTACCTTCCTTCCAGAGTCCTCTGCTCGTCTACTTCCAATTCTCTGAAGGTGGGTCACTTCTCCAGGCAGTGACTGAGTGGTATATCTCTTTTCTCTGCCTCTGGAATGGCCCTCTTGCCACTTTCCGCCTTGAGCCAGACCTCCTCAAGTTTTGGAAGTTTCTCAAGACCTTCATTTTCTCCTCTTTCTTCTCTCTGCCTCTCCCCTACTCACCTTTCCCCACCTCCTTTTCTCTCTGCCTTACCTTTGCTAACCTTCCCTTCCTCCTGCTCAATTACATGAATGGCTGCCTGGTGTTCCTTTGAGTCATACAGGACACCTGCCCCCCGCCCAGTTCCTAGCACTTGCCTTTGGGCAGCCCTGCACTGCCCCCTGTCCTACCTTACACTTCCCGTACATGCCCCCCACCCCTTGGAAGCCCTGCCTTCCTTGCACTTAGTCCAGGGTATTGCTCCACTGGGTGTACTTCTCCCCTTCCTCTCCCCTGCACTTCTTGTCTGCGCACTTGCACGATCTAAATAATATAGGCCTAGTAAGATTGTTTGTATTGTTCTCCCCTGTTTTCCCCCTCCCTGCCTGCTTGCACCTTGAAATACTTGTTTATAGGTGCATTATAAATAACCTATCAATCAATCAATGAGTGTGATGTCAACATTGTTAACAAACAAATACAATAAATAACATTGATGAGAATAGTACTATTATAACAAAAAACGATTATTATTATTATTATTATTAATTTCTTTTTATTTTTTATTCAAGAGTTTTAATCGCTTTGCAAATTTTACAAGATTTATGAAAGCTTTCCAATCTTTCGTGTTGGTAGCAACGTTTAGAATTTTAAAATTCAAGTTTTTTTCCACTTAATTTGTTATTTTAGCTTCAGTCAGCCTCATCGAAGTTGGTTCAATTGAGTTGCCAAGTTGATCCAAGGATCTGTTGGAGAGTTTTTGCTGCTGATATAGCCCAACATGTTTTTCCCCTCCAATAAGGCGATACCACCACATTTCTTCGTCCTGTATAAATGAGTTTGCCACAAGGTGTGCCAGATCTGTAGTTCTTGCACTGCAAGTGCCCGAGCATGTTAGCATTAAATGTCGAATTGTTTCGATTTCAGACAGCGGCCCACAAAATCTGCAGATTTTTGTTTCTGACTGGCCTCTATTTTTTAGAATTTAATTTGATGGTAAAAGGTTCAGCCGCGCCATTAATAGCGTATTTCTCAAGTTTTGTTGGGATGTTTCTTTAAGAAGGGCTGTGTTACATTGAGCTTGTTGGAAGATGTGTTGCAAGTTTGTATATCAGGCCTTTCTCCAGGGTCGAGATCCAGTCTGCTTCATCCAATCTTTGTTTTGTTTTTGTTGGGTTTTGAATCAATTCCGGGGAAGAACTGCCAATCGCGTTCAGTTTGTCTTCACATTCTTTGTTCCATTTGTTTAACATTTTGCAAGAACCTTTTGACATCTCTGTTTTAAGCATCGCGAATATTAGAGGGCTGGTAGTGTCTATGATTTTCCTGTATAGCAAGATTTTGTTGCGGTCTACAATGGCTTCAAGGGAAATGAGGTTCAGTTTGCGCCTGATCAAAACTATCAGCTTCAATTTTGGCAAGCTTAATAGTGTGGGATGTATTTACCCATGCATCCGAGCCCTACCTCAAAACTGTGCAGTACTGACATGAAAACATCATGATGGCCAGAGCTTCCCAGAAAATGCACAGGGAAATGCAGGAAGAATAGGCTGCCACCCATTTTTGCCGATGTTATGGGCACAGAAGGACACTGCCTAAAACCACCATTGGACTACCCGCACAGTAGTCTGAAACCATTGGGAATGGCAATGCTGATTGCCAAATGCAACCTAGAATTGTGGGGAATTCATTTTCTTAAATCCCAAAAATGGGTGCAGTACCAGTACTCACCACTATCCAAAAGCCGGCAGTTTAAAACCACCCTGTGTTTCTCTGAAGGCAGGCTCAAACTGTCTATGTTAAACATTGCAACACATCTAAAAACTTACTGAACACCAGCAGACATTTGGCAGAATGGAGTTTTGTGTGCCTACAAAATCTGGGAAATGAAGATCATAAGACAAGGTTTATAACAAGACTGACTGCTATGGAGTCAGCAGTTTAAGTTGCACTGGATTTAAAGACACTAAAATCGAAAATGTTTAGATTAAATGAGTGAGCTATGTTTGGTGTCACATGCCTTTGTAACTGTTTAAATGTCATAGTTTTAAACTTAGAATCAGCCTTCTAGCTGCATATGTAAAAATGTTTAGTTTTATTTGAATGCAGAAACTGGGGAACAAAAAGTGACATTTTATCTGAAACCCGGCTTAAGGAACTGAATTCTGCCTGGCAACTACCCCCATCAGGAGGGAAACTTGAGTCACCACTGTGTTCCCAGGCCAACCTTCCTTTTGCTGCCCACACTAAGGATATGCCATCTATCTGATAATTGAATTATCTGTGCTCTGCAAGAGAGTGAACAAAGCCCTCTTCACTCAGGCAAAGGTTTTTATTACCGCAGTCGTAAATTGTAGCTTCCTCTTGGCAGGAGCTGGGAGGAGCACTGCCTGTGAGAGCAAGCTGGCTTGGCAGAAACTGGAAAGACTGGTTTCTATACCATGTGACCTGGGAAACCACACCCCTTTGGAGCCAGAACATAACTTTAAAAAGATAAATAACTCATAGAGCGGACATGTGAAAATTTTATAAATGACACCATAATTCTTGTGATTTTTCTGCCCACATTTTAAGAGGTTTTTCGACCCGGTGGCATGTTCAGGGGGGTGTCAGCGGAAAAGTGGATATTACTCTAAATGTATGCATGTTAAAAATCTGAAACTTCATCAGTTAATGTCCCTACTCCCTGCACACATGTATGTAAAGTTGGGTCAATGTCAGAAATTGCAAAATCAGTTAAAAAGTGAAATATGTGCCATTTCTGAATGCAAGCTCCCAGGAAGAGCAGAGTTTGAACAGGGGATACCTCCTGTAATGCATGATGGGTGCATATGATTTTAAAACAATATGTACCTCTGCAAATATGTATTTGTTTCAAATCTAGATTTGTGTGTAAGTTGACAGGAGGAGTGGACTTTCTGCAGGCTGTAAAATGACATCCCTCTGACTCACAGTTCATTCCCCAATCAAATGATAAATGGAAGTTTGACCAATTAGAAGCTGAGAGAGAGTTAGGGTCAGTGATGCTAGAACACACCCACATTCTAAACACATAAAAGCAGACAGACAGGACAGATAGGGACTTTCCAAATCCATCTGCAGCGGGACGCTCTGCCGGAAAAATCCATACTTACCTCCATCAACCTCCAGAAAGCCAAACTAGAGACTTCAATCTATCCAGAACTAAGAGAACCAGAGAGAAAGCAGTGCTGTACCCAGAGAGACCCAGACCAGCAGAGAGAGCTGACCCAGATCACTGTGAAGTGCAGAGGCCAGACCAGACCAGACCAGAGTCCAGTCTAAAACCCTGACCAGATCCGTGATGAGGCCCATTTCACTCAAGAATATAGTGTGAGTACCTAGAAAACTGTGCAGAACCAATCTCTTAGTTAAAATAATATAATTCAATCCTATTTTAATCTAAGTAGAACTGTCTCCTAACTGTCACCTGTCACTTGTAAAGCTGTCACCTGTGATTTGCTAGTTGCAAGCTGCACTTGTCATTTTGAGCTTTTGAAATTTGCAAACCCAAAAACGACCTTTATTAAATCGCTCATATCTCCGCGACCGTTTGGGCTAGAGACTTGCAGTAACTTTCCTCTGATAGCTTAGAATCGTAGCTTTGAATCGCACCAAGAACCGCATTCCTACCCCTTATAGTTTTACCGCAATCGCGGAACACGCATCCGCGAATTTTACCGCGATTTGCAATTTCTTCACATGTAAAAACTGCTGCTGCTTGCTTTCCATTTGCCAGAAATTCGTTTTAACCTGCTAACTATCCCTGCATCATTGCTAGTGTGAGCCTGGACTAATATTAACTAGATACCACTCACCCTGAACCTCTGAAAGGGAATTAAAAGCGTTTCCAGCATATTTCTCATTCATTGCCAGCACATATCAAAGCAATTTGGGCCTGTGATTTCAAAACTCCTATCTGTTTTCTGTTGTCTAAGCTTGCTGGATTGAACTGATTACATTGATTGCATTTCTGAGAACTGTGTGCTTTCCTCCCATTCCCTTGCATTGCATAAAGAGGGGGGGAGTGAATAGCCAGAGAAAAGTGATTACATTGTTTTGTTGAAATCATATTGAGTATTTTCTATACTGCATTTCATTCATTGAATATTGCATCCACCTGAGCTTACATAAAGCATCCTCTACCACATTATACTTTTGTTCCTATTTACCAGTGTGCTATCTTATCCATTTCATGTCAACTCATTAGTAATTATAAAGAAGTGTGCTAGTGCCAGATTCTCCATTGTTAATCTTTATCATATCAGATCAAGGGTGATATTCAATTATTAATTTATTATAAAGTTGGATATATATACCTATTGTTTAAATTATCAAATAAACCTTTTAACTTGCAAAACAGAACTACTTCTTGGCTCAGTGGGGTCAGGGGGATTCCAAGAGAGGGGTGTTATACAGGGGTAGTCATCCAGAACGCATGAACTGGACCTAAAGATATATCAATAAGGGTTTTCATTCAGTATTCTAGACTAGGCGTTAACTTAGCTGTAGTGCTGAATTGAATCCTCTTACAAAGTGGGGGCTCGAGCCGAGACGTTGGGTTAGATTTACCACTTGTGCAGCTTAATACAGTGTGCTAACTGACGGGAGACATACATCCGGTCGGATCACCACGCTGCATTACGCTGTGAAGCATTCCTCAAAAGGGACACCCCAAGAAAAGTTCTGTTCTGCAAAAATAAAATACAAACTTCTGTAAGTCAGGACAGAGACCAATCTCTAGAATGACGACCTTAGTAGACATGAAAATGGCCAGAGAGCACCTCTTGCATAAGCTATTTGTGAGAGGTGAATGGACCGAACAGGGCCAGGATGCGTGGTTGCAGGCAATCACACAACAGGTCACTGAAACAGGGTCAGATATATATAGAGATCAGGGTCCCTTACATGTGGCCCTGAGTGAACTATATATGGCTCCTAAAGCCAAAGATGAACACAATAAGATTGCCAGGATAGCAGCATACCTGTACCTATACGTTGGAGACATGCAGGATAGATGTGCGGAAAGCCAAAATCTGGCAAATAGGCAACAGATGGCATTACAGAAGGCCCAATCTGATCTGGACTCTTCTGAGCAGAGGCTGCAGAGGAGCCAGGAGTCAGAAAATGACAGCAGACTGTACATCACTAAAATGAAGGAGGATATGGAGGTGCTGCAAAAGGAAAAGTCAGAACAGGATACCAGATTTCTGGCCCTGCAGAAGGAGCACCAAGACAGTTTGGACTCCTTACTGCAGAGCCAGAAAAAGCTGGAGCAACAATTAGACTTTAACAGGGCATGCACGGAGCAGGTAGCCACCTTGCAAAGTCATCTAGATAGAGTGAAGGTAGAGAGCAACAAGCTGATCTTGAAAGACCTGGATACCCAGGCAGAGTTTGATGAGGAGCGCCAAAAAGCTGGTGCCCTTCAACGGCAAAGGGACGACCTGGCGGCACAAATGCAGGCTCTTAGTCAGGAAAGAGACGCCTTAGGCCAGGAAGTCTGCCATTTAAAAAGAAAAATGGAAGAAAATCACCTGGCCCACCAGGGACTGGGTGATCTCCAAAAAGAACACCAGAACTTGTTAGAGCACACCAGGAGGGTGGAGGATGCTCTAGCAAGAAAGGAGCAGGCCAATAGGGACACAGCTCAGGAGGTAACCCTCCTGCAGCAAAGACTGGCCCAGTTCTCCAGGACCAACCAGGAAGCACAGAGGGAAAACGAGGCCCTCTGTGAACACAATGATAGGCTCCAACAACAGGTAGCGATGCAGGAGAGACTGATAGAGTCCAGTAAGGCCTTAACTGAAGAACTGAAGGCACAAATGCAGGCTCTTGCATTGCAACAGGGAGCAGGGGCGGATAGAGATGAGGTTCGCTGGGAAAGGGAAACTCCGGAGCATAACCTCAGGAGCCCTAGTACCAGAGGCCCTCATACCTCTCAGTCCCTGGACTCTGCCACCCCCATGTTCCCTGGCGCACATGAGCACAGGGCCACAGGGATGGCAGATTACTATCCAGCTAAGAGTATGGGGCTCATAGGCCAGAACCACTCAGGAATGGAGGGGTGGGCATCCGGGTATGGGCACCCAAGTACAGTACAGTTCAATGGGGAACCCCAGGAGAGTAGGCCCATTAAGGGCATCCTGAAAACCTCTGCCCAGTTAGGTCAGTGGAGGGGGTACCCATCAAATCCTGGCAGCAAGGAGGAATCTGAAGACCCCTCTGAACTGCGCAGGACGCAGGAGACCAGGTCCCCACATTCTGCCAGCCATTCCCAGGCTCGCAGAATCCGGGAAAACCTTGAAGAACAGACGGGAACCTCTGGGAGCAGTGCCTCTGAGTCCGAGGAAGAATGGACAAGGGTTACCCGAACCAAAAAGGCCAATAAGGCAAAAAGGGCCTTGCTTAAGGACCCTTTAAAGCAGATTAAGGCGATCAGGAGCGTCATCACGCCTTACCATAAGAACGCTAAGTATTCTGTTTGGGAGCACTTAGAGTTGTTTGAGCAAATGATGGAGACTTTCCATATGAAGGACAGCCAAAGCTGTATTCAATATGTAAAGTGGACCTTCTCCCCGGAATACTCCAGTTTCTTTGCGGGGCTGGGGGACCAAAATCATTTAAGATGGTCCACCTATAAGGCGGCCATCCTGAGACATTTTTCTGTTCACAGAAATCCTCAAGAGGCTCGCAAGGCAGCCTACAATTTGCAATGTGGGGAGGATCAGGCCCCACAAGAATTTGTGCAGGAGTTAAAGCGTGCTTTTGCACAGACCACAAGAAGGGTGCGCACAGACAGTCGAGAATTCGTTAATACATTTTTTCATGCCTTGCCCAAATACATCATGACCCAGCTCGTGAGGGATTTTCACGAGAAAAGATCTTTAGACTGGGTCATTGAACAGGCTACCCGGATCTATGAGGTGCAGAAACCGATAGATAGCAAAAGTAATGCCCAGAAAAACCCCAAAGCCAACAGCACCCCTGCTGCTGCCAAGGTGGCAGAGGTAAAGGTCACCCCCGTTTTAGATTTGGAGATGGGGGGGCCTAAAAACCTGCCTGCACCTCATAATGCTAGGCCCAGGAGGTCCTCGGGTCAGTCACAGACAGGGAGCCAAGGAGGCGGCCCCACAAATGGGGTCCCTCGCTCTCCTGATTATGTAAGTCCCCGTTACAAGGGAAATCGACCCATCCTGGGTTATGTGTGGAGTCCTCCAGCCCAAGGGGGGGGATCCAGCCAAGCACCTAACCCAGGGAACTTCCCTCCAAACTTCCCACAGGAGGGCAGAAATTTACCAAACCCTGGGCAGAACTTTTTCCCCAGATATCCTCCCGACTTTCAGCCCCAAAACCATCCATCCTTCTTTCCCCAATTCCCTGAGCCCAGACCACTGAATCCGGGAGAGGGGAGGCCAAGGGTGGAGGGGTACCCAAATCTTCCCAACCAGGGGTACTACCAAAGAAGGGACAGCTACCCTTCCCGGGATCAGCCCAGGGGAGAAAACAGGGCCCCGTATCAGCCTGAGCGGGTTTCCCAGTTAGAGCGCCAGGTTCAAAACATGGCGCGGGATCTGGGTCACATACTGAGGGCTCAGCAGAACCCTCAGATGGGCGTGCCGGCGCAGAACGCACCCAACTCTGGACCTGGTGCTCCAGAACAATGACGGGGGCAGCACCCCGATAACTCACCGGTTCCCAGGGAGGAGGCACAAAGGGAAGGGGGGTGTAAAGCCTTGGAGGAAGCTTCCTTCCTCACTTGTAAACAGCCCCTGGAAACCCAGGAACCGGAAACAAAATCTCTTGCCCCTGAAAGTCTGCCTCCTAAGGAGCAGAGGGGGGGTAGGAGAAACAAAAGACCCAAACAGACTCAGTTTGAGGAGGAGGTACAGATCTTCCAATTTGAGGGAGAGGGATCCTCAGAGGATCCTGGGAAAAGGATCTTCTCCTTCAGAGAGGGGGGAACTCCTCCCAAAGAAAAATGGGTCCCTAGGGATGCAAATCCAGACTGGGGAGATGTGGAGACTGAGCTACCGCCGCCCACCATCTCATCCCAGAACCAACAGCAAGAAAATCCCCTGGTTCAAACCCATCCTGGGGACTGCCTCCAAAAAGGGGGGGGCGGCCCAGAACCGGAACCAGGGGAACCCACAATGGCTCTGATCTCCAGTTGCCAACTTTTTCTTTCAGATTCCCAAGGCTCTCCACAGAATTCTGCCCAAAATTCTTTTCTCGCGATGTCCAAAACCAGAAAATTAGCCCACCAGTTGTCCAAAAATGTGCATTATCTGTGCCCGCTTGAGGAGAAGGAGGGAAGATATTATGCCCCGGTACAAGTACAGGGGCAGGGTACAATCTCGGCACTGGTGGACACTGGATCTCAAGCTACCCTTCTGTCCAGAAGGGCCTTTGATTAACTGAATGCAGGAAGGGGAGAGAATTACCAAATTCCTCTCACCTCACTTCCTGGACAACTCCAGAACTTTGACGGGAAGGAAATTCCCGTTGAGGGGACTGCAGATTTGGACATTAAAATTGGGCGACATAAGTTGAAACACCCGGTCATAGTTGTGACCCCAGAGGGCACCCCTTGTTTACTAGGGAATGACCTCCTGAGAAGGTTGTCACCCCTAATAGATTGTGTAAACAAGGTCCTCTGGACCCAGACTAGCCGACCAATAAAATTAAAACAGAGTGTCAACCATGTTAGTTTAAACGGCACATGCCACATGGTTGAACAAAAATCTGACCAAGTAGAATTTCACTTCCAGAATAGCCAAATTCCAGACGTGACAGTAATAGCAGTAGGACAACAGACTGGTGATGGGGGGTCCTCTCTATTTCTGGAAATCAACCTTCCTTCCAGTTTAAGGTGGTATTCCACGCTGGAAGGAAACACTCTGAAATTCTATACCAATCCACAATCTGAAACTCCCACTCCTATAGTCCAGAAAGATGTGAAATCAGCTCAAGGCCTGGCTGATATTCAGCAAATTGGAGAGCAGTTGTTCATCCCTGTTCAGTTAAATGATGGGAAGGACTCTGTTCTCGCTCGAGTGTGTGTGAACAACGGTAAGAGCTTCATCAGCGAAGCCATGTTTCGCCAACTCCCAAAAGATCCAGCCATTCCCACCTTCAAACTGATAGACAAATGGGAAATGACCTGGAAGCACCCAATTCAAAACATCTCCTGCCAAGCAGGTGTATGCTCAAAATCTCCATTGGCAACAAGAGCATAGTCCATAATTGTTGGGTCGTGCGAGACGTCACTGCCGCCTTTTACTTAGGCAGTGACATTCTCAATCGCTTTGCCATTAGTTTGGACCTAATAAACTTCAAAGCTTGGTCCCGATTAGCGGATAATCCCATGGGCTTTGATGATCCAGAAAAAGCATTTAGGTCAGCTCAATTGCTACCTTATGCAGTTGAAATTCAGGTTAAAGAGGAAGTCACCATCCCAGAAAGGACCCGACAATTCTCCCTGGAAGTGAAAGTTAAAAGAGGACAAAAGTTGAAAAACCCTGATGCTTACATACATCTAAATGCTTCTCTCCAACAGCAAGGGTTGGGGGTAAACCCAACACCATTAGTCAACATAGAACATGACACCATTCTAATAGAGGTGGATAACAGCGACTTAAAGAGTATTACTCTAGCCGCAGGCACCATTATTGGAATGGCGGTTGATGACCGACATTTCTCCATTGATCTTGTAAATGAACTGTTAGGACCAATCCCCAAGGACTGTGTTGACAGTGACAGTGAGGACAATACAACACCAGACAGGATTTTCACCCGGCATGGGGGGAACTTCCTGGTGTACACTTCATGCCCCTATGGTAAGGAAGATGTGACGTGTGACTTCAGGAGGGATGAGGTGATCTTCCAGGTTCATGAAGGCTGCCTTGCCCACCTGAAGCCTCCGGTCCAAATCAGCACTCTGACCAGGGACTTCTCCACCCAGCTGGAGGAGGCCGCTGAAATAGCCAAACCAGAAGTCTTTCCAGGCTTCAGGCAGATGGTGGAAGAGAGAGTCAACCTAGCTGATGCCTGTGTGACTCTGGAACAAAAGCAAAAGTTGAAACAAGTTTTCTTGGATTTCCAAGATCTCTTTGCGGTAGACTCATATGACTGTGGTCGCACTGACATCCACACAACAACAATCCCCACGGACCCTGGCATGACTCCTGTGTTTGTGAAGCAATATCGCTTGCCTCTCGCATCAATGGAGTCCCTTACCGAAATAATTAAGAACCTTGAGTCCCGGGGAATAATCCGTCCAGTCCACAGCACCTTCAATAATCCGGTGCTGGGAATATTGAAGCCGAACGGCCAGTGGAGACTCTGCGCCGACCTTAGGGAGCTCAACAAACGGGTCCATACTTCCCGATGGCCTCTGCCCTACATTGACCAAGGGCTAGCCCAGATTCAGGGGTCACAGGTATTCACTGCAATAGACCTGACCAATGGATACTGGACTGTGCCTGTCAGTAGGGAGGACCAATACAAACTGGCTTTTACCTTTGGGGGCCAGCAGTACACATGGACCCGGACTCCCTTCGGATACCTTAACTCCGGTAATGAGTTCAATATTTTCCTACATAAGGCCATGCCCGACCTGGGTGCAAGGGGTAACCTGGCTTATGTAGATGATGTCCTCATCAAAAGTTCATCTGTGGAGGAACATATAGCGGAGATCCGTTATGTTCTGACACAGTTGAGGGCCGCCGGAGCAAAACTTTCCTTTCAGAAAGCACAGTGGTGTAGAACCCGTGTTAATTTCTTGGGGCATGAGATTACTCCTCAGGGTCTTTGTCCCCAGGAAAAGAAAGTGGAAGCACTTCAGAAACTGAAAGACCCCACAACCCTGCGGGAACTAAGGAGCCTCCTTGGACTGACTAATTACAGCAGAAAGTTCATTGAGGGCTACGCAGAGATCACCAGACCCCTGATTCATCTCCTGAAGGGGGGGGTCAAGTGGGAATGGGGTCCAGAACAAGCCGAAGCAGTAAAACAACTCAAGAGAAGCCTCTCACAAGCGCCTTGCCTAGCTTACCCTGTCAGAAACAAGGAGTTCTTCCTGGAGACAGGGTTCTCTAATACGTGCTTGACGGCAGTATTATACCAAAAGCATGACAAGGTCAATAAAGTAATCTCCTATGCGAGCAAAACTTTATCCTCTGTGGAGGAAAAATTCAACGATTGTGAGAAGGCACTCCTGGCAACGGTGTGGGCATTGAAGAATTACCGCCCGTTTATCCAGGGGGAACACATCATAGTGGAGACTCCACACCAGCCTCTGCAATATCTCCAAAGTGACAGAATCCGGGCCGGAAATGTGAGTAATTCCCGAATTACTTCCTGGATTCTGTCAATGCAAGGCTTTCCTGTGGAGGTCAGATATGGCCAAAACAAGAAGAGTCCCCTCGCGCAAGGTCTGGCTGACTTGCATGATTGTGCCAGAGAAAACTGTCTCGAGGACGAAAGTCTAAAAATCAAGGACAACATGGAGGCATACCTTAATTCCCCACACAAAGTCTTTGAAGAGGACAAGTGTGAGGGAATGCCCACTGTCTATGTGGATGGATGCTCTTACCATGTTGACAACGACGGGGAGAAAGAACTGGTGGCCGGCGTAGGGAATGCATGGGTGAATGAGTCCCCAGAACCCTCCGCTGGATACAAAATTGGTCCCCGAAGTAGTCAGGTGGCAGAATTGATGGCTGTGCATCAGGCCATCCTCACTGCTATCCAGCACCAACTCCACGAACTGGTCATAATCACAGATTCGGATTATGTACGGAACGGGTTCGTGGAGCACCTGGTTAATTGGAAAACCAGAGGCATGTTATGTGCTAACAACAAACCCTTGAAACATGGGAAGTTGATCCAAAACATTGATGATCTGGTCACATCGAATGGGATGACCATCTATTGGAAAAAGATCAAGGGTCATTCCAAAGTAGAGGGACCAGACAAAACTGGAAATGACTTAGCTGATCAGCTGGCCAAAACCGGGGCCATCCAAGGGGATCTAATTGAGATTGAGTCCCTATTGGGGGAAATCCAGGTCACTGCTATCACTAGGTCCCAGACCAATGCTCACAACGACCTTTCAATTGCACAATGGAGTAAGGAGACCCCTGATGCTGATTTGATTACCGCTCAGAAGGGGGATCCAATCATTGGTAAATTTTACCAGCACCTTGAGGACCCTGAGAACTTTCCCCTGACGGATACCGATTACATTGGGAAAGAGGACCTAAGAGTGTTGATGAAATGTCCAAAAATGTTCCGAATCCAAGACGGTTTGCTGGTAAGGAAATCCAAAGCTGGCCACGATCAGTGGGTGGTTCCTACCTCATTCCGAAGCCTGATGTTAAGTCACGCCCATGATGCGGCCACCGCCGGTCATAGGGGGTTTCACACAACATTGGAAATCTTAAGAGAGGTTGCATACTGCCCACACATGGGCCAGGACCTCAACCAATATTTGAAGGGTTGTCTTGTGTGTGCACAATTTCAGCCGACATCCCTCACACACCGGGCGCCTTTACAAAAGAGGGGAATGACACTGCCATGGTCAGATTTACAAATCGACTTTGTAGGCCCTGTGATTCGCTCGGCTAGGGGGAATAAGTACATGTTGACTGTGACATGCTTGTTTACCAAGTGGGTGGAATGTCTCCCAGCCCCAAATTGCAAGGCAGAAACTGCAGCTGCCTTGATGATTAACCACATCTTTTCCCGTTTTGGTCTACCTCAAAGGATTGAGTCAGACAGAGGTAGCCACTTCACCAGTGAAGTAATGACAAAGATGTGGGAGATACTGGGGGTCAAGAGAAAGCTGCATATTGCTTACCGGCCAGCTTCTTCTGGGGCAGTAGAGAGATATAACCGGACAATTGTGAGCATATTAAAGAAGTTTGTGGCAGATTCTGGGCCAAGTTGGGATATCCGATTACCTCTGGTCCTAATGGCCATCAGATCTATCCCTTCATCTGCAACCAAAATGTCACCATTTGAGTTGATGACTGGGCGCAAGATGGTGCTTCCGCAGCATTTGCTCTACAGGACCCAAGAGCAGACACTGATAAATGCCTCCACTACTCATGAGTATGTAGAGAATTTAAGGAAACACCTCCAACATGCTTTTGCTTATGCTCAGCGGAATCTAGAAAGATCAGCTGATAGCATGAAGACCCACTATGACCTGAAAACTTCCAGGAAGGAATATCAGGTGGGGGACCGGGTCTATCTATACAACTTCCAAAGGGACCAGGCCAAGCAGCGCAAATTTTTGCCTACATGGAAGGGACCCTTTGAGATCATCGACAAGATCTCCCCCGTGGCCTACAAAATCCACATCCCCAAAGGTCTTTCGGCAGAGGGGGAAGACAAGTGGGTCCACATTAACCAGCTAAAGTGTGGCCATCCCAGGCACACTCTGCAACAACTGGAGGAATCCTCTGGAATCCTAGCGGGTACTGTATCAGACTAATTCAGTTCCAATCATAAAACATACCACATCTAGTCTCTAAAATATTGTGATTTGCATGAAACTGTCTCTTAGTCATACTGTTTTTATTAAAATAAGAATGTAATGTTTCGTTATGATAAAATGCATATGCTGCCCCACTATCTCAACGGTGGTGGAAAAACGTCTATGAATAGGTATTGCCGCTCTTCCTTTGTCGTCCTAGGAGAAAGAAAACCTTGAGACGGGCCAAGGAGGACGATCCGGAGACCGGGAGCTGAGACGCAACGGGCTCGGGGTACCGCCCAATATTCCCATCAGGACCGGCGAGGAGAACCGATCGATCCGACCGGATGGAGGAAAAGATGCTGAACTGTGCCATCTATTGGAAGAAGATGAGGAAACATCCCAGATCTTGCGAGTCCCATCAGTGAAACCGAATGGCCATTGCAAGAGGGGGGCTTGTGGGATGTATTTACCCATGCATCCGAGCCCTACCTCAAAACTGTGCAGTACTGACATGAAAACATCATGATGGCCAGAGCTTCCCAGAAAATGCACAGGGAAATGCAGGAAGAATAGGCTGCCACCCATTTTTGCCGATGTTATGGGCACAGAAGGACACTGCCTAAAACCACCATTGGACTACCCGCACAGTAGTCTGAAACCATTGGGAATGGCAATGCTGATTGCCAAATGCAACCTAGAATTGTGGGGAATTCATTTTCTTAAATCCCAAAAATGGGTGCAGTACCAGTACTCACCACTATCCAAAAGCCGGCAGTTTAAAACCACCCTGTGTTTCTCTGAAGGCAGGCTCAAACTGTCTATGTTAAACATTGCAACACATCTAAAAACTTACTGAACACCAGCAGACATTTGGCAGAATGGAGTTTTGTGTGCCTACAAAATCTGGGAAATGAAGATCATAAGACAAGGTTTATAACAAGACTGACTGCTATGGAGTCAGCAGTTTAAGTTGCACTGGATTTAAAGACACTAAAATCGAAAATGTTTAGATTAAATGAGTGAGCTATGTTTGGTGTCACATGCCTTTGTAACTGTTTAAATGTCATAGTTTTAAACTTAGAATCAGCCTTCTAGCTGCATATGTAAAAATGTTTAGTTTTATTTGAATGCAGAAACTGGGGAACAAAAAGTGACATTTTATCTGAAACCCGGCTTAAGGAACTGAATTCTGCCTGGCAACTACCCCCATCAGGAGGGAAACTTGAGTCACCACTGTGTTCCCAGGCCAACCTTCCTTTTGCTGCCCACACTAAGGATATGCCATCTATCTGATAATTGAATTATCTGTGCTCTGCAAGAGAGTGAACAAAGCCCTCTTCACTCAGGCAAAGGTTTTTATTACCGCAGTCGTAAATTGTAGCTTCCTCTTGGCAGGAGCTGGGAGGAGCACTGCCTGTGAGAGCAAGCTGGCTTGGCAGAAACTGGAAAGACTGGTTTCTATACCATGTGACCTGGGAAACCACACCCCTTTGGAGCCAGAACATAACTTTAAAAAGATGAATAACTCATAGAGCGGACATGTGAAAATTTTATAAATGACACCATAATTCTTGTGATTTTTCTGCCCACATTTTAAGAGGTTTTTCGACCCGGTGGCATGTTCAGGGGGGTGTCAGCGGAAAAGTGGATATTACTCTAAATGTATGCATGTTAAAAATCTGAAACTTCATCAGTTAATGTCCCTACTCCCTGCACACATGTATGTAAAGTTGGGTCAATGTCAGAAATTGCAAAATCAGTTAAAAAGTGAAATATGTGCCATTTCTGAATGCAAGCTCCCAGGAAGAGCAGAGTTTGAACAGGGGATACCTCCTGTAATGCATGATGGGTGCATATGATTTTAAAACAATATGTACCTCTGCAAATATGTATTTGTTTCAAATCTAGATTTGTGTGTAAGTTGACAGGAGGAGTGGACTTTCTGCAGGCTGTAAAATGACATCCCTCTGACTCACAGTTCATTCCCCAATCAAATGATAAATGGAAGTTTGACCAATTAGAAGCTGAGAGAGAGGTAGGGTCAGTGATGCTAGAACACACCCACATTCTAAACACATAAAAGCAGACAGACAGGACAGATAGGGACTTTCCAAATCCATCTGCAGCGGGACGCTCTGCCGGAAAAATCCATACTTACCTCCATCAACCTCCAGAAAGCCAAACTAGAGACTTCAATCTATCCAGAACTAAGAGAACCAGAGAGAAAGCAGTACTGTACCCAGAGAGACCCAGACCAGCAGAGAGAGCTGACCCAGATCACTGTGAAGTGCAGAGGCCAGACCAGACCAGACCAGAGTCCAGTCTAAAACCCTGACCAGATCCGTGATGAGGCCCATTTCACTCAAGAATATAGTGTGAGTACCTAGAAAACTGTGCAGAACCAATCTCTTAGTTAAAATAATATAATTCAATCCTATTGTGATCTAAGTAGAACTGTCTCCTAACTGTCACCTGTCACTTGTAAAGCTGTCACCTGTGATTTGCTAGTTGCAAGCTGCACTTGTCATTTTGAGCTTTTGAAATTTGCAAACCCAAAAACGACCTTTATTAAATCGCTCATATCTCCGCGACCGTTTGGGCTAGAGACTTGCAGTAACTTTCCTCTGATAGCTTAGAATCGTAGCTTTGAATCGCACCAAGAACCGCATTCCTACCCCTTATAGTTTTACCGCAATCGCGGAACACGCATCCGCGAATTTTACCGCGATTTGCAATTTCTTCACATGTAAAAACTGCTGCTGCTTGCTTTCCATTTGCCAGAAATTCGTTTTAACCTGCTAACTATCCCTGCATCATTGCTAGTGTGAGCCTGGACTAATATTAATTAGATACCACTCACCCTGAACCTCTGAAAGGGAATTAAAAGCGTTTCCAGCATATTTCTCATTCATTGCCAGCACATATCAAAGCAATTTGGGCCTGTGATTTCAAAACTCCTATCTGTTTTCTGTTGTCTAAGCTTGCTGGATTGAACTGATTACATTGATTGCATTTCTGAGAACTGTGTGCTTTCCTCCCATTCCCTTGCATTGCATAAAGAGGGGGGGAGTGAATAGCCAGAGAAAAGTGATTACATTGTTTTGTTGAAATCATATTGAGTATTTTCTATACTGCATTTCATTCATTGAATATTGCATCCACCTGAGCTTACATAAAGCATCCTCTACCACATTATACTTTTGTTCCTATTTACCAGTGTGCTATCTTATCCATTTCATGTCAACTCATTAGTGATTATAAAGAAGTGTGCTAGTGCCAGATTCTCCATTGTTAATCTTTATCATATCAGATCAAGGGTGATATTCAATTATTAATTTATTATAAAGTGGGATATATATACCTATTGTTTAAATTATCAAATAAACCTTTTAACTTGCAAAACAGAACTACTTCTTGGCTCAGTGGGGTCAGGGGGATTCCAAGAGAGGGGTGTTATACAGGGGTAGTCATCCAGAACGCATGAACTGGACCTAAAGATATATCAATAAGGGTTTTCATTCAGTATTCTAGACTAGGCGTTAACTTAGCTGTAGTGCTGAATTGAATCCTCTTACAATAGTGTTCTCCAAAAGAGGCTTTCCAGAACCCTCCAGATGGGCTTCGGGAGTTACGGCATTGTTTCTTTTCCGTATGTTATGGCAGGCACCGCTTTGTTTCTGTAAACGTTGATTACAGGTTGGAGGGAGTATCAACCATATTTCCTGTCCACTATTTTTGATTGTGATGTTAGCTGTTTCATTTTCTTAAGTAGGAACTGCTTCTATGCAGTTTCCTTCCAAGTGCCATTTCAGCCGCTCTCTTTTCTTCGTATGTTTCTCCAAAATCACTATCTTGGTTTTTCTTTTATTGATTTCAAGTTCGTTTAGGGCAGTGTATTTTGAAAGCGAATCAAGCTGGTGCTGTAGCTGGATCAGATCGTCCCGGTATAGTATTCAAGGTACTTGGGTCAGACCAATTGTAGGTGGAAATGAACGAATATCGCAGTTTGCATGTTTGTAGTCCCCCATGTAGGCCGGGAAAAGTGCTGGTGCCAGAGGACATCCTTGCTTTACCCCTCTGGCTGTCGGTGTTTTTGATGATAGTAGTCCTTGTTTATTCAGCCGAACTTGAATGGACGTGTTGGTGTAGAAAGCTTTGAGTGGCCCTAAGATCTCAGTCGGGCATTCCCAGTTCGAACGTTTCTGCCAGAGTTTAGTTCTGTTCACTAGGTTGAATGCCTGAGTAAAGTCTATAAAGGCCAGAAAACTCAGGGGCCTCCTTCAAAGATCTTAGCTTTCAAGGTACTGAGTATCATGATATCTGTGCTTATCCCTGCCAACTTCTTGAAATATTCTATTATTATTATTATTATTATTATTATTATTATTATTATTATTATTATTATTATTATCATCATCATCATTATGGACCGGTATGGCTCACATTAATCTACACACGTTTGTTACATGCAGACACTGAAACGTAACCTTAGTTAACATTCTATGGCTTAATCATCTGTGGTATGTGTTTGCAAATTTTACATCATAGTTATAGAGTAGTTAGAAACTCAACCTTGACTCGGCTCCCTCTTTATTTTCCCTCCCATAGGACAGTATGTAGGCTACAGTATTCGACTACATTTTCCAGTGTTCTTTGTTCATATTCTGTTAATCAATGGGAGGTGCAAACCCTGGAAACTGTGCAGTGTTCTGTGCTTAAACATAGGAACAAGCGACCAAGATTGGGGTCATTACTCCATTGACTATTAATGCAGGCTTATCCTGTCCCTGGAGACAAGCAATTTCCATTTTCGGATTTAGAACAAAACAGAGTGTGCTCGCTCACATTATTTTAAATAACTTCCTGGTAGTAATTTTTTTCTGTGGGATTAATATAAGACTGTTCTGTGGGAAATAGCTGAGTACTTGCACACCATTCTTTTCCTGGGACGCCAAATAATCTTGTGCAGCAACGACGAGATCAGAAAAGTACATTAAAAGACGAACGTGTCTGATCTTCGAATATTTTTAATGAGTGCGTTTCACCCCTTGCTGCGGGGTCTTGATCGTATTTGAGCCTGCGCTTGGGGGGCGGTATCTGTCTTAAACTAACTGAGGCGTAAGTGTATCACACACAACAGGGCGCCAGGTAAGGGATATCTTCACAGACTTTCAAGATCTTCAAAGGGGCGCGGCGCCGCCTCGGAGCCGTGGCAGGATGAAAACGATGCGTACCAGCGCTTAGCGTGTTTTTCACACCGCCCTCATGCTGTTCACTTTTATCTGTGGCAGATCACGGAACATTAGAAATACTTCGCACCTACTGGGGAACGGAGCATAAGACGAGCTGTGTGTTTCAATTTAGAACTTTCCTTTCAGAGTTTCTGAGGCGACGACACAATTCCATCCACCTCATCATCAATGGGACTCTGCTGAGATGGCGGCCCAGGAGAACAATGTAAACACGTCCAGCACCAATAATATGAGAGAACATTGCAAATAATGAACATCACTGATTGGTTCACCAAGTGCGAAAGACTGCAGTCCGTGCCAGACAGCTCTCTCCTTTATACGTTATAAGAAGTTCGCTACTATGCATTTACTTGTTCACGTACGTATCAAGAACATCGTTCAAAAAACGTATGTAGACATAAAATACATAGATGTTTGAAATATGTAGTATTAACGTTAGATGTTTAAAATATCACAACATAAGGTGCTATTGCATGCAAAAGAGGAAATGCGAAATATGAATTCAGTAAGAACCAGCTCTGCTCATGCAGCTAATAGCAGGTAGGATACTCAGCGGGATATGCACATGTTGATGAGTTCTGGTTGCAACCTGCTAGCCATATGTCTGTCGATGTGTATGCATGCTAGGGTAGCGACGCGCGCCACTGAATTGAGATACTACTCGCACCTGGTATTTACAAGGATTTGAAGGATTAATTCTGTGTCAAAGAACGTTTCGCAAATACTAAGAAATCATTGACATGTTGGGGGAAGCTATACATACAGGCAACGTACTAATGTAGCCTTGATTGACATTAATATAACTGCACACTACTCGAGGTATGGGCCCAGAAATGAAGTAAATAACGAGTGTCAAGGGCCATTATGCCATGATAATGTGCTGTGGATTGTTGAGTGTTCCTTCAGTGGCCAAAGAATACGACCAAGGGGTCATGGTCTAAGTGGGGGTCACCTGCACCCATTAGGCCATGACCGCTTAACAGTGGGTTACAGACACCGAGTCCCACCCGTCACGCAGACCTTGATCTCTGCATCTATTAACAAAAGGGATGCCTAACACGGGACAGTGCCAAACCTTTTCAACCTTAATGGTGTCGCTGTCCCTCACCAGGCATTTCTTTTGCTAAGAGATCCCTGCATCTCTTAGCTAAAGCAATGCCTGGTGAGGGACAGCACCACCATTAAAGCTGAAACGGTGAGGCCACTGGAAACCCGAGGCTTTTTTTCCTGAAGCCTGAAGGTACCGCGAATAAACAGGAGCTTCAGGCTTTATGAAAAAAGGCCTCGGTTTCCAGGGACCTCACCTTTTCCTCATAGTGGTAGCGCCTGACACAGGCATTTCTGGTGCTGGCGCCACCAATATGGACGTAGGCATTTTTTTCTAAAGCCTGAAGCACTCATACATGTGCTAGAGCTTCAGGCTTCAGAAAAAAAGCCTTGGTCTCTAGCTGGCAGGGTTGTCATGGAACTAGAGGAAGCCCAGGCAGGGTGTATTCCATATTTCAGCATCTGCCAGGGCTCTGCCCTGGCTAGCCGCAACCCACGTATTCCAGACCCCCAGCTAGCATCAAGTTAGTGATAGCGGTGGGGCGGTTGCAGGGGCTGGTAACTGCCGGACAGCCTGAGGTATCAGCCCAAGTGAAGCCTGAGGTATCTCCCTTTATTCCAATGCTACTACCCCCAGCAATACCCTTGTTGGCAACTGGCATTTTTAGGGGAAAAACTAGTCATGGGGAGCCCATAAACCGTTTGTTGACTGGAAAGAAAAAATAGATTACACGGCCACCTCGGAAATGGCAGAAGTGATCTTCAAAAAGTGGAAACGGATGTGTGTTGACCACTGTAGAGGCAGACCACCTCCAATTGTAGCAGGGATGTACATTGAAGTGGGATGATACATTCCATTATTTGGGAATTATTTTCACCCAAAAAAATGTAGAATGGGGTACCCAGATATCTAACTGTGCCACAAAAATGGCTCAGATTAATGGAGTAATCTTGTGGTAGCAAGAGTTTAGGAGGGAGTAGCTTGGATTCAATTATGTCTATTTTTCTTGCAAAGTCTATCTCTGCTGCTAGTTGTGGTGCATACATTTGGAGATATAGTGCAATGCCTATAATCCAATTTAATGAAAATAGTGTCTTTCATTGTATGTCTGAGGTGCCAAAAACAGCACCTACCTATCCATTGCAAATGGATGCCAGTTTGGGATATATTGCAGGCTGATAAATCTGAGGCAATTGTAATCTGAGTTAAACCCTGGAGTAGCAGGGAACAGCGCTTGACTTGACCAATGGGTTTATTGGTGATTTGCTCACCTGTGATGTTGTACATTGTACTCCCTGGCTGCAATATCTGAGGTGTAAACTTGATGCACTCTGCTCTAGTGACCTATATTTTAGACCTTCCTTGGCGTCCTCAGTATATTCGAAGACTCTTTACTTTGATTTTTTTTAAATGTTAAATCTCTTGATCGGTATACTCAAGAGTGTACCAAGCAAACAGTAAAACATTATTAGGATCATGCGTTGGACCATCCTATGAAGGACTATTGTAAATGGTTCCATACAAATTGTAACACGACTGTTTTGTTTGATTCTGGGGATAATGGTATTCCATTTACTTCTGTAGTTTTTATTAGTAGACATCTTACTCTCCCTTTGATATGTGTATGTGATGCTAACACTGTGGACGATTTGAAACACTTTTAATTTGATGCCTAATCCTTAACCATTTTAAAAGGAAATACCTTTTAAGAACATTAAGGTAATGCAGTTTTAGGACCATTATTGATGCTAATGTTTATTTCCTTGCCCTTCCGGGGAAACATCGTTATATTTAAAAGGACATCATAATGTATGTTAACGTGTTTGATCTATTCTTATGTTGGCTGATTTTTTGTAAAGTGTTCAGCTTTTTAAGGTGATTTTTACCACCCAAATAACGTTTTGTACTACTATTACTACTACTAAAATGGCGGCAGGGCGTCGAGGAGAAGCTCTATTTCCCTTTCCATGGTGAGTTTGGTGGGCTTTAATGAAACGGACACTGGAGTTATGAAACTGCATATTAAAAATTGAAAAAGGCTGGTGATGTGCGCGAGGTGATTGATGTCTTTTACTGACCATCATTCAAAGAGGGCCATCAAATCACATATGAGGTCGCGTATTGACTTAAAAGTAGTACGGTTGTGTGGCACTGCTCGCCATGCATTCATGTAGTGCCCATCCAGTAGCTTTCTATAAAAGAGCATTTGGGCGTCCACAAGTTCTGCGAGACCATTTGGAAATCGCAGGAGCTTTTGGAACCAGTACATGAAAGGGACCTTATTTATGTATGTTTTTTTTATGCACACGTAGCTATTTATCTCTCTCTGCCCAATTAATAAATAGTAGGTGTGCTCATCGCTGCACCCACATAAGATATTTGACTTTCTGAGCCAATATACTTCCATCCATGGCTTTTATGTTTCAGTGTTTGAGTTCACAAGGGTGTCATCTTTTTTCCTTGTTGCCGGCTTTGGTCATAGCTTTGAATTCGGGTTTCCTCAAAGTTCACTCTGGCATCTAAGATGTCTTCAATCCGTTAACATGTCAGTCTGACAGAACTTCCATTTCGTAACAAATTGATGCTCTGTACTTTACCAGTATGATCCTATGGTGCTCATTGGGTAGTTTAAGGGAGCATTATCACTAAACAAATTAATTGATTATTTGCACCGAAAAAAACGGGATTTGTGCGCCATTCTGCCCGCAAATCCCTGTTGAACAAATGGGGATTTGCGGGCAGAATGGCGCACACATTCAGTTGTTTTCGGCTGCAAATCCATGAATCAGGTCAGGTGCTGCAGACAGTGAGCTGCCATCTGGAATGCAGGGTTTTAAGGCGAGCTGGCTCGGAGAGGGAGGAGGTTATTTTAAATGGTACAGAAATGAACCTTTAGTACATATATCGGAAATTATTTTTTTCAAAACAGGACAAGTATGTACATATTAAAAGGTAGAAAGAAGAATCTTCGAGGATACAGCTGCCAACAAAATGACTGAAATGGTTATTTTTAATGCATTTCATATATTTTTATTCTAAGAAAAAATGATGATGAAATCTGCAATTTTCTCACCATCGTCTCGGGGGAAGTGTTTCGAACAGATGTCTGGAGAGTGTAGTGTGTGCAACCGCCATAACTGCGCGTGGATTGCAGTTTCTGAGAATACACCCACACTTATGCCCTCGCTGAAAAACCTACAGTTGGTGGAAGGTTATGGATGTAGAACCACTAAAACCACTCGGCTACTCACATAAAAATAAGTACTGTTTTTAGAGGGTATAAGGAACAAAAGCAGGTTTTGAAAAATAGTAGTAGACCAGACTGCTTTTGTTGAATTGTATATTTGATTTGAGAGCAATTGTAAAACAACGATCAAAGGACTATAAAGTCATTTTGAAAAGGGTATCTTCCATATTAATGAGAACATTCTGTTCCATCATGTGCAATGCAAGGCAGTGACAGAGGAATGATAGCTTTGGAAACCATAACAGATAATTAAAAACGAACATTTTTAGTTGCAAACATGCGTTCACAAATTACGTTTTTTCCAGTGACCCTTTAAAGTTTCTACTGCACAAGTTTAACTATAACTGCACTTAAAACAAATGTTTCAGTGATTTCTTTAATGATATACTAAAGTATACCTGTGGTCATTTCCCAGAACCTCAAATTGACCCATGTTGCTGAAAAGGAATGGCTGGATGACACTGTTAAATGGGCATGGCCTGAGGCCATGCGACAGGCAGCTCAAAAATACACACAATGTCCACTGGGCCTGGGGCCATACGCAGTGGACACTTTGCCAGGGATCCAGCCAACCATATGCCAGGCACCTCCACGAAACCTACCATGCTGACTGGTCAAGTTCTGTGTCTTTGTCCAATGGAGATTTTGCCAGGGGTATGGCCATTAGCTATGCCCAGGGAACCTCAAAGTGGTCCAATGAATATGGCCTACATCCATGCATAGTGGGCACTTTTCATTGAGGATGGACTTCTGAGGTGGACAAGGCACCTTCAAAGAGACCATATGTGCTCACTGGTCTCAACAAACACCCACAGTGTCCAGAACATTGAAATAACTAGGTCTGCAGGACCTGTGGGGGTCCCTGGACCAACCTCTGGAGTCCTGCTCAGATGGTACCTGAACATGGGTTTATGGATCTTTTCTCAAAATCTTCCATATTTTCCACATTTGTTTAATTTTTCAGAGGCATATGGTACCCGACAAAAGGCCTCCCCTTACCCTGATAAGGTTTACGGTATAGCACAGAGGGCTTCTATATGCTCGCCAGGGTATGTGAACCCATCACTAAATACACAGAGCAAGATGGTGGGAGCATCACATATTTCCACTCCATCTTTAATCAGGAAAAGTGTATTTCTTTCAAGTAACCAATCAAATGGTGCTTTGATGAAGCAATGGACCTAAATGGACCAATCTTGCTATTCAATTGCAGCATGTGGATCAGCGATTGGTCCACAAACTTGAAATTCTACTAACTTTATTAAGGTATTTTTGGCCACTTTTGAGCATTTTAGAAAAAACACTGATTGGATTTCCGAACAAAGTGAAGAATACACATGAACACAGTGGCCTTTTTCTAGCGCGAGTTTGGTGTTAATCTGTTCAACCATCTTTGCTCTATTTGAGAGCAAAAAATCCATATGGGTGTTTGCTTGGGGAGTGCAACTTTCAGAATCTCCTGTAACAGTGCCCCCTAGATGAAACTTTACTAAACATCTGAAAAATATTCAGAGTTGAATTTAAAGTTTATTCTGGTGTCCAACCTAACCTTAACTACAGAGTGGCTATCTCTGACTATGGAATACAGATACAACATCAGTGACAAGTACTGTATTTAAAAAGATGACGACATTGCCATTAATGTTTTCAATATGCAATAGGCAAGAAATAATCTCCATGGACTTCAAGATGGCCGCCGTGGAGGGAAGACGTGCGTGAGCTGGGCTCCGTCTTCCCTCCCGGGCAGCAGCAGAAGCCAGCCAACAAAGCGGACCTCTCGTGGCTAATTCGGTGAAGGCATATAATTGGGACCTGCGGGCAGAGCCGACCAAGCCCCCATTGTGTACAGAAGCGGATCAGCTGCACTATGAGCCGAGGCGCAGGGTAATGTGCAATGGGGGCCCTCCCGCGTAGTGTACTCTTCGCACTGGTGGATCGCAGGGGCGACCCGGCGGGGAGTCCGCCTGCCCGGAGAGCGAGGCACTGGTGCTGGAGCCCTGCGTCCCTGGAACAGCGGAAAAGGCTTGTTGCCGGAGACGCGCGGAGAGGACTGCAGCATGCAACGGCCTGGGAGAGGAAGCAGAGAAGGTCGCCCACCGGTGGCGGATCTTCCCAGAGGAGCCCCGGGCAGACCCCGCTGGGAAACAAAGGAACACGCCACCCGTGAGCAGCGGCAATGGGGGGTGACCAGTGCAGAGGTAGACAAGGTGAGCCCGGCGGGGGTTTGCATGGGGAAAAGAAAGACATCCCTCCCCCGGGCCGCGGGAATATCACAGGCGGCTTCAGCGGCTCCAGAGCAGCGGCGCCAAAATGCCTACAGGCTGCAGCATTGTGGATCAACTAAGCATAGGAGCCATGTGAATGCAGTGTGGGGATCAGGGGAACACAAAACACGGCAGAAAACACAGGCACCCTAGGCCCGTTTTGAAGTAACCGGACTCTCCCTCCCCAACTCTATTGACACTATATTAGGAGCCCCGCCACAAAGCACCACATGAACGTGGGGGACACGGTTTGCCCTTGGAGAGGTGGTGGAGCAACTTCCCCTCTCGGGAACAAAGGGCCCTGAAGCACCTAGATGGGCTCCCCCCACTATAAAAGGCGTAAATTTAACTACTGGTAGAGGCCACACAGCAGAGAGGGCCATGTACGGCTCCCCCCCGGGGAGAACAACAGGAGAGCTACACGCCAGAAAGCACGGGGCCCCCACAGACCCCCTTCAGCTATCCCTCTGGTATATAAAAGTCAGAGCGGGGTCGGAAAGGACCAATACGGACACCAAACGGCAAATACACGGACCCTTCAGAAATCATCCATAGCTTTGGCCCAAATGTCTAAATGCAGAGGGAAGCAAAGTCAACCAAATACTCTGACCCAGCAAACGAAACAAGATCAGAACCTGGTCCACCTCTGGGGAAGAGACAAAGGAATCTCAGAGAAGACAAAAACACACAAAGGATCAAAAAGTGGCGGATCTCACCCCCGAAGAGATGGCCACGAAAGAAGATTTGAAGTCGTGGTTTGGGGAATTCCAAGCGCAATTTATGGATTCAATGAACACGCACCGGGACTCCATGAAAAGTGAATTCAAAGCAGCACTGCAGGAACTGAAGATGGAAGTGGCAGGGCTAGGAGAAAGAACAGACACCCTCGAGAAGGTAGTGCAAAACATGGAAGAAGAGTCACAACACGTGGCAGAAACTCAAGAACATCTAGTCCGCCTAACGCATAATCTGGAACTCCAGTGCGAAGACTTGGAAAACAGATCGCGAAGATCAAATATAAGGATTAAAAATATGTCAGAGACTGTGGAGGACAAAGATCTCAAAACGGCGGTGCCGCAAGTATTCAAGGATATCCTAGACCTGGTAGAGGAGGAAGAAGTCCCGATAGACAGAGTCCACAGGGTGGGGCCAAAGAGATCAGCAGCCTAAAACGCCCGCCCGAGAGACATGCTGGTGGCCCTCACTAGGTATACACAGAAGGAGCAGATCCTCAGAAAGGCAAGGACATTGGACCACATATGAATGAATGGGGAAGACGTTCACTTATTTCAGGCTCTAGCTCACTCCAAAAAAGAAGGGATATGGCCCAGGTAAAGAGGAACTGGCCTCATGCCAAATCAGATATAAGTGGAGATTCCCTTTTGGTCTGATGTTCACTTGGGAGGGAACACAAAAGAGAATTACATCAAGGGAAGAGGGTTTGAGACTGCTGAACATTCAGGATCAGGAAGGAGATCTCCCTCAGGCTGGCGGCACGGATCCCATTGGCAGAAGGAACCAGTGGGAATGGAAAACGTCTAATAGAAGGGTGAGACGCCCCAGCAGAAAGAAATAACCATCAGGGACACGCCCCGAATGAAGGAGTGAATAGGAACGATTGATGCCATTGCAGCAAAATTAATGGGTCTTAATTACCCAGAAGAAGACATGAGAGTCCAACCAACAGGTACCGGGAGGGGACAGGGGCCACAATCTGGCTGCCAACAAAGTCATGGGGAAGGGTTTAGGATTCCCTTCAAAGTTATCCCTGAGAGTATTTGAGGGCGTGACGCACAAGGTTGCTCACCTTAGAGAATCATGCCATTCTAATGGCAGTTGTGGGGGGGTAGGGGGTACGCGCCAGTTGGGGGTTGCCTGTCACCAAGTTGGGGAGATTGGGGACAGGGGAAGACCGGGAAGGACTCTGAATCACCAAAAGAGGGAAAAGAACTCTGCAAAAAACTTCTCCCACAGAAGAAGGGATGGGGATTAAAATCTTGACACATAACGTTAGGGACCTAAATTATCCGGTAAAGCGGAAAAAAAGTGGAGCAACTCCTCAGGCAGGGCGCCTACGATATTGTGATGCTCCAGGAAACACACATTAGAGCTCAAGACAAACATAGAATCCGCTTTAAAGGGTTTAACCAAATTCAACAGGCGAATGCAGAGGAAAAAAAGGCTGGAGTTCTCATAGCGATTCTAGACTCCCTGCACGCGCAAGTGAAGTCCACATGGGGAGACAAACAGGGGAGATTCCTGATAGTGACATTGACAATTAAAGGTAGGCAACTGACACCAGCCACTGTGTACGCCCCTAACTCGGGCCAGGATGGCTTCTTAAGGGATGTGCTTGACAAATTAGAACACCAGGCCACTGGGGAGGTTGTGCTGGGGGGGGACTTCAACATAGCATGGGACCTAATAGAGATTAGACAGATCGGGACATAGGCAACAGGACCAGACGCCCCGTCAAAAAGTTTAAGGAAGAAAATGTCATACCTCGGACTGGCAGACGCTTGGCATAACATGAACGGTGAACAGAAAAGCTATACTTACTTCTCACAAGTACACAATTCGGCCTTACGAATAGACTATTTATGGGTCTCGGTGGGACTCCTTGGGAAAATAAAACAGGCAGAAATAGAACCCATTACACTCTCGGATCACGCCCCCTTGTGGTATTCCATTAACTGGGCTAAAAATTATCCCCGGTTATGGGCATGGCACCTCCCAGAGGAGATTATTAGAGACCAGGTACTGGGACAGACCCTCAGAGAGCACATGATAGAGTATATGGCTAGTAATGACCACCCGGATACTAATAAGGGTACGCTTTGGGACACCCTAAAGGTGGTAACAAGGGGACACCTAATAGCACTCAAATCACAGAGAGAGAAAACGACCCGCCAATGGGAAAAGGAGCTAGAGGCAAAAATAGGCGCGATTCAAGCCAAATTGGTCCAGACCCCAGCTAGAAAAATCAGGCGAACATTAAGACATGTCCAAGGGCAATTGGAAGCACTTTGCACTAAAAAGGCGGAGATTGGCTCTCCTCCACACAAAACACTGGTACTATGTGAAGGCGAATAAAGCCCTTAAAAGATGAGTCTGGCCAGCTCAAGACCCTAACCTCAGATATAGGAGATATTTTCCAAAGATTCTATCAGAAACTGTACTCAATGGATCTCCCGAGTGAGGAACGGCAGGAAGACTTTCTTGCAGGCGTACAGCTCCCTCTGATAGCAGAGGAAGATAAACAAACTTTAGACAGGGACATCACTATATAAGAAGTCTATGCCGCAATTCAGTCCCTCCCAAAAAATAAGGCTCCAGGCCTGGACGGCTATACTGCACTTTTTTATAAGACCTACAAAGACATTCTTGCCCTGCCACTCACAGCTTTGTTTAACACGTTTAAGGGACTGGGAAACGTGACCCATACCATAAGTGAGGCAAAAGTCTTGGTTTTCCATAAAAAGGGGAAGGAGGAACAACTCCCCATCGCATATCGCCCTATAGCCCTAATTAACTTAGATACGAAGCTGTATACTAAGATCTAGCAGCAAGACTGGCACCTCTCCTCCCTAAATGGATCAACCAAGATCAATCAGGGTTTGGCCTAAATAGGCAAACTCATGATAACATACGTAGAGTATTGCATCTGGTGGAAAAAATTGGAATCAAACAGTCCTCAGCAACCCTGATAGCCCTGGACGCTGAGAAAGCGTTTGATCGAGTAGAATGGTCATTCTTATTTCGGGTATTGGTGAGAATGGGGATGGGAAAGGGATATATAGACATGATCCGCACCAACTATAACTCCCCGTCCATCAGGATAGCGGTAAACAGAGGTCTATCGGAAACAGTGCTATTAGAAAGAGGGACGAAGCATGGGTGCCCGCTCTCCCCCCATCTATACGCAATGTACCTAGAACCCCTATTGGCAAAAATTAGGTAACTCCCGGACATAAAGGAGATAGAGATGGCGGGACAGGCACAGAAAGCGGTGGCGTATGCGGATGATATGCTAGTGGCACTAGGGGACCCCGGGAAATCGCTCCCGTACTTAATGGACGCCATAGAAACGTTTGGCAAGATCTCTGGACTAAAAATAAACAGGCAGAAATCTGAAATACTGATCCTAGCAGGGAATAGAGAAGAGATCAGAGCAACTGCAAAGGAACTTCATTTGAAAATAGCAACTACGGGAATCAAATACCTGGGAATCACGCTCACAGGGGTATTGAACGATATGTATGCCCATAACTACCCACAACCTTTAGCTAATATTAGAAAAGACCTACTGAAATGGAACCCATTAACAACCTCCTGGTGGGGCAGAATTACTGCGGGGAAAATTGCGATACTCCCAAAATTAATGTACCTTTTCCAGGCACGTATGAGGTAAGGCAAGGAACCCTCTTTTTTATATAAGGGGGCTTGACTCCAGAGGGTAAGGCGAAAGTTTTGAGAAAAGGGTGGAGTCAACAGCTACCCTGGTCATTGACGCTTTGGTAGGCTGCTTTTTTGAGGTGCAGTGGAGCTAAGTTAGCACATATCGATTAGCTCTTAACATGAACACAAAGAAGTTAGATTCTTTTTCAAACATAAAAAGTTTTGATTTATTAAATTTTCAAGAGTAAGTAGATATTTTTATTATTGCGCCACTCCTTGATGCCCTTGAGGATCACCGGCTATCCCAAAGACTACTAGTCCTCTTCCCTACAATGAGCATGCGCAGATACAGTAACACTACCCGCTCCACGCATGCGCCACATGAGCGCGCCTTTAACAAATTTGATCCATATACGCATGCGTGCGTATCAAACAGTACCATCAGTTGCCAACACAGCTCGATTGCAGAGGTAAGCTTCGCTTCAGATTGCTCCCATTTTTACAAACGCATGGGATCCACCAGCCATAGCATTTTTGCAAGCTGTTTGCCACTACCCACCGAATTTACATTACGGGAGCCCCAACCCCCACGGGACACCAGACTTTTCTTTGACTTTTCTTCCACTAAAACCGTAACTTTCGTCTACACGGGCATCGGCCTCTTATTGAATCCCTAGTCTCACATTCAGGCCCTAAAAATAAAATAAAAAATAACAACCACAATCACAAAAAACGAGTCGACCACAGACACTCAATATTGATTAGACCGCTGGGCACTAGCACCAAGTTACTTGACGCCTGCACCAGTATGCCTTACCATTACCCAGCAACTACCTCGATCACAGGCACTCGATATTGATTGTACAAGTGTGCACTAACATCATGACATTTTGACGCTTGCACTAGTACGCCTCACTATTACTTCTTACCTCTGAAACTAGCTGCCAAAAGGCCAACTCCCCTTCTCTCTTTTGTCTACAACAGACCACTGCTTTATCCCGCGCCCTAAATAGAGACATCTTCACATCTAGAACCACCCGGGACTCAATTTTCTGACCAGACCATGTAACTGTTTACATACTACCATTGCCTTCATTGCTCATTGTAATTCATTACATCCCAACCAACTCGGTTTTCCAACTTGTTTCAGAGACCGTCAGTCCATTTCATGGACTAAACCATTCGCCAGCGACTCACCCAGAATCTGGCCCCTATCAAACCACGCTAGCCATGACGCTCCAACTACCCTAGGTAGGTTATTTTTCCGCAGTGTCCCCTTTTGAACACCCCTTGTTTTTAAAATCTTCCCTTATAACACTCCATCCATTGTCTCACCATTTTCAGGTGCCTGGCACTTAACAAGCACCATTGTGCTCAAAAGTTCCCCCAGTCCTGAAGACAGTCCGGTGCATCCACCAGCAGGTTCCACACTTTCAACCGCTGGCCGCTCCATCTACTCACTGAACTAGAAACACCTGAACTCTGTGTGTGTCGACAATTTTTACGTACTGCCGCAACACTAGCAGTACATGTAATTACAGTCACCATTGATGTACTAACCCACCTATATGCACAATCTTTACATACTTTGTGTATAAAATGTTTTTCTGTGCCAAGGATGGCATATTTTGCTTTTTTTTATAAAAATATCTATTTTTGAAAATGTAATAAATCAAAACTTTTTATGTTTGAAAAAGAATCTAACTTCTTTGTGTTCATGTTAAGAGCTAATCGATATGTGCTAACTTAGCTCCACTGCTCCTCAAAAAAGCATCCTACCAAAGCGTCAATGACCAGGGTAGCTGTGGACTCCACCCTTTTCTCAAAACCTTTTCCAGGCTCTCCTGATAAGACTCCCCCCAGCCTTCTTTAAGTCACTCAGAAAGATGGTCACAAACTACGTATGGCAGAATAAAACCCCTAGAGTTTCAAATGCGGTCCTGACCGCACACAGAAGGGAGGGGGGGTGCGTTTTACCACATTTCAAGAAATATTACGAAGCTGCTCAGCTCTGGGTGCTGAAGGAATGGATTCCGAAAAATGGGGAAAGAATCTGGGTGGCACAGGACAGGGCAGTAGCGACAACTTCCACCAGACATTTGTTATGGATCAACAAACGATATAGACACGTCAACACGCACATTAGCGAGATAATGAAGGCTGCACTGAGGGCATGGGATGACTCTATTAAAAAAGAAACTCTAACCAAAGACCCAGCCCCTTTCATGCCACTTTTTGGAAACCCAGTATTCCCACCTGGATTGGAAAAGGGTGCCGTCCAAAAATGGGAGGAGGCAGGGTGTAAAATGGTTGGAGATATGCACCAAGATCAGCAGATAAGGTCATTTGTGGACAGCAAAACACTATTGAACTTAACCCCTAAAGATTGTTATAAATATGAACAACTTCACCACTGGCTGAGTCCACCCCGCATAAAAGAAGCAGCGTGCAGGGACTCGACTCCCTTTGAAACCTACATCATGACGCACACAGGAACGCATCATTTTGTCTCCAATACCTACAAATATATAAATGCGCAGGCTGAACCAGCCACATGGCGATACATGAGACGGTGGGAGCAAATCCTGGGATATACACTCCCCTGCGAACGGTGGGAATACATTACATATGGCGCATGATACCAAAGCTGACGAGAGCCATCCAAACTAGAGAAATGTGGGTGAAAGCAATCCTACAATGGCACTACACCCCGGAGAGACTGAACGTGATGTACGCTAACTGTCCAGACAGATGCTGGATGGAATGTGGCGGGAAGGGAGATTGGCGACATATATGGTGCGACTGCCCGAGACTAAGCCCATTCTGGGAGGAGATTAAAGCCCAAATGAAAAAAATGTTCCCGGGGACAGAACACATTGGAGAAGAAGTGTGGCTAGGGGTCTATGGAATCCCAAGGATAAACAGCTGAACTTTACGCAGAAGAGGAACTTTATGGGACTATTGGTAGGGGCATGGCTGGAAATAGCATTTAAATGGAAACATAAATCCCCACCACAGGCAGTGGACTGGGCGAGAAGGGTGTGGTCACATTTGGCCATGGAACTACTGACATACAACATTCAAGGAGAACACGAAAAGTTCAGAAACGATTGGGGACTGACTCTGGAGTATCTCCAAACAGACTATAAAGAACAATGGTGTCCACACAGAATAAGGATTTTGGACCTATTCCTGTGAAGGGTGTAAAAGATTGACTGCAGAGGACGTACATTGACGGAGACTACCCGGTCGGGGTGCGGTAGGGGGGGATTTCTTGGTTGTTTGTTTGATAATGGCATACTTGGAAAAAGTAATAAAAATACGTTTAAAAAAAAAGAAACAATCTCCATTAAATATGTATTTCACCAAATGGGAAGTCTAAAATATAAAACTGTTTGAATAGATCGATTGTGCTCTAAACATGGCAATTACATGAAGCAATCAAAACTCATCAAGCCATTCGCCTCCATGGAAATCTGTCCATCATGTACATTGTCAGCTTGAGTGTGCAGGGAACACTGGTGAGCAAAGTGAATTGATCCCCTTTGTTTAGCCAGAACTTAAGCTATAGTTATTGTCATTAACATTTTTAAAATTGCCCAACATGCAATGCATCGTTTGCCACAACAGGGTAAACTGCCTCTAAGTGAATTGACTACCACACATGTATTTATATTTTCCCCACAGCAGATATGCTTAAAAGCTTACCATCAGCACGCCTCCACTTCCATCATGGTTTAGCGCTATGCATACACTGCACTACCCATTCTGAAGCATGCAACAAGGCCAAGATGCCCAATTATCCACTGCCCTTCAGGGTAGGACATTTCCGATTGCATACAGTGTGTTGCTGAGCATAAGCTCATATGCGCGTGTACATGTTTTACGACCACAGCATTGGTAGTGTAGAGGCTTAAACAGTGCACTTTAAAAAGGAAGTAGCCAAGGTAGCTTTGCTTGGACACCTCTCAATGCGTTATGGGAACTATTCCAACTTAAAATATTATATAATTACCTGCAATTTAAACAAAATAATAATAAAACATGAACAGTTGTACAAAATATAATAAAACATCTTAAACAAGTCACACTTGATTATTTGTATTTTTTACTCTGTCATTTTACACTTGCATGCAACTAACTGATTGAAAAGTGCACTATTGTTTGTAAAGAGGTTGGGGGCCACCTTCTAAACTCCATGTTTGTTCAAGGAATGCATACAACAAAGATGTATTTTCTCAATATTTTGCTTTTATGATCTAGCAAATTGTCATGGTATTTCGGGACAAAGGCATGCAACGGGATATACATTTGTATTGTGCATTTCTGCTTCACCTTCAAATAAGTACCATTGTTTCTGGGGCAAAACAAGTGTTTTCCTATGGAATCCACTTGACTTTGCTAACTGGTAAAATCGGTCAGATTCCATAGGAATACATTGTAAATACTGCCTGCACCATTTCCCCCCCCCCTCTCTTTTGAACAGAGAGGCTGGCAAAGAGCATATGAATGTGCGCACCTGTGGATCACACATTAAGATTCCCTTTGAGAACAGAGCACAACATTTTATCGACACAAGTGATGAAATGGGACAAAATCAGTTTTGAGAATCGGCCCCTACTGTTAAAGATACCTGAGAAAAATAGCATTTACTGTGTTGATGACAGAATTGATTTGATCGCATTAATTGCCTGCACCTAATTCCATCTGAAGTGCAATTATGCCTTCATGGCTGGGCAACAGTAATCTTTACAGGTGCCAAGGATATTTGACTTGCCTGACTTGAAATCCAATGCAAGTAACACGGTGTAGTAGAGGTGGTGTGTTTCTACCCAAAAACGTTTGACTGTCCAGTGCCCAGAGTAACAGGCTACTAATAAAATGCCCCAGAAATTAAAGCCATCTGGCGTAAGCAATGGGAGGGCCTTTAAATGTGCTTTTTAAGCAGTGATTATGCCAGACGCCCACCCGGCAGCAGCAAGCAATGGAGCACCATTTTGAAGGCATGGATTGGTGACTCCCAGAGCAGACAAGGCCTGGAGAGTAGCTGTAAGGGCACAATGACAACAAACATAAATCAAGATACTGGCATTCATGCTATACAGGAACAAGCAGAAAGAATATATAGCACATTAAATGCCTGATTTATTAAATAAATTAAATATCCATTGCTTTTTGCGCCCCGCAGGCAACAGAGCTTGTCTCAGGGGATCGATGCACAGCAGCCACACATTTGGGGTGAGCGTTCATGTAAGACAATTGCAGGAGTTCAGTAAACCATAGAATACACGTGCCCTCTGTCAGAGATTTCTGTGTGGAAGACATTTCCAATACCTACACATTAAGATTAATTATTAGTAACGAGTCTAGAAGGAAAAATAATAATAAATTATTCTTCAATTAATGGCTTGTCCTCGTCTCAGTGCCCTCGACCTTCATTGAAATTTTAACACTGCGACACTGCAACTAGCGCCTAGATGCCCATGAAGACCGTATAGAAGTTAAAGGGACTTAACTGCTGCTTCCCATGTTAAGGCCAAAACACGGAAATATTGTTGTTTATAATGTGTGTTGGATGCCTGACACACGTCAGGAAGGGATATACCAGTGTATCACAGACTGTACGAGTCCTGTGACCCGTAAAACAGTGCAAGACAATTCTAAGCATTGTGGGCAGAGAGACACATGGGGCCTCATTATGAGTATGGAGGTAGCCATGGCGCTTTTAGCGGCATGGCTACCCCCATACTGGGTACCAGGTACCGGGTCTGGGTTCCTAGAATGGGGAAATACCGGGCCATTCCGACCTTGCCGGGACCGGTATTTCCCCATTCATTCAAGGAACCCGGACCCGGTACATCCCCATTCCCATTTGAGCCTCCATAGGGCTCAATGGGAGTGGGGAGGATGCTAACAATGGGCCCGTTAACCACGGGCCCGTTGTTAGCATCCTGTTCTGCTCGCGGGTGCCGCTAAGGATTCCTGGGTTTACCAGACGTCCTTAGCGGTCCCGCAAGCAGACTTCGTAATGAGGCGGTAGAGGGTTAATGAGGCCGGCAGCTCTACCGGTGCCATTAACCCTCTACCGCCTTCCTCATAATGAGGCCCTTGGTCTTCTTATTCTGTATGTAGCAGTGGTGATATTTAGTGGAGTACCCTTCCATCTTCTGTACTCTGTGTACAATTGTAAGCAACATTGTATGTTTTGTAATATGTGTTTCACATATATTTACGCTAACCTCATGGAGTGATGTCAAGTTTTAGATTAATGAGACCGGGTGATAAGAATAAAAATATATATTTTTCTAATGAATTATAAAGGAAATAAAATATTATATATTTGTTTTCGTACAGAAACATATGAAGTCTGTGTCACACTGTTCTTTACTTATGTTTATTCATGGTCTTGCTGACATTTTATTTTTGTATTTTTTAAAGACATTTTTAAAAATGTACTTTTTAAAAAATCATTCTTATATATTTGACCTGACTGTGTCCCTTTTTGTATAGCCATTGTGAAGACTGCATATTGATTAACATGTGGTGGAAACAATGCATAATGGTTAACATGTATATTTTGGTCAAATAATGCTTTTTCTCGATGTTAGGATGATATGTAGGAGCCAATTAGTCTTCATCCAAATGGTTACTATGGCACCCAGACCTCTCGTGGCTATTATTGGACCATAATACACACCTACTGTAATAGAGAGATATAAGAGGCTAAATCACATCTGGCTAGTTAAGATTACATTGAACTTCATGTAGAAAAATATTTTTAAAAATCCTATGTAACCTTTGTTCTTGTTGATAGTCATCAAATCTGATCTGCAACCGATCTGGTAAAATCCACCAAATGTGTTGAAGTTTCATTAATGTCATTTAATGATTTCTGAAAATAATTCCTTTTGCTTTTTCCCCCGATTCTTTCAAAGGTAATAGAAGGAGAACATGAACATTATGCATTAGCTTGCATTTGATGCAAAGAATATGTTGTGCGTGAAGAAGCCACTGCTACAGCCTCTATGGACAAATTAGCCATACCCATTGCAAACATGAAAGAAAATGTGATGAACTGTCAACATCGAGGTATTTTGTTTCCTGGAGAAATATATGGATAAATGTATATGTGTGTTACGTGAAAACAATTATATCGTGTGGACATATATCACATAGTCACATACAGGTACAGTATACCCAGTGTACTTCATGGATGTCTTTTTTATAAATCCTCAATGTTCCAGGAAGGTAATCAATCCAATTGTGATAATCCACATACAGATAGACAGACATAGCCAACAGCCCCCCTAGTGTGTCCCTTACACCCTAAACACAGACAAAACCCCCACCATGCCTACCAGCTGCAAGTTCGGAGGTGCTCTATGGTATGCTAGAAACAAGACCACTGCCCCTCCCTGCTTCTCACCCAACTTGCAACCTCCCTACCCCTTCAGAGTCAGGCTCTGTCAGGCCCCCTTTTACCCATGCCAATTCCAAAAGGCCCCACAGCACGTGCCCCCCTCATTGCCGTAGGCAGCCCCTCCAACCCTCAGATATACATCTCTGGCATCTGTACACTGCTCAAAACACAGAAGCCACCCTCACTGTAGGCTAACATCCCATCAATCCTCTCCTATTTTCCCACCCTGAACACAACCCTTCCCTACCTCCAATACCATAACAAGCTCCCGTCCCACTCCCAACCCATTCATCCACTCTCCTCCTCCCCTGCCAACTCTCCAATCTCTGTCGCATATCCTCTCTCAGAATGTCAAGTCCCCTCTTTTCACCTCCAGCGTCCTCTGTTCTCCTTTCTTGCCCCCACCTGCCACCCCCTCTTATCCTGCCACTCCTAACCTCCAACCCCTGTCACAAACCACCTTAGTCCCTCCTCGCTCCCACCTCAGATAATTACTACCACCCTCCCCCCTGAACTCCTCTCTAGAATACTTCCTTCATGAGCAGTCTTCCCTCCCAGTCCTAGACTACTCCCATCATTTACTCCCAGCCATCCTCTTAGAACCCCCCACTTTGCTACCACCTCTTCCTACCCTTGATCCCCCTTCCACCTTCACCATGCACACGCCTCCTTCCTCTGACCTGCCCTCTAAAACCCTTCCCAGAAGCTTGCCTCACCGGCACGCACTATCTACCTCCTCTAGTCCCCCTCCCTCACACTCCCCAAGACCCTCTCTTCCCTGCTCATGCATACTTATCAACACCAGATATAGCATCAAAAACAAACACATTATATACGACTTTATCACCTCTGAAAGCCCTGACATCCTCTTCATCACTGAACCCTCCTTCTCTCATGACGTCCAACCCATCGTGTGCGAGTCTTTCCCTGCTGGATACTCCCTGGTCGTACAAAACTGAACCAGCAGAGCACGGGATTAGCCATCGTCCAGATACTGCACCTCACAATGTTACACTCTCAGAAACAACCCTGCAATGCTGACTGTGAATCTCTGCTAGTTAAATTTCAACTCACTCCCTCCCTCACCCACAGCATCATATTCCTCTACAAACCCCCAGGCTAAAATAGAAATGTTGCAGACTCCCTTAGTGACTCTCAAGCGGCCATCCTCATCTCTCACCCCTTGCTTACCCTACTATGAGACCCCAACATCTGGTTTGATGCCCCACTCCAACTCCATGACCCATCCACTCATTGACAACTTGGAAGCCCTTAACATGACCCAAATTATATCGAGCCCCACCCACATTGCAGGGCACAGCCATGATGCAATTTTCAGCTCCACCGATCTGATCTCCTTACTCTCCCCCAGCCCTCTAGTTTGGACTGATTAGTCTACCATCTTCTTGTCACTTATGACCCCCTTAACCTCCTCCACCCCGCATCACCAACATCTCCCCACTTCTCAGTGTTTCCCTCTGGAACACGGCCATTGTATCCATCGACCTGGCTGACCCTCCTTGGTCCCTGACTGGCCCATGATTCGAGTGATGTGTCCAGAAGACATGCACTACAGCGACTCGCACAGGACAGCCTCCACCGGCAGCTTGCTGGGGACCAGAGACACAGGACGGCTCACCATGGCAGTCCTCATCCCCACTTTGCCCTGTTCACCCGTGGAAGCCCCTAAGCAGGCCACTAAACCAGCTGTCAGCAACTGCTACAAAAGAGACAATGGGCCTCATTAGGAGTTTACCGGTCCAGAACAAGGGGGCCGGTAAGCTCAATGGCACCCTTTTTTCCGGATCGGCAAACTTTGAGTCTGCCTGCCAGAGCTGCTGTGACTGACAGGTCTGACCCTGTTGGGTGCCTCAGCGGCCACGGTAGGCAGACTGGTCACGGAAGCACTGCCACTGTTAGCAACGGTGCTGGTGCTTCCGTGTCCCCACCCCCCTATTGCACTCTATGGGAATGGAGTCCTACATTTTACTAGAGCCTGAATTCCCGGGCCGCCAGAGTTGTTATCTCCTGGTGGCAACGGGAAGTCAGGTGCCAGTTAAATATTATGTGTCCGGCGGCAACCCGCCGGTAGCACTGGCAGGGTTACCGGTGACCCGTAATGAGGCCCAATGTCCTCAAATCTCAAAGCCAGTAGTGTGTGATCCCATGAATCTAAAACATGATCTCTACGGTTGTTTCATTCATTATCCTGTGTTTATTCTAAACCGAATTGCTAGCATAGCCCTGGTTTTTACCTAATTTCCTAAGTATATCCATTATCCTATTCCTAGATGAGTTGAAAGAAAGTAGCCATTGCCTATATCTCTGTGTCCTCTTAGTATTTAACCAGCCCTCGCATTAATCCTGGGTGAATGTTAAAGTTTAGCCATATATCCATTCTAGGTGAATGGTAATAGGTAGCCTTCTTATTGACTCTACGTGACACTTAGAGGGAAGACAACGAATTAGCTAGGTGAATGTTAAAGTGTAGTCAATGCATTATATCTGTAGAACATGTGGAATCTTGGTGAATGTAGGATGTTGCTATGTATTGAATCTAGGTGAATATAGAATGCAGCCATTATACTGAATCTAGGAGAAGTAGAATGCAGCCAAAGCATTAATTCCTGTTGAATGTAGAATGTTGCTATGGTATTGCATCTAGGTGAGTGTAGAATGTAGCAACTGTATTGCATCTAACTGAATGTAGAAGGTAACCATTTTATTGAATCGAGATGAATGCAGGATGTAGCAATTGTTTTGAATTTGGGTAATTGTAGAATCTAGCGATTATATGGAATCTAGATCTAGATGAATGTAGATTGTAGCCAATATAATGAATCTAGGTGAATGTAGAATTCAGCCAGTGTCTTGAATCTAGGCGAATGTAGTATGTGGTCATTGTATTAAGTATAGGTGTATGCAGAATATAGCCACTTCCCTCAGGCTAGGTGCATGTAGATTGTAGCCATGGTATCTAAACTGGGTGTATGTAGAATGTAGCAATTGAAATAAATCTGAATGATTCTAGAGTGTTGCCAAGGTACTGAATCTAGGTAATTGCTAGATTATAACCTATGTTTTGAACCTATCACACTCCATGCTCATGGAATTTATCTGAAGGCATGGGTGCCGACTCGCACGCAATTGCTATCATACTTGAGGAGAACCACCTTTAGCTCGTAAGCACCTCAAGACCTTCCTCTTTGCTTCTGCCTTCTCTCCTCCTCTCCCCTGCTGATCTTTTCTGGCTCAGCATCATGCACCTGGTCACCCTCTGACTTTCGGGCCCAAGTACCTATTCACCCTGCCATCCACCCTCACAACCTCCCAGCACCGGGGTCTGTATCTGTAACCCTACATTCCCCCTTCCCTGTTTTTCTGCACTTATCTGGCACACCCTGCCTATTGCCTCATACCTAGCACTTGCCACCTGCTGGCTGCACTACCACTATTTTGTCACTTATTATTTATTTATTTTTGTTTTATTTATTTATTTGTTTGTTTGTTCTCCTTGCTCAGCACTTTCCTCCTCCCCTCCTTCCATGCACTTTCCCCTTCATCCTCACCCATGCACTTGCACATTCTCAATGTCACTGGGCCTAGTAAGATTGTTGTTTTTGTTTCTTGTTCCCCTCCCTTGCCTTGTCGCGCCCTGAAACACCTGTGTACGAGCGAAAGACTAATAAAATATCATATCATATATCATATTATATCATACAGTACTCTAAGAAACTTTTCACAACACTGGTGCCATAAGATTGCAGCTACTCATCACGACAAAAAATTCTATTGGTAGCCACACACTTAAGGACTATCCGGCCCTTGCATACCCTCGCTAGTCTACCACTCAACACTCATTTACTTGCCAGCTATACATGGCTAACTAGCAGATTATTTGCCCATCCCTACGTATCCTCGTATTGGTCAAAATGCACACATGCCTACTAGAACCTCTTTGAATTTCTGTCCCTCTGAGCGCATTCAACCTGCTGCGTGTTGTGACCATTCCAAAAGGTAATGCATTACATTACATGAAAGTTACATTTATTTCTTCTGATGCATAGGTCAGGGCAAACCAATTCTTTTTTTCTCAGCTCAAGTGAAGCCCACTTCAGGATAAAGACAAAGGTCTCACACTGAAAGAGTATATTGTCACTTTTGTATACCGCACAGGGAACTGTGAGCACAGTGGACTTTATGTTTACTTGTGAGTTTCCTTTGTCTACATTTGCAAAATATATTGTCCAGCCCACCTACCAATATTATATTTCTTTTGTGCATCAAGGAAACCGCTGTTCATACGACAAGATAATGTTCCAACCTTTCCCTGTGTCTTCTATCAAAAGATGGGAAATTGTTTCAACCTTTCACTGTGCCGCCCCACCTCCTATTTCTACCTTTCTAAAAACTCTTCTGTGATACTTCTTTTTTACGAATCTTCTGCAGATGCACCTACAAAGATCACTTTGCTGGTGTTAGAAACATAAACACAATATATAAACAATGGTTCATCTGTTGCAGTACGTCCCAGCATCATACACAACGTAGCCATCATTGTTGATTACAAGAACCTATTATTGTAAGATCAATACTACCAACTCTATTACTTGCCCAGTTTTGTTTTTATTATAAAACAGCCAAAATATTTGTTTTTGAATGTACACAAATAAAATGATATATAAAATCCTGACACCAGTTAGTACAATTAATACAAATCAAACAATACAAATGTCAATGTTAATTCCCTACCCCTGATTGGAACAACTATCTTCATGATAAGTACCATGACAATCCTAAACCCGACTTTACTCTCAAAGTTTCCCTTTATCATTGACTATTCTACTTCCACTTTTAAAAGATTTTTAATGGATAGCCAGTGGTAGGTCAATTGATAAATCAGGGGAATCAGATGAACTTTAAGATAAAGGTGTCCATATTATGTCCGGCTCAGTTTGTAGTAATGTCTCTATCCCTGTCGCTTATAACACTTTTTGTTTAAGGGCTGCTAAAGCATGACAGGAACACATTAATTGTTTAGCTGTCTCAATAGAATCTGATTGCATAACCTGCAGGTCCTCCTCTTCCCTGTTCATTTTGGTTCTGGCTACAATGACATCTAGCATATCCACAAGATTGAATTTCACTATCCTATATTCTGAGCAGATATAAGAGTTGGGAAATTCCCTTAAATAAACTGCTGCTGAATTATTAAGCACAATATCAGTACCAACATAATCTCTAGCACTCTGGCACATACTTCCATATTTCTAAAAGTACTAGATTGTATAGATAAACTAGTGTATCTGTTGTTTTCAGCATGTGCGCACAACCCAGGAACCATGTAGGAGACAGTAATTACAAGAAGGTAAGTATGTTATTCTTCAGTTGCAGGCCAAGATAAGGACACAGGGAGAACGCATCTTTCCAGGGAGGATGCATTTTTCCAGTTCACAGTCCCATGCTGAAGTCCCGACCAACAGTCACTACTGGAATCTCCAGCAGCACACTCTACATTCCATCCAACTTTTGTAATTTGTTATTTATAACATAATGTACTTAATACAGAAGGGGTTACTGAGCGCGGACCCGGCATTTGAACCTGTGTTGCTCTTCATCATTTTGCTTCCAAGACGAGCACGTTGCCCCTGAGTTATCCTCCAGGCCCAAGCAGCACCCCGTTCACTTACCACACACCTCCTTCGCTAACAAAACACAAAAACCATCCAACACTCAACCTTAAACAACCACTCAGAACCAAACTTGCTGATGCAATGCACAACAGGACACCTTACAATCCAAAATAAACAAATGCTCCCCTATGCCCTGGCCTGCAGCACCAGGGACTTGGGTCTACCACACGAAAGCACAGACTACCCACAGGACGGTACAAACTACTACACAAGAGCAGCAACCTTAGCTGCAGTCATAACTAACACACCAACCATAACCTCCTTATTCCCTGGCCTGACACAGCAGGGGCTCAGGTCTGCCACCCTTGAGTGCAACCCTTGCTCAAATACACACAGCATCCAAGCAACAAACGGAAATCCTTTTCTGCTACAAATCAGCTGACAACGTCCAAAATAAACAAACACAACACCACAAACCAACCACGGCACTGCACGCACCATAACCAAAATCCCAACCACATCTCCCTGAGAAACAATAAAAAGAAAGAACAAAGAAAAGTAACTCACTAAACAAAGATCACACTAAAACAGACACCACCGCAAGGGAGCAGCAACGTCACAACATAAATAATCACAGGAGACCAATCCTATGTTTAAGTGCAACCGCATCTGTCACACAAACACTGGTTGGTCACACCCATGTTCAGGCAACACTACCATACATTATACAATAATAAATAATGACAACTATTAGCAGCTAAACTATAGTACACAAGTTCCTACAGAACCTCCATCTATCACAACCAAGTTAACACCACTGCTAAACACAACATAACTACATGCACCACAGTGCTATATTGTCTCCCCTCCCTGACAATATACAATTTCAAGTGACAGAAACCTCCAAGACACCGATCTACTCCTTGTGTAACTACTCCTACCCCACTCCTGCACAACCCTGCTAAAACGCCCTATGTATAAAACTTCAAAAACACTTAAGAGCTCCTGGGTCAAAACCCCTGCACAATAAGTGTAAGAATGTTCAACAACTACAACAAAATATTCAAATACCTATTCTTAGCTAGTGTCAGTAACTCAAACACCTTCTCTTACTTGATGTCAGTAGCTCCTAAAACAATATACTCAAGCACCTACCATTACCTGGTGTCAACTATTTCAAGATAATTATACTTCACGCCACAACTTGCATCTCCACACCACAACCATCTCAGATGCAGCCAACATCCACTCTTATCACTCCAGCATCAACTCACACATTCCAGTCAGTCCCATGCCAATAACATGCACTCTACATTAAAATGTACATAAGACTTATTTTAAAGTTTTAAATAATGGTGATCAGGCACTACTTCAAATTGTTTCACAATCAAATTAATTTCCTAAAATGTTAAAACACAGTAAAACACATACTGTATGGTGTTAACAAAATACATGTTCATGTTCAATACTTCCCTCCAACATGCTGTAGTACTTACACCCACAATATGCCTACATGGTGCACTAATTACACCCAAAAACATACCTACATGGTGTACTAACTACACCCATAAACATACTTACATGATGCACTAACTACACCCACAACATAACACCCCACATGGTGCACTAATTCCAGCCAAAGCTGTGCAAAATTGCTGCAATATTTTACAAACTGCTATAACATACCAACATTCAAGGAAAACACCCTTAAAACATGTGCTAACATTTCCATACACACCCATTCCAAAATCAAATGGCCCACATCATTGTCCTGAAATAAATAATGGCATATCTAAACCTCAAACTACATTTCCACCTATTTGAATACATCTTCAACTCATTATTAACGTAATTAATTAGTTGTTCCTTGCTCTGTGATTACATCACCAACAGAACTTCAATTTCACTTGCATGTGTGTGTGCTTAATATGAACTACATACTAATATTTCTCCTGGCAGCATATAAAACCCTAAAAAAGAACACTACATCATTTGAAATGCATGCTGTGTGAACCGGTCCAACAAACAATAGAATCTACCAACAGCATTAATCCACGTATAAATGTCAGAGACTCACAAAGGACGTGTATGCTGAACATCTTAACAAACAAAAATGCTCAGCCTCCCACCGAAACCGCTCCTCCAGTGGAGCTGCGCCCAAAACATCAAAGTGCTGCATGTCCATGGCCCTCCCGTACTCCATCATTCAGCATTGCCATTCTCCAAACAAACATAAAGTACCTTTTACAGGCTGCAACCACCTGGTGTCAGCTGGTACAACCTTAAACATGTGTGCACGCTGCAAAAACACCTCCAAACTGCTCTTGCACTTTACTAGCACTGCAAGACAAACTCCCTCTCTGGTTCCATCTCCAGCAAATAGCTCTCCTTCCTACATCAGCAACACTGGCCACCCATCACAGCTCAGCATTTCAACCGGGCTTCCATTTTCTAACATCGCTCGTCGCCAAAGTGTAATATTCAGCATGGGAACACAATTCAGGAACCAGACAGGAGACGGTAAGTACAAAAGCAGGTAGGCACTTTATTTTTCAGTTACAGTTGTAGGCCAAGACAGGAACAGAGGGAGGATGCATCTTTACAGCTCACAGTCCCATGCTGAAGTCCTGACCAACAGTCACTCCTGGGATCTCCAGCAACACACACTCTACATTTCATCCAACATTCTCACAGCTGCACCCAGCTCACATGCATGCAGTGCACCACTGTATCTACATCCTGTTATACGAAAATCGTATGTTACTAACATAAAAATAAAGACACAAGACACTTGGCAAGCAGCCATACAACAATATATGGCACAATCTAGGGCTGTGTAGCACAAACTCTAAAAGAAACATGGCAATGTCATGATTGCACATGATAAATGAGCAAGGTATCAATGGTAATGGAAAAATAACCTTTCGAAAATGTACCTTACAATTTTGGGTATGTACAACTTCCTGTACCAACGATGAGATTTTCACCTGCCCACCACGATTAATGAACTATTCATGGATTTTATGGTGGACAATATTAAAAAAAAAGAGGAATTATGAAGACATTACTTTTAATGAAAATATGATCAATGGGACTAATGCCTATTTTGCTGTGTTCATGGTTTTATGTAGGTATCCTGAGACCTCCTTTAAATATACTTTGTCGTGTGATGTGATCTGAAAATGTAGTACATGGATAATAAGGCCTACCAATTAAAGTATCTGCCATATTATGAGTTGCAAATCCATGTAAAAATCACTTTAATGTAACAGGTCACAAAGTGGCATAATGCGCTCGGAACAATTGCTGAAAGAGAAGCTTTATTAGAAGTTTACAATGTAGCGAATGTAATTGCGTTAACGGAGACGTGTACCCTATACAATTGGGTAACACAATGTGCAACAATTTGTACATTCTCCTAGACAAACATCTTTATTACAGGTGCACAAAATAGTGCAAGCACACTTCATTAATTGAACTCTATTACAGGCATTGGAACTATCAATCAAAAACATGCTAATATATACATTGCCATAATGTGTATGCAGCCGTTTCTGAGAGAAGAATGTTCATTAGAAATGTGCAATGTAGGACATTTTACATGTTGTATTTTTTTAATACCTTCTCAAACAAACAATTTAAAAATACCATAATGGAATGGATTTCCTAAAAAGTGAATAAGTAACAAAAAAAAATGACTTCTGCCAAACATGCGTTCACATGAAGGACCCTTATCATCAACATAATTAGGCAAGGGCAGTAAACTAACTCTGTATGAGAGAGGTATACCACACTGTGCATAGCCTTGACAATTGAGAAATTTATGTTTACACATGCTATACAATTATAGGACGTTCACTATTGTACCCTTTGCAAGTATACTAATCAATCAGACTCATGTTGTAACTTTGTATGAACATCAGAATGTAATATATGCAAATTCACAAAAGAGAAGTTCATGAACTGCACTCCATGAAATGGTATGCAATACTTACTAAAATAATACAAATATGGTGTCTAGACAAATGGTCGACAAATGGTCGACAGACAAATGGTCGACACAACTTGGTCGACAGGACAAATTATCAATTTTTTTTTTATTTATATATATTTTTTAGGTTTTCGTTTAGGGAAAAAAGGGGTTTTTTTTGCAAAAAAAAAGGGGTTGGGGGACCCCCCAAAAAAGAAATGTGAAAAAAAATAATAATTCGACCATTTGACCTGTCAACCATTTTGATTCGACCAAATGACCTACAACCTATAAATATAACAGTGAATGAAAACATGAACTGAAATACCAATGTTAATTTGATCTGTTTTAGGTATCTGCCTTCGAGTTGTAGCACCTCCGTTGTGTGGAATGTGTACCCTAAAGCCATCATAAAAAAAGACTTCTAAAATAGGAAGGGAGAATAATTTCACTTATAAGTGAGTGCAAGTTAGAGAACTAACGCTACGCAGAAAGCGTGAACGAACGTTTATCTTTAGATTAAATTGTGCCACATATTCCTCAATGAAGATGCTCAACTAGTGGAACTGTAAAAGAGGAAGGTTAATATGACACAAAGGTAAAATCAATTAAATTGAAATTTAATCCCACGTGGACAAACACATGAATATCAATTGGTCTGTCAAATTACTTTCTCTTCCTCTTTCACTTTGTTCTAGAATATTCAAGATAATTAACACATCAGAATACTTGAAAATGAGATGACAAAAAGTAAAGGAACTGTGTATTAGTTGACACCACCACCATGTCATGTCTAGCTAGTCTATCGACTCTCTCTGCTGTATTACCATGTCATTTAGAACAATTCCACTCTTCGGCGTGGCTATCCATATTACCCATTTGGTTAACTTTTTGCTTCAAAATGGGATTGTTTGCCAGGGCCTAGAAACTCTCCTATTATTCACCCTTTAAAGACATCCTCAATGGATATAGATGTGCTGGGGAAGTATCAACCTATTCCTGGTTACCTTGGATAACTAAGGGTCTTGAGAAGGTGGTGACTCTAAAAGTAGAAGCTTTTGTGGAGAATAGTCAGATTTTGAAGTGTTTACAGTCCAGTTTCTGCTCCAGACATGAATCATCCTTTGTCTCTATGTGGGACAATTAATAATATTACTGTGACCCTGGTCACTTATCTTTGTTGGTTCTTCTAGATCTGCCTATTGCCTTTGATATGGTGTAGCACTCTATCCTTTTGTCGAAACTTTCAAACATCATTTTGGATGCCTCTTTGGAATGGTTTCACATTTTCCTTTCTGGAAGGCTTCAAACAGTAATGATGGGCCGTATTACACATGCATTCTCTTTGCATACATGTTGGTACATCAAGGTTCCCACCTCTCACTGCTTCAGTTTAATATTTATGTTTTGACTTTGATGACCATCACCTGTAATTTTGACATTTATTTTTACTGGGATGATATGCAATTGTTTTTTAAGATTTCTTTGCCCCTGGAAAAGTTCTCCCATCACAATTCTTGCCTTTCTGAAATTAAACTTTGGCTAGCCAATAACAAACTTCACCTCATACTCTCAAACACTGAGATCATGTTCATGGTCCCAAACAGTGTTTAAATGATCATCTCAGAAATCCCTTGCAATCCTCTTTGTTTGGCTTGCCTTCAACTTTTTTAAAGAATGTGGGTGTCACCTTGGACCCTGTAATGAAACAAGTTATTCAAGTTAACATATTTGTTAGAGCTTCGTTTTTTGGTATTACCCAAATTGACCAATCACAGTTGACCTTTTGACCAAATTGACCGAATTACAGTGGTCCTAAAGGGATGTTATGGTTCCAAGTAAAACCGAAAAACCCTTGAAATTCGCCAGTTATGGTAAGCTAAGCAACCATAACTCGCGCCACCACCGCGCACTGCTAAGTTTAACACCCAGGACATCAAAGATGACATCACAAATGTCATTGATGACATCACTGAAGACATCACATGTTTGGCTCCCCCTTTTTTCCTTTACTGACATATCTAGGCCACATGGTTTTCTTCAGTAACATTCAGGAATTAAAATTGGAAAATGAAGTATATTTGTAGACTTATCCTTCAAGTATGTTCTTACAATAATTCCCTTAGGGTCCAGTCATATCATATGAAACATATACATAGGGGAAGACACAAGCTTGAAAGACATCAATCTTTTCTGTGCATTAAAATAATTAGTAGAGTTGTCAGCACTTTCTGATAGTTCTGTTGTTTTTTATTACTGTACTTTCCCTGTATATGTTCCTATTTTTATACCTTGTATTCACACTACTTTCCTGAGAGTCCAGGCACATCATGTGATATATATATATATATATATACATACATAGGGTAAGTAGCACGTTTAAAACAGAGCAATCATTTCTCTGCATAAAGGTAATCTATGAACACTTTTTGCTACTACTGCTGTTTTTTTTCTTTCTTCAATTTCCATGTATATACTTATATTTGTATGTGGCGTTGTCTCTTTGTGTTTTGTCTATAATAATGCAATTATGTAGTAAGTGGGTTATATTATCTACTTATCACATGTTTCTGTAAGCGATATTCAATCAACACTACAGCTAAGTCAATGCCTAGTCTGGGATGCTGAGGAAAACCCTTATTGATGTATTTTTATATCCAGCTCAGTACTCTGGATGGCAACCCTTGTATAACACCCCCCTCCTAGAATCCCCCCAACCCCACTGAGCCAAGAAGTAGGTTTGTTTTGAAAATTTAAAAGGTTTATTTGGACAATTCAACAATATATATCTATCACACTTTATAAATAAATTGATAACTGATATCACACTTCAGAATACGACCGTGATGAACAATGGATAATATTACAGGGGTACAATGATTTGGTTACTTAGGAGTGGTGTAGAGGATGAGGTAGCTGAAAATGCTTGATGGTTTCAAGGAAATGCAAGGTGGAATAAAATGCAGTACAGAAATAACTTGTTATTATTTTAGCAGAAGGTAATATGATCACTTTTTCTTTTGACAATTCACTCCCCCCCTATGCAATACAAGAAATGGAAGGAGAGCACACAGTCTTCAAGAATCCCACAAATCACACTTTATAATACAATACACAGTTCCAGTTCCCCCAGCAAGCTTAGAGAAAACAGGGATGAGTTTTAAACACAGGCAAATTACTTTAATGTGGTTTGCAAGGAAGTGAAAAGGTGCTGAAATTGCTTTTAATTCCCTCTAGAGGTTCAGGGTAGGTGATGGTTACTTTATATTAGTTCAGGCTCACTTTAACAATACTCTATGAATGATTAGCAGATGGCAAACAAATTTTAGCAAATAGAAGCAAAAAGCTGCTGATTTCTACAGATGAAGAAATCGGGCCAAATCGCAAATCGCAGTAAATTTCGTGAGTGCGTGTCTCGCGATTACGGGAAAAGTATAGGGAGTAGGAAGTCGGTTCTAGGTTCGTTGAAAAGCCTAGATTCTAAGCTAGCCCAAACGGTTCAAGAGATACGGACGATTTAATAAAGGTAGATTTTCGGATTTAAGTAAAACTCAAAATGACAGGTGACAGCTTGCAGCTGCAGAATTGACAGGTGACAGTTGTGCAGCTTTAAAAATGACAGATGACATGATTTCTAGGAGGCAGTTCTACTTAGGTTAAAATAGTTTGGATTAGATTATTTAAACTAAGAGATTTGCACAGTTCTGCTAGGTACTCACAATATAAATTTGAACTAGGCCTTGTCACGGATCTGGTCAACACGTCCGGCTGCGGTTCTGTCTGCTCGGCGGGTCAATCAGGCACCGGTTCTGCTCACAGCGATCTGGGTCAGCTCTGCTCTGCTGGTCTAGCCTCTCTGTATTCTGGATGTAACACTGCTTTCTGGGTACTGCTACAGGTTCTTGCAAAAATTCTCGGCAAAAATTCAAACAGCTCGCCCGGCTGTTGAATAGTTTGGTTGGTTTTGAGGCCTGCTGAAGAGGATTCAGCTGGTGGATTCAGGCCTCTCTGCTACAATTTCTGGAGTTAATTTCTGCTACAGGTTCTGGAGATTGATGGATTTGAAGTCTGGATCTCTGGATGTGAAGTCGTAGGTCAGCATGCTCCGCAGCAAATGGAATTGAATGTCTCTACCTGTCCCAGCAGTCTCTTTTTATGTGTTTTGAAAATGGGTGTGTGCCTGGCATAACTGAGCCTGCCCCTCTCTACTTGTCATTGGCCCAATTCTCCCCTCTCCCATGATTGGGGGAAGGAAATGGATTGTCATCATGATGAGGTCTGTTTATGGGTCAGAGGATCCTCCCGTGGTCAGTTTGCCCACAAATCTATATTTGATTCAAATACATCTTTCCCAGATACACAATTTGTTGAAATTACATGTACACATTATATATTCCCTATGGTCCATGCTTGTCCGCCTCTGATCTTCCTGGGGGCTTGCATTAAAAAATGACAACTTATTTTCGATTTTAGTGGGTTTTGCAACATTGGTTTTTCATCAAAAATTATAAAAAGGTACATTTCCCTTCCACATATATCCCAGTAAATTTCCATGTCTCTAGCTTAAACACATTTTCTACAATAATCATAATTAGCGGGGTTTTGCCCCAGAACATGGTACAAATTGGAGTTTGGACTCAAATCGTGAGGGCATTTTTCAAACTAAGACTCACAAAGTTGTACATTCCTGTCATTTGGTTACAATAAATTATCACTGTTTCTATAAAATATATATTTGTTGCAATTCAACTCCCCCAAAGTGTTTGGGTCCGCCTCCAGGAGTCTGGGTGGGTCAGTGATCACATGTCTCTCCTTGCTTGCAGAGGGCTGTTGACATGAAACACTCACAATTAACATACCCCATTCAACAGAAAGAGCCTTTTGTGTGGGCTCCAGCAGGCTGCCTGGAAGTCTCTCCTCAATCAATCAACAGGATCATGTGATAGCTGCCTCCTGGGGTGGAATCTCTGAGGTGTTAAGGTTTCCCAGTCTCTTGGCCTCTGGGAACAGCAGGTGGCTAGATTTTCAATTAACTAACAAGCTTTGAAGTCCCTGCCCCTCTTGCAACGCCTAAATACAGTTTCTCTGTCAGAGTTTAGACCGCTAGCACCACCTTGGGGAATTTGTCGGTACTGCATCTATTTTTGAGTTGTCTTGAATTACTGCATTTCAATAGAGTGGTCTTTTGCTTGATAGTATAGGACCCTTGCTTAACATTGCTTTGATGGCATCCTTACAGTAGAGTGGTGATATGGAACCCCCAACAAGAAGGTTGTGTCTTTGGAGTGGTCTCGTGCCAACTGCACAGTTCTCTTATTCTGGCGTGAATGTGGGCGGCGATAGCTCATCCCCACATCCACCCAGTCTATTGATTTAGTTTGTTCTGGGATAGAATACTGGGTGGCAACAGCTCATCCCCACATCTACCCAGTCTATTGATTCAACATGGGTCAAAACCCTTGACATTTCACAGTATGCAAAAGTATAATAAGAAAACAGTTATCATTTCACTATTCAACATGGCACGTTTATGAATATTGCACCTCCATCATGTATGCTGCACACAATGCCTATGTTTCTACATGAGCACCTTAGTATACTGGATGGACGAATTAGCACTTTATATTTATTCCAATAATCCTTGACGCTTTTTTTTTAATTAACATTACAATAAGAAACCCTTGTACAGAATTTTCATGAAAGATAAATGCACATGTGATGTCATCAGTGATGTCATCAATAACATTTGTGATGTCATCTTCGATGTCCTGGGTATTAGTCTTAGCAGTGCACGGTGGTGGCGCGAGTTATGGTTGCTTAGCTTACCATAACTGGCGTATTTCAAGAGCTTTTCAGTTTTACTTGGAACCATAACGTCCCTTTAACAAAGTTTTTTCACTGAATTTCATAGGTCTTTAGTAGCACAACTTAACCATAACGTCCCTTTAGCAAAGTTTTTTCACTGAATTTCATAGGTTTTTAGTAGCACAACTTAACCATAACGGCCCTTTAACAAAGTTTTTTCACTGAATTTCATAGGTTTTTACTAGCGCAACTTAAAAATAACGTCCCTTTAACAAAGTTTTTTTCACTGAATTTCATAGGTTTTTAGTAGTACAACTTAACCATAATGTCCCTTTAACAAAGTTTTTTAACTGAATTTCATAGGTTTTTAGTAGCAAAGCTTAACAATAGTAACATTGACTTTATGTACATGTAATATGGAACATACTGAACCACTTCTACTGAATGTAATGTCCGCGAACATTTTTGATGTCTGCAGACATATTCGGACAACAGTACCACTACCTAAAAAGTCTGGGGGGGCATAATTCATTGTTATATTACAACATGATAACATTTAAAAAATTCACAAAGTAGTACACATACATATTATATGTAGTAATACATAAGAAATGTAACCCACATGTGTACCACACTAACCATTCATTTAAATACAATATATTCTAAAATGGAATATACCAAGAGAAGATAAATAGGCTTCCAACATAATTACCCGACAGACACTCCACAACTAAGACCAAGACCAGACCTACAGACTACTCAGAACATATCGTACCTGAAGTAGTAAGTGTACATCATTTTACTCATATCTTTATAAACTTTATGTATTAGATTTTAAAAAAAAAATATTATATATATTTATTTTGTTCTCACAGAAATGTCTAGTACTCTGGAATGGCTAGAGGAGCACTTCCCACATGACGAAATGTCAGAAAATAGTGAAGCTAATGGTACACACTTTACAATATAAACCATTTAAGTGTTATTATTTTATATATATTTAACATATATATTTCTTTTTGTACAGAGCATATCAAAATAGAAAACATGTCTGAAGAAACTATTATGGAAAACACGCTTGACAGCTTAAAAGAAAAAATTGATTTATTCTTGAGCATTTTTAATAATTTGAAAACTTTTGTTGAGGATCATTTTAAAACAAAAACATCATACCATTGTCCCACATGTACTTGTCCCCCCTCACCATATCCCAGTCAATTATCCCCAAACCCTCTCCATAATCTAAAATGCTTTGATGAGACTTCCATCCCTTCTTCACCTGATTGCAATCATGTTGAAACCCCTAATTCTCCTGTTTTTGTTTCTGTTTCTGCCTCACCTTCTCCGTCATAAATTATTAATATATGTGAAATAAAGTTACATTTTTATATTGTGTTGTAATTACTTCCCATTTTTTATTTTTTTAAAAACAATGTAGATGTCCGCGGACAGTGCAGGTGACCTGAAATGTTCGTAAATAAACGAAAATGGAGGTGTCCTGAAGAACACTATACCTGTCCGTATTGTTCGCTAGCAAGTTGAAACTGTTCTAAGAACCCAATTGGTGTCCTGAAATGTTCGTAATTAAATGAAAACGGAGGTGTCCTAATAAAGAAAACTATACCTGTCTGTACTGTTCGCTACCAAGTTGAAACTGTTCCAAGAACACAACCGGTGTCCTGAAATGTTCGTAAATAAACGAAAATGGAGGTGTCCTGAAGAACACTATACCTGTCCGTATTGTTCACTAGAAAGTTGAAACTGTTCTTAGAACCCAATTGGTGTCCTGAAATGTTCGTAATTAAACGAAAATGGAGGTGTCCTTATAAAGAACACTATACCTGTCCGTACTGTTCGCTAGCAAGTTGAAACTGTTCAAAGAACACAAGCGGTGTCCTGAAATGTTCATAATTAAACGAAAATTGAGGTGTGCTAAAGAACACTATACCTGTCTGTAATGTTCGCTAGCAAGTTAAATGTTCTAAGAACACAATTGATGTCCTGAAAAGTTCGTAATGAAACGAAAATTGAAGTGTCCTAAAGAACACTATATCTGTCCGTAGTGTTCACTAGCAAGTTTAAACTGTTCTAGAACATATGCGATGTCCAGAAATGTTTGTTTGATGTGTGACGCACTTTTCATTAATTCAGGACCCGAATACTGTCCGTAGAACATCAACGCGCATGTGCAAACCAATGTCCGTGCATTTGGTGTCCTGCGGACAAGAGCTTCTTTCGTGGACCTGTTCGCGAAGGGAACATGTGACCGCGCCCATGCTGATCGCGTGTTCTGAATGCGGACATTGTTCGTGTACCCGAACAATTTAAAAGTACATTTTTGAGTAATCCACAATATTTTTCCATAAAAACTCATCATGGCACAAGTCCCACATAGTAATCCTGAGTTTCTACATACCTTTTGAAACTTTTTGAACCCTTTTTTGTGTTCGATCTGTCCACGGACAGTGCGCATGTCCGCACACCATGTACAAGCACCCCTATAAAAGACCACGCCCTAGAGCTTATTCTCATTGTGTTTCTGGCTATTCTTCAGAGCACAGCTATTTCTCCAGCAGCTTGCTGATTCCACCATCTAGATGGCATCCCTGGCTGCAGAACTGCCACCTGGTGCTGCACCTGCTTCAGCACCACCCCCACTCCCTCCACCACCACCACCTTCCCAAGGGACTGAAGAGGGGAACAAGAGTGAGGATGCAGAGGAGGAAGAAGAGGATGACGAGAATGAGGTAGAGGAAATCCCTACTACCTGCACTAGACGTGAGTCTTGGGTGTGGCGGTTATTTTCCATTTATGGGAATGATCCTAAGGCTTGTGCAAACCGTGTTCTCTGCAATGAGTGCAAAATGAAACTTAGTCACGGGAAGCACGGTTCGTACAGCTTTGGGACCACGAACATGAAGCTACACCTGAGGCCATTTCACTCTGGGGCTATTCGCAAAGTTGTACCTTGTGAAGAACGTAGTAGGTTGATTTGCTTTACTTCATCCTCTGTTTCTGATCCTGTCACCACAAGGACCACCTCTGTGGGACGGCGTCTTCCTCAAGCTGTCTCACAGGCCATACAGAATTCTGATGACCCTTACCTTTAAGGGGTCACAGTTGTATGTATGTACTATGACACAGTACATTGCAGGGGGGAGCGACTTCGGAGTGCTTTTGAGACTATCGTCTCAGAGCACGAGAAGACCTGCTCACTACCCAAATAAAACCCACTCTACATCTTCCTCTCTCAGCTCACCCTTTCTTATCCCTGTGGTTGGTGTCCCCCCTTTACCCTCCTTTCCCCTCCTCTCCTAGTGTGTTGTGTCTAAAAAACCAAAACAAAATAGAAAATTACAAAAATACAAAAAAATAAGGCTCTTTTCAGAGCCACCTTTCACAGTTAAAAAATAGAAGTGAAAATAAATGAAGCAGGGCCCTTTGTATTTTTGAGAAGTCCGCGGACAGTTCGCGGACATCAAAAAAATTGGGTTGGTACCCTATCATAACCATTGCAATTTTCACTGGTAGGAAGTGGTGGCTCTTAAAAGAGCCTTTGGGAGGTGTTTGTATGTCAAAAATTATAAATACTTAACACCTACTTCAAAATGGATGCTGCATTTCTAAAAAAGGCCGCAGTGCATTTTGTACATTTCTCAGAAAAATCTGATTGCCAGCATAAGTAAGATGGACTCCATCTCTGCGAAAAAATGTATGTACTACGAAAGATATTTTCATTGTGAAAAGAGGACATGCAAAAAATCTCTTAGAAAAGCACAAACAGCCTTGCACCTTGCTTTTTCCATTTGTGGACCATATGAAGAAGCACAAAGCCACATTTGTCTCTGCGCAATCCGTGAAAATATTACTTGAGAATTAGGAAACATGTCCATGACTTTCCAAAGTCCTTCTTTCATAGCAAATTGCAAAGAAATTCCAGACACATGTCCTAAACTGTTCCCTCCACAATGAATTGCAATTATGTCTGGATGTTGCTTTGTTTCCAAAGTAGCACAGAGAGGTAGCAAGTCCAACTACTTCATTCCACATACTCCATGCCAGTGTACTTCCACGTATGGAAATCCAAGGTCTACAGCTACTCCACAGCTTTGTGCATGCACCTCCAACCAATGTATCCATGAATCTCCCAAAATCCAAACAATCTGTTTTCTGAAACACACAGTCATAGCTATCTGTTGTTCTCTCAGCAAAAAGAGTATCTGAAAAACTCTCCCCTGGCACAACACACCCACTAAACTTTCCTGACCAATCCCTTTCACTGCTCATTCTCATTTGCATGACTTCTGAACCCAAAAATCCCCGGATGTAACTCCCGGTGTCCGCGAACTACTGCCATGTCCGCAAAAATATCCTAACATGAACAGCCCTTCTACCATTTCCACTTCACTCTCTGTGCCACTCCCTCATTGGATGTAGCTAAGAAATCACATGACCAAGCACCAATCACATTCAAGACCTCTACATCTAACTGCATCATCATAGATCATCACTGCAAATATACTGTGAATCTCTCTGAGTACAAGTGTCATATCATTGGCAAGCACCATCTACAAGAAATACTGTACAAGTCTCCAAGATTTCTACTTGCAGCTCCATGCATATCCATATGCATGAACACAAACTACAGGTATGCATATTTTCTGTACAGTACATTAACACATTTTCAAACTGACTTTTAGCTTGTGTAATCTGTAAAACGAATCTACTGCCTTTTTTCCAAATTCCTAAAATCAAATATCACTTATAAACCTTTATACTATTTACTTTCTTAATACGCACACTATCAAATCATGTTAAATTAACATATTTGAAATGAAATGTATAGACTACATATATTGAAACAAAATTGCATGCATGCACACTCTATGTTCCAATCTCAAAAAATAATACCTATACAATTACATTTATTTATTTATTTTTTATTTATTTATGTGATTACTTTAATTTAAGCATGACATTAAGGTACTATTGCCTAAAACAGCTTAGTTACAGAAATGGTCGTATTCAGTGGTACATTATGAATTTCACAAGACATACTAAAGATATGTTGTTTGTTACAGTTACTCATTGCAATACAATTTGTTCATTAAGAACATATCATATGTATTGAACTGATGCGACGTATCTTATGTGATTAAGATAGTTTTAATGCTTTTAAGGAAGGCGCTGAAGATTTCAATTAAAAAAATCAATATCTAAATTAAAAACAATGCTATATACAAACAAAATTACTAATTTTCTTTTACAATTGCAGTGAAGACCATTCTCCTGAAAAGAAGCAGCCGAATTTCAAGAACAAAGAAGAACTAAGAATTAAACTGCTCATTTTAGAAAAAAAGTAAGTACAATATAACCATAATATTTGTATTATTACTCAAACATACTGTAAAGTTAATTCATGCTATTTTTGTGCCTAAAAATAGAGATTGTGCACCATTCTGTCCAAAAATTCCCATTTCTTAAACAGCGATTTACAGCCAGAATGGCGCACAAATTCCTACTTTTGGACACACAAATTACCCAACTCAACCACTAGAATTTTCATATTATAGAACAAACAACTGTTTTTATTGTATACATTAGATTTACTATTTGTACTTCTCCACACCACTAGCTTATTTTATTCTGTCATCTGAACCTGAGTTTAGTAACATATTAATTGAAGAATACACATCCCTAATAGATGTAGTTCCAAATGCACAATCAGACACCATTACATACATCATCTTACTCAAAAACTCATGCACACAGCACACATACATTGCAGAACACCCCAACCCATACCTTCTTTATTTTTTTCAACAGACCCGAAAGAATGCCTACCAAATGTCAAGTCTGTAGAAAGCAACGCAGAAGTAGAGCAAATGAAAATAAAAGTGTCCAACATAAGCATCCATCTCTAGCAGAATTTGTAAAAAAAAGTTCAAACAAAACAGCTAATACAGTCATTTAGTGTCCAACGTAAGCATCCATCTCTAGCAGAATTTGTAAAAAAGTTCAAACAAAACAGCTAATACAGTCATTTCGTGAAACACAAGAAGTTTCAAGTACAAATACTGTGCCTTCTCTATCAAAATGTAAAACAAACCAAAAAACAATTAACAGAAAATCAGCTATCAATACAGATAAAACTACTTCTTTAAATTTGAATATGGTGCAAAGTAAGCATACTAAGAAAAGTATTTTAGACAAAATGTTCCATCACAAAGTCCTTCAAAATCTTATAAAAACAGGAGATAAATCAGGTTCAATGCTTAAAACCTATCGTAGGATATTACTTTTAGAAGCGTTGATAGATAGTGCAATTCTTCTCAAAAGAAAGTTATTTATTTTAGTGTTAAACAAAATGAAACCATTAACAAAACTAATAACTAAATTACAAAAAAAGACTTCTCAATAAACGAAATATCAACAGAAAGAACTTCTTAAGTATCTGCGGAGGTGAATGGAGTCACACTACGAGCACAGAACCATACTTTAATGAAGAAGCGTACAAACAAAAACAAACAAATACAATTGCCATACATAGCAGTGGTTGAGGTTATAAAAAAGTTAATAATACCATAATGGAACAAGAAGTACTCCTTGCAAAAATATGCCCTGAAAACTTAGAATTACCCCTCCATTCAACTAGATCAGAACGTCTAGTGTACAAATGGCCATGCACGTCAATATGTAACATTCCCAAACAATTTTTCAAGTCTTTATGCCAATTCCTCAATGAATATGTAATAAGCAAAGACAAAATCAAAATTAAACTACTGCAAAATATGGATACCTGTCCAGTGCGCAAATAAACAGGACTACAAGGACATTCATTGGCCTGCATTACAGGACCTACTTGTAAAGCCACCTTCCATGATATCAAAAGAATATCAACATATCATTCAACTATAATAAATCTAGTCTATAAACTGTACTATGCTAAAAGTCCTGCTTTAGCACTGGCAAATTTAAATAACATTCTTCTACATGATACAGCGAAAGACCTACTTCAAGAAATTGACTATATCCAGAAAAAATATTTTGGAAGTGAAAGCCATTTACAGAATGAAATAGCTTTAAACCAAAATAGCAACAATTCTACACATGGCAACCTTTTGCTAAACACATACAAAAAAGAAATACTAAAATTTAAAAGTACATCAGCTGAAGTACCAAACCATGTATGTGTATGTGGCGCAGAACTTTTTATAAATGTAACACGAAAACTGTAGACCTATCATATAAAATAGAAGACGATGAAGATTCTAAATGGTTTGAATTAGCTCTCTACCTTGTAGCAGAAAACAAATATGAAATAAGTCACCCCTTAATACTTTGCAGTTACTGGACTACAAAACTTGACAACAACCAAACACCTTCACGTGCTATGACAAATAATTTGGAATTATACCCACTACCAAAACCCCTACAACAACTTAATTTATATGAGAGCATCGTAATTCAAACAGTACACCCATTTCAAGCAATAATACGCCTTCAACCAAAAACAGTAAAATTACTTCCCTCTGAATTCGTAAAATGCATCCGTGGAAAAGTAGTTTATTTACCATTAGATCTAAAAGAAAATGTGCATACTCTAAGAGTGAAACGTCCAATGCAGCAATCTTTAATTATCTTAGTAAATGGAGTACCAACAAAAGACAAAAAAATATGGCAACAGCTGGTAGATTTACATAAAGATAGACAAGCCTTACACTATCTTAAAGAGAATAATGCATATTACAAAGAAATTAATATTGAAGAAATCTTGAAAGATACAACTGAAATAATTCAAGAAACACAAGAAGCTGGTCAATTTGAGCTACTAGATCCTGCTACAATATCAAATACTTTAGACCATTATACAATTCATCCTTTGCACTCTAATGACACCATAGAAGATGCACTGGAAACATACAAAATGCGTCAAACAAAAGGATCACCAATCAGCATATGGGAAAAAAGTATAGAAGCACGTGCTTTTCCTCTACTCTTTCCTACGGGCAAAGGAGGAAGGTATGATGATAGACCTATTCAAATATCAGCTTCAGAATACCGCTCATTACGGATGTATTCTAAAGATCCCAGATTTAGACAAAATGTGGAATACATATTCCACCTACTCTTTGAAAGTGAGCTAGCAACTTTATGTTACAGAGTTGCACACATATTAAAATCAGGATCCCACTTTCAAAATATGACAGCTACACAATTATTACAAAAAGTGCAACAAAAGGATGAGGTTTTACAATCAAATATTACAAATCTATTAGCAAATATGTGTGGTACTAAAGAGTACTGGTTTCAACGTCCCAGAAATGTACGTTGTATGATCAGAAACCTTGGCCCACCCACTTCGTTTATTACATTAAGTTGTGCAGAATATGCATGGGAAGATTTACATGATTTCCTACGCATATCAAATAAAAACAAAACAAACATAGATATACTAACACCAGGAGAACTTTGTTCTTTGGATCCTGTTAATGTTTCAAGATATTTTCACCATCGTTTAATTGCTATGCCACATTTTATTTGTAATAAAACTGTTCCTCCCCTTGGAGAAGTGCAACACTTCTTTTGGAGAAAAGAATACCAAGCCAGAGGAGCACCACATATCCACAAGCTTTTATGGATTAAAGATGCTCCTAAATTTGGTCAAGACAGTGATGCCACTGTTTTACAGTTTATTGAAAAATATGTCACTTGTGAAATTCCATCAGAATCCACAAATAGTGATCTTCATGCAGAAATTTTACAATTTCAAAAACATAAATGTGGCAAATATTGTTGTCGCAAATACAAAAACAAAGGGAACTACTACACCAAATGCCGATTTGGTTTCCCTAGACCAGTTATAGATACAGGTCAAGTGAACAACCTCATGCCTTCAGTTAGACATAGGGCCTCATTACGACCCTGGCGGTAAGTAGCCGTCATTACCGCCATGGCGTAATGAACGTTTACGCCGTGGACCGATGGCGGAAAGAGCGCCACATTCCGACCCATCGCGCACGAGCATTACGCCATGGCGGTAATGTAAATAACACCATGGCGGAAAGGGCCCCTACCGGCATCGTAGGCCACACTAGGTGCACTACCGCCACCCATCTCAGCGGCCACCGTAATTAGCGGCCACCGCAAAAAGCGGAACCGGAAACAGCGTCATCGCGGCAGAACGGGAAACAGCACGGCGGCCATCTTTAAAAACACAATCCATTGCCATCCTTCCCAACAACACCAGATCCAACCCTGACACCTGTCCCAACCCATCACCCACCCACTTAACCACCCAAAAATGCCCAAAGTTGTCAAGAAGGCATGCGACCGCCAGCGCCAGGACAGATTCTCCCGGGAGGAACTGAGCATGCTCGTGGAGACCCTACAAGACAATGCAGCCGTTGTTTTTTCGCCGCAAATGACCAGGCCGGCGATAGCCAAAAAGATGGCCATATGGGCCCTGGTAGCAGAGCGGGTCAGCGCGGTGGGGACCATACCCCGCACGCCACAGCAGTGCTGGAAATGGTGGAATGACCTTAGGCTACGTGTAAGAAGCATCATCTCTGCCAACCGCAACATTGCCCTGGCTACCGGTGGAGGTTCTGAATCCCCACTGAAACTCCAACCGTGGGAGGAAATATGTGCCAGCACGATTGGCATGGAAGGCATTGAAGGCGTCGGAGGGATGGAAAGAGGAGTACCGACATCAGGCGATGAAGGTAGGTGCCTCAAATCAAGACATGCCATAGTCACTGAAGTCCATTCATGTGTAGCATAATGTTGCCCTAGAGTGTAAATGCAACACATTAGCTGGACCCTGCCCAGAGCCACATGCGAGCTCCACCCTGTATACATGTAGCATGCACACCCTATCTGCCGGCACCCACATACCTCCTTCCTCATTCCACACAAAAAGGAGACAACCTGCATGCCCCTGCCTCAAATGTGCCTCATCTACTGACCAAAATCATGTCAATCATTGTCATTCCAATGTCCGCAGACCCATCAATAACGCTCTCCCTTCCTTGCTCCACCACAGGCTCAGAATCACACCCCGAGGACGAGGACACCCCTGCGACAAAAAGAGCCAAGAAGGCCAAGACAGCCATTCACGCACCCTCAACCTCAGCTGCAGTGAGCCAGACCCCAAAGCAAGCACAATCCACTGCCAGCAAACAGGACGGCCCAACGGCAAGCACCCCAGTAGGCATCAGGCCACCAGCAGCAGCAACACCTGTTTCAACATTGCCTGCCACAGAAGGCACCAGTTCTGCGGCCAGCAGCACCATTGGAGAATCAGCTGCCATTGCAGCATGCTCAGACTCCGACATTGAGGAGCACGACGTCAGACGCCCCACTGACCTTCCACATTCCCCCTGTTTGTCCCATGCCAGCCCCCATGAGGATCCCACACAGGGGCACACAGAGGAAGAGGAGTGGGCATCTACCCCATGCCCAGCTCTAAGTCCACAGGAGGGGAGCAGCACCTCCATCACACCCGGCAATGGGCATGGCCCAGCAGGGGCAACAGTCCCTTGAGGACATCATTCAACGGCAGCAACAGTCTGTGCTACTCACCGAGCATGCTGCGGAATGTGTGGGGGTTAGGGCAGCCATCGAACAGGCTACGGAGACCCTAAGGGCCGAAATTGTGCGCAGCACTGACACCCTGAGGGATGCAATGCTGTCCATGTCAAGGGACATTTGTGGCGAACTTGCCGAGGTGCGCCGTGTGCTCACAGAGCTCTCTCACACCCTACAGGACATGCATGCACGGGAGCAGGCAGGGACATCCTCTGCTGCCAGTTCCACACAGAGCAGCCCCGTCTGACGTTCAGCCCCGTCCGATGTTCAGGACGGAACCTGTGCTCCACAGGCAGGGGTGCCCCGGGGGCCGGGAGAGGGGGCTTGTAATAGCCTGTGCCCACTGTTACAGGCATCTGTAGACACTCACAGGGGGTGTGTTGGGGTGTGCAGGGGGGAGGGGGTGTGTTGGGGTGTGCAAGGGGGAGGGGGCAGAGGGGAGGGGGTGTGTTGGGGTGTGCAGGGGGAGGGGGGAGGGTGTGTGTCACTACAATTTATGATTAAAATACACTTTTTCCTTTTTCCGAAATGAAATGTGTGGACATTTTCATTGCATATGTGTGCTTTATTGGTGTACAGTCCACAGTGTGCATGTCCCAGAGACACACAGTGCCCCAAGTGCCGTCTCCATGTGATACACACCAGCCGTGTGTGCTAGAAGCATTGGTCGATGATATTTTGACGCATTTCACGCCCCTCCTGTGCATCGCCTCCTCCATGAGGTGCGGCCCCATCTGCACCCTCCTCATCCTCATCGTCAGGTGGCAGGGGCACATTTCGTCTGACGCACATATTGTGTAGCATGACACATGCCATGACGATCTTTGCCACCTTCTCATGGCGGTACAGGAGTGCCCCACCAGACCTGCTGAGGCATCGGACCGTGCCTTCAATAGGCCGAATGTCTGCTCAATGACCACACGGGTACATGTATGTGCACGGTTGAAGTCCTCCTCGTGCTGGTTCTGCGGGTTCCAGACTGGTGTAAGGAGCCACCTCTTCAGGGGATAGCCTGCGTCACCTGTATGTAGGCGAGAATGTATGTGTCAGTCATGACGTCTGATCAAGAACATGATGTGCCACCATGGCTTGCATCCAACTGTTACTTTGGACCACTTCTAAATGCACTAATTGATTCACACAATGCAACCAGTATATGCTCATGGCTCTCATGGCCTGTTTTGCATGCCATCACCCAATGTATGCAGAGGGGTGGAGTGCATTGTGAGTGCCCATCCACTGTGTCAGTTCATGCCGTTTGTTTTGTTGGCCTGGCACGTGTCCTGTGATGTCAATGCGCACATCATTGCAACATTGCTATGGGCCTCATCATGACCCCAGTGAGCAATGCTGATGTTGATAGGGACATGTTGGGGGCCCTGCTGTCTGTGTAATGGTGTGTTGATGTTTCTGTCCGTCATGTGCCTCCTTCGTGGGCAGTTATGGGGCACAGGCCTTTCGGTTGATGGTGTTTGGTGATGTGCATGTAGGTGCATTTCATTGTTGACAATGTGGTCTGAATTGGTAGAATGCACTTGCAGATGGTTGTGTCATGGTTGGGACACAACCTCATTCACATGGTAGGGCTGCATACATTGGGTATTGGCTTTACTGGTGCTGGGTGGAGTTTGGGTTGCTTTAGGGTATCATCTGTCTCCGTTCTCTCTGCTACTCACAGCCAGGTGGAGTATGCATCATTCCCCCCCTTTCAGCCAGGTGGAGTATGCATCATTCCCCCTCTTTCAGCCAGGTGGAGTATGCATCATTCCCCCCCTTTCAGCCAGGTGGAGTATGCATCATTCCTCCCCCCTTTCAGCCAGGTGGAGTATGCATCATTCCCCCCCTTTCAGCCAGGTGGAGTATGCATCATTCCCCCCCTTTCAGCCAGGTGGAGTATGCATCATTCCCCCCTTTCAGCCAGGTGGAGTATGCATCATTCCCCCCTTTCAGCCAGGTGGAGTATGCATCATTCCCCCCCCTTTCAGCCAGGTGGAGTATGCATTGGTACGTCGTTCACCTACCCACCTCACATTTCCATGATCATGACATTAGACTCACCGAGTAGCCAGGATCTTGGGCCTGCATGTCGCTCTATGTAGTGTGGTATTGTGGAGTTCCTCAGGACCATTGAATCATGGGTTGCTCCGGGGAATCGGGCACAACAATGTGTGATGATCTTGTTGGAGCCACAGACCATTTGCACGTTGATTGAGTGGAATTGTTTCCGGTTGCGGTATGGTACCTCCATGGCACGTGGAACCACCAATTCCACATGGGTGCAGTCGATGGCACCAATGCAACCAGGTATGCCGGCTAGTGCATGGAAACCCACTTTGGTGTTTGCAATCTCCTGGGCAGTCCGTGGTAATGAGATGTGGTCGTCTGTGTGCTTGAGGAGGGCATCGAGCACTTGGATAAGTGTACGTGAGAATAATGGTTGTGAAATGTCATGCAAGTGCCCCACTGTGTGCTGGTAGGTGCCTGTGGCCAGGAAGTGGAGTACAGACACTACCTTCAGTAGGGGTTGGATGGCGGTTGGACTTTCTATCATGCTGACGATGTCATTGTGTGTCATGTCTACGATGGCGTTGATGGTGTCCCCGTCCAAATGGTACAGGGTGTGGATCTGCTCAGCAATGAGGTTGAATGGACTGGCTCTGATGCGTGGGATTGGGGGCTGCCTGTGTGGTGGCACTGGCTGTGCTGGTGGGGCTTGCTGGCCCTGCCTTGCCCTCCTTCTCCTCCTGCGTCTCCTCTGTGATGCCTGTGTTGTTGTTGTTTTTGTAGTAGCACTTGCATTGCTATCAGGTCCTCCAGCCCCAACATTGCAAGTCATATTGGTATCATTGTGGGGTGTGACTGGGTGTGGGAAGGGGTGGGGTGTGCTCTTTTTGTACTTCCTGAGTCTGTATTTCCTCCACCTGTGCTGTTTCTGTGCACCATTGGCAGCTGAATTCACTTTACATGGCCATTTACGGTTGGTTTGTGATGGCGTACTTAGCGCCATGGCGGTAAGGTATTTAACGGGCTGGGTGATGGCGTTAGGTGCATGTCCGCTTGGGTTGGAATTCACGTACCTTTCCGCCATGGCGCTAAGTACGGTGTGGGAGGTTGCGTGCGCGCGTCCTTGGCGCAGATAGCGGCAGCGTTGACTACGATGCCGCTAATGGCATCGTAGTTAACGGTCAAGGGTCATAATCGGACCTAGCGGAAAACGATGGCGGTAATCATTTACCGGCATCGTTTTTTGCTTAGCGCCAGGGTCGTAAAGAGGCCCATAGTGTTAAAGGTAAGTCACCTAAAAAAACATATTACATAAAAAGAAAAGAAGAAGAAAAATATATCAATGATTATAATGCAATCATTGCCCACTTATGGAATGCAAACATAGATGTGCAGTACATTGCAGGCAATTCTACTGCAGTTGCACAATATGTCACAGCATACTTAACCAAAGCAGAAAAGACAGAGCTCCAAGACCTTTGGAATGACCTGTCATCAGATAAAACAGTGTCTCAGAAATTATACAGCTTGGGCATAAAAATGCTCTCCCATAGAGAATGTGGATCATATGAAGCAGCTGATTGTTTAACTGGTACTGCATTGTATGGTAAATCGGAAAATATAGTATGGCTAAGTCTTGGTCCAGCTAAATCTAGAAAAAGAGTTCTAAAAACATACAAAGATATAGAAGCAATAGCCAAACATGATCCCAACAGCCAAGATATTTAAAAAAAAACAATGTATTGGACACATACTACCCAATCAGAAGTAATAATTTGGAAACCATGTGTCTATACCACATGCCCCAAAACTACACATACAAAAATAATATAAAACCTGATGAAAAAAAGGTAAATACAGAATGACAAACTGTGAAGGCAGCTTAGTTAAACTCACTAAACCAAATTTAATTAATTATATAAAATTGTCATTGAAGACTCCTCAACATAAAGAAATATATTACATGTCCCTGCTACAACTCTTTCAACCATGGAGAAAAGAAGAAGAAATACTAGAAAACTATGACTCATATGAAGATGCTTTCAAAGCAGATCAAAGCGCTATAACTTATGTAAACTTTACACAATACAAAACAATGTTGCACAATGAACAGCAACACGAAGAAGAACTCCATGTCCAACTAGATAAAGACACTCCTGACAGTAGTCAACCTTCTGTAACAGGAAGCCAAGAACCACTTGGAGAACACTAATAATAAATGAGGCAGAATTAGCTATGATAGAAGTAGAAAATACCATGTGTCAGTATGAAGATAAAGATGACTTAACTATACTACAACCAAAACTAAACAACAAACAATGTAGCATTTTGGAAGAAGTAACAAAACAAATTGCACATGGTGTTCAACATGAAAATAAAGAATGTTCCTGCCATAATTTTAAACCTATACTACTGTACGTCATTGGTGAAGCTGGTTCTGGCAAAACATTCCTAATCGAAATCATCAGTAAATTCCTTCAACAATTGACAAACAACAAACTGTCAGCTGTTGTCACTGCCCCCACAGGTTTAGCTGCCTACAACATAGGTGGTGTCACTTTACACTGATTACTACTATTGCCAGTAGAACACCAGAACAAATTAGACTATTACAAACTTTCTGCAGAAGCTGCAATAGAACTAGGCAGAATATTGAAACAAATGAAAATGCTACTAATAGATGAAGTGAGCATGGTCTCCAACCTAATGGCTTTGATTCAACTCAGATTACAAGAAGTACTGAAAACAAACTATGAAGAGCTCTTTGCAGGAAAACACATTATTGTTTCCGGAGATCTTCTTCAATTGACACCAGTAAAAGGTGAGCCTATTTTTAAAACATTAGGACACAAACTCTGCCGTAAAACTGTTGGCAGCATCGGAAATGTCAACCTTTGGCAACATTTCCAATACAGAGAATCAACAGAAAACATGCGGCAATCTGCAGATCTCACTTATACCAACATATTAAAAAGTATCAGAGTTGGTATACTCTCTAAAGAAGCAGAAACAATATTGAAAACCCGGCAAATTAATGCACTTTATGGCGATAATGCATGTGCTACAGATGTTATGGAACAATTAGCCCACACAAATGTCAATTGTATGGCTTTAATACCAACTCTTGCACGCTGTTTCAAATTCAATGAAATAATGTTAAGTAAAGAAATGCAACCAATAATTGAAATTAGCGCCACAGACAAACTAAATGTACATGGTATGACACTACCTATGTGTGACCAAGCCACAACAAGACTAAATAGTTTAGAAAAATCAATCTCAAACACAGCAGGCTTAGAAAAGATATTAAAATTATCCTTAAATTGCAGATTAATGCTTAAACGCAACCTTGACTTGGACCAAGGACTAGTTAATGGAGCACTGGGTACAGTTGTTGGCTTTCAAACATACCCACGTGACAACAATATTCAATTTGTCAATATACTCTTTGACAAACTTTCAGAAGTTAAAAGGATAGGACGCTCAACAGCTCGATTTTTTCTCTTCAAAGACACGTATGTACGCAGAGAACAGTTTTCTCTAACTCTTGCATACGCAGTCACGATTCATAAATCTCAAGGTCTTACCCTCGACAAAGCAATGATAGATATTGGTAACACAGTCTTTAAAGAAGGCATGAGCTACGTAGCACTATCGCGCTTACGTACACTTGACGGTCTACTTCCAATCAACTTTGATGCAAGTAAAATAAACGCTGATATTCCTTGCATTTTAGAATACAATAGACTTTGCTCACTCTACACTCCCCATCTAAACACATATTCTGTTCCACAAAAGGTAAAACATTATAAAAGAAAAATAAATCAAACAGAAAAGCAACAGGATGTCACTGCAAATCCTCCAAAGAGAGTAAAAGAAAGTAATACTTCATCAGGAGCCACAAGCAAAAAAGAATCAATTAGGGAAAGTAAACCAGGTACTTCTTCAAAGAAGGAAGTCAAACTCCAAAAAAAGCAGTCAGATACAGAACTACCTGGTCCATTTAAACTCTCAAATATAGTTGGTGTAAGTTGCTACGCAAATGTAGCAATGAATATTCTATTTCAATTACCACCAATTGTTGAGAACATTTACTTACACAGTACAGACCCATTGTGTTTGCAAATGTTAGTACTTCACAGAAATGCAGCAAACAATCCTGACAACACGTATAGTGTTTATGGAATAAGACAACGATTGGACTACTGTGCTGGAATGGTGAGATTCACTATAAACTCACAGGAAGATCCACAAGAATTTCTAATGTACTTACTACAAGTACTGGGAAACAAAAACATACCTATAAATGAAATATTCCAGATTTCATACATGTGGAAACATACATGCACTCTCTGCAACAATGTGACACAAGAAGAAATCCCAAATGAACGCTTTGTATATATATCAATACCTAATTGTGAATCCATTCCATTTCAGCAACTTGTACAAAATGCAAACTATAGTAGATTATGTTCTACCTGCAATTCAGATAATCGCTCCACGTTAGTAATACAAACACATAGTAAATACGTAATACTAATGCTTCTACGTAAAATGCAGATGGTACCAAAAACAACTGCAAGCTGACTGGATTCTCACATGGTCAAATATCACTTGGTAAGAAAACGTTCACAACAATAGGTATAATCTACCACGCAGGAGCCACAACCAATTCAGGGCACTACACTGCATATATAAAAAATAAATGTGGATGGTTTCAATGTAATGATAGTACCATTACTCTAAAGCAGAGATTACCAGCAAATCTTACAAACGCTTATTTAATGTTCTTAAAACCAAAATTTGATAACTAAACTGTACTTAAACCTCAAGTAAACTTGTAGTAAAAAATATAAACTGTTAGAATATTCCAAAAGCTATCTAACTGCCCAAAGATTCTACAACAATGAATCACATAAATGAATACCACTAAATTAGAGCAAAAAATAGACAATTAGAATACACCAATTGGTATCTAACTGTCCCAAAATTTAACAATATCCAAACAGATAAATCAATACCACTAAAATATATATAAAAAAATAGAAAGTTAGAATACGCCTACTAGTATCTAACTGATACAAAATTTCATAATATCCAAACAAATAAATAATATGTTACTGCTCCAAAATACATGCAACAACCCAATGTATAAAGCATTAGCCAAAAACAACAAATGAACACTGAAAACAAACTGTAGCATAACAGAAAAAGTTTTTTTTTTAATCCTACATGGATTTTTTTTTCTCCCACAGACCCAATGATTTTAGCAACGAACAGAGAAACTGAGCAAATTGCACAGTACTCTGGTTTGTAATCTACTAAATAAGAGGTTCCAAAAAAAAATGTTGATTATACAATGTAAAAAGTCATTACAAAATACTAATACTAACATCCTATCACAGAAATTAACAAGAAATACATGTACTCCAGTTACTAAACCAAACAGTAAGTATATTATACACTCTATGCCCTGGCCACAACCATCACAGCATATCACACCCATAGTATTTTATAACTTTGTTCCTTATAAATTTGTTTTTGACCCAAAGTTATAAGCAACTATAAATGTGATATGCTGCGGTGGTTGTGGCCAGGGCATAGAGTGTTGGGTGCATGGCGAAATGGCCATGCACCCAACACTCTATGCCCTGGCCACAACAACCGTCACACCCATAGAGTAAAACATTTCAACTATGGCCTATGGAAACTTTTAATGTCCGCGGACATTACCAGTGTTCTTAGAACACTTTCAATTTGCCAGCGAACAATACGGACAGCGTCTACAGAACACCCCCTACAAACATTTCAGGACAGCGCAAAAGTTCTTAGAACACTTTCAACTCGACAACGAACAATACAGACAGCATCCTCAGGACACCCCCTACGAACATTTCAGGACAACGCGTGTGTTCTTAGAACACTTTCAACTTGACAACGAACAATACGGACAGCATCATCAGAACACCCATATTTTGTTTATTTGCGAACATTTCAGGACAACCCAAGTCTTCTTAGAACACTTTCAACTTGCCATCAAACATTACGGACAGCATCTTCAGTACACCCCCTGCGAACATTTCAGGACACCACGAGAGTTCTTAGAACACTTTCAACTCGACAACTAACAATACGGACAGCGTCCTCAGGACACCCCCTACGAACATTTCAAGACAATGCATGTGTTCTTAGAACACACCCCCATTTTGTTCATTTGCGAACATTTCAAGACACCGAAACAGTTCTTAGAACACTTTCAACTTGCCATCGAACAATACGGACAACGTCTTCAGGACAACCCCTACGAACATTTCAGGACAACGCGTGAGTTCTTAGAACACACCCCCATTTTGTTTATTTACGAACATTTCAGGACACCGAGACAGTTCTTAGAACACTTTCAATGTGCCATTGAACAATACGGACAGCATCCTCAGGACACCCCCTACGAACATTTCAGGACACCGCAAGAGTTCGTAGAACACTTAAGGACAACGCATGTGTTCTTAGAACACACCCCCATTTTGTTTTTGTACGAACATTTCAGGACAAAACAAGAGTTCTTAGAACACTTTGAACTTGACAACAAACAATACGGACACCGTCCTCAGAACACCCCCATTTTCTTTATTTGCGAACATTTCAGAACACCTCGAGTGTTCTTAGAACACTTTCAACTTGCCATCAAACAATGTGGACAGCATCTTCGGGACACCCCCTGCGAACATTTCAGGACACCGAGACAGTTCTTCGAACACTTTCAACTTGCCATTGAACAATACGGACAGCGTCTTCAGGACACCCCCTATGAACATTTCAGGACAACGCGCGAGTTCTTAGAACACTTTCAACTTCACAACGAAAAATACAGACAGCGTCATCAGAACACCCCATTTTGTTTATTTGCGAACATTTCAGGACACCCCGAGTGTTCTTACAGCATCTTCAGAACACCCCCTACGAACATTTCAGGACACCGCAAGAGTTCTTAGAACACTTCAGGAAAATGTGTGTGTTCTTAGAACACACCCCCATTTTGTTTATGTACGAACATTTCAGGACAATGCAAGAGTTCCTAGAACACTTTCAACTTGACAACGAACAATACGGACAGCATCATCAGAACACCCATATTTTGTTTATTTGCGAACATTTCAGGACACCCCAAATGTTCTTAGAACACTTTCAACTTGCCATCAAACATTACGGACAGCATCTTCAGTACACCCCCTGCGAACATTTCAGGACAATGCATGTGTTCTTAGAACACACCCCCATTTTGTTCATTTGCGAACATTTCAGGACACCGAAACAGTTCTTAGAACACTTTCAACTTGCCATCGAACAATACGGACAGCGTCTTCAGGACAACCCCTACGAACATTTCAGGACAACGCGTGAGTTCTTAGAATACACCCCCATTTTGTTTATTTACGAACATTTCAGGACACCGAGACAGTTCTTAGAACACTTTCAATGTGCCATTGAACAATACGGACAGCATCCTCAGCACACCCCCTACGAACATTTCAGGACACCGCAAGAGTTCGTAGAACACTTAAGGACAACGCATGTGTTCTTAGAACACACCCCCATTTTGTTTTTGTACGAACATTTCAGGACAAAACAAGAGTTCTTAGAACACTTTGAACTTGACAACGAACAATACGGACACCGTCCTCAGAACACCCCCATTTTCTTTATTTGCGAACATTTCAGGACACCTCGAGTGTTCTTAGAACACTTTCAACTTGCCATCAAACAATGTGGACAGCATCTTCGGGACACCCCCTGCGAACATTTCAGGACACCGAGACAGTTCTTCGAACACTTTCAACTTGCCATTGAACAATACGGACAGCGTCTTCAGGACACCCCCTATGAACATTTCAGGACAACGCGCGAGTTCTTAGAACACTTTCAACTTCACAACGAAAAATACAGACAGCGTCATCAGAACAGCCCATTTTGTTTATTTGCGAACATTTCAGGACACCCCGAGTGTTCTTACAGCATCTTCAGAACACCCCCTACGAACATTTCAGGACACCGCAAGAGTTCTTAGAACACTTCAGGAAAATGTGTGTGTTCTTAGAACACACCCCCATTTTGTTTATGTACGAACATTTCAGGACAATGCGAGAGTTCCTAGAACACTTTCAACTTAACAACGAACAATACGGACAGCGTCCTCAGAACCCCCCCATTTTGTTTATGTACGAACATTTCAGGACAATGCGAGAGTTCCTAGAACACTTTCAACTTAACAACGACCAATACGGACAGCATCCTCAGAACCCCCCATTTTGTTTATTTGCGAACATTTCAGGACACCTCGAGTGTTCTTAGAACACTTTCAACTTGCCATCGAACAATATGGACAGCGTCTTCAGGACACCCCCTACGAACATTTCAGGACAACGCGAGAGTTCTTAGAACACTTTCAACTTGACAACGAATAATACGGACAACATCATCAGACCACCCCCATTTTGTTTATTTGCAAACATTTCAGAACTCCCTGAGTGTTCTTAGAACACATTCAACTTGCCACAGAACAATACGGACGGCGTCCCCAGAACACCCCCATTTTGTTTATTTGCGAACATTTCAGGACACCCCAAGTGTTCTTAGAGCGTCTTCAGGACACCCCCTACAAACATTTCAGGACAACGCAAGAGTTCTTAGAACACTTTCAACTTGACAACGAACAATACGGACAGCGTCATCAGAACACCCCCATTTTGTTTATTTGCGAACATTTCAGAACTCCCCGAGTGTTCTTAGAACACATTCAACTTGCCACAGAACAATACGGACGGCGTCCCCAGAACACCCCCATTTTGTTTATTTGCGCACATTTCAGGACACCCTGAGTGTTCCTAGAACACATTCAACTTGCCACAGAACAATACGGACAGTGTCCCCAGGACACCCCCATTTTGTTTATTTGCGAACATTTCAGGACACTGCGAGTGTTCTTAGAACAGTTTCAGCTTACTTGCGAACAAAACGGATACATATTGAGTCCTCAGAACACCCCCCCATTCAGTTTATTTAGAACATTTCAGAACACCTGTGATGTCCACAGACAATCCTCCCCAAACACTCCAAAACACCAACACACTCTACTAAATACACATTTAGAACAAACTTTCACTGCGCTGTCCGCGGACGTCCGCGAATCCAAGATGGCGGGCTCTACCGAAAATCTGATGCGCTTCACGCTTAACACCGCCCAATCAGAGAACTCGCCCATGTCCGCGGACATCACGCAAGCCGATTGGCCAATCAGGACACTGTCCGTAGAGCGAACAGGGAAATGTGTCCGCGGACCGAACACAGATATCACTAATTATTTTTGACCTACTTTTTGGTCATTTTAAAATAAACTACTGGACGGATTTTCACCAAATTTGCAAAAGCACGCTTTTGGGACCATGCCGCTGCTCCTGGTCCAAATTTGGTGAAAATCCGTCCAGCGGTTTGGGCTGTAGGCGTGAGCAAAAATGTTTTCCCATTCAGTCTATGGGAAAAAAATAGTTTTGGGACACCCCCTATAACTTTGCTCCCCCTGGACGAATCCTCACCAAACTTTGCAAAATAATTCAGAGTGGGCCATAAACTCTTTATACAAAGTTTGGTGAGGATTTGTCTAGGGGGAGGGAAGTTATAAGCCACCCACAAAGTGCTCTTCCTATGGAAACAGCAACTTAACCATAACTACATGACCACTAGCGTGGCCATGTAATATAGTGGGTTGGTTTTGGTTTATCTTAATATAAGGGGATTGGATGGGCATTGCAGGGGTTTTTGGTTGGGTGGGGATGTCCTAATTGACCTTTTAAATTTGGTCAATTGCGATTTCGGTCAATTGTGAAAAGATAAATTGTGAAACGGTCAATTCGTATACAACCAGTTGTTGTGCCTTTCCAATAGAGAGGCCCATGCTTTCTTGCCTCACTCAGTCATGCTGTGGTGGTCTGCGCCTGGCAAGACTTGATGGTCGTGTAGATGGTGAAACCTCCGTCCCCAAGTATCACACGGACAAACAATAAAATCACTGCCCGTGCAATCTTTGAGGCCACAGGTGGAGAGTACCGTCAGCCTGGAAACAGGAACGCCGGAAGGACCCCGCTGACCACTGCAAGGCAAGCAACGAAGTTAGGCAATGGAAAGCAAATCTAATGAGACCAATGAAAAAGGCACACAAGAAGGCTTACCCGAATGCAGGTCGTAGGATGCCCTGGGTGTAGCAAATGGGTAGGGGTCTGTAGTGGTCGACGGCAGCAGGCGACAGATGGCAATAGGGATGGCACTCTGGGTAGATGGTGCACACCTGAATCAGCAGAGAAACATGAGCAAGGTACAATGGCAGGAAAATCCGTAGCCAGTCCAGTACACAATCCGAGGTCAGGAACCAGGAGGTAATGTTTATTGCAGGGGAAATCCAAGAAACAATCCAGAAGACAAGCCAAGGTCAAGAGTTCCAGGTAAGGCAAAAAATGCAGAAGTACCAAGGAGAGACAAGGAGAGGTCCGTGGAAGCAGTCCGTGATCAATTGAGCCAAAGCAACGATAACAATGAAGACGCCAAACAGTACCTGCCGAGAGCAGCTGTGAAGCGTTGTCTGGAGTCCTCTCGATTCATTTGAATGGTAGCGTGGTCACATGGTCGGATCACGTGACGCGAGTACCATGTCACGTGCTTTGTCCACTGGGATACCTTCCTGATTACGTGGATCACGTGATGCATGATCAGCATCCCTCCTTCCTCTCCTCGATTACTTCCTGGTCACGTGCTGATGCATGCAACGGGCCCCCAAGCAACGCCGAAAACCATGGTGCAGCGGGTAGAGACACCACGGCAATTGCCACCGGAGGAAAGGAGCCCGCCCCAGGCACATGATCCTCCCATGCCCGCGCCAGGAACTGTCACACAACTGCCATCGTCGGGTGTGTGGAGGCAAGTGGGAAGCCGGGGGAATTGGTTCGTGACCGGGGACGGGACAGCGCCCTGATGAATTCATGACATGATTGTGCCAACGACTTGTGTGCGGAGCTACCAAGTTACCAAGTTGTGTCAAGTGGCACAGCGAGCAGAGCGCTCGCTTTGACATCAGTGCAGAGCCTGCGAACACAGGTTCGAATCCCGGCAGCGCCAAACTCAGCGTTTCATCCTTCCGAGGTCGATAAATGAGCACCACACACCGTGGGTAATAATAAGCAGCGCTCAGATACCTAAGGGTTCGTAGCGCTATATAAATGCCAAATTATTATTATTAATTATTATTATTATTATTATTATTATTATTATTATTTGTGGAGCTGTCTTCAAATTACCCAAAATGCAGATTTTAGTTTCATCTGATCTGTTAACTACCCAACCTTTCCCCAGTATTGACTGCGACACAAGCTTTGCAATGGCTGCCTATCTGCCAATAGATCATCCTTAACGGGGTGTGCAGGAAGTTTCACACGCGATTGGCCCTGTGCGAGCGAGGTACGTGTATTTCTGGGGTGCGCGGGAGGTTACACACGCGATTGGCCCTGTGCAAGCGGGCTACGTGTATTTCTGGGGTGCACAGGAACTTCCACGTGCGATTGGCCTTGTGTGAGCGGGGTACGTGTATTTCAGGGGTGCGCAGGAAGTTTCACACGCAATTGGCCTTGTGCAGGTGGGGCAGTGTATTTCACGGGTGCGCAGGAATTTACACACGCGATTGTCCCTGTGCGAGTGGGGTATGTGTATTTCGAGGGCGCGGGGGAAGTTTCACTTGCGATTGGCCCTGTGCGAGCGGGGTACGTGTATTTCGGGGGTGCGCAGGAATTTTCACATGTGGTTGGTCCTGTGCAAGCGGGGTACGTGTACTTCTGGGGTACGCGGGAACTTCCACACGTGATTGGCCTTGCGCAAGCGGGGTAAGTACATTTCTGGGGTGCGCAGGAAGTTTCACATGCGATTGGCCTTGTGTGAGCGGGGTACGTGTATTTCTGGGGTACGCAGGAAGTTTCACACGCAATTGGCCCTCTGCGAGTGGGGTACGTGTATTTAGGTGGTTCGCGGAAAGTTACACACACAATTGGCCCTGTGAGAGCAGGGTAGGTGTATTTCTGGGGTGTGCGGGAAGTTTTACACGTGATTGGCCTTGTGCGAGCGGGTTGTACATGTATTATGGGTGTGCCCCAACGAATTGGCAGTGTGTGTCCTCCCAGGTGTGCCCTCTCCCCACTCCCCAGGGCTGCAGGCAGACCCCAACACAGGGGTACACACTGCAACCCTGGCCATACCCCACAGGCAGCCCTTCCACCCTGGCGAAGCCCCCCAGCCAGCCCACATGTCACCACGCACAAGTGAGCACTGACTCATGTCCCCCAGCACCCCCATCCACCCAGCAGTGAGGGGCACCTGCCAGCAGGCCTGACTCATGTCCCCCAGCACCCCCATCCACCCAGCAGTGAGGGGCACCTGCCAGCAGGCCCCGACTCATGTCCCCCAGCACCCCCATCCACCCAGCAGTGAGGGGCACCTGCCAGCAGGCCCCGACTCATGTCCCCCAGCACCCCATCCACCCAGCAGTGAGGGGCACCTGCCAGCAGGCACCGACTCATGTCCTCCAGCACCCCCATCCACCCAGCAGTGAGGGGCACCTACCAGCACGCCCCGACTCATGTCCCCCAGCACCCCATCTAACCAGAAGTAAGGGGCACCTGCCAGCAGGCCCTGACTCATGTCCCTTATCACCCCCATCCACCCAGCAGTGAGGGGCACCTGCAAGCAGGCCCCGACTCATGGCCCCCAGCACCCCCATTCACCTAGCAGTGAGGGGCACCTGCCAGCAGGCCCGACTCATGTCCCCCAGCACCCCCATCCACCCAGCAGTGAGGGGCACCTGCCAGCAGGCCCCGACTCATGTCCCCCAGCACCCCCATCCACCCAGCAGTGAGGGGCACCTGCCAGCAGGCCCCGACTCATGTCCCCCAGCACCCCATCCACCCAGCAGTGAGGGGCACCTGCCAGCAGGCACCGACTCATGTCCTCCAGCACCCCCATCCACCCAGCAGTGAGGGGCACCTGCCAGCAGGCCCCGACTCATGTCCCCCAGCACCCCATCTAACCAGAAGTAAGGGGCACCTGCCAGCAGGCCCCGACTCATGTCCCTTATCACCCCATCCACCCAGCAGTGAGGGGCACCTGCAAGCAGGCCCCGACTCATGGCCCCCAGCACCCCCATTCACCTAGCAGTGAGGGGCACCTGCCAACAGGCCCGTCTCATGTCACCCAGCACCCCCATCCACCCAGCAGTGAGGGTCAGGCCCCGACTCATGTCCCCCAACACCCCATCCACCTAGCAGTGATGGTCAGGCCCAAACTCATGTCCCCCAGCACTGCCATCCACCCAGCAGTGAGGGTCAGGCCCCGACTCATGTCCCCCAGCACCCCCATCCAACTAGCAGTGAGGGGCACCTGCCAGCAGGCCCCGACTCATGTCCCCCAACACCCCCATCCACCCAGCAGTGAGGGTCAGGCCGCGACTCATGTCCCCCTACAACACGACAGGGAGCTGCACAATCATGGCCCTCATGTGCACCAAAATACCACAGCATGCCACCCCAGTCTTGACATGCAATTATTTCACCAATCCACCCCACACTGACATGCCTATGTCAGGACACAAATCAAAAGTCAACCATGTACATCAACACATGTCCGTCTCACACACACACACTGTTTGCCATAAATCGTGCAAACCCACATATTTACATACATGAACCCAATGAGCGAATCCCACACATGGAATTAAAATATCAAAATGTATTATGAACAAAATCAATGTAATGAAATGAAAGCTAAAAAAATAATACAAACATGAAATTAAATGCATGTCCAAAAATATGAAAAAGGAAATGTAAATCCAATCCAAAGAAATCCTAAAGAAAAATGGTCCAAACTCTGTCCACCAAAACAAATCCAAAGGAAACGTAAAAATCAAATTCCATTGCTCCATGGTGAAATCCAAAGAAAATGTACACATTAATCCAATGTCCAACTATGTACAAGCAATTTTCAAAGGGTCCATGAGCCCAACAAAAGAACTGAAACCTATCAAAGAAACTACCTAAGAAATAACTATATTCAAAAGTGTGGGGCATAGTCCAATCACCACAAAATAAAGCAAAACTAAAATGAAACCTAACACTAAAAACTATTTACAATGGCGGCGGGCTAGTCCATCGGCTCACTTTCTGATGTCCCGGGCCAGGGCATCATTGAACTCCTGCTCAATGTCCTGGAGGTGGTCCTCTTCCATTGCCCCGAGGGTTTGCAGGGACAATGCCATGTTGGACTCCAACTCCCTGCGAATAGCCTCGAGGCACTTGGCCCACCTCAGTGTCCTCCGCATGGAGTTCTCCGCCCTGACCATTGTGAGCCATGCCTCTTCCGCCTGCCGCTGCTCCACACCTATGGCCTGGCCCAACCGCTGCCACACGGAAGACACTTCCAATCCTGGGTCCTCCTGCCCTCTGGCCGATGCCTGCCCCTCCGATGTTGATGGCCCAGAACCATCATCGTTTCCACCTTGTTGCTGCTGCTGCTGCTGTGCCTGTGCCCTGGCTCTTGCTGCCTGCACATCGTCCTCCAGCTGGGGTGGAGTTGTTGTGGTGGCCACCCCTGCTGGATATCCGACTCCCAACTGTGGCAGGGATGTGTCTTCCACCAGCCTGGCCGCTGGGTCAGAGGCAGCTCCACAGGCTACCCAGGTGATACATGTGTGGGAATATGGCATGGAGGACGACTGGCAAATAGGGGGTTCAGGTGAGGAGGGGGTCGGAATAAGGTCCAGCATACGGAAGAATCCAGCCCTGGTGACCCGTCCCAGTAGGTCAACACGGTCAACGAGGCATCCGAGATGACATGCAGTGACTTCACGAAAACACTGCAGGTCACCTCGCATGCCCTGTTGACGCAACACCATCCCAGACAGGACAGGCTCAACCCGGTCCCGGATTGCCACGTCTGCAGGGAGAGGAAGGCCAGTTGTTGTGTGCTCATCCCCTACCTGAAAACGGGTCTGGACGTAGGCATCCCTGCTGGTGCAGGATGATGCAGGATGCTGCAGTCACAGGATCGGGGACAGGATTACACACAGGCACCTCCGAGGCAGCCTGTGTTGCCTCCTGTCCCTGCCCCTACACTGCTCCAGTAGTATCAGTGGAATCCCCACCTCCACCTCCAGACCCCGTGTGTGTCCCTTCCACGCCCTCCTCCTCCACCAAACCCCCCACCAACCTGGATGACACCATGCCATCTTCCTCCATCGGACCCTTTGGGGTCTCAACTGCCCCTTCTGCTGCCGAGGAGTCCACCTCCGACCTCTGCCTCTTAGACATACCCTCGACAGCTGCGGCCTGGGATGTGGCACCAGACACCTCACTCCCCGACGAGATGACAATGTGGGAGGGGAGCCGGGCCTTTCGTCTCTGGCTGGTAGTGCGATCCCTGCTGCTTTGCTCCACAGCACCCTCTCCGCCCTCTTCATCAGTTGACACTGCAGACAGGGAGAGAACACAGGTATCAGGGCACTGTACAATGGACTGATACACACATGACAGTTACACATGAGTGGCAGTGTAAAACTACAGACATGGCATCACGCTCCCCAACACACATGTCATTTCAACTCACACACATGAGCAAATCAACAGAAATATTGCACCAGGCAGCACCATCCATACACAAACAACAGCACGAGCAGCCGAAGGTGAGCCTGATGTCACATGAAACACGGGGAGTGCATAACACATGCACACACGCCACCGGACTTACATGCATGTGTACATCTCCACCAACTGTCGCAGTGATGAGACCGCATCCATGTCACATCTCGCATTCAGCCTTCTACATGTCAGTGTCACATGCATCCATGTTGCATCACAGTTGTACACTTGTCAAATACACCGACATGCACATGTGCATAGTGCAGATACATGCAGCATGAACCAGCATCCATGTTTGACACCACAACCATGCCACAGTACATACTCATAAGTCATTACATGTGTGCACCCACACATACATTTGCACAGCATGCTTACCAACACAAACACCATTGATGTGTCTCACACTTGATAGGAATCACATGTGGCAGGTTCACGTCCCTGTACATACGCAGCCATACATGTCCATACAAAGACTTATGTGCAACCTGCACACACCTAGCACACTACAACATGCACAGCGTACGATCAGTATGCATGTACACTTACCGCTCGACTCCAGGCGGGTCTGCACCTCAAGGACCTGGACGTGGAGCGCTGGGCGTATGCGTTCCAGGACCCTCATCTGGTTGTCGGTCAGGTGGAACCGGCACCCCTTGGCATCTGCTGCCTTCAAGAGGTGCCAAGTCCTCCCAGCGCATCCGGACATGTTTGATCTTGCGGACTGCCCCCCCCCCCCTTCGTTGATGGCAGTCACGATGTCCATCCAGATCCTCTTCCATCCTTCATTGTCGGCGCGCAAACTTCCAAAGAGGGCATCATACTGCCCCAGGACTTGCTCCACCAGGACACATACTTCCCTGGCACTGAAGCTGGTGGCCCTCTGCCTCTCTGCCTGGGAGTTGCCAGTGGTGCCAGATGGTTTAGTGTCTGACATGGCAACCCCAGAGGCAGGTGTTGGTGGGCAACTGGGTCCTGGGGCTGGGCTGTGGAGCGATGGTATCCCAGTCAGGAGTCTTCAGTTCCAGCAGGGGTGGTCACAGCAACTGCACCCCAGGCTGATGTGCAGGCACCAAACAGCAGGGCACGTGGGCAGCAGGCAGGCAGGCAGCAGCAGATGGCAGGTGGGAGCGTGCTCGGGCTCTGGGGAGCAGGAATATGGCCTTCTGGGCAGGAGCGTGGTCTTCGTGTGTTGTTGCGTGGCCAGCTTGATACAGAATCATTTGGCACGTGAAAAAAGTGCAATCAGTGTGAAATTGGAGGAAAGGCCCTTAGCTTGTAAGCGCGTAAGTGACATTACGCGCATGGGCGTTCCCCACAACACAGGTGCATAGTGAATCAGCACGTGAGAAAACTGCACGTCACCATGCTATTGGAGGACAGGGCCTTAGCGCGTAAGCGTGTAAGTGACGTTGCACGTGTGGGCTGGCTTAAAAGGTACGAGTATGACGCTATTTTCTTGTACTTGCTTTTTGTGGAGAGCAGGCGGGTGATTCTTGTACTTCTTGTCAGTTCACACGCGATTACTTCACAACATTTCCAGTTTGTGCTCCCTGTTTCCTCAGACTGCATTATTTTCTTCTTTTGGCGGGGGTGTTGCCAACGCGCACATGTGCGTCTTTTTCACATTCTTTTTCAAGGCAGACGGTGAGTTGCGCATGTATTTTCCAACTGTGGTTGCCCCCGTGTGTCACGTACCCCTTCAGTGGTCATTGTAGGCTGCGTGTAACACGCGTACACTTATTTTTGTGTTTCTGGGTGCCACAGCGTAGTGCGGGTTCGTTTTTCCACGCACGTGGTCTACCAGGTGTTGCGTGCACATGTACTTTGTTTTTGGTGTGCCTGTGCGTTGCGTGACCCGTCTTCTTCCCCCAGGGGTCACAGACAGCCTTGCTAGAGCACTAGGGTACGAATTCCATCTAGTACCCTACGCCTTTTACCCCAATTGCCCAGGACAATTGTTTACTGCAACTCCCATATGCACAACAACATCAGTGCCATGGTTGGGAGGCGACCAAGCAGTAAGGGAGGCAAAGGTGGCCGAACTCAAAGAGGTTGGCGTGGTGTGCGCGGTAGGGGACATGGCCAGGATTTGCAGGGTGCCCCTAGAGCCCAGCGTGTGGAGGACCAATCGGGGCCACCTATGCCCACCCAATGGTTGTGGGAAATGTAGCTGACACCATCCCAGATCAGCCCTTGTTAAACCGGCCCATTTTGTCAACTGAACCAGCACAGGATGGCTCTCAGGCTGACTTCCAGGTCACCAAGTCTAAGCCACATGTGGCGGTGAAAGTTCCTGTCACCAGGCCACATGGATCTGGGGCAGCAAGGTCATCTGCTGCCCCAAGTAGCCAGGGTGAGGAAGCTGCAGGGGCAGCTGCCGCTCAATCCACCCCAGCTCCGAGTCTCCCAGCTGGGACAGTGTTGGTCCAGGTCCATCACACCGACGTTAGCCCGGCCATCATCACCCTGTAGCCAATGCCTGCACCAAGACCTTCGGTCATTGTCCATTCACAAACTTCAAGTACCCAGTCCACCTGCACTTCTGCCCCTACTAACCAGAGCGGAATAAGCCACTCAGGATCCGCACCACCTTCCAAGAAGAAGAAGAAGGGTGCTCTTGGACAACAGGCTGAGACCCCAGACATGGCTACACACTCCGGCACGTCAAGGAAGCCTAGCTTCAATGACTCTGAACTTGATGCACTTGTGGCATATGTGTTGGCACATAGCTGCAAAATGGTGGTGACTGCAGGCTGAAAGACTAGGCCTGCTCAACGTAGGGACCACTGGCAGACCATCACGGACCACATTAGTGCCCTTGGATTTGTGAGGCGCACAGCTGATGATTGCTACAAGCGGTGAAATGACCTGAAACGCAGAGCAAAGAACAAGCTGGCTTCCAATCATGCCTCTACTCTGGTGACTGGCGGTGGGTCTCCACCAGAGGATGACCAACTCACTGAACATGAGTCTGTTGCTGGAACCTTCATCACAGAGGAACAGATCCAAGGTGTGGAAGACCTACCAGATTATGAGGCATTGTCCGGTGAGTGCCCAGGCATGTGTGTGTAATCCATGTGTATGTTGCTTGGGTGATGTGTTCTGATTGAGTGCCATATGAGGGTGTGTACTCCTGAGTGGTATGGGTCACCCATTTGCTTCCTCCAAACCATTCACTGGCCTTGGATTTGGGTATGACAGTGTCCATTCTGACCACAGTAGCCAATTAGCACCACATTACTGCAGTTGCCCTTGAACTGTCATCTTGCAACAACATTGTTCAAAATGTTCAGTGTTCATTCAGCCTGATGTTTCAATCCTCCCATTTTTGCAACACATTTTTCTGCCCTGATACCACATATGTCAGATGCTTCTGTCATAGATTACACCCCACAATGGCCCACATTTATTACCTTGTTATGGGAATGATTTGACCATTCAGGCTGATTGAGTAAGGGCCTGCTCACATTAATTTTTGGGGCCTGTTTGAATGTGGAACATGACTGTTGTTTCCTGTCATGTTGAAGTGACCAACCATTGATGCATCCATCTGCCTGCCATCACTGTATAATTGTACACTGGATGTGATGCAGTGTGTGGCACATGCATATTTTGTCACACTATTTTGCATTTTTCAACTCATCATGTCCATCTTACATGGGTGGGTGACAGTACTCATTCACTAACATATGGCTGTACTTGTCAAAAGTACCATGGCTATTCTATGTGCCATCTGTGTGCTGGCATGTGTCATGTATGTGTATTGGACATGCCACTCACAGGCTAATGTGTGATGCCAGTGCTATCCAGCATGCAACAAATGTGTTGCTTTTCCATCTTGGAGTCCTCAGTGTTTGCTTTTTGCCTCCCCTACCAACTCATTGACAGTGCATGCATGCCACGGTCTTAGTCATGTGGGACATGTGTAATTCATGTACTGGATCTCTGGCTTGTCAGGCCTATGTGTGTGCTATGGTGCTCATGCCTGTTTCCATTTGTTGTATTTCATGTTTTCGCAGGTGATGACGCACTTGATGCTGTTGAGGTAGAGGCGATGGTGCAGACCCAGGAGGAATCTCAGCCACAACCGGGTACCAGTGGAAGACGTGGAGTGGTGGCAGGTGAAAACCCAATCCTCCTGCAGACCATACTGTCCACAGGTGTCTCTGGGTGCACCTCCCCAGACCTCTATGATTCAGGTGCTGAATCTCACAGTGAGACATATGTGCCGTTGCAGGTGAGTGTTTCTGGCAGGGATGCTGTTCTGTCCAACCCACCTGCACTGGGGGTAGGTCCCTCTATGGGGATGTCAGTGTTGGTAACTCCGCCTTTGGTGGTTACGGATGCAGAGTCACACTCCACAACATTTGATCCTGTTCCTGGGCCAGCAGATCAAAGGGGGAATGCAGTCCTGCAGCCACAGGCGGTGCCAGCACAGCAAGGTGTAGATCGCCTTGCCCCAAAAAGGTGTGGTGCCCACCGACGCAGTGGGCATGCGCCACCAGGCAATACTGTATGGGAAAACTCCATGTACGGTATAGCAGCACAACAGGGAGCATCGTGCAAAATGATGACTCAGGCAATGGATAGTGTGGCCACTTCCATTCTCCCCCCTGAAAGGCAGATGGAGCTCCAACAGCAGGCAACAGACTCCATTTGCCAATCACACAGGGAGGACATGTTGGCATCCAACAGGGACCGACGGGCGGCACTGGAGACTCTGCGTGAAGCCATATCTGTAGAGTCACAGGGCCACAGGGAAGCCCTGAGGTTAGAACACGATTTCCTCAGGGAGACTCTGGGTGAAGTTGAGGCTTCCCGAAATTTAAGGTCAGAACAGCAGCTGGAGCAGCTCACACGTTCACTCTCAACAGATCTCCAGGCAACCCGTGTGGAGATCCGGGCATCACACGAGGCCATGCAGTTAGAAATGCGGGCTACCCGTGAGGTGCTGCATGGGGATCTCCGCACCATCATCCTCCAAAATGAAACCTTCCATGTCTGCATGCTTGCTGCCATGGAGGACCATACCAGGGCTTTGCGTGGGCTGCCTCCCATAGCACGGCCACCTCCTGATGTAGCAGCAGAGGGTGAAGAGAGCGACAGCAGTTCTTCCACAGTAGCGTAGCCGTGCAGGCCATGAGCCCATGGAGGTATTTTTTTTCAACATCCACGCAGGTGGGTGTTGGGGTGCACCCTGTCCTCGAACCTCCTGGGTGGCCTCCCCCCAGTCCACACATAGCCATTTTTGATTTGTGTATTCTGTTTTTTTTTTTACAGTGTGTTGCCTTGTGTGGCTCCCGTGGGCATCCACTGTGTATTCCAGCAGGGAACATGCAGGTTTTTCCTGTCTTTGGGTTAGATGCTTGGGTTCCTGACACACACACCCCTCCTGCTTCCCCTTTCCATGGGCTTGCAAAGGGTGTGACCAAGTGACAGTAAGTTGCACAGTGACATTGGGCTCCCATGAGCTGTGTGGGCAGTCTGTAGTCAAAACTGTGTGTACATCCCTAGTGGGGATTGTTGTTGGATTGTACACTGCATAGTGTTTTGATATGTGCTTGTGCATCCACGTCTTTCTCCTTATTCACATGTACCTTCTTCATGTCTTCACAAGGCCATCTCCTTTGCAGATGCAGTTCATGTTGTTTGCAGTACACTGACACATTTGCCTGACAGCAACACTCTGCAGTTGGAAGGGGTAGATGTGCTGGCTTAGTTAGGTTATTTATTTTTATTTTTATTTTATTTATTTGTATTGCGGCGGTAGCTCGCAAGCTTTGAGGCGCAGAGACAGGAACACGAGAGACAAGTGACGGATAGCAAACAAGAAGCACAAGACAGATATAGAAGAAATAGAACTTGGCAGGAATTAATTATATGTTTTACTTAAAGATGTAGGTTTTCAATTGTTTTCGGAAGCGTTGGTAGTTGGCTTCCATCCTTATCTGGCCCGGGAGGTTGTTCCAGAGGCCTGCTACAGTGACAGGGAAGGATTTGCCCGCTCCGTTTTTGAGTCTGAAAGGGGCTGTCTTAATCAGTCCTTGTTCGGCTGATCTTAGCTCTCTGGAGGGCTTATATGGGATGATTTTACTTATCATGTAAGCTGGAGCTTTGCCATATATACATCTGTGTGTGAGCGTGAGCGACTTGAATTGGACTCTTTCTTCGATTTTTAACCAGTGTAGTTCTTTCCTGGCTTCGCTAATGTGCTGTTTCCTAGGTATTTGTTTGATGATTCTCACTGCATTGTTTTGCAGGACTTGGTAGCTGTGGTAACAGTTTTTGTTAGAACCCAGTATTAACGCGTTGCCGTAATCGAGGCAAGATAGAATTGTGGCTCTTGCGATTGTGGCGCTGTTTTCCTCCGATAGGTAGGGTCTAATGGCTTTCAATAAGCGGAGGTGGTAGGAGCATGTTTTTTTCACATAGAGGGTTTGAGCCTCGGATCCCAGGGATGCTTCTAACATCATCCCCAAGGTTTTAACCTTGTTAAGGACTTTGATTGGAGTGTTTTTGATGGTAAAGGTGTTATATGCGGGGAGGAGCTTGGATCTGACCCAATTGGAACCCAAGACCATGAGCTCGGTTTTATTGCCATTTAGACACATCCAATTTTGGTCCATCCATTTCTCCACTGCTTTGTAAACTGTGTCAAGTTTTTTGTTGTCCTTTTGATGGTCTCCACTTAGTTCTATTACCAGCTGAGTGTCATCAGCATAATTGGTAAAGAACGTGTTGATGTTATCAAGGACTATACATAGAAATCTGAGGTATATGTTGAACAGGAGTGGAGACATGCTAGCGCCGTGGGGGACTCTGCATATAATTTCTTTTTCTATTGAAAATAAATTTCCCCAATGGACTCTAGGGGCCTCATTCCGAGTTGGGTGGTAAGGGAAAAATGATGATGGTAAAGGAATACCGGCATCGTTTCCCTTTACGGGCCATTCTGACCCACCACACCGTTATTTACGGCGTCGTAAAGTACGATGCCGTAAATAGCGGTTTAGTGGCACGCGCACGACACGCCATGCCGTAATTAGCGGCATGGCGTAAACCGGAGCTGATCCCAAGTAAAGCGGACATGGAAAAAACGGCCTCCACAAGACCGCAAAGTACCTTACCGCCATGGAGTAAATACCGGCATCGCTGAGAAGGTATAAAGGACCCTGAGCAGTGTTTCCAAGAGGAACAGGTGCACTCAATCAGCACAGGTGGAGGCAATGGAGTCTGGCACAGCACAAAAGGAGCACACCCACACACCACACCCCCTCCCACACCAAAATGATACCGATTGTAGCAGCATTTCTGGAGCTGGCGGCCCTGCTTGCAAGGCAAGAACAACTACAACAGCAACAACAACAACCACAGCCACCACCACAGAGGATACACAGGAGGAAAAGGAGGGTGAGACAGGGCCAGCATGCCCTACTGGTGCAGCCACCATTACCACGCCGGCAGCCCCCAATCCCCCGCATCAGAGCCACCCCCTTCAACCTCACACCAGAGCAGATCCACACCCTGTACCGGCTTGACTGGGACACCATTACCAGCATAGTGGACATGATACATGATGATATCGTGAGCCGCATAGAAATACGCACTGCCATCCCCCCTCAACTAAAGGTAGTGTCTGTTCTCCACTTCCTTGCCACAGGCACCTACCAGCATACAGTGGGGCAAATGCATGGCATTTCTCAGCCCATATTTTCACGGATACTCAAAGAAGTGTTGGATGCCCTCCTCACCCACACAAGGGAATACATATCCCTACCCCAGACTCCCCAGGAGATCTACGACACCAAAGCTGCCTTCTATGCTCTGGCAGGCATGCCAAATTGCATAGGTGCCCTCGACTGCACCCACGTTGAATTGGTGGTCCCGCATGCCATGGAGGTGCCGTATCGCAACCGCAAGCAATACCACTCCATCAATGTCCAGATGGTGTGTAATGCCAGTAAATCCATCACACATTGCAATGCCCGATACCCCGGATCAACTCATGACTCCTTGGTTCTGCGGAACTCAACACTACCACGCTACATGGAGCGACATGCCGGACGTCGTGCCTGGCTGCTTGGTGAGTCATCTGAATGGGCCATGGCGTTGCTTTGGGGCTGTGAGTAGTTCTGGGAAGGGGGGGGGTTCATACTCTACCTGCCTGGGAAGGGTGGGATGCATGCTCATCCCAGTAATCATCTGCGGCCATGCATGACCAGTACAATTTTCAAAAATTAGGGCACACACGATTACCTCTTTTCCACTTCCATGCAGGTGATGCTGGCTACCCTCTGAAGCCGTGGCTCATGACCCCCGTCCCCAACCCACAGAACAGGCACGAGGAGGACTACAACAGATCCCATACCCGTACACGCGTGGTGATAGAGCAGACCTTCGGGCTCTTGAAGGCACGATTTCGTAGCCTCAGCCGTTCAGGTGGGGCACTCATGTACAGCCACGAGAAGGTGTCCAAGATCACCATGGCATGTGTAATGCTACACAACAAGTGCATCCGTCGGAACGTGCCACTGCCCCCTGACGTGGAAGTGCCACCACCAGATGACGATGAGGGGGAGGAGGTAGGAATGGCAGGACAGCAGCCGGGTCCCGATGCACAGGAGGGACGTTCTGTGCGTCAAGCATTGATTGGACAATATTTCTGACTCACAAGTCAGCTGAGGGTTTCAGGATGAGAGGACATTGGCCACGGGGTGTGGGGATACATGTACACCATGTACTGTGCGACATTAAAATACACAAGCAAAATGATCAATGTCCACTCTGTTTAAGTGAATGAACAACCAGTGTATTATAAATTTAATTCTGAAAGTGTACAACAAAACCACCACCCTCACCCCCCTCCCCCTCCCCCCAACTCCCAATAACACACCCTCACCCCCCTCCCCCTCCCCCCAACTCCCAATAACACACCCTCACCCCCCCTCCCCCTCCCCCCAACTCCCAATAACACACCCTCACCCCCCTCCCCCTCCCCCCAACTCCCAATAACACACCCTCACCCCCCTCCCCCTCCCCCCAACTCCCAATAACACACCCTCACCCCCTCCCCCTCCCAAATGTGTGTGCCAGGATGTTCATTGGCCACTTCCGGAGCCAGGGGGATTCATGTTCTGGCGGCGGAGTGTCCGCATTGACCGGCGGACAGGGCTGGTCTGTGTGGATGAACTTTGTGATGGTGGGTACTCCCACTGGGGCTGTGGTCTTGGGTGTGCTGCCACCAGGGCATCAGCAATCCGGCCCAGCACCTCACAGAGGCGGTTGGTGTTTGAAGTGATTACCTCACCCAGGGCCTGCAGGTCATTGTGGCATTGTGATTGCGATTGACGGTTGTCCCGTAGGAAGTCCTCCAGCAGGGCTGTGATGCGCTGCCCTTGCACTCCATCCATGGATGGTGTGGCAGATGTGGTAGCCAGCCGTGGTGTTGACCGTGCAGGGCTCTGTGGGCTTTCGGCAGGGGAGGAGGATACAGGACAGGCAGGTGGTGCTCCTTGGCCTGTAAGGATTGGGGTGTCACTCTCCCCAGAGTCGCTGAGTGCGACTTGTGTGTGAGATGGTGTTTCCGGGCTGTACGCTGTGTCACATGTCTCCCCCACGTCAGATAGGTGAACCGATGTAGGGCTCTCCGGCCCGTCGATGAGGCACATGGCAGCGTGCTCCCCTGCCACACTGGATTCCTCCGAGTGGACTGTGGGGTATGTGTCCGTTCCCAGTGCAGGCATGGGTAGGGGTGTGGGTGGGGGTTGTGCAGCCTCCATGGGGGTTGCTGGTGCAGATGGTGTTGCCTGTGGCCTCCTCCTTCCTACAGGCTTCCGCTGTCCCCTGCCTGTGGCCCTGGAGGTGGAGGGCTGGGTGGCTTCATGGCCCTCAGTTTCATGTCCGCTGCCTGTGGGGTGGAAGAGAGAGATGGCATTAGCTATGATTTGGGGGTCAGATTTGCTTCAAGGCTATGGTATGAGAATGGTGTTGCAGCGTTTGGGTGACATTTGGGTGGTGAGTGGGACATAGATCTGGGCTAGGATGGTAAATGCATGCAGGTGTCTGGGTCAATCAAGCTGGCAGAGTACTGTGCTGACTCACAGTGACTGCCTCTTTGTGTGCTATGGGCAGTATGGGTTGTAGCCTTGCAAGTGGCATCAGCCTGGGTCTCACTTGTTACGGCATGATTGGGGGGGGGCATATGTGACATGACTGCTTGCCCATCCCTTGGCGGTGGCTTAAATTGGGAATGCATTTACTGTCTTCACTCATGACACTCACCTCCATCTGCGGATGACGGGGCACCGCACTCCATCTCGCCGACCCCCTCGATGGATTCAGGGCCCATCATGTCGGCACAAGTCTGCTCCCAGGGCATCATCTTGATTGGAGATGCTGGGCCTCCTCCTGTCTCCAGGGCCTGGGTCCTGTTGGCCGATAGGATGGCCCGCACCCTGAGACGGAGGTCGTCCCATCTTTTGCGGCAGTCCCTTGTTGTGCGGGGGGTGTTGCCGACAGCGCTCGCCCTCTGGGCAACCAGGTCCCATATTTGTTTTTTTCTTGCTATGGTGGCCTTGCGCATATCAGAGCTGAACCCCACTTCTGCATTGGCATGCAGGGTGTCTACCAGGACCTGTAGCTCATCCTGTGTAAAGCGCTCCTTGCGGAGGCGTGCGGCTGCTTTTTTGAGTGCTTTCGGCATGATGTAGGTGAATGCTGGAATGTCTCAGGTTCAGAATCTTCCTCCGGGTCCTGTATCAAGGGGATGGCAATGGATTGTGTTTTTAAAGATGGCCGCCGCGCTCCTTCCCGTTCCTGTGCGATGATGTAATTTCCGTATCCGTTAATTAGCGGTGACCGTAATTTACGGTGTCCGTAAATTACGGTCACCGCTAATAACGGACAGCAGAGCTTCGGTGGCGGTGTTGTAACGACCATCTCGCTTCATGCCGCTAAGGGGTTTTACGGGCCCTTTAGCGGTATGCCACGAGGGGATTTACCGGCATGCCGGAAAGCTCGTGCCCGCGAAGTCGGAATGGCCTGTAAATTGCGGCGTTCTACCAGACCGGACTCGGTCTTTCCGCCATGCCGGTAAAAACCCATACTTACCGCATACCTCGGAATGAGGCCCTAGATGTTCTATTTTGTAAGAAGGACATGATCCAGCTTATTGCTTCGTCTGAGCAGTTTGCTGTTTCTTTTAGAGCTGACTTAAGTAAGTTGTGGTCTAGTACATCAAAAGCCGCGCTCAGATAAAAAAGTATTAGCAGTCTGGCTTTTCCCTGATCAATAATGTTAAGCATCTTGGTCTGTAGATCCAGCATAGCTGTTTCTGTGCTATGTGCTGGTCGAAATCCTGACTGTTGATGATGGAGGAGGTCAGAGCTTTCTACATGTTCCTGAAGTTGTGTGGTGGCAATTTTGTCCATGATTTTAAATATAACATTGCAGTTAGTTATGGGCCTTAGGTTGTTTGGGTCCCTTTGGTCTAGGTTAGGTTTTTTTACAAGGGGCGTGACTGTTACCCTTTTTATGCTTTTTGGTACATTTTGATCACAGAAGGATGTGTTTATTACTTTAGTTAGAGCTGGTGCAAAAATGGCTGGATGGTCTAGGATCAGGTTAGCCGGGAGTATTCTTTCCGCGCACGTGGTGGATTTCATGGATGCTAGGGTTTTTATCATGTCATTGGTAGTGATGGAATGGAACTTGAATTGGGTCGTCTGGTGTACACGTTCCTCTGTGTGTCTTTATTGGTTGACTTAGAGGCTGCTTGGGATTAGGCTATGATGTCCCTGGCCTTATTAATTTTATTAAAGAATGCAATCTGTGTTGCGTCGCATTCTTCTTGGGTGGGCGAAAAGGCAGGGGTTAAGCCTTTTGGCTTATCGATGGATTTCAATATATTGAAATGTTTGCTGGTGGAGTTGGCTGCTACTGAAATCTGTTTATCGTAGTAGTTTTTCTTAGCCTCAATTATCATTTCTTTGTATATTTTCTCGCTGATTTTCCAGAGGGATTTATTTTCCACCATGGGTTTGTTTCTCCATTCATTTTCCCTTTTCCTTGTAAGCTTCTTCTGTACGAGAAGTTCCTCTGTGAACCACTCTTGTTTTATTTTTTTAGGTCTAGAGGTTTTGGTTTGGAGTGGAGCTTCACGGTCCACTAGTGCCTGTAGATGGCTGAGGAGGTTAGATAGGGTGATTTCGCATGTATCCTCATTTTTTCCCTCTATTTCGTGAGCATCTAGGCATTGCAACAGGTGCTCTTCGCTCATGTTTTTATAGTTACGCAGTGTTTTTTTGATAAGAAGATTGGGAAGTTTGGGTCCTTGTGCAGGGGGATAGATATGAAAGGTCACACTGTAGCGGTCCGACCATATACATGGGTCAGTTTTGTAATCTTGGGATGTGAGGTTGTTGGTGACAACCCAGTCAAATAGGTGGCCATTGTCCATGGTGGGATCGGTATTCATCACTTGGTAGTCTATGTTGTTCAGGAGTTTCTCCAATTTAATGGCCTCTCTGTCTTTCGGGTCCCCCCGCCACCGATTGAAATCTCCTAGAAGTAGAGTGGCGGTATTGGGTCCTTTGATCATATTAAGCTGGTTTGTGATTTCTTAGTTGAAGTTGGGCATAGTGACAGGTGGTCTGTACACTACAATTATGTTAAGGCTGCTATTATTGGTTTGAAGATGTTTAAGGTGGAGGATTTCAGTACCGCTACATTGTATTTTGGTCGGGAACAGTTGGATGGTGTCCCTGGCGATTACGGCCATGCCACCCCCTTGTCCTGATTCCCTGTTAGTATAATATATAGTGTAGCCCTCAGGGCCTGCTAGGTCACAGGTAGGACCGACAGGCTCTTTTAGCCAGGTCTCGGTAATACACATGATATCTATTTTCTCCGTGGATATCGTGTCATGGACACCTGATGGCATGTTTGTTGTGGGAACGAGTGTTGAGGAGACAGATCTTTAGATCTGGAGGAGACTTGCACTAATTTGATTTTGTACTGTCATATTTTGACACTGTTTCATCCTGTGTTGCTGTTCTGTGTTGCTGGTAAGTATTTGTTCATGTGTGCTGTTTCTTATTGATTACTGGGAGCATGTTGTCTGTGGCCTGTTTACATTTGGGACAGTGCACTTTGTGACACTTGTGTCATGTGTTGTGCATTGATTTTGTTACTTTCACATTGCATGACATGCCATGGTGTGTTGGGTAGCTGAGATGGTTAGGGGTTGGGTGACATGGCATTATTTTCATGTTGTATTTTTCAAGGGGGTAGTCATTCATGCAGCATGAATGTGTGTCTTTTTGTCACACAGCATTGGTTGTCTCTAAGTAGGTAGGGATGCACACAATTTAACACTTCCAGGTGACCAATCTCAGGCTGGTATGGTTGTGACAGTTGACTGTCCCTTATGTCATCATCATTGATTGTCAGCTGGTATGTGCCAGGGCTATGTGCCCTCCACAGGGGTAGGATTTTAGGTGAAGTAATTAGCCACCAGCTGTGTACGGGCTGCCTCACCACGTGCCCTTTCACCTCCCATGTGCAGCGGCCGTGCATGTGGTTGGGGATGTGGGGGCACCACCATGTCCACGGGCCGGCACCGGCGGGTTACAACTTTGTGCAGGACACATGCTTCCACTATGATCCTGCACGCTACTGGGGGCGAATATAGCAGCTGCCCACCAGAGCGGTCAAGGGATCGAAAGCATGACTTTAGCACTCTGAATATGCGCTCCACTATGCCCCGGGTTGCAATATGGGCTGTGTTGTATCTTACCTCAGGTGGTGTGGTGGGGTTCCGAATTGGCGTCATCATGTGGGTGCTCAGAGGGTAGGCACTGTCCTCTGGGGAGGTGATGATGGGTATCATTAGTGGCGTTGTCATATCACTCAGTGTCTGACAAGCATGCATGTGCAGAGGCATTTATACTTACCAAGCAGCCATGTATCGCCATTCCGCCCAGTTTCTAGGTCCCGGTTTAGGGGTGACATTCTGAAAATGAAATCATCATGGGTGGACCCTGGATAGTTGGCATATACTGAGGTGATGATTCCTTTGGCATCACATACTACCTGCACGTTGATGAAATGCCAGTGCTTGCGGTTTCTATAGATGTGCTCAGTTGCCCTGGGAGGATGTACAGCCACTTGAGTGCAATTAATGGCACCTACCACTTTACCCCGTAAAAGTCCTGGACGGCAGCCTGCCTTTCTGCAGGTGTTCTGGGCATGTATATGTGCCTGCGGACTGAGGATCGTGCAGTCATGATGGCCAACACCTGTTGTAGGCAGCGTAACTGTGTAGCCTGTGACACCCCTCCCACTATGGCACTTGTCCGCTGAAATGAACCAGTGGCCAAGAAGTGCATTACATTGAGCACCTTTTTCAAGGGGCTCAGTGCTTGGGAGCACAGGGTGGGTGATGTGAGGTCATCCTCCCACTCACTCACCAGGTCGAGTATTATGTGTGGTGGAAAACTGTACCGCCCATACACCTGGTCATCACACATCCAAAAAGGCTGGCCCTGGGTCACAAAATGCATGGCCTGGCTGTCCTCCTCCTGCAGCGTCCCACGCCCACTGCTGTGAGGAACGGTATATTCATCGTAGCGTCTGAGCTTGTTTGTTGTTTGCGTGCACTTTTATGCTGCGTGGGGCCGCGTACGCCTGCTTTCTGCTGGCGTACGTGTTTCCGGATTAGTGCGTCTTTTTTAGAGCATACGTTTCCCCTGTTTGATTCCATGAATGCATGTTGTAGGCGCGCGTGTGGGCGTTGTGAGCATTTACCTCCTGTACTTCCCCCGTAACGCCCACATTTCCACACGTTGTTCCCCATTTGACGTGTTACGCCCCGTGTTACGCCCACTTTTGTTGTGTGCACTGCGCTATGTGCACTTTCGCTGTGCGTTTAGCGCACACCGTTTGATGACGTGTGCGCCCACGTGCACCACCCACGACTTTAGCGCACATCCCAGGATTTACACACTCACTGACTTCCATGAATCGATGTGTGCGGCTTTGGCACGCTTGCGCTGCGATTTTCACGCTTGCGCTGCGATTTTCAAGCTTGCACTGCCATTTTCGGCGCACATTAATTCCATGAATCGGCCTGCATGTCTTTCTGTGTTCAACAAAAAGGATCATGAGTGACATTCTTGACAATTTCGATTAGTCACTACAATTTTCTGAATTGTGTAAACTATGTTGTGGCCGAAAGCACCACATTCAAACAGGTCAATACATTTATGAAAACGTAGAATAAACATGGGTATATTGGCTACTTACAGTACTGGAAGACATTTGGTATAATATCTAAATGCCTTGAAATGTACATTATGCAAGTATTCATGTATGCTATCAACTGACAGCTGCATTAAAGTTGCAGCACAGAAACCTTATATGTACATTTAAATGTTTACTTGTATGTTATCTGAAGTACCATAATCCTATCTACACAGGATATTCATGTATCCCCAAAATAGTGGTATGTATGATGATTACTTCATGCGGAATGTTAATGAAAAGTACAAAGTGTGTATTATGTACAAACAGTGATAATACAGGCTCTATATGAATTGAGAAAATAGAGTGTGTACATGTGTACAGTAAAAGGGTGGGAAAACAGGCTAAAAATAAAATATATGATTTTTCAAAGTGACAACTAACTTATATGTATCAATTATATCATGTTTCAATAATTGCATTGTATTTCCACAATTAAAATGTTTCCTTTTCAGTCCATACATATATGGAACATTAGGCACAATGCATAAAAAGCACACAACAATTAATTTTTAAAAAAGTATTTGAAAATAAGTGCAAGCAATAGGCCAGACTCACATTCAAAACTAAAGAATCCTATCACTAATCGAAGCAAAAAGAGATCAAAAATAGTATCACTTCCGTAACATCAAAAGACAATGTCAATGGCTACCATTCCAAAAAAAGGGAGGTATAGGTACCAGTAAATAAAGTGGAAACACGTGTCTGGCTTGTACTTTTTAGATGATGTAAGACAAAAACAAATACATTGATGTATGCTTTAAAACTCTGAAACAAAAAGTATTACTGCAATAATGTAGAATACTAATGTATGCAAAGGCACATGTTTTAGTCATAGAAAAGTAAACATTTGGAAGTTGTAGTTGATGAAGACTTTCTTCTAATTCAAAAGAAATTGGATACTAATAGGCACTATGTATTACAGAATACCATTTATGGTATGCTGGTAGAGTTTGATGTTGTCCTGTTAAGGATATCTGGGGCTTGTTCTCAGATAACCTCCTAGCATAGCCTGATACTCTACTCCTCTCTAAGTCAACATTGTCTCTAATAAAAGAGAACTCAAGAGTGGCAGGGGAGTGGCGCTGATACGTTTGGATGAATACAAAGTACCCATCGATTCACACACCTGACTTAAAACCTCTAGTCTGAAAATGTGAGATTGCCATAAAGACACATATCATTTGCCTAAGGGAAAACAGACTGATGAGATTTCATGCCAACTTTATTCTAAAATGATCCAATGTACTGGCCAGTAGTCTCAGCAGTTCTGAGTTATTCATTATCTTAGGTGATATCAACATTTGTCTTAATTCTTAACCTAATAACCAGGCATCACAATTCTCTGAGGCCATGCCTAGGGCATATTTCTCAAATTGGATAGGAGGACTTACCCATAGAGATGGACAAGCTCTAGCCATCCTGATGAACAAAAACAGCACTGTTGATGCCAATCACATGAGCCCCCCCCTTTCTCTCTCAGTCTGGTGCAGGCTTTATCAGAATGTTATCTGCTATTGTTGGTTTGCTTAAATAGTGTAACATAATATTTTTCTTATCAAATGCTCCTCAATAATCTTTGCTGTTCTAAATAAGGTGGAGGAGGCGGTATTGAACAGCCACATCGGGAGGGAGGGCCTATTGGACAAAATCTGTGAATTTGCCAACCAAACCTTTGACAAACAGTGCCTGATATACATTGATCTCTGAGCTGGGTATTTACAGGAAGCTTTTGCAACATCTTACCACAGAGTTTGGTGAATCAGTCATAATTTGCATATGCTTATGGAGAACACCGTCGGGTGCCTGTTTGAACCTTCGACATAGACATTGTAGAGGAGAGTGAGGAAGGTTTTGTTGTCATCTTTTTACCTGCCATCACCATTGCACCCCAGCCTTCTCTGCGAGTGCCCCACCTTTGTACACCCTGGCTTCTCCTTGTTCTCCTCTCCCACCTCCATCCTTACAATCCCATCTTTACCTCACCTGCCTGCACCCTTGACCACAGCACCTTAACCTAACTTGCCCTACTCTTGCACCCCTTTGTCCCCTTCGTCTCCTCACCCACATCCATCCTTGCAACTCCTGCCTTCTTCTCCCCCACATCAGACAAATAGGTGGTCCTTCCTGTTCTTCTGAGGGCCAGCATTCTCACCTTTGTGCAAGCAAATGTTGAGGGTGACTGCACCCAGCATTGCAAATGCAAAGATGGAATCTATGCTGCCTTTTTGCCCTCTCTCTCTCTCTGAACTCGCCACTCTGCCCCTTACTCTCCCAGATCAGGGGCCGGCTTTAACATTCTCCACTGAACCCCATCACACTGTTTATCTCCCTGACTCCTGACAGTAGTGGTAGCTGTTGACCATCCCCCATTTCAGAACCACTTCTCCTTCTCTTAGCCTCTGACACTAGTGGAATCTGCAAACCTTCCCCTTTAGACCACGCCTAATGACCTTGCCCTTGTCCACCAACACTCAAAACAGCTATCAGAACTCTTCCCCTGTTGTCTTGGACTGTTCCTTCACCTTCCTCATAATGTGCTGCGTGTGTGTTTGCCCTCCAGAAATACAAATTGTGACATCAGTTATCCCATGTACTTTTTTTATTGTACTGTATTTACTGGACCAATAGTGTAGTACAAAAGCCAAGTAGCTGAGTGAAAATATAAGGTTATGAGCTATTGAGCGAGCTACAGTGTATTCATACATTGATTTTGACCCTATTATAGGATATGATATGATATGGCATTTATAACGCGCCTATACACAAGTGTTATAAGGCGCGACGAGGCAGGGAGGGGGAACGAAGGGAGGACAGACAACGATCCTACTAAGCCAAGTGTCATTCAGATTGCGCAAGTGCATGGGATGGGGAAGGGGGAAAGTGCGGGGGGGGACGGGGAAGGCCGAGTGCAGTACATGGGAATAGAATAATAACAATAAGTAAAAGTAACGGCCAGCAGGTGGCAAGTGCAAGGTAAGTGCAGAATCAGGTATCAAGTGCTGGTAGTGGGACTGTAGTGATACAGAGACAGTCCCGAAGTGTGGGGGTTGCCAGTCAGGCAGTGCAGGTGTGAGAGACTGGCGGGGGAGGGACCTGGGCCCGAGATCAGAGGGTGACCAGGTAACCAAAGCAGTTTCAGTATCAGCCAGGACGTCAGCAGGGGAGAGGAGGGGAAAAAGCAGAAGCAAAGAGAAAGGTTTTGTGGTGCTTCCGGAACCGGAGATGGTTCTCCTCAAGCTTCAGTTAGGCAGGGAGGCTGTTCCAGTGGGAGGCCCCAGCTGCAGAAATAGATCTACCACCAACGCATTGCTTGGAGAAGTGACTGACCCTGAGGGCGTTGGAGGCAGATGAGCGAAGAGCTTGAGAAGGAAGATATTAGGGAAGAGAGAGCTGAAGGTATTGGGGCCCCAGGCCCCAGAAGGCCTTGTGGACAATGCATAGGGTTTTGAACTTAATCCTCGCTGCCACTGGGAGCCAGTGCAGAGATTTCGGTCCTGGAGAGATACATTCCCTGGGCTTGAGGCCAAGGACAAGTCTCGCAGTCCTGTTCTGGATGAGTTGCAGAGGGTGGAGAGTAGAAGTAGGCAGATTTAGAAAGAAGCTGTTGCAATAGTCAAGCCTAGAGAGAAACAGAGCTCTGGAGACAGTGAGATTCTGGGGGAAGGAGAGGAAAGGAAGAATACATCTGAGGAGGTGCAGCTGGTAGTGTGACTTCTTAGGGACCTCAGGGATGTGTGGAGAGAAGGAGAGTGTGGAGTTGAAGATGACCCCGAGGTTTTAACCTCGCAGGTGGGAGCAGGAAGAGGGCCAAGTGAGGCCAGCCAGAGAGCAACAGGAAAGGAGGGATTGGGTGTGCCGATGAGGAGAATCTTAGTCTTACTGGCATTAAGGCAGAGGTCATTGGTGGCACACAACTCCTGGATAGCAGAAAGACAGTTTGTGATGAGAGACAAGAAGAAGTGGCCGAAAGCAGCCTGAAAATGAGCTGAGTGTCATCCACATAGCACTGAAAGTTGGGGCAGAGAGTGGCAATGCGGTGGGCGAGAAGTGCCAGTTATTGGGTGAACAGCCAGGGAGAGGGGTTAGACCACTGGGGGACACCACAGGTAGAGAAAAAGATATCCGAGAGGAAGAACCCAAGTTGGACCTGTGAGGGTCGGTCAGAGAGGAAAGTCAGCAACACCAGGGCCTGACCAGTGATACCCAGGTTATCACAGAGACATTTGGTTGACTGTGTCAAAGGCAGAAGAGAGATCAAGCAAGATGAGGACACAGGGGGTGTTAGAATCAAGGTTGGAGAGCAGGTCTTCACGGATGTTCAGGATAGCAGTTTCCGTGCTTCTGGCAGCTCTAAAGCCAGACCTATGGTCATGAAGACAACCAACAGATTCAGTGTGGAGATTGAGCTGGGAGGTGGCCAGCTTTTCAAGGAGTTTGCCCAAGAAGGGAGTGATGGAGATTGGGCAGTAGGTTGCCGGGCAGGAGTGATCAGTAGAAGGTTTCTTAAGAAGAGGGTGCACAAGGGAGTGCTTCCAGGGGGATGGGAAGACTCCAGTGGCAAAGGAGTGGTTGCAAAAGTCAGCCAGGGCAGGAGCCAGGGGGTTGATGTGGTCCTTAATGGTTTTGGAGGAACAGGGGTGAACCTGTTTTGACAAGACTTTCATAGATCAGAGTTGTCTAGAAACCTCATCTGCGGAGAACAGGGGAAAGGCAGAGAAGCAGGGAGGAGGGGTGGCCACAGTAGGGCCTGAGGAAGAACAAGGAGTAGAGGGAGGGAGGGGAGAGGAGGAGAGTGAGGACAGGATGTCCTGAGTTTTAGAGATGAATTGAGAAACCAGTGCCATGCAGAGGGACTGGGTAGGGACAGGAGAGGTAGAGACTGTGGCAGGATTGGACAGTTCCTTGCGGATTTTAAAGAGTTCAGCCTAGTTGTTAGATGCCGCAGAGATGCAGGCTTGGATATGAGCTCTCTTCTTGGTGAGGACAGAGAGCCGGTATTGCTTTTGGAGCAGGCAGCAGGCCAGTTTGTTAGAGGATGTACATGAAGCATGCCATTTCCTCTCGGCCACCATGCACTTGCGTTTAACGGTGAAGAGGTCTGAGTCGTACCAGAAGTTGCACTTGGCCTTGAGTTTTGGGCTTCAGGTGGATTCTTATGGCAGGGGCAAGAATATCAAGAGTATCAGATATAGCAGAGTGGAGCATGAAATGGGCTATGTCAGGATGACAGTCAGCCAAAGGGGGTGGGGGATGAAAAAGTAGCGGCTAAATATCCATATCTGTGAACAGTATCTAGACTTCATCTGTTCTGCCGTATGCATACGGCCTGATACTAGCCTTACGTTGCCATAACAGTATTAGCTCATTCACACTGCCGAAAACTTGCCTGTCTCAACTCCCCTAGTGAATTGCATTTAGATTGCCTAAAACTTGCCTTATTTTGACTACTACAGTGAATTGCATTTAGATTGCCTAAAACTTGCCTTATGTTGACTACTACAGTGAATTGCATTTAGATTGCCTAAAACGTGCTTTATTTTGACTACTACAGCGAATTGCATTTAAATTGCCTAAAATTTACCTTATTTTGACTACTACAGTGAATTGCATTTAGACTGACTAAAACTTGCCCTATTTTGACTACTCCAGCAAATTGCATCTAGACTATATTTGTACTACTGTATGTACACTGCCTGATACTAGCCCTACTTGTCCATAAGAGTATTAGCGCATTTAGATTGCTTGAAATTTGCTTTCACTTTGACCACTCCAGTAATTGCATTTAGATTGCCGAAACCTGCTGCCATATTGGCTATAAAAGTAAAGTCACACTTAGTTTGCCTAAGACTCCTCCGTATCCATGACCACATGAGTAAACGATTTCGACTGCCTGACTAACCTTGCAAATTGCATCTAGCCTGCCTGAAAACTGTTGATTATTGGCTACAATAGCAAAGCTACATTTAGTTTGCCTAAGAACCTGCTATACCTTAATAATATTAGCAACTGCTTCAAGATTGCCTGACTCTCTTGGCATACTGCACATAGATTGCCTGAAAACTTGCCAGTTCTTCGCCTATATTAGCCAACCGCCAAAAAGCCTTGATATATCTCCATCGCGGTGCCTTTGCATAATGTTAAGACTAGGCAGCATCCTTTGCATAATATCCATGTCTATACTCACCAACAACCAGGATAGCCACAGGAGAATCCCCCCAATGCGAGTCAGTACCTATCCTACCAAATATGCCAGATTCAATCAACAATGTAGACCTCATCAGTCCACATTACTATGCTGTACCAGGACTAGTAGCCTATGCCTCCTTGCCCAGCTCAACCAAAGATAGAAACAACAAACTACGCGCTAGACTTAACAAACTTCATGAGTTGCCCAGAAGATTTCTCCCCTGCATTAAATGTGTCATGAAACACCAAAATAATAGGGAATGCAACACCACCAACCTCGCGCTTGCCCCATCAGCCACAACAAACTCTCAAACCTTTAAAACCAAGCATAAGACCAGTACTAGAAGCTTACCTAAGTCTGTACAAAACAAAGGGGAAACTGAAGCTCTCTCCTACAAAGGAGCGCTCCTTAATGTTAGATCACTAGTTGCCCACGCCCTTGATATAGCTGACCTAATCACTGACCAACCTGGACTTCATTGCTATAACCGAGACCTGGCTTCACAATGCGGCAGGGCCGTCACTTATGCTAGCCATCCCTGACGGATATACTATATCCAGGCAAGACCGAGAGGGCTCCCGCGGAGGAGGCATTGCCATCATAACTAAAATAAACTTAGCACTAAGATTAGTCCCTACCCAATCTCTGCAATCTTGTGAAACCCTTTCCGCTAAACTCCACATAAACAATACCGAATCACTAACCATTCACCTTATCTACAGACCACCAGGCCCACTTGGGACTTTTGAGGAGGATCTACACAGCTTACTAACCAATAATGTTAAAACCACCTCACAACTGCTGGTACTAGGGTACTTTAACCTAGGATTTAATGACCAAGCTGACGTGCACGCATTGACCATTACTAATACTCTCAACTCCCTAGGACTATCCCAATAAGTTAACAATCCTACCCATTTAAAGGGTAGAATACTAGATTGGGTTGCCGATTCCAATTGTACAGCTGCCATCTCTTCCATCTCGCCATTATCATGGACCGACCACTCTCTGGTATCCTTCAACCTCCTAACCACCCGACCTTCTACCACAGCCATACCCACGGCAATACCCTGCCCAACCAGAAATAAAAATAATATGACAGTGGACACTATCCTTCCTGCCATCCTCCCAACTCTAAATGCACTGCTGGACAACCGAGATCCTAGTGATCTAGTTTACGAATACAATAAAATCATGCTAGACACAATGGATAAAATTTCCCCACTCAAAATGCGTACGAGTAAACGTAAGGCCCATCTAAACAAATGGTTCACGCCTGAACTTAAGGCCCTACGCCTAACAAAAAGAAAATGGGAATCGACTTGGAAATTATGCCCAACCGATGAGAAAAAGGCCAACCTTACCTCTATCTCTCGCCATTATAAAAATGAAGTCTGTTTGGCAAAGCAAAACTCCTACAATTACCGCATTTCTAACTCTAACTCGAGTATGAAAGAACTTTTCTCCATACTAAAAGAACTTGAGTCACCAATTGCCATCCCAGACATCTGCATTAAGGATCAGACCTGGTGTGCAGATATCCAATACGCATTAGCAAATAAAACAAACACCCTCCAAAACAAAATCCAACTAAAAAAAGAGTTGTTAAACCTGCCCAACAAGCCCCAGTCACCGTCCAGCACTATCCCCAACAGCCACATTAACAAATTCTCCTTCACTAAAACTTCCACCATAGAGGTAGAGAAAATCATCCTTTCCCTCAAACCCTCTAAATGTAAAGGTGATATCTGCCCAGCTCAGCTAATAAAAGATGCGACCAGAGAGTTATCACCTTTCATCTCCAAACTTATCAATGCTTCCTTCCACAGGCAACATCCCTGCCAACTTAAAACAATCCTGGGTGCTCCCGCTCCTCAAGAAGCAGTCACTAGACCCTCTTATCCCCATGAATTACCGACCGATTACCACTGTACCATTTCTATTGAAGATACTGGACAAAGTGGCTTACACACAAATTCAAAAATGCCTTGAACTACATAAGCTACTACGAGCTAGACAATCTGGTTTCTGTCCATTACATGGAACCGAAACAGCCTTCATTGACTTAAAGACGCAAATAGATGAACTGAGAGATCAAGGAAAGATGACACTTCTCCTCTTACCTGACCTCTCAGCTGCATTTGATCTTGTGGACCACAAGGTCCTCTGCAGACACCTGGACTCTGCTGCTCATTTCTCCACCCAGGCTATTAAATGGATAGAATCCTTTCTGAGTGAGAGAACTATGAGAATGTTCTCCCCCTCAGCAGCAGCAGACCCTACACCTATCATATGTGGAGTCCCCCAGGGCTCACGTGTGTCCCCAACTCTATACAACATATTTATCAAACCTCTTTTCGATGATTTGGACCATCTAGGTATCACCTACACTAAATATGCAGATGATACACAGATTCTCCTCCCACTTTCCGGGGATCATATTAGAGACAGGGATCTGGTGAATAGGGTGTATCTTATCATTCAGGCATGGATGGCATCCCACGGCCTCTGCCTGAATGATGATAAGACAGCGTTAATCATTTTGGGCTCACAGGCAAATATCAACAAATTAGGCCCTGACTACTTAGCTTTCAGTATCTAGAGGCAACGTCATTAAGGTCTCAAGGGAAGTAAAAATGCTTGGTTTTTACCTTGACGCTACCATGTCATTTACTAAACAGGTAAATTCCTTAGCATCAACTACAGCCTATACCTGTAAATTAATAAGAGCAGGTAAACCCTTTTTATCTAATGACAGCTGTATGATCCTGGCGAGAGCCTTAATACTCTCACGACTAGACTACTGCAATTCACTCTACAGCGGTGCCAACAAATCCATCACCCAAAGTCTCCAAATCCTTAAAAATAATGGCCTTAGAGCGGCACTTGGCATAAATAAAAGGGAACATATCTCCTCCCTCAGATGCCAGTACAAATGGCTCTCGACTGCTAATAAAATCCACCTAAAATGAGCTCTTTGACCCACAAAGTTCTAAATAATGCAGCACCCAGCTACCTGATCGACAAAATAAAGAGAAAAATTTCTAATAGACCGACAAGAACTGTCAATTCAAACTGTCTTATAGTACCTAGATTTAAACTTGCCAAAATTGGCGGCATCAGTTTCCCTGTGACAGCGGCCAAACTATGGAATGCGTTGCCACACAACTTGAGAGCTGCCCAACCGTTCCCACGCTTCAGAAGGAATGTCATCAAACATATCAATTCCAATAACCTGTAGTCATAACTTTAGCCCATTGTGATTGTATATATGTATTTTTAGAAGTCTATCAACTAATGTCTAATTTGAATACAGCATGCTAACCTTGCATCTTGTATATTAATTGCCAGCAATCACCTGCCTATACTTGCACTTTGTAAGCATGTATACCGTACATCCCTGCACCATTGTAAATTGATGTACCACTGTAAATTTGATGTATCTCTGTAAAGTTTGTAACATTGTAATTTCGAGATTCCTGTAACTTTGTAAGCCTTGCATATTCATCTCTGCTGTGCCCGGTTACCTCTGGGTCTGGCGCGCATTATAAGTCAATAAACAAACAAACAAAGCCTCGACTGACACTCACTTCATGGGTTTGATGACCGAGAAGGCGGGTGGCAATGATGGAAGTGGCTTGGCCTGGGGGGTAGAGAGGGTGAGATGGGAGGAAAGGAGAAAGTGATCACTCCAAGAGAGAGGAGTGGTGAGAGGGACAGAGAGGGGAAGGTCTGAGGAGATCAGAACATCCAGAGTGTGCCCTGCAGGGTGAGTCGGGCCAGAGGGAATAATAGAGAGTGAGATAGAGTTGCAGAGGTCGCAAAAGAGTCCAGAGGGAGGACAGGAGGCATCCAGTTGGATGTTGAAATCTCCAAGAAGGAGGAGTTGAGTGGTCGATACCAGGAGTGAAGAGGAGAGGTCCGCCCACTCAGAGAGGAACAAGGAGATCTGACCAGGTGGCCGATATATAGTAGCCACAGTAAGGGAATGGCTAGGGGACAGAGAGAGCCTGCAGGTGAGGCATTCGAAAGATGAGTAGGCCTGTGTAGGAATGAAAGAGGCAGGAATTCACTTGGGGAAGATCAGGGCTACATCCCCTCCAGGGCGGTTGGGTCTGGGGGCAGAGAGGATCTTGTTCCCATCAGGGAGGAGCGTGTCAAAGCTTGTGACAGAGCTGGTCATAAACCATGTCTCGTGAGACTGAGGAAATCGAGGTCAAGTTCCTCCAGAAGGTGGCAGATGTCGGAGGAGTGTTTAACAGCTGAGCGAGAGATAAAAGTGGCAATATGGAGAAGGATGCCGTCCTTGCAGGACTTCCGGGGAGGGGTACAAATTAGAGGTACGCCTTACGGAGGTGAAGAAGGAGTCCAAAGGCAATGTAGCCGAGGAGGAGGCAGCAGGGGAGGCAAGAACGCCGTGGAGGGGGGAGAGGGAACAGCAGGCGAAGAAAGGAAATTGATGAGGTGCAGGAAGCGTCTTTCAAAGAGGAGAAGGTTGGCCTGAGGGTCTTGGACCAGGACGGTGCCATTCACACAAACATTAATGATGACCTTAGAGGAGTGGAAGGAGGCCAGGAGGGCATCCCACCGGGTGCCACCATTAATGGGAGAAGAAGATAAAGGAGATAGCACAGAGACCATATGTAGGGTCCATAGGTCTGGCGAGGGAACGACAAAGAGGATATCAGTGACAGTTTGCCTGGGGGAGGCACTTGTATAGGTGCAAGCGATAGGGAGGCCTGTGTTGGAGACCAGGATGTCCTTTTTAAACTTCTTCCTACCAGATTTAGTGAGCAGAGCAGGATAGTAGACAGAGAAGCAATTAGAGAAAATAGGAGAGACAGAGAGCACCAGAGAGCACCATAGGGTAGAAGGGGAGAGGAAAGAGGGGGAAGGGAGAGGAAAGGAACACTAGGTAAGGACACAGGGCAGGGTGCAGGCAGACGAGACGAGGTCGCGAGAAGCGAGCTGGTTGAGCAATAGGGCAAGAAGAGCACACTCAGAAATAAGGAACATCACAGTGCAAATTTTAAAAACACACCTAAGTTTGAGAATCCTGCATAGAGGGAGAAAGGCCTAGGTTTGACAATGCAATTTTAAAATACTGATACAATGCACATTTTAAACAGGAGAATAAAAACACACTTAGGTTTGAGAGTCTGCTAAGTGGACAGGGGGTAAGCAGGGAAGTCTGCAGGACTACCTGGATGACAGCTGGCAGCTGGTGTCCTCTGCGGCCAGGACCAAAAATGCATCTTCTTAATGTGCTTTATCATCCTTATATGGGTATCTGGGGTGAGAAACGGCAACAGAGTTTTGAGATGCCCTCCAATAGTTCATCCTTCCTGGTGAGTTTGTGCACATAATTGAAACATCACCTACATTTTGCCCAGATAAACTCAATTGGATTTAGGTCAGGAGATTCCAGGGGAGTTCAAATCCAAGGGACCCCCTATTCCACCATAAAGGCAGCAGCAGAGGCATTTACTGGTTTCCTCTGGGTATTCATCCGTCACATACAGCAACATCTGCTTAATATGAGGCTAAACCCTTTATTCCCTCAAAATGTGTATGCCCTCAAAATAAATGAGGGGTCATTGGGCCTCCTTGAAGATGCACCGCAGATATGTACTTTGATAGAATACTTTGGAGCAGGATTCCTCGAAACATGTCATTTGGTCCTGTATGCCATCCACTGAATCATTTGGTTGATAAAGGAATCCCCATTTGTAAACACAATACCCTCAAAGTATTCAAAGGTCTCCATCCAGACCTTTGTGTGGACCACACTTTTCCTTATTGAAATTCTGGAAAGTAGAACAGAGTCTCTGGAGCATGAAGAAGGTAGGATTATAATAAAAGAAATTAACCTTTTCTTGGGTTTGGTGTGGTACAATGTCTGAATGGGGTTAAGTAGAATAGGCGAGACCCAAGCTACACATAACTGACAATGCCAATGAGGCCAAAACATGTTTAGGATTGCTTATGGCCTCATGCTGAAGGGATATGACCTACAAGCTCGGGCAGGGCTGCTTCTTTAGGGTGAGATGAAGCCTGTTTTGCATACAGTCTTTCACCTTTCTGTGATGGTCTGGAGGGTTGTCTAGATTGATGACAGGGGTGAAGATGAATTGTAAACCTTCCAGCTGTCGCCTCTTGTGTTGTACCTAAGTAACTTCAAGTGGGATGGGTATGCCCAGAGGTGGGCCTTAAGCTTGCTTGTCTTAGAGACCCAAGCTTAAGTCTCTGATGATGGCCAGTGTGGCCAATATATGTCTGGTGTTGCATGTGGCTTGATGTAGAAGGGATGTGACACAACAGTTTGGCTGAACTGCCCCTTTTCAGGTGGGAACAAGCCTGATTTTCATATGATCGTTTCGCTTTCTGTAATGGCTTGGCAGGCTGGAGAACGAGGGTCTGGATGATAGCACAGAGCAATGCCATAGGTTAGATTAAGTACAAACCTACCAGCCATCCCCACTTTTGGTGTGTTAGAGTGGGGCCAGGCACAGTGGAGTGAGGTAGAGTGGGTGAGTGGGTTGAGGGGGAATGGAGGGATGTTGAGAGGTTGAGTCATGTGAGGTGGAGTGAGTGATGTAGAATGGGTTATTAGAATGAGAAAGAGTGGCTTAGGGCCAAGTGGGCTGTGTGGTGACTTAAGGTGGCTGAGTGGAGTGAGTTAAAATGTGTGAGGTGTAGTTAGGTGTGGTAATGTGAGTGGTGCAAGTAGAGTGGTTGAGATTGCTTGGGTGAGTGGAGTCATATAGAATGGGCTGAGGTAGAGTGGGCAAGTGGGGTGAGGTAGATTAGGTGAGAGGATGAGGTAACATGAGTGGGTGGGGTGAGGTAGATTGTGTGAGGCAGAGTGAGTGAGGTTGAGGGGTGGGTTAGGTAGATTGGAGTGAATGGGACAAATGAGAGCGGGCATTGTAAAATAATATGGTCATGTGGGATGAGGTACAATGTTGTGGTAGAGTGGGTGAGAGGGGTTATGTAGAGGAGGTAAGTGGGGCAATGTACAGTCTGAGCATTATCGCAAATAGAAAGTTTTGAAAAACATTGCAGGAAAAGCTTAGTTTAATGCAGCAGAGCATTTTGAAGCCTATCATTCATTGCTTGAAAAATAGTTGTGTGTCAGTTTGAAATGTAAGCTACATTCTGGGTTTTGCACATGTCACTCTGTATTTTGCATATTTTTAACTTCTGATAAAGAATCTAAATAAAAAGGTGAATTAGCCTCAGTGTACTTATTCTGTGCTCAGCTTCCTTAGGTTGGCATACAGATAGATGCAGAACCTGTGATAAAATGCAAAGTAAAGTTAATCACTGTACATTGTGTTATTCCGGGGGAGGCTCTGAATTTATGTTCATGTTTCTTTTAAATGCTAAATGTATTCTGAGATGCAAGCCAGAAGGGCGTAATGTGGTTTTATGGATAAAATACTGTAAAGGGGATATGTTCATTGCTTAGAGTGTACTGATAATCAAAATACTGTTGATAACCCCACAGAAAAAACTATTGCCCAAAAGGCAGGTGCAGGTCAGTCACCTGAGGAGTATTTTGATCCACGCATATTCCAAGGGACAGAAATTACAGGCACTGTATAAAATGCAGACAAGTGCCACACACCAGAAACTGACATGCTGTCATGTGACACTTGTGACAATAGGTTCCAGAGTGGAGGTAAATAGAGAGGACCCAAACATTGGGGGAGCCACAATGAGAAATTGGGGTATGAACACTAGTCCGAAATCAGAGGGGCAGTCAGTGGCTACACTTCAAATGGGTTCTGAGCCCAGGTAAATAGACAAAGAAATTCAAAAAGAATTGGGCAAAAAGGAGGGTAAACTATCATTTTATATGCCTCTTTGCCTAGCAAAAAGTCAAAATGACCGAAGAAAAGTAAGTCCTTAAATTAAAAAAATGTCACATTCTTTATGCATTCTAGAAGAGTTTGAGGATAGGTACTATGCTCCTATCACTATTGAAGACAAATGTAATGTATTTGCAATGACTGACAGAGGTGCCCAAGCAACAATAATATCAAAAGAACTGGTGAAAAGTATTAATGAAGGGAGATCCCCACAAAATCATATAAAGGTGAGGCAAAAGTAAATCCCTGTCCACAATTTAAATGGGGAAGAAATACCTATCAAAGATGTCACTGAGGTTGACACAAAGACAGGAAAGCATCGGATGAGACAGGAAGTGTTGGTCACACCCATCAATGGAATACCCTGACGAATTGCCTGAAGAGGATATTGCCCCTCATTGATGGGGTAAATGTAGTATTGTGGTCCTTAGCTAAAAAATCACTGAGACCTAAGAAAATAAAAGAATGCCACACTGTTGCTAAATCAGAAAGTGCAGTAGAAGTATATCTTCAGAAGGGCTGTGTGCCCAGTGTCACTGTCTTCCTCCTGTATCAGGATGAATTCTGATGAGAAAAAGAGAGGCAATCTTTTGGAGATTTATTTTGTCCCCAAGAAAAACTGGCAAACATAAATAGATGAAAACATGTTGCGTTTTATCAAAATGAAGAAAAATACAAACCAAATATTACTCCAGAGTCAGATCAGGAAAAACACATTCCAACAATTGCAGGAATAGACATAGGAGAAGGGCAGACATGGATCCCTATTCATGTGAATGGATATTCTGAAAGGATTGAAGCCAGTTTAGTGCTTGAGCATGAAAGGAGTTTCATTCATGAAAAGGTACTGATGCAAATATTTGACATAGAGGAGATCCCACAGTTTAAAATAAAAAAAAAACTCATCTTTGGCCTAGATCACTCTGAATTTGGAAAAGGAATTGTGGGAAGATGCATGCTAAAGATTACAATTGACTCTAAAGGCATTCATCACAATGTGTGGATCATGAGCGGAACAGAAAACACATTCTATTTGGAAAAATACATCATGCACAGAATGTGTATGTTGTTAGACTTTCTAAATCAAAAGGTCTGGTCCAGATTGGATGGAGCTGCAACTGAATTTGAAGACAAGAGACAAGCTTATCATTGTGCAAAAATGATGCCATATTCAAATGAACTTCAAGTGAAAAAATATGTTACCATTCCTGCATTTACCAGACAATTTACAACAGCATTAACATACAGGAAGGGACAACAGATGAATAATTCACAGCCTATCACCATTCTTTCACCCGGGGAGAGATAGTTATCTTCCGTCCGGGTGAGTATGCCAAGAACGTATTTACATCATGTTACAAGTTCACTCATGCTACAGAACAAATTCTGATTTTGCACGTTTGCACATTTATTACACAGGTTGACACCGGTTTTTGACCACACACACAGGAATTAAGGTCAGTACTACACCTTCTCTTAAGAGTTACTGGTGAAATCCCTTTATTTTCCCATAAGATTAACTAGTATATCCCTCCTTGTTGTAGGAGTTTATGGACACTCATGAACTGTAACATACCGCGCCCTGAAGAAGGATTGTTTAATCCGAAACGCGTCGGCACACATGATTGACAGGAGTGTGTTTATAAAACTCTGAGCGGAAAGAAGTGTACTGCTCAGAAGGACAATCATACCAATGTTACTCAGAAACATATGAATTCCTTGTTTAATTGAAGATGTTACAATGTGTATAATTATCTGAGTACACCTCTGTACCTGTGGGAACGGTTTTTCAGCCCCATCTACTGTTAAAATGTTTATATGCTATACGTTTTTGTTGTTGATAATGTTTTCCCACACTATTAGGAAATAGTGTGTTGTTAATTTAAATGGTTCTTAGTGAAACTGATATAAACAAGACTTCTTCTGTTTAAATTCTGTCTCGTCTCAGAGTCGTGGTGCCTTGCTGGAGATGAGCCAATAGACAGAGATTCAAAACACCTTGACTTATAAATATATGATGTACTGAGTAAATGCTGATTACATCGTAAGAATACTTACATTTCTGACTCTCGTGACCTAAAACCTCTCCGATAGGGAGTGGTATGAGACTCACGAGACTCTACAAAATAACATTGGGGACTCTATCCCATCAAGAGTGCAGCATAGGGCTACCAGCTGGCAACGGCTGGTGTGTGTCTAGTGCTTCTTTTTTCTGAATCCTGAGTAGCCTCGAGATTCTCCCTGCTGCACCAGAAATTCAGGAAACATCTTTGAGAATTATGATCATACCTCAACTTAATGGCCTAAACACGTATTATTGACACAGTTGTGCCTTCCACCTCTGCATTTTGTTTTCTTTTCAATACGCATGTTGCCACACTACCAGAAGAACATGGTAGGGAGCCGGTATTTGTACAGCAATATAGGATGCCCCTGGCATGTCCGGAGTCACTGGCTGAAATAATAAAAAATGTAGAATCTAGAGGAATCATTAGGCCTATTCACAGTACTTCAAATACTCCCATATTAGGTGTGCTAAAACCGAATTGCCAATGGCGCTTGTGTGCAGATTTACGAGAATTAAATAAAAAAGTACCTGTTTCACGATGGCCACTTCCATTTATTGAGCAGTGCCTTGCACAGGTTTACAGGTCATAGGTATTTACAACCTTGGATCTTACAGCTGGATACTGGTGTGTGCCACTAAGTGAAGACATTCCAAATGTATTTGCATTTTCATTTGACAAATCACAATATGCATGGTCTCTCAGCCCTTTTGGGTATGTCAATAGTGGGAGTGATTTTGGGATATTCCTGACCAAAGCACTCCCGGATGCAGCTAAAAGGGGAACAATAGATTATTTGGATGATGTGCTAATCAAAAATGACAATTTGGAAAGTCATTTCAATTAGATTAGACATGTACCCAGGCAGCTACAGAAGGCTGGGACAAAAGTATATCTTAAGAAAGCAAAGTGGTGTAGAAAAAGTGTAAACTTCTTAGGACATGAAGTAACAGAATATCGATTAAACCCACAAAAGAAAAAGATTGAAGCGATTCAAAAACTAAAAGATCCCACTAATTTGAAGAGTTTAAGAACTCTATTGGGAATGACGAGTTACAACAGAAAGCTTATTGAAAATTATGCAGAGATTACACAACCTTTGATGAGATTACTGAAGCAGGGTTTACCCTGGAAATAGGGAAAAGGAGCAAAGTGAGGCAATGGCCAAGTTAAAAGGCTGTCTGCTGAAAGTGCCATGTTTGGCATATCCAATAAAAAAAACAGGATTTATTTGTAGAAATAGGATTCGCAGAACAATGCAGTGCTATATCAAAAACACAATTCAAATAGCAAAACTATTGCATGCGCTAGCAAGGCATTATCATAGGTGGAGACCAACTTTAGCGAATGTGAAAAAGCGCTTCTGACCACTCTCTGTGAATTATAACATTTCCGTCCCATAATTCAAGTAGAGGGGGTGATTGTTGAAACAAATCAACAGCCTTTACAATTTTTGCTAAGTAAAAGGGTCAGATCAGGCAATTTGACCCAGTCAAGAATCACTTCATGGACATTGGCACTTCAGGGATTTCCAGTAGAAGTGAGCTATGGACAGAACAAAAAGAGCCCAGTTGCTCAATGGCTGGAAGAATTGCATGATTATGCAGCTGTCTGTGCGCCTGAAGACACAGAGCTAGAGACAAGTTTAAATGAATGTGAGCAATCCCCACACAAGGCTTTCAACAAAGAAACATGTAAGGATTTACCAACTGTGTATGTAAATGTGCATATAATGTACAAAATGATGCTGAAAAAGAACTGGTGGCAGGAATAGGAAATATGTAGTTTAAATGCAATGGAATCCCAAGAGTAAGCATGAGGATAGGCCCCAAAAACAGTAAAATATAGACTTAAAGAAATGGTTTGAGTCACTGATTCTGAATATGCATGAAATAGTTTTGTGGAGTATTTACCTGGCTGGAAGGTGAGAGGTATGGTCACATATAACAAGAAGCCACCTTAACATGGCAAGATGATTCAAACTATAGACAAACTTGTTTCAGAATATGACCTGATCATCCATTGGAGGAAAATAGGTGGTTGTTTGAAAACACCAGGTGAAGGAAGAAGGAAATGTCAAGGCCGATCAATTAGCCAAAATTGGAGCTGTAATGGGGGAGTTATTTTCTATTAAACACCTGCTTGGTGAAATATAGGTGGATGCGATAACACACTTCAAAACTCAGAAAACAGTTGAACAGCCCATGGCACAATGGAGTTTTGATTCTCCAGATCAAGACTTGATTAAGGTGCAAAAGGAGGATCTTGTTTTAGGCACATTTTACAACCATTTACTAGATGCAGAACAAAATCCTCTTATTGAAGAGGACTGCAAAGGGAAAGAGGAATGGAGGGTGTTATTAAAAAACAAAAAGAGAATTGGTTTACAGGACGGACTTTTGATTATGGAATCTGTGACAGGCCAAATAAAATGGGTAGTGCCTTTGTCTTTTTGGGGAATGATGTTGCATCATGCCCATGTCACCATAACTACAAGCCACAGAGGTTCCCAGAAAACTTTGGACATTTCAAAAGATTATGCCAATTGGCCACACATGTCACAGGATGTTTAACTCTACACCAGAGGATGTTTGGTGAGTGCGGAGTTTCAGCCTGCGTCACCAGCTCATAGAGCACCATTAATGAAAAGAGGTTTGTCACACCCACGGTCCGATCTACAAGTCTAATTTGTAGGGCCTGTGCGAAGATCAGCAAGGGGAAACAAGCACATGTTAACGGTCATTTGTTTAATGTCTAAATGGGTGGAGTGCATTCCAGCTCCAGGCTGCAGTGTGCAAACGGCAGCCACTTTACTTCTGAATCATATCTTTTCAGGATTTGCTTACCTCAAAGAATAGAATCAGATAATGGAATTCATTTCACTAGAGCAGTAATGACAAAAATGTGGCAAATCTTGGGCTTGAAAAGGAAGTTGCACATTTCATACCTGCGCTCCTCTTTAGGGGGAGTGGAACGGTGTAACAGATCAATAGTTGGCATGTTAAAAAAGTTTGTAGCTGAAGGAGGATCTAGCTGGGATCTGCGACTTCCTTTGGTATTGATGGCGCTCCGGTCAACGCCCTCTAGATCGCCAAATGTCAGCCCCCACAAAATGTTCACAGGTAGGGCACCTACATTACTGAATAAATGAACAGGTTCTTGTAAATGCATCCACAATCCATGGATATGTGGAAGAATTGAGAAAGCACTTACAATATGTTTTTGCATTTGCCAAGAGAAATTTGGAAAACGCTGCTGACATTGCAAAGTCATATTACAACAAGAAAACATCTGTGAGAGAATATGAGATAGGAGACCAGGTGTGTACATTCATCATTGGAAAAGGGAAACATAAAGACTCAACATTTCTTGCATGATGGCACAGAACATATAGTATGGTAGATAAGGTTTCACCTGTGGTCAAATATGGTCCATTATCAGATCTCAGCACCTCACACATTCCCCATATTGGAAAGACTTCTTGTACTAAAGGCTTTGCTGCGCAAGTGGCATCAGGGTGTGTACACAGACCTACTTCGATCTGCATGGAGAAGGGGCACACCACCACTATCATATATCTATATCCATTACATACTTGCAGCGTATCAACATAGTCAATATGTAAATGCTGAAAAGGACCATTCAGTCAAGGAATTAGTCCTCTAATCATTTGCAGTAAACTTTTGACATACTATGCAGTTTACTACATAAAATGCAACGTGTTCTAACAAATTTTGCACAAACCATTCTTCCACAATTGTTGCAGCAAGCACTACCTTCAAGAATGCTACTGTTATCACCGACTTTCCAGTGCTGTCCTGTCACCATAATGCTTCTTTGGGAGATAAAGAACACCTCCTTTGTTTCCATAATTCGTGCTCTTCCTGTGGGGCACTGCCTTGAATCTCCATTAATTGTGTTATCGGTAAATAGTTAAATCCTTCGCTCACTACCATAATCGTGACTACTTTTTCCTTGACATCTGGAATATCAAAACCTGAAATATCTGGGGAATATGCAACCCTTTTGGCTTCTGCATCTGCGGCTTTGTTCCAGCAAGAGATAAAATCAGTTTGCTTAGTATGTGCTGTGCATTTAACTATCGCAATGGCTACTGGGAGTTGTATTGCATTAATAAGCCTGTCCAATAAAGATTTGTGTTGCACTGGAGTGCCGTCCGCTCGGAGGTAGCTCCTCCTTTTCCAGCATGCTAGCCCTGCATGTACAGTTGGCATCACATAGGTGGAGTCACTGTACACCGTCACTTCTTGCCCTGCATGATTTTCAAGCACGACAATAAGCGCTACCAATTGTGCCACTTGCACTGAAATGTGAGACGGTAATCTTGCATTTACTACAACCTCAAATTTGCTATTTGCTCTATGTCTCACTAGAACTACGCCAGAATGCCTTTCTCCACTTGTTTGGTCAATTTTCAAAGACCAGTCAATAAAGAGAATATCCCCTACTGACAGTGTGTTTTCCTTTACACGCGGTATGTCATCATAAAATTCTGTAATTCGGCAATCATGCACATGCTCTCCTTCTGCCACAGGTTTAACTACAAATGTGGCAGGGTTCATTATTTTACATCTGACAATTTTAATCACTGTATTCAATATCATTACCTCATACGCAGGGGCTCTCTGAGATGTCAATGTACCCGTGGGCTTCTCCAGAATGGCAAACAAAGCATGCTCTACAAAAAGCACCATGGAACAACCCACTACAATTCTTGTAGATTTCTCAATGGCGAACGCAGGTGCTGCCAATGACTGTTCACAAGGGAAGTGTCCTTTCATAACTAGGTCTATAATCCACTGTAATATGCCAGAGGTGTGTACCCTAATGTAGTCCTCTGTGTAAGCAGTGCTGTCATGAACATCTCCTTTGTGTGTGAAAACAAGAAAAACTCCTCAGCATAATTGGGAATTCCTAAAACAGGAGCTGTACAAATTGCTTTCTTCAACTCTTCAAACCCTTCCTCCATCTCCTCAGTCCATTCTATTTTCTCTTTGTTCACCTGTGCTTTCTTTAGAGCCTGCAAAAGGGGTCTTGTGCACGAACTGTAGTCAAATACCAATGCTCTAACAATTACATAGTCTCAAAAACTGTTGCACCTGTTTTACTGTGTGCGGTTTTTCAATTGTCATGATCGCCTCAGCTCTATCAGGCCTTACCCTCTTTCCCTCATGTGAGATCAACTGACCTATGTACAACACCTCTTCTTGACAGTACTGTAACTTCTCTTTGTCTACCTTGCATCCCATGTTTGCTAGGATAGTCATTAACTGAATCGAGTCTTGTCTAAACTCGTCCTCTGTCGTGCTACAAATCAAAATATAATCTACTTACTGTATCACAGCGCTCTTCAAATCAATATTGCTTAGGTCCATCCGGAGGACTCTGTTAAAGATCGATGGGGACTACAGTACCCTTGAGGCAGCCTAGTATGTTTCAATCAGATTTGGCGGTACTTAAATGAAGTCAAGTCTTGTGAGTCCTTGTGAAACAGGATTGAGAAAAAGGCATTTTTCAAATCGATCACTGTAAAATATCGCACTTCGACTGGGATACTGCATAGTATCGTCGCAGGATTAGGAACTAAAGGAAACTCAGCCTCTACAATCTGGTTAATCGGTCTTGTCTTGTACAAATCTCAACAACCCTCCCTTTGATTTTTTTTACAGGATACAACACAGTGTTGCCCGATGATTCTGATGGCACCAGGATACCTTGTTCCTCAATGCTGAAATTGTCTTAAAAATATCCTCATCAGCCTCTCGAGACATTGGGTACTGTCTTGCTCGAGGTAAAATCGTTTTTGGCTTTAGTTTTTTCTTAACCTCCCCTAACCCCTTCAATAGGCCTACATCACAAGGGCCTGTAGTCCATAAAGCACATGGCACTTTTCCCAAATCTTCATAAAAAAATGCTGTGCACTGCCAAATTATCGCTGTTCGAAGTGGGATCTCTCTTTTCTCTATTCTAATCCAATATACAATGCTCATAGAGAAAAACACTTCATCAACTGATGGTTCATCTCTAAACATGTCATTGTCAGTGTCGTCAATCAGTATGCACCCTTCCCAATGGCAATCACTGTTCTCCATGGTCTACCCTCATCATTTGTTCCTTCGAGCATTACCATTTCCCCTCGTACTATGGCTGCGTCTAACTCTAGGGGAATATTCTGTTCCCCCTCTTTGTCCATGGGTATCTGTGGTCTAAATAAGAATTCATTAGGTATCTTAATTGTCTTTCCCAATAAGCCAGGCAACCATATTAACAGAATGCTCACCCCATAAAGAAAAACTTCTGGTATCATTGGCACCCCTTGCAGAGCCATTTGCCCTGTAAATACCAATATAAATTCACCCACATTCAAAAATGTATCCCAGGAGTGGAACACACTAAGCCTTCATCAATAAAAGAAATCGCCATGTTAAGCTTCATCATTAAATCTCTCCCCAGAATGTTAACTGGTTTCTGTTGTGAATGCAACAATGGAACAGACATGTCACACTCTCCTATAGACTCTGGCAATTCATCAGTAAAAGGAACTTGGCTTGTAGCTCAAGAGAATCCATGAGCATTCATGGCAATACCCAACATTGGATATTTTCCCTCTCATATACATTAGCGAGTTGCACCAGTGTCTACTAAAAATTAAAAAGATTTGCCTCCTATCATCACATCCACCCTTGTTTCCTCTTGGGGGTCTGCTGTCACTAATAGTACTGAACAGATCAAGTTGCCCTGTAAGCTGTCCTATTGTGGATACTCCTCGTACCACCACCTGCGAGGCTAAGAACCTCGGGGTCATCTTTGACTGCACACTTTCCTTCTCCGTCCACATCTCTGATGTCTCTAAAAAGTCAAACATCCTGCTGCATCTCCTCAGAGGTACTCTGCCTTTCCTCTCCTTCCCCCAGAAGCTCATGGTCCCCAAGCTCTGGTTCTCTCTAGGTGGACTATTGTAACAGCCTCTTTCTAAATCTACCTGCCTCTACTCTCCGCCCCTTGAAACTAATCCAGAACAGGACTGCGAGACTTGTCCTTGGCCTCAAGCCCTGGGATCGTATCTCTCCAGCTCTGAAATCTCTCCATTGGTTCCCAGTGGATGCAAGGATTAAATTCAAAACCCTCGGCATTGTCCACAAGGCTTTCTGGGGCCTGGGTCCAAAATATCTTCAGCTATGCCTACGAAAATACCTCCCCTCTCAAGGGGAGGCTAAGAACCTTTTTCTTTGCTTCTCTACCTCTAACTCCCTCAGGGTCAGTTGTTTTTCAAAGAAACGAGCTGGGGATAGATCTCTGTCCTCGGCTCGGGCCTCCCTCTGGAACAGCCTCCCTGCCACCCGAAAACTTGAGGAGAACCATCTCTGGTTCCGGAAACACCTCAAGATCTTCCTCTTAGCTTCTGCCTTCGCTCCCATTCTTCCCTGCTGATCTGTTCTCTCTTGGCACTGTGCACCTGGTCACCCTCTGTCCTCTGGATCCAGGTACCTGATCACCCTGCCCCCCTTCCGCACTGCCTCCAGGCCACCCCTTGCACTGGGGTCTGTATCTGTACCCATACACCCCCCCTTTTTCTTCCTGCACCTATCAGACCTACCCCGTCTGCTGCCTTAAACCCAGCACTAGCCACTTGCTGGCAGCACTATCACTGTTTGTTGCCTTTAATATTTATTTATTACTATTTCTCTGTTTCTGCTTTGCTCCGCACTTTCCAATTCTCACCCCTTCCATGCACTTTCCCCTCCCCCTCTCCCATGCACTTGCGCCTTCTCAATGTCTCTTGGCCTAGAAGATTGTTGTTTTGTTCTCCCCTGTTCCCCTCCCGTGCCTTGTCACGCTCTGAAACACTTGTGTATGAGCACGATAGAAATAAAATATCAATATCAATACATGCATACCCCTGTACCTGTGAAGGGACTCCCTCCCACCTCAATTACACCCCCTTTTCTAGGTATCAATAATTGTCCTGTATTTGCATTCTGCTGTATCTGCATGGGTGCATGCTGTGATTGTCCTTGTGGTGGGTTCAGTGGTGCTTGCCATGGCTGCAATGCCTGTTGCATTTGCGGCACTTGCCCCTGAGACACGGTCCGATCTTGGGTGAACCCTTCCCTAGCTTGTGAGCTACATGCTAGAGGATAAACTGTCCCCCTCTTGAAAATTTGCCATTTTGTACATACCATTGGCTCCCACATATGTGCACAATGTGTCCTGTCATCCCACAAGTCCAACATATAGGAGGAGCCCTTCTGACTAGTCCCCCTTGGTTAAATCCTCCCTGTGCATTTTCATTATCATTCTGAGCATTCTGAAACCCACCTTGATTGTTCTGAAAACCACCTCTTCCTCTGTAGCCCATTCCTCTACCTTGTGGTAAAAACCCATTTCCTGCTTGGTCTATCGGGCGCTGATTATTCGCCTGCGATGTACCCACTGCTTGCTGCACTTCCAATCCTTCTCCGCTTTTCAACACCGTCCCTTCGCTGGCGTATTTTGACAATTTTATCTGAACTAATTTGGCGTCCTCAAGTTTTCTAGCATCTTCTCTCTTCTAATTTTTCTCCTGTAACAGCCGGCAGTGATGCACTATAGTCAACCTTATTTCAGCCCACGGCTTCACTTCCATTCCCACTAGCTTCTTGAGTTGTCTTTGTACCTGCTTGGGCAACCCCTGACATACAATGTGGTAAAATACTCGCACTGTTTTTCCCCACAGTTCTCGAGTTTCAAGGGTCCACCGTTTCTGAATGTCCTGAATGAAAACAAGCATATCCTCGTCCTCTTTCATTTTACGTGTCATGATTGCACCCATGCCTGATGTGTCAGGATACTGCGCCCTGAGAGCCCTCCAGACATCTGCTCTACAATTGTTAAACGGCGCTCCATCATGCTCCGTTTTCTATGCCATGACACTTGAATAACCTGCTCTCTTCTAAATGTCATCAGCTCTTTCCCCGACCGAGAATGGCTGCAAGGAGACCCTTAATGTCCCCTTTTGCCAAGATATTTCCTCCTGTCATTTTCTCTAATTCATAAATCCATTTTCCCACACCCGCCATTAAACTAGGGAATTGGCTCCTCAAATTATCCTTATCCATCTGCGGCCATGGAATATACTGTGGTCTTGCTCCTCCTTTTTCCAATAAAGGAAACTGCATAAACCCCAACCCGCAATAAGCTCCTATCGTCTGCCTATCCATATTGGGGACAATGGTTCCTGATCGTCTTCTTCCTGGCAATTATCTTAACCGGTTTACATATGGCAGTGATTCTGCCTTCTCGCTATATGATCGTCCTTTGGAATGCTCTGGATATGCTATAGGATCTGACGTCCAATCCTTAGGTTGCTCTAGATTGGACCATCGTACTTTCTTGTCGGCCTGCAGGCTTCTCTCGGGGACGCATGCACTTTCGTCCCCCTACCCCACGGAAGGATTCTCTCTCTTCGCCTGACATATCTAGTCCCCAACTAGTGTGACTCTCGTCCCCTTCACCCGTATCTATGGTTAGTCTGCTTAAGGACAAGGCTCTATGCTTGAGGCTGAATAGATCACTCTCTTTGCTTCATGATTGAAAAGCCAGGGATCGATCTCCCTTCCCTCGGCTTCCCAATTTACTACCTTCTCTCAAGTCTTGATAGGCTTTATCGATCCTATCTCTGATGCTTCCTATATCGAAGTTCTCTTTTAGGGTTGCTCTAGATGGCCCTGGCATTGCCTCTTTTAACGGAAGAAACTCCTCTATATTGCCCCATTGTATAACTGGATTCGGTTCCATTAGCTCCTTTTGAATGCGGTCAATGTCGCGCTCCCGCTGTCTCCTTTTTCATTCTAATTCTTTGTCTAACTCTCTTTGCTTTTTTTGCTTCCCATCTAACTCTTTCCTACTCCTGTCTTATCTCCTCTCTCCTTATCCATGCTCTTAATTCGTCTTCTTCCTTTTGCCTCTGCATCCTTTTATCCCTTAAATTCTGCACTTCCTCCACTTCTCTTTTCCTCTCTTTTCTGTCTCTTCCTTCCATTGCTCTCTGTCTATTAGCATACTTTCTTTGCTCCTCTGCCTGTTCTTCCTTCTTTTGTTGCTCCTCCTGATACAACTGTTCTCGTCATTGTCTACTCTTTCTTTTGCTTTCATCCTCCTTCAGTCTCTTTTCTCGTTCCCAGTCCTTCCTCTCTTGTTTGTCTTTATCTTCCCTTTGCCTGACTTCCTCAATGCTTTTCCCATCTAGCTTGAGTAATATCTGTCCTCCAATCCATTCGTTCTGTGCGAGCGTTACCTCGTCAGCATTATCCTTCTCTGCTTTCCATCTCTTAATCTCTCGTTCTATGTCTGTCGATGCATTTGTTTGCTCACTTTTCTCCTTCTTATTTTGTAAGATCTTGAGGATCTCCTCCTCTCTCTTTGCTTCCTCTGGACTATCGTCACTTTTATAAGGAGGCGGTTTGTATATCGGATTACTATACCCTGTCGCCGCTTTCAGTTCCTCTAACGGATACAATCCAAAATCTTCTGTACTATTGCCATTTACTTCTGGCGAGACAAGGGGAGCAGAAGGCTTGACACCTTCCTCCCTGCTTTGTTTAAGCATACACTCCTCAGGTGGCGGATCCTCTCTCTCTTCCTGGTACATCTTCCAAAGCTCTAATATAGCTCACCTTTTCTCCAATATTTTCCCTGTGTATGCAGCGTGCAAGTATGTGGTCGTTTGTTCCAAAAATCGCTTTTGAAAGCGATCCCCCTTGTGGCCATGACATGAACATCTTTTCTGATGTGCCCTCTACCCATTCTGCACTATACAGTTTGAGCTTGGGCATATGTTTCAGCAATGTCTTACATAAATGCATCAGAGAAGTACTGTCTACCATTGTGATGAGTCTCAATTGACTGTCAATACTTACCAGCATTTACAAACAATACTTTTATAAAAACAACAACTATGAGCGCACTTTAACAATCACCGCTCAAAACCTCTATTTTTCAACAATCCCAATCTGCCTCTAGGTCGGTACCGACCGTTTCTCTAGATAGACAGTACGACTCCTTAACTTTCTCTTCCACTTCCTTTACATATGTCGTTCTTCAACACCTAGTTTGACACAGCTACACAAACAGACAGACTAGTCCACTCTTCACATTACATCATGATGATCACACTCATCATTCTTCCCCTAATAATACCCTGATCACAGAGTGTAGATTATCTCCTCATATGGACCTGTCCTGTACGCAGCCTAGTTTACTCTAATTGGAGTTTGAGATAATCTCTTCCAGAACCCCCTGGGGTTAGGAATCTTGGGAATTTTCTTCTCTCTCTCGCATTACACACAAAACAATCTCCTGTTACTTTTATAATTTCCCCGTTACTTTTACTGCTACTTTTCCCATTACTTTCTAAATTATCACAATCCCATCCCCTCAGTTTGCCATTTCCCTGTGTCTACTCACCATTCGTATGTTCAGCTCGAGGCCTTCAGTATCGACTCCCTCCTCGAATCGACCACTTTCGCTTTCCGTCCGCAAAGCGCCTGTGGAAACCGGGTAGGGATTTCGTCAAAGAGGGACCCTGCCCACGTCTCAATTTTCTTGCAAGATTTCAATTTGTCTGTGCTTTGGCTCCTTTCTCATATTTAATAGTATTAAATGAATAAAACTTGGCACTCATGGGCCTTCATTACGACCCTGGCGCTCCCGTAATGAAGGGGGCGCCTATTACGAGTTTCCCTTTGCGGGACCTGGATCAGAAGTCTGGTAAAACCAGACGTCTTTTCCGGGTCCCGCTTTGGGAAGAGGGAGGTAACCACGGGACACTTGTAATGTGCCCATTGTTACCTCCCTGCCCATTCCCATTGAGCCCTATTGGGACTCAAATGGGGAATGGTTCCTGCAAGGAGGACTTACCTGGTCCTCCTATGTCAGGATGACCCGGTAAGTGCCCATTTCAGGAACCCAGTAATGGAGCCCGGTTTGGAGGCAGCCATGGAGCTAACAGCTCCATGGCTACCTCAAAACTCGTAATGAGGCCCATGGTGCCTTTTCTTCACACCTTAACAGGGGCTGGTTCTGCTTCTCAGGTACTCTGTATCTTCAAGGATAGATAACCCATTTTTGGCTGCCCCAGCCTTTGATACCAGATCAGACAGCCTTCTCGATTCTTCCTCGATCTTCAACTGCTTTCTTCACTGCGCCACACTCTTAGCTATTAGCTATTAATCCTTCCTTCTCCATAAATTTGAGCTTACTAAAGTTACAACATCGAATATCCAGATCCTATATATAGTGGCGGCACCGCCAGCGGTCTATTAACTACATATAGTGAGCCTTCATGATTACTTAGCCTACTTGCGTTGCTGCATCTGTACAGTTATAAAACGGCTTGTATTTTCTGCAGTGCTCTTCACACGTGCAATCTTCATTCCGCTTGTGAAAGTTTTCTCGATTCTTTACTTCGTAGTCAGATTCTATAAGGACTATACATCCTTTCCTTCGGTCACTCTTCTCAGTGTGTCACCTTTACTCTTTCATTCATCTTCATATTCCTTCAGGAACTTCTTCCAGGAGACAGTCAGCTCTACGGGGATACATCATATAGGGTTTTCTCAATGGATAGCTTGTCTCAAAGGCTTTTCGTGGTATAGGCATCATTATTGGCGTTGCGCATGCTGCAATGTCCGGCTTCCAACATATAGGCAAAATGGGAGCGGGACATCCGGTAGATGGCCTGGATGTTAGGAGCGAACTCAAGTCTTAGTCTATGGATGAGTGAAATCCAAGAAGGGATGGGAAGATGGACTAATGTCCTGCACAGCTCATCTACTGAAGTCAGCATATTTACCAGAGGTACACAGTGTGAACGATGGATGTTTGAAGTCATGGACCAAGCATGCCAAGCTGCTGACATGGGTAGAAGATGAATCAGGTCCAATGGTTGTGGTTCCATTGACGAATGCAACACTGTGCTTTCGAAGAGAAGGAAGAAAGCGTGTGGAATATATCATAGGCTGCAGAAGTACAGTTATGTTTCCAGAATGGGAGCAGGGACAGACATCCTGATGGATTGATATTGGGCTTGTGGGCCTAGGTCCTACATGAAGCTGCACAAGGATTGCGGAGGGACATGTTCCTTAGTACACATTCGTGTTCCAGCATTAGTGATCCCTCAGAGTGACCTGAACATTGGAGAATTTCCGAAAGTAGATGCTCATTTGAGAAGAAGATCGCTTAAATTTCTCAATCGAACCAAGATAGAGAATTATACTTCTCAGGAAAATCAATAGAAGCATATGAGGCTATTCCGTATGAGCACAGGTTGTTCAGCAAGACTGCGTCAATTTCACGATTATCTTCATGCCTGTGATCCAGACGATAGCCAATGCTAAATGGTTGCAGATTACCAGCTGGGAGCTTTTGCAGACAATAAACACCACTATAAAGGGATTCAATGCTATCAAAGAAGAATTGAGGGCCATATGATTGATGACGATGCAGAACAGATATGTCCTTGACATGATCACTGTGATGGAAGGAGTAGTTTGCGCCAAAATCGGGCCATCATGTTGCACATTCAGACCTTCTCACAATGACGAGAATGGGTTTCTTGGAGCAGTATTAGTGATGGTGATATTTGGATTCTGTGTGATCAGGATAATAATCACACAGTACAAGAAGACAGCAAAGAAGGGAGTAGGGATGAAGATCATGATCGATGTTGATTCAGGGTTGGGACCCAAGGATTTGACTGATGAAGATGTTAGAAAATATTTAGAAGCGAGCATCATAGCGCCTGAGGTAACGACGTTCCTGCATCCAAGAAATCACAATAAGTACGTAAGACGATGGGTCTATTGCAATCTAAATGGACAGTGCAGTTAAATGAACGGGAGTGTGGATGAACATGTAAAATCAGCAGGTTCCCTGAAGTGGGTGATGAAAATCTGGACTCCGAAGAAGCATTCTTCAAGAGGAGTTATCAAAATGTGGAGACCAGTGGAGGTGTGGTTGATGACTCGTCCAGAGGGGGAAGTGTAGAGGAGCAGCTAATTGCCTCTAGAGGAAGTCCCGCCCCCCAATAGCCATATGCTGGAAGCCTGAGATTGTGCCATACTTAACGCTATCAGTTACAACTAATCCACAACGAATATTTGAGAAAAGGTATCCACTGAGAAAACCCTATCAAATGTATCCCCGAACAGATGGTCATCTAATGGAGGAGTTTCCCAAAGGAATATGAAAAAGAGAGAAAGAGGAGCTGGTGACGTCATGAAAGACAAGTGTGATGCACAGAGAATACTGGCTGGAGAAGATAATGTATGGAACTTATAGAAACTGATGATAAAGTTAAGAATCAAGCAAATTTCATATGCGGAAAAGAAGATTGCACGTATCAAGGGTACTGCAGAAAGTGCAAGCTGTTCAATAAATGTACAGATGCTGTAAAGCAAGTAGATCAAGAAATCTCGTAAGCTTGCTAAAGTAGTGAATAGACTGCAGGCAGATGCGCCATTATATAGAAACTGCACTTTGGTGTCACATATTTAGTAAAACTCAAACCCATAACAAGAAGAGCCAAGAGCTGTATTGCAGCAAAGAATAAGCCGAGCTCATGGAAGGGTCTGGAAGGGCTGTCTGGCCTGGTGTCAAGGCTGAAGCAGCCAAGACTGGTTATCTGTTCTTGAAGGCAGTAACTGTGAGATGCTGAATCATCCCTTGTTAAGATGCAAAGAAAGAACACCATGCATGCCAGGTTGTATTCGTTTCAGATAATTACATTTTGAAAAATGGACAAATCGTGGTCTCCAGTCACATGAGCCAAGGATGAAAATAGAGTTTGAGCTTGGAGTGCCAGAACAATGATAGTGCATGCTTGCACTCCCTTATATTCCCAGAGACAAGAACATTTTGCAAGGCCAAGTTCAAAGACAATCTTCATGGCAGAGGGCATGGGTGATGAGAGATGATGGGCTAATTGGGTGGGGAGGTAACATCATGTCCACCTGCTAGCACCTGGCGCTAAGCTTACGTGCCTCTAGTGAGCCGAATGTTCCAGAGGGCACAAGCGTGCCAACCAATTGTAGAGGGCCATATAACGAAGGGCTTATAGTTTGAAATCCAATGATATATTGTGTACTTAATAAATGTTGAAATTGACTTGCACTAGGGGTGGGCATGAGTTGTCCACCCGACAATAGAGATCCAATCACAACCCAACCCCTTACAGAAAGTATACTTAGATGTTCCCCTTGATCCTATCACAAACTATTGTAGGTTTCTCTTATTTGCCACGAAATATGATGTCACGTATGACATTTTACTATATAAAATACATTTTTTATATGATGGGCCAAGAGCTTGTGCAATGTCCGTTGATGTCCATTGTAACTCCCTGTTATAGACAATTGATATTAAAACAGAAACCTTTGCCATCTTCCTGAGTTGGTTCGATTATTTGATGTAAGAGTTAATCTGCTTCCCATCCACTGCATAAAAAAGGGCCATAAATTCACCTCTCTTCCACACCCGACTCCCTCTACATTTTCCTTTTCCCAGTACCTCTTCACTTTCATAGTCTTATTATTAATCCTTCCGGTTTTTCATCGGCTTGTCTTCTTCCTTATCCTAGTCTGTCTTCCTAAGTGTATGCAGTTTTCCTCAGTCATTCTAGTCCCTTGAATTAGTCTTTCTACCTCATCCTAGTCTCCCATTGTAGTCCCTCATATTAGTCTTGCATCCACAGTCCTCTTCCTAATCCCTCTTCCACTTAGTAATCAAAGCCCCCCTTCTTCTTCCTTGTCTCTATAATTCACCCTACTCCTCCTCCTAGTACCTCTTTCTCACCCTAGTTCCACTTCTCCAATCTTCCTTCTCATTCTTGTTCCTCTTTACTTCTGTCGTCATCCCTCCTCCTTCATCACAGCCCATCTTCCTCTTCTCATTTAAGTCCTTCACCCTCTTCCTGATCCTGGTCCCTATCCCTCATTCTAGTCACTGTTCCTGGTCCCTGTTCTAGCCCCTGGTTACTTGCCCTCAACCCATGTTCCTTGTTCTTTATCCTCGTACGTGTCCCTCATTCCAGTCTCTATCCTTCCTCTCCCTCATCCCCTTTGTTCATCTCAGTTCTTCTTGCTAATCCTTCTCCTTTTTCCTAGTCCTTCTTTTTAGTACCTGTTCCTGGTCCCTGTGCCTTGTCCACCAGCCACATCATTCATTCTATTCCTCTTTACGTTCCTGCATCCTAGTTCATCGTTATCACCCTGATTTATTATGCTAGTGCCTTTTACTTGTCATTGTTGCTAATACCAGCCCTTGTTTCTTGTCTTGCACCATTGTTGTAGTACTTATTTGTCTTCTTTGTCCCACTCACCTTTCTTCTTCCACTTCCTTGTCCCTTATCCTTCTCAATCAAGACTCTTTCTTGACGCTGTTGCTCGCCCTGTTCCCTCTTCCTAGTCCATATTCATTCACCCTCTTCCTTATCATAGCCTCTTGTTCTAGTCCCTCTTTCTCATCCTAGTTCCTATTCCTACACCCTTTTGCCACCCCAGGCCCTCTTCCTTGTCCCTTCATCTTTCTTCCTCATCCTAATTTATTTTCATGTTCCTAGAGTCTCTACTTCATCCTTGTACTCATCCCTCTTAATTTTCCTCATCATAGTCCCTGTCCCTACTTCCGCATCCTAGTCCATTCTCCCCTTCCTCTGCCTCATCCTCAATCCTTTTCCTCATCCATCTTTATCTCTGTGTCCTTGGCCTGGTAGCCCTTCATCTTCCTCATCCTTAACCCTCTTCCTTTCCTCATCCTAAACCCTCTACCTACCCTAAAGTCTAAAGTTTGTCTATTTCTTATTTGTCCTAGACACTCTTCCTCATCATATTTAGTCCCCCTCATACCACTCCATCTCCCTCATCCTAGTCTATTGCCCTAGTCCATTGTTCTAGTATTTAATCCTCATCCCTCATCCTAATCCCTCTTCTTCCTCATCCCACTTCCTTATAACTCATTCTACTCCCTACTCCAAGTACCTCTTCCTCATTGTAGTTCAATTTACTCAAGCCTTTTACTCACCCTAGTACATCTTCCTCTTCCTCATCCCTCTTCTTCATCATAGTCCCTCTACCTCACCCTAGTCCTTCTTCATCTGTCTCAATACAGTGGCCCTCATTACAAGTCCAGCTGTAACCTGCCAGTGCTACCGGCAAGTTGTCGCCGGACTCTGTCACTGTTTCCGCGACCTGATATCCCATTGTCACTGTGACATTACAAGTCCCAGCGGCCCGAGATATGAGGTGGCGGAACGTGTAAGACCCCATTCCCATAAAGTCCCATTGCACTCCATGGGAATGGGCACTCGAAATCGCCGGCTCTGTTGCTAACGGTGCCAGTACTTCAGTGAAAACTTTGCAGGCGGGTGCCGTTACACCCAGCAGGTCAGACCTGTTGGGCGCAACGTCCCCCGCCTGCAGAGTTGTAGTGTGGCAGTCCGGATAGGGTGCCGGTACAGGGCTACTGGCACCCTTAATTCTGGACCGCCTCACTTGTAATGAGGCCCATTGTCTTGTCCTAGACCCTCGTCCTCATAACAGTCCCTCTTCCTTATCAAAATCCTAGTCTCCGTTGCTCGTTTTAGTCCCTGTTCTTAAAGCATTCCTCTTCCCTGTCCATTTTAATTGTCCCCCTTCTCAGCCCTCTTCCTTGTCCTGGTCCCTTATCTTTGTCTAGCATCCTCATACTTGTCACTCTTCCTCATCACCCTTGTTCGAGTTCCTCTTTCTCATTCTCTTTGTAGATACTCTTCCTCATTCTAGTACCTTTTTTAAGTTCCTCTTACTCTTTCTCATCCTGGTCCCTCATTCTATGCCTATTCCTTCTCCTTCATCATAGACCCGCCCCCTAGTTCCTCTGTCTGTCTCTTGCTCTTTGTCAGCCATGCCCCTACCCCTCATCCTCGCTCCAATGCTTCATTCCCTTCTTTTTCTCTAGTCTTTGTCCTTCTTTTTCTTGCTTGCTGTAATCCTTTCTGCTCCCCCAATTCCCCTCTAATTCTTCTTTGTCTAGTCAATTTCCTTCATCCTAGTCCCACATTGCGATTCTGCTCCTTTTTCTATTCCTTGGTGCTCATTCTCATGCTCACTCTCATCTTAGTTCTCTTCCTTGTTCCTCTTCCTCATCCAAGTCCATTGTTCTAGTGCCTGTCCAAATGTCTAAACCATGTCCCTTGCTCTAATGCCTCTTCCTCGCCCTAGTCCCTCTTTCTCTCCCTCATCCTAGTCCCTCTTACTATGCCTCGTCCTTGTCCCTGGTCCTCTTCCTAGTCCCCCCTTCTCTTCCTCATCCTTCTCACCCATGTTTGCCCTAGTCACTTCTCATCCATCCTCCTTGTCCCTAATGCCTCATGCTAGCACTTCGACACTCTCCGTAGTTCCTCATTCAGGTTCATTGTTCTTGGATAAGTTTGTCTCTACCACCTGTGTTCCTTAAGGTATATTTTCTTTTCATTTCTATCTCTCTCTCCTCCTCCTCCTCTCTCTCTCTCTCTCTCTCTCTCTCTTTCTGTCCCTCTTTCTCGCTCCCGTTTTCTCTATCTTTGCTGACGTTTCACTGTGGAGTGTGGTGTTGTCGAGGCTGGACATTGAAAGCATAGAATATGATGTGATGTAAAGGAATTTCGCTCATTTATGCTGAAACAACAACCCTTAATCCTGCATATGAATCTTTGGCAAGTGTTTCTACATGTTACTACTGGTGGCCTCAAGTGGTTGGAGGGATAGAGCTATGGATGGATTGCAAACTCTGTTATCAAAAGTGAAACCTGCAAACACATACTGAATTTAGAAGATGCTTCAGTTGTCTCAGCAGTAAATGGTGAGGCATGAACGCTGATTAAATGTTTCTTTGGCACACACTTGCATATGACCTCTCTGCTATTAGATTGCCCTTACATCAGTAATTTGCACATGCATGTTGATGCCTCTTTTAATGAGCATGGCTCGAAAACTGGTTCTAGGCCATGGTACAAATCAATATTCTCACCTTGAGGCAAACATAGTTACTCAGAACTAAATGCCGTCTGATTCATGGTCTCATATATCATGTATGGCTTTATAATATTTCAAAATGACATGGCACTGCATTTTGGCCATATAATACACAGATTGTTTAAACTGATACTGATCTGTTCGCTTTGATTCTATTCCTGGATCACTGGGGCCTGTAGGTTTTTTTTTATATTGTTCATGTTACCATGCAGGGGAGTACATTGATCACATGATTTTATGGGCCACCGTAGCAGGCAGTGATAACTTCAGGCTTCGCCAATGTATAATGTTATAGGTATTTAATCTGCCGTCACAGAATACCAGCCTGTGTGATAAGGGTCATGTGATAACAAATGCTTTATCTCGCATGTTCTTTGAGCTGGGCTCATTCAATGGGGAGATGACACAAATTCATTTCAATTAAAATGAATCCAACGACTGCAAAAGCTTAAAATATTTACTTTGCCAATTTGTCTTTGACTTTTCAATAGATTGTTAAAGTTCTTTTAGAAGACTTAAAATATCAGACCCATATTTGGCAACACTTACAGGACATGTTGTCCATAATCGTTTAAATAAACAGTGACTTGAAAACGTTTTCAGATATATTGACTGACCCAGTCAATGAATTAGACAACCTTATCATTGTGCGTCACAGCAAACATATCCGCAGTGCGTCTACCGTACACTTAAATCGAAGTAACACAAAACATTCTTAAATGCTATAAATGTTCCCTAATTGTCTGGAAATTGGTTAAAAAAGCAAAAACTGCATACTAGAAACACAAATCCTATCACACAGTCTTCAGGGTAGCCAGTAATTCAGAGAATAATTCATGAACACAGGACGTCATATTTAATGTTCCGCACTCATTGATTTTTCCTTTTTGTATTTTATCTAATCACTTTAAGTTCTCATGGTTGAATTCATTACAATTCTTCTCTGTTACTCTTGGCAGGGGAATTTCACTCTTGGCGGTGTTTAATTCAGGAATCAATACTTTCCCTTTTTGCCTAAGATTTAATTATAAAAAAAAGATGCTTTATTATGGAAAGGTTACGTTCTGAGGCTTAATAGGAAAATTGCGTGTACACATTTTCATCTCTCAGAGCAGCATTTTGAATAGCAAAAAGATGGCGTTGCCGCAGGCGAAAACACAAAAGAAGAAAGCACAGTTGATTATGAAGTGCAGTCTGTCTGTAGATAGCAGTTCCGCCTCTGACAGTTCCTCAGTGCTGACCTACAAGCATCGAGTACCACACTGTTTACTGAGAAAATACCACATCTTGCCAACATTAGAATTCAGTGCACTGTGGCTTCCCTTTTCTTTTGTTAAGGGAGACGGCTTCAAAGGGCAGCAGGAGCGCAAGGGTGCCATTTTGACCCTAAAAAACATCCAACAATAGCAGTGGAATAACTTTGCTGAAAATGTTGGGGGGGACATGACACCTGAAGAAGAGGTGCCCCAGCCAAATGAATGGGAACACAATGGTGTGCCATGAAAGTTGTGGGGGGACAAACACCCCTGTCCCCCCTTAAAATTAGGTCCATGAACAAAAGGGAGTCCACACTGAGATGTCCACACTACGCCTCCCGTGGGTTTGAGATGGGATGCACATCACTCCATCTTCAATGTTAAAAAAATGCACAATGTATTAGGTCTAGCCCAAATCGTTGACCTGCAGACAAAAGGCACAAGATTTCCCCAGAAAAATGTATTAATGTACACATGATTTATGAAGGAAGCACGTTGGAAATGTAATGACACATGTGCAAATATACTTCTTAAAATGGAAAATGACACATGAAGTGAATTGAAAAAAATACATATGAATATGCTAAAAGTATTTTAGATTTTTTTTAATTCCTACATAAATTCAAGTGAATCCCTTTATAATGGCATCCATTTGAGTATTACACAAATGTTGTTAAAATCCTGACCCCAGGCTGTGCAACACATATTCGTCAAAAATATTCTTACTTCAAAGGCTCTCCAAATGTACTGTGTCACTCCATACTGCTTTCTCTCACCCATTGTGGAGAAGCGCAAACAGAGTGTCTCCTTTAACAACCTCGGCCCACTCCTCCTTTCCTCGGCCCACTCCAAGAGCTCTCAGTAAAATGGGAACAAAAGGGAATTGGGCGATCATTTTAATCACCAAGACCAAGAACGTGCAAAAGCATTTCCCCATTTAAAGGGAAACCCCATAACCCTGTTAAGAATTCCAGGCGCAATATGACCAAGTTACATTTGACAGAAATTGTATGTTTATTTCAATGAAAAACATCAATAAATAATCTAAGTTACGTTATGATATGCATCTTGCATTTGTATAGCACCTCCTGCCATAGTTTGTGGCTTCGGAGCACTTTGCCTGTCAGAGAGGCAAAGGAGGAGCATGACAGCACATCCAGTAGTGGTAGGGAGAAGCAAAGTTGGGCAGATAGTTGGGATGAGGACAAGGAATAGATAAGATGCACAGGAAGGCACAGGAAGGCATGAGAAGGAAAAGGCTCTGACATGTGAGCATCCAAAGCTTTAGTACCATAGTCCATCAAGAGCTTTGTGGTTCACATGAAATATGGCAGACAGGATCAATGGATCAAAAAAGGCTATTATTTCTGTGTCATCCAGTTGCTTCTATGTGCTGTTCTTCTGCATGGTTACCATTCAACATTCTCAATGCATGCTCCGTTTCAGGGTTGATTGACCGCAGGATTATGTAAATGCCTTCATCTGTGAAGGGACTCTTAAATGTTTGTTCAATGGTTTCTCTACTTGCTTCACATGCTCCCCTTGCTTGTTGCTGAAACATGTCTGCTGAGGAGTTCTGATGGATTGTTGCTGAATACAGTCTCCCATTCTTGCTGTTATGTGCTCTACGTCTTTGCTGACAGGTAGGAACTTTGCTCACTGCGCCGCAGCACGCTGCATCCTTTCATTCACCCACCTCTCCAATGGATGCTCTCACATCAGACCACTCATCAGAAGCCACTCATCAGAACTGGTGCTTGCTGAAGAATTTTCTGATACATGATCCTCTTCTGGTCAGCTGATCTCCACGGTGGGCGCCGGGCTGCCAGTCTCATTCCCATCTGATTCACAGTCACTAGTAGTGTAACCATCAGAAGTCATGCCTAGGGCGTTCTGAAGTACCTTTTATGCAGTCACGTGCATTCTTTTTCCCAGCCATGTGTGACTGCAAAACAAACAGAATAGTGTTTCACACCAAAGCAAAGCAACCTCCCGCCCCAGCGCCCCTCTAGCCCATGGCAGAAATGCAAGCAATAGACCTTAGCGGCTCTGCACCTCTGTTTGAAAGTTGCATACATAGCCTTGCCCCTGCCCCTCCACCTCAAACTCCAAACACACATACAAGGATCTGCAAACTCTGATATCTCCCTCTGGAAACAAGTTTATTCCAACCACTTTGTTTGGCCCTGTCACACCAAGAGAAGTAGGAAAAGACGCGTTGCTTCGAACATGTGAAAGAACAACAGTTAGCAATGCTCTTTCATAATGTTTTTGTTTTCTCCGCAATGCAGAGGCATTGCTGGGGGGGCTAAGGGGGCTATAGCCCCTGGTCCTTTGGTTGTAGCACCGGATAGAATCTCAGGAGCTACAACCAAAAGGCAAGCTAGCCTCCAGTCCCATCATCAGCGTAGCCCCGGGTCTTTTCCAGACCTAGTAACAACCCTGCCGCAATGCAATGCTTGATCAGGATCTGATCCTTGATTCCCCATCCAATGCCCTCAAATCACAGTGTTTAGCATGTAACCCTGTGTCTGCTCAACTTACTTTAAGTGCCTGGGACAACATTATTCAAAATGCATTCTTGGACATTTCCTGTCCTGGCATACACAATCCAAATTTCCTGATAATTGGTACTATTGTGACCTTGACAGTTTTGTAATAGAAAAACATAAAGGTACTGTTGTTACAGCACACAATGTGGGGCTTAGATAGGGCTGTTCAGTTTTTCCTCAAAAATCCTTCGCCTACCCACCATCGCTCTGCATGATATTGTCCTGAATTTCAGTACTACAGTACTCTTGGATTTATGTGACAGCATTCTTAAAGGGCACATTAATAAACCTAACATTTCTGGAGTGACATTATGAAATTTGGGCCATGGGTAGGAGTTTTAAGGCATTGTGGCATTTAGTATCCTGAGTTTTTCACTGTCCCAACTACACCATACGTGACAATTTGCTGAAATATGGTACTACAGTTCGTGACAGTATTCGTGACAGTATTCTACATGTGGAGGTTAGTAATCAGACAACTATCTACATGACAATGTACTAAAGCTTATGATTTTATTTTTTTATTAAGGGCATGAAATAGGATAGGACATAACATTTTTCTTAAAATTAGGTTATGGTTAGAACAGGTAGAAAAGTATAGGGGTGACATAACCCCCTTGGCACACTCTTCGTTCACCCCAAGAACCCAGTTTCTGCCCCTGTTTGAACAAGGTGCACTCATGTTGTTATTGATGTTTAAAAACATTCAAATATTCAGCATGGCTACCCCGACACTAAACCCTACCAACTCCTTCCACATCACTGCCCTATTGTCGGAATCAAAAGCCATACATGAATACCACATACATAGCACCCTGTAAAAGTTTAGCATTTTTCATTAAAAGGTAAAACCAAATTAACTTTTCCAGGTTCTCACGCCTAGTCTAAATCATGCTTTTTCTTGGAGATCAATTTATTTTCATTCCATAAAGATTCAAGTTTAGATCAAATCAGTTTGTCCAAAAATAGGTTAACTGAGGGTAATAACTGAATACCACTTTATTTGCCTGGGGCAACACAGCCACTTTGACAAAAAAAAAGTTCAAATGTTAAATAAGCATCTTCTGTAAAGTCCTGCATTTAGAGGAGTTAGGGGCATGCAGAGGAGTATCATCTGTTTTGTTAATGCAATAGTTTTGTGACAGTCCTATGAATGCCATCCTAATACAGCAAACAAAAGCTTTTCAGCAAAACAATTTTGCTGTATTTTTTTTATTGTGCTATAGTTCAAAGAACTTTTCACAGCATATCAAAAAGCACTCCACATTATCACACATCGTAATTTGATACAAAGATTAATACAACCACACATAAACACAGACATATGTGCATTCAAAACTACCAAATCAATTACATAATAAAACCAAGATTGATTCACATGTCTCAGCATCCCAGCGATAAGATCCTAGTACATATCAGGCATGTCCGAGATGCTAATAAAGCCCTCAATATGCTACCACATTCTATAAAGTGATAATCGTGCAGATAGGCTTTCAGTGCTCAAGCAATACAACCAGAAGCTCTCCGTTTCTATGTTCACCACATCATTAATGTTGGGTGTCCTGACCCACGTTTAAGCTATCCTGCTACAACATTTGGTGCTGTGGGCTTAGGAAATTCAAGATGGCGGAAAACCCACATGTGCGCCGAAATCCAGGAAAGCTGCGCAGTTTGTGCGCCCACCAAAATGGTTGCCTCACTTGCCACCCACCAGTGCGAGAATGAAAGGCCGGGTTGCCATGAGGGAAATGGGTTGCCAAAGGAAAAACAGTAGCGCCGGTTAGCTTCAAAGCACTTTAAAACCACCATTGGACTACCCGCACAGTAGTCTGAAACCATTGGGAATGGCAATGCTGATTGCCAAATGCAACCTAGAAGTGTGGGGAATTCATTTCTTAAATCCCAAAAATGAGTGCAGTACCAGTACTCACCACTATCCAAAAGCCGGCGTTTTAAAACCACTCTGTGTGTTTCTGAAGGCAAGTCAAAATGCCTATTTCTAACAGTGCAACATGTGCAAAATATTTACTGAACACCAGCAGACATTGGCAGAATGGAGTTTTGTGTGCCTACAGAATCTGGGAAATGAAGATCATAAGACAAGGTTTATAACAAGACTGGCTGAGCTGTGGATTGCAGCAGTTTAAGTTGCACTGGATTTAAAGACACTAAAATCGAAAATGTTTAGATTAAATGAGTGACCTATGTTTGGTGTCACATGCCTTTGTAACTGTTGAAATGTCATAGTTTTGCACTTAGAATCAGCATTCTAGCTGCATGTGTAAAATTACAAGTTATTTTAAAAGCAACAAAAAGTTAGCTGAAGGTTTGGCTTAAGGAACTTGATTTTGCCTAGCAACGGATCCCATCAGGAGTGAAACTTGAGTCACAACTATGTTCCCAGGCCAATGTTCCTTTTGCTGCCCACAATAAGGATATGCCATCTATCTGATAATTGAATTTCCTGTGCTCTGCCAGAGAGTGAACAAAGCCCTCTCCACTCAGGCAAAGGTTTTTATTACAGACGTCGTAAAAAGTGGCTTCCTCCTGGAGAAGCTGGGAGGGGCACTGCCTGTGAGAAGCAAGCTGGCTTGGCAGAAACTGGAAAGACTGGTTTCTGTACCATGTGACCTGAAAAGACACACCCCTGCAGCAAGGATATGGTTTTATAAAAAGGGGGATAATTCATAGTGCGGACATGTGAAAATTTTATAAATGATACCATAATTCTTGTGATTTTTCTGCCCACAGTTTAAGACGTGGTAGGAACCGGTGGTATGTTCAGGGGGGTTTTAGCGGAAAAGTGGATATTACTCTAAATGTGTGCATGTTAAAAATCTGAAACTTCATCAGTTAATGTCCCTACCCCCTGCACACATGTATGTAAAGTTGGGTCCATGTCGGAAATTGAAAAAGCAGTTAAAAAGTCAATTATGTACACTCTTTGAATGCAAGCTCCGAGAATGAGCAGATTTGGACATAGACATGGCTAAATTCAGCCACACCATGTATATGTAATTTCAAACAACTGTGTAACTCTGAAGTATGGATTTTGATCATATATATATTTGGGTGCACAGATGATATGGGAGGTTGTTTCAAGAGATCATAAAATGACATCAATCTGACTCACAGTTCAGTTTGCCAATCAAGCGGAGGAATGGAAGCCTGACCAATGACGAATGAGAGGGGCAAGTCTAGTGATGCAACACACACACCCATTCTCAAGAAACAGATAAAAGCAGAGAGTCAGGACACATAGAGAGATTCAATTTCATCTGCCGCTGGAAGCCCTGCCGGAAAAATCCATACTTACCTCCATCAAACTCCAGAAAGCCAAACTAGAGACTTCCATCTATCCAGAGCAGAGACCAGACCAGAGAGAAAGCAGTGCTGTGCCTAGCAGAGACCAGACCAGAGAGAAAGCAGTGCTGTGCTTAGCAGAGACCAGACCAGAGAGAAAGCAGTGCTGTACCCAGAGAGACCTGACCAGACTGAAGTCCGTGACCAAGTCGCTTTCCTGTTTAAAATCTCTTGTGAGTACCGCCAAACTGTACCAAACCAATCTCTTAGTTTAAATTCATCTAATTCAATCTATTTAACCTAAGTAGAACTGCCTCCTAGCTGTCACCTGTCAATTCTAGTAAAATTTGTCACTTGTCAAAGTGTGCGTTTAAAATTGGCAAAACCAAAAACGACCTTTACTAAATTGCTCATATCTCCGCAACCGCTTGGGCTAGAGACTTGCAATAACTTTCATTTGGAACCTGAGATCCTAGGCTTTCCCAGGACCCCAAAACGGTAGAGATAGTCCTTGCGGTTCCTCTGTAATAGCGCTCGGCGCATCCGCGAATTTTGCCGCGATTTGCAATTTCTTCACATGTAAAAAAACTGCTGATGCCTGCTTTCCATTTGCCAGAAATTCGTTTAACCTGTTAACTATCCCTGCATCATTGCTAGTGTGAGCCTGGACTAATATTAACTAGATACCACTCACCCTGAACCTCTGTAAGGGAATTAAAAGCGTTTAGCATATTTTTTTAATTCATTGCCAGCACATATCAAAGCAATTTGGGCTTGTGTTTTCAAAACTCCTATCTGTTTTCTGTTGTCTAAGCTTGCTGGATTGAACTGATTACATTGATTGCATTTCTGAGAACTGTGTGCTTTCCTCCCATTTCCTTGCATTGCATAAAGAGGGGGGGAGTGAATAGCCAGAGAAAAGTGATTACATTGTTTGGTTGAAATCATATTGAGTATTTTCTGTACTGCATTCATTGAATATTGCATCCACCTGAGCTTACATAAAGCATCCTCTACCACATTATACTTTTGTTCCTATTTACCAGTGTGCTATCTTATCCATTTCATGTCAACTCATTAGTGATTATAAGAAGTGTGCTAGTGCCAGATTCTCCGTTGTTGATCTTTATCATATCAGATTAAGTGTGCTATTCAATTATTAATTTATTATAAAGTATCATATATATATCTATTGTTTAAGTTATCAAATAAACCTTTTAAACTTGCAAAACAGAACTACTTCTTGGCTCAGTGGGGTCAGGGGGATTCCAAGAGAGGGGTGTTATATAGGGGTAGTCATCCAGAACGCATGAACTGGACCTAAAGATATATCAATAAGGGTTTTCATTCAGTATTATAGACTAGGCACTGACTTAGCTGTAGTGTTGAATTGAATCCCCTTACAAATTGGGGGCTCGAGCCGAGACGTTGGGTTAGATTTACCATTTGTGCAGCTTAATACAGTGTGCTAACTGACGGGATACATACATCCAGTCGGATCACCACGCTACATTACGCTGTGAAGCATTCCTCAAAAGGGACACTCCAAGAAAAGTTCTGTTCTGCAAAAATAAAATACTAACTTCTGTAAGTCAGGACAGAGACCAATCTCTAGAATGACGACCTTGGTAGATATGAAAATAGCCAGAGAGCACTTCTTACATAAACTATTTGTGAGAGGTGAATGGACTCACCAGGACCAAACAGTCTGGTTGCAGGCCATCACGCAACAGGTCACTGAAACAGGGTCAGATATATATAGAGATCAGGGTCCCTTACATGTGGCCCTGAGTGAACTATATATGGCTCCTAAAGCCAAAGATGAACACAATAAGATTGCCAGGGTAGCGGCGTATTTATATTTACATATGGGAGCCGTGCAGGACAAATGTGCTGAAGGCCAAGATCTGGCGAGTAGGCAACTGCTGGCATTACAGAAGGTCCAATCTGACCTGGTCTCTTCTGAGCAGAGGCTGCAGAGGAGCCAGGAGTCAGAAAATGACAGCAGACTGTACATCACTAAAATGAAGGAGGATATGGATGTGCTGCAAAAGGAAAAGTCAGAACAGGATACCAGATTTCTGGCCCTGCAGAAGGAGCACCAAGACAGTTTGGACTCCTTACTGCAGAGCCAGAAAAAGCTGGAGCAACAATTAGACTTTAACAGGGCATGCACGGAGCAGGTAGCCACCCTGCAAAGTCATCTAGATAGAGTGAAGGTAGAGAGCAACAAGCTGATCTTGAAAGACCTGGATACCCAGGCAGAGTTTGATGAGGAGCGCCAAAAAGCTGGTGCCCTTCAACGGCAAAGGGACGACCTGGCGGCACAAATGCAGGCTCTTAGTCAGGAAAGAGACGCCTTAGGCCAGGAAGTCTGCCATTTAAAAAGAAAAATGGAAGAAAATCACCTGGCCCACCAGGGACTGGGTGATCTCCAAAAAGAACACCAGAACTTGTTAGAGCACACCAGGAGGGTGGAGGATGCTCTAGCAAGAAAGGAGCAGGCCAATAGGGACACAGCTCAGGAGGTAACCCTCCTGCAGCAAAGACTGGCCCAGTTCTCCAGGACCAACCAGGAAGCACAGAGGGAAAACGAGGCCCTCTGTGAAAACAATGATAGGCTCCAACAACAGGTAGCGATGCAGGAGAGACTGATAGAGTCCAGTAAGGCCTTAACTGAAGAACTGAAGGCACAAATGCAGGCTCTTGCATTGCAACAGGGAGCAGGGGCGGATAGAGATGAGGTTCGCTGGGAAAGGGAAACTCCGGAGCATAACCTCAGGAGCCCTAGTACCAGAGGCCCTCATACCTCTCAGTCCCTGGACTCTGCCACCCCCATGTCCCCTGGCGCACATGAGCACAGGGCCGCAGGGATGGCAGATCACTATCCAGCTAAGAGTATGGGGCTCATAGGCCAGTACCACTCAGGAATGGAGGGGTGGGCATCCGGGTATGGGCACCCAAGTACAGTACAGTTCAATGGGGAACCCCGGGAGAGTAGGCCCATTAAGGGCATCCTGAAAACCTCTGCCCAGTTAGGTCAGTGGAGGGGGTACCCATCAAATCCTGGCAGCAAGGAGGAATCTGAAGACTCCTCTGAACTGCGCAGGACACAGGAGACCAGGCCCCCACATTCTGCCAGCCATTCCCAGGCTCGCAGAATCCGGGAAAACCTGGAAGAACAGACGGGAACCTCTGGGAGCAGTGCCTCTGAGTCCGAGGAAGAATGGACAAGGGTTACCCGAACCAAAAAGGCCAATAAGGCAAAAAGGGCCTTGCTTAAGGACCCCTTAAAGCAGATTAAGGCGATCAGGAGCGTCATCACGCCTTACCATAAGAACGCTAAGTATTCTGTTTGGGAGCACTTAGAGTTGTTTGAACAAATGATGGAGACTTTTCATTTGAAGGACAGCCAAAGCTGTATTCAATATGTAAAGTGGACCTTCTCCCCGGAATACTCCAGTTTCTTTGCGGGGCTGGAGGACCAAAATCATTTAAGATGGTCCACCTATAAGGCGGCCATCCTGAAACATTTTTCTGTTCACAGAAATCCTCAAGAGGCTCGCAAGGCAGCCTACAATTTGCAATGTGGGGAGGATCAGGCCCCACGAGAATTTGTGCAGGAGTTAAAGCGTGCTTTTGCGCAAACCACCAGAAGGGTGCGCACGGATAGCCGTGAATTTATAAACACGTTTTTCCATGCCTTGCCCAAATATATCATGACCCAGCTCGTGAGGGATTTTCACGAGAAAAGATCTTTAGACTGGGTCATTGAACAGGCTACCCGCATCTATGAGGTGCAGAAGCCCATAGAAAATAAAAGCAATGCCCAGAAAAACCCCAAAGCCAACAGCACCCCTGCTGCTGCCAAGGTGGCAGAGGTAAAGGTCACCCCCGTTTTGGATTTGGAGATGGGGGGGCCTAAAAACCTACCTGCACCTAATAATGCTAGGCCCAGAAGGTCCTCGGGCCAGTCGCAGACAGGGAGCCAGGGAGGCAGCCCCACAAATGGGGTCCCTCGCTCTCCTGACTATGTAAGTCCTCGCTACAAAGGTAACAGACCCATCCTGGGTTATGTGTGGACTCCTCCAGCCCAAGGGGGGGGATCCAGCCAAGCACCTAACCCAGGGAACTTCCCTCCAAACTTCCCACAGGAGGGCAGAAATTTACCAAACCCTGGGCAGAACTTTTTCCCCAGATATCCACCCGACTTCCAACCCCAAAATCATCCATCCTTCTTTCCTCAATTCCCTGAGCCCAGACCACTGAATCCGGGAGAGGGGAGGCCAAGGGTGGAGGGGTACCAAAATCTTCCCAACCAGGGGTACTACCAGAGGAGGGACAGCTACCCTTCCCGGGATCAGCCCAGGGGAGAAAACAGGGCCCCGTATCAGCCTGAGCGGGTTTCCCAGTTAGAGCGCCAGGTTCAAAACATGGCGCGGGATATGGGTCATATACTGAGGGCACAGCAGAACCCTCAGATCAGCATGCCGGCGCAGAACGCACCCAACTCTGGACCTGGGGCTCCAGAACAATGACGGGGGCAGCACCCCGATAAATCACCGGTTCCCAGGGAGGAGGCACAAAGGGAAGGGGGGTGTAAAGCCTTGGAGGAAGCTTCCTTCCTCACTTGTAAACAGCCCCTGGAAACCCAGGAACCGGAAACAAAATCTCTTGCCCCTGAAAGTCTGCCTCCTAAGGAGCAGAGGGGGGGTAGGAGAAACAAAAGACCCAAACAGACTCAGTTTGAGGAGGAGGTACAGATCTTCCAATTTGAGGGAGAGGGATCCTCAGAGGATCCTGGGAAAAGGATCTTCTCATTCAGAGAGGGGGGAACTCCTCCCAAAGAAAAATGGGTCCCTAGGGATGCAAATCCAGACTGGGGAGATGTGGAGACTGAGCTACCGCCGCCCACCATCTCATCCCAGAACCAACCGCAAGAAAATCCCCTGGTTCAAACCCATCCTGGGGACTGCCTCCAAAAAGGGGGGGGCAGTCCAGAACCGGAACCAGGGGAACCCACAATGGCTCTGATCTCCAGTTGCCAACTTTTTCTTTCAGATTCCCAAGACTCTCCACAGAATTCTGCCCAAATCTCTTCGCTAGCGATGTCCAAAACCAGAAAGTTAGCCCACCAGTTGTCCAAAAATGTACATTATCTGTGCCCCCTTGAGGAGAAGGAGGGAAGATATTATGCCCCGGTACAAGTACAGGGGCAGGGTACAATCTCAGCGCTGGTGGACACTGGATCTCAAGCTACCCTTCTGTCCAGAAGGGCCTTTGACGAACTGAATGCAGGAAGGGGAGAGAATTACCAAATTCCTCTCACCTCTCTTCCTGGACAACTACAGAACTTTGACGGGAAGGAAATTCCCGTTGAGGGGACTGCAGACTTGGACATTAAAATTGGGCGACACAAGCTGAAACACCCGGTCATAGTTGTGACCCCGGAGGGCACCCCTTGTTTACTAGGGAATGACCTCCTGAGAAGGTTGTCACCCCTAATAGATTGTGTAAACAAGGTCCTCTGGACCCAGACTAGCCGACCAATAAAATTAAAACAGAGTGTCAACCATGTTAGTTTAAACGGCACATGCCACATGGTTGAACAAAAATCTGACCAAGTAGAATTTCACTTCCAGAACAACCAGATTCCAGACGTGACAGTAATAGCAGTAGGACAACAGACTGGTGATGGGGGGTCCTCTCTATTTCTGAAAATCAACCTTCCTTCCAGTCTAAAGTGGTATTCCACGCTGGAAGGAAACACTCTGAAATTCTATACTAATCCACAATCTGAAACTCCCACTCCTATAGTCCAGAAAGATGTGAAATCAGCTCAAAGCCTGGCTGATATTCAGCAAATTGGAGAGCAGTTGTTCATCCCTGTTCAGTTAAATGATGGGAAGGACTCTGTTCTCGCTCGAGTGTGCGTGAACAATGGTAAGAGCTTCATCAGCGAAGCCATGTTTCGCCAACTCCCAAAAGATCCAGCCATTCCCACCTTCAAACTGATAGACAAATGGGAAATGGACCTGGAAGCACCCAATTCAAAACATCTCCTGCCAAGCAGGTGTATGCTCAAAATCTCCATTGGCAACAAGAGCATAGTCCATAATTGTTGGGTCGTGCGAGACGTCACTGCCGCCTTTTACTTAGGCAGTGACATTCTCAATCGCTTTGCCATTAGTTTGGACCTAATAAACTTCAAAGCTTGGTCCCGATTAGCGGATAATCCCATGGGCTTTGATGATCCAGAAAAAGCATTTAGGTCAGCTCAATTGCTACCTTATGCAGTCGAAATTCAGGTTAAAGAGGAAGTCACCATCCTAGAAAGGACCCGACAATTCTCCCTGGAAGTGAAAGTTAAAAGGGGACAAGAGTTGAAAAACCCTGATGCTTACATACATCTAAATGCTTCTCTCCAACAGCAAGGGTTGGGGGTAAACCCAACTCCATTAGTCAACATAGAACATGACACCATTCCAATAGAGGTGGATAACAGCGACTTAAAGAGTATTACTCTAGCCGCAGGCACCATTATTGGAATGGCGGTTGATGACCGACATTTCTCCATTGATCTTGTAAATGAACTGTTAGGACCCATCCCCAAGGACTGTTTTGACAGTGATGACAACGCAACACCAGACAGGATTTTTATCCGGCATGGGGGGAACTTCCTGGTGTACACTTCCTGCCCCTATGGTAAGGAAGATGTGACCTGTGACTTCAGGAGGGATGAGGTGATTTTCCAGGTCCATGAGGGCTGCCTTTCCCACCTGAAGCCTCCGGTCCAAATCAGCACTCTGACCAGGGACTTCTCCACCCAGCTGGAGGAGGCCGCGGAGATAGCCAAACCAGAAGTCTTTCCAGGCTTCAGGCAGATGGTGGAAGAGAGAGTCAACCTAGCTGATGCCTGTGTGACTCTGGAACAAAAGCAAAAGTTGAAACAAGTTTTCTTGGATTTCCAAGATCTCTTTGCGGTAGACTCATATGACTGTGGTCGCACCGACATCCACACCACAACAATCCCCACGGACCCTGGCATGACTCCAGTGTTTGTGAAGCAATATCGCTTGCCTCTCGCATCAATGGAGTCCCTTACTGAAATAATTAAGAACCTTGAGTCCCGGGGAATAATCCGTCCAGTCCACAGCACCTTCAATAATCCGGTGCTGGGAATATTGAAGCCAAACGGCCAGTGGAGACTCTGCGCTGACCTCAGGGAGCTCAACAAACGGGTCCACACTTCCCGATGGCCTCTTCCCTACATTGACCAAGGGCTGGCCCAGATTCAGGGGTCACAGGTATTCACTGCAATAGACCTGACCAATGGATACTGGACCGTGCCTGTCAGTAGGGAGGACCAATACAAGCTGGCTTTTACCTTTGGGGGCCAGCAGTACACATGGACCCGGACTCCCTTCGGATACCTTAACTCCGGTAATGAGTTCAATATTTTCCTACATAAGGCCATGCCCGACCTGGGTACGAGGGGTAACCTGGCTTATGTAGATGATGTCCTCATCAAAAGTTCATCTGTGGAGGAACACATAGCAGAGATCCGTTATGTTCTGACACAGTTGAGGGCCGCCGGAGCAAAACTTTCCTTTCAGAAAGCACAGTGGTGTAGAACCCGTGTTAATTTCTTGGGGCATGAGATTACTCCTCAGGGCCTCTGTCCCCAGGAAAAGAAAGTGGAAGCACTTCAGAAACTGAAAGACCCCACAACTCTGCGGGAACTAAGGAGCCTCCTTGGACTGACTAATTACAGCAGAAAGTTCATTGAGGGCTACGCAGAGATCACCAGACCCCTGATTCATCTCCTGAAGGGGGGGGTCAAGTGGGAATGGGGTCCAGAACAAGCCGAGGCAGTAAAACAACTCAAGAGAAGCCTCTCACAAGCGCCTTGCCTAGCTTACCCTGTCAGAAACAAGGAGTTCTTCCTGGAGACAGGGTTCTCTAATACGTGCTTGACGGCAGTATTATACCAAAAGCATGACAAGGTCAATAAAGTAATCTCCTATGCGAGCAAAACTTTATCCTCTGTGGAGGAAAAATTCAACGATTGTGAGAAGGCACTCCTGGCAACGGTGTGGGCATTGAAGAATTACCGCCCGTTTATCCAGGGGGAACACATCATAGTGGAGACTCCACACCAGCCTCTGCAATATCTCCAAAGTGACAGAATCCGGGCCGGAAATGTGAGTAATTCCCGAATTACTTCCTGGATTCTGTCAATGCAAGGCTTTCCTGTGGAGGTCAGATATGGCCAAAACAAGAAGAGTCCCCTCGCGCAAGGTCTGGCTGACTTGCATGATTGTGCCAGAGAAAACTGTCTCGAGGACGAAAGTCTAAAAATAAAGGACAACATGGAGGCATACCTTAATTCCCCCCACAAAGTCTTTGAAGAGGACAAGTGTGAGGGAATGCCCACTGTCTATGTGGATGGATGCTCTTACCATGTTGACAACGACGGGGAGAAAGAACTGGTGGCTGGCGTAGGGAATGCATGGGTGAATGAGTCCCCAGAACCCTCCGCTGGATACAAAATTGGTCCCCGAAGTAGTCAGGTGGCAGAATTGATGGCTGTGCATCAGGCCATCCTCACTGCTGTCCAGCATCAACTCCACGAACTGGTCATAATCACAGATTCGGATTATGTACGGAACGGGTTCGTGGAGCACCTGGTTAATTGGAAGACCAGAGGCATGGTATGTGCTAACAACAAACCCTTGAAACATGGGAAGTTGATCCAAAACATTGATGATCTGGTCACCTCGAATGGGATGACCATCTATTGGAAGAAGATCAAGGGTCATTCCAAAGTAGAGGGACCAGACAAAACTGGAAATGACTTAGCTGATCAGCTGGCCAAAACCGGGGCCATCCAAGGGGATCTAATTGAGATTGAGTCCCTGTTGGGGGAAATCCAGGTCACTGCCATCACTAGGTCCCAGACAAATGCTCACAACGACCTCTCAATTGCACAATGGAGTAAGGAGACCCCTGATGCTGATTTGATTACCGCTCAGAAGGGGGATCCAATAATTGGTAAATTTTACCAGCACCTTGAGGACCCTGAGAACTTTCCCCTGACGGATACCGATTACACTGGGAAAGAGGACCTAAGAGTGTTGATGAAATGTCCAAAAATGTTCAGAATCCAAGACGGTTTGCTGGTAAGGAAATCCAAAGCTGGCCACGATCAGTGGGTGGTTCCTACCTCATTCCGAAGCCTGATGTTAAGTCACGCCCATGATGCGGCCACGGCCGGTCACAGGGGGTTTCACACAACATTGGAAATCTTAAGAGAGGTTGCATACTGGCCACACATGGGGCAGGACCTCGACCAATACTTGAAGGGGTGTCTTGTGTGTGCACAATTTCAGCCATCATCCCTCACGCACCGGGCGCCTTTACAAAAGAGGGGAATGACACTGCCATGGTCAGATTTACAAATCGACTTTGTGGGCCCTGTGATTCGCTCGGCTAGGGGGAATAAGTACATGTTGACTGTGACATGCTTGTTTACCAAGTGGGTGGAATGTCTCCCAGCCCCAAATTGCAAGGCGGAAACTGCAGCTGCCTTGATGATTAACCACATCTTTTCCCGTTTTGGTCTACCTCAAAGGATTGAGTCAGACAGAGGTAGCCACTTCACCAGTGAAGTAATGACAAAGATGTGGGAGATACTGGGGGTCAAGAGAAAGCTGCATATTGCTTATAGACCAGCTTCTTCTGGGGCAGTAGAGAGATATAACCGGACAATTGTGAGCATATTAAAGAAGTTTGTGGCAGATTCTGGGCCAAGTTGGGATATCCGATTACCTCTGGTCCTAATGGCCATCAGATCTACCCCTTCATCTGCAACCAAAATGTCACCATTTGAGTTGATGACTGGGCGCAAGATGGTGCTTCCGCAGCATTTGCTCTACAGGACCCAAGAGCAGACACTGATAAATGCCTCCACTACTCATGAGTATGTAGAGAATTTAAGGAAACACCTCCAACATGCTTTTGCTTATGCTCAGCGGAATCTAGAAAGATCGGCTGATAGCATGAAGACCCATTATGACCTGAAAACTTCCAGGAAGGAATATCAGGTGGGAGACCGGGTCTATTTATACAACTTCCAAAGGAACCAGGCCAAGCAGCGCAAATTTTTGCCTACATGGAAGGGACCCTTTGAGATCGTCGATAAGATCTCCCCTGTGGCCTACAAGATCCGCATCCCCAAAGGTGGTTCGGCAGAGGGGGAAGACAAGTGGGTCCACATAAACCAGTTGAAATGTTGCCATCCCAGGCACACTCTGCAACAACTGGAGGAATCCTCTGGAATCCTAGCGGGTACTGTATCAGACTAATTCAGTTCCAATCATAAAACATACCACATCTAGTCTCTAACATACTGTGATTGTATGAAACTGTCTCTTAGTCATACTGTTTTTATTAAAATAAGAATGTAATGTTTCGTTATGATAAAATGCATATGCTGCCCCACTATCTCAACAGTGGTGGAAAAAATCGCCTATGAGTAGATATTGCCGCTTTTGCTTTATCATCCTAGGAGAGATGAAACCATGAAGGATGACCAAGAAGGACGATCCGGAGACCGGGAACGGAGATCCAATGGGCCCAGTGGACCGCCCAATATTCCCATCAGGACCGGCGAGGAGAACCGATCGATCAGTACCGGATGGAGAAGAAGATGCTGAACTGTGCCATCTACAGAAGAGGAAGAAGATTATGCGGACAGACCGGTGCATGGGTCAAAACCCTTGTGCACGCGACTCCCCATCGACTCAAATTCAAAGTGCAGTCGCGTGGGGGGGACTTGTTGGGTGTCCTGACCCACGTTTAAGCTATCCTGCTACAACATTTGGTGCTGTGGGCTTAGGAAATTCAAGATGGCGGAAAACCCACATGTGCGCCGAAATCCAGGAAAGCTGCGCAGTTTGTGCGCCCACCAAAATGGTTGCCTCACTTGCCACCCACCAGTGCGAGAATGAAAGGCCGGGTTGCCATGAGGGAAATGGGTTGCCAAAGGAAAAACAGTAGCGCCGGTTAGCTTCAAAGCGCTTTAAAACCACCATTGGACTACCCGCACAGTAGTCTGAAACCATTGGGAATGGCAATGCTGATTGCCAAATGCAACCTAGAAGTGTGGGGAATTCATTTCTTAAATCCCAAAAATGAGTGCAGTACCAGTACTCACCACTATCCAAAAGCCGGCGTTTTAAAACCACTCTGTGTGTTTCTGAAGGCAAGTCAAAATGCCTATTTCTAACAGTGCAACATGTGCAAAATATTTACTGAACACCAGCAGACATTGGCAGAATGGAGTTTTGTGTGCCTACAGAATCTGGGAAATGAAGATCATAAGACAAGGTTTATAACAAGACTGGCTGAGCTGTGGATTGCAGCAGTTTAAGTTGCACTGGATTTAAAGACACTAAAATCGAAAATGTTTAGATTAAATGAGTGACCTATGTTTGGTGTCACATGCCTTTGTAACTGTTGAAATGTCATAGTTTTGCACTTAGAATCAGCATTCTAGCTGCATGTGTAAAAGTACAAGTTATTTTAAAAGCAACAAAAAGTTAGCTGAAGGTTTGGCTTAAGGAACTTGATTTTGCCTAGCAACGGATCCCATCAGGAGTGAAACTTGAGTCACAACTATGTTCCCAGGCCAATGTTCCTTTTGCTGCCCACAATAAGGATATGCCATCTATCTGATAATTGAATTTCCTGTGCTCTGCCAGAGAGTGAACAAAGCCCTCTCCACTCAGGCAAAGGTTTTTATTACAGACGTCGTAAAAAGTGGCTTCCTCCTGGAGAAGCTGGGAGGGGCACTGCCTGTGAGAAGCAAGCTGGCTTGGCAGAAACTGGAAAGACTGGTTTCTGTACCATGTGACCTGAAAAGACACACCCCTGCAGCAAGGATATGGTTTTATAAAAAGGGGGATAATTCATAGTGCGGACATGTGAAAATTTTATAAATGATACCATAATTCTTGTGATTTTTCTGCCCACAGTTTAAGACGTGGTAGGAACCGGTGGTATGTTCAGGGGGGTTTTAGCGGAAAAGTGGATATTACTCTAAATGTGTGCATGTTAAAAATCTGAAACTTCATCAGTTAATGTCCCTACCCCCTGCACACATGTATGTAAAGTTGGGTCCATGTCGGAAATTGAAAAAGCAGTTAAAAAGTCAATTATGTACACTCTTTGAATGCAAGCTCCGAGAATGAGCAGATTTGGACATAGACATGGCTAAATTCAGCCACACCATGTATATGTAATTTCAAACAACTGTGTAACTCTGAAGTATGGATTTTGATCATATATATATTTGGGTGCACAGATGATATGGGAGGTTGTTTCAAGAGATCATAAAATGACATCAATCTGACTCACAGTTCAGTTTGCCAATCAAGCGGAGGAATGGAAGCCTGACCAATGACGAATGAGAGGGGCAAGTCTAGTGATGCAACACACACACCCATTCTCAAGAAACAGATAAAAGCAGAGAGTCAGGACACATAGAGAGATTCAATTTCATCTGCCGCTGGAAGCCCTGCCGGAAAAATCCATACTTACCTCCATCAAACTCCAGAAAGCCAAACTAGAGACTTCCATCTATCCAGAGCAGAGACCAGACCAGAGAGAAAGCAGTGCTGTGCCTAGCAGAGACCAGACCAGAGAGAAAGCAGTGCTGTGCTTAGCAGAGACCAGACCAGAGAGAAAGCAGTGCTGTACCCAGAGAGACCTGACCAGACTGAAGTCCGTGACCAAGTCGCTTTCCTGTTTAAAATCTCTTGTGAGTACCGCCAAACTGTACCAAACCAATCTCTTAGTTTAAATTCATCTAATTCAATCTATTTAACCTAAGTAGAACTGCCTCCTAGCTGTCACCTGTCAATTCTAGTAAAATTTGTCACTTGTCAAAGTGTGCGTTTAAAATTGGCAAAACCAAAAACGACCTTTACTAAATTGCTCATATCTCCGCAACCGCTTGGGCTAGAGACTTGCAATAACTTTCATTTGGAACCTGAGATCCTAGGCTTTCCCAGGACCCCAAAACGGTAGAGATAGTCCTTGCGGTTCCTCTGTAATAGCGCTCGGCGCATCCGCGAATTTTGCCGCGATTTGCAATTTCTTCACATGTAAAAAAACTGCTGATGCCTGCTTTCCATTTGCCAGAAATTCGTTTAACCTGTTAACTATCCCTGCATCATTGCTAGTGTGAGCCTGGACTAATATTAACTAGATACCACTCACCCTGAACCTCTGTAAGGGAATTAAAAGCGTTTAGCATATTCTTTTAATTCATTGCCAGCACATATCAAAGCAATTTGGGCTTGTGTTTTCAAAACTCCTATCTGTTTTCTGTTGTCTAAGCTTGCTGGATTGAACTGATTACATTGATTGCATTTCTGAGAACTGTGTGCTTTCCTCCCATTTCCTTGCATTGCATAAAGAGGGGGGGAGTGAATAGCCAGAGAAAAGTGATTACATTGTTTGGTTGAAATCATATTGAGTATTTTCTGTACTGCATTCATTGAATATTGCATCCACCTGAGCTTACATAAAGCATCCTCTACCACATTATACTTTTGTTCCTATTTACCAGTGTGCTATCTTATCCATTTCATGTCAACTCATTAGTGATTATAAGAAGTGTGCTAGTGCCAGATTCTCCGTTGTTGATCTTTATCATATCAGATTAAGTGTGCTATTCAATTATTAATTTATTATAAAGTATCATATATATATCTATTGTTTAAGTTATCAAATAAACCTTTTAAACTTGCAAAACAGAACTACTTCTTGGCTCAGTGGGGTCAGGGGGATTCCAAGAGAGGGGTGTTATATAGGGGTAGTCATCCAGAACGCATGAACTGGACCTAAAGATATATCAATAAGGGTTTTCATTCAGTATTATAGACTAGGCACTGACTTAGCTGTAGTGTTGAATTGAATCCCCTTACATTAACTAAATGATCAAGATTTCTTATATAAACGTCCCCTAGTTCTCTGCACAAAGTGAGAACTTGTCTGTTTGTTTCTGCCATCCCATCGATTTGGCATATCCTGCATATTCATTTATCTGTGGGTAAACTCCTACTTGGACCACACACAGCAAGTGTAGGGAGTTGTCCTAGTTTCAACAGTAGTAAGAACCTTCTCAGGTGGTGGTCCGAGCACATTACCAGGCATCCCTGCGCACGGTACCTCACTTGTGTCAGCCCACAATCTCAGAGTAAGACTGTAGGTTTGCCAAGTGATTGTAGTTTTAACACCATTCACGTGCTCTCACTTTCTTAATGAAACTTTGTTTAAGGCTACGGAGGTCCATTGATCAGTGGGACTAATGGCAATTTTCCCCAAATAATGTCCTGATCAAGTCCAAATTGCTGTATTAGGAGGGCATTGCTAGGACTGCCTCTCATGTGAATGAGGCAAACACGTCCTGTTTATTTAACAGGGCATGTTTGCTTTGCTCTCTCAAAGGGGCTTGTGTGGTCCGCTGATGAAGGTTTAGCTCCTTCAGCTATGTGACCCAAATCCCAGCCTGGCAGGGCCATTTTAAGCACTTGTGGGGCCCAGGGCACAGAAACCTTTGCCCCCCCCACCCCTCCATCGAATCAAACGAATTCAGAAATCCACAATAGCTGGTCTCACCCTCATTTTCATGATCACAACTCAAAGATTGATATGCTTAATCGCAACAATCAACATAAACATGGTTACTCACTTTCAGTCCCCTTTCCTTCTTCATTCTTGCTGCAATCAGAATGATAAACAAGTGGCATTTCATTGCCAACATTAGCAGTCCGCGACCAGGGCACTTGTGTTCTAGCACAGTTACAGGACACCTAATCAATAACAGGCATAACTGCTGAACCCATATGCATGCATTAGTAATGGCCGAACCCCAAACCCTCACCCATAATGATAGGCTCACAACTTGTTTCAAGTGTTGGCAATAAAAAGGCCGTAGGATTTTATTGTACAGATATGGTTTATGACAATAATAATATCACATATCATGATGGTATCATACTTTTGGGCAGCGGGTCCTGAGGTTACCCCCTCGGACCCGTGCCACCTTCTTGTGTCCCATGACTTGTTGTGGGCACCGTACAGTGCCTTGTACTTCTTTTTACTCTTCTCCCCTTTTTGTAGGGTGGGTGGGTTCTGTGGTAAAGAAGCAAGAAGATTTGGAAGACACTGGGTAAACAGTGAACCTCCTGTTTGCTTGGGTCCCTGTTCAGGGTCCACAAACAGATTGTGATTACTCTGAGTATGCTGCCCTCATTTATAGGACCCAGGGAGGCCCTGGGTCTTTTTTGTGTATGTGGTGGGGGCTGCTGTTGTCGCAGCCCCCGGCCGGATAGCCGACTGTCTAACCCTCTGGTGGGGCAGATCTTTGAACCTGGGCCCTGCCTGATGGTTGTTTTCCTTATGGCACTTAGCACCTTGCTGTTTGGAGGAAGGGTGCGATGACTGTTCGCACCTTACCCTTCCGTGGCTTTTGTGCTGCCGAGACTGCGTGTCTCCGTAGCTGGGGGGAAGGAGAGGAGCAGGCACGGGGAGGTTGGGTCTGCCCCTCTCCCAGCTGCCGATGGTAACAGAAGTTACCCTGCCTCACTTGTGGGATGCCCATGCAGCATTGCCCAGTAAGAGGGTATACTGGCCATCCTATAAATGTAGCACACAGATCGTAGGAAAAAGCTGCTCATAATACAAAATAGAAAGCTGACTCAGATTAGCTGCATCAAAGAATGTAAAAGTGTTCAAGCATGGATAGAAGAGACCACTTGGAAGCAAGGAGAAAGTTATACATACCATAGCATGGCTAGCAGTTGCAGATTAGAAGCTACCAGGGAGGTGTCTGTATGCAGATGTACTAAGATTAGAAGAGGGCCATGGTTTTCAAGTGGCATTGCTGTTAGAGAGCGAAGAAACAAGTGACTCTTATGTGTAATGTATCCTTGCTCACTATTATTATAGAGGAAGCAACATCATAGCCAGCAAAACCATGTGTGCTGCTTTTTTGACGATCATACCATGAGAACAAAATCACTCTAAATGGCGATAATTTTGAAGGGGTTAGAGACTGGGAATGTTGACAGGTTAGGTGTTACAAGATTAAATGAGATGCCCAGGATAACACATTGGTCAAGCCGTGAAGCTGGGATTTCCGACAACTCTTTAATATACACAATTTACCACGTTCTTTCCCAGTTCTTACCATTAACTAAAAGAATCACATTTTTGAGAATTGACTTGGAAAGTACTCAAATCACATAACCAAACATGACCATTTTTAAAAACAAAATGTTATAGAAGCGTCTTATGCGATATGGGAAGGATTCTAGCTTCATTGTTTCCATCATCATGGGTAGTAAATAAGTGCCAGGATACTCAATGATGTCATTTTAAAAGATTTCATCTGGTTTTCTCTGTTGTATTTTAAAGCTTTAAATATGTCAAAAACACAGGCTTGTGAAATTGTTATTTATAAACGTGCAGAAAAACTTTAAATTGTAAAAAAAAAAGCAAACAGGTTTTTGTGTCAAATGAGCAGACCTTAAAAAATGCTTGCCAGTGGCCTGCGAACTCTGGTCCTCTCTCTTCTCTCTAAAACCCCTTCCACTCAAATGGCCTACATAAAAAGAAATCAGGAAATGGACTGAACAATGTCACCAGCATCTGAGAAGGCAAACCTTATGACAGTAAATAGCCGAGTATTGCCAGTGACATAAGATGATTTACTCAGAATCACTGTATTGTCTGCTGTCTACGCCAGGATACACAATGATTGCTTTGGCTCCACAGTCTTGAATTTAGATACCTAAAAACCTCTCATGATGACACTTGATGCTCATCATTGGAGGTGGCTGCAGTTTTACAACAAACCAGATGCTATGCTATGCTAAGTTTTATAGCTACCACTATCTGGCGCAGGCAAATTCCTGATAATGGTATCTGTTGTGTTATAAAAGAAAGCACATATACATGCAGGTTTATCAACTTCAGATATAGCAAAGGCTGAGTCGACCTTGCTGGAATTTGGTATTGTAATCTTGCACAAGAACACAATGTTTTGAGCAGAATGCACTTGTCAACAACAGATAGCTAATAGATTTAGCTTCTCAGCAGCATACAATAAAGTATCCTGATGTTTGGGATTGAAGTTAGTTAAACGGTGGGAAATTACTTCTTTAGATAGGTCTTACTTGTGGGGCCCCCTCCCAGGTGGGGGCCTGGGGCAATTGCCCCTGTTGCCCTCCTATAAAAACGTCTGTGCAGCCTGGTACTCAAACTCTAGTGGCTGAACGGGTTAAACCTTCAAGTCTGGACCACATGGGTCCTTTTGAAAGAGAGACTCATGTTATCTACTTCATTAACACCCAGAGGCATGGAAACTGCTCTCCTGAACACCTGTGAAAACATGCTCTCAAATCTTGACACTAACTCTCCTGCTGTCCTCATTCTCCTCGATCTCTTCTCTGCCTTTGACATGGTTAACCATTCTATCCACATAAAACGGCATCACGGACCGAACACTGGACTGGCTGACCTCTTTCCTCACTAACTGCCCTTCCCAGTTCCAACTGGGCCCTTTTTCCTCCACCACAATACTGTCTACCTGTGGCATCCCCCAGGGCTCTATCCTATTGCCATGGCTCTTTAATATCTATCTTGCCTCTCTGGCTCATCTGATCTCCTCCTTGTCTTCTCATTTCCAGTGTTATGCTTAAGACACATCTTTCGTTTAAACTGCCCTCTACCTCTTCCTCCTCCCCTCTCATCCCTGATTGTCTGACCACCATCCAGGCATGGTGTATGGATAATGATTTCTGTCGCAATGCCAATAAGACAGAGATCCTTCTCATTGGGACACCTGTGCCCAGTTTCCCTCCTATCCTCTGGCTGCCCTCCGTAGACACTCTACCCTCTCCATCCTGTGAGGCTAAAAACATTGGGATCATCTTTGACTCCTCTCTCTCCTTCACCCCTCCCATCTTGAACCTTGCCAAGAAGGCCCACTTCCAGATTCACCTCCTTAAAGGCATTATCCCTTTCCTCACCTTCCTCCAGAAGCTCAATGTCTCCAGAGCTCATGTTCTCTCTAGGCTGGACTACTGCAACAGCCTCTTCCTCAGCCTCCCCCTTTCCTCTCTAAGTACCCTTCAGCTAATCCAGAATAGGGCTGCACGATTTACCCTTGGCCTCAAGCCCAGGGACTGTATCTCTCCAGCCCTAAAATCTCTCCACTGGTTCCCGGTGGCCGCAAGGATCAAATTGAAGACCCTCTGCATCATCTACTATGCCTTCTGGGGCCTGGGACCAAGCTATCTCTAACTTTCTCTCCCTAAATACTTCCCTGCTAGAGCCCTCCACTCCTCTAATTCCAATTCTCTGCTTGTCAAACGCTTCTCCAAACAGAGAGTGGGGGACAGGTCGCTCTCTTCGGCTGGTTCCTCTCTTTGGAACAGCCTCCCTGTCACTCTCAGAGTTGAGTCTGACCTCCTTAAGTTCCAGAAACCTCTCAAACTCTGCTTTTCTCTACCTCTTTCCCTTCCCTGTGAATCATATCACTGCCACTGAGACTAACAGCCTGGTCCTTCATGAAACTCAGAGATTACCAGGCCCATTAACTAGTCGACACCAGAACCCTCCCCACTTCAGCACTGGCCTTGCGGGACAACTTCCAGGCGGCTTTGCATCCCACCCTTGGGATTCCTCCACTCTAACAATTAGCCAGTGACCTCCCACCTTGGAAACCCTTGGCACTTCCCTTCCGGGCTCCCACCAGCACTTTCCCATACCTTGTCCCCCCCACTCCCTTCCATTCCAGAACTTCTCTGCTCTTCACTGCGCTTGCATGTCCAGATGTCACAAGACCTAGTAGGACCACACGTGTATATTTACAATGTTTGCCACTGTTATTTACTGCCCTTGCTCTCTCCACACATTTGCCTTGTGGCACCTGGAAATGCCATCTTGTTGAATAGGCGCCTAACAAATGCTCAATAAATAAAATAAAATAAGTAAAATATCTGTGAAACAGCATTCACAGCATTGTGATTGTCGTTTCACAGCTGTCCCTTTGGACTTTTGTTGTCTAGTTCTATAGCTGTGAAACAGCATTCACACCACTACGAATCCAGTTTCACAGCTAAAGAACTACACCATTCAAGTCCAAAGGGACTTTTGTGGTGTACTTTCTTTTCACAGGACTGTTTGCCTTATTCTACTGCAATATGGCAAACAGCCCTGTGCTTGCTACGGACTCATGTAGTCCAGTATTGAAGCTTTAGCCCCTTCAGCCACTAAACTCGAGTTTTTCTAAGCCTGTCTTTTTTTCTGGTGCATGAAATATGGTTTTTAAAACAGAATTTGCACCAGATAAAAAGACAGGCTGGGATTCGAACTGCCGTTACGTGGCTGAAGGAGCTAATCCTTCACCACTGGAACAAACGATTCAGTTTGCGAACAAGACATGTTTGCTTTGTTCACTCGTTTACGGCACAGGCAGTCCTATGACTGCCCTCCTTATACAGCAAACATTTTTCAGCAAAATTACTTTGCTGAAAAATGTTTGCTGTATTAGGATGGCCATCATAGAACTGCCTGTCCTTTGAACGTGTGTTTCACTTCTCTGCTCTATGGCTGTAACAAGCACAAACTCCCAGTAGGGGGCTTGTGCTTGATTACTGCCACAAGCCCACTGAATTAAAGAAACAGATTGTACTGTTTCTGCATACAAAATCGATAACTTTAAAAGCAGGACTTTACTGCAGATTTTCTGCTTATTTTACATTGGAACTTGTAAAAAAATGTAAATGTAAATTGTTATGGGCAATATTTTTAAACAATAACATTTTTGAGAGAACTCCTTTAATTGACATTGTCGAAGCATGGGTTTACTTAATAGCTCTATAATTGATGAACTAAATACTTCCTGAAATAATAAACCTACGATATTAATCCACTGTAATTTGAAAATAGCAACCGCCATGTTTTCATTCACATGTGATAATGGTAAATGCTGCATGCAGATCAGTAACGACATGTTATATTGCACCACCTCATGCAGACATGCAGATTTTCCACATTGACAATTTACTGTTACTGCATAATTGCATAGTTCTCATAGTTTAGCACAGACTCTCAGATTTCCACAGGTGGTAGCAGTATCCACTGCATGCAGGTTTTTTACCTATAAAAACAGCATTGGCACAGCATGTCCCAAAAAGCTGAATTTGCCTTCTTTCACATTTCTGTCTGTTTGTCACCCTCATTGGGCTTTCATCAATACACCTCTCTTCTTTGGCAGATCTCTTATAAAAATATATTTTCCCATGCTTAAATGTGCTATAGTTAACAAAGGTGTACATGTCAATAACTGTCCTTTTGTTTCTGGCATCGGATGAACTTCCTTTAAACATGACAAAAAGAGAGTTCTTTATATGAGTTGTCGGAATAAATATCAGTATTCACATGTTGGAATGTTTTTAACTGGGTTTCTCACTCTATTACATATAGTCTTCAAACGAATCAGATGTGCACATGTGCAGAATATATTGTGCAGACTGCTTTAGTACACATAAATGGCCTTGGGCCTGATTTATAAAAAAATTTGCGTGCTGAAAAGTGTGTTTGCGCACTAATCAGCACGCAAAGCTCTTTTTGTCGATTCACAGAACAGCCTTTGCATGCCTTTCCGTGGCTTGTCACATCTTCATAGCCAGTCGAGTGCTGTGTACGACGCTCCACGCAAAGTGTGGAATGGGCCTACCCAACAAAATAAATAGTGGGCAGAACATGCATATTTTCCATTCTCCCGGGAAAAATGAGGAAGAACAAGGAAAAATGTGGGCATGTTGTGGGACGAGGCATGCTAATAAAATACATTCCCATCAAAGCGCAAACATAACCAAATTCATGGATTTCTTCACGCAACGTCACATTAGGAAAAGTCACGCGCAAACCTCATGATCTCACCACCACAAGATAGTACATGCAAAGTACAACCTACAACGAGTATAAAACATGCAATGCACACCGTTCCAATGTCGGTCAGTCACAATGCATGCAGGAATACTGGGAGCCATTGTAAATGGGCACAGAAGGAGGAAGAGGATGAAGGTTTTCACAGCACGCACCACGCTTTTTGGAAGGTCATAGGTCCAGGTGTATGCAATATACCGGTTCCCAGCCCATGTCATATTAGAACTGGTCAGGGAGTGGGAAGAAAAACTTGCATCCCTCACCATCTGCTCCTATGCCCTCATCCCCTGTAAAAGGAGCGGACAGCACTCAATTTCGTAGCCACACGCTTTTTTCAGCACACCACAGCTATTGTTAGTGGCATATCTCATGCCACACAATCCCGCTGTCTCCCCCAGGTGTTGGCCTGCTTAACATCATATGCATGTGTGCATAGGCACATATAAATGACACGCACCCTGCAGGAAAGGCAAAGTGTGTAATGGGAGGCATTGATTGCACACATGTTGCGCTACCACCCTGCCGATTGATGGAACACATTTACTGCAACCGGAAGCATTGGCATTCCATCAATCTGCAGGTCATCTGTGATGCAAATGGAGTCATCATGCAAGTCAATGCCAATTTTCCAGGAAGCACACATGACAGCTAAATTTACCACCAGTCACCACTCGTTCGGGCCCTGGCATCAGGAAATTTGGCAACACCTGGTCCATTAGTGAGTATCAACTGTTGCGCATATGCATGCATTCATGTGACACACTGAACAACAGACCATGACAATAAATGTCAATAACAACTATTTACACATTTGCAGGGGACAGTGCCCACCCGCTGTCAAGAATTCTGCTCACGCCATTCAGGAATCCTGCCACACCAGCAGAGGTAAGGTGCAATACAGCACATATAGCCACTAGGAGCGAGCATAGTGGAGCGCACATTTGGGGTGCACAAGTCATGTTTCTTTTCCCTTGATCACTCTGGTGGGGTATTGCTATATGCCCCACCAGCAGTATGTAAAATCATTGTGGCAGCATGTGTCCTGCACAATGTTGCCACATGGCATATCAGATGATATGCAGGTGGGTCATCGCTCTTAGTCGCAACACCATCTTTGCCCTTGGTTGGCCAAAGGGCACAGGTAAAGACTGCACACAATCGGCTTGTACAAACATACTTCACATGAAAATCTTCCCCTGTGGATCACACAAAGTGATGTCACATCACAGGTGGCATACACTCTCAGATAGCCTTCACATCACCCAGCCACATGCCAGTTGGACTTGTGTCACTTGCGGGAGTTTTGCCACATCTCAATGCCTACCTCACTGACTTCCTTCATTCCTTTGTACAGGCTCCTAAGCAGAGACACATTACATGTGACTCAGTGCAATCTGTGATGTCTCAGACTTGGGGCCTCCACGGGCATTCACATACAGCGCTTTCAGTCCATTGCAATGGCACATGGGCAGAGTGATACGTTCATTGCATTGCATTTCATTAGTATGTCATATGTACATGGTATGGTCACAGTGTTGCTGGTGCAACGTTATGCTGTCCTGTTGATGTGTAACAGAGTATGATGTACATTGGAGTACAGTGATGCACTCTAGACATGGATTCTGCAGCAGTGCTCCCAGTTGTTCAAGTTGGAGGGGGATATGTGGCCAGTGTACTTCATGTTTGCTACAGGCCGGTGTCGTTGAGGGGAGTTGTTTGTGAACATTGGACTGGTAAGTGTGTCGACCGGCAGGCCCACTCTGGGGGTACTGACAGATCTCAGGGGATGTGGGCAGTGGGTTGTACACTCAGGGGGCTGCCTGGGGTGGAGCAGATGTGAGGTGGGCTGGTGGGTGGTGTCATGACTTGAGGGGGCTGCCTGGGGTAGTGGCAGGGATGAGGGGGATGTGAGGGGGGAATACTGTCAGGGGGCTGCTTGGGGTGGTGGCAGAGGTAGGGGGCTGGTGGGTGGTGTCATGACTTGAGGGGCCTGCCTGGGTGTAGTGATGGAAGTGAGCTGGGCTGATGGGTGGTGTCAGGACTTGAGGGGGCTTCCTGGGGTAGTGGCGGAGGTGAGGGGGATGTGGGGAGGGGGTGTACTATCAGGGGCTGCCTGGTGTGGTGGTGTAGGTGAGGGGAGCTGTTGGGTGGTGTCAGGACATGATGGGGCTGCCTAAGGTGGTGTTGGAGGTGACGTGGGCCGATGGGTGGTGTTAGGGCTTCAGGTGACTGCTATGACCTATGAGTATCTGCCAACAGTTTGGTGCCTTGGGAGCAGGGATGGCGGTCCGCAGTTTCTCTGGGGTGCAGCCATTATTACGGGGGACCTCGTGCAGTTTCAAAAGAGTGCAGCCGTTGCTTATGGGGGACCTTGCACAGTTTTGCAGGGGTGCAGCTGTTACTTACGCTGGACCTCATGCAGTTTTGCTGGGCTGCAGCCGTTACTTACAGGGGACCTCGTACAGTGTCGCCGGGGTGCAGACGTTGCTTACGGGGGACCTCACACAGTTTTACAGGGGTGCAGCCTTGACTTACGGGGGACGCAGTATCTCCGGGGTGCTAGATGGTGGGTCAGAGGTGGACCCGAAGGCATGCACACAATGTTGGTCTTTGGCAATGGTTGTGGTTTGTGTGGGAGGGTGTTGTGGACATTCCTGGCACAGCTCGTTTTCCTTTGAGCTTTGGGTTACTTTGCACTTTGAAATCCATTTATAAGCGGAATGCGCAAAGTGACTTTCATGTGCAGTTGTGCGTAAAGTTATTTTACACTCAGAGAACTTTGCTGGGTCTTTGTGCTTATTCTAAAAATCGGGCAAGAAGTGTTCAAAGTCCTCATGGCCTGACCATGATGTGCTTGAGCACAGCTGAGACAATGTAATGGAACAAAACACTGCAAGTACCAGAACACAAACATTAATCACAGGACTGGATGTGTTTTTCATGTCTGACATTGGACAACTCTCAAGTTCTGGACGGTAAGATGTTTACCTCCTGGGCTCAGCACCAGAGGCGTCCTAGAGCACCGTCCCTACAATTTTCAGGTTCCCATGGGTCCCAAAAATACCTTACTGTTGGCAGAAAAAAATCAATTTGCATTATGGCGCATGTGCCTTTTACTCTCTCCATAATGCAAATGTAGTATTCATATTTGCAAGGAAATTAGACATATTTAGATTATCTGCAAATACAGACACTTCTGTGGTGTCCTAAAGCCCCACACAGCTTTGTGGATAGACCAGGGCCGACGACATGAAACAATGATGCCTTAAACCAAGTACAACCTGTTAAAGTCATAATCGAGATTGACATGATGTGAAACGATTAATTTTCCCCAGTGGGTGATTCAACATCCTACTTGGAGAGGAAAATGAATGTTCTTAACCCCTCCCACTCCCTGCCTGTCGCAGGCTGGAGGCGGGTTAAGAGAAATGACCCTGCCTTTGGCCTGTGACAGAGAGCAAGTGGGAGGGCTGGAGATTGATGATTCTGATGCCTGACCCACAGTGGGCTGCAGTGCCTGGATAGTGGAGGTGTTCAACCCCAGGCAAATGTTAAAATGTTCATGTGTGAGTAAGTGCATTTCGATGGAGATGTATATATGTGTATGTGTGTGTTTTATGTTTGAATGTGGATGAAGCCAGTCATCATATATTGTCTTCCTGTGGCATCACATTGTTTGCCGTGCATCAAGGCATCAAAGCAAACATAGGTTATTACATGGCTAGACTGGCCTACTTTGGTGAAGCAAGTCTGAATACATTGGGCCTTATTACGACCCAGGCGTTAACCATGGCCAGTGGTAATTCCCCATTCACCATTGGCCCTTCCCCATTCCCATTTTTGCCCCCATAGGGCTCAATGGAAATGGGGAAGGCGGTAATTACGGTACCGTAGATTGCGGTACCGTAATTACCTCCAAGGTCCCTTTGCGGGTCCTGTCCTTAACAGCTGGTAAAACCTGCCGTTAAGGGAGGACCCGCAAAGGAACCTCGGAATTGGGCGGTAAGGGATTACCGGCACCAGTGCCCTTACCGGTACCGGTAATCCCTTACCGTCCGGGTCGTAATGAGGCCCATTGTCTTACTATGTCATGGCATTTATTGCTGAGCATCAAGGGTAAAGCAAATATGATAAGCGTTAGTACATGAAACGGATGGCCCACATTGGTGCAGCCGGTATGAATACATTGTCTTACTATGGCTTGGTATTTTTCCTGGCATGAACTTTAAAGTCAACATGATGAATGTTCTCATGTGGCCATACCTCGCTATGTTGATGTAGCCAGTCTGGATATGTTTTCTTAATGTGGCATGGAATTATTTCCTGGGTATTAGGGTAAGGTCAGCGTGATGAGTGTTCTTACATGGCCATACAAGCCTGCAGCAATGGATGTGTATTTTTACTGTGGGATGACATTTTTATTGGCAAAGACAACAGGGTATGTTATTATCTTTCAATGCTTGCATATATTGGGGCAGCATGCATGAACATGGCTGGGCAAAGCCAGCATGAACATATTTTTGTGCTGGCATATATATTAGGGCAAAGTCATCCTGGAAATGTTTTGAAACCAGCTCCTGTGTACTGTTGGTGACTTGTATCTATTGGATTTTGTCAAGTGTTACCAACAAAAGCTATTGCAAACTATTGCAAACTGTGTGGCAGTTTGCTCTATTTTTCGCTGCCGGCTGTAAAATACACCATTTTAACCCATTAGACAATTTTAAAACTTTTTCTTGGTTCCAGAACCCACATGCCCTCCTTAGTTATTTTGAGCTCCCTCGTTACGTGTGGCCACTCAACAGTGGCGTCGCCAGGAATCAAATATAGGAGGGGCACAGAGGGAGCCACAGAGAAAAGTAGACGGGCCATAGACAAAAGTAGGGGGGGCTCTTATAAAAGGGCAATGTGTGACATCAGAAACACTCCTGCAGAGAATCTTACCACACCCCTTTTGTCCACCTCCCCTCCCATCAGAATGTAGGCACTAAACCATTAAGTCACTATTGACCCATCATTAGCGGTTTCGTGCACTACATTCTTATTGAAGGGGCTGCTCTTAGCTGCAGGGTGACTTAACATCTCTTCATTGATGTGCAGCAGCATTGATTGCTGCCCTGTGTGTGTGCTGTCCTGGTGGACACAGCACTGCAGACAGTGCAGAGAAAGTAGCCCATCTGAGGTAGGTGGGGCACAAGGGAGGGCCCAGGAATTCAGAGGAGGGGCTCGGCCCAACCCCCAGGATCCCCCTAGCGATGCCACTGCCACTCAAGCATATTTGTGGGAAGCATATCCGCCCCTCAAATAAAAGAATTCACCAGCAGCCCTTATCGGCACTGCTGCTTTAAAATGACCCGTGCATCTAATTAGTAGAAAAGTTATTAAGGCGGTGTGCCGATTAAGACAAAGCAGATGTTAAAAATAGAGCACTGTGCAGTTGTTAAACAATTAACATCAAAAGTTCCTCGCATGCATCAACGCAACTCCGGGGCGTTACAAAGATTGCTCCCTTCTACATTCTTCCACGCTATTCATTTATTTGGCATTTTAAAGCGCTCACACCGCCCGCAGGCATCGAGGCGCTGTCACTGGAATTGTTTTTTTTTGTTGTTGCGTAATTGATTGTTTTTTTGTCTTAGTTGTATATTTATAACCCGCTTAAATACTCAGAGGTTTCTAAGCGCGGAGCCGGGGATCAAACCTGTGTCGCTTCGTATCCTTTGCTTCCATGGAGAGCACGTTGCTGCTGAGCTATTCTCCCTATCTCTGCCCTCTCCGACTCAGACATTAACATGCCGAGGCTATTAGCAATTACACAAATAAACATGGTGCTTACAAAAACAGTAATGATAAGGTTAAACACATCCACTACCACACAGAAAGCAAAACCAGTTAACATTGGGTTCCACCTTTTCAGCATGTTTATCACATTCTCAGTACATTGACTGATTCGGAGAACCTCAGATGAAATGAGATTGCATAGCTAATGAACAGCAGGGTGTGTGCAGCATACAGATATTCTCTTGCACCTTGGAGCCCTTTAGAACTGGATTGGAAACATATGTGAATGTAAATCACTATGATCAGATTGTGCCAGCAGGCGCAGAGGTAGACAGATGCTCAAGTTAGTCCTATAAATCGCATCAAATGCTGGCCCCGGGAAAAAGGCATTAGAAAGGTCACCTTGATGCAAACTCGATCTTAAACAAATCTTAGCCTTTCCTGCAAGTAGCCGAGATTTTCGCATCGTGACCGGCAATGACAAGAGTAACTGAAAAAAAAGAGGCATAAAGAAAGCTGGATTGAATTCAAAGGGAGTTTTTTTTTTCTTTGTGCACAAAGCAACCCGATTCATGTAATATTTTCCCGGTTCAAAGTGAATTTGCACTGCTGAAAGATTCATGCAACCGTTCAAAGTGTGTTTTTGTCGTGCAAAGTCCGGGCAAAGTCATTTTGTATGCGCTGACTTTGCCTGGACTTTGCACTGCAAAAATACACTTTGCACGGTTCCATGAATCAGGGTTTGTGTCGGCAGTGCAAAGTCACTTTTCACCAGTGCAAATTCACTTTGAACTGGGCAAATATTTCATGAATCAGGCTCATTATATATATAGGGTAATTCATAAATTCCCACGCAGAAGTAGCGCTCGCGGCTGGCGCAGAGAGGGAGCGTTTGCCAGCTTGCGCCAGCCGCGTGTACCAAAACCCATTTTGACGCACCGCTTATTCATGGATTTAAACATCCATAACCAGCAGTGGCGCAGCGACCCTGCGCAGCCCCAGTTATGCCCCGAACCCCGCGCCGTGCACCAAAAACATTGCACAAATCCCCTACATGGAGCAAAGGCCAGCGGACCAGCATAAAGCCCCCCAATGACAAAAATGCGCTAAAAACGCCACTCAGCCCTCACGCGACAACCCAATCGCATGTAAAACTCCCTGCGCACCCCTCGGAATACGCGTACCCCGCTCGCGCCAGCAAAATCACGTGTAAAACTCCCTGCGCACACCTCGGATTCCGCGTACCCCGCTGGTGCCCGCAAAATAGTGTGTAAAACTCCCCGCGGCCCCCTCGGAATACGCGTATCCTGCTCGCGCCAGTGAAATTGCGTGTAAAACTCCCCACCATCATCAGAATATGTGTACCCCACTCGCGCCAGCGAAATCGCGTGTAAAACTCCCCGTGCACCCCTTGGATTACAAGTACCCCGCTCACACCAGCAAAATCACATGTAAAACACCCTGCGCACCCCTCGGATTACGCGTACCCTGCTTGCGCCAGTGAAATCGCGTGTAAAACTCCCCGCGCACCTCTTGAAATATGCATGCCCCGCTCGCACGAGCAAAATCACGTGTAAAACTCCCCGCGCATCCCTCAGAATACGTGTACCCCGCTCGCGCCAGCAAAATCGCGTGTAAAACTCCCCACCACCCTCAGAATATGCGTACCCCGCTCGCGCCAGTGAAATCGCGTGTAAAACTCTCTGCGCACCACTCGGAATACGCGTACCCCGCTTGCGTCAGCGAAATCATCGCGTGTAAAACTCCCGGCCCCCCTCACAATATGAGTACCCCGCTCGCGCCAACAAAATCACATGTAAAACTCCCCCCCACCCTCACAATACGCGTATCTCGCTCGCGCCAGCGAAATCGCGTGTAAAACTCCTTGCGCACCCCTCGGAATACGCGTACCCCACTCGCGCCAGCCTAATCGCGTGTAATTCTCACTCCCGTACCCCCAGATTCACGCAGCAGTGTGGTGAGAAGCCACATGCACCCCCTGCAGCCAGACCACAACACATGGGTCCACCCAACACCCCTCCCCATGTCCCGCAGGCAGCCCATCACCCCTGACCATGCACCGCAGGCAGCCCATCACCCCTCTCCATGCCCCGCAGGCAGCCCATCACCCCTGACCATGCCCCGCAGGCAGCCCATCACCCCTCCCCATGCCCCGCAGGCAGCCCATCCACCATGACCATGCCCTGCAGGCAGCCCATCCACCCTCCTCATGCCCCGCAGGCAGCCCATCACCCCTCCCCATGCCCGCAGGCAGCCCATCCACCCTGACCATGCCCCGCAGGCGGCCCATTCACCGTCCACATGCCCCGCAGGAAGCCCATGACCCCTCCCCATGCCCCACAGGAAGCCCATCCACCCTGACCATGCCCGCAGGCAGCCCCTCTGCCCTCCCCATGCCCCACTGGCAGCCCATCCACCCAGACCATGCCCTGCAGGCAGCCCTCCACCCTCCCTATGCCCTGCAGGCAGTCCATCACCCCTGACCATGCCCCGCAGGCAGCCCATCACCCCTCTCCATGCCCCGCAGGCAGCCCATCCACTCTGACCATGTCCCGCAGGCAGCCCATTCACCCTCCCTATGCCCCGCAGCCAGCCCATCGCCCCTGACCATGCCCCGCAGGCAGCCCATCACCCCTCCCCATGCCCTGCAGGCAGCCCATCCACCCTGACCATGCCCTGTAAGCAGCCCATCCACCCTCCCCATGCCCTGCAGGCAGGCCACATGGCACCATGCACTTGGGACCCCCGACTCATGCCCCCCCATTGACGGGCACCAGCCAGCAGGCTCGACTCATGTACCCCAAACCCCCACCCCATTGACGGGCACCTGCCAGCAGGACCTGACTCATGTCCCCCCAACCCACACCCATTGACAGGCACCTGCCAGCAGGCCCTGACTCATGTCCCCCCACCAGCCCCCATTGATGGGCACCTGCCAGCAGGCCCCGGCTCATGTCCCCCCACCCCACCCCCATTGATGGGCACCTGCCAGCAGGCCCTGACTAATGTCGCCCAACCCCACCCCACCCCCATTGACAGGCACCTGCCAGCAGGCCCTGACTCATGTCCCCCCACCCACCCCCATTGATGGGCACCTGCCAGCAGGCCCCGACTCATGTCCCCCCACCCCACCCCCATTGATGGGCACCTGCTAGCAGGCCCCGACTCATGTCCCCCCACCCCACCCTCATTGATGGGCACCTGCCAGCAGGCCTCAACTCATGTCGCCCCACCCCACCCCATCCCCATTGACAGGCACCTGCCAACAGGCCCTAACTCATGTTCCACCACCCCACCCCCATTGACCGGCACCTGCCAGCAGGCCCTGACTCATGTCCTCCCCAATTGACAGGCACCTGCCAGCAGGCCCCGACTCATGTCACCCCACCCCATTGACCGGCACCTGCCAGCAGGCCACGGCTCATGTCCCCCGCACCCCATTGATGGGCACCTGCCAGCAAGCCCTGACTCATGTCCCCCCACCCCACCCCCATTGATGGGCACCTGCCAGCAGGCCCCGACTCATGTCCCCCAAACACCATGTCATAACTATACAGAACCATGGCCCTAATGCCAACTCAAATCCCAGTGCAAACACCCAACGATCCACTGCACCCACTCCCTAGTAAATTACCCATTCCATGATAGTCTCAAAAAAACCAGCATGCCCATCAACAAATGTCCTACAGAGCCACACAGTGGCAACACATGACTGAGCCAATGCTTATGGAGACATGCACAAAATAAATCATAGTACACCACACCAATAATGTTGAATTATGAAATGTATTAAAAAGTAAAACAAATGACAAATTGAAAACCACACATGCAAATGAAGAAATAATTAGTGCAATAAGAAAAAGAAAGTAAATCCAAGAAAAAAAACAAATCCGAAACATAATAAAATATAAGTGGTCCATACCCAAAATCCATAGAAAAAAAATCATAAATTGAAAAGCATAAAAAAAACATTAATCCATGTGAACATCTAAAAAAGAAAGTATGTACATGTCTAGAAAAATTGTAAATAAAAGTCTGAAGGGTCCATTATCCAAAAACAAAAGGAAACCTACCTAAAACCCTATCTAAAATACAACTATATACAAAAAGTGGAGCAAAGTCTGTGGGCTCCAAATCATGATAAAAACCAAATGAAACCTAAACCTAAATAACTATATACAAAGGCGACGGGCAAGTCCAACGGCTCACTTATTGATGTCCCGGGCCAGGGCATCATTGAACTCCATGTCGATGTTCCGGAGGCGGGCCTGTTCACTGGCCTTGAGGTCTCGCAGGGATGCAGCCATGCACTCCTCCAACTCCCTGCGAGTTGCCTCAAGGCACTCAGCCCGCCTCCAAGCCCGGTTTATGGAGTTCTCCACCCTGACCATTGTGAGCGGTGTCGCCACTCCACACCTATTCTCTTGCCCAACCGCTGCCACAGGGAAGACACTCCCAATCCTGGGTCCTCCTGCCGGCCGGCCGATGCCTGCCCCGATGATTTAGAGGGCCCCGAGGCCACATGCCTCCTACGCTGAGCCTGCCGCCACCTTTCTGCTGCCTGCCACGGCCACCACGACTGCCTCCGGGTAGATGTCAACACCCGGGGCAGTCGTGCAGGTGCCCTGCTTGTATGTGCCTGCACATCATCCGTTGGCAGGGGTCCAGTTGCTGGGGTGACCACCTGTGCTGGCGCTCCGACCCCCGACTGTGGCAGGGATGGGATCTACACCAAACTGGCTGCGTTGGTTGGGGCAGGTCCACAGGGGGCTTGGTGGAATCTGGGCCGGAAGACGGCACGGAGAACGACTGCCGTATAGTGTGCACAGAGGAGGAAAGGTCCGCAAGACAGAGCGACACATGGAGGAAACACCCGACCATGAGCCCTCCCAGCTGGGCCACGTTGGCACACATCTGTTTGTGATGACGTGCGTGGTCGCTCCAGGAAGCACGCACATCATCACAAATGTCACATGTGCACAACGCGACACCATCAGGACGGACTCAATCCTGTCACGGGTCCCCACGTCTGCAGGTAGAGGAGTGCCAGATGACAAGGACCTCCCCCGTACCTGCAGATGGGCCTGGGACGGGGCATCTCTGCTGGTGCATGGTGATGCAGTCACAGTGTCAGGGACAGTGACATGCACAGGCCCCTCCGCGGTGACCTGTGCTGCCTCCTGCCCCTGCCCCTGGACTGCACCACTTGCACCAGTGGAACCGCCCCCACCAGGCCCCATGTGCGGCTCTGAAGTAGCCTCCTCCTCCGTACACACCACCAACCTAGATGGCTCTGCACCGTCTTCCGCCGTCGCCAGCCCCTGTGGGGGCTCACCCGCCCCTTCCACTGCAGCCGTAGTGGCGGACGCGGCACCAGTCCCCTCACTTCTGGATGATAGAATTACCTGGGAGGGTGACTGGGGCTTGCGTAGCCGGCCGGTGGAGGCATCCCTGCCGCTTTCCTCCACAGCGCCGTCTCCGCCCTCTTCTTCACTCGCCGCTGTGTAAATGGAGACATTGAACACAGGCATCAGGGTACTATACAATAGTCCCCTAGACACAAAACAATAGCACATGAGTGGCACTGCCAAATGTCACTTCCATCATGTCCCTCCACAACACATGGGTCAGTGCAGGCAACACACATGCAGGAACAGGCATGGCACATGCAACAAACATTTGCATCCACATGCTGATCACATGCACACACATCACCGGAGGGTCATGCATCTGGCCCGTATACCCCCAGACACAGTGGATACAAGGATGACTAGGCTGTATCAGTGAATCAACACATCGTCACAGACATGTGTCATGCATGCATGGCATTTACCAGTCACTCACGCAATACTCAGACACACGGACATGTACACCATGTATGTCCATTACAGCAGCACCCATCTCTCACACCCCAAACATGTCCAAGTACAGACACAGGCATGCAGACATGTGTGCATTCTGCATGCTGCTCCGCATGATGCATTGTAACACATACACCATCCATGAGGGTCATGCCTGACTGGACTCACATGCAGCACCATCATGTCCCTGCACACACACATCCATACATGACCCATGTCACACATACAGCCAAGTAGCTAACTACCACCACACTGCAACATGCACTGTTTTAAACGGGAATGCATGGGCACTTACCGCTTGACTCCAGACGGGCCTGTATCCTGAGGATCTGGTGGTGAAGCACTGGGTGAATGCGCTCCAGGACCCTCATCTGCTGGGTGGTAAGGTAGCCCCGGCCTTCTTGAGGGTCCTGGATTTGTAGTCCTCCCAGCGCTTCTGGACGTGTTTGATGTTGTGGGGTGCCACCCCATCTGCGTTGATGGCACCCACTATGTCCGTCCAGATCCTCTTCCATCCTTCCTTGTCGGCGCGCAATGGTGAGAAGAGGGCATCATAATGCCCTAGGACTTGCTCCACCAGGATGCCAACTTCATTGGCAGTGAAGCTGCCAGCCCTCTGCCTCTCTGCTGGGGGGTTGCCACTGGTGCCGGATGGTGTTGCATCAGACATAGCAACCCCCGAGGCAGGTGTGGGTGGGCAACTGGGTCCTGGGGCTGGGCTGTGGAGCAATGGAACACCAGTTGGGGGTCTTCTGTTCCAGCAGGGGTGGTCACAGACACTGGACCCCTGCAGATGGCTGCTGCGCAGGCACAAATGGCAGGGCACTGTTGGCAGCAGGCAGCAGATGGCTTGTAGGAGGCTCCCTGGGGCTCTGGGGGGCAGAAAAATGGCCTTCTGGGCAGGAGTGTGGTCTTCCAAGTGTTGTCGCGTGGCCAGCTTGATGCAGATTGAATTAGCATGGGGAAAAACAGCACGTCAGCGTGTAATTCGAGGAAAGGGCCGTAGCGCGTAAGCGCATAAGTGACGTAATGCGCACAGGTGTTTCCCTCGTACGGGTGCATAGTGAATCTGCACGTGCAAAATAGCACACCCTCGTGTGAATGCATGTAATTTGTGGAAAGGGCCTTAGCGCGTAAGCGCACCAGTGACGTTACGGGCGCAGGCGTTGCCTTCAGCACGGGTTAAAGGTCCAACGGGGAAGCAGTCCACTGTACGTGCTAATTGTGGAGACCGACGCGTCTGTTTACTCTTCTGGATTCACATGCGATCATGCCACAGCATTTGTAGTTCGTACCTCTTCTTTTGGCGGGGTGTTGCCTACGTGCACAAGCGCATGTGTTTTTCTTTTTCCACGCAAGGCAGGCGGTGAGTCGCGCATGCTATTTTTCCCACTGTGGTTCCCCCTGAGTATCGCGTACCATTTTCGAGGTCATAGTAGCCTGCGTGTTCCACCCGTATGTGTTTTTTGTGTCCCTGGGTGCCACACCATACTGCTGGAGGTAAAATCCATGCACATGGGCTACCGGGGTCGCGTGCACCTTTTTCTTTTGAAATTGTCCTATTTTTTAATAATCTATTATTTTTTCAAATTCTTTTTTTTTGTGGGTGCCTGAGCGTTGCCTGACCCGTCATTTTTCCCCAGGGGTCACAGACAGCCTTGCAGGAGCACAGGGGTACATATTCCATCCAGTACCCTGCCCCCTTCAACTCAATTGCCGAGGACAATGTTGAGTGCACTTTGCATTGGCTATTTACCATCTGTGCCATGGTTGGGAGGCCACCAAAGGCTAAGGGCGACAAAGCTGGCCATCCTCCGAGGGCTGGGCGTGATAGGGCATGTGGGCGCAGAGACCGGGGGACAGGGAGTCCAGGGTGGCCAGGGTGGCTGCAGACGGGGAAGAGGCAAGGGTGCCCCACTGGGGCAGGATGCCCATCCACATACTGGTGCAGACATGCCCCCACCCTCTGTGGCTCCTGGAGATGCAGCTGTTGCATCACAACCTAGCACCCATATGACCCAACAGCAACTGTCATCTGCTGTCACAGGGCCACCGGTGGTGGTAGCTGCAGGTGCAGCTGTGGGGACCACCACCCGGCTTGGGGTCGGGCAGCGCATGTTGTTTTGCGTGATGAGGACTCCCAGGACGATTTCCATCTTGTCAGGAGGTGCATGTCACGTGTGTGTAGTGTAGCTGTGACTGGGGCACACGTATCTGGGCCAGTTATGACATCTGCTGCCCCAAGCAGCCGGGTGGTGGTAACTGCATGTGCAGATGCAGCCAACAGCACCCCGGCAGTGAGTCAGACCCAAGCCAGACCTTCCGCCTTCATTCAAACATCCACTCCTTTGGTCCAGTCCACCATCGCCTCTGCCCCCACTGATCAGTGCCACATTGGCCAGTCAAGGTCAGTACCACTGCCCAAAAGGAGGAAGCGTGTTCCTGCGCAAGAGGCTGAGAACCCAGACATGGCTACGGCCTCTGGCACGTCGAGGAAGAAGCCTTTCGGCAAGCAGGAACTGGACTTCCTTGTGGACTACATGTCGGCACAAAAACACGATATGCTTGTGGGCCCACAGTGCCATACAACTCCTCCCCAGCACTGGGTCCACTGGCAGCATATGACGAATGGTGTGACAGTCATGGGATTCCAGGTGCGCACGGCTCAGGACTGCTACATGCGTTGGAATGACCTCTGACGCTGTGCAAAACAAAAGCGTGCCTACAATTATTCCATGTCTCAGGTGACTGGTGGTGGGCCAGCACCAGAGGAGGATGTACTCACTCAGCATGAGGAGATCACTGCAGAGTTCATCCAGGAAGAAAAAATCCATGGAGTGGGAGAGAGGATGGATTATGATGCATCGTCCAGTGAGTATTCATGCATGTTACTCAATGACATGTGTGTTTGGCGTGTGTGACCCTCCCAGCTACAACTTGGGTCCTTCCTTTCTTGAATGTCCCTCTCCACCTGTGGTGTTCACCAGGGGTCTTACCTCTCGGCCTGGTTTTCCAAACAGCACCTGGCAGCTTTTGCCTACTGCATTTGCATTTTCTGCTACAAATTTCTGTGCTATGCTGATCACACTCAACTCATTTTCAGGCTGCCCTCGGCCACCTCTTCTCCCTCCCTCATTTCTGATAGCCTCATTGCCATTTGAAATTGGTGTACTGCCAATGATCTTGGTCTAAATGCCAACAAGACTGGCATCCTCCTCATCAGTACAACTTCACCATCCTTTCCCCTCACTCTCTGGCCAGCCTCTCTTGGACCTCCTCCTACCCCCACCTGCAAGGCCAACAACCTCGGGGTCACCTTTGACTCCACACATTCCTTCTCCGCATACATTTCTGAAGTCTCTTGAGATATATTAAGTTCTTGCTTAAACTCCTCAGGGGTACTGTGCCTTTCGTCTCGTTCACCTACAAGCTCACTGTCTCTCAAGCTCTGGTTGTCTCAAGGTTGGACTACTATGACACCTCTTTCAAAATTCTACCTTCCTCCACTTTCCGCCCTCTACCACTAATCCAATACAGGACTGCAATACTTGTCCTTGGCCTCAAGCCCTGGGATCCTATCTCTCCAGCTCTGAAATCTCTTCATTGGCTACCAGTGGATGCAAGGATTAACATTTAGACTCTCGGCATTGTGCACAAGGATTCCTGGGTCCTGGGTCCAAGATACCATCAACTATCCCTCTGCCTATTACTCCCCTCTCGAGTCCTTTGATCCTCTACCTCAAACTCCCTTTGGGTCAGTCGTTTATTGAAGAAAAAAGCTGGGGGCAGATCTGTGTCTACGGCTGGGACATCCCTTTGGAACAGCCTACCTGCCACGTTGAAACTTGAGGATAAACATCTCTGTTTCTGGTAGCACTTCAAGACTTTCCTATTTGCTCCTGAATTAGCCCCTCTTCTCCCCAGCTGAACTGTTTTCTCTCTTGGCACTATGCACCTGGACACCCTCTGTCCTACGGGCCCAGGTACCTGCTCACCCTGCCTCCCTGCTGCACTGCCTCGAGGCCTCCCATTGCAATGGGTCCTGCACGTGTGCCCATACAGTCCCCCACTCTTCTTCTGCACTTATCAGATTTGCCCTATCCAAATGATCTTGCACTTGCCACCTGCTAGCTGCACTACCACCTTTTCAATGCCTATTCTATCATAAGACTTCATTTTCAATGTTTAGTCTCCTCTGTTCGGCACTTTCCACTTCTCCTCCTTCCAGGAACTTTACCCCTTTTTCCCATCTCCATGCACTTGCATGTTCTCAATGTCACTGTGCCCAGTAAAATCGTTGTTTACATTTTCTTTTCTCCCTTGTTCCCCTCCCTTTGCTTGGTTGCGCTCTGAGCCACTTGTGTACGAGGGCAATCTTGATGAGATGTCATATCATGACATACACATCATTTGTCCTTGGTGCAGTGTGTCTCACTCTGACTGTGCTGATGGCAGTCACTCCCCATGCACATGTGTGCACAATCATGGTCCATCTGCATTCCATGTATGCCCCTAGGAGTCCTTGACCGCCTGCTCATTGTAGTACGTCTCCAGGATGATCCAAGTGTAATGTTATTTGGATAGCCATTTCATGCTCACTGTGGGTCTGTGTGTCATCACGCACAACTTCAGGGTGTCCACATCTGTGTTGTGCACATGGCTCCCCCTGTAACAGGCCCCCTGCCTATGTTCAACTGGTGTTGTGTCTTCTGCATGCATGGGTGTACTACTGATGGTTCCTCATCTGTCCTGCATCATGTTCACTTCTCATCTGCTGTAGTGACATTTGACTGACAAGATGCAATAGACGCATGCCAACACTGTCTGCCAATGCACAGTTCTGTGGTGAACCTTTCATTGCCATGCAGTGCCTCCCTGCTATTCCCCAGAGGGTGGGGGGTTTCACGGTATCCATGCTACATTGTGCATGCCATTTGCACATGATGGCTGCAATTGCCCTTACACTGCCGTCATGTTTGGAGATTGACATCACTGCATACGTGTTGATGTTGGATTTTGAGAGGCTACACATGCACTGCACTGCACACACCCACTGCTGTGCCAAGTTCAGCCCTTCAACATGCCAACACAATGCTGCTGTGTGATAGTGACCTGCCATGTATGTACCCATGTCCCTCCTTTCACTGTATAGAAACGCACTAGCGTAGGTGCCTCCTGTGACACATGTACTCTGCATAGTCGATGGTAGTTGAGTGCTGCACGTGAACATGCATGTTACATGTGTCATGGTGTGTTTGGTTTGATTGCCAGCTGTGGCTATTTGTGTGTTCCCCCATGCTTATGCTACATGCCATCTCTGTGTTGCCATCTCTCATTTCTGCTTTGGATATGTGCCTGCTAGAGGTTGTGTGTGATGCAGGTGATGTGCAACATGCAATACATGTGTTGCCTTCACATTTTGCACACATCCTTTTCTGCTTTAGGGATACCCTTGCATTGCAATGCCACTAGATGCATGTTGGGGTTTGAGTTGCATGTGACATGGCTGCTTCATGTGTTGGCTGTCAATGTTGTGATCTGTATGTGTGTGGTATGTGCTACTGACATGCGTGTTCATGTTTCTTTTGTTTATGTTGCAGGTGATGACACAATGGAGGCAGATGATGAAGATGTCATCCCAGGCACGGTGGTCAGTTCACATCAACAACCAGGCACCAGTGGTGGTCGTGGGGTGGCAGCCCACGAGAACCCACTGGTGCTCCAGGCCATCGTGTCCAGAGCTGACTCTGAGTCAGGCTCTGATGTATCCTCTGACCACTATGTTGAGCTGGATCTGCCTCATGATGTGTCGTCGCTGGTAAGTGATCCTGCGTTGGATGATCTTCTGTCCGCGACACCTGCAGTAGGGGGCCAGGCGGGGTTGGAATGCCCACCTGTGGTGGTTATGGGTGCAGGGTCACACTCCACACCAGTTGGCCATGTTCCTGGGGCATCAGGTCGATGGAGGGATGCAGTCCTGCAGCTGCGGGCGGCACCAACCCAACAAGGACCAAGGCTCCTTGGGCCCGGCAGGTGTCGTGTCCGGCAACGCGGTGGCCGTGTGCCACCGGGGTCAACTGAGTGGGAGCATGCCGCTGTTGCCATAGCACTGCAACAGGGGGGAGCATTTGAGATGATGGCTCAAGGTATGGAAAGTGTGGCCCGTTCCATCCTCCCCCCTGAAAGGCAAGTGGAGCTCCAGCAGCAGGCTACGCGGTCCACCTGCCGCTCACTTAGGCTGGGCATGGCGGCGTCTGACAGGGCGTGCCAGGCTGAAATGGTGGCTCTGCATAAAGCACTTGATGCTCAAGCAGAGGCACACCGTGAGGCCCTGAGGTTCAAACACCAATCCCTCCGACCTACTCTGGGTGCACTCTGGATGAATGAGAGTAGGCGGCTTGAAAGAACCATCTGAGCTGAACTCCATGCAAGACAGAAGTTGCACCGTTTGTCATGTGAGGCCCTGCAGGCAGAACTCCGTCTTACACGTGAGTCCTTGCAGGAGGAAGCATGTGTGACATGTGAGGTAATGCATGCTGACCTACGTGTCATTGCCATGGAGAACCTGGCTTACCAAACCCACATACTTGCTGCTGCTGAGGGGCAAGGCACGGGTAGGCGTGGTGAGGCAACTGTGCCGCCTCCACCTTCTGATTTCCATCCACAGGGTGACAATGACAACATAGGTTGGGCCGTGAAGGCGCTAAGCCTAGTGAGGTTTCTTTTTTTATCTCAACATCTACACATGTGGGTGTTGAGGTGCACCATGTACCTCCCCCCTCCTGGGTACCCCCCCCACCCCCTAGGTCATATGTGGCCACTTTTGATTATTATGTTTTCTTCCTGCAAATAATTAATTATTATTATTATTATTATTGTTTTGTCTATTGTGCATTCATATGACAGTGTGGTGCTTTGTGGCATTTCAAGGCATCCACTGTGTGTTCCAGCAGGGCCCATTCTTGCTTGTCTCGCATATGTCTTTTGCTTGCGGTCCTGACACATATGCTACTCCTGCTTCCCCTTTCCATGGGCTCGCAAGGAGGGCTTGGTGTGACAGCATCTCACACAGGGGCATTGGGCTCCATCATATCTGTGGCCAGCCTGCAGTCCTACTTGTGTGTACACCCCTAGTGGGTATTCCGGATGGCTTCTCCAATGCATGTCTGCACTTCATTTTGGTGAGTATTCTGCTGAGTGTGCATTTCATCATGTTGCTTATGATTTTTTTAATGAATTGACTGTCTATGTTCATGCACTTCCTGCTGTAGGTGGTACCATGCACCCTTTGGCTGTGTAACACACACTGATGGTGGGAGGGGTCCGTGTGCTGACAATGTTGCATTGGGACATTTGGCCTACAGTGATTTTGATATGCCACATGAACGCTGTACGCTGAGTTATCCTTGTCACCGCACATTTCAACAACCCCCAATTCCTTACTTGCCCTGCTTTAGCCATCTTGCAGCCCTGCCTGGTGTTTTGTTGTGCCATTTGAAATATGGCCGCATTGCTTTTGACTTGACTGTCATGTTTGTGGCCTGGGCCTGCTCCCCCCTCCCATTGGTTACACTTGGCCCTTGTGACAATCCGGCCAACCAGAAGGCTGGAGCCTGCCACCACTACCAAAGGCCCACAATGGAGGCCCTGTCTACCCCTGTCCACCACGCTTCTGGGTCCCTTGATTGTCCCCCTGTCTCCCCTGCCCCCACCTGTCTCCACCTGTCCCCTGCCAGTCACCCCCTGTCTCCCCGGCTCCGCTTGTCTCCACCTGCCAGTCTCCCCATGTCTCCCTTGCCCCCCTCCAGTCTCCTCCTGCCCCCGCAAGTCTCCCTCTGTCTTCCCCCTTCACCCCCTTCACCCTCACACCCCCTCCCCTTCTGCACTGTCTTCTTTCCCTCTGCCCCCTGTGTGTGCTTTCTTTTCGCCTCTCCCCCTTCCTGCCTTTACACCTTGGCCCCCTCCTCCCTTCTCTCCTCCCACTCCCTCTCCACCACCCTTTCCCCTCCTCCTTGTCCTCTGTCTGTCTTTTTCCGGCACTACCCCAATTGCCGTCAGGCATGGTGATACATAGCCGCTTGTTCTTTGCAGACACTTCCCCCTCTGCCTCCATCCATCCACCCCCCACCCTCACCTTTTTGAGCTTTATTTTGGCACTTACTTTTATCATCAGTCCCTCCACCAGTGATTACAGGTCGTCTGTTCCCCCTTTCCCTTCCATGTTTCTTCTCCCCCTCCCCAGCACTATCTTGATTATTCATCGACCTTCCATAGTTTGTCATTTGTTTTGTTACTCTCCTCACGTCTTCCCTCCTCTTCCCTCACCCCCTCTCATTATGTGACTCCTGCACTGCAACTATTGACGTCAGGCATACCAATGTTGATGCTAGCTTTGTTTTCCCACATTCCTTCCCCAGACTCTCCCTTATTGTTACAAGCACTTGTACTATGTACTTTGATTCGATTGTTCATTGTCACATTCTGGACAGTTTGAAGGACTTGTAGGAAGGTACTGTTATTCTCCCTTGTTCCCTCCCTCCTTGAGGCGCTTTGGTGCACTTTGTGTGTAGGCCCTATAAGGATTTTCAATGAATCAGTGATTGCTCACTGTCTGCCATTGTTGATGTGGGGTACTCTCTAGATGATATGTTCTGCTGGTCAATGGCTGATCCTATGTTGGGTTTGATTTGGAGGAGTCAGGGGATTGGTGTGGTTTAACACACGGGGGGTCCTTGAGTGCAATGTTCACATGTGCTGTGTACAGGACACTGAGGCTCACTTCATTTCACATGCATGTATTCGATTCATGTCCCTACTGACACATACACTTAGGCAACGCCACCCCACACCAACTATGGCGACACCATGCACACACGAGCAACCAGATTGCCTTCTCAGGCATGCTGTGTCCCTACAATCCATAGTCACTTCCGATTCATTGATCATGTACATGCATCACAGGCTACTATTTTGTTGATTGTACTTATTTTTCATGATGCTCAAGGGGTTTCCCCAACGCAGTGCACACTCGCTGTGCTGTCCGGTGAGCGGTGTGTTGCAGGGGACACACGCACAGCACACAGTGTTTGTAATGCCAATTTGCTATTGTCCAATGTGCATGGCAACAGGTATTCTGACTTTTGTTGCTTGCACCACTGGTGGCATGCATTTGTGCCACAGTTTTCAGGGTGTGAGGTTTCGGTCAGTCATTTCTTCAGATTCCATGTCAGGTGTAATTGTCTGGTGCCTATTTACATTTCTCACGTGGCACTTCATGACTATTGTGACATGTGTTGTGCATATGGTTTGATGTTTTGCCATTGCAAACCATGGTATGTTGTGGCAGACGGGGGTCATGGGGGTTGGGAGGGTTTGGGTGGCATACCAGTACTTTCATGCCCTGTTTTGCAGGGGGGTGGGTGGGATATGCACCTTGCATGGGTTCCTTTTGATCACATGGGATTGGTTGTGTTTAAGTAGCTAGGGATGCACACAATGTGGCACTTCTGTGGACACATTCTCATGGTGGTAAGGTTATGACAGTTAACTGTCCCTTTCTCATCATCGATTGTCACCTGGTATGTGCCAGGCCTGTGTGCTGCCCGCACGGGTTGGAGTTTAGGTGAAAAATGTGGCCACAAGCTGGGTACGGGCTGCCTCGCCACATGCCCTTTGCCCTCCCATGCGCAGGGGCCGTGCTTGTGGTTGGGGACATGGAGGCACCACCATGTCCACCGGCACGCCCTGCCATGTTGCAATGTTGTGCAGGACACCTGCTGCCACAGTGATCCTGCACACTACTGGGGGTGCATATAGTAGCTGTTCGCCAGAGCAGTTGAGGGAGCGGAAGCGTGACTTGAGCACTCAGAATGTGCGCTCCACTATGGCCCTGGTTGTAATATGGTCTGCGTTGTATCTTACCTGGGGTGGAGTGGTGGGGTTCCGTATTGGCGTCATCATGTAGGTGCTCAGATGGTAGGCACTGTCCCCTGGTAAGGTGATAATGGTTGTCATTAGTTGGGCTTGTGTATTTGTTTGTGTGTGACATGCATGCATGTGCACAGGCATTTGTACTCACCTATGAGCCATGTATCGCCATGCTTCCCAGCTTCCAGGGCCTGGCTCAGGGTGGACATTCTGTATATGAAACTGTCATGGGTGGACCCTGGATAGTTTGCATAGACAGAGGTGATGATTCCCTTGGCATCGAATACAACCTGCATGTGCATGGAATGTCAGTGCTTGTGGTTGTGGTAGATGTTTTTAGTGGCCCTACGTGGACGTAGGGCCACATGGGTGCAATCTATGGCACCGAGCACTTTGGGGAAGTGTGCCACCCTGTAGAAGTCCAGGACCACGGCCTGCTTTTCTGCAGGTGTTCTGGGCATGTATATGTGCCTGTGGACTGAGGGGAGCACAGTGATGATTGCCAACACCTGGTGTAGGCAATGTGACTGCGTGGGCTGTGAGACGCCCCCCACTATGGCAGTTGTCCACTGAAATGATCCAGTGGCCAAAAAATGCAGTACATTGTGCCCCTTCTCCAAGGGGTTCAATGCTTGGGAGCACAGGGTGGGTGATGTGAGTTCATCCTCCCACTCAGTGACCAGGTCTAGGATGATATGAGGTGGAAACCTTTACCTGCCATAGACCTGGTCATCAGGAATCCCAAAAAGGCTGGTCCTGGGCAAATAAATGCAGGGCCTGGCTATTCTCCTCCTCCTGTCGTGTCCCATGATCACTGCGAGGAATGGGACATTCATCGTAGCTGTGTATGCTTGTTTGTGGTTTGCTTGCACTTTTATGCTGCACGTGGGCGCTTCCACCTGCTTTTGTGAGGTGGACGTATTTGTGCATGTGCGTGTGTTTTGACGTGGGCGGGTTTTCCCTATTCGATTCCATTAATATGTGTTTTACACTAGCGTGTGGGCACTGCATGTGTTTCCCAGCAGTACTTCCCACGTTACGCCTACATTTTCACACGTTGTTCCCCATTCCCTGGGTTCCACCCCCTTTTTAGGTGTGTGCGCTTCCCCGTTCCTGTAACGCACGCATTTGGAAAGTCGAGGTGACGTGTAAGGTAAGCGTGAATTTGGCGCACATCCCGGGAAAAACATGCGCAGGGCCATCCATGAATCGCACACGTGCAATTCACACACGTGCACTATCTTTTTCACACTTGCGCCACTAATTTTGGCGCACAATTATTCCATGAATTACTCCCATAAAGTTGTATCTGGTACATGGTCATTACTCGTTGAATGCTACATTTTTGGTTGATCATGGTTCTTTACAAAGTGGATTGCTTTTGATGGCAAAGTAGCTACCATGCTAATACAGTAACCAACACTTAGGCAATAACATAATGCGGTCTTGTGCTAGTGCTCAGCACAAATCAGGCAACAAAGTCTTATTCATGGAATGTTTAACTCTCTGCAAAGTGACTTTGCACTGCCAACAAACACCCTGATTCACAGAGTGGTGCAAAGTGTATTTTCAGTTTATTTTAATTGCGCTAGTAATTTCATGAATCGGGCCCTTAATCACAATGCTTTGCGCATGTTGCTTTGTACTGAAGGTGAACCTCCATTGATGACCTGCGGGCGGCACTATGGCATATGTGACTTGGTTCAAAATCCATATTCCAGTTTCACATTTCAGCCTTTTAAACCCATCATAATCTTGCTGGTGTTTGCTACACATGCCCAATATTATGTTTCATTGCAGGGAAGCAGTAGAAGCTTTTAGACACCTTTTAATATGATTTCAATACACTCATGTATTATGTTTACAATGGACATAAGCAGACATAAATGACATTTCCTGGATGTAGAGATTTCTCTTTCTAATAACACCTTTGTTACTAACATCTGTATGAAACCCATGGATGTTAATGACACACTACATTAGCGCAGCTTCCACCATCTTCACATCAAAAACAATTTACTGTACAGTCAGTTTTTGAGGCTGAGACTCATTGTATCAGAGGATGACTCGTTCTCTAAAGCGTCTGTCGATATGGCAAAATGGTTTTCCCGATGGGGATACCTAGAAACTGTTATTGAGAAAACTCAATCAAAAGCGTCTATAAAACATTGTAAGAAGTTATTGATTTTGAAACCTAAATCTGACACAGTACCCTTTCTTTACTTGATGAAGTACTTAGCACACAGTCATCACATCACAAGACTGCTAAAGAAGAATAGGAGTCGAATTCAATTGGAAAAAACAGATCTAAAGAAGCAGACAGTATCATCAAAACAAAAGAGCATTACTTTCCTGTGTCTTAACTGCAACCACTATAATAACCTTATTAAAGGGGCACAAAATGAAACTACGGGACTTCTCAACCTCTAATACACGTTTCATAATCTATGGACTCTGTTGTCCATGTAGAATCCTTTACATTGGACAGACCAGCAGACATGCAAAAGATAGATAGAACAAGCAAAAAAGTAACATAAGGACTAACAGTCCTAAGTCTCCGGTGGCCAGACACTTAACACAGCATAGACACATGAAGACACAATTATGATCTATCGTTCTAGAAGTGGTGCGTAAATCCTCTGTGGGGGGTGATCTGTCCCCTAAACATACACTACACAATGTGAACTCTATTTGAATCAATATACTTGATGCCCTGTATGCACATTGTATGAATGAGGATTTCAATGTGGGTGGATTTCTATAGGCTGATGTTGACAGGATGTAAACTATCGCATGATAGGATATTTTGTAGTTGGTTCAGTTGCCCTGTAAAATGAAGGATGCTTCAATTTGAAAATTGGGATTTGGATCCATGTTGTCACTACTAGGCATAAAGAAATTCAACATTGTAGTAGGTGCAGTATACATTTAATCCACATTCTGATAATGTTTGATCAGATAACCACTGTTCCGAAAATATTTTTATCAGCTTCCTGCCATAGGGCCTTTGAGTTTTGAATATATGAAATATTCACTACAAAAAAAACTTTGTTAAGGGGACATTATGGTTAAGTTGCCCTACCAAAAACCTGCACTTCACTAAAAAAACTTTTCAAACGTGCCCTTTTGGTTCAAGTTAAAACCGAAAAACCCCTGAAATTCGCCAGTTATGGTAGGCTAAGCAACCATTCCTGCCATCACCACTGTGCACTGCTAACACTAACACCCAGGACATGAAAGATGGCATCACAAATGTCATTGATGACATCACTGACGACATCACATGTTTAGCCCCTTTGTTTTTCTTCACTGCCATATATATATGTATATTCAGTAAAAAAACTTTGTTAAAGGGACGTTATACTTCACAGTAAAACCAAAAAACACTTGACATTCCCTAATTATGGTAAGCTAAACAACCATAACTTGCGTCACCTACGTGCATTGCTAAGACTACCACCCAGGACATTAAAGATGACATTACAAAGGCCATTGATGACATCAATGATACAAATATCCCCTTAACAAAGTTTTTCTTGTAGTGAATTTTACAGGTTTTTAGTAGGGCAACTTAACCATAACATCCCTTTAACAAAGTTTTTTGTGTACTGAATTTCACAGGTTTTTTGAAGGGGAACTTAATCATAACATCGCGTTAATAAAGTTATTTTGTTGAATATGCACTATCATGATGTGATCTTGGAATATATGTAGTAGAATTGACTTACTTCATATACATATAACATAGAACATACAGAACTCCCTCGCTATTGATATTTGAAAGGCACGGACTGAGCCCCTGTTTGCGGACGGGCGCGGACGAGGTCAACAGTACCCAAACAGGCAGGGGGTACCTGAAATTGTACTATTGTCTTACACAAAAAATGCTCAACTTGGAAAAAGGACACATAAAGACATTATAAGTACTAATAAATAAATAGGGAAACCTAAACTTGTCAAATAAAAACCATGCATTTAATGACCATGTAGAATGAATTGGATTATACCATAACCAAAAAAAGGTATGCCTCCAACGTAATTACCTCACAGAAACTCTGCAGCCAGGACCGACAGTAGAGGCACGCAGTACAACAAAGGTAAATTACAACAAAATAGTAAGTGAACTTCATTTTTCTTATATGTGAGTGTACTTATTTTGGTATGTTGGGCAGAAAAAATAATTTCTTTCTGTTGTTTTGACACAGAAATGTGCAGTACTTTGGAGTGGCTGGAGGAGAATTTTCCGCTTGGGAACATATATATATTTATTTTTAACAGACCAGGAAAAAAAAGAAGAAAGGGCAACAAACGACACAGAGGAAGACGTGCTGAAAAGGACAGAGCTGAAAATGGAGATACTGAATGACAATTTTAAAAGTTTAAGGGAATTTGTGGAGGAGTTTGTGAGAGGAAAAGTACGTTATCACTGTCCCACCTGTACCTGCCCCCCTTCTACTTTCCCTAGTGAATCTTCCCCAAACCTTCAAGAAGAAAATAGACGTTTTGATGAAACATCCATCCCTTCTTCGTCTCACAAATCATCTCGTCATAACCAGCCCGTGTTGAATCCTAATTCCCCTATATTCTTGTCAGTATCTGCTTCCCCCTGTATTTCTCTTGATTGAAGTGTGTGTGTGTTTTTGGAAAGTTTTTGTATATTAGTTGTAGTTGAAGAGTTTGGGGAAAACATTTTCTTTTAAAAAGACTTAAAATGTTCGCAAACAGCGCGCCTGTTCGAGCTATCCGTAAGCAATAGAATATGGATGTTCTAATGCTAATACACCTACCCGTACCAATGTCAACCAAGATGGAAGTGATCTTAGAATGCACCATCTGTGCAAGTTGTGCGTAAATAAACAGAAAGGGGCATCCTAAGGATATAATACCGCTCCATAGCGCTTACAAACGAGATAGAACATGTTCGTAGAACACACCAGGTGTCCAGGATGTCTGTAAATTAGCAAAATGGGAGTGTCTTAAGGACAGTATACCTGTCCGTATCGTCCGCAGCCAAGATGGAACCGTCCGTAGAACAAGAGCGGTGGCCGGCATGTTCGTAGTCAAACAAAATTGAGGTGTCGTAAGGACACTGGACCTGTCTGTACAGTCAGCACATCATGTATGCACATGCGCAGTACACCCATAAGTACAGCGAACATCGCGCCTGTCCCTAACTGTCTGTCTCACTTGTGACGCACTTGTAATTAGTTTGAGGACCCGAACACTGTCCGTAGGACACTTGTGCGCATGCACACGTTTGTTAGTCTACATTTGCTGTCCAGCGGGCACCCATTTCCCTCGCGGATGTGTTCAGGACGCCATCATGTGACCGCACCCACACTAAGCATGTGGACTAATTTGCGTTGTTTGTGTGCTTCCGCAACATTACAAAAGAACTTATACACACAAGGGAAATTATTTCACAGTATAAAATCATCATTTCACATGTCCCATACAATAGCTGTACCAAATGCTTTTGAGTGATCAAGATGGTCATGAGGCGCACCCCTCCACCCCTATAAATGGCCACACCCCCGAGCACATATTCATTGTGCTTCTGGCTATAGCAGATTGAGATGGGCTGCCTTTACTGCTGTAGCGAGCAGTAGGAAACTAATCGTTATGGCATCCATGGCTACTGTTGCTTCATTAGCCTCAGCACCACCCACAAACCCTCCACCATCACCACCTCCCAAGGGCCTGCAGAGGGATATACTGGTGAGATTGTAGAGATCGAGGAAGAAGAGAATGAGGTGGAGGAACTCTGCACTACAAGCACTTGCCGGGAGTCGTGGGTGTGGTGGTTGTTTTCCGTTTGTGGGAACGTAGCAAAAGCATGTGCGAACCTGGTCAGGTGTAACCAGTGCCAGTTGGTGCTGAGTCGCGGGAGACCTGGTGTGTACAGCTTTGGTATGACAACAATGAAGTGACACCAAACTTCGTTCCACAGTGCAGACAATCTCAAGGTGGTGCCATGTGAAGAACATAGTAGATTGAGTTCCTCTACAGCATCCTCCGTGTCCGATCCTCTCACCACAAGAGACACTCCTGTGGGGGAGCGCATCCCTCCAGCTGCCTCACAAGCCATTCGAGATGCTGTTGACCCTTACATTTCAAAGGTGACAATAGTGTGTATGTATTGCGATGCAGTACTCTGCAGGGGTGAGAGTTTTTGGAGTGCTTTTGAGCCTACGGTCACGGAGCACCAGAAGAACTTCCACCTACCCCTATATTCACCCTATATCTTTCTTTCTCCACCTGCCCCTTCTTATCCCCATGGTTGGTGTTCCTTTCTCACCCTCCTTTGTCCTCCTCTCCTAGTGTGTCGTGTGCCCAAAAGCAGGAAAGTGTAAAACAACAAAAATTTAAAAAATAGCTCTTTTCAGAGCCACCTTTCTAAGTTTAACAATAGAACTAGCAAGTGACCGTTGTAGGCCCCCACGCATTTTTGAAAAAGTCTACAGACAGTCGTAGGACACAAAAATGGAGGGTGCAAGTGGAGTAAAACCAATGGACTTTACGCTGGGAGTAAGTGGTGGCTCTGAAAAGAGCCTTTCGGTGGTGTTTTGTGTGCTTCAAAAAATGTATATTGGAAAAAACGGAATGGCAAATAGGTTAGTGTGATTCCAAAAAAGGGCGCAATGCATTTTGTACATTGCGAAGAAAAATCTGATTGCCAGCATATGTGAGATGGACTCCATCTCGGCGAAAAATGAAAGAGCTGTGAAACAAAATGTTTTCATTATGGAATGAGGACATGCCAGCATCTCTTGGAAAGGCACAAACAGCCTTATTCACATTGTGTCTCGCTTTTTCCATTTGTGGACTAAATGCAGAAGAACGCAGCCATATTTGTCTTTGTGCAATACAGGAAAAAACTATTTGGCAATTGGGAAATGTCCATGACCGTCGCAAATCCTCCCTTCATTGCAAATTGCAAAGAAATTCCAGAGACATGGCCTAAACTGTTTCCTCCGCAATGAATGATAAGTATATCAGGATGACGCTCTGTCAGTAAAGTAACACAGAGAGATACCAAGTCCAGCCACCTCATTCCATCATTGCCATGCCAGTGCACTTCCACAGGAGGAAATCAAAGATCTGTAGATAGACGGCAACTTTCTGCATGCACCTTCAACCAATGTATCCATAAGTCTCCCAAAATCCAGATAATCTGTTTTCGAGCACACAGAGCCATGGCTGTGTGGTCTACTCTCAGGGAGTAGACGGTCTCACTAAATCTCTCCGTTCAGAACACACCTACTGAACTTTATTGACCAATCCCTAGCTCCGCTCATTCTCATTTGCATGCGTCTCCAACCCAGAATCCCAGTTGGTAATATACGCTGCCTGCAAACTACTGCCATGTCCGCGGACACGTACAGGATCAGAGCGTGACGACTGTACATTTAAGTATTATTCCCCTTTTCCCCTTTAAAGTGGGCTCTGAAAAGAGCCGTTTTTTGTGTGTTTTTGGGCAGATGCTTTACAGACACCTGTTATTTTTTTAAAATATATTTTGTGTTCTTATTTTACTCCTACAACCATTACAGAACCTTCTCTAAAGCAATCTTTACATTCCAAAAGAACATGGCATTTCCCAAAGAAGATAGTGCAACACCATCTGCTGCAAAATAATCCGCATTACTGGGAACAATGTTGTCGTGGCTGCAGAAAAACATACCAGCTCGTAACATGAAAGCACGTATGCCGCGATTGATGTTACACCTCCCAATACTTTGATCAGGACAGAAAACAGAACTGTTGTCCCATTTTCCTCTTGGGAGTAAACCAGAAAAAAATACTTTTGCAGTTGGAAAGATGTTCATGTCTGCTTGAACCAACTGTCCCAAATCTTCCAACAAAGTACGTGAGCTCACGTAGCCCAAATGGCAAGCTCCGTAGTGCAAAAGTACCACATAAGGAGTGGTCATCGTACGCAGGTCTCTGCAAACTTGCAGAATTGCCGCAACATTGCCATCAGTCTCAGCGCTCCACACCACCTCCACTCCTCTCACATCGAAATGGTGTGCCACATGCCTACTCTCGGCATAGTGCTGTAAACCCTGGACAAACATATCTCCAAGCACCAAAACCCTGACCCTCTCCACCTCTGCCATCTTCAGTGTACGCACCGTCTTTCGACACAAAAGAGCAATATGAACATCTGAGTGGCTGATGCCTACAGTCCCCTTTCCATGCTGGATTTGCTGTAGAAACCCGTATGTGACACGCCCTACCCGCGGACAAGCATTGTCTACATTTGGCACGTAACTCTTACCCAGTCCTTCTACCCTTTCCACATCAGTCAGGAATCCATTCCCTGATTGGACACAACTAAGCAGTCACACAACCATCCACCAATCACATTCAACATTGCTAAATCTAACTCCGTCATCAACATTTCACACTTCAAATGTACTATCGATGACTCCGAATGGAAGTCGCATATCATTGCAAAGCACCTACTTCAAAAACTACTGTGCAAGTGTCGCAGATTTCTACATACAGCTCCTTGCATGCGCACATGCATGACTATAAAGTACAGGTATGCATACTTTAATCAGAGAAAATGTGCAACCTATATGATTTCATTTAAACAAATTAATGCCGCTAAATCTGCATAGGCAATACATACCAATGCTCCCCCTTTAAGTGCAAGATGTCCGATTTTTCATTGACAAACCACACTACTTCTTACTGTCTCCGCATAACCTATATATAAATGTTACAAGCATCCCTATTTAGTGCAAAACTCGATTTTGCATTACAAAATGTCTGAGTTTTGTACTGTGTATGGCCTACAGTAATGCTACTTGCAATGCGATCGTATGAGACAAATAAGCGCTCCCGATTGCTGTGGTGACATCTCCCTCTGAGGGTCTCCTGATTTTTCGCCATCGTACTTATAATATGAAAGTAGAGAAATTTTTCCCATCTTCTATAATGCCCAATCGCTTACAAACCTCTCTCCTATAGATAATACAGCTTTAAATAAACAAGGCATTTTCATAACCTAAAAATTGTACTCATTTCTGGAGCACTTGCAACTAACATATTGTAAATAACATATTAAGGCAGCACATAGTGAAGTGAAATGCACACATACACTGGATTGAAATATGAAAGGAGAATACTCCGACGAAAGATGCAAAATTAACGTGTACAGTATCATCACTGCTTTAAACACACAAAGCGACTAACTTTTTTTTTTTACAATCGCAGTGAAGACAACTCTCCTGAAAATCAACAGCATCTAAACTGCAAATGCCATATCTGAAGAAACCTGGTTATTTCGCAAAAAAAAGTAAGTACAGTACTACCTTTATATTCTAACTATTCCTCAAAGAGACTGCGTGGGTTATTTATTTAATTTGCAGACCAAAGCAAACACTGATTTCTGAACCATTCTACCCACAAATACCCTTTTATTAAACAACGAAAAACAGGCAGAGTGGCTCACATATCCCTGTGTGTTTGGAACTGAAATAACATAGAGAATCATTAGAATGTTAGTACTAGAAAACAAATAGCTGTTTCAATTTTATGCCATTACGTTTACTATTAATGCTTCTCGTCACCACTAGCCCACTTTGTACTCTCATCTGAAGCACATTGTAGTAGTATACAAACAGAAAAATAGCCTTCCCAAATCATTGTAAGAATCCAATGCACATTCACACACCACGACAAAGAGCTTCCCCATCAAACTCATGCACGCATGCACACAGCACACATACATTGTACAACAGACCAAACCATGCCTTCTTTTTTTCAACAGACCCCAAACAATGCCTACCAAAAAGCAAGTCTGTAGAAAGGAACGCAGAAGTAGAGCAACTAAAAATAAAAGTGTCCAACCTAAGCATCCATCTGTAGTAGAGTTTGTAGAGAACGTTGGAACAAACCAGCTAATACAGTCGTTTAGCAAAACAGAGGAAGCTTCAACTACCAAAACTTTACCTCCTCCATCAAAATGTGGCACAAAACACAAAAATCTGCACAAAAAAATCGGCTACCAGTACTGCTAACAATGCTCCTAATAATCCTGATATAGTAACAAGAACCCATAGTAAAAAAAAGTATTTTAGCAAAAATGTTTTGCCACAGAGTCCTTCAGAATCTAATAAGAAGAGGAATGAAATCATCCTCAACCCTTAAAAACTACTGTAGAAAATTAATCTTACAAGCTCTCGTGGACAGTGCAATCCTTCTCAAAAGGAAGTTGTTTATATTAGTGTTAAATAGGATAAACCCACTAACAAAACTAAGTACCAAACTACAAAAGAAACTCATCAATAAACACAATGTGAACAAAAATAATTTCTTACATATTTGTGGAGGTGAATGGAGTCACACGACAACCACAGAACCATATTTTAATGAATAAGCATACAAACAAAATCAGACAAACACAATTGCCATCCATAGCAGTGGACGAGGGTATGAAAAAATCAATAGTACCACAATGGAACAAGAAACACTGCTTAGAAAAGTATCCCTTAAAAACTCAAATTACCTCTCGATTCGACAGAACCAGACCATCCAGTATACAAATGGTTGTGCACATCAATGTGTGCCATTCCAAACAAATCTTTCAAATCTTTACATCAGTTCCTCAATCAGTATGTAAAAGGTAAAGACAAAATTAAAATGAAAGTGCTGCAAAATATGGATATCTGTCCACTGCGCAAATACACAGGACGACAAAGACATTCATTAGCCTGCATTTCTGGACCTATTTGCAAATGTACCTTCCATGATATCAAAAGGATATCAATACATCATTCAAATGTAAGAAATCTAGTGTATAAAATATACTATGCTAAAAGTCCAGCTTCAGAATTAGGCAATTTAAATAACACTCTTCTGCATGATACACCCAAATACCTACAAGAAGAAATTGACCGTATCCAGAGAAAATATTTTGGAAGTGAAAGCCACTTACAAAATACAAGAGTTTTAGAACAGAGTAGCACCACTTCTGCACATAGCAACGTTCTATTACACACATACAAAAAAGAAATACCAAAATTTAAAAGGGTATCGGCTGAAGTACCAAACCATGTGTGTGTGTGTTGCCGCAGAACATTTTACAAAAGGAACACAAAAAATATAGACATAGCATACAAAATAGAAGACAATGAAGATTCCAAATGGTTTGAATTAGCTCTCTACCTTTTAGCAGAAAACAAATATGAACTAACTGAACACCTAATATGTTGCAGTTACTGCACTACACAACTAAACTCCATCAAGTGCTATTACAAATAATTTGGAATTGTTCCCACTACCAAAAACCCTGCAACAACTCAATTTGTATGAGAGCATCATAATTCAAACAGTTCACCCATTTCAAGCAATTATACGCCTTCATCCAAAAACAGCAAAATTACCTCCCTCTGAATTGGTGAAAGGCATTCGTTGCAAAGTAGTTTATTTACCATTAGATCTAACCGAAAATATACACACTCTGGGAGTGCAACGTTCAATAGAGGATTCTTTAATTGTCTTGGTAAATGGTGTACCAACAAAAGACAAAACAATTTGGCAACAACTGGTGGACTTACATAAAGTTAGACAAGCCTTGCAATATCTAAAAGACAATAAAGAGTACTACATGGAAATAAATATTGAAGAAAGCTTAAATGAAACAACTGAAATAATTCAAGAGCCATCAGAAACTGGACAATTCGAACTTCTGGATCCTGCTGCAGTATCCACTCTTTTGGACCAGTACACAATTCATCCATTGCAGTCCAATGAAAGCATAGATGATGCACTAGAAACTTACCAAATGTGACAAACCAAAGGTTCACCAATGAGTATATGGGAAAAAAGTATAGAATCATGTGCTTTTCCACTGGGATTTCCTACTGGCAAAGGTGGAAGATACGATGATAGACCCACTCAGATTGAGGCATCAGAATACCGCTCATTACGAAAGTATTCGCAGAGTCCCAGATTTAGACAAAATGTGGAATACATATTCATCCACTCTTTGAAAGTGAACTTGCAACGCTATGTTACAGAGTTTCACACATTTTGAAAATCTGGAACCCACTTTCAAAATATGTCAGCTATGTAGTTAATACAAAAAGTACAGGAAAAAGATGAGGTTTTACACTCATGTATAACAAATTTGTTTGCAAACATGCGTGGCACAAAAGATTACTGGTTCCGACGGCACAGAGACGTTCGTTGTATGATCAGAAACCTTGGGCCACCGACTTGGTTTGTTACACTAAATTGTGCAGAATATGCATGGGAAGATTTGCATGAGTTCCTAGGCATAGCAAACAACAACAAAACCAATATAGATATATTAACACCTGGAGAACTTTGCTCTCTAGATCCAGTTAATGTGTCAAGATATTTCCATCATTGTTTCAATGCTATGCTACACTTTATTTGCAATAAAACTTTTCCTCCCCTCGGAGAAGTGCAACACTTCTTTTGGAGAAAAGAATATCAAGCGAGAGGAGCACCACATATTCACATGCTTTTATGGATCAAAGATGCACCTAAATTTGGTCACGACAGTGATGCCACTGTTTTGCAGTTCATCCAAAAATATGTCACTTGTGAAATCCCTTCACAACGGACACATAGTGAGCGGCATGGGCAGATTTTACAATTTCAAAGACACAAATGTGGTAAATATTGTCATCGCAAATACAAAAACAAAGGTAAATACTACACCAAATGCTGCTTTGGTTTCCCTAGACCAGTTACAGAAACAGGTGAAGTAAACAACTTATTGTCTTCAGTTTGACATAGTGTTAAAGGTAATTCACTTAAGAACACGTATTACATAAAAAGAACAGAAGAATCAAAATATATCAATGATTACAATGCAATCATTGCCCTCTTATGGAATGCAAACATAGATATGCAGTACATTGCAGACAATTCTACTGCTGTGGCATGATATGTTACAGCCTACTTAACAAAATCAGAAAAAACAGAGCTTCAAGACCTCTGGGATGACCTAGCATCAGACAAAACACTATCACATAAATAGTACAGCCAAGGCATAAGAATGCTCTCTCATAGAGAATGTGGCGCCTATGAAGCAGCAGATTGTTTAACCGGTAATGCTTTGTATGGGAAATCAGACATTATAGTATGGCTAAGTCTTGGTCCTGCTAAATCTAGAAAAAGAGTTCTGAAATCATATGAGGACATTGAAACAATTGACATAAATTATCCCAACAGCCAAGACATTCTAAAAAACAATTTACTGGACACATACTATCCGAACAGGAGTAGCACTTTGGAAAGCATGTGCCTATACCACATAGCTCAAAACTTTGCATACAAAAATAATATAAAACCCGATGAAAGCATACGTAGATATAGAGTGACCGATTGTGAAGGCAGCTTAGTGAAACTTACCAAACGAAGCTTAATTAATCATGTAAAATTGTCATTAAAAACTCCTCAACAGAAAGAACTATATTACATGTCTCTGCTACAACTTTTTAAACCATGGAGAAAAGAGGAAAACATACTAGATAACTATGACTGCTATGAAGATGCTGTCAAAGCAAATGAAAATGCTATCACCGATGTGAACTTTACGCAGTACAAAACAATGTTACACAATGAGCAGCAACAGGAAGAAGAACTTCAGGCCCAACTAGATAAGGACTCTTCCGACAGTAGTCAACCTTCTGTAACAGGAAGTCAAGATCCACTAGGACAGCCACTAATAGCAAATGAGGCAGAAGTAGCTATGACGGAAGTGGAAAACACCATGTATCAGTATCAAGAAGATACAGAAGACTTAACTGTACAACAAGCAAAACTTAACTGAGATCAGCGCACCATTTTTGAAGACGTACCAAAACAAATTGTACATGGTGTACAACACAAAAATAAAGAATGTACCTGCCAAAATTACAAACCTATACTGCTGTACGTCAGTGGTGAAGCTGGATCAGGAAAAACATTCTTAATCAAAATCATCAGCAAGTTCCTTCAACAATTGACAAACAACAAACTGTCCTTCCAGTAGAGCATCAAAACAATTAGGGGCCGATTCATGGAACAAACATGCGCCGAAAATCCCAGCGCAAGCAGGCGCAAGCGTGAGAAAGCAAGCTCATGCGCATGCGTGCGATTCAAGGAAGGCGCTGCGCATGTTTCCCACTGGTGGAGCGCCAAATCGGTGCATGGTGCACACGGGCACACACGTCATCAAACGGCGTGCGCTACGTGCACAGCAAAAGCACACATAGTGCAGCTGACACAACAAAAGTGGGTGGAACAGTGGGCGTAACACACGGAATGGGGAATAATGCGTGAAAAAAGAAGGCGTAACTGGGGAAGTACTGCTGGGAACTACACGGAACGCCCACACACACGCGAACAACCCGTATTCATGGATTCGAATGTGGGAAACCCGCGCACAGCAAAAGACAAGAACAGGCATCAATGCATCCACCACACGAAGACAGGCGGAAGCAACCCCGCGCAAAGTATAAAAGTGCGCGCAAACAAAAACGTATATACAGCTACAATGAATGCTCCATTTGTCGCAGCACTGATCGTGGGACACCGCAGGAGGAGGAGAATAGCCAGGGCACGCTTTTTTTCACCATGGACAAGCCTTTTTGGGATGCCTGATGACCAGGTCTATGGCAGGTATAGGTTTCCACCCTGTATCATCCTAGACCTGGTCAGGGAGTGGGAAGATGACCTTACAATCCCCACCCTCTGCTCCCAAGCATTGCGCCCCTTGGAGAAGGTTCTCAATGTCCTGCATTTTTTGGCCACTGGGTCTTTTTAGCGGACTACTGCCATAGTGGGGGGGTCTCACAGGCCACACAGTCACGCTGCCTACACCGGGTTTTGGCAATCATGACAGCGCGCCCCTCAGTCCGCAGGCACATATTTCATGCCCAGAACACCCGCAGAACGGCAGGCCGTTGTCCCGGACTTTTACAGGGTGGCACACTTCCCCAAAGTGCTCGGTGCCATAGATTGTACCCATGTGGCCCTACGTCCACCTAGGGCCACTGAGCACATCTACTGAAACCGCAACCACTGGCATTCCATCAACGTACAGGTGATATGCGATGCAAAGGGAATCATCACCTCTGTCTATGCAAACTACCATGGCTCCACCCATGACAGTTTCATATACAGAATGTCTGCCGTGAGCCGGGCCCTGGAAGCTGGGCAGCATGGCGACACATGGCTCCTATGTGAGTACAAATGCCCGTGCACATGCATGCATGCATGTCACACACACACACAAATACACAAACCCCAATAATCACAACCATTGTCACATCTCCAGGGGACAGTGCCTACCCTCTGAGCAACCACATGATGACGCCAATCCGGAACCCCACCACACCACCCCAGGTAAGATACAACGCGGCCCATATTGCAACCAGGGCCATAGTGGAGCGCACATTCGGAGTGCTCAAGTCACGCTTCCGCTCCCTTGACCGCTCTGGCGGGCAGCTACTCTATGCACCCCCAGTAGTGTGCACGATCATTGTGGCAGCATGTGTCCTGTACAATGTTGCAACACGGCAGGGCATACCGGTGGACATGGTGGTGCCCCCATATCCCCAACGACAGGCACAGGCGCTGCCCATGGGAGGGGATAGGGCACGTGGCGAGGCAGCCCGGACACAGCTTGTGGCCACATTTTTCACCTATTCGCCCAACCCTGCGGAGTGCACACAGGCCTGGCACATACTAGGTGACAATTGATGATGACAAAGAGACAGTCAACTGTCACAACCTTACCACCCTGAGATTGTTGCCATGGAATTGCCACATTGTGTGCATCCCTAGCTACTTAAACACAAGCAATCCTGTGTGACCAAAAGGCACACATGCAAGGTGTGAATCACAAAGACCTGCAAAACAGGCCATGACTATCACTGGTATGTCACTCAAACCCTCCCAAACCACAACATGACATGGCAAGCAATAGCCATACACCAACACAGTACCAATAAGGTACACATTGCCATGTGAAAAATGTAAATTGGCATCAGACAATGATGCCTGACATGGAATCAGATGAAATGACTGACCAACAACCTCCCACCCAAAATAAGTCATACCCAAATGCATTCCAAAAGTTGTAGTTGTAACATAACAATGAATGCCTGCCTACATGCACAATGTGCATTGCAAAATCAACACTGCAGCTTCTGTGTGCCGTGTCCACCTCCTGCAACACACTGCTCAGCGCACAGCACAGTGAACAGCCATTGTGTGTGATGCACACCCTGAGCATCACATCTAAGCGACAAACTACATCAAAAAGCAAATTAGGCATGTACAGGATCCACAATTGGTCATAGAACAAGTGATGCAGGGACACAGTGGGCACCGGAAGGCAAACAGAGTGTACACGTGGACATGGAAGGGTGGTTTTACATGTAGTGGATTATAGTGTGTGGGTCAGTAAGGACATGCACTCAACATATACATGTGCAATCAAGTGACCATCAGTGTCCTCTACACATCACATGTGAACATTCACCATGTGTATACCCCAGCATGTCAAACCACAACTATCCCCTCACACCTGACCGGTAAACACAACACATGAATATGCATTGATCAGCAGAATACATCATGTACATAGGATACCACAATTACAATGTCAGGGTGCCCATCACACTGCAGGGCAAGGCAACTATCAACAACAAAAAAAAAAACCCTCCCTCACAAATCACCACGACCCACTGAACAACTGCACCTGGGTTATTCAGCCTTCATCCTTTAATTTCACCTGGCCACAGGATCACCCTTCCCCTTTGTCACCATCTCCCACCTTGTGTGTAAAAAGTTGCCAGCACCCTCAGAGTCCACCTTGATTTGCAAAAGCACCAAATCCAAGAGAACTCAAAGCAGGCCAACACAGAAGCCAAGCAAAGAGCCTGCAGGCAGTAAAACAAAACCAGAACAGCCTCCAGTAGATGACTTGAAGTAGCAGTACGCCACAAAGGCCAAGTACTACCACAATGATATTAACAACCAAGGTAGCACAGTAAAACAATGTCACAACAGGATGTGTACCATGTGTGGTACATAACATAGAATGATGCACCACGAACCGATGTGTACTGTCACAGCTCCCGTGTACAGGCGCATGAGTGGCACGAACCAACCACCCCCACCGTGGTCTGGGTGCCTGCAAGGTCAAACTCACACAGGCCTCTGAGACCCTGGTGGGGAAGGAGGGTCAGGGATATGCAGTCGGGACAGGCATTGGCATACTGGATAACTGGAATGAGGGGCAGGAGAGGGGAGTAGGATTGACACAAAAATGTGGTACTCACATTAACACATACACAATTAGACCAAACTTGTTCATCATGCACATAGCAAATTACTCAAATGGAAGTCAAAGAGAAACTTATCTCTGGGGTGAGCGCTGGCCTCCTGCCTGCGCACTCTCAGGTCCGGTAACAGGAGCAGTTCAATGCTGCAAAGAGAGCCTCAGTTAATAATCTGTGCGTGCCCAAAACACGCAAACACACCACCAAATATGCCCCAGAGTAACAAACTACTCTACAAACAGACAATCTTGTGTGGATGCTTCATACCCATACGTAACATTACCCCTGTGATGGTTCATACACAGTCAATGCAGTAAGTCAGGCGCTGGTGGGTGCGTGGCAAATCGAACACCAATGTGTCACGATTCACACAACATGCAATGTTCCCTGGGTAAGCAGACAGACGCATATAGCAAGGTGTGACTTCAGAACAAGTTGTGTACCACCATGACCAAAATAAAGTAGGCAGTGCATGCTTCAAATTCTACTTGGAAATGAAATGCACTGCAACCAAATCTGTCCCTTGCTGTCTGTCCCTGTGAGCTGCTTCTTTCCATGTCTCGGAACGCTACATGACTAATACAAGTGCCTCAATGGACCATGGTGGTCCGGAGGGTATGTGCCACTGCCCCTGCAGGTGCCCCAGACAACTTTCCCATCAACTATCCATCAGTCCACTGTGCTGTATTGTGCGCTTCAACACCAATATTCGTCCAAGCTCACCGTCAGTGCTGCTACTAAGCATGCATGTGCAACTGGCCTGGTGGAAGGTTTGCTGTGTTGTGACCCCACTGTGCTGCTCACCTTGCCTGGAGTCCCTTGAAACACGTCAGCAGTTTTCGGATGCATGATCGCAATCCCTGTGCCTCTGCTTGCGCACACATGCACATGTCGGCACCACCAAACATGTCCAGATTCCAGACGTCCAATGGCCCATGTCTGCTGGCAAAGGTGGTCTGGAGGTTCATCCCCCTGCAGAAAGGCCATGAGACACATGATTAATGCTTTAGATTCATCTGTGTGTGTCTCTTCAGGCATTTCATGACTGGACCATGTCAGAGACATACATCAGAAATCACACCATCAGTCCGTCTTTCACAGCAAAGTGTGGAACACACTATCTAGGGCATGAATTGCAACAAGCACATGTACAGTAAAGATAAGAAACATACTACACAATGCATCGCAATAAATGTACACATGAATCATGAAACACCCCATCTAGCAAAAGAAGAACAGTGGTCAATTACACCCCAATCATCTCCACTAGGGGTTTTAACACAAGTTCCACAGCAGCAGACATGCCACATATATGACAGTCCAAAGCCCTTGTGTAAATGACTGTAACACCGAACCATCCTTGCGATCCCATGGATAAGGGAAGCAGGAGTGGCATATGTGAGTCAAGGACACCAAGCAGCAAACACATACACAAGGCACGCTTGAAGGGCCCAGCTGGAACAGACAGTGGATGCTTTCAAAAGCCACAAAGCACCACACCGTCACATGAAAGCACAATAGACAAGCAATTTTAAACTATATCAAATAATTACACTAACTGTGAAAAACCTACATTACCTATTCAAACTAACTATAAAACAGAAACTTAGCTAACTAAACAAAAAGAAAAATCAAAAATGGCCACATATGACCTGGGGGGGGCACCCACGAGGGGGGAGGTATAGGGTGCTGCTCAACATCCACATTCGATGATGCTGAGGAAAAAAAAACCTCCATGGGCTCAACGCCTGCACAGCCCGACCTATGTGGGAGATAGATTGTCGTCCGAGTCTGGCTCTTCCTGGAAAGGAGGACGTGGCACAGGAGCATGACCACGCCTAGCCGCAGCTTGCCCCTCATCAGCAGCAAGTCTGCCGGACGGGTGAGCCTGGTTCTGTGTGGCGATGACACATAGGTCTGCATGCAGAACCTCCTGTGATACACGTACATCCTCTTGCAAGGTAGCACGTGTAACACAGAGTTCCTCCTGCAAGGCCTGGCTGGACAACCGCTGCACCTCCCGGCAAGCATGTAGCTCAGCCGAGATGGTACACTCAAGCTGTGCAAACCTCTCCTCTGCCTGCTCCCTCTGGGACATCAGAAGGACACCCATAGTGGATCTGAGGGAAGCATACTCCTCCTGCAGGGCCTCCATGTGTGCCTCTGCATGAGCAGCAATTGCTTGATGCAGAAACGACATTTCAGCCTGGCGTACCCTGTCTGAGGCCGCCAGGCCCAGCCTTTGTGAGCGGGCCATGGACCGTGCTGCCTGCTGCTGGAGAAGCACCTGCCTGGCAGAGGGGAGCATGGATCGGGCCACACGCTCCATGCTCTCAGCGATGTTCTCCATTGCTGCCCCCTGCCGTTCAGAATGGGCAGTCATGTCTTGCTCCCACTCAGTATACTGCGGTTGCGCGCGGCGACCGCGTTGCTGGGCTTGACCCCTGCGGGACCTAAGGACCGGGTGTCCTCGTTGTGTTGGCACCGCCCCCGGCTGCACGACTACATGCCCCCGTCGATGTGATGTCCCAGGCACATCAGTGACTGGTGTGGAGGGTGACCCTGCGTCCCGATCCACCACGGGTGGAGGAACCTAGACTGTCTGATCCCTCAGTGCAGGTGTCGCAGACAGAGGAGTGTCCACATCAGAATCACTCACCCCTGACATATGGACCTGATGCTCATCCAAATCGACATGGTCGTCAGAGTGTTAATCAGGGCTGGACTCATAGGCAGCCAGAGACAAGATGGACTGTAGCACTTGGGGGTTTTCGTGGCCTACCACCCCACAACCCCCACTTGTGCTGGGTTGATGTAGTGATAACAACCCTGTGCCTGGCATAACAACACCATCCTCCGGCTCCATTGCGTCATCATCTGAAAAATAGAGAGAAAAAAGGTCACTGCACATGTTAGAAGCACACAAGACAGACACACACCGACACCAAACACATCAGCAGACATGTGACACACAAAATAGAACCTGGCAGGCATGCTGGGTCAACTTGAAATTGCTTCTGTGATTAGACCTGTGGAAAGGTGGCAGTTTGCACTGAAGTGGGTCTATGCAGTGCAGCAAATATGTATGTTACTTACTATCTAAATGTACAAGGACTTCATGGTGTGTGTCAGAAAATGTGAAGGCAGTGCAAGGTCATCTTCAGGCATCACGTCCAATGTGCATTCAGTGGGTAGCATGTCTACAAGCAAACCACCCCTCCCCCCAAGTGCAAAAGCAGGGATGCCTAGCATGGTATCAAAAGGCTGACAATAGACCTGTGTATTGACAGACAGTGTTGACTAGCATCAACAGCATCATGTGAGTCAAGTGACAACACAGCAAATGATGATGGGACAGTAAGCAGGACACATGATGAAACCTCTGGAGTACACCCACGTGTGAAGAAGACACTACACCAGTTGGACAGAGTCATTGGCCATTAAACAGGCTGAGGCCTGTGACCCACACAGATTGTCAGACCCTAAACATGTGTGCGCCGCAGTACTGAGCCACAGTTGACATGGGAAGGCAGATGAAATGCCATGCAATGTAGGTCATCCAGGACTTGTATTACAGTGATCATCCAGTCATGGACACATAGGGGCATGCGTGGAATGCACATGGAGCATGAATGGGCACTCATGTCCCTGCAGGGCATCTGACCTCTGCACAGTCCAAGTGAGACACCCTGCATCAAGTACTAAGGATGTACCACACAGCATATGTCTGGCAGATTGGCTGCTGGATGTTAGCATGTACACAGGAGGCATGAACAGGGAAGTACCCAACGGCAATATTGTAGCAGACCAGTGCTAAGGTGGAATTGGGGTGCAGGGGCAAGGGAGCATGCCTACATTGAGTACCCGCTTGCAGGCAGAGGACACATGCACGTCAGTCATGCTATGCATAGTCTCTGGGCTGAGAGGAAGGTCACCCCACACTACATGCAGAAGTGCCAGTGAGCTGGAACATGGACTGGAGGGGCATACTGGTAGCCAGCATGTGAGTAGGGTGCAATAGTGGTTATGCGGACAGTCCCCGTCTGCTCCACATGTCCACCATCCAGCAGAGTAGGCATGCATCAGGGAAGCATTGCATTACTTGCACATCAGAACCATGTACATGTGATATGTAGTGGCAGTCATGCACAACACATCACACAAGTAAAACACACACGTCCTCGACAAACACGCATCAACACTCACTGGACTGGGCATCAAAGTCCGGCATCTCTCCCACTCCTTCGACCGATTCAGATGGTATGAACTCCGCAACGAGTGACTCATGCGGAGTGAGGTCTTCCTCCTCTGGTGCAGGCCCACTGCCAGTCACCAGAGTCAAGTTGTAATTTGAGGCACGCTTAGCCTTAGCGCTGCGTTTGAGGTCATTCCAACGCTTTTTGCACTCTTGCGCCGTGCGCACCTCATGGCCGAATGCATTCACATGTTCCGCAATTTGCTTCCAGTGGGTATTACGGTGGGCAGCCATAGTCTGACAATTAGCACCCACTAGCATGTCACGGCTGTGCTCCCACACGTAGTCCACGAGGAAGTCCAGTTCCTGTTTGCAGAAAGGCTTCTTCCTCGACATGCAGGAGGTTGTGGCTGTGTGTGGGGTCCCAGCCTGTGCTGCAGGTGCAACCTTCCTCCTCTTGGATTGTGGCGCAGACCCTGGCTGGCTAATGCTGCCCTGATCAGTTTGGCCAGTGGGTTCGGTGTATTGAGCCAAGGGAGTGGCAGGTGGAGGGACGACCAAAGGCCTGACTTGTGTCAGTGGCAGCTGGGTGCCATCTAATGGACCCTGCGCAGAAACATCCGCTGTGGCAGGGTCATTGACTGCAACTGTCCTGGTTGATAGACTCACAACCGGGGTGTTGTTGGGTGCATCTGCCCCAGCACTTGCCAACACCCGGCTGTTCGGGGCAGCAGGTGATATAACTGCCCGAACAACACGTGTCTTGGTCAGGGCAGCTCTGCATGCCCCTACGGTTTCCCTCCTGGCCTGTTGGAAATCTTCCAAGGGCTCTTCAAGTGCCAACGCAGCCTGAGCTGGCAGACCCTGAGCCTGGGTGGTGGTGTCCACAGCGGCACCTGCAGCCACCAATATCCTTGGGCCCGTAGCAGTCGATGAAATGGAAACGAAAGCTGCATCTCCCGGAACCACAGGGGGTGGTGGCATGACTGCACCGACACATGGCACAACATCGTGCTCAAGTGGTGCACCCCTGCCTCTTCCCCCTCTGCGGCTACCCTGGACACCCTGGAGTCCCCCTACTCCCTGGTCACCCCGGCCACGTCCCTGACCATGCCCGCCACGAGGAGGTCGCCCAGCTGAGGCGCCCCTCACCTTTGTTGGCCTCCCAACCATGGCACAGATGTAGTAGTGCCGGCACAGATGGAGTGGTGCCAATGGGAGGTGTACTCCACAATTGACCTGGGCAATTGGGGTTAAGGGGGTGGGATGCAAGATGTTAACAGCCCCCCTGCACCTGCAAGGCTGTTTGTGACCCCGGTGATGTAGTGACAGGTCACGCTCAAGCACCCCAAAACTGCAGTAAAACCATGCACGCAACCCTGCAGCCTACGTGCGTGGAATCAACCTACCGCAGTACGTGGTGGCACCCAGTAACACGAAAAACGCGTACGCGTGGGACACGCAGGCTACTATGACCTTGTTAATGGGTGCACAGGGGCACCCGCAGTGGGAAGAATAGCGTGCGCGACTCACCGTCTGACTAGCGCGATGCAGAAAAACACGCATAGCCAATAGCTGCGCCAAAAGAAGAGATACGTCCTTGATAGCTGTGAAGTTGTGATGGCGCACGAAACAACACGAAGCAGCAACACACGTCAGTCTCCACGAAAGGCACGTACAACGAACTGCTGGCCCCGCTCACCTTTAACCCGTGCTGAGGGAAAGACCTGCGCGCTTCACGTCACTTACGCATATAGGCCCTTTCCTCGGATTACACGCATTCACACGCGGACGTGCAGTTTTTTCACACGCACTGAACCACTATGCCCACGTAACGAGGGAAACACCCGCGCGCGTAACATCACAGACGCGCTTACGCGCTAAGGGCCTTTCCTCGAATACCATGCTGACGTGCAATTTTTCACATGCCAAATGACTCCGTATCAAGCTGGCCACACGAAAACCCGCGGAAGACCATGCTCCTGCCCAGAAGGCCGACTTACTGCGCCCCAGACCTCCAAGCACGCTCCCACCTGCCATCTGCTGCTGCCTGACTGCCTGCTGCCCACATGCCCTGCTATTTGCTGCCTGCACGTCAGCCAGGGGTGCAGTTGCTGTGACAACCCCTGCTGGAACCGAAGACTCCCGACTGGGATACCATCACTCCACAGCCCAGCCCCAGGACCCAGTTCCCCACCCACTCCTGCCTCTGGGGTTGCCATGTCGGGCACAACACCATCTGGCACCACTGGCAACCCCCAGCCAGAGAGGCAGAGGGCCACCAGCTTCAGTGCCAGAGAAGTTGGTGTCCTGGTGGAGCAAGTCCTGGGGCAGTATGATGCCCTCTTTGGAAGTTTGCACGCTGACTATGAAGGACGGACCAGGATCTGGATGGACATCGTGACTGCCATCAATGCGGAGGGGGTGGCAGTCCGCGACTTACATGTCAAGAAGCGCTGGGAGGACTTCAGGTCCAGGACCCTCAACAAGGCCCGGCGCCTCTCGAAGGCAGTGGATGCCAAGGGGCGCCGGGGCCACCCGTCCGACCACCAAATGAGGGTCCTGGAATGCATATACCCAGGGCGTCACGTCCAGGTCCTTGAGAGGCAGACCCGTCTGGAGTCAAGCGGTAAGTGTATATGCATACTGATTGGACGTTGTGCATGTCATGGTGTGCCAGTAGTGTGCAGGTTGCACATGTGTTTTTGTAGGGCCATGTAGGGATGTGTATGAACATGGGCGTGAGGCTGCCACATGTGAGTCCTCTCAGGTGTGAGACACATCGATGGTGTATGTGTTGGTAAGCATGCTGGGCAAATGCAGGTGTGGGAGCACACATGTTTGAATTTCTGTGTATGTACGTTGGCATGGTTGTGGTGTCACACATGGATGGTGGCTCCTGCTGCATGTATCTGCACTGTGTAAATGTGCATGTGTGTGTATTTGACAAGTGTGCAACTGTGACGCAACTTGGATGCATGTGACACTGACATGTAGAAGGCTGAGTGCCAGATGTGACATGGATGGCGATATCATCACTGTGACAGTTGGTGGACATGTACACATGCATGTAAGTGTGGTGGCGTGTGTGCATGTGTTGTGCACTCCACGTGTTTCATGTGACGTAAGGCTCACCTTCGGATGCTCATGCTGTTGTATGTGTATGGATGGTGCTGGCTGGTGCAATATTGCTGTGGAATTGCTAATGTGTGTGAGTACAAATGACATGTGTGTTGGGAAGTGTGATGCCATGTCTGAAGTATGACACTGCCACTCATGTACAACTGTCATGTGTGTATCAGTCCATTGTGCAGTGCTCTGATGCCTGTGTTTTATCTCTCCCTGTCTGCAGCGTCAAATGATGAAGAGGGCAGAGAGGGTGCTGTGGAGCACAGCGGCAGGGATCGCACCACCAGCCGGAGACGCAAGGCCCGGCTCCCCTCCCAGATTGTCATCTTGTCGGGGGGTGAGGAGTCTGGTGCCGCGTCCCAGGCCGCAGCTGCCAGGGGGAGGTCCAAGAGGCAGAGGTCGGAGGTGGACTCCTCAGCAGCAGAAGGGGCAGCTGAGACCCCACAGGGTTCGACGGGGAAGATGGCACGGAGTCATCCAGGTTGGTGGGGGGTTTGGTGGAGGGGGAGGCCGTGGAAGGGACACACACGGGGTCTGGAGGTGGGGATTCCACTGGTGCTAGTGGTGCATTGCAGGGGCAGGAGGCAGCACAGGCAGCCGTGGAGGTGCCTGTGTGTAATCCTGTCCCTGATCCCATCACTGCATCATCTGGCACCAGCAGGACCCTTGACAATGGATTGTACATAGTTGGACAAGGGATTATTTTGAACTTTTTCTTTTGATTTAACCATGGATCAATGGATTTTTCTTTTTACGTTTCCTTTGGATTTGCGTTGGTGGAGGGAGAGTTTTGATTATTTTTCTTTAGGATTACTTTGGATTGGTTATACGTTTCATTTACTCATCTTTTGCACATGGTTTTCATTTCATGTTTGCTATTTTGTTATGCTTTCATTTGATTGCTTTATTTTTGTACATAATACATTTTCATATTTTAGTTCCATGTGTGGGATTCGCTCATTGGGTTGATGCATGTGAAAATGGGGGTTGACACAATCAATGACAACCAGCGTGTGTGTGTGATGGACATGTGTTGATGTACATAGTTGACTTTTGGTTTGTGTCTTGAGATAGACATGTCAGTGTGGGTGGATTGGGAAATCATTGCGTCTCAAGAATGGGGTGGCGTGCTGTGGTATTTTGGTGTAGAAGTGGGCCATGATTGTGCATCTTTACTTCATGTGGGGGGGCACAAGTGGGGGCCTACTGGCAGATGCCCCTCACTGCTGGGGGGTGGGGGTGCTGGGGAACATGAATGGGGGCCTGCTGGCAGGTGCCCCTCACTGCTGGGGGCTCGGGGTGCTGGGGGGCATGAGTGGGACATTAGTGGGGGGCCTGCTGGCAGGTGCCCCTCACTTCTGGGGGGTGGGGGTGCTGGGGGACATGAGTGGGACATGAGTGGGGACCTGCTGGCAGGTGCCCCTCACTGCTGGGGGGTAGGGGTGCTGGGGGACATGAGTGGGGGCTGCTGGCAGGTACCCCTCACTGTTGGGGGTTGGGGGTGCTGGGGGACATGAGTGGGGGCCTGCTGGCAGGTGCCCCTCAATGCTGGGGGGTGGGGGTGCTGGGGGACATGAGTGGGGGCCTTCTGACAGGTGCCCCTCACTGCTGGGGGATGGGGGTGCTGGGGGACATGAGTGGGGGCCTGCTGGCAGGTGCCCCTCACTGCTGGGGGGTGGGGGTGCTGGGGGACATGAGTGGGACATGAGTGGGGGCCTGCTGGCAGGTGCCCCTCACTGCTGGGGGGTGGGGGTGCTGAGGGACATGAGTGGGGGCCTGCTGGCAGGTGCCCGTCAATGGTGGGGGGGTGGGGGTGCTGGGGGACATGAGTTGGTGATCACTAGTGCAAGGTGACATGTGGCTTGGCTGGGGGGCATGCCCATGGTGGATGGGCTGCCTGCGGGACATGACCAGGGGTGCAGGGTAGTTCCCTGTGGTGTGGGCTGCCTGCATGGGCCGTGGAGGGTGTAGGGGGCACACCTGGGAGGACCCACACTGCCAATTCACATGTAAGACTCCCCGCGCACCCCCGAAATACACGTACCCCGCTCTGAGAGCAAAATCGCGTGTGAAACTTCCCACGAAACCCAGTAAGAGGCGTACCCCATTTGCAAAGGGCCTATCGCGTGTGAAACTTCCCACAAACCCCCGAAATACACGTACCCCACTCCAATCGCATGTGAAACTTCCTGGGAACCCCAGTTATACACGTACCCCACTCGCACAGGGCCTATCGCGTGTGAAAATTCCTGTGAACCCCAGTTATGCACGTACCCCACTCGCACAGGGCCAATCGCGTGTGAAAATTCCCACGAACCCCAGTTATGCACGTACCCCACTCGCACAGGGCCTATCGCGTGTGAAACTTCCCGCGAACCCCAGTAATACGCGTACCCCACTCGCATAGGGCCTATCGTGTGTGAAACTTCCTGTGAACCCCATTAATACACGTACCCCACTCGCACAGGGCCTACTGCGTGTGAAACGTACTGCGAACCCCAGTAATATACGTACCCCACTTGCACAGGGCCTACCGCATCTGAAACTCCCTGCGAACCCCAGAATTACACGTGCCCCGCTCGCACAGGGCCTACAGGGTGTGAAAGTCCCTGCGAACCCCAGAAATACATGTACCCCGCTCACACAGGTCCTACCATGTGTGAAACTCCCCACAAACCCAAGAAATACACGTACCCCGCTCGCACAGGGCCTACCGCGTGTGAAACTTCCCGCAAATTAGTGGGGTATGTGTATTCTGAGGGGTGCACAGGGAGTTTTACACGCGTTTTTGTGGTTGTGGGGCTGTATGCTGGTCCACTGGCCTGTGCGCCATGTACTGGATTTGTGCGCTGTTCATGGCGCACGGGGCGGGGTTGGGGGCGTAACTGGCGCTGCTGCAGGGTCGCTGCACCACTCTGCGCCACGGCTGCTTAGGGATGTTAAAATCCATGAATACGCTGTGCGCTGAAATGGGTTTTCGTGCACGCGGCTGTCGCAGACTGCCGCACACGCACACTTGTGCGTTGAATTCTATGAATTACCCCCTTAGACTATTACAAACTTTCTGCAGAAGCTGCAATGGAACTATGCAGAGTATTAAAACAAAAATGCTACTAATAGATGAAGTGAGCATTGTCTCCAACCTAATGTTGGCTTTGATTCTCCTCAGACTGCAAGAAGAACTCTTTGCAGGGTAACACATTATCATTTTCTGAGATCTTCTACAATTTATTTATTTTATTTTATTTATTTATTTAATTATTTGTATTGCGCCGTTAACTTGCGAGTTTCGGGGGCAGAAACATGGACACAAAGACAACAGAAATGGACGGGACAGTTCCTGGAATCAATGATTTAGTGGGCCATGAAAGTGGTCAGTTGAAAAGATATGTTTTCACTAATTTACGAAAACGTAAGTAGTTAGATTCTTTCCTTATGTGGGCTGGCAGATTATTCCAGATGCCTGCTGTAATGACTGGGAAGGATTTTCTCAGTCCAGATCTAAGTTTGTGTGGCATCACTGCGATCCTATTTTGATCCGAGGATCTCAAGGCGCGGCTTGGAACATAAGAACATATTTTCGATTTTAGATAGCCTGGTGCCTTCCCGTGGATGCATCTGTGGGCTATTGTGAGAGCCTTGAAGTGGGTTCTGCTCTCCACTTTGAGCCAATGTAGTTCCTTCCTAGACGCACTGGTGTGGTCTGATTTAGATTTACATTTGATTATCCTAACTGCGTTATTTTGGATAATCTGGAACGCTTGGATGTTTTTTTTGTTGGCTCCTAGCATAAGTGCGTTCCCATAATCCAAACGGGAAAGGATGGTTGCTCTGGCTACTGTGGCACAGTTGTTCTCCGTGAGATACGGTCTAATAGTTCTGAGGAGTCTCAAGTAGTAATTGCAGGTTTTTTTTATGTATTGAGTCTGGGCCTCTGCTCCTAAAGACGCTTCCATCATCATACCCAAAGTTTTTACTTTCTCAAGTACTTTGATGTTAGCATCCTTGATCTTGAAATTTGCATAGTCGTGGGGCAGTGATTTTCTGGCTTGGGTGGATCCGAAGATCATCAGCTCAGTTTTGCTGGCGTTCAAACACATCCAGTTGGAATCCATCCATTGTTCTATGATGTTATAGATACTACTTAGATTGTTGTTATCGGTTTTATGGTCCCCGCTGAGCTCCAGTACCAGCTGCGTATCGTCTGCATAGTTGGTAAAGAATATGTCAGCATGGTCTAAGATGTAGCATAAGTATCTAACAGCAATGGGGACATGCTGGCTCCCTGGGGAACCCCGCAGAGGATCTTCCTTTCAATTGAGAATTTGTCTCCCCAATGGACTCGGGATGTTCTGCCTTTTAAAAAGGACATTATCCATGTTTTTGCCTCCTGTGAGCAGTTTGCTGTTTTGCCTAAGGCAGTTTCGAGCAGGTTATGATCCAGGAGATCAAAGGCAGCACTGAGGTCTAACAGGATGAGAAGTCCCGTTTTCCCCTTGTCTAAGATGCTAAGCATCTTTGTCTGTAAGTCGAGCATGGCTGATTCTGTGCTATGAGATGGTCTGAACCCTGATTGATGTGGGTGTAGCGCGTTAGAGGCCTCAATGTGTGCCTGTAGTTGTGCCGTAGCTACTTTGTCCATAATCTTTAGCAGGAAGTTACAGTTGGTTATTGGCCTAAGGTTGCATGGGTCTCTTGGATCCAGGCCCGGTTTTTTTATTAGTGGGGTAACTGTGACTTTTTTATAGCATGGGGGACTAGTTGGTCCCTAAAGGAAGTGTTGATGATCTTAGGAAGTATAGGGGCGAAGATGTCTGGGTTTTCTAAGATTATTTTGGCGGGTAAGATGTTCTCCGCGCACGAGGTAGGTTTCATGGAGACGAGTGTTCTTTTCATCTCTTCTGTGGTGATAGGTGAAAAATGAAAGGGTTCTATGTTTTCAAGTGGTTCTTCAGCTGGCATTTTAATCATGGTGGATTTGTTTAGTTGTGATTTTGTGATTTTATCTCTAGCCTTTTCTAATTTCTCAAAGAAAGCTTTTTGAGTATTGTCGCTTTCCTGTTGGGATGGTATAAAAGGTGGCGATATAAGTGAGGGTTTGTCTAGGGATTTCAAGATGTTAAAAAGTTTGCTTTAGGCATTTTCTGCTTCCAAAATGTGTTTGTTGAAATACTGTTTCTTGGCCTCTGTTATTTCTTTCTTGTATTCTGTTTCTATATTCTTCCATTGTTCCCTGTTTTCAGGTGTTGGTTTTTTATTCCAGTTATTTTCCATTTTTCTTTTGTCCCCTTTAAGCTTGAGTAGTTCTTTAGAAAACCATTCTTGCTTTGTATTTTTGGTTCTAAATGTTTTGGTCTGCAAGGGTTCATTTTTCTCTACTAGCTTATTGAGATGGTCTAAGAGAGTCGACATCACAATTTTGCATGAGTCCTCTTCTTTAGAGGTGGCGATGTAATCTTTTATTCATGATTCAAGTTGTTCTTTCTTGATGTTTTTAAAGTTCCTTTGCATAGCATTTCTGGGGGATTGGGATTTTTTTCTTTAGGTAAGGGAAGTGAGACTTGAAGTGAGACACTGTAATGGTCTGACCAAATACAAGGTTTGGTTTGGTATTTGTGTGTTTCAAGGTTGTTGGTCATTATCCAATCTAGTTGGTGTCCATTTTTCATGGTTGGTTCTTTATTTGTGATGGTATAGTCTATGTTTAATAACGAGTTTTCGAGATTGGTGGCCTCTTTGTCAGTTTGATTGCCGTACCATCTATTAAAATCTCCGCTAATGTGGCACGGTTTGGACCTTTCAAAAGATTGAGGAGGTGTGTAAAGTTGTCATTAAATTCCGGAGTGGGAGATGGTGGTCGATAGACTACTAGAAGGTTAAGGCAATTCTTTTCAGTGGGCGAGTGCTTGAGGTGGATCATTTCGCATTCACCACATGATGATTTACCTTGGAAGAGTGCAATGGAGCTTCTGGCAATAACTGCAACTCCTCCTCCTTTACCGGTTTCCCTGTTGGTGTAGTAAATTACATACCCGTCAGGGACCGCAATGTCGCAGGTGGGGCCTATGGGATCTACGAGCCATGTTTCAGTGATGCAAAAATATCAACATTCTCCTCGATGATCCTATCATGGATACATTGAGCGTGTTTATTGAGGGATCTAGTGTTAAGTAGACAGATTTTTAAATCAGTACTACTTTTTATTGTGGAGGGTGTAACTGACAGCTGAGTGGTTAAAGATTTATTTTCTTTATGTCGTCTTTTAATAGTTAATTCCTCTTTGTTGCTGTTTGGGCTTCTGTCCAGGATAAGCCGGGTGGCAATCGTGGCTTTGTTTAGGCGGATAAGTTTTTGTTGCTCAAGGAGCAGGGTATTCAAGGGCAAAAGGCCCATTTTTGTCTGATTGGAAGAGATTAAGGTATATGTCGCTAGGTTTTCAGGCAGCGTTTTCTGCACTGGATGCCGTGGACGCGAGGACCGGCGCAAGACCGGCTTGACCCTGAAGCGCCGCGCTGAAGCGCCTGATGAACCCCTAAGAGGGGCGCTGGTGCTTCTGGGGATTGTAGTCCCTTTTGCCTGCTAGCCAATAGAAATGGCTGTTACAGGGGTCAATAACGGAGTCCCTAACAAAAGTGTACGTCTTTTTGCACCGCAAGCGGTGGCCATTGCAAGTGTGTACACAGGGGCTCAGCAAGCAGTAACAGATGTTCCTACTGTGCCTAAGGACACACTAGTAAGTGCTTTCAAAAGCGTGCAAGTATGTTAGTAATCTTGTGCTTATTTTCTGTTTATGCTGACTCTTGCAGCGTGATGGCAAACCTAATGGTGTTGTAATAAAAAGAAGCTTAGTGGTACTTTACAGCTACTGATTTATAAACCACGCATTCAATGCTTCATATTTTCCATTGGAAGTAAGAAGGCAGGCAGACAGCAAGTTAAACGCTCGTAAAAAGTCACGTACTGATTAACCCTTAGGTGTGCAAAGCTCCGACCTCCCACCAAGTTACCTGTAGAGGAATGCAAGCACACAGGCTGCTTTTAAATGGTTGTCCGGCGGGACCGGCGCAAGACCGGCATGACCCTGTTGCGCCGGCGCTGAAGCGCCTGATGAACCCCTAAGAGAGGCGCTGGTGCTTCTGGGGATTGTAGTCCATTTTGCCTGCTAGCCAATAGAAATGGCTGTTACAGGGGTCAATAACGGAGTCCCTAACAAAAGTGTACGTCTTTTTGCACCGCAAGCGGTGGCCGTTGCAAGTGTGTACACAGGGGCTCAGCAAGCAGTAACAGATGTTCCTACCGTGCCTAAGGACACACTAGTAAGTGCTTTCAAAAGCGTGCAAGTATGTTAGTAATCTCATGCTTATTTTCTGTTTATGCTGACTCTTGCAGCGTGATGGCAAACCTAATGGTGTTGGAATAAAAAGCAGGTTAGTGGTACTTTACAGCTACTGATTTACAAACCACGCATTCAATGCTTCATTCATTCCATTGGCAGTAAGAAGGCAGGCAGACAGCAAGTTAAACGCTCGTAAAAAAGTCACATACTGATTAACCCTTAGGTGTGCAAAGCTCCGACCTCCCACCAAGTTACCTGTAGAGGAATGCAAGCACACAGGCTGCTTTTAAATGGTTGTCCGGCGGGACCGGCGCAAGACCGACTTGACCCTGAAGCGCCGGCGCTGAAGCGCCTGATGAACCCCTAAGAGGGGCGCTGGTGCTTCTGGGGATTGTAGTTCCTTTTGCCTGCTAGCCAATAGAAATGGCTGTTACAGGGGTCAATAACTGAGTCCCTAACAAAAGTGTACGTCTTTTTGCACCGCAAGCGGTGGCCGTTGCAAGTGTGTACACAGGGGCTCAGCAAGCAGTAACAGATGTTCCTACCGTGCCTAAGGACACACTAGTAAGTGCTTTCAAAAGCGTGCAAGTATGTTAGTAACCTCGTGCTTATTTTCTGTTTATGCTGACTCTTGCAGCGTGATGGCAAACCTAATGGTGTTGTAATAAAAAGCAGCTTAGTGGTACTTTACAGCTACTGATTTACAAACCACGCCTTCAATGCTTCATTCATTCCATTGGCAGTAAGAAGGCAGGCAGACAGCAAGTTAAACGCTCGTAAAAAAATGACACCTACTGATTAACCCTTAGGTGTGCAAAGCTCCGACCTCCCACCAAGTTACCTGTAGAGGAATGCAAGCACACAGGCTGCTTTTAAATGGTTGTCCGGCAGGACCGGCGTCAAGACCGGCTTGACCCTGAAGCGCCGGCGCTGAAGCGCCTGACGAACCCCTAAGAGGGGCGCTGGTGCTTCTGGGGATTGTTGTCCCTTTTGCCTGCTAGCCAATAGAAATGGCTGTTACAGGGGTCAATAACGGAGTCCCTAACAAAAGTGTACGTCTTTTTTCACCGCAAGCGGTGGCCGTTGCAAGTGTGTACACAGGGGCTCAGCAAGCAGTAACAGATGTTCCTACCGTGCCTAAGGACACACTAGTAAGTGCTTTCAAAAGCGTGCAAGTATGTTAGTAATCTCGTGCTTATTTTCTGTTTAAGCTGACTCTTGCAGCGTGATGGCAAACCTAATGGTGTTGTAATAAAAAGCAGCTTAGTGGTACTTTACAGCTACTGATTTACAAACCACGCATTCAATGCTTCATTCATTCCATTGGCAGTAAGAAGGCAGGCAGACAGCAAGTTAAACGCTCATAAAAAAGTCACGTACTGATTAACCCTTAGGTGTGCAAAGCTCCGACCCCCCACCAAGTTACCTGTACTGTGGAAGAAGTGCTCGCCTTTTTATCCCATGACAGGCCCTGAAGGCACCAAACCATTAAGTAGCTCCTCCCACATTTTTCCCACTCTTTTCTGAGCTTGCTTGGTGAAGATTTTGAAAGTATAGAGGGATGGTTTTCTATAGTGGAGATATTGCAACAATTGCTCACCTAACATGGAAGCACTTACTAACTAAAGAAAAATAGAAAGAACTCCTGTTAGGTGAGCACCCGATGCTCAAATGCATCAAAAGGTAAGCACTTACAACCTTGAAGCTGTATTTCTGTGAGGTTCCAAGCATCTAAAATTCAAAACTGCAATGTTCAGCCAGAGGATCTGCATCACTGTTCTCATCTGAGGCTGTTCCTGTTATGACACCAGTGAAAGGTGAACCTATTTTTAAAACCTTAGGACACAAACTCTGCCGTAAAACTGTTGGCAGCATAGGAAATGTCAACCTTTGGCAACATTTCCAATACAGAGAATTAACAGAAAACATGCGCCAATCTGCAGATCTCAGTTATGCCAACATCTTAAAAAGTATTAGAGTTGGTGCACTATCGCAAGAAGCACAAGAAGTATTGAAAAACCGGCACATTCATGCACTTTATGGAGATAATGCATGTGCTACTGATGTTATGGAACAATTAGCGCACAAAAATGTCAATTGTATGGCCTTATTGCCAACTCTTGCAAGCTTTTTTCAAATTCAATGAAACAATGTTAAATAAAGAAATGCAACCAATAATGGAAATTAGCGCCACAGACAAACTAGACGTACATGGTATGACAGTACCCATGTGTGAGCAAGCCACAACAAGACTAAATAGCTTAGAACATTCAATCTCCAACACAGCTGGGTTGGAAAAAATATTAAATTTATCCTTAAATTTTAGAGTAATGCTTAAATGTAACCTTGACGTGGAGCAAGGGCTAGTTAATGTGGCACTGGGTACAGTTGTTCGCTTTCAATCATAACCACGTGACAACAACATTCAGTTTGTCAATATTCGCTTTGATAAACTTTCAGAAGTGAAAAGGATTGGATGCTCAACTGCTCGATTCCTTCTCTTCAAAGACATTTATGTACGTAGAGAGGAATTTTCTCTAACTCTTGCATATGCAGTCACCATTTATAAATCCCAAGGTCTTACTCTAGACAAAGCGTTGATAGATATAGGAAACACAGTCTTTAAAGAAGGCATGAGCTACGTAGCACTATCACGCTCACGTACACTTGATGGTCTATTGCTAATGAACTTTGATGCAAGTAAAGTCAACGCTGATATTCCTTGCATTTTAGAATACAATAGACTGCATTCACTGTACACCCCCCATCTGAAACAATATCCTGTTCCAGAAAAAGTAAAACGTGGTAAAAGAAAACTAAATCAAACAGAAATGCAACAGAATCCGACAGCAAATACTTCAAAGAAAAGAAAAGAAGCTAAAGCTTCATCAATTACCACAAACAAAGAAGAACCTATTAGGGAAAGTAAACCAGGTACTTCTTCAAAGAAGGAACAGAAACTCTGAAAAATGCACTCAAATACAGAACCAGCTGGTCCATTCAAATTTGCAAATGAAACTGGTGTAAGTTGCTATGCAAATGTAGCAATGAATATTCCATTTCAATTGCCACCAATTGTTAACAATATTTACTTACACAGTACAGACCAATTTTGTTTGCAAATGTTAGTGCTTCATAGAAACGCAACAAACAATCCTGACAATACGTACAGTGTTTACGGAATAAGGCAAGAATTGTACTACTGTGCTGGAATGGTGAGATTCACAATACACTCACAAGAAGATCCACAATAATTTCTAATGTACTTACTACTAGTACTGGAAAACAAATCATACCTGTAAATGAAATCTTCCAGATTTCATACATGTGGAAACATACATGCACTCTCTGTAGCAATGTGATACAGGAACAAATCCCAAATGAGCGCTTTGTGTATGTATCCATACCTAATTGTGAATCCATTCCATTTCAGCAACTTGTAAAGAATGCAAACCGTGGCAGATTATGTTCTATGTGCAATTCAGACAATCGCTCCACCTTACTGATACAAACACATATTAACTACATAATATTTATGCTTCTATGTTATAATGCAGATGGTACCAAAAACAACTGCAAGCTGACTGGATTCACACACGGTCAAGTGTCACTTGGTAAGAAAACCTTTACAACAATAGGTATAATCTACCATGCAGGAGCTACAACCAATGCAGGTCACTACACTGCATATATTAAAAAGAAATGTGGATGGTTCGAATGTAATGATAGCACCATTACTCTAAAGCAAAGATTGCCAGCTAATCTTACAAATGTCTATTTAATCTTGTTAAAGCCAAAATTCAATAACTAATGTGCACTTCAACATTACCAAAAAATTAAGTGAAAGACTACAAACAGTTAGAATACACCAACAGGTATCTAACTGCCCAAGAGGATATAACAACGACACAAATAAATGAATATCACAGATCTGTAAGAACAAATGCACAGTTAGAATACGCCAACAGGTATCTTACCTGTTGTTAAAAATGAGCAACAAGGCAACAAACATAACATTAATCAGAAAAAAAGAAGGAAACACTCAAAGAAAACAAAGAAATAGTTAGTAGCATAGCAAATAAAGGTTTTTTTTTAATCCAACAAGGATTTATTTTCCCCCAGACCCAAGAATTTGAAAAACAAACACAGAAACTGAGCAGAATGCACAGTACACTGGTTTGTAAACTAAATAAGAGGGTAAAGAAAAGGTAAACTGTCTATTATACAATGTAGTCATGCAAAACATATATGGATTCTGAACAAAGTAAGCAGTAAGTATAATTACAGTCATTTCATACATATGCAAATCTACACGTCTAATCTATGGCACTAATATGGTGCAGTGGCTGTAGGCTGGCCCTAGCATCTTCGTTGTATAACCTACCACCTACACCTTACGACCAAGCAACAAAGAGTATAGTTCCTACCCACAACCATCGCTGCATATCAAAACCATGGTCCTTGTAATTTGACTACTTATAATTTTACTCTTGGGAGCATTGTCTGCAGCCATGCAGCCAAGACGCTAGGATGTGCACACAAGTACTGCATCACACCACACCCATGTTCACTTATAACCTCGCTGCTTATGACTTCAGTCTTGGGTGCATGGCCTTTGGGCATGCAGCCAAGAGTCTCGGTCCTGGGCAGAATCACCACAGCATATAGGACCCATTGTGCCTTGTAATTTCACTACGTATAAAGTTGGTTTTGGGAGCATGGCCTTTGGCCATGCTCCCAAAATGCTACACCCTCCCCACAACCATCTGAATGATTTTCATAGTATGAGTGTACCTATAACTGTGATATGCTGCAGTAGTTGTGGCCACAGGCTACAGACTTGAGTGTGAGGCCGTAGATTTGTCAATGTATGGCTATACAGTATATAAAATCTATAGTTGCTTACAACTGCAGTGTTTTTAACTTTGTTCTTGGGTGCATGGCCTATGGCCATGCACCAAAAATTCTACGTCTGGGTGCATGGCCTTCGGTCATGCACCCATGACTGCAGCCCCTCCCCACAGCCACCTGAGTGATGTACTACCACACCATATTACACCCATTGGGCGTGTAACTACACTACATACAAATGTGCAGTTGGGGGCATGTCCTTCGGCCATGCACCCATGACTGCAGCCCCTCCCCACAGCCACCTGAGTGATGCACTACCACACCATATCGCACCCATTGTGGCTTGTAAGTACACTACGTATAACTGTTCTGTTGGGTGCAGGCCCTCACCACAGCCACCTGAGTGATGTTCAATACTATGGGTGTATCTGTGAAATGCTGCAGTGGTTGTGGCCAGGGCATAAAGTCTTAGGTGTATGTCCATACATATTTCAATATATGGGTGTGAAGTGGCTTATAACTCCAGTGCTTCGAAGTTTCTTCTTGGATGCAGCCAAGACTCTACACACTCCCCACAACCATCTGATCGATAATTAATACTACAGGTGTACCCATTGCTGTGACATGCTGCGAGGGCTGTGGCCAGGGCCCACAGTCTTGGAAGTATGGCCTACGGCCTACGGCCATGCACCCAAGACTCTAGGCCCTGGCCACAACCACCGCAGCATATCACACCCATGGTTGCTTATAAATCAGTAGCACACCCATAGAACAAAACATTGTAAATGTAGCATGTACTCAATTTGTACCCAAGACTCTGGGACCTGCCCACACCTACCAGATACATAATCGATTGTATGGGTGTGATGCATGAATGTGATATGCTGCAGTGGTTGTGGGCAGTGTGTACATGCTTGGGTGTATGGCATACAGCATGCAACCATACACCCAAAAGTCTACGTCTTGCTCACAACCACCGCACTATATAAAATCCATGTTGCCTTGTAAGTTAAGGGATTATAAGTTTGTTGTTGGGTGCATGGCCTCTGGCCATGCACCCAAGAGTACAGGGCCTCCCCACAACCACCTCAGTGATGTGCTGTAGTTGGCGTTTATCAATAGGTGTGGTATCCTTCAGTGCTTCTGGCCAGAGGCTGGACTCCTAGCTGTATGTCCATAGATATTACAAGGTATGGGTGTGCAGTGGCTTGGACCTCCAGTGCTTATAACTTTGTTCTTGGGTGCAGCCATGCACCCAAGAGTGCACACACTACCCACAACCAGCTAATCGATAATCAATACTACAGGTGTATCCATGGGCGTGCCATGCTGTGGTGGTTGTGGCCAGGGCCTACAGTCTTGGAAGTATGGCCTTCGGCCTACGGCCATGTATACAAGACTCTAGGCCCTGGCCACAACCACCGCAGCATGTCACAACCATGGCGGCGTACTAATGAATAGCATACCATAGGAAAAAATAATGGAATTACGGCATGTGGTCAATGTCAATGTTCGCTAACACCACGCGTGTCCTTAAAACAGTTTCAAGTTCCCTGTGCACTGCACGGACTGAAATGCTACCCTTATTAGACCCCTCATTTTCTGTAAGTACAAACATCCTGAACAAGGTGGCCATAGAAAATACATCATGAAGACCTCCCGCCAGAACAAATGCATTTTTTCACCCATCTCTTACTGTCTTAACCTCCCCAAGCACTGTGACACAGCAAAATAGTTTTCGAAATAGCATGTTGCCGCTGGTTGCTGCTGTTGGCGGAGCCAAGGTGTCAGTTGCATCCAAACAATCTGACGCAGAACAAGTCTCGCTGCAGCCAATCGGCAGAGACGTTGCGTGTCCGCGGTCATGACGCCAGCCCCTTAGCCAATCAGTATCTTGTCCGTGGAGCGAACAGGGAAGTGTGACCGCGGAGCGGACATAGAATTCACTCATTTTTTGAGACCTACTTTTTGGTCATTTTTAAAGAAAAGTACTGCACAGAAGCTCACCATATTTACAAAAGCACGCTTTCGGGACCAAGCCCCTGTACCTGCCGCATATTTGGTGAAAATCCGTCCAATAGTTTTTCCCCCATTCAGTCAATGGGAAGAAAAGACGTTTTGGGAACCCCCCTATAACTTTTCCCTCCCTTGAACAAACCTCACCAAACTTTGCAAAAAAATTCAGAGTGGGCCATTTTTTTGCAAAGTTTGGTGAGGATTCGTCCAGGGGGAGCGGAGTTATAGGCCACCCAAAAAGTGTTCTTCCAATGGAAACAGCAACTTAACCATAACTAGTGGCATTACAATAATACAATAAATAGTGTTACAGGGGGTAGGTGCTGACCATTTTTGCTCCGTGCTACGATCCCCAAGGACCTCTTGCTAGTCCTTCTACTGTTTCCTGGATTATTCTACAGCCCGCCTTCAGCTCGCCTCCAGACAAAGAAAAAAAATAAAGGAAAAAATAAAAACCTACTTAAACATTGCGCATGCGCAGGGTGCCCAGAAGTGTGTTAGGTGTTACAGGGGGAAGGTGCTGACCATTTTTGCTCCGTGCTACGATCCCCAAGGACCTCTTGCTAGTCCTTCTACTGTTTCCTGGATTACTCTACAGCCCGCCTTTAGCTCGCCTCCAGACAAAGAAAATAAAAAGAAGAAAAAAAAAACGACAAACATCGCACATGCTCGGAGTGCCCAGAAGTGTGTTAGGTGTTTGGTGGAGCAGTGGCGCGGTGGGGTCTACTCGGTGACCATGGTATGTACTGCTCTGAATCCAATTTGAATCAAATCATGCCACCTCAGTATAACACTCTGTCTTTATCGCTCAACTTCTGGTTGCATTCATGAATGCTGTGACTTAATCTGTAATCAACTACTCGACGCACGTTATGACTTCACAACATGAACTGAAATCTGTATCTCTGAGGCCCATTCAGGCTTACCCAGGAACTCTTTTGCTATTCTCAGGAACAGAGTGCCAGGCTTACGCTCCTCTTTTGAATCTAACATTTAGATACTGACGCCTTATCCTGGTCTCTTGGAATTGAATGTACTTTTATGCAAAAGACATTGATTAATGAATCTTGATTTGCAGATTGGCATACTATTTACACTTGCAGGAAGGAGTTTGCAGGTATTTTTCCTCTTTTGAAATTCTCAAAAAAAACCTGCAATTAAAATACTGGGTATTTGTGTTTGTGAACTGCTCCTAATTGGGTGTATGATCGGGGCAGTCAGCACAGAGAGTGACTGTGGGTTAGAAGGTCTATGAACCCTGTGGGGTAGCTCGTAGCCACATGTATGGTGTACGCTCTCCTGTAAGTGACTAAATCCATACTCCTATTAGGGGGTGACTGCGGGCCAAAGGCCTTTGAACCCTGGAGTATATTAAAGAGTGCGAACAACTGAGTTCTCTCTAAGTGATTGCATCCACACTTCCACCTTAGGTTGACTGTGGGACATGGGCCTCTGAACCCTGGAATATAGCTTAGAGTGTGCATATTAGAGCTTTCCTTAAGTATCTGGACTTTCATGCATTGAATGAATACTTCCAACTGAGGGTAACTGCGGGCCATGGGCCTTTGAACCCTTGAGTACAGTCAAGATCGGGAATATCAAAGATTGCTCTAAGTGGCTGAATGTATACTCTTGATAGAGGGTGACTGTGGGCCTCGGCCTTTGAACCCTGGAGTACAGCTAAGATTGGGAATAGAGACTGCTCTAGATGTTTGAATCTATACTCCTGATTAAGGGTGACTGCGGGCCATGAGCCTTTGAACCCTGGAGCATAGTCTAGAGCGTGAATATTAGTAGCCCTTTCAAGAGCATTCAATTAATCTCCTAATAGAGGATGTCTGTGGGCCACGGGCCTTTGAATAGCCAAGAACTCTTGCAACCGTGTATCCTGTTAGAAGGAGATTGTGGGTTGACAGGACACTGAACTCTGTGGAATTGGATTGGTATGTGGGGGCATATTACTTTGGCAAGTGTGAGGTGGCTGAACTCATCTTTTCAAAATATTTGTAAATAAATGAGATTATGAGCTACTGACTATTTGAAATCCTGTTGACTACTTTTCTTACCTAAACTTTTTTATTCTTCTTACCTTCTTTTTTTTTGTTGCTCTTTCCTATTTCTTGCCTTAAATTCTGTAATTTGGGAGACAAGGTATACAGTTGTGTCTTATATTTATATAAGTATGCACAATTGTATTGTATGAAAGTTAAAAAACCCTATTAATTGCCTGCGAAAAAGCATCCTGTTTAGTATATGTTAATGCTTCTTTAAAGTTTGATATACCTTGGTACCCAACTTGTAAGTAGTTGCTGAATATATGGAATTAATTTTTGGTTTCACCAAGGCAGTTACTGAAATATTGCACCTATTGATGTTTTTTTTCTGAAAAGACTTCATTTCAGGTATTACAGTTTATCTGCTCCCTGAGAGGAATCTTGATACTATACAGAAGCCTACCCATTTGGTTTGCCAGGTGCATTGCCCTACTTGGTGTGTGAAGCCTTGTGCGTGCAAGGCCTGCGGTTTGGCACCTCTCAAGTGGTGGCATAAATATGAGTCATAATCTACGGTGCACGAATCACACTGGTGAGGCTTCTATTGGATGGCCCAAAATGACATCAAGTAAGGCAGCTAATACTATTATTCTCTTACCTACGGCTTGCAAAAAGTAATTACTTTCAATGTCAGTCATTGAACCTCAGATCACCTGGGTAAAAAGGTAGATCTGGCTCCACCACCTCCAAAGTCCTCTGATTTTAGCAAGGGCATTCTATCACCTGAAGATACCCTTATGCGACCTTTGCCTTCATGTTCGGTCAAAGAGGCCAATAATGATGCCAATAATATGATGGCTGAGATTCCGCAAGGAGCTGATCTTAGCTCTCGTGCGAGCGAGGTTCAGGGGGTCCCTATGCCCATCTTAGACAACTCCATGCTTGCCCCTGTTGTAATGGACAAATTGGGGAAGCAGGTTCGGCTGTCTTTAGGACCCTCCATACCCGCCTCCGCAATCCGCCCGCAACGGGAACAGGTACATCTACACTTAGCTGACAATTAATTCCTCAAGGGTCTCCCCGCTCCTGGAAGGCATCTTTTTGGATCAAGCTATCATGAGGTTGATGCTCAAAAGGAAGTGTCAACCCAAAAGGCAAACGGATACCCCTTAGCAAACTCATCCATGGATCATGAGCACACTTCTGGTGGTCTAGATCATTATGAGATGCAGTCGGGGAATATCCCTTTCTCTACCCTGGAAGACCCCTGAGAGGAATCTTGATACTATACAGAAGCCTACCCATTTGTTTTGCCAGCTGCATTGCCCTACTTGGTGTGTGAAGCCTTGTGCGTGCAAGGCCTGCGGTTTGGCACCTCTCAAGTGGTGGCATAAATATGAGTCATAATCTATGCAGCACGAATCGCACTGGTGAGGCTCCTATTGGATGGCCCAAAATGACGTCAAGTAAGGCAGCTAATACTATTATTCTCTTACCTACGGCTTGCAAAAAGTAATTACTTTCAATGTCAGTCATTGAACCTCAGATCACCTGGGTAAAAAGGTAGATCTGGCTCCACCACCTCCAAAGTCCTCTGATTTTAGCAAGGGCATTCCATCACCTGAAGATACCCTTATGCGACCTTTGCCTTCATGTTCGGTCAAAGAGGCCAATAATGATGCCAATAATATGATGGCTGAGATTCCGCAAGGAGCTGATCTTAGCTCTCGTGCGAGCGAGGTTCAGGGGGTCCCTATGCCCATCTTAGACAACTCCATGCTTGCCCCTGTTGTAATGGACAAATTGGGGAAGAATGTTCGGCTGTCTTTAGGACCCTCCATACCCGCCTCCGCAATCCGCCCGCAACGGGAACAGGTACATCTACACTTAGCTGACAATCAATTCCTCAAGGGTCTCCCCGCTCCTGGAAGGCATCTTTTTGGATCAAGCTATCATGAGGTTGATGCTCAAAAGGAAGTGTCAACCCAAAAGGCAAACGGATACCCCTTAGCAAACTCATCCATGGATCATGAGCACACTTCTGGTGGTCTAGATCATTATGAGATGCAGTCGGGGAATATCCCTTTCTCTACCCTGGAAGACCCTCTTGTGAACATCGAGGAACATGATTTGCAAAACTTTCCAGTTATCACTACAATTTTGAATCTCCTCGATAAGGGGCATGATCTCATACATGCTATTCTTGGTGAAATGAAAGGTGTTGTAGGCTCTATGATGACCAATATTAGTAAAATTGAAGGATATATAATGGCACAGTAACAGGCCCATACTTTCTATGCAGCCCATATTGAAATAATGTCGACCTTAAAGAAACAAGTAGACACGCAGCTGCCTACAGGGAATACCATCACAAGAAGATCCCAAACTGAATGCGATGAGACAGCCCTGAGAGCCGCTGGCAGGCTATACACCAAAGTATTTCAGAGAGATCCTTCCCAGCTGTCAGACTTGCCAAAGAATGAAAACATTGATCTATTGGAAATTTCCAAATTGCATCATGATCGGATTCTACAAGTAGAGCAGCTTTTATTTAATGCTGTTTCAAAACATCCTACTCTAATAGATGAGGAAGCGATAAACAAACTGTTTATCAATGGTGAAAAGGAACCTAACCCATCCGTTAGTCCATCTGTATTAACGGCCATAATTGATCAACAGGAAGTAATTGAATGTGAAAAGTCTGACCTACAGTCGGATAATGACCAAAAGGAAATAGCTCAAACAGGACAGCACTTTTTATCCTGAAGGGCCAAGAAATCATTTCTCAGAGCACAGAAGAGAAGCCTTGGCTAAAACCTCTAAGACGAAAGCAAAGGATTCCTCTAAAGTCTCTGAGCAGGCAATCAATCTTTCAGAACTAGATGAAGAGAGTAAGAGGCTTCTTCAAATTAAACCTCAGTGTGAGCCCCAATCTCTGAACTCCAATGCAAAAGTGATGGTAAAACATGTGGAAAAGGCTCAAGTACAACTCCACAATTTTTTTCCAACTATACCAACTAAAAAGGCAGGTTGTAGAGGCAAAGCGGGGTAAGTACCTCAGATGACCAGCAGGCAGTAACTTCACCGAGACAGGGTCTGACCATCAGCCCACAAGTGCCGTTAGATAATCATTAGAAAACAGCAGTAAAGCCAATTGAGGCTAGCGGAGAAGGGATATCTGGACAGGAACCTGGGAATAAATCAGTTCCCTCTGTAGAAACTAATCTACAAACAAGTGATGAACAGACTCGTAAAAATGAGTCGGGACCTGAGGATACACAGATTTTAAATTTCCAGGACTTACCCAAGGAGATGAAATGCATCATTGGTTGGAGGAGCGACTCGACCATTAATGGGACTACTCGCTAAATCAATACTTCCTGATGAATGCCTTCTACCAGATTCTATCTTTAAGAATTTTGGCTACAAAAGATGTTGAATGGGTAAAATTAGCAAGGGAGAATAATCTTAGGGGCATGTGTAAATTCCAATCTTCCATCATTAGCAAGCTAATTTTAGATCACACAGATGATCTGGTATCTTTGGGACTTCAACCACACATATTTGTGGAGATGGAAACTGTTTGGGCTTTTCTTGACTTTTTACCGCAAACTTCAACAGATGGAACCTTCAAGGGACCATTGCAAGAAGTGACACCTGAATTAAATAGCGGTTTGCGGGAGCAACTTGAAAAGCTAACTTCGGCCCTTAATGGCCTAAGTTGGATGGAACCATTAATCAAAGTAGCAGCCAACATGAAAAATCCCTCTGCACATCGTAACATCCAATAGTCGCAATATCATCTTGGAATTGTTGTGGGGAAAAGAACCTCCATGCCTGGGTTAAATCTGTGGGCTATCTGACTATGCCAAATTTATTGATCTTACAGGAAACCATGGCAACCACGGACATTGTCCTAGATGGATTTACCTCTTTTTGCACTCCGGCTAGTCGCGCATTACTAGGTCGCCCAAGTGGCGATCGCACCATCCTCATCAAGAATAACCTAAGATCTACGGCCAGGATCTTGGAATATAGAGATCTGTATATGATGGTTGTTGTGACCATGGTCGGGGAAGTTGTACGTAACCTATTGCTTCTCTCGGTCTATTGGAATCCCTTGAAGATAGGACTAGAAATAGCATTTCAGCTTCTAAACAAAGCCTTGACTAGTGCTATGCTGCAATACAAAACTCATGAAATCTTGTCTGGTGGTGATTTCAATTCATATTTGGAGTTGGAAGAAATTAAATCTGTTTGTCGGACGTCGAAGCCTTATGTCCAACAGGCTCGTTTAAGAGGCAGGCTTTGGATTTAATTTTTTGAAGCTTGGAACATTCAGACCATGACCTTTGCACCCTCAAATAACTTGGTTTCATGGCAGAGAGGTTCTTCATCCTCTCTAATTGACTTTTTCCTGGTTTCAAATGAACTATCATCTCATTTTACTCTTGCCCAGATTTAAAATGTATTCTATCTACTGAGTTTCACTTTGCTTGTCAAACATTCGAAACTCTACCACACATCGCTTTAGTAGAAAGTGATCGTTTTGCAATATCTGTTCGCTGGAATGCCAGCATATGTAGAAAACTGGCATGCCTAGTAAACAGGGACCTGCTTGTTATTAATGACTCACTTGACACATTTGCCTATGCAGAAAGTCTCGTAGACAGAAACCTAGATATCATCCAGGAGCATCTTGTTAATCTATCCAAGCTGCCTCAAATATTGCAAACCATTGATGCTTCATCATATTCTCCAATGAAATAATAGTATCAAAATGACAAAAAAATGATGATCTGAGATTGGCGAGACGCATGTTTACAACCAATGCTTCATACTTAATACAAAAAAGGGCTATTATGGTCAAATACAAAAACAAAATAAAGGAAATACGTAACATGCGACATACATTGGACAATCAAAATATGATCAAGCATTTGTGCAAACGGAACACAAGGGAAGTATGGGCAATATTAAGAAACCCGTTGAATAAACAATGAAATTGCATGATTGCATGCATAGATGGTGCCACCTGGCAAACATACTTTAGGCTCTAATATGCCATGCCGCTCAAACATGCCAAACAGGAGTCTGAAGCCCTTAATATGAAGTTGGCTCCAGCATGCACCTGGACAGTGGCAGACCTGATATGGGCCATATCTAAACTCTCATCGTCTAGGACGGCCGGCCCGGACGGGCTCCCGTCTTATGCCATCAAAGACGACCCCCACCTTTCGGCTAAGCACTTGCTCACCCGCTATCTGTTAGTATTTGAACAGAAAGCAATTCCAACTTCGTGGCTTACAGCCATAATAATACCAATTCACAAAAAGGGCCCTCCTGATAATCCGGATAATTTTCGGCCGATTGCCCTCATTGACGTCGCTGTAAAGGTCTTTTCCCGTCTAGTATTACATGATTTGGCAGCACATATGACTAAATCACTGATTCTTTCTAAGGCACAAGTGGGTTTTCGCAAACAAATGGAAACTTCCCTAAATGCAACCATACTGGCTCATTTATTGACATCAACAAGAAATTCAACCAGTGGACCAATATACATGGCCTCATTAGATCTTTCGTCGGCATTCGAAAGTGTACTGCGAAACAGATTATGGACTAAAATGCTTTACTATGGAGTCCCATCTCACATCATAGCATTGATCACTATACTACATTCAAAGACCTCTTATAGGGTGCGTATAAATGCCACGGGACTGCTGTCTGATCACATCAATACATTAATTGGTGTAAAACAGGGCTGCAATTTGGCAGCTGTATTATTTAACCTGTACCTCGTGGACATTGGCAACATCTGGAAAGCATTAGAGATTTCTTCTGTAAAATTGGGTCATCTTTGCTTGTGCTTGTTAGCCTTTGCCGATGATATAATACTCTTTGACAGAACTCCATTTGGTATTCAAAACAAATTGAACTATTTCCACCAATATTGCACAATAAACAATCTCAATATAAATTCGGAAAAATCAAACATTCTTATTTTTACAGCAAGGAATAAATTGCCAAGATTCAAATGGTATGTTGATGAAAAAGAGATCACAATAAAATCAGAAATGAGATATCTGGGATATCAGCTATCTAACACTCTCTCATGCTAAAATTGGCAAATTTCACTGAATATTAAAGCTGTACAATTGACAGCTCAAATGAAATTGATACTCCAGCGCCACTGCAAGTTCTCATTAATGCCACTGATAGATTTTTATCAACTTAAGGCTGAACCAATTTTTTTGTATGGCCTCGATCTATGCTTGCTAAATATTGGTACCATCTTAAATGTAATACAGAGAGAACTGTGGAAAACAGTTTTAGGGCTTCCAGTGTACTTACCAAACTGAATCCTGATCAATGAAATGCCCTTGAGTGACAGATTTAAATGGTGGATGCTTAATAACATTATGAAAATGGTTTCACCACCCCCGAATTCTTACTATGAGGATTTCCAATCAATGCTAACTAACGATCCGCCTCGATCCATTTGTAAGTTTCATGATCGAATGAATGCAATTCTAGCTTCTTTGAATCTGAATAAACAGGACATCAGCGATCGTCCAGGCTTAGTGAAAAAAAGGTTTCAATGTAATCCATGGGTGCTAAACTCCAATGAGATTGAAAGTTTTTCATCCTTCACTAATTACTCGCTTTTCAGACATGCGCAGAAGCCACGTTGCGCATACCTGTTGCGATGTCCGAACAACAAAGTGCGCTCAACATATGTGAGATTCCGTCTAGATTTAGTACATTCTGGAACACAAATTTGTAAATGGCATAAACAAGACCATATTGATCTCGGACTAAGATGTCGTTTCTGCAATGATGAAAACGAGATGGAGACCCTACAGCACCTATTTGTATATTGCCCATATTTTTATTGTGACAGAAAGTCTCATCTTGGAGCTTATATTAGATCGGAATCACACCGTGAAGGTCACCTAATAAGGGCACGGTGTATGTGGGGTAGCACAGATCGGATAATCATAGCCACTGCACGTTTTGTAAGCAAGATAGAAGAAGCACTAAAAGAGAAAAATCAATGACTTTTTGAAGAAAAAATCATAATGTAACAGCTGTCTGAATTCCAAGGTCTCGCGGATACTTGTCAGGAGGGTTTAAAAAGAGAAAACAAAAGCACTTGGTTTCATTTGCTGAGGAATAATGAGGAGCCCCCTGATTGCATTAAGATGGAGCTGATCTGGATAAGGAGAGCATATATTATGGTGGTCTATGTTGACAATGGGATCGGATAAACAATCATAGCTGTGTTGTAGTAAATTAACATCTAATTTACTAGGTTTATACAATCTTAGTGGTATGAAAGGGATGCGATCCAGATTGAGGACAAAGGATAACCACATGAGGACCTTGTGGTATGTTAACATCCTTAAATGGGAATGTTTAAAACCTAACCCAATCATATGATTAGGTTTAAAAACCTAACCTAGTCTGCCACCTAGGAATAAGTGATTCTTCGCATTACCCACCCAACATCTAGCCAAACCATTATTGCTCAGTAAATCCAACAGTAACATATAACATGAATGGCTTAGAATCTAAACCTTGTGCAAAGCTATATCTTTCCTTCTTTTTTCTTTTTCTTCTCTTCTTGTATCTATTTCCGTAATGTTCCTCATTCTGTCTTTCTTCACTTTGTTGTCAGTGTGAGTGAATTTTCAACCAAAAGTTGTTTGGGTGATAAACGTTGCGACTCTTTAAGTACATACAAATTGCTTGGAAAGAACAAGCTCAAAACATGAAAGAATTTGTATTCTTGTAGAAAAAGTTTGGAATGTCTACGCTGCTAAGTTTTGTGTTTAAGTATGGACATTTTTTTTATGCTGTTATGATTTGTGTCTATATTGTTTAAAAAGGGAGAAAAAGAGGAAACAAATGTTTGTAATTATGTGGATTTTAAGGATTCGGTACACAAATGAAGTATGTTGTTTTTAAGTTATTTTAACAATCTAAAGGTTTTGAGATATTTGTAAAGGTTTATTTTTTTAAACCGAAAACAAATAAATAAATGTTATATTAAAATAGTCATTACAATACAATACTGTTAAGGAGAATTCTCATTCTATGGCTAATTTCCCTTACCTATAGAGTCCCCCAGCAGCTTTGCTGGATTTGAAGGGTTTGTTTCTTTTTACCTGCTAAGAGAGAGACTCTTTTTCCCACTCTTAGGCATTTTTGCTATGTGTGTTCTAGGCTATTTTTGTGTTTAATGTCTATGGGATTTTCTCACCCCCATAGAAACCATCTTTATTCACATGTGTTACACAGCACCCTCAGTGCAGTGACCCAGGGGTGTCAGAGAGACCCCCAAACATAGACTCCATACCCTGGGACTGACTACTGTGTCCCAGGGCATTTAAGGTCCCGATTGACTTTACTAGTCAATTTTAATGAACTTAACCAGTGCAACCCATCTTACTATGGAGGTACTGGAAAGGGTTAATAGTTTTTCCCTTAGGTTAATTTTCGAGGGGGTACCATAAGGTCCCTCTCTCCAAAGTTTCTGGCTGGTGGCAGTGGTTACTACCATAAATATTCAACCGCAAATATTTCCCTATGGGATTTTCCCATTGTTCAAGGCTACCACTTTTTCTGACAGCCTCTAACCTACCACCGGTTTATTTTATTCTTAACTTTACTCCAGTAGGTTTTATTTGCCAGAACTTTAATATAAATTCGTTCTCGTGTCTTACTCTAAACTCCTAACCCAGGTCGGGGATCCTTTGTTCGTCCTTTTGGCGGGCTTCTGCCAAGAAGCCCTCCTTTCGGCGCCACTGAGTCTGGGGTGGGTCCGTTGTGTGGGAGGGGGAGTAGGACCCCTGGACAGGGTTGCCTCCGCAACCCATGTCGCACTCTATCCTGATAGGCTGGAGGTTCTCCCGCCAAGATGACCACTCCACTGTGTGAGTGACAGCTAGGCTGTATGAATGGGGTTCTTTTTGCATAGAAGCAGGGTCCTGAGGACTGGAAGAGCAAGATGTCACCACTGGAACTACGGAACTGAAGGGGAGAGAAGCCACGGACATCTTCAGCACCTGCACCACCGTTGAAGCCCTGCTGCAGAGTCTCACCACTTATTCTTCCACACGACGAGAGGAGATCTTCTTCGCAAGAGCCTTCTTTCCTTGAGCTGGTGTGCCCAAACAGTTCACCAATCGCCCCCTCTGACCTGCCTTGGTCGAATCGCCAGTGCCCAGCACTTGGAGGCTGGATAGCCCGGCAGCAATCCACCCGGACTGCGATTTAAAAGACCGTACCTTTTTTTCATTTGGCAGCACCGTGGCTGGTTTCATCCCTGGGTAGTGCAGTAACTCGGACCTTCCTCCATGTCGAGAGCCTCTCTTCCCCTGCTGGATCCCCCAAACTGCAGGAACTGCCAGGAACAACCGCCACCGCAGGAGCCTCTTCTTCATTTAAAGGTACTTTGTTCCACCAGGCCTCCCTTTCTGTGTGGTAGCCCTAAATGTGTTTTAAATCCTTTACCTACCTGTTGGGTTGGCCACCCTTTCATTTAACATTTTCTTTCGCCTTGCATCTACCTTTTCAATATTCGTTAACCAAAGACTTGACTGCAGCTACAAGAACATTTTTGCTCCTAAACTCTTGGTCCTGTACCACTGACTCAGGCTCAGGCCTATTGACTCTGGCTGATTTGTTAGATCTGTTCTCACTAGATTGATTCTCAACTAGAAATGTGTTAATGCACCTGAATCTTCTAAACACTGCTTCCTTCCTACTGTTTTAACTTGTGAAGTGCCATTTTGCTCAGTTTTCAATTACTTATCTTTCCTGCTAAAGTACTATTGTGTATTACATGTTCGCGAAGCTTCAGCAAAGTGTTGCTAGGGGGTGTCTGAAGATATTTCGGTTTAACTTGTGCTTTCCCTCCCTTTTACTAAATTGCTAGAGTGCCATTTGTAGTTGGTTTTCACTGTGCCGTTTTGCTCAGTTTTCACTCTACCGCAAACTTATCTACAATTGACTGGGGAGTTGTGTATATTTTCCTTGACTGAATTTAACTTGCTTTATGAACTGTAATTTATGTGTTGAACTAGATGTGTATAAAATAAATCTATATATTCCTTTTTTTTAATACAAAGCTTTGGCCAGTGTTTCCTTGTACCATAGTGCTTTAATACCTATCGTGTAAACCCTGAATATTGCTCATCTCCCTCTTGAGATAAGTCTGACAGCCTAGCCACAGCTACCAACTAAATCTTTGTGGTACAGACTGATACCAACGGGGATTTATTGCTCTCACCTGTAGTCTTAATCTTCTTTAGTGCTCCCTAAGGGAACTGCACAGGATTCTGCCTAACAAATACGTGTGTTGCTTTATTAATATTCAGCAAGTCTATACTTAAAATACTATGGTCACTACAATAGTTTTCACAACCCATTTTGCGTGTTGCTGAGTTAATATTTTGCAAATCCTATACCTGATGTTTCAGACGAGTCTATTATATTTCAACTATTTGGGTTCTCGCCAGAGAATGACTTCACTGCAATAGGGGTTAGTTGGATAAATAGATCTAGTACACTGAGTGTTTGTTGGGGGCCATCTTGCCATTGTGATGGTATCCTATCTGGTATTAATAGCAGCTTACCAAAAACGCCTCACGTTGTGTTGAGACACACAAGTCATTGACAATTGTACTTTTGTCCATTGTACATGATTCTCATGTATTTAGAAGTACAGCAGTATACCGTTATAGAAATGCTTTGCTTTGTAGATACTATCTATAAAAATGGCAGAAATCTTCGGTTGGGTTTCACGCCTGGGACTGGTATCTCCATTCGGGTTGGAAAGGTGACTGAGAGAGGGTTGTGTCAAATGCTGCATGGTAAGAAATATGATCTGGGCAGCACAGATGTATACACAGTGTTATATACAGTGTTATATCTTATGCTGGGTTCAACAGTATTACAGTGAATAGAGCCATTTGTCATTTTGTAATTAAGAATATCAAAAGTTATATATTTGATTTCTGCAAAACCTCTTGGGCTGCGGTTTAAAGATACTATCAAGCTTCAAGCCTGCATTAATATTCAATTGAAGCAGACGTTACGTGAATATTGCTCCAGGCATAGGAGGAATGTTGGGGCGGGTCTGATTGTGATGAGTGACAGATCTCGATATCTCTGGTTTATCCCATAATAGATTATCAACCGGTTTGCATCCGGATGTTCTGTTTAAAGAATGGTGACCACCACATATGTGCAGCTCTGATATTTTTGAGGAATGATTGATCTGATCTTTCTTTTGTTGCACTGATGACTTAATCTACATACACACATGATGTGATATGATATTTTATTTATATTGCGCTCTTACACAAGTGTTTCAGAGCGCGATCAAGCAAGGGAGGGGAACAAGGAAGAACAAAAACAACTATCTTACTAGGCCCAGTGACATTAAGAATGCGCAAGTGCATGGAGAAGGGAAAAGGGGGAAAGTATGTGGCGGGGAGAAATGGAATGTGCATAACAGTGGGGAGAAAAGAATAAATAATAAGTGAAATAAATAAATAAATACAGGCGATGACAAAGGTGGTAGTGCAGCCAGCAAGTGACAAGTGCATGATTAGTCAGATGAGGTATATCTGATAAGTACAGAAGAAAAGTGGGGGACTGTATGGGTACAGATCCCAGTGCAATGGGTGGCCTGGAGGCAGTGCAGGAGGGAGGCAGGGAGAGCAGGTACCTGGGCCAGAAGGACAGAGGGTGGTCAGGTGCACGGTGCCCAGAGCGAAAACAGGTAAGCAGTGGAGAAGAGGGGCAAAGGCAGAAGGGAAGAGGAAGGTCTTGAGGTGCTTTTGGATGGTTCTCCTCAAGTTTCAAGGTGGCTGAGAGGCTGTTCCAAAGGGAGGGCCGGGCCGAAGACAGAGATCTACCCCCAGCTTGTTTCTTTGAAAAACGACTGACTCCAAGGGAATTTGAAGTAGAGGAGGGAAGGGCTCTGGAGGGAAGGTATTTATAGAGGGATAGCTGAAGGTACTTTTTGGACCCAGACCCCAGAAAGCCTTGTGGACAATAGAGGGTTTTAAAGTTAATCCTTGCATCCACTGGGAGCCAATGAAGGGATTTCAGAGCTGGAGAGATACGATCCCAGAGCTTGAGGCCAAGGACAAGTCTTGCAGTCCTGTTCTGGATTAGTTGTAGAGGGCGTAGAGTGGAGGCAGGTAGATTTAGAAAGACACACCATATAATTCAAGATGTACAGAAGCTCCAAAAAACGAACTGCTACCAACCTCGCTCCTCTTCTTGATATCCCTGAACTGAAGCATCCTTTTAACCAAGACCCTACCTCTCTCGCCAACATATATAACAATGCCCTCGCCCAAACAATTGAGTCAATTGCCCCATTGGAAGATAAAAAAGAAAAAAAATCCATGCACTCCAACTCCTTGTTTTCAGAAGAACTATCTGCCTTACGCACCAAGAAGCGAAAAGCCCTATCCAACTGGCAATTAACATCCAACCAATCCTCTCTCAACGAGTTCAAAGAAATCTCACAGACCTACAAAAATGCCATATTCAAAGCCAAATCCGAATCCTATAATCAAAGAATTACCAAAGCTAGCTCCAAATCTAGAGAAATATTCTCTATATTCAAAGAACTCACTACTCCCGAGTCCAGCCCTGACGAAATCATCAAGGATGAAGCATGGTGCACAGGCATCCAGACAGCCCCCCCTAAACAAATTTAAAACGCTCCAAGACAAAATAGCATCCCAACGTAAAGCACTCAACAACACCATGTCCCCCTCACTCCCCCCTCACAACCCTCACCCGCAATTCTTTCTGTGTCTAGTTAGACTGGTATCTAACATGGTACAGTATTAGCTGGTAAATGATCCGTGTTCACTGCACAATGCTGTATTGTAATGTCAGAACATACGTGAATATTATCTTTTGTAACTGCGCCGGTACTGATCATTTGTTGTGGTTATCTAATTTCATGATTGTATCCCTTATTGTTATCAAACAGAAATTGTTTAATTTGACTTGCCAGTGACACGACGCATTCGTAGTGCACTATTGCCTCTTAGCGGCTCCATAACAATGCAAAACATGAGTAAGCGGGCCAGGTAAGCCATTAGCCATGGTCTCATCTGCGGCGCCCCATGCGTAGTAGCTAACTTTAGTCTCTAACGATTTCTGTTTGTCATAAAAATTATGAGCTTTTTTGTGAAATGTTTTTCAAACCTCAGTTGGCCTCTATTCTTTAATAATTGCCACAATACTGTGTGGGAATTCACAACTTTGTAAGTATTACGACTCTAATTAAGCAGCTGACATGCTCACTGCAAATGCAATATCGGCGGCGGTTACCGTGACTCACCTAAGATATTGGCCATTGTAATACTGTAACGAACCCTGCAGTTAACGCTACAGAGGTTCCATATAACGTAGCCAGACACGGCTGCGCGTTCTCCCTAAGGTCTAAGTTGATGCCGAGAGGCAGGTAAACTGCACGTATAGTATAATTGTACACGGTCCCTGACCGTGATTAATTGCTGACAATGTAATGTAATTGGGATCTCCTCACTAATTTATGATCCGTAATTCTCTCTTTCTATTTTGGATTATCCTGCATTGCTTAATTTGACCATATGTACGCGGCATTGCTAACTTGTATCCAATGAAATATATCCTCTTGACAACGGCGGCTCTTTGGAAACGCTACAGCTACTCAAATTAATGTGCAACTGCTAAAGCAGCTTTACCTAAGGTAACTCGGGGGATTTCTAGTGCACCGTACGTTATTGTAGTCTTCCTTGTCTAAACTTTATCCCTGTTAAAATCGAAACAATTTCTACAAACCTTCTATTTTGTTTTATTTGCGTTATAGAATCTAGAGATCGTGCTTAATTCACTTTTACTCAACCTAAGTGGTAAGTGATTATCAAATCAAATCTATAAGTCAAATTACAATATGGAGTTTGAACTGTATTGACCATCAAGGGCTACAGATAATAACGATTCAAATTACTTACATCCTAGTGCAGAGGATCAGACAAGACCTATTGGTAAATATACCTTACACTTGTCCTTCAATTACATTTATATGCAAATTTGGATTTGTCATAGATTTTGACCATGGCTATGTGTATGCCTCCCTTGCTAACAGACGGTTATGTTTACTTTCTCTTTCTTTGTGCGGTTCTGAACTGCCTCCATGCCACAACGTGAAATGGTAAAATGCCTAAATTCTCTTTTTTACCATAATGCTGACCTAATGTATGAACTGTCATGGACTGTATGCAATTTGAACATGTTATGCAACCCTGATTGCTCCCTTGGTTTGGTCTATCCCAATTTCAAATGGGAATGCATATAACTGTCTGTACTTATTTTTGTTTAATTGTAAACTAACATGATTTAAATGTATCAGCCTCAGAGGAAGAGCCAAGTAAGAAACACGTGTCAGGCGGTACTGAATATGAATTAAAATACTGTACAACTGTACATCTTGAATCATATGGTGTGGCGCAGTGTAATTGTTTACAACTGTCTAAGCAAGTCCGTTAATGTGGGATGCAGGGCAATGCACCCACACCTTAACAGTTAACTGCTGCTGCATACCAACAATTTGTTTTTCGGTTGCAAGCGCTGAGGAGGAGGGCCAAGGGAGGCCGGCCAGAGAGTGAGGGGAAAGGATGGAGAAGGTGTACCGATGAGGAGGATCTCAGTCATGTTGTCATTTAGACAAAGATCGTTGGCAGTACACCAATTTTGAATGGCGATTAGGCAATCAGAGATGAGGGAGGGAGAGGAGGTGGCCGAGGGCAGCCTGAAAATAGTTGAGTGTCATCAGCATAGCACTGGAAGTTTAAGCAGAAAATGGAAATGCAGTAGGCAAGAGTTGCCAGGTATTGGTTGAAAAGCCAGGGCGAGAGGTTAGACCCCCGGGGAACACCACAGGTAGAGAGGGATATCGATGAGAGGAAGGACCCAAATAGTACCTGGGAGGGTCGGTCAGCCAGGCAAGAGCCTAATCAGTGATACCCAGGTTGTCACAGAGACGGTTGAGCAGGGTGGTATAGTTGACCGTGTCGAAGGCAGAGGAGAGATCAAGTAGGATGAAGACAGAGGGAATGTTAGAGTCAAGGTTGGAGAGCAGATCTTCACAGTTGTTCAGGAGGGCAGTTTCCATGCTTCTGGCAGCTCTGAAGCCACATTGGTGGTCACGGAGAGAGCCAACAGAAGCAGAATGAAGGTTTAGCTGAGAGATGGCCAGCTTTTCCAGGAGTTTACCCTAAAAGAGAGTAATGGAAATTGGGTGATAGTTAGCCGGACAAGAAGAATCAGCTGTGAGTTTTTTGAGGAGAGGATGCACAATGGAGTGCTTCAGAGGGGATGGGAAAGATCCAGAGGCAAAGAAGAGGTTGCAGAAATCGCCAAGGGCCATAGCAAGGGTGTCTATGTGGTCCTTAATGGTTTTAGAGGAGCAGAGATGGACCTGTTTTGATGATGCTTTCATGATTAATACTGGAGAGTACTGGGTATTTTTCTTAGTTTGGTGCTGAATACACTGATTTGTTGTTTGAACTTTTGAATGGGTGTCGAGTCGTTCACCCTCACATTGGTACGGGTTCTTACTTTCTTTTAGACTCTACCATTCAAACTGGTCCATAAAGTATTCAACATGGCGTTTCTTTCCCCATATCATGATAGATCAGAGGGCACTCTTCCAGATTGGTTTTAGGGAACATTGGTAACCAAGATTTTATTTAGTTAGTTAGTTAGTTAGCTAGTTAGTTAGTTGGGTAGTTAGACAAAGTCAATGGGCATAGCGGCACTAAACAAGACATACATACAAAAAACATAAATAAGAGAAGCAGCAGATGATAGCTATGAAACTTCTAGATCAAGAACTTAGCAAAAAAGTGCTGTCTTTAAGCCCTTCCTGAATGCTGGAAGAGATGAATATGCTCGCAGATCGTGGGGAAGCTCATTCCAGAGACTCAGGGCTGCATGTGGGAATGACCTTCTTGTCACACAGGAGCATTTGGAACATTGCATCACCAAAAGGGAGGTGTTGTTAGCTCCTGCATGCCGGCAGCCAGTGGAGATGTTGGGCTAGATATTCTGGGCACAGGCCATAAAAGAATCAATGTGTTATGCAATGCACATGGTACAGAATGCGACTGTTCACTGGAATCCAGTGCGGGGCCCTTCTGGCTAGGGAAACATGATCTGCCCTCCCCATCCCCATTACAACACGCACATCATTATTCTGAACCGGCTGAAGTCGCAAGAGGTCCTCTTTGGTAAAGCCCCAGTCAAAGGCTAGCGGAATAGTCAAGCTTGGCCCCTATGATGGCACGGGCAATCATGGCACAGTTGGTAATGCTCAAAAAGGGCCGAAGCTGGGCTAGTAATTTAAGGTAGTAGGAGGAGGAGGAGACTAGGCTGCTTACATGTGCCTTAATTGACAAATTCTGGTCAAGAATGACTCCAAGAGTCTTGACCTTGAGTGGTTTTTAATCAGGCATCCAGCTATGTTGAACTGGCATTACTCTTGACCAATTTTTCGCAGTTGGGCAGCTGTACCCACAACCATCAGTTCAGTCTTTGAATCATTTAGAGTTAATCTATTCACCTACATCCAAGCTTGTATTCTCCCAAACATACAATTTAGGGCAATGGAATCAGTGCTATAGTCACCTGATAGTGGTATGAGACACTGAGTATCATCAGCGTAATTAGCATAGATGATCTCTGCTGCATCCAGTTGTTGGAACAAAGGGAGCATAAAGATATTAAAAAGCATAGGTGATAGACAGGAGCCCTGCAGTATGCCGCAGGAGACCTGGAATTCCTCTGCCAGTGAGTCCTGAAAGAGGACTCTTGCAGTCCAGTAAGATAGAAATGATTGAACCCAGTTAGCTGCTGCCACAGAGAAATGTGCTGTGCTACATAGTCTGTCCACAAAGATGGTATGATCCACAAGATCAAATGCTGTGGACAGATCTAATAGCACCAGCAGAGCTGAGTTCCCTTTGTCAAATATGTCAAACATATCGGACTCGAGGTCCAGAAGAGTCGACTCAGTGCTGTAACCTCGTTGAAAACCTGATTGTTTAGGCCCAAGAATCTTATGTTTAGACAGGAACTCCTCATTCTGTAGCATTGCCACATTGTCAAGAATCTCCAGTAAGTATGACATGTTCGTAATAGGCCAGTATTTGCCAGGCAAATTCTGGTCAAGAGTGAGTTTCTTTATAAGAGGAGAAAGTCAGGCTTTTTTTTATACTAATAGGCACAACACTCTCTTTAAAAGAAAGGTTTATAAATTTGGCAATGAGGTGGGCAAGTTGGTTACCACATTCTTTGACTATTGTGGCGGGAAAGACATCCCCCTTACAGCTAGTTGGTTTTAGGTGGCTGAGTACCTTCTGCAGGTATTGCTCGGACATGGGCTGGAACTCAAATTTAACAGTGTCTGTGTTGGAGCGTATCAGTGGCAAGGTCACATTAACTTTGATACCGGAGTCAATTTTGGTTACTATGTTTTTCTGTATGTTCTCTATTTTATTCATCATGGCCTGTTGGATGGATGTACACCAGCTGGCATCCTTTACCACCTGCAAAGGAACAGTTCCTTGAGAATCTTAAATAGTTCACCTGAGCTTGAGGTTGCTCCGGAGATTCTACTGTCGTAGTAGCATCTTTTTGCATTCAAAATAGCCATTTTATATGTTGTTGTTGTATTGGCATAAATGGTTTTATCTTCTGCTGAATTCGTTTTTTCCCATTGTTTTAGTGCCCTGAATTTAGCTGCGTCTAGGAGTTGGATATCAGGGGAAAAACATTTTTTTGTTTTGGCATGTCTTTAGATAGTTGTGTTTTCAATGGAGGCAGATGATTGATGGCTCTTTCAAGAGTATCACCATAGGCTTAACCAGCTCTTCAGCAGAGTTCAGAGAGTCTAGATTATTGATAGTGTCGGCTATAAAAGGAGCCATAGTGTCCGGAGTCAATTTGCGCAATTTTCTACACGTCACCCAGCTCTTATGAGGTTTAGTTCTCTTGGGGCTAGGAAGAGACATATTCCAGTCCAGTATATAATGATCATACCAAGGGCAGGGGTTACACCCCAGATTGGAAATTGAAAGGTTTTGGGTAAGAACCCAATCCAGGATTCTTCCCTTAACATGGGTGGATGTCCTAGCATGTTGCTTAAAACCCAGATTGCAGAGTGTTTTAGTGATTAATGTAGATTGAGATTGTGCTATGTCATCATAGACCAGATTGAAATCACCCATAATCAGTATTTTTGACTTAGGTTTAAGGCTGACAGTGATTAGGTCACTAGGGATAATTAAAAAGTATGGCATGCTCTGAGGTGGTCGATAGATGTGAAAGATGTCTCATTTGGGTTCAAATGTAGCTTAGCCATTGATAGTTCACAGTCCGCTAGGCAAATGATGTCAATTTTTCTAATTTGTAATGAGTTATGGTACAGTAGGATTACCCCTCCACCCTTTCCTTTAGCACAATCTTCTCTCAAGGTGTTAAAATCTGGGGGCAAGGCAGGTGTTACTAATAGGGCTAAGTGAATCAAATATATACTTTATATATATTTTTAAATGACATGTTATGCTGATTGGTTATATTAGTACTTATGATGTTATTAAATATACTTGCAAATAATACTTCTTTTTGCTCCTGAAGAAGGGCTGATGCCCAAAATGTGTCAAGCTATAGCATCTTATTTACGATTGAAATCACGATCATTGCTGATCATCTTTTGCTGTGAATACAATTTGTGATTTTTTGTCTAATTTCTGTTGTGTTATTATTTCTTGTTTGATTGTTCTAAAGAACGCACTGTTTTTCATTATCTATTGATGTGCACAAGATGTGAGTGTCTTATAGATTAAGACACCTTTTCTTCATGTCATTTGAGCTTAGCCAGAATTAGCTTGTGGTCAGGGGCTAAGAGGGACTTTGAGGTTTGAAATTGGAGATTTGCTTGTAAGGCTGGCATCCATGGCGTGATAACCCTCATGGAATGATTATATTTGCAACCACATAGGATTAATACAGTTCTCATAGTCTAGGAACAGGCATGCATGTTTGTTTGTAGGGTAGGGTAGTTAGACATTAAAATCTCCCATGATGACGATTTTTGTTTAAAACAGTTTCAAGGGGTATGCTGCATTCATCCTATTCTTTCCTGAAATTGGTGGTATCACCATGGGGATTGTATATTGTGATGATGATGATGGAGGGGGTTAGTGACTAGGGTACATTTGCATGCAATGCTTTTGAAAAATGACATCTGTTTGGTGGCGATCAGGGTGGTGTGGTGTGGAAGATGTTCTGGCTAGCTAAGTGTGTCACTTATCTCGTGTTTACGTGCATTTTGTTTACCAGGATTTGTATCCCTATGTTAAGAAAATGTCCAGCAATGTGGTGTAATTGACTTTAAACCATGTACATGTTTCCATCATATTCAGATTGTCAATGTTGTTAGGATAGATACCAGAGACATATTTGTTTGCTGAACTTGCGTGAAGGGTGCCCCATGGAAACATGTTTTCATTTTTATGTTTTATAACTGGTGGAGGGATAAGCAGGATGATTCTTGACCTACATGAGTTTGGCCTAGGCACATGGTGGCCTGTTCTCATTATATAATGCAACAGGAGAGACATGAGTGGAAGTTCTCCAGGTTGTACTTAGCGCACTTCGGTTAGTTGGCTTGGAGAGAAAAGCTGTAAGTGAATGGATGATGGCATCTAACACCAATATAATTTTTGCTGATCTCCTGTTTCATGATGATACCATTAATGTAGATGTTGATAACCAACTTGGTGTTGGGGAAGGATGAATAGTTGGAATTTCACCTGGTTCACCATTCATGGATGTGATGCAAGAGATTATCAATTTGGATTGCATTTAAATCTATAATTGTTAGGCATTCATGGGTATGTATGATGATATAAATCCCTGTTTTTCTTCTTGAGATGCTTACTTTTGACAAGTGGCATGTCTGGGTTTCTGTTGAGAGTGCATTATTAGACTGGTTACAAGCTGCAGAGGTATGGTTAGTAGAAAGGTGAAAGCAAAGCAGTTTTTTTAAAAAATGGAGCGGTATTGGTGTTCATGTTTTAACCCTGAGAATACAGGGCAGCTTCGGAAGGATCAGAGATTCACCTGGCTAATGAGGTATGGACGTTTAGATGCCAGAAAGGCGTGCATCAAGAAACAAAACCGTTTAGATTTCCCCTAGGGTGCAAATGATGGTTTGGTAAAGAACAGGATGTCCCTGTTCCCTGCACATTGTTTAACTTGATTCCAGCCAACCTTTATAGCAAATTATAAATAGTTAAAACACATTAGATACACCTTCTGAAAAAAAATACAGAATCCAATCTTGTAAGGTCCAATAAAGCAATGCAATAGTCCGGTTGCTAGCAACTTTATAAGCTCAACATATTTCTGATGACAATAATCACTTAATCAGGAGGAGAATTCTACATCAGTTCAGTAATTTAAAAACAAAAGTAATATTGTGACTCACACATTACCTTAAATAAAACCACAATTGATGTTGACTTAATCTCTAAATGTGTCCATGATTATAGTGATTTGATTACTTAAAATAGCCTCATCCAAATAATTGTAATGGAATCCAAGATGGTCGCCGAACAGAAAGGACATGCTGGTGATCGCACTGCCCGAATAGAAGCAGCCAAGACGAGACGCAGTGACCAGAGTGGTCCCCTTTGAACTTTATGGATGCCAGAGAAGGTCTGCATAAACCCCTTATCCAAGCGGTGGCCTGCAGCGGCAGAAAGTCAAGACGCAGTGAGAGTGGAGTAGGGTGAGCCCCACCCTAGCCATATCGGCAGCCAGACAGCCTGCGCTGGAGAACCACTACTCAGACCCCTCTCCTAGCCACTGGCTGGGACCGTGGCAACCTGGGAACAGGTCAGCTAAAACATGGGGAAGATTGTGGAGGCAGGGGCACGAGGGGACACTGGTAATCACGTGCAGTGGGGAGGTGGAACTGCTGCAGCGTAGCCACAGGAGGCAATCTCCAGTTGCAGGGATCTGAAAGTGGAGGTTCCTTCCTGGAAACAGGTGGAGCTTCACTTGCATTTGAAGGTGGAGTGTACTGTACATCCCAAAGTGCTTTGCCAACAAAAGGACATTAAACAAATTCACAGTGTTCCAAGGGGGCCATAAACAATGACAGTGAAATTGCTTAAGGGGAAAATGAAATTCAGCAAATACAACGCAGGAAAAGCATTATTGAATGTACAGTAAATCCCTGGGGGGACAGTTATAAGGTGCCTGCATTTGCTCATAGAGATAAGGCAAATGTACGGCATACCAAAGGTAGCTTGCTCCCACAGAAAGTAATACATCTACAGCTAAAAATAAAAGACTTATGGCTGGCACCAGGAAGAAGCTTACTCAACCGGGACAAACTGACTCTCAACAGAAACAACCCAAATCCTTGGATTCGCTCAGGGAAAAAAGCAAAAGCCCGACTGGGTCACTAGTCAAACCAAAACTGTAAGAGCAGCCGGAAATACAATCAGGATCATCGGACATGGCGGCATCCAAGGATGACTTCCTTAAAAGCTTCCAGGAGTTTCAAGATAAATTTGCCTCCTCTTTTCAGCTCCAGTTCTCTACATTCACCTTGGAACAAAGAGGATCACTTGCTGACTTTGGCAAAGAAATATCCACTCTGGCGGAAAGGGTATATATGAATAAGCACGCAATTCAGGAATTGACGGAGGGGAGCAAGCAATTTGACTTTGCTCTAGAGAAACTATGTAGAATGACACACAACCTGGAATTGCAGTACGAAGATCTTGAGAACCGCTCATGGTGCTCCAACATATGAATAAAGAATCTTACAGAATCAGTGTTGGACAAAGAATTGAAAGAAACAGTTGTCCCTATATTCAAAGACATAATAGCCGAAAATGAGCCCACAAATATTCTCCTGGATAGGGTTCACAGAATGGAACACAAGAGGTCAGAACCTGGTACCCACCCCAGAGACGTACTGGCAACCTGTGCACTTTACTCACAAAAGGATCAAATATTAAGGGAGGCGGGAACTGCAGCTATGATTATGCATAATGGGACAGAGATTCAACTGTACCAGGACCTGTCCAGGTTGACCCTTCAAAAACACTGGGACATGTATGCTGTGGTAAAGACTCTTCAGGTACATGGAATTAGGTACAAATGGACCTTTCCTTTTGGGATAATTTTCAACTTGGATGGTAGACAACAAAGGATTACGTCAAGGGAGTCATGCATGGCACTACTACATATTGAGGAGGACACCCAAGCAGAACTCCCAGAAGGGGCTCAGGCTACATCAGAGCAGCAGATGACACTCTCAAAGGCAGGAGAATGGACTTCCATGAATCGGAAAAAGAGGAATCGTAGAGGGCCACAAAAAGGAGATTGGAGAGCATGACTTAGATGCCCAAACCACAAATCAGGCACATGGTAAGACGATGAGGTCACTGTTCTTCACAACTTTCTTTTTGAAACCCAAACTCGGCCAAAGAAAAACGACAAGCAGATCGGATGGACCGCAACATCTTGGACACTATCTGTTCAGGTAACAGATGGGGGAGCTAGGATTCTCTGCACATAGCCCTGTGACAAAGGGTGAGTCGCAGCCAGGCGAGTTGGCCCTGGGATAGAATAGGTACTGCGCCTCACACCAGGGAACCTTTCAAGGGAAGGGAAGACGGTAGGCAGTGGCCAGGGACGTCATTTCACCAAAATGCCAGCGGTAACAGAAGTGACATCACACGACCCTTGACCCCCTGATGATATCACACGAAGTGATGTCATTTGACCCCACCCCAAAGTGATTTTGTGGGAAGCGATGGAACACGATGTTTCACCCATTGACAAAACAGGAAGTGGTATCACATAGCATTGTACACTACGGAAAATATGGTTTACGATATCACTGTAATGTGATGTACATTTCATACACGAATGGATCACCATATGTATCGTTAAGATCAGTGTGTATAGGACCATATTACCAAATTACTGTGAATGCAAGCAGACGTCATGACCAAATGATTATGATGTGTTATTTAATAGCACTTACGCTTATGCACTTATACAGAAAAAATACACACCCAATATCACCCAACCTGTGTTAGTACTCATTTATCGACCTCAGAAGGATGAAAGGCTGAGTTGAGGCGTTTAAGAACAAACTAAATCAGTGACTCACCCCCTGAAGTGTGCCTGAAATAAACCTTTAATGAGTCTAGCAATTATTGTATAGAATTCCAGAAAGACACATTATTTGGTATTCCTATTCTTTCTTATTTAGAGTCAGTGCTGAAAGTGTTAGACTTAAGGGGCCTGAAAAAGAAAGCCAGCCACTCTAGCGGTAAAGAGCCACATGGTGCTGACCAGAGCCCAGGAGCTTGCATTACAAAAAAAAAAAGGAAAAACTTTATTTTCTTTTTTAGAGGTTGCAAGGGCTGCAGTTGCGACCTCTGGCGACCCCTAAATGACGTTCCTGGAAGGGGGAATGTTAACAAAGTAAGTTGAGATGTTAGGAAGTTAGTAAGGGTGGGGGGTAAAATAGTTAAGGGAGGGGGGGTTACCCAATTTGCAGGAAAATCATTATGATGCTGTGATAGAAATGTGCCCAAAAGTATCAATGTTAAGGTGTAGAATTAATACAGAGTATAATTCAAATGTTTATCTTGGAATGTAAGGGGGCTTAATACCCCGCAGACGCAAAGTTAAGTTGAGTCGTTCCTGAGGGTTCACTAACCAGACTTGGTGGTGCTCCAAGAAACTCACATCCGGAAAGCGGACAAGGGTAAACTTTGCTTACGTCAATACCTGACTATGCTACAGACGTCTGCGGAAAATAAAGTTGCAGGTGTGCTCATAGCCATAAAACAAGGGTCGGAGATCCAGGTTCTCCTCACAAAGTTTCACAAGGAGGGCAGATATGTATTTGTGATCCTAAAGTTGATGGCTGTTAAACTGATGGTAGCTTCAATATATGCTCCAAATACAGGCCAGAACGGCTTTTTGAAATACACTCTGGGGCAATTAGAAGCATTTATGGAAGGAGAATTATTGATATTAGGGAATTTTATATAGCGTGGGATACGGACCGAGATCGCAGCAGGTTAATACGATATGTCACACATTCCCCATCAGTAGCCTTGAAAAAGAAATTAGTAGATCTATCTGTAGTGAACGCCTGGCTTACCTTGATGGGGGAGGAAAAGTGATACACTTTCTACTTACACATACGCCGATCATTCTCTCAGATAGATTATGCATGGATTTCCACTTCACTTCTAGGATCAATCACAGAAATTATGACCCACACAATGACCCTTTCAAATCACCCCCTAATCACAGTAGATCTTAACATTCCAAAACTGAAACAAAAACTATGGTAATGAAGATTCCCACTAGCGTTATTGCAAAACCTAGTGTTCAGGGAAGAAACAGCTGGACAAATACTTTGAGATTAATCAGGAGGGTGAGATGTCAGTGAATACCATTTGGGATGCCTTTAAGGTGACACTGAGAGGGTTCTTCATAGCAGTGGAGACCAATAGACGCAGGCAGAGTATAGCTTTCGAACTAGAATTAGAATGGGAACTAGCTCAAATTTGAAAGAAAATGGAGACTAATTTGAGTACATTGATTCAGAAGGACTTTAGGACTGCAGCAGGTAAATTAAATCTACATACAGCTAAGAAAACAGAGAAAGCCCTCTCTTTTTAAACAAAAATATTATATAAAAGCTAACAAAATGGACCGCCTATTAGCATGTCAGATTCGTCAGAGACCAGCATCAAGGATTATCCAACAAATTAAACTACCCTCTGGGGAGCTGATCTGTAAAAATATAAATTTTCTACAGCAATTCCACTCTTTTTATTCTGCCCTGTATAGATCAGAAGCTCTAGTTACTCATTTGCAAAAAGAATATCTAGACTCGGTTACCCTTCCTCAGCTCACGCCAACAGACAGTCAGATACTGGAAGCAGCCGTAACTCAGGATGAGGTAATCCGGGTCATCCAGGATCTTCCCTTGAATTAATCTCCAGGGCCAGATGGCTTTCCGGCGAGGTTCTACAAAACATTCAGTAATGTATTAGTCCTGACGGTGACCAAATTATATAATTCTTTCACAGACACTGGCCACATTTCCCCTACCATGGATGAGGCAATAATAATTATCATCCCAAAACCTGGCAAAGATTGAACTAATTGAGGATCGTATCGCCCAATAGCTTGATTAATATTGACACACATTTTCTTTTTTTACCAAGGTTCTGGCTAACCGTTTAGTGGACCTCATGCCCTCTCTTATTCACCCAGACTAACCAAGCTTCATCAAAGATAGGCAGATGCATGATAATATCCAAAGAGTACGCAATATTTTGGAGAAAGTGGAAAAGAAGCAGATCCCAGCAGTGCTCGTCTCTATAGACACAGAAAAAGCTTTTGACTATGTGGAATGGTCATTTCTTTTTTAACTCTAATTAAGATGGGATTTGGGGCAAAATTCATAGGAATGATCAAAGCCAATTAGAAAAACCCAACTGCACAATTTTTAATAAACGGCCACAAATCTCCCCTTATTTATTTAGAGCGGGGAACCCAACAAGGTTACCCGCCTTCCCACTTTTGCTCTGGCCGGCACCCACCTGTGAGGCTCAAAACCTTGGGGTCATCTTCGACTCCACTCTCTCCTCACACATCTCTGACATCTCTAAAAAATCTAACTATCAGCTACACCTCCTCAGAGGTACTCTTCCTTTTATCACTTTCCCCAGTGGCTCACTGTCTCCAGTGGTTGGTTCTCTCTAGGCTGGATTACTGCAACAGCCTCTTCCTCAACCTATCTTCTTCAGCCCTGCGCCCTCTCCAACTCATCCAGAACAGAACTGCAAGACTCATCCTTGACCTCAAGCCCAGGGACCGCATCTCTCTGGCACTGAAATCTCTGCATGGCTCCCCGTGGCTGAAAGGATCAAGTTCAAGACCCTCTGCATTGCCCACAATGCTTTCTGGGACCTACCTTCAACGCTTCCTACCAAAATACTGTCCCTCATGAGCCCTCCACACATCTAACTCAAACCTTCTGCGAGTGAGCCGGTTCTCCAAGCAGAGATTTGGAGGGAGATTCTTATCCTCAGCAGGTGCCTCCCTCCGGAATAGCCTCCCTGCCACCTTCCTTCTTGAGCCTGACCTTCTTAAGGTCCAGAAACTCCTCAAGGCCTTCCTCTTCTGCTATTCCTTCACATCTACCCTGCTAACCTAGCCCTCTGCTCTCTTCATCTCTCCATTCTCTTCCTCACAGCATGCTGACTGGCTGCCTGATGTACCTCAGATTCTCACCAGCTCTCGGCACCCCCTCCAGTCCTGTCTTGCACTTACCTCATGGCCCTTCTCCCACCCACCTTCACTGCACTTAGAATAACCATTGAGAATTGCTCTCTCTGCACTTACCCCAGTCTCCAACGACCGGGTGCACTTGGACCTCCCCTGCCCTGTGACTCTCTATGCACTTGCACAATCCAAATGCAACATGCTTGATGATCATCTGTCTGTTCTCCCTGGTCTTCCCCCTTAATTGCACTGGTAAAACTGCAGAATTTCCATTAGGCCTATGTGCTGTGTCTCAATTGTTAATTGTATTTACGCACTTACTTTGCCTGTATAGACTATTATCATCTCAGAATTTCAAGGGCTCTGAGCGACTGTTGTTTTTTCTCCTTGTTCCCACCCTCCTTGAGCGCTTTGAAACACTTTCATGTGTATAGGCACTATATAAATAAACAATACAATACAATACAATACAATACTATCACCCCTGCTATATGCACTCCATTCAGAAACACTACTGCCAACATTTCAGCAGACAGATGGTATAAAGGGGATGCATTTCGGCAGCATTTCCCATAAAATCATGGCATATGCCGAAGACATGTTACTTATGGTAATGGATATGGTAATGGATCCAGCTAACTCTTTTCAGATGGCCACCCGGGAACTGGAGATCTTTGGCACAGTAGCAGGATTAAAGATTAATGTAGCCAAGTCCGAGAACTTAAATTTATCCCTGTCACCATCAGAAATGCTTTGTCTACAGGAACTCACACAACTGGGATGGGGGCGCGGGTGGGGATAAAATTACCTCCACACTTAAAGGTTTATATGCAGCTAACTATCCCACATTGTTAAACAAAATAGAAATGAAGCTAAAGAGGTGGCACCCCTATCTCATGGTTGGGTAGAATAAACTCTATGGTTACCCTCTCCAAAGCTTTTTACATCTTTTAAGCACTACCTGTGATGGTGCCCCCATTTGTTTTTTTTCAGAGAATACATAGAGCTATACCTACATTCGTATGGCAGAACAAACCCACGCGCAATGCATTAAGTAAACTAATGCTTCCAACTGAGAATGGCAGAATGGGTCTCCCCAACTTCCTGAAATACTATCGCACAGCCCAAATAAGGGTGATCAAAGAAAGGTCTCTGGGCGAGTCGGAGAAAAGATGGATACAGATGGAACAGGCAGTGAGGGACCCAGATTCTGGGATGTATTATGGCTGCCCAAAAAAGACAGCCTGGCTAAAATACATGCGAGTGATATTATGGGTGTAATAGAGGAAACATGGGATGCAGCAGTTAAAAAGTATAATCGGACAACATATCCCTCCACACTCACCCCTATATTGTTTTATCCCGCAATTTACCCCTGGCCAAGAGCCTAATGCATTTAAGGAATGGAAACTGGCAGGCTGTGTAAAACTTAGGTGCATGTTTCAGGGGAAGAGGTTAAATCATTTCTACAATGTAAGCAAGAGTTGGGCCTATCGGAAAATGCAAAATTCCAGTATTTTCATGTGAGACATTGGATTCTTGCCCCACTGCTACAGGCCGCAGCGGTAAGAGAGTTAACACCCCTAGAACATTTAGTAACATCCGATCCGGGGGTCAAAGCCCTTATTTAAAATTTACAGAAGCTGATGGGGTACAAAGAAGTCAAAGGAACGTCTAGCTATAGGCAACGCTTGCAAGTAGCCTTGGGGGAAGAGATCTCAGTCTTAGACTGGGTAAATCTGTGAAAAACAATTCCCAAACCCACCAGATCAATCCAGACCAGAGAGTTCTGGTACAAAATAGCATTATACTCCAGCCCGTTTGGGGCAAATGAAGCTCTCATTGTTGGATAAATGCTGGAGGGATAGTGGAGGGGTGGGGCATTGGGAACATGTATGGTGGTGTTGCCCAGTGTTGACACATTATTGGGAAGCAGTGAATAAACACGTAATAGAAATGATACCCATTGCAAAAGGTAAGATCGCAAATCACATGCCTCTTAATGCTGATGGAAAAGGACTTTAGACGGCAACCGAAAGCAACTCAGAAGGCATATATAATACTGCAATTGGCAGCATTGCTAGCAATAGCTCAAAAATGGAAAACGAGAGTCCCTTCACATTACGGATTGGTTCACCAAAGTTTGGAACTTTCTAGCCATGTAATGGATGACATACTCATTACAAGGGGACCACATTCCTTTCTCCAAGGACTGGAAAGAGGTGCTAGACCTTTTACATAAGGATTATAATGTTATATATTGTCCGCAGAAATTGCGTATCCTGGGTATTACTTGAGTTATTATTAATGAAGTGCTGGTACATGATTGATGGTGTTTCACTTGTCACTGGAGAAGAGGTTATGTGGCAAATCGGGTAGGGGTGGGGAGATTGTAATAGTTGCAGGGTTAATGGGAGTTTAGGCAGAGGGAGAGGAATGCTGTTATTTTATTGTAGTTTTTGTAGTATACAAGACATGCAAATAAAAATAAATTAATTTCAAAAGTAGTATATCAAAAAACAAACATAATATATTCCATAGTCCAAGCTCTATTACTAGCAAGAACTATAAACTCATTCAGGTATTGAAAAACTGTATATAGGTAGCTGGTCTTAGTTGAAATGTAGTACCAGTAAGAATAATAGCTGTGTAATAAAAAATATGAGAGTCAACCAAATAATAAAAATGAACACTACTCAGAGCCAAATGGCATTCTGAAATCTGAAAAGGGGTATAGAAAAAATACTGATAACGTAACTTAAAAAAATTCGAAAATCACAATCAAAACTTACCAAAGGTCAGTCCACCAAGATGGCATGGCTACTTTGGTTAAACATGATCAAAACTGGAAAAATTCCGAACATATATAAATGGCACAATGGCCTTCACATAGCAGGCTTGATGAGGTCATTGTGTGTATACATGTGAAAGTGTGTAGATGTGCTGCCAAAATATATTTACAGAAATATAGCCATGATAAAAAACAATAATGAATAATAGGAATAGTGTATTTTTTGTGTAATTTGTTTTATCATATATTGCAGTCTGGGTTGATGTGTCCCACAATGACGGAGGCTTTGATTACACTGATTCCTAAACCAGGTAGAGATCACCAGAACTGTAGTGATTACAGACCTATATCGTTACTTAATGTGGATATTACGTTGTTTACTAAGATGTTGGTGATTAGGCTGGGTGATTACATGTGGGGCTTGATTGATGGTTCCCAACTGGATTTTATGCGAGGTAGGTATGGCTATGACAATATTAGAATATTAAAACTGACGTTTTGGGGATCCATGGCAATGTTATGTGGGATATTGTGTTTGTTTTCTATGATGCTGAAAGGGCGTTTGGTAGGGTGATTTGGACGTTTTTGGAGTGTGCACTGATGAAGATGGGGCTTGGTCCAGTCTTCTTGAGGGCTGTGTCTTGTTTGCATCGGGATGTGACAGTGAACGTTTATGGTGTGATTTCTGATTCGTTTTGGTTATCTCATGGCACCAGACAGGGAATCCTGTCACCTTTTCTGTTTAATATTGTCTTGGAACCGCTGGCAGCTTATATCCAGTGAGAGCAAAGAATATGTGGGGTTTGTGTAGGGTTCTTATGCAGATGACATGACAGTCCTTTTATTCAATCCGGGAGAGTGTGGTGTGTTGTTGAAGGCTCTATTTGAGGAGGTGGGGAGATAGTTAAGGACATAAAATCAATTGGGACATGATGGAAATATTCCCACTATCCACTTCCTATGGCAGCGGGATCATTGCATCGCATAATTGTAAATGGTCTGATGTTGGGCTTATGAATTTGGGTGTGCATGTAATACGAGACCTGAAATAATGTGGAATCTCAATGTGAAGAAGGTGGTAGAATAGATGTTGATTGATATTAGGAAGTGGCAAAGGTTGATCATGTATATATAGGCCAAGGTGAATACTATTAAAATTGCTCTATTACAGAAGGTTTTGTAAGTCATGCAATCGCTGCCACCTCAGGTTCTTCAGTCCTTAATGCCGAAAAATAAAATTGATAGGGTCTTTTAGAATTTTTTATCGGCTGTTGGTAAACATCCAGCAATTCCATGATTCATTCTACTGCGCAGTGTCAGGGAAGGGGGCTTTGTTTAACCTGGATCTTAGGAAGTACCACAAAGGGTTTCTACTTAAAAAAACAGCTCATTATTTAGCAATGGGGGACAACGCATTGCCACTTTGAGTGAGAATAGAAGGATATGTGTGCAAGGCGTATGCTCTGGATAATGTATACTCAATGGGGAAGTTGGTGAATGTGAGGAATAGATTGCCTTCTGTTGTTGCTGCTAGGGCAGCTTTGACTTCCTGGTTGATGGAGAATGATCAGTGTTTGTGGATGAGCTATGCTGCGTCACTATGGCACAAACCAGCGCTCCAGATAGAGAATAAGTGTTTATACTGGCGTAGTTGGGTCATGAGGGGTATATTGAGGGTGGGTGATGTTTTGAAGGAGGGGAGATTGCTGAGTTTTCTGGAACTTTGGCAGAGGTTTCATTTGGGGAAAAGGGAGTTAGGGCACTATAGAGAGCTAGAGTCCCTGATGCTACAGAGACTTAATAAGTTGGGTGCTGCGCTAGAGACTAAGCTGTAATTCTGCAAAATCTTTGATATGTCACCCATCATGGTATCTACTTATACTGCTATGATGCCATTGGAATAATCACATTTAGACTTCAAGGATAAGCTGAGATGGTTAGGTCGGATGATCTGGGTTATGTGATTTTGACTGGTGAGTGGGGCAGATTGCTCAAGGTTGGTTTCAGGTCCAGACTGGATATGAGTTTCAGGTTGATTAGACAGAGGATTTTGTTGTACACCTGTGTGAATAGCTTGTTTGGGTCTATTGGATGATCATACTTGCTGGGTTTGTGGTGTTGATAGATGCACTTTGCTGCATATGCTTTGGAACTGTTCGACAGTGGGCAGGTTCTGGGGAGAGGTTTTGGATAGGGTTGATGTGGTGCTGAGGATTGCATTCCCTAGGTCACCTGCTCATGTGATTTTGTTGTCGTGTGACAGGAGATGTGAGGTTGCTGGAGAATGTGAAGAATGGTTCAATAAGGCATTGGTGGTTGCAGCAAAGCAGATTTGGAGGAATAGGAAGAAATCACGTGTGGAGGATTGGTTGGTGTAAATGCAGGTTCTGTCCATTTATGAGAAGGTGTATGGCTGATTTTCCTCCCAAGAGTACCTTATGGATGATGTAGGGAAGTGGCTTGTGCTGTGTTGTGGAGGTGAGGGGTGGAGGTGTGTGTTGTTTCTGTGTGTGTGTGTCTTGTGTCTTGTTTTTGCAGTTTTATGTTTGTTGGTTGAAAGGATATGGTATGTTATTCATTATTGTTACTGGTTGTTTCATGTCTCTGGAACAGTTTTATATTTGATTTGGACATGAGAGAATGTTATGGTTGTTTTGACCCAATGTATTTGTAAGTGTTTGCATTTTGTTTGTGATTGTTGGTTGTGAAAACTGATCAAATAAAGTTTTGAAAACAAATAAATAGTCTATTTGTGTATAAAGGAAAAAAGAAAAACAAAGGAAAAAACAAATAAGGGTGTATTTATACTATGGAAATAAAAAAGACCAATATATACCAAATGAAAAGAAAGTCCATAGCAAATAGGTATGTATGTATTTCTTAATTTTACATGGATAAATGTATAGTTTTTCCTCACATTCCTAGGTAAAATCAGTAATAGTGAACTGTAAATATTATAGTGGAGAATAAAGACAATTGTATGCGTAACGTCAAGTGCTATATTGTAGATATGGTCATTTCATCAAAAAATTACGCTTAGACATGAGTACATATGTGTTTATAACCTACAAATGAATATGTTTAAGGATGAAAATATAACCTCATCAGTACAAATCTCAAATAAAGAATCATAAAGTAAATGTATGTTGCATTCTATTAATTAATGTTTCCAACAATTTAACGACAGTCTCATAATTTTACCTGATCATTACAAATCTCAAATCAAATGTCCAAGATTAAATTCCTCATTCGGACCAGTTGGATGCATAGTATATAAATAGTCAATCCAATAAAGTTCTTGTTGCATTAGTTTTTTGGAGACATCTCCCCCTCTCAGAAATGCTGAACCACTTCTAAGATTACAAATCGAATTTCTGTGATGTTACGATTACACTCAGTATACTAATGAGTAAGAGGAGATTTCATATTATGAATACAGATGTTTGATTTATATTCTGTCCATCTCTCGTGTGATTTTCGAGATGTCTGTCCCACATAGTATTTGCCACTGGGGAAACAAATTCCATACATCACAGTACTCATATTACATGTCGCGTAACTACATAACCTGATTATCTCACCAGGTTGTGGATGCCTAATATGGTTACCTTTCATAAAGTAGTTACAGTGGATGCAATTTAAACAGGGGAAAGTACCTTGTTTAGAAGTATTAAAAAATGCTAAAGAATCTTTTGGTATGTTCACAGCTGTTACTAAAAAGTCACAGAAGTTCCTACCCCTTTTGTAGGCCATCATTGGTGGTTTTCAAGTCAGGCATTGTAATGGTGGATCTGACTGGATCAAATTCCAAAGTTTCTTAATGATTATTGATATGTGGTGGATTTGACTTGAATATCTTGTAACATGTTAAAAGGGGTATATTCTGTGTCAGGTTTCCTCCTTTAAAGATCAACTTGATCACTCCTCGCAACATTGGACCTCTTCTGAAATAATATCATGTGGATAACCTCTTACGTGAAAATGGACATGTAATAGATTGCATTCTTTTCCAAAATCTGTTTGGTCAGAAATAAGAGACGTATACAAACTGTATTGGCAAATATCTGTCTTTTATAAAGACAAAGCAAAGTGATAAAGCAAACACTGAGTCTGAAAACAGTCTGTGATTGGGTTATTTTGTTTAGATACAGAAGAAAACATTTGAGCAGAGGGGTGGGTGCACATTAAACACTCATAGACAATTCTCAGAAAAAATATAGAAAAGCAAGATATTTATGAGTGTTCTTAAAAATGGCCAAACTAAAAAGGCGACCAAGCTAAACATGGAAATGTAGAACATAAAACTTCATAAACTACTGTGAAAACCAGAGAATATTTTGAGTGGTTCGCTAGAGGGTGGCAGTTCCAGTGATGTGACCTGACCAAAGTGTACTTATTAAAGAAGATATTAGGCCAGGGTTGTAGACCACTATTTGGTAGTACACTGCTAGTACGCAAAACTAGCAATTAGGCTAAGAAAGATATCTAGAGGGACTAAAACATATAGCATAAGTAACATTAACCAGCCAATAAAATGTTAAAAGAATCCCTGGTGTAAAACCAAAATATCATCACGTGCCTTGACCTTACGTGCCTTGACCTTCACGCAAAAGTAATAGGTGTTTTGGGAAAAAGCTGAATAATAACAAGAAGAATGTTCATAGTTATTCAATATCAGTCTCGGGAGGATAGCGCAGTGGCAACGTGCTTGCCTTGGAAGCAAGACGATATGGTGCAACACAGGTTCGATCCCTGGTCCATGCTTAAAAACCTCTGGGTATTAAGCATGTTATAAATGACCTATCACATCGTATCATGTCATTAGGCATGTTATATGATTGTGGGGAACCTTAAATGTACAGAGGGAAAATGCTGAAAGATCCAGGTCACACAGGGGAGTCTAATTGTTAGTGAAAGAATGGTGTATGCTAATTTTTTGAATGAGAACAACCAACCAAGAAGCAGGGTGTGTTATTGAGCACGGCCACTTCAACATCAATCAGTCAAATCAAATCAAGTTTATTTTGGATTCAACACAATTCATGCCATTTACAAATGTAAAAACAACTCACATTTTAAGAATTTGCAATCTCACAGAAAAAGTACAAATGGTAAATTAAGAGCTGTAAACATGTACGGAAAATGAAAAGGTCTATGCTACAAAAAGACAAGGCACGCAAGCAAGCCTGAAAAGTAAAAAGGCAATGTCATACGAACATGTAAAATGTAGTGCTATGAAATTTGAAAAAGGAAATTAATTGATGACACACTTAGCTAAATATGGTTAGCACCTCTCCCTAATTCTCAGTGCTTTGCTCCAATACAACTGCAAAGCCCACACAAATCCACAATCACTAATAGATTATAGCCAAAACAGTGCTGCCCAACATTGAGTAAAACCTCAATTTTAAAATGGTTACATTTGTATGACACTAAACAAAATTATTTCTAGGACGGTACAGATCAAAAGTCATGATGTCTCCTCACATTGGGCGTAGAAATGGTAGAGTTCAGTGCATCAAACTGACCAATGTTTTCCCAATTAGAAGACAATTGAACCTCAGAAGAGTCAGCACTTCTATGTCTAAGGATTTTGGAATCCAAATAAATATCCAATATTTGGACATTCAGGTTTATTTGAAAATTGACTTGATTTAACTGTTTAAGACACTCAAGTATTCCCCTCTATTCTGGGCCCTTGTAGAGATCTGAGATTTCATCTCAGTCTTGAATGTGGGATTCATTTACTAAAGAGGAGAAAACCCAGTGAAAACCCAAAGTGCAGAGATGCCTTGCAGACATGTGCAAGCTATGGCTTCCTTCATCAACCATTTCTCCCACGCATATCTTTTATGGGAGAGTCTGTGGGTTACTTCAAAGTTTGACCCAGGCCATCACTGGCCTCAGGCAAATTTCATTGAAGCTCCTTTTGAATTCATTGTGAAGTGAAAATGAAGAGGCTTGGCATGTTCAAAACCCTTACCAAGAAGCACATTTCTCTTGTCTGTAACTGTTCAATGAAAAACGATCAAAAATTGAGGTTTCTTAAACCACAGTCCACCATCAACGGGTAATTTGAACCAGAGAAAAATCATGGAATTGGTATTAGAGGTGTTTGAAGGGGATGGGTAGAAGTGTGGAGGACTGTGCACACCCTCCAAGAGTTGTCATGCCTAGGAGTTTGTGGTGAGGAATAAAAACAGGTGCATGGCTGTTAGGTAAACTGAAGGATGGTGGGAGATCAGTAGAGGTCCTTGCACACTGGGTGGAAGGAGTATGTGTTAGGTGTACAGGGAGGGCCAAGAGATGGGTGTCATTAATAGAAAGGGTGGGAAAGCTGTGAGGTGGAAAGTAGGGAAGGCATAGAGTCAGAGGGTAAGGAGGGTTAGCACTTTAAAAAGAGATACTGTGGGACTGGAAAAAAAGGGCAGGGAGCATGGCTGAGAGATTGAGAATGGGATTATATTAAGACATTCAAAAGCAGACAGGTTAAAGAAAAATAGGGAGGAGAAATACTTGCCAATTTACCAATGACTAGAGCAGGTGTAGTGGAGATCCGCTGCAAGGATTTAGCAAGACTACATGGAGGGAGAGACTATGTCTTTGAAGTGGCATTTCGCTGCTCCGCCCAGGGTGAGTCTATACTATGCCTATTATTGTTGTAAAGCAAAGGCCCGGTTTTGAGGACAGGCCACTCTCCAATCGAGCATGAACCTTGGATGATATGTAAGGAAGGAAGACCCATGAAGGGTTAAGAAGTCTGCAATCCATTATAATGGAACAGGTTCAGCCGCATTGGGGTCAAAGCAGCAAATGTACCTTAAATGTGTATGTGTCCAGTCTATATTTAATCCTCAGGCGAGAAGTGAATGACATTCCAAGCTAAGGTGTAACCCATTGAAATATAAAAATTGATAATAACATCTTTTGATGCAATTATTCTGATGTACAGTAGGGGCTTGTCAAAACTTATTTCATGGTGAACAATTACAGTCAAAGGGAAGTTAATGAGATGCCTCATCTACACAGCATTGCACGTACCAGTACTCATTCATCTTGCACACATTTTTTTAAATGGATGCAATCTTTATCATGTGAATGATATGTTATTATGCTATTTGTTCTGTGATGCTGAAGTTTGAATAGCATACACCCTCCAGTCTGGTCTGGGTGAGCAGAGTTGCATGATTAGCCATTGCATGATATGTATACCTGCATGATTAGCCAAAGGCAAGACCAACGACACTGGCAGTGGGTCAATTCTTGCCTCTACAAATATCCAAATGTGCCCCTGAACCGAGTCATTTAGTTAGAGCAGTATACATTTGTGCAATGGTTCCAGCTAAAAGATTATAATGCTTTAATTGACTTACAAGAACTTACTGTGGTTTCTGCTAGAAGCAACAATTCTATTTAAACCTGTGCACCTCTTTCACAAAAACATGGTTTATTCCGGTTTCTTTTCTCCCCAAAGTTATGCCTCATTACAGACACAGTAATTAGAGGAGTGAGGAAAGATATTAATATGTACCTTGTTTTGAAGACGCAAAAGTAGGAGCAACATTATTTCAGATAGTACAATCAGAAAATCGATCAATCCCTACTGCGCCCTAATCTAATTGTAACGTTTGTTTTTGTGGTGGCGGGTGGCTATGTTAGTTATGGTGCAATTACACAATTGGGCGAAGACAATTCAGCTACAATCCCCCTTTTGGGCTGTATCAAATACCGTATAATCCTCCTATTGGGTTAAGACATACTTCACTCTCACATAAAAAAAAATTAAGTGTCTTTAATTAAAGATGTTTAAAGCTATTTATATGACAGTAAATACAGCGCACTAGATCAATCCACTATACACTGATTTAATTCGAGGCAACAATCTGCTTGCCAGTTTATCTGTTTTAGAAGGCCACACATATTTAGGACTCTGCTGTATCCTTTTTTAAGTGATTTTTGCTTTTCCATTTCAAATTTTCCTGAGACTCAACTTTTCCACCCTGAAATATTCCACCATTCAATCATAATGGATGTGACCTAGCTGGTTTTACTTGACTGCTCCTTTCAGGGTGGAGCCAAGCCTGATTTGTATATGACCATCCGAAGAGACAAGGGCATGCCCAGACATGTGTCCTGAGCATTATGTGCCTAGATATCCAAGCTGCAGAACTACTGATGATGGCCGATGAGGTTGCGAAATGTCTGCCGTTGTTTGTGGTCTACCGCAGAATGGACATTACACTGCAGTCTGGGCTAAACAAATAATTTTGAAATGGGACCAAACCTGATATGCATTTGGTTTTTCCCCTTCTGTAATGGCATAGCAGCTGGACGTACAATGATCCGGTGGGTTGCCCATCTCAATGCCAGTGGTTATAACTCATTAAAACCATTGCTCTTCTGTTTTGCTACTCCTCAGCCAGAACGGCCCGTGCTGAAAGTTCGTTAAATAAATTGCAGAATTTTGAAAAAATGTAACCTATTCTATTCAAAACTCCACAACAAGAGTCTGCCAAGTCAACCTGAATTCCACCCACAGGACAATAGATATGCATTGCTTGCTAGTATTTAACATTGCTTTTCCAAGCGAATAGGAAAACAAAAACGGCCTGGTAGCGTCCTTATAAACTCTTCATACTTGCATATTTGCATTAAAACCGCTTTATGGATGGCTTGTGCAGAGTGAAACAGTTCATGTTTCATTAGGAAGAGAGAAAGAGGGAACAGAAGAATACATGGCAAATGTCCAAGGGCGAAAGATGCACAGTGGAGCTAATTCACACAGACTTCTACTGGAGCAAATGAGGACAGGCCATGACCCTGTCAGATTTTCAGACGCAGAGCTTTGTGAATGTGTGTGTCCCTGTGAGCATCATAAAGATTCTCGGGGCATATCTGGGGTTTATTCAGTTTTAGGCCCTTTTAATGAGGCGTCATTTACCAGGTGCGCATCTAAGATGCCCAAAGTCATCTCCACATGTGTCCCGCTGCAACTGTTTGTTAAACAGGCCCACTGTACTTTGCAGGGACTAATCAGCAAAGTGAAACAAAGTTATCAGGTGCCAGGTGAGCGACAAAAAAGCGCGTTGTTGCTAAAAAATACAGGGTGCTAATTCAGCCCTGGTGCTCAAATTCAGCATAAGAACTGTCATTCAAATTGTGCACATTAAAGAATATTCCTCACATTATCCTCTGATCAATGATTAATTCGTTCTGCTTTGTTTCCCTTTGTAAAGAAGCCAAGTTAATATTTGCTTATGTGAGCATGTTGGTCCATTTTACATGCACAGCATTTAGAGCTCTGTTCTTAGTAGGAGTCTGGTTAAATATGAAATGCTCTTTTGACACCAATTTAAACAACTTGGCAAAGCCACTGAATCAGAAAATTGAATTGCAATTCAGAGTAATAAAAATACCCTCAACGAAATGTGCAAAGACCGCAATGGTCAAGAATGATATTATTCCCGTCTGGAAAATGGCAGGCTTAATCTACCACGTATTGCATCACAATAGACTTCTGCTTCATGGCTTTCTTTTCCAAAATGGCATTTGGAACCGTGGATATGCGTTCCATTGTTGCAACGCATGGCTTAGTGTGGTGGTTTTAGAATTAAACTCAATGAGTGTGTTCAAAAAGGAATCGTAGAGTGTAATCTCATTTACTTCATTACACAGCTGATTGCGCACCACAGAACTATCAATTGCAGATCGAAATCAAGTGGAAGCTGTTTGCTGAAACTGAAACGTATATTAAAGCAGTCCTGGGAATGCGGCGGTCCATTGCCTTGAAATGCTGGGGGCAGGGGAGGCATGTATCCCAAATGCAAATTTAATGCAGAGGACCGCCAAAGTTTACACTTACATGCAGTTGGATCCCCTATGTGCAATTTTAGAAGTTCCCAAGGTGGAAGGGCATACAGAAGAGTAAAACCGGGCGGATTCCCATTTACTCTTTAGTTCTCCTCTGCGCCTTGTGGGCAAATAAATACCACCTGTAAATGATGCTTTGCAGGTCGCATGTATGAATGAATCCCTGTGGAATCTACCGCTCTTTAGCAGGTACTGAATCGAGGCGGATTCATATCAATTGCTTTGTTTTATGCCCAGGTGAAAATCTGATGCCAGCATAATAGGAAGTGGTCGCAGAAGTCGGAGGAGGTCAGCATTGCGTAGCCCTTTTCTCTCCCCCGGTCTGTCACTGCTGGAAAATTGGGCATAGGCGGAAAACAAAACGTAAAAGTGTTCTGCTTCCCTACTTTTTACTGTCCATTTCCCATTCTGCCTCACTGAAACTTACACTGACTGTTTCAAGCCTGAAAATGGAGCCCTGCGAAACCCAAAAAATAAAGCATACTTAAGGTCATTTTTTCATAATTGCTAATTGCATTCATGGGATAGCCAACGTCAGGCATCATTAGATTCCTTGCATGCAATTTTCCACGTTCACACAAACGGAGCGTAAAAGGAAAGAGTAAATATAGGCAACGTCGCCCTTATTCTTTCCTTCTACTCTCGTTTTGAGAAACTTGCAAATGCTGCCTGCATATTATGGTCTTGACAATGTATTCCTATGAAATATCCTGCTCTTAGCAGGTCTTACATACAGATGGATTACATAGGAAGGTCTTAAACAATCTGGTTGTACATGCAGAGCCAGAAAGAGAAGGAGGAATCGTGTTTCTCTCCTGTCTGCAAAACATCTTTAACGTCCTGTTTAAGAGCAAGGCGTATGTAAATTATGCGTTGGTTTAGGACATACTTGTGTGTGCCCCAGGATTACACAGGTCCCTTATTTGTGTTTCAGCATAGTTGCATTTTCAAAAAGTTTCAAATTATAGTTCTCAGACAATTTGTATTTTCCCGGCTTTGCTGATGCAACAGAGGCTTCAGTGATGCAATATGCATTTTTTAGTGGCCTCTAATGTATAAACTAATGGATAGTAATATTGTTACATACGCTTGGAACAAGCAAAGTAACAGTATAAAGGGGGTCATACTGAAATTTCATATCCTTGTTCGTTTGCTATTTTTCGTGACCTTGTTTGTATCGATTTATTGATCACTTCTTTCTATGTATTATATGTTTGTATTTGATATTTTGCACTTTAATAGGTTATTAACCACACACACATTGATTTAGCAATTTGTGCACATGGATGTTGTATTGTGAAAACCTAAAATTGCATTATATGTTCTTTTGAATGGCCCTAATTACGACCCTGGCGGTTAGTGAAAAACGATGCCGGTAAAGGATTACCGGCATCGCCTTCCGCTAGGGCCGATTATGACAGTGCCGTTAAAAGCACCATGGGCGTGGGCACGCGACTCCATGCCATAAATACCGCCATGGCGCTAAATTGGGAACATTACGAGTCACGCGGACATGGAAATAGCGCCTTTGTGAAGGCCGTAAAGTACCTTTCCGCCATGGTGCTAATACCGCCATCGCGGACCAACCGTAAATGGCCATGTGCAGTGTTCCCAGCTGCCACAGGTGCACACAATCAGCACAGGTGGAGGCAATACAGACTGGGCAAGCACAAAAGGAGCACACCCCACCCCTTCCCACACACAGTTACACTCCACAATGAATCCAATACTACTAGCAATGCTGGGGCTGGAGGACCTGATTGCAGTGGAAGTGCTACAACAACAACTACAAGAAGTACAACAACAGGCAGCACAGAGGAGACGCAGGAGGAGAAGGAGGGCAAGGCAGGGCCAGCATGCCCCACCAGCACAGCCAGTGCCACCACGCAGGCAGCCCCCAATCCCACGCATCAGAGCCAGTCCATTCAACTGAACCGCTGAGCAGATCCACACCCTGTACCGCCTGGACCGGGACACCATCACCACCATTGTGGACATGATACATGACGACATAGTCAGCCTGATTGAAAAAACGCACCGCCATCCCACCCCTACTGAAGGTGGTGACTGTGCTCCACTTCCTGGCCACAGGCACCTACCAACACACAATGGGGCAACTGCATGGCATTTCACAACCATTATTCTTACGTACGTTGAACCAAGTGCTTGATGCCCTCCTCAAGCACACAGACGAACACATTTCCTTACCACGGTCTGCCCAGGAGATCTCAAGCACCAAAGTGGGTTACCATTCACTGGCCGGCATACCTGGTTGGATTGGCGCCATCAACTGCACCCATGTGGAATTGGGGGTCCCACATGCCATGGAGGTAGTGTACCGCAACTGTAAACTATACCAACCAATCAACGTGCAAATGGTATGTGACTCAAACAAGATCATCACACATTGCTGTGCTTGATTCCTCGGATCAACCCATGATTCAATGGTCCTGCGGAACTCCACGATTCCATGCTACATGGAGCGACATACAGGGCACAGATCCTGGCTTCTCGGTGAGTCGCATGTTAGGCTCATGGAAATGGGATGTGGGTAGGTGATTGAGGCATAGATGCATACTTCACCTGGCTGAGATGGGAGGGGGAGAGATGCATACATAACCTAGCTGTGAGTGCAAGAGGGAATGGAGGAAGCTCACACCCCAAAATCCGCCCAGACTGGATCTGACACCTGACCACATAATGCAAGATGCAAGCAGCCCTACCATGCGAATGAAGCGGTGTCCCAACCATCCCACAAACATCTGCATGTGCACTGTACCAAATCCGACTGCATCCCCCACAACGAAATGCAGCCACAAGCAACGACTATAGCCAATACAAAGCACAAAACACCATGAACTGAAAGGCCAGTCCCCCATTACTGCATACAAAGGAGTCACATGAGGGTCAAATACATCAATACACTGCTACACTGACACAGAAGCCCAACTAAATTGCATGACACCATTTGTTGTGCGTAGTGAGAGCATCATGCGGCTGACATCAACGTTGCCAGGATGACAGCATACACATAAGTGGACATCTGCAAGATCACAGAAACAACGGACGTGGACTGACACAGTGCATGTGCACTCACAAGGAACTGGACCGCCCCCCCCACGCACACTAACCAATGACATGCAAAACAGTCCATACACACATAGCAGTCTCATCGTGTGACTCCATCCATGCATGGAAATGGGGTTGAGATGAAGAAACAAATGCATGCCATGGTATCACTTTATGAGGTCAAACATGAAGAGTTAACTTACACATACATTGTTGCCCACATGCAGGTGTTGCAGGCTATCCCTTGAAGCGGTGGCTCCTTACCCCAGTCTGGAACCCACATAACAGGCACGAGGAGGACTATAATCGTGCCCATACACGAACCTGTGTGGTGATTGAGCAGACATTTGTCCTCTTGAAGGCACGGTTTCGCTGCCTCAGCAGGTCTGGTGGGGCACTCCTGTACCGCCATGAGAAGGTGGCAAAGATTGTCATGGCATGTGTGATGCTACACAATATGTGCATCAGACGGAATGTGCCCCTTCCCCCTGATGCAGAACAGCAACCACCTGACGAAGAGGATGAGGAGGGTGGGGATGGGGCAGCACCTCAGGGAGGAAGCGATGCACAGGAGGGACGTGACATGCGTCGGACTCTGATCAACCAATTCTCCTAGCACACATGGATGGGGGTGTCACATGGAGATGGCACTTGGGACATTGGGTGTGGCAGGGACATGGACATTGTAGACTGTTCACCAATAAAGCACACATACGCAATGAGCAATGTCAGCACATGTGATTTGTGCATAACCAAAAAGTGTATTGAAAAGGTAAATCTAAGTGAACACACCCACTCCCCCCTCTACTCCCCAACACACCCACTCCCCCCTTCCCCCTCTAGTCCCCAACACAGCCACTCCCCCCTCCCCCCTCTACTCTCCAACACACCCACTCCCCGCTCCCCCCTCTACTCCCCAACACACCCACTCCCCATCCCCCCTCTACTCCCCAACACACCCACTCTCCCCTCTACTCCCCATAACATGGTGTGGATGACTGTGCACAAGTGCATCATGTGGCATCAGTACATGAGGTTGTGCCTATTGGCACCCCCCTCTCCCGGCACCCGGTGCACCCCTGTCGGTACGCCGCAGGTTCCTGCCCGATCTGCGGACAGGGCTGGTTCGGGTTGAACTGGCAGCCGAGGAGAAACTGGGTTGGTCACATGGCCGCATGTCCCGCTTTGTTTGGACTAGCTCTGAAAGTATGTGCTGCACCGCAGCCAGTTCGGCACAAATGTCCTTAGAAGTGGACTCAATGCAGACCTAACAGTATCAGCACATTCGCGCATTTCCCCCCTAGCGGTGGCGCATTTTGTGACATGCTGTGTCAACAGGGCTGCAAGTTGCTGTTGTTGCGTGATTATTTCCTGCATGGACTCTTGGCTGTTGTGGCCTGTGCCTGATGGTTGTGGCGTGTCCATTATGCTGCTCCCCTCCTGCACATCTGCTATTGGGCAGGGAGTAGCCGGCCAAGAGTTTCCAGGAGATTGCCCCTGTATGCTAGTGTCATGCTGGCTGCATGGGGACAGGTAGGGGGAATGCAGGGGCCCAGTGGGGGTTGCCACGACAATATCTACATCCCCTTCCTCATTGTCTGAGATAGCTGCGGTGGCAGCAGTCTCACCAATGGTGCTGCTTTCTGCGGATCCAATGACTTCAGTGGACACCACTGGGCGGATGGTTGAAGTCTGTGGCGCCAAAGTGATTGACTTGCTGGACATAGGTGCCGTGGCCTGTGCTGTGGGATTTATCCTGTTGTGGGGGTTTGCTTTTTCTACCTGAGGTGGAGAGACGGTGTTGTGGCTTTTCGGGCCTGAGCTTCTTGGCAGGTGTTGTGCCTGTGTCTTCATCGGCACTGTCCGAATGAAAGCCTGTGGTGGACCAAAGGAGGGAGAGGGTTAGTGATGGGTCTACGGACATTGAGCAGGCATTGTGATGGCTGCATTCATTTTGATTGCTAGATGGTTAACATTGGAGGCAGTGACATACTGGTTGTCTCACTCTTAGGTGGTAGAAGCATGGAGGCATATGGGTGGCTACAGAAAGGGGGTACATTATGCATGTGTACAAGGTGGAGGTCAGCACTGCCTGTAAGCAGTCTTGTGCTAATGTGTCCGGTGGACCCTGTTAGGCATCATTGCACTTCCCAACCATCTAGACATCATTGTGGCATAGTTGGACTTAAGGCACCTAACTGCGTCGCCTGATGTCGGGGCTCCTCTCTCCATATATCCGGTGACCGCTAATGTCGATGGCTAGGGTGGCGGAGGTGCTATTTGCACGGCATACGATGCCAGTAAGTGGGATTTTACGGCCTTTAGCGGCATGATGGAGATTACATTGCCGGCATGGCGCAATGCTCGTGACCGAGAAGTCATAATGTGCCGCTTTTAGTGGTCTCTGGGCAGCACGGACACGTTATTTGCGCCATGCCGTTAATGGCTGACACTTACCCCCAGGGTCGTAATGAGGGCCAATGAAAAAACGTTGTTAAAGGGACGGTATGGTTAAGTTGCACTAATAAAAACCTTTCAAATTTACTGAAAATACTTTGTTAAAGGGACGTTATGGTTAAGTTGGACTAATAAAAACCTGTGAAATTCAAAGAAAACACTTTGTTAAACGGACGTTATGGTTCCAAGTAAAACCGAAAAACCCCTGAAATTCTCCAGTTATGGTAAGCTAAGCAACCATAACTCACGCCACCACCGTGCACTGCTAAGACTAAGACCCAGGACATCAAAGATGGCATCACAAATGTCATTGATGATATCACTGTTGACATCACATATTTGGGCCACTTGTTTTTGTTCCTTTCAGGGGTTTTTCGGTTTTACTTGGAACCATAACGTCCATTTAGCAAAGTTTTTTCTTTGAATTTCATAGGTTTTTATTAGTCCAACTTAAGCATAACGTCCCTTTAACAAAGTTTTTTCAGTAAATTTGAAAGGTTTTTATTAGTGCAACTTAACCATAATGTCCCTTTAACAAAGTTTTTTCATTGAATTTCATAGATTTTTATTAGTGCAACTTAACCATAACATCCCTTTAACAAAGTTTTTTCAATGAATTTCATAGGTTTTTATTAGTGCAACTTAACCATAACGTCCCTTTAACAAAGTTTTTTCATTGAATTTCATAGGTTTTTACCAGTGCATGCTATTTTCCTACAACTTACTAATATCATACTTACCCAATATAGAAATATTTGTGTCCAATTTCCTAAGATTCACCTTAAAACTCTGCCATTTCACAACATCTGGAATAATTTTTAACACTTCTATACACTTCTTGCAACTATTTCAACTAGTTTTGCATCGGTAGACGTCAACGAACATCTGACTTCATTGCGGACCTTACGGACAGTGCCACATGACCATACGCTGGCGCACGGCATGATGATGTGTCTGAGACCCCGTCCGCACTTCACGATAAGATCTCTGCTTGGCAGACAGTTCGGAACTGCATTTTCTACTGACCTAGGAACTTCCAACTTCAACATTTCCCTTGCACAGCTCCAACACCTATTCCTACTCATTATCCATTAACAAGCTAGTACACAGTCCATACTTTTAGCAAAACTGCTATTTATCTTAAAATGGCATCAGCTAATGCCATCCCTCCTCCCCAAGAGCCACCACCATTGCTGTAATCAAGGATCATGAGAAACAGTGCCCCCTAACTTAGAAATAACACACACATAACATTTTCCCTTGTCCACCTACCCCTCCATATTAGTGTTTGGTTGCTCTTCCCTCATTTCCCTCGCTACCTTTTGTTCTCAGCTCTCATGCCAAAAATAAATACATCCAAAAACAACAAACGACATATTCCTTTAGGAACCACCTTTCACAGTTAAAAAATAGAACTAAAAAAAAAATGTATAGGCTCCATCTACTTTATATTTCTCAGTAAACTACATAGACTAAGTAAGATTTTCCAACATTTCCATTTGCATTTTGTGCTATGCTAATAGAATATTGTGGCGTTCATCCTCTGTTCCAGAGACTGGAACGGTGGATACCGGCCCAGCAGCCCAAGTTATCAGCCCAAGCAAAGCGAGGGTGGATAACGAGTTCTACGGACCATTATCCCCCCATTCCAGCCCCTGAAATGGAGGATGAAGACCATTAGCACCCTAGGTTCCCAAAGCGGGAACCTGGGGTGCTAAAAAATAGGATTTTTCTTCCAACACTGACACGCCTGCGGCAGCTTGTAACTTTGCTCCCCCTGAAGGAATCGTCACCAAACTGTTCAAAAAAATGTATACGGCCCACTATGATTTTTTTTGCAAATTTTGGTGAGGTTTGGTCAAGGGGGGGCAAAGTTATAGAGGGGTCTCAAAATGTATTTTTTTCCCATAGACATAATGTGCGTCAGATTTTTGGAAACGCCTGCCATTTTGGATTCGTGGACATCGGCTGGTATCCGCGGACATCGCAGTAAAAACAGATTTAAAAACACAACATTGCACTTGTCAAACTTATCAAATAATCACTGGGGATGCGAGGGGTGATGAGGATGGCATGGAATATAGCTGCAAGAAGCAAAAGAAGGGTGGTATTTGCCGCAAACAGATGTTTGGGGGCAGTTTATGGATGGCATATAACTTTGGCACCACTCAATGAAACCACATGGAATTTTGCAATTATATTCCCGTCCTGATTCCAAATGTGTTTGCAAAGTTTGGTGGGATTCTTTCAAGAGGGGACAAAATTAGAGGGGGGTCTCAAAATAATGTAACGGCTTATAAATTAAGTGCCATTTGACCAATGTACACTTAATTTTTCAAACTGATAATAGAATTAGATATTAATGTTTTTCCGAAGTTTGGTGGGATTTTGTCAAGTGGGGGCAAAATTAGAGGGGGTGTTCCAATATAATGTAAAGGTTTATAAATGAGGTGCAATTTGACAAATCTACACTTAATTTGTCAAACTGATAATAGATCTAGATATAAATGTTTTTTGCAAAGTTTGGTGGGATTTTGTCAAGAGGGGGCAAAATTAGAGGGGGGTCCCAAAATATTATAAAGGCTTATAAATGTGGTGCCATTTGACAAATCTACACAAAGGTTTGCAAAAAGATTATAGATCTAGATATAAATGTTTTCATAAAGTCTAAATGGATTTTGTTTTTTGACAAGTGTCATCATGTAGGTACAAAAAATAGTGATTTATCTCTGGTGACTGAGGTGTAGCCTATGGCCATGGGCAGTGGCCAGATGGTTCTGGTCTTGGAATAAGGTCATGATCCGGACAATCAGGCTACTGGCCATGACCACGAGGGACAACACATGGGGTTAAAGTGGCCATGTCCATCTGGGACTGGCTTTGTGGTAAAGTTATTCGAAATTGGGATATGTTTGAAAGGAAAGAAAATGTGCTCGTAGTAATATGATCATATGGTTCTCTTTTCACCTTCTGCAGGCTGACATGGAAAGCGAAGAGGGGCCCTGTATGGAGCCCTGCCTTCCCTTTCCATGGTGGCCATCTTGGAAAAGGATTTTCCTTCCTACACCGAGCCCCCGCAGGCGTCCCATTGTAGGTCAGAAAAATCCTTTTTTTAGCACCCTGGGTTCCCACTTTGGGAACCTAGGGTACTAAGGGCCTTCATCCCCCATTGCAGGGGCTGGAATGGGGGGATAATGGTCCGAAGACCTCGTTATCCACCCTTTCTACGCTTGGGCTAATAGCTTGGGCTGCCAGGTCGGTATCCCATCCCTGGAATGGAGGATAAACGTGACAATATCGCCATTAGCATAACACAAAATGCAAAATGCAAATGGAAATGTTGGAAAATCTTATTGCGCCTATGTACTTTACTGAGAAATATAAAGTAGATGGAGTCTATACGTTTTTTTTTTAGTTTTTTTAGTTCTATGGAGGGGCAGGTGGACATGGAAAAATGTTGTGCGTGTGTTATTTCTAAGGTAGGGGGCAGTGTTTATCATGCTCCTTGATTACAGCAGTGGTGGTGTCTCTTGGGGAGGAGGAATGGCATCAGCTGATTCCATTTTAAGATAAATAGCAGTTTTGCTAAAAGTATGTACTGTGTACTAGATTGTTAATGGATGAGTAGGAATAGGTGTTGGAGCTGTGCAAGGGAAATTTGGAAGTTTTGAAGTTGAAAGTTCCTAGATCAGTAGAAAATGCAGTTCCGAACTTTCTGCGAAGCACGGAACATATCGTGAAGTGGGGATAGGTTCTCTGACACATCATCATGCCACAGCCAGGATATGGTTATGTGGCGCTGTCCGGAAGGTCCGCAATGAATTCAGATGTTCGTAGATGTTATGGTTAAGTTGCACTAATAAAAACCTATGAAATTAAATGAACAAACTTTGTTAAGGGGACGTTATGGTTAAGTTGCACTAATAAAATCCTATGACATTCAGTGACATTTATTTGTTAAGGGGGCGTTATGGTTAAGTTGCACTAATAAAAACCTCACGCCCAGTGTATTAATAACAGAGAGGCGAATGAGAACGCCTCTGACTCCTCCTTCGAGGATAAGAAGTGATGCCCAGAAGACAGCAGAAATGTTAGGAAATGAATTACTTGCTTATTTGATATGTATGACCGCTAGTATCTCTGTAATTTCAGTTCAATTCAAGCGCAAGGGGTGTCGGTCTCAGGACACAGGTGAAGACCATTCAGCAACCGGATCTGAAAAACATGTATCAGCACCTAAACCTATTGAGGGAGACGCTGTGTTAATACGCAACTTCACTACGAAGTGGCACAAGCCTCGTTTCAGTGGACCCTACATTCTAGAAAACGTCACTCCCTCAGCAGTAAAAGTCCAAGAACGAAGTCCATGGATTCACCTCGGCAACATCAAACCGGAACACCCCCACCCAATTCAGAAGCATGTCATCACAAAGTAGTGCAGCACATGCTCGATCGATGATGAGGAAGAAGTACACTCAAACTACTGGTTGAATAAATGCAAGTGTGCATTTGGACTGTGGCTCTCATGGGACACTCTTTATAGATATGATAGCAGGAGTGCGAAAGCAATCGTTCTTGAGCCACAGGAATCTTTTGAAAAAATGAATGTTAGAAAGTTGTGCATGTATCACAATTATGCCTGAATGACAACATTTTGTTACAAATTGGAAGAGGGAGCAGTTTCCCAACTCATTTCTTACTGAATTTCTCTTTGGACACTCAAATGGTCCTATCTGATGTTGACATTCACCGGCTCTTGCTTACTGTTTTTATTTTTATTCTTCGGGCATATCCTGCACTTGTGGGGCAACATACTGACATTGATGGTTTCTTGCATGATCTTAAAAATGGTCCAACCTTAAGGAGATTGCTATCAGCAATCATTGAGCAGATTTAGCAATTGCCGGAGCACTTAACAAATTTGCCTAATTAAAGCATTTTTTTCCTTCCTTAAAAAGTAGTACACAGGCATAATGTGGAATCCTGAAAGTGATAGAGTGGCGGGAAATGAGCGAGCTCACTGACATATGAGAAATTGCTGCTGGTGGAGACTAATGTATTGATGTATAACATATGCATGCACAGCATTCATTATTGTTTTCCTGATCCTTTTGGTACACACTGTTTACTTTATTGGTCAAAAGAAAGCAACAGTCCCCCTGATCCTTCCCTCATCAGTGACCCTTACAGACATATCTGTTACACGAAGGCCAAGACCATAAGTGATTATCCCTACACCAGTGGCACAAGTGAGGTCACCGATTTCTCTGACAAGTGTCCCTATGATTCCTCCTGTTGGAAGGATGATGTCTGATGTACTCCATGAGCATATTGCCTGTATTCTTTTGGAAAGAAAGAGACCCAAGAGAAGTGGAAGGGACGATGATTATGAGTTAAATAATTAACTAGACAGTACAGCACGCTTTGGGAACAACATGTAGTATCAGCACATGAAAGAAGTGGGAAAATGTTCCTCTGAGGAGCGTTACTATGTATGTGCTCTCCTACCCTACGCATTGGGGAATTCTAAGCTATTCATAGCTATAGAAATAGAAGTCCGGACAGCTCATTGCCTGATGTACCCTGCACTCTGCCATATGAGAGGTCAATTCCAGGGTAGAACAGCATCCTTGGTATGGGTGACAGAATGGTCAGCACCAGAAGAAGATGACTATGCTCAGGATTTGAAAACAAGAGCAAGACTACACACCAGAGATCATGTGATAAGATACGAACAGTCTGGAACTAAAGGAGCAGGAATCAGATGGGAGATAAACATAAAGCTCAATTGCCAAGGAAGGACGGATGAAGAAATATGCAGATGCATATGCATGCTCTGGCCGAAGCTTGCCAAGATACTGACATGGGTTAAAGATAGAGGAGGCCCAGTACAGATAGTGCCTCTGGCAGGCGCAGAACCCATGCTTCAGAAACAATGGCACAAGAAAAGTTGGAGAGAACCAACAGTGTGGTTGAATCTTTGATGTACGAGGAATGAAGGATGGGACAGTAGTGATAATGGATCACTACTCGGCTTGTGGATCCAGAGCTTATATGAAGCTACCCAGGGACTGGGGAGGACTGTGTTCCATAGTGATTATTCACATTCTAGCATTCATGATTTTGAAAAGTGACTTGAACATTGGGGAGTTTGCAAAGGCTGATTTGCATCTGAGGGAGAGAAGATCACTTGAAGTTCTTGATCGAACAAAGGGGGGGAACTATTTCTCAGCTAAATCAATAGAATCTGTTGATGCCATTCCATATGAACACCGATTGTTCAGTCAGACTTCAGCAATATTCACAAGAATCTTCATGTCAAGGATCCAAGTGAAAACAAATGCCAAATGGTTATGAAAGAAGAGACTGGTGGTGTCACATGAAGCATAGTGACACGCCTAAGAAGAGATGATAAGAAAGAGGGTGGATAGAACATATAGGGCCTAATTCACAGAAGCCTTTTATAATGGCAAAGCCCCATTGGAAAACGTTCTGTGAATTAGGCCCATAGAATCTGATGACAAAGTTAAGAATCGAGTAAACTTTCATATGCGAAATAAAGATTTCACGTGCCATTCACAGAACAAAATGAAAACCATTTTATAATTGTAGAGACGCAGTAACACAAGTAGATTAAGTATTCTTGAAGGCTGGCTATGCATAGTGAATAGTGCAGGCGGTTCCGCCAAGGTATATATATGTATGGGAATCTGCAAGTTCTGAATCGTATTTTAGCAAACTGAAAGCCCTGTGAATGGAAGATCTTGAAGTGTGGTGCAGCAGAAAAAGCCTGGCTAGAGCTGGAAGGAGAATCGAGAAAGGTCTGCCTGGCCCATTGTCAAGGATTGGGGCAGCCAAGAAAATGGTTATCTATCATAGAAAGATACAATGGACGAGAAGGCGAGATCTGCGCTCCTATTAAGGTGCAGTGGAAGGACAATGAGTGCCAAGTTGTATTCATTAAATGGTATTAAATACAATGAAGGAGCTCAAAACGTGGTCTCAGTCACATGGTCAGATGAACATAGACTTTGGGGAAGCAACACCGAGACCAGAAGATAAAGCCATGCTCACACTGCCTTTGAATCCCAGGAGCAGTGATACTTTTAAGGCCAAGTTCAAAAGACTATTCCCATGGCAGACAGCTTGAGTGATGATAGATGATGGGCTAATTGGGTGAGGAGGAATGGTCAAGTCTGATCCATCAGCACCTGGGGTACCAGCATGCATACTGCTAACGAGTGGAGTATTCCAGAAGGGTACAAGTCATGCCAACCAATTATTAAGGGCCACGTTTCAAAGAGCCCTATAGTTTAGAGACCCAATGAGACATTGTGTATTTGATGATGCTCGCAATGACTTGCACTAGGGGTGGGCAGAGTTGTCCACCTGACAGTAGAGACCCAATCACAACACCAACCCCCATAGAATGTACACTTAGATGTTTCCTGTTACCCAATCACAGTCCCACATAAGGTTTCTTAATTTGCCACATAGTATGACGTCAACGATGACAGGTTTTTAGTATATAAGTTTGTTTTTTGTGAAATATTCTGAGATCTTACTACATGACATCCAATGATGTATGTTGTACTCCCTATCTTAGATAATTGTTATTAAAACAGCTAACATCTTTGCCAGCTTCCTGAGTTAGGTTTATTATTGATGTTTGAGTAATTTCTCCATCCCCATCCACCCTTTAGAGTGTTACCTTGTCTTAAAGGATCTACGGGTTCCCTTGTTAGGTTTTAGAACACATTAGGCTACTAGCACTGGTGAAAACTACCAGATGAAAACTGCACAACGTCATTACACTAACCCATTTTGGGCCACACAAGTGGTGTTCACCAGCTTGACAGATAGGCCCTTGAGGCATTGTCCTGCAGCCACATAAGCCTGTCTGTCTATACCTGTGCTTCAGTGGTGGACAGGACAGAACGGTGTAACGTTGGAGGACGGAAAGTGCCTTAATATTTGTCATTAAAGGGCTTGCTTTCATTAAAGTAAAATGCCCATGTTATAGCACTTCCAATGTTGATGGCCACTCGGGGATCACTTAAATGGTTCCTATAGCAACTACATCAGAGGCAACTATGGTCCTGCATCAATTGACACAACAATAGTTGTGTAAGCATATTTCAATAGACAGGCTGTGCTTCTTCACATGCACTCATTAAACAATGACTTTAGAACCATGTCTAGAAAGCACGGGTGGAATGGTTCAAGCAAAATCAGTCGAACATACACTTTACCCATATGAGGTTCTACTGAGTTTGTACAACCCCCTATATAAAAACAGTCGAGTAGACACTTGGCATTTATTAAATGGCATTTGAAGAGTCAGAGGCATATCAGGCTTGTTAATGAAAAGGATATGTAGCTAGGATACTGTATTTTGGAGTAGATTTAAAACAATAATAGAGCCTAAGTTGTTGGGATTCCGATTATAATTGTTATATGGGTTTGTGGGAAAATGATTTGTGGGTGGGTGGGGTGTGCGAATTGTGGATGGTGGCTGCACACAAATTGAGCATTTATGAGGCAGAGAAGGAACAAGTAGTGAGAGCCCTGGGTGTTGGAAGAGGCCAACACACTTAGAAATCCCTATGTGCATTTAGTAGGCAGGGAAGACCAAAACACTCAGAACACTGAATGCACTTAATAGAGAGAGAAAAACAAACCCAGAGAGAACCCCATGTGCAGTTAGTGCATGAAGGAGGAGGCCAAAGCACTGCGAGGACTCCAAGTTCATTTGATAGGCTGAGGAGAAAGTCAAAGCACAGAGAACCTCAGTTGCTTTTAGTAGGCAGGAGAATACCAAAACACTAAGAGAACATTATGTGCATTTACTTCACTGAGCAGAAGGCCAATGAGAGTACCTGCATTTAGTGGGCATAGGAAAGATCAGCACACTCACAATCATAGGTCCATTTAGTAGGTAGAGAAGGGCAAAGCACTGAGACATCTATATGCATTCATTGGGCAGACAAGGCTAAGTCACTGAGAGAAGACCACATGCATTTAGTGGCTGAGAAGAAGGTTAAAGCACTAAGAACCTAATTTGATTTAGTAGTGCAAGAAGGTCAAAGCAGTGCGAAACCAAGAAGCATTTATTAGGTGAGGTAGAAGGGCAGTGAGAAGCTCAGATATATTTAGTAGGTAGAAAAGGCTGAAGCACTGAGAGAATCCCACATGAATTTAGTAGGCAAGGAGACAGGCTAAGAATTGCATGTACTTTTGGTAAACAGAGGAGAGGGTCAAAGCACTGAGAACTCTATGAGCATTTAGTGGGCAGATAAGTGCATCTCATTGGGAACCCAGTGTGTTTTAGTAAGCAGTGGAGAAAAGTAAAACACTGAGAATTGTAAGGTATTTTGTGTAAATTTGGGTTTTGGCTGTATTTTCTTACCGCTAAAAGATGAGCTGGAATTTGGTAATACTTATCCTTGCATTTAGTTTGGGTTTGGCATCATATCACTCTAGTGACCACACCTTCTTATATTATATTGGAGAATCTAGCAATATATATATATACTACTGGTGGTATTTTGAGGTAATAGGTTATTTAGTGGTGAGCATATTTTCCCTCCCTACATTATAACTCCATCATAAACAAAACTTTCCTTTCTATTAGAATACCTCCTAGTGATCTATAGAGAAGGCCTTGGTCCTATACAAAAAAGGGGAGCCAACGCTTTAATATAGAGTGCCACCTACAACTCACGGCCGGTATCACTGGCTTATCTATAACAGCGATCTAGGTGCCCATAGGAATTGCTGGCTCATAGACCTTCAGCAATCTATATTATATTAGATACCCTCCAACAACCTGCAAGGAGGACACACACGCACACACCTATTTATCACTGCTTATTCTGGATTATTATTCTATCTGCATGGGCAAATTGACAAATGTATTACCAAAGAGAATGAATCTCCCCTGTGTCACAAATACAATCCCAAATGCAATATAAAAAACTCTAAGCAATCTGCTTTCATATATTATTTCTATTGCAACCAAATACAAGTCACAATAAAAATCTTACCATGTGCATTTTCCATAATCTGTAACAAAGAGAAAAGAAGAAAAATACAGAAACAGAGCAAATAATCTTTTTTCTTTTTTTAAATATAAATTGCTTTTTAACATTATACACATGACAGATCAAGATGCAGAATATTTCCCTTGCTACTCTGCTTACCCGATATTTTTAGATCGGTCATTTGTACAACAGCACACAGTAACCTCACTTCAACTGTGTCTGCTTACCAGAAATATTTGTAGCTCTCTCCCACAGACGACCTTCCTTCACTCACCGCGGAAGAACAGGCCCAGTCAGCATGATCTGTCCCTGTAATCTTGGTGTCTGGGATGCACGGCGAAACTTCCAAGCCACTGCCAGTGACACCAAGAACATCTATATCAAGAGCCCAGCCAACACGAACTAACTTCCCTCTGTCAGTTTTCCCTTTAGCAGACCTCTGCACCTACGATACTTTGGCTACGTAATATATCTGCAGACACTTTCCTCCAATCAGGTTGACAGGCAGCATCACCTTTCACTTTTACACTATAGAATCTTTCGTGCATACTTTCTGCTTTGTGCAAACACAGAGAAAGAAAGAAGAAGAAAAAATGCTGGTGCACATTTGAAAAAGCGAATTTCAAAATATGTATTTTCACCTCATTTTGTACATGAGACTACATTATAATGTTAAGAAGTTAGCACTAGTGATTAGTAATTGTTAATTAAGTCAGTCAGTTATATAAATAATGTTCAATAATGTAGTCTTCTATGCATGAGGTATTCAAGAGAAGAAAAAAAAATGGTGCACTTTTACTCTCTGCAGTTTCACATTAAGCTTTTTACTGAATTATGAATCCTGTACCTTGCATGCCACCAGCAACCTATTCAAATGTTATACTGGCAACATAAAAATGGCTATATGTGTGTGCCACATTATTGCTGGCAACAACAAAAAAAGTCATCATATTTAGTGAAGCACTGTATATTTTAAAGCACTATAAATACTATAAAGCGCTATATATATTAACACATACCCCTCCTTTTCTGACAATTTGGCAGTACTCAAATCCACAATTGAAAGAAATCCAACTTTTGTTTCCCTTTCCTTTTAAAATGTATGCGCATTGGGATATCTTTCATTCCTTATTGTTATTAATATCATAAGCAACATCCTCACCTTTACGGACAAAATGATTAACCATCCTCCCATCACTAACACTACAACAGCTAAACCCACCATAGTGCGTTCCACCCAGGTTCCCCAATTAAACACTTCCACTTCCATTGCACCCAGGCTACTAACTGTAATATTGTTCTTTCTCAGACTCATTTTAACAGTGTGTTTTTCTTTATGATTCAATAAGAACGCCACATCCGGGTCTATTGGAAATGTATCCCTTTGAAAAAACTCAATATTTTCCACTTGGCTTTCCCAAATATCATTTGTAATATGGAATATTGTTAAACAACCAATTTAAACAACTGTATCCTTTGGAACCTGTAAGTAAAATACATTATATTTCAATTGCTTGACAACAAATGTTCCATGATTCAAGTGCGTGATCGTTATATTATTCATAAAGGTGCTGACCAACCATTTATTTTTAACCATTTTAGCTTGTGCCAATTCCTCACCAGCCAAATTGCTAATGTCTACTTCACATCCACCTGATATACCTGAATCAGATTTCAAACCACAAATAGCATCTGTAGCATCAGGAATAAATGGTTTACCTGGACACATGTAATTTTGTTCTTTAAATTTTATACATGTTTCCAGGATTGGAATCAAGTAAATCTCAGGCTCCTATGACTGAAATGCTACCACTTCTGGAGTCTTAATTTTTATGTATTTACCTTCTTGCCAAAATCCCACGTTGTGTACCCATTTAGTTTGATAAATAAGTTCAGGAGCTGTATATGGGATGCACAACAAAAACCCAATTTCTAATCTTTCCAAATTCACATATAGGGGCATTGCATTGCCCATTTCAAATGCAATTTTCACTTGTACCATATCAATCTCCCTTCTGGTTAACCGTTCTATCATTTCATGAACAATATCTTGTGAAACAAAATATAATGGTATATGTCCTCGAATTAATTGCAGTTTGGACTTTCCTCATGTAATTTGTCAACAATCTACCAACAGGATTTATTACATTCAGGATTTCATTCAATATCCGGTCATGCTTAATTATTAATTTAGTAGTACGCTGTACAACTTCAGCCTGTTCATTTAGTATTACTGCAGTTTCATTGTTAAACTTCACTTGTTCATCCAATCCACCTCTAATTCCATCCAAAGTCTTTTGGATAATTTCCAAATCATAACTCAACTGTTGTGCTTTAGTACTCAACGTCCCTACTGAAATGGCATTGGCTGTTGACATTGTAATACCTATCACAGCTCCAATAATAGACATTACCAAGGAGACCACAAGCATTACTGCTCCTCTCTTTCCCCTCCTTTTTTTTATATCCACCAAATTCACTAATGTCTTTTCTAATTGCATTAACATATCTCTTATTGTCTGTTTAGCGTCCTGTTTTCTAATTTCTAGCCACTCTTTAGTCTGACTAACCATGACCCCAGTGTTATTAAAGTGTTTTTCCAACAAACTATCAGGATTCATCATCCTTCTATTGCTCATAATGAACCCAGGCGCTTCTTCCACCGCAATGCCAGATGCTGGTCCAGGCTCAATAATAACCTGTGCTTCCATAGTTTTGAGATCCCCTACAATCATCAATATTTTCATCCATATCGCCGGCGCCATCATCAATGACATTCGTTTTACAGGCTTGTCTTCGCCCCCGCCCGGGGCTTTTTCAGAATTTCTCCCAGCGGATTCCAGGACTTCATCCTCTCCTGTGTCCTTCGGTCCTGTGACCTCTGACCTCAAAATAATACAGTTAGTCATTCTAAATTAAACAGAGAAGAGACAGAGTAAGTACATACCAAAATACCATTTTCACCTTTTACCAAAAATAAAATATTTAGTCCAAAAAATGTCGCTCTTTTTCTTTGGTCTCTGAAACAAAGTACATGTTAGAGAGAAAACAAACATATATGCAGAAAACATCATTACACATTAAACATATTTCAACCTTGTGATAAAATAATACTAACTGCTTCAGCCCCTTTTTGGTAATGTTTATCACCTAAGATATTTTTATTTACATCTATTTCACAACAAGAATTATATCTATTTTTATTTCTCTGGTATTGAATATTATGAAGGGTACTATGTGTTTTTCTTACATGTACTCAGGGCATTTGAGCTGTTTCTACTTGCTCAAGCCTGTTGGCTTTATTGGGTTAACATGACAAATTGCTCTATTACCGTTTCACCCTCTGTTCTTAATATTTTATATACCACTGGAGACACCTTATCTATGATTTGATATGGCCCCTGCCAGGCCACCAGAAATTTAGAATGTTTCTGTTTACCCTTTCCAAAATGAAATGTACATACCTGATCCCCTACACTGTACTCTTTCACAGATGTCTTTTTATCATAATATGATTTTGCACTGTCAGCAGCCCTTTCCAAATTCTGCTGCACAAAAACAAATGCAAAAAGCTTCCTCAGTTCTTTCATATATTCATGAACTGTAGATGCGCTTACAAGTGTTTCTTCATGTGTCCTGCATAACAAGTGTTGTGGCAATACCATTTTCCTACCTGTCGATACTTCATGACGGCTGATACCTGTTGCTTTGGCAGGAGTTGATCTGATTGCCATCAAAACCAGAGGTAAACGTAAATCCCAGCTGGAACCTACCTCTGCTACAAACTTCTTTAACATATCCACAACAGACCTGTTGCAACGTTCAAATCCCCAGAAGAAGCATGTCTGTATGCAATATGTAGTTTTCTTTTTACCCCCAGTATCTTCCACACCTTACTCATTAAAGCGCTTGTAAAATGACTTCCTCTATCTGATTCTAGTCTCTCTGGTAACCCAAACCTTGAAAATATATGATTTACCAGTAATGTGGCTGCTGTTTGCGCACTACAATCTGGTGCAGGAATACACTCTATCCATTTTGACATCAAACAAACCACACTTAAAATATAACGGTTACCCCTGCTTGACCTTTTTACAGGCCCTATATAGTCTATTTGCAAATCTGACCATGGAAGGGTTAAGCCTCTTTTCACCAGTGGAGCTCTATGCATTGGTGATGCGGGTTTAAATTGGGCACATACTAGACATCCCCTAGTATATAATTCCACATCTTGGGACATATGTGGCCAGTAAGCATAATCTTTCAGTATCTCTAATGTTTTTTGTGAACCTCTGTGTCCTGCAGTTATTGCATCATGTGCATGGTGTAGATTAGCCCTCTGAATGAAAGGGGTACCACCCACTATATTTGTCCTGTTATGGATTCCCTAATCATGAGTCCATCCTGTAGTCTAATGTGTTTTTTACTCTTTAATAGCGCCCTCAACTCTTCTTTTCCCATACAATCATTTTCAGTTAAAGGATTTTGTTCAGGGTCTATCAAATGATCATAATAGATCCCAAAATTGGATCATCTTTTTGTGCCTTAAACAGGTCTTGATCTGGTGTATCATAACTCCATTGCACTACTGCTTGTTCTACCTCTTTTGGAGCCTTAAAGCGTGTAACTGCCTCAATCTGTATTTCACCAAGTAAGTGTTCAATAGGTAGCAACTCTCCTTTCACAGCCCAAATTTTGGCTAAATGATCTGCTTTATCATTTCCCTCCTTATCTTCTCCTGGAGATTTTAAATGTCCACGAATTTTCCTCCCATATATTGTTAAATCATTCTCTGACACTAAGGGGGTAATTCATAGAAATAAGCACACAAGTGGCGCATGCGGTTGGCGCACAGTGTGCGCGCCTGGCAGTCTGCGCCAGCCGCGTGCGCCAAAACCCATTTCAGCCCACAGCGTATTCATGGATTTCAACATCCATAACCAGCCGTGGCGCAGAGTGGCGCAGCGACCCTGCAGCAGTGCAGTTATGCCCCCAACCCCGCCCCGTGCACCATGACTAGCATACATCCCTCAACCACGAAAACGCATGTAAAACTCCCCCTGCATGTCCCAGAATACACGTACCCCGCTCGCGCCAGCGAAAACACATGTAAAGCTCCCCGTGCACCCCTCTGAATACACGTACCCCGCTTGCACCAGCGAAAACGCGCAGAAAACTCCCCGTGCACGCCCCAGAATACACGTACCCCGCTTGCGCCATGTAAATTGCGTAGAAAAAGCAACCCCCTGCGGTGTGGGCTGCCTGTGGGCCATGCCCAGAGTGGATGGGGTGCCTGCGTGTATTTGGGGGGTGTACGAGAATTTTCACATGCGATAGACCCTGTGCGAGTGGGGTATGTGTATTTGGGGTGTCCGCGGGAAGTATCACACACGATAGGGCGGGTTCGAGCAGGGTACATGTATTTGGGGGGTGCGCAAGAATTTTCACACACGATAGGCCCTGTGTGAGCGTGGTACATGTATTTTGGGGTGCGTGGGAAGTATCACACGCGATAGGCCCTGTGCGAGTGGGGTACGTGTATTTGGGGGGTATGTGGGAATTTTCACACGCGATAGGCCCTGTGTGAGCGGGTATGTGTATTTGGGGGGTGCGCAGTAAGTTTCACATGCGATAGGCCCTGTGCGAGCGGGGTACGTGTATTACTGGGGTGCGCAGGGAGTTTTACACCTGTTTTCGCTGGTGCGAGCAGGGTACGTGTATTCAGAGGGGTGCGCGGGGAGTTTTACACACGTTTTTGCCAGCGCGAGTGGGGTATGTGTATTCTGTGGTGTGCGTGGAGAGTTTTACACGCGATAGGCCCTGTGTGAGCGGGGTACGTGTATTTCAGGGGTGTGTGGGATCTATCACACGCGATGGGGCCTGTGCGGGGTACGTGTATTTGGGTGGTGCGCGGGAAGTATCACATGCAATAGGGCCTGTGCGGAAGGGGTACGTGTGTTTGGGCGGTTCGCGGGGATTTTTACATGCGATAGGCCTTGTGTGAGCGGGGTACATGTATTCAGAGGGTTGCGTGGTGAGTTTTACACACGTTTTAGCTTGCATGAGCAGGGTACGTGTATTTGGGGGGTGCACAGGAAGTACCACATGCATTTTGGCAGTGAAGGCCCTCCCTGGTGTATCCCTAACCCCCTCCACATGCCCTGCAGGCAACCCATACTACAAGAAAGCACCCTACACCCCTGGGCATGCCCCACAGCCGGGCCATCACCCCTGGCCATGTGCTGCAGGCAGCCCATCATCCCTGGGCATGCTCCGCAGGCAGCCCGCATGTCACCATGCACCTGGGAGCCTTGACACATGTCCCCCACCCCACCACTAGTGATGGGTACCTGCCAGCAGGCCCGGACGCATGTCCTCCCACCCCCAGTGACGGGTACCTGCCAGCAGGCCCCGACTCATGTCCTCCCACCCCCACCCCCAGTGATGGGTACCTTCCAGCAGGCCCGACTCATGTCCCCCCAACCCCACCCCCAGTGACAGGCACCTGCCAGCAGGTCCCGATACGTGGCTCACCAAACACCATGTTCACTCAAAACAGACCCATGGGCCTAATGCCTACACAAATCCCCCCTGCCCCCAGTCCAAGAACGCAAGCATCCACTGCCCCCACTCACAAATTACACATGCAAGCCTCAAAAGAACCACCATGGGCATGCATAAATGTACAACAGAGCCACAAAGTGGCAACACATGACAGAGGCAATGCTCATTGAGCAATACCCAAAACCAATAAGAGTACACAACACCAATAATGAAGAAATTGGATGTGTATTAAAATACATAATTAAAAAACACAATGAAAAATCAAACTAGTAATTGAAGAAAAGCCAAAATCAAAAAATGATGATGAATCCAATGTAAACCAAAAAAACACAAGAGGAAAAAAGGGAAGTGGTCCATTTTAAAAGTTCAAATCAAAATTAAAAAAAAACATTGATCCATGGTGATGACAGAATAACCAAAGTATGTACAAGTCTTGAATTATATACACTGAAAGTTTGAAGGGTCCATGATGTCCAAACAAAAGGAAACCTACCAGAAAACCCTATAGAAATAACTATGTACATAAAGTGGAACAAAGTCCATGAACTCCAAAATAAAAAAAAACAGGAAACCTAACACTAATGAACTATATACAATGGCGGCGGGCAATTCCTACGGCTTACTAGCTAAATTCCCGGCCCAGGGCATCATCAAACTCCTGTTCAACGTCCTAGAGGCGGGCATGTTCCCTGGTCCGAGGTCTCGCAGGGATATCGCCATGTTCACCTGCAACTCCCTGCGAATTCCCTCGAGGCACTCAGCCCGCCTCAGCGCCCTGCGCGTGCAGTTCTCCGCCCTGACCATAGTGATCGTGCCTCCTCCACCTGCATCTATCCACTGGCCCAACCGCTGCCACGCGGAAGACACTCCCATTCCAGGGTCCTCCTGCTATTGTGCACGTGCCCTGCCCGATGATGCCGGCACATCCTCCATCTGCTGGGGTCCAGTTGCTGGGGCGTCCACCCCTGCTGGACCTCCGACTCCCGACTGTGGCAGGGATGGGATCTCCACCGAGCTGGCTGTGTTGGTCAGGGCAGGTCCACAGGGGGCCCTGGTGGCATCTGGGCCGGAAGATGGCATGGAGGGGAGGGCCACCAGAGTGGCCGACACATGTACGAAACCCCCGACCATGGACCCTCCCAACTGGGCCACGTTGGCACGCAGCTCTTCGTGATGACATGCATGCTCCCCCCAGGAAGCACGCACATCATCACGAATGTCACACAGGCGCAACGCGACACCAATCAGGACGGTCTCCATATGGTCACAGGTCCCCTCGTCCACAGGTAGAGGAGGGTCAGATGATGTGGACCTCCCGCCTATCTGCGGACGGGCCTGGGATGGGGCATCCCTGCTGGTGCATGGTGGGGCAGTCACAGTGTCAGGGACATTGACATGCACAGGACCTTCCACGGCGACCTGTGCTGCCTCCTGCCCCTGCCCCTGGACTGCACCACTTGCAGCAGTGGTACCACCCCCACCAGGCCCCATGTGCGGCTCAGTAGCGGCCTCCTCCTCCTCTTTGCCAACCACCAACCTGGATGGCTCCCCACTGTCTTCTGCCGTTGCAAGCCCCTGTGGGGTCTCACCCACCCCTTCCGCTGCAGCCATAGTGGCAAACACGGCACCAGTCCCCTCGCTCCCAGATGATGGTAATTCCTGGGAGGGTGACTGGGCCTTGCGTCGCCGGCTGGTGGAGGCATCCCCGCCGCTTTGCTCCACAGCGCCGTCTCCGCCATCTTCTTCGCTTGCCGCTGTGTAGAGGGAGACATAGAACACAAGCATCAGGGTGCTATACAATAGTCCCCTAGACAGGAAGCAATAGCAGATGAGTGGGTCTGTCAAACATCACTTCCATCATGTCCCTCCACAACACATGGTCAGTGCAGGCAACATACAAGCAGAAACAGGCATGGTGCATGCAAAGAACATTTGCATACATGTCCGAGGAACTCTTGAAACATACAATGGTGGTTTGAAACTCACATGCATCATGGGTTATGCCTATCAGATGCACACACATCACCGTATTTTCATCCATCTGGCCTCGTACACCCAAGTCACAGTGGATACAAGGATGACTAGGCTGCATCAGTGAAACAGAACATTGTCACAGACATGTGTCATGCATCCATGGTGTTTACAAGTCACACACACGCAACTCAGACACACAGACATGTACACCATACATGTCCATGACAGCAGCATCCTTCTCTCACACCCTATCCATGTCCAAAAACAGAGACAGGCATGCATTCATGTGTGCATTCCGCATGCTGCTCCGCATGTTGCATTGTAACACATGCACCATCCATGCGGTTCACGCATGACTGGTCTCACATGCAGCAGCATGATGTCCCTGCAAACACACATGTCTACATGGCCTATGTCACACATACAGGCAAGTAGCTGACTTCTAGCACATTGCAACATGCCCTGTTTCACACAGCAATGCATGGCCACTTATCGCTCGACCACAGACGGGCCTGCATCCTGAGGATCTGGTGGTGAAGCACTGGGCGAATGCGCTCCAGGACCCTCATCTGCTGGTAGGTAAGCTGGCCCGGTTCCCCAATGCATCCTCTGTGTCTAAGAGGCACCCTGGGCCTTCTTGAGGGTCCTGGACTTGTAGTCCTCCCAGGGCTTCTGGATGTGTTTGATGTTGCGGTGTGCCACCCCCTCCGCGTTGATGGCACCCACTATGTCCATCCAGATCCTCCTCCGTCCTTCCTTGTCGGCACTCGATGGTGTGAAGAGGGCATCATACTGCCCCAGGACTCGCTCCACTAGGATGCCAACTTCATTGGAAGTGAAGCTGGCAGCCCTCTACCTCTCTGGCTGGGGGTTGCCACTGGTGCCGGAAGGTGTTGTGTCGGACATGGCAAACCCCTAGGCAGGTGTGGGGGGGCAATTGGGTCCTGGGGCTGGGCTGTGGAGCGATGGAATACCAGTCGGGAGTCCTCTGTTCCAGCAGGGGTGGTCACAGCAACTGGACCCCTGGAGTTGGCAGATGTGCAGGCACCAAATGGTAGGGCACGGTGGCAGCAGGCAGGCAGGCAGCAGCAGATGGCTCGTGGGAGGCTGCTCGGGGTTCTGGGGGCAGGAAAATGGCCTTCTGTGCAGGAGCGTGGTCTTCCGTGTGTTCTTGCGTGGCCAGCTTGATACAGAGTGATTTGGCACGTCAAAAATCTGCACGTCAGCGTGTAATTCGAGGGAAGGCCCTTAGCACGTAAGCATATCTGTGACGTTACACACGCGGGCATTTCCCTCAGCACGGGTTAAAGGTGAGCAGGGCCAGCAGTTCACTCTACGTGCCTTTCGTGGAGACCGACGTGTGTGTTGCTACTCCGTGTTGTTTCGCGCGCCATCACAACTTCACAGCGGATCAAGGACGTATCTCTTCTTTTGGCGGGGGTATTGGCTATGCATGTTTTTCATTATCATGCTAGTCTGACGGAGAATCGCGCATGCTATTTTTCCCACTGCGGATGCCCCTGTGTATCGTGTACCCGTTTTCGAGGTCATAGTAGCCTGCATGTCCCGCGCATACTTGTTTTTCGTGTCCCTGGGTGCCACCACGTACTGTGGGAGGTTAATTCCACACACGTGGGCTACAGGGGGTTGCGTGCATGGTTTTACTGCAGTTTTGGGGTGCCTGAGCGTTGCGAGACTTGTCACTTTATCACCGGGGTCACATACAGCCTTGCAGGTGCAGGGGTTATGTTAACATCTTGTATCCCACCCCCTTCACCCTAATTACCCAGGACAATTGTGTACACCTCCCATTGGCACTACTCCATCTGCGCTGGCACTACTCCATCTGTGTCATGGCTGGGAGGCCACGAAAGGTGAGGGGTGCCTCAGCTGGGCGTACTCCATGTGGTGGGCGTCGTCAGGGACTTGGCTGGGGGACCAGGGAGTAGGGGACTCCAGGGTGTCCAGGGTGGCTGCAGAGGGGGGAGAGGCAGGGGTGCGCCAGCTCGGCACGATGTTGTGCCACGTGTTGGTGCAGTCATGCCACCACCCTCTGCGGCTCCTGGAGATGCAGTACTTGCATCTGGCACTGCCACCCATGTGACTCGGCAGTCCGTTTCATCGACTGCCACGGGCCCAAGGGTAGTGGTAGCTGCAGTGCAGCTGTGGACATCACCACCCAGGCTCAGGGTCTGCCAAGGCAGGCTGCGTTGGCACTTGAAGAGTCCATGGAAGATTTCCAGCTGGTCAGGAGACACACCGTAGGTGCACGCAGGGCTGCCCTGCCCAAGGCACATGTCCCTGGGGCAGTAATGTCATCTGCTGCCCGACCAGCCGGGTGTTGGCAAGTGCAGGGGCAGATGCAGCCAACACCACCCCGGTTGTGAGTCTACCAACCAGGACAGTCCCGGTCAATGACCCTGGCACAGCGGATGTTGCTGCGCAGGGTCCATTCCAGGCCAACCAGCAGCCACTGATGCAAGTCAGGGCTTCACTCCATGTTCCACCTACCACTCCCTTGGCTCATTCCACCAGCGCCACTGCCCATACTGATCAGGGCGGCATTTGCTAGCCAGGGCCCGGACCAGCGTCCAAGAGGAGGAAGGTTGCACCTGCAGTACGGGCTGGGACCACAGACACAGCTACGGCCTCCGGCACGTCGAGGAAGAAGCCTTTCTGCAAGCAGGAACTGGACTTCCTCGTGGACCACGTGCGGGAACACAACCGTGACATGCCAGTGGGGCCGAATTGTCAAACTATGGCTGCCCATCGTGATACCCACTGGAAGCATGTTGCGGATGATGTGAGTGCATTCGGCCATGAGGTGCACACAGCGCAAGATTGCAAAAAGCATTGGAATTACCTCAAATGCAGCGCTAAGGTGAAGCGTGCCTCTAATTACAACATGACTCTGGTGACAGGCAGTGGGCCACCACCTGAGGAGGAAGACCTCACTCCGCATGAGTCAATCATTGCATAGTTCATACCAACAGGAATGGTCAAAGGAATGGGAGAGATGCAGGACTTTGATGCCCCGTCCAGTGAGTGTTGTCGCCTGTTCGTCGAGGACATGTGTGTTTTGCTTGTGAGATGTGCTGTGCTTGACTGCCACTGCATGTCATGTGTACATGGTTCTCATGTGCAAGTCATGCAATGCTTCACTGATGCCTAATCACATGCTAGTCACCCAGTTGCCCCTACAGTCCATGTTCCAGCTCAATGGTCCTTCTGCATGTAGCCTGGGGTGTTTTTCCTCTCAGCACTGGGACTATGTCATTGCAGGACTGACGTGCATGTGTCCTCTGCATGCATGTGCGTACTCCACGTTGGCATGCTCCCTTGCCCCTCCACCAACCCTGCACCCCAATTCCAACATTTCACAGGTGTGCATCATGTTGGCGTACTGCAATGGCCTGTTCAAGACTCCTGTGTACATGCAAACTTCCACCAGCCAACCTGCCAGACACATGCAGTGGTGTACATCCTCTGCACTTCATGCAGGTTGTCTCACTTGGACTGTGCAGATGGCAGATGCTCCGCAGGGTCATGAGTTCCCATTCATGCTCCATGTGTATTCCATGCATGCCCTATGTGTCCTTGACTGGATGATCATTGTAGTATGTGTCCAGGATGACCTACATTTCTTTGCTTTTGATCATCCATTCCATGCCCACTCTGGCTCAGTCCTGCATCACACACATGTTTAGGGTGTCACAGTCTGTGCAGGGCACAGGCCTCCCCCCGTTTCAGGGCCACTGACTCTGTTCAACTAGTGTAGCGGCTTCTGCACACATGGCTGTACTACTGAGGGGTCATCATATGCCCTGCTTTCTGTCCCATGATCATCTGCTGTGTTGTCAGTTCACTCAGATGATGTAATTGATGCTAGCCACCACTGTCTGCCAATGCACAGTTCTCTGGTAGCCCTTTCCATGCCATGCAATGCATCCCTAAATTTTCACTTAGGGGGGGTTTGCTTGTAGCCATGCAACACAATGCATGCACATTGCACGTGATGCCTGAACTTGCCCTTGCACTGCCTTCAAGTTAATTGATACACGTCATGATGTACTTGGTCATGTAGATAGTGGATAACGTACACATGTTCTGCACTGCATCAACCCACTTCAGAGCCGTGTTACACCATTCTAAATGCCTAGTCTCTGATGCTATGTTAAAGTGACCTGGCATGCATGCCAGGTTCACATTTGTGTGTGACATGTCTGCTTCATGTGTTGGCCATCTGTGTGATGTCTATGTGTGTGTGTGTTATGTGCTTCTGACATGTGTACTAATGTAAATGTTTCTCCACTTTCCAGATGATGACGCAATGGAGCCAGAGGATGGTGTTGTCATGCCAGACACAGGTTTGCTATCACACCAGCAACCCGGCACAAGTGGGGGTCGTGGGGTGGTAGACCACGAGAACCCACATGTGTTACAGACCATCTTGTCTGTGGCTGGCACTGAGTCAAGCCCGGACAATCACTCTGATGACAAGATGACAATGTCAAGTTGGATGTGCATCGGGTCCATTCGTCTGGGGTGAGTGATTCTGATGTGGACGCTCCTCTGTCTGTGATACCTGCACTGAGTGGCCAGACGGTGGTGGGACCTCCGCCTGTGGTGGATCGGGATGCAGGGTCACCCTCCACACCAGTTGCTGATATGCCTGGGGCATCACGTCGACGGGGGAATGTAGTCCTGCAGCTGCGGCCGGTGCCAACCCAACAAGAACGTCAGTGCCTTGGGCCCCGCAGGTGTCAAGCCCAGCAACGTGGTGGACGCGCGCCACCGTGGTATACTGAATGGGAGCAAGATATGACTGCCAATTCAGAACGCCAGGGGGTAGCAATTAAAAACATTGCTGTGAGCATGGAGCGTGTGGCCGAATCCGTGCTCCCCCCTGCTAGGAAGGTGCTTCTCCAGCAGTGGGCAGCACAGTCCACGGCCCGCTCGCTCAGGCTAGGCATGGCGGCCTCAGACAGGGCACGCCATTATGAAATGTTGTCTTCGCGTCAAGCAATTGCTGCTCACGCAGAGGCACACCTGGAGGCCCTGAGGGTTGTGTATGATTCCCTCAGATCCACTCTGGGTGTGCTCTTGATGTCCCAGAGGGATCGGTCAGAGGAGAGGGTTGCGCAGCTTGAGCGTACCATCTCGGCTGATCTACGTGCATCAGTTGTCCAGCCAGGCCATGCAGGAAGAACTCTGTATTACACGTGCTGCCTTGCAAGAGGTAGCACGCGTATTACGAGAGGTTCTGCATACTGACCTATGTGTCATCGCCGAACAGAACCGGACTCACCCGTCTGGCAGACTTGCTGCCGACGAGGGGCAAGCTGCGCCTAGGCGTGGTCAGGCTCCTGTACCACGTCTACCCTTTCAGGAAGAGGCTGACACGGAGGACGAGATATCTCCCACACAGGTTGGGCTGTGCAGGCGTTGAGCCCATGGAGGTTTTTTTTTTGGTCTCAACATCACCGCATGTGGGTGTTGAGCTGCACCCTGTACCTCCCCCCTCCTGGGCGGCTCCCCCCGGGTCATATGTGTCCATTTTTGATTTTTCATTTTAATTTAGTTAGTTAACATTGTTTTTGATATTTTAATTAGGTAATGTAGGTTTTTTTATAATTAGTTTAATTAGTTAATATAGTTTAAAATTGCTTGTCTATTGTGCATTCATGTGACGGTGTGGTGCTTTGTGGTTTTTGAAAGCATCCACTGTCTGTTCCAGCTGGGCCCTTCAAGCTTGTCTCATGTATGTGTTTGCAGCTTAGGGTCCTGACTCACATAGGCCACTCCTGCTACCCTTATCCCTTTGCTCTCAAGGATGGTTCGGTGTTACAGTCATTTACACAAGGTCTTTGGACTGTCATATCTGTGGCCTGTCTGCTGCTGTACTACTTGTTTTAACACCCCTAGTGGGGATCACCTCACTCTGCTAGGGAGTAAATATAAGGACATATTATGCATGGGAGATTGGAACATTTGGTTAGAAAGAGACAACCTCCACCCTTATTATGGGGCTTTGACGAAATTCCTGGATATCATGACCAGGAGCTTACTACCATTAGCAGTCAGGGAAACAGGACATCAGAGGGAAAAAGGACGGGAGAGTATACCTGTGTGGGACCGGAACGCGTCTGATCTAGAGACAATCCCTGGGGAGGAAGTTGAAAATATATTGGCATGTATTGATTCCAATCTGACATGTGAGAAATTTTTTAGCAAAGGGGCAGAATTGATAAGGGAAATATGTGACAAATATGCACCACTTAGCCAAAAATTCTAAAACTTGGTTTAATCCAGCATTGAGCCTAATGCGCAAACAAGTCTGTCAGGCTAATAAACTCTGTCAGGCTAATAAACTCTGGAGATCATCCAAATCAGGGGAAGATGCAGAGAAGGCAAGAATCCGCCTAAGACAATATAAAAATGCCATTTTTATGCCATTTTTATGGCAAAAAAAGACTTTCTCCAAGAAGAAATTAAGTCAGCAGACAACCAACCCAAGGCTTTATTTGATGTAGTATCCAGGTTTAGGAATCCTAAATGTTTGTAAGTATTGACAGCTGACTCCCAGGAACAGGCCAACAAGTTTAACCATTTTTTCGAACAAAGAATTGTGGATATTCAGAGTATCAATGAAGTACGGGAGGCAGAAGAATGGGGTGATGTAGGAGAAGAGAAATCAGGTATAGAACATCAGGAAACTGGGGAGATTTTTAGCCTCCAGCCTACCGAACAGGCAACAATACAGGCCTTAATACTTCAACTAAAACCGAGGAAAGATTTAGCATTCCCTATGCCAGCCTGCACTGCTATCAGGTTGGCATCCAATCTTACCCCGTTTATAACAACCTTTGTGAATAAATCACTTGTAGAAGGCTATGTTCCCTGTGCACTCAAGAGCGCACTAGTAAAACCTCTATTGAAAAATGAAAAAACCCAGTCTAGACCCTGTGGTACTCAAAAACTATCGTCCGGTAGCCAACTTATGCTGGCCTACCAAAATTCTAGAGAAAATAGTTTGCAACCAATTTCAGCATTTTGTTGACAGTAAAGACATCCTGGACGAACATCAATCAGGATTTCTCCCTAACCATGGGACAGAGTCGGCTTTACTAGCAGTCCAGGATGACCTACTGGAAGCCGCAGATAGAGGTAGCAATTCAATATTGTTGATGCTCGACCTATCTGCGGCATTTGATACAGTCAACCATAAGACGGTTCTTCAATGAATCAGAAACATCAGGAGAGCAGACAAAGTAGTGGTAGATTGGTTTGACTCCTTTTTACAGGATAGAACACAGCGGGTAACACTGGGAGCTTTTCTCTCAGAACTAATACAACTGAGGTGTGGAGTCCCACAGGGTTCAGCACTCTCACCTCTGATCTTCAATTTATATATTCGACCACTATTTGACATCTTGAGGAGACACGGCCTACGATTTCACTCATATGCAGACGATACACAGATTTATGTGGAGACAGACAATCTGCTGGAGGCATTTGAGATGATAGACCGGTGTATGCAAGACATAAAAAAGTGATGGCCTGCAATCAACTACAACTCAATGCAGGGAAAACAGAAACAATTCTATTTAGATCACAGAAGAAAAACAGAGGGGAAGACACTAACTTTACCCAACAGATCCTGCGAGTGAGTATTCCTTTTTCTGGGAAAGAGAAAAACCTTGGGTGTATCTGGCAAGAGAATCTGGCCAGTGAAGATCAGGTAGGGGCAAAAGTAAAAGCAGTATATCACTCTTTGGGGATGCTTAGAAATGTGCTTCCCTTCTTAACACCTCAAGACTTTCCTGTAGTGGTGGGAGCTTTGGTAAATTCCCACCTTGACTAATGCAATAGTCTAATGACAGGGATTCTGAGGAAACAAATGTTAAGACTGCAGAGGGCCCAGAATGCAGCAGTCAGGCTAACGGCCCGTCTGGGTAAAAGAGACCATGTGTCTACAGCCAGGAAAGCGCTGCACTGGCTGATGGTGGAAGATCGCATCAAATTCAAGGTGGCATGTCTGGTGTACAAGTGCTACTACAAACTTGCACCCCGATATCTGAACACCAGAATCTGCCACTACTACCCAGTTAGAGAACTCCGATCGGAAGAAATACTCCTGCTATGTGTCCCGAGGACAAAACGCATCTCCAAAGGCAACAGAAGGTTCTCCGTGTTTGGCCCTAAGCTTTGGAACCAGCTGCCTTTTGGCATGCGCTCATGTTTTACCCTGGCAAGATTTAGAAAGGAACTGAAAACTTTCCTATTGAAGTGAACCTACCCACTCAGGGCTACTTCCAGCTTCCACAGCGATATGTTCAATTCCCTAGTTAACATCTGCGCCCGTATGCAGTTTTATGCCTGTTGCACATAACAAATGTTTAAAATTCAAATTCAAATTCAAAATTGTGGGGGTTTTATCCATGGCATGTCTGCATTGAATTTGGGTAGGTTCATGATTGATGTGTCCATTAATTGATATACATTGTGTTGTATGTTTATTTTCTTTCCTGTACATGTGCTTGATGCACTTCATGCTGTAGACAGTGGCCGGCACCCTTTGCCTGTCAAAGTCACACTGATGGTGGGAGGAATTCTGATGTAGGTCTCTGACATAGCCCAGTCACAACCAGCATGAAGAGACACACACAGGGAACTTTCCAGCGTTAATTATATGTTTTGTGCCCTTTCTGCAGGAGAATGAGCCTCCAGACCACCTTTGCGAGCAGACATGGGCCATTGTATAACAGACAGCTGGCCACGTTCGGTGGGGCAGATATGCGCATGTGTGCGCAAGCAGTGCCACAGGGCTTGTGCTCAGACGTCCAACAGAAGCAGAAGTGTTTCCAGGAGCTCCAGGCAAGGTGAGCAGCACAAGGGGGCCACACTGCAGCCAACCTTCCACCAGGCCACTTGCACATGCATGCTAAGTAGCGCCACTGATGGGTAGCTTGGACAGATATTGTTGTTGAAGCGCACAGTACAGCTAAAATGCGTTGGGGGACAAATGGCAAGTTGCTTTCCAAGTTGTCAGGGGCACACGCAGGGGCTGTCGCACATATCCTCCGGTCCACCCTGCTCCATAGAAGCAGAGTTATTAGCGCAATAGCATTCTAGTCAGAAACTGAAGCAGCGCATAGGGACACCCAGCAATGCACAGACCTGTGTGCAGTGCATATCAGTTGCATGTGCAAATTGACATGTGCACTACCTATTTTAATCTGCGGATGCCAGAACACAACTTGTACTGAAGTTGCACATCGCTATACGCATCTATCTGCTCACCCAGGGACCATTGTATGAAGTGTGATTCTTGACGCATTGGTCTTCCATTTGCCTCGCGCCCACGTGCTCCTGCCTTACTGCATTGACAGTATTGACAGTGTATGAACCATCACGGGGGCAAGCTAACGTATGGGTACAAAGCAGCAGACAAGAGTGTTTGTTTGTGGAGGAGTCACTTACTTTGGGGCATTTATGGTGTTGTGTGTGTTGTAGACACACACAGATTAGTAACTCACACTCTCTTTGCAGCATTGAACTGCTCCTGTTACCGGACCTGAGAATGCGCAGGCAGGAGGCCAGCACTCACCCCAGAGATAAGTCTCTCTTTGGCTTGCATTTCACTCATTTGGTAAAATGTCATACTTGACAACCCTACCGATTTAGGCGGTAGGATACCGCTTTTTAAGCAGTCCTACCGCCTACCGATGTAGTGGCAACAAATACCGCTTTTTGTAAAAATAAAAAAAAAATGTTTTTTTTGTACAAAAATCGGTAGGGTTGGCAAGTATGCCAGTAGGGAGCCTTTGGTCCTTCTTCTGAACTAGTCCTGTTGCAAAACCAAGGAACTAGCATTGCCTCACGTATGTCCTGTACATCTAAATCCCCTCCTCTGGTGAGGATTGAAGGACCTTATGGCACCCAATTGAGACTCCATGTGCTCGCTCATCCTGCAGCAAAGGTTCAGTGAATCTTGGGGCTTCATCTTTCCTCACAGTGTATCTTATTGAGGCATTGCTCGGAAATCAGACCAAAGGCCAATCCAGTTGTTATGCATTTGAGGATTCATACTACCCCTGATATATATCCCCATGCATTCATTTGAGTTCCAACAGTCACTGGGCCTTTCCACTCATCCTCCCAGTGGGGGGACAGGAGAACCTGTATTGGTTTCTCTGTGAGCGGAAAATGTATGTAAAAGGCTAGCCCATTGGCCCCACTAGATGTTTTGGCCACCATTTCTCATCAGCACTAACCCGCAGTGTCATAGGTGAAGGATCATGGGGGTTGTAGGCCAAAACATCTGGATGGTAACTGGTTGCACTTCACATACAGTGCCTACTATGACCACCTGTGCCTAGGGATTGTGGAATGCAGTACACAGATCTCAGCAGCTTTCGGCAGGATCAACCACTCCATTCACACAAACAGACTCTTCGACCTAGACATCAGAGACACTGCCCTTAGATGCATCTCCTCTTTCCTCTATGGCTGCTCCCAAATCATTTTCCTCCCTCCTTTCTCCTCTGCCCCCGCCCAGTCCCCCACAGAGTCCCTCAGGGAGCCACCCTCTCCACTTCAACATCTACATTTTGACCCTCCTGTGCTCATCTACGCTCAACTATGCCGATGACACTCAAATCACCTTCAAGATCCCCAACTCCCTGTCTTCACCCCTCCCAGATCTTGCCTCTCAGACGTAGACTGCTGGATGATGAACAACCACTTCCTCCTCGATCCTGGGAAACTTGAAATCCTAATCTGTGGCCAAACAGCTCTCTTTCCCCAACCTACCTCATGGCCGCCTTCCGTAGGACCCCTGCCACTAGATCGCCCTCCGTCAAAAACCTAGAATGCACCTTTGGCTCGTACTGACCCTCTCGCGCCACATCTCGCACCACATCTATGCTGTCTCCAGATCATGCACCGTCGACCTCCGCATTCTCAAGCAGATCTTTCCATCGCTCTTCTACCCCTATTAAGTCTCTGCAATCATGGCGATCATCTTCTCGCACCTAGACTACTCCAATTCCCTCTATCTAGGGTGCCTGCTTTTCAACTCAGAAAGCTCCAACAGATCCAAAACTCTGCAGCATGGCTTCTCACCTAGAGAACACATCTGCCACACACTCAGGGTACTTCACTGGCTCGACAGGCCTCCTTCAAAGCCATGTGTGCCATCCTTAAGAAAGACCCTGCTTTCCTCAAAAAGAAACTCACATGCTCCCGCCCCACCTGAATACTCAGATCATGTTCAACACACCTCCTGGTAGTCCCCCCACTTCAAGTTCTCCAGACTAGGAGGAGCCTGCTTCTGCGTCCTTGTACCCACTTTCTGGAACCCACTTCCCCTGTCTCTCCATCTCAGTATGGATCACCTGGCTGTTCCCTCATGCATTCTGAACCCCCACCAGCGCTCCCCACAGACTCTAGCACCAACCAGCAGCCAGACCCCGGCTCCCACGTATCTGCCTTTCAGCTACCATGCCTCGTCTCTGATTTATCTTTCTGAGATCTTCCCCCTGCCACCTTCCCCTTAGCCACCGCCTCATCCGTAGGAGTCAAGAGGGCATCTAGTAACCTGCACATGATGAGAATTCTGAGGGTGGGAATGGTTTTGCACTCAAACGGACTCTGAGGGTGGGCATTATATCACACTTAAGCAAACCTTTGGGTCAAGCAATTGGAGCCAATTGGGGTTTTAAATATTTTATTAGCCAATATGTGGACATTGGGTCCGTGTGAGTCCAAGCTCTCCAACATTTTAATTCCCATATTACAAACCATTCACAACAAAATCTATTTTGCTCAATATTCCATCTCTGTATACACCCCGGATGACAGCTGAAAGCACCCAAATTATGATTTTGCCAAACCAATCAAAATGAAAAGTTAGAATTGGCGTTTAAAAGTGGCATCCGTTTAGACACGTATGAACTAGCTGCAACTTGTATGCTATGTTCCAAAGATACCAAAGCCAGCGGTTGCACCAGCTAGGATAGCACAAACAGTAATGTTTTAGACTGCTATATAGTATCTCGAGGTGCCCCTTTTCTTAGTGGAGGTCCAAAAGACGGACAGGAGTAGGACTGACTTGTCAAATAGTTAACATCTGCAGCTGCAGACAAGAGCAACATTTCAGCATGGTTTTAACCGGCCAACATGGAGTCACTTTCACACTAACCAGCAGAGCAACAAGTCCTTTCAAGTAGCATGTTCAATACACAGGGTAATGCACTAGTGTCTTTACAGTGCCACAGAACCAGAAAATTAATTAAAACAAACAGAAAACAGTATTGGTGTTTCCACAAGAACTGCATCCTTAAAAGAAGTACTTGCAGTGTATACAAGTCCACTTGATTAGGTATTTGAAATACAACTTTATTATGGTCTAAACGAAAAAAAGGAACGGGAATGACAGTAACAAACAGGGTTCACCACTGAAGTGATGTGACTGTAACAGTCTTTAAATTAGATTTGAAACTTGAGGGGTAAAGTAATTCCAGTCCAAAACAGCTAAATACGCAGGTCCAAAATATGAAGGAATTAATTTTACTGCCACATTCACTCTGAAGCCCATTCATCTCCTTCAGCATCCGAAAGATTAAGCACATGTTCTGCTCAGCTAGATAATAAAGTGGCAAACACGCTGCACCATCGACATCACAGGACAGTTGCCTATAAAACTAGACTTCTGACGCTGGGCTCCATCCGCGCTCCCTCACAGATCGTCGTCTTCATCTAGCAGTGCAGTGGTTTGGGCAATCTGTAAATCTTGTTCATACTGTGCTGCCAATGCTGGGTCCATAACAACTTCAGGGGGTGCGAGGGCAGGCATTGCTACAAACTCCAAGTTGGGATCACCAATCAGCTTTCTTGCAAGCCACAGGAAGGGTTTTTCAAAGTTGTAGTTACTCTTGGCAGAAATATCGTAGTACTGGAGATTCTTCTTCCTGTGAAAGACTATGGATTTCACCTTCACCTTCCTGACTTTAATATCCACTTTGTTGCCACAGAGCACAATGGGGATGTTTTCACAGACTCGTATGAGGTCTCGATGCCAGTTGGGGACATTCTTATATGTGACTCTTGATGTGACGTTAAACATAATTATATATTTTTTGCCCTGGATTTAGAAGTCATGGTTGTAGGGTGCGCAAGTACACAGAATCCGAGGAACGTTCTTCAGTGGGGATGTGTCAAAGCTGCTGCTTTTATAATGGTGTGTTCTTACTGGCAGCAGTTAGCAGGCCAGTGCAACCTCTCCAGACTGTCAGAGGCACCCGTGAGATCCGCTCCAGGACTTCTGGATATCAACAGCCACATGGTTCACTGTACCTCAGCTCCCCGGTGCCAGACATCTCCATGCTGGGGCGAGCCGCTGAAGCAATGGCAAGGCACTCCTCCTCATGAGTTCTGGGAGGTGTGAGCTTGCGCCAGAAGCTAGGGGGGAAACCGCACGTTTCAGCCCCGCCCTGCGCAAGTGTCGCCACTTCCACCCGCCTGCAAGTGCAATATGCTATTTCTTCAGCGTAGCTGCACAACGCAGCACCCCTCTCTCCGGCACCTGCTACATACTTGCCAACCCTACTGATTTAGGCGGTAGGATACTGCTTTTTAAGCAGTCCTACCGCCTACCGATTTAGTGGCAACAAATACTGATTTTTTTCAATATTTTTGAAATTTTAAGATTCCTACAGATTTTTGGCCACAGAATGTGGGCATGTATGCAATGTGTATGATGAACATGTTTTGTCTGATTGAGTATGTGTTATTGTGAATAGTTGTTTTTGTATTTCCCTACTTTCCCTTGCCAATCCTACTCCCCTCTCCTGCCCCTTTCCGGTTATCCTGAATACCACTGCCTGTCCAAACAACATATCCCTGACCCTCCTTCCCGACCGGGGTCTCAGAGGCCTGTCTAAGTTTGACCTTGCAGGCGCCCAGACCACGGAGGGGGTGGTTGGTTTGTGCCACTCCTGCGCCTGGACAATGGAGCTGTGACACTACCCATCAGTTGGTGCATCATCATTGTATATTATGTACCGAACATGGTACCCATCCTGTTGTAGCATTGTTAAACTGTGCTACCTTGGTTGTTCTATCATTGTGCTTGGACATGTGCCTGGACATTTTCTGCTACTTCAAGTCATCTACTGGAGACTGTTCAAGGGTTTTTTGGTGCCTACAGGCTTTTTCCCTGGTTTGTGAATTTGGCTCCTTAGAGTTCTCTGCAATTTGGTATTTTTGCCAGTCAAGGTGGCCTCTGAGGGGGCTGGACCCTATTTACACGCAAGGTGGAACATGGAGACCAAGGGGTAGGGTGATCCTGTGGCAAGGTAGACTTGAATGAAGAAGGCTACATACCCCAGACACAGTTGTTCAGTAGGTCATGGTGATGTGTGAATGAGGGAGGGCCTTTTGTTGTTGGACAGTTGGCTTGGGCTGCAGTGTTTTGGGCACTCTGACATTGTAATTGTGGGGTACTATGTACATGATGTGTTCTGCTGGTAAATGCCTGTTCCTGTGTTGTCTTTATTTTTCAGGTGTGAGAGGATTGGTGTGGTTTGACATGCTGGGGTGTACACATGGGCAATGTTCACATGTGATGTGTACAGGACACTGAGGGTCACTTGATTTCACGTGGATGTATTGAGTGCATGTCCCTACTGAAACACACAGTTGCACAATGATCCACCACATGTACAACCACCCTTCCATGGCCACAGGTGCACACAGATTGCCTTCTGGGGCCCGCTGTGTCCCTGCAGCACATGATCTATGACCGTTTGGGGATCCTGTACATGCATCCTTTTCATGTGATGCTCAAAGTGTATCTCAAACACAATGGCTGCTCACTGTGCTGTGTGCTGAGCAGTGTGATGCAGGAGACACACACAGCACACGGATTTTGGAGTCGGGATTTTTCCTTGCCCAATGTGCATGTGAACAGGCATTCAGTGTTATGTTCATGCTACGACTGGTGGAATGCATTTGTGTATGACTTGGTATGTGTGGGAGGTTGTTGGTCAGTCATTTCATCTGATTCCATGTCAGGCGTCATTGTCTGAAGCCACTCTCCATTTATCACATGTCACTTCATATCTTATTGGTCGTGTGTTGGGCTTTTGCTATTGCTTGCCATGTCATGGTGTGGCAGACAAGGGTGATGTGGGTTGGGAGGGTTTGGGTGACATACCAGGGATTGTCATGGCCTGTTTTGCGGGGGGTGGTGTGATACACACCTTGCATGTGCTCCTTTTAGTCACACAGGATTGTTTAGGTTAAGTAGCTAGGGATGCACACAATGTAGCACTTCCATGGCAACTTTCTCAGGGTGGTAAGGTTGTGACAGTTGACTGTCTCTTTGTCATCATCGATTGTCACCTGGTATGTGGCAGGCCTGTGTGCACTCCGCAGGGGTGAAAGTTTAGGTGAAAAATGTGGCCACAAGCTGGGTCCGGGACGCCTCGCCACGTGCCCTATCCCCTCCCATGGGCAGTGCCTGTGCCTGTGGTTGGGGATGTGGGGGCACCACCATGTCCACCGGTACACCATGCCGTGTTGCAACATTGTGCAGGACACATGCTGCCACAATGATTCTGCACACTACTGGGGGTGCATATTGCAGCTGGGCGCCAGAACGCTCAAGGGAGCAGAAGCATGACTTGAGCACTCCGAATATGCGCTCCACTATGCCCCTGGTTGCAATATGGGCAGCATTGTATCTTACCTGGGGTGGTGTGGTGGGGTTCCGGATTGGTGTCATCATGTGGTTGCTTAGAGGGTAGGCACTGTCCCCTGGGAATGTGATAATGGTTCTGATTATTAGGGTTTGTGTATTTGTCTGTGGGTGACATGCATGTATGTGCAGGGGCATTTGTACTCACCTAGGAGCCATGTTTCGCCATGCTGCCCAGCTTCCAGGTCCCGGCTCAGGGCAGACATTCTATATATGAAACTGTCATGGGTGGAGCCAGGGTAGTTTGCATAGTCAGAGGTGATGATTCCCTTTGCATCGCATATGACCTGCACATTGATGGAATGCCAGTGCTTGCCGTTTCGATAGATGTACTCACTGGCCCTAGGTGGACGTAGGGCCACATGGGTGCCATTTATGGCACCAAGCACTTTGGGGAAGTGTGCCCCCCTGTAAAAGTCCTGGACCACGGCCTGCCTTTCTGCGGGTGTTCTGTGCATGAATATGTGTCTGCGGACTCAGGGGCGCGCAGTCATGATTGCCAACACCTGGTGTAGGCAGCATGACTGCGTGGCCTGTGAGCCCCCCCGCCACTATGGCAGTAGTCCACTGAAATGACCCAGTGGCCAAAAAATGCAGGGCATTGAGCACCTTATCCAAGGGGTGCAATGCTTGGGAGCAAAGGGTGGGGCATGTAAGGTCATCTTCCCACTCCCTGACCAGGTCTAGGATGATACGAGCTGGAAACCTATACCTGCCATACACCTGGTCGTCAGGCATCCCAAAAAAGCTAGTCTGGGGGGAAAAAATGCAGGCCGTGGCTATTCTCCTCCTCCTGCGGTGTCCCACGATCAGTGGTGTGACAATTGGGGCATTCATCGTAGATGTATTTACGTGTTTGCGCGCACTTTTATACTGTGCGCAGGGACGCTTACGCCTGCCTTCGTGTGGCCCACGTGTTGACGCCTGTGCGTGTCTTTTAGCGTGCGCGTGTTTCCTGTATTCAATTCCATGAATACATGTTGTTCGCGTGCGTGTGGGCGTTCCGTCTATTTCCCTGCAGTACTTCCCCAGTCACGCCTTCTTTTTCACGCGTTGTTCCCCATTCCGCGTGTTACGCCCCGTGTCCCGCCCCCTTTTTGGTGTGTGCGCCAACGTTGTGCACTTTCCCTGTGCGCGCCGCGCACAGCGTTCGGGATGTTGTAATGACGTGCGCGCCCGCGTGCGCCACGCACGGATTTGGCACACATCCAGGGGAAAACACACACAGGCCCTTCCTTGAATCGCACGTGTGGGCGTGCGCTTACTTTTTCACGCTTGCGCCAGCTTGCGCCAGCTTGCGCTGAGATTTTCAGCGCACATTTGTTCCATGAATTGTCCCCTGATTTGTCTATAGCCTGTATCATTTTTCCATGTTTGAGGGGCTTTTTATTGTACGCAATCATGCCTCTTGCTTTCCAGCCAGGCAAATATTCCACAAAGCTGTTTCGTGCATAATCAGAATCAGTCACCAGGACAATTTCACTAAATTTATTATCGAATGCAGTAGTAATTGCTTTATAAATAGCTGCCAATTCCGCTACCTGACCACTCCTAGCCCCAATTCTCATCCCTATATTGGGAATGCCTTCACATTTCAACCAGACATTTCCTATTCCTGATACCAATTGTTTATTACTGTCATTTTCAATGTGAAAAGCACAACCGTCAACATATATAGTTGGCAAATCCTTGCATGTCTTTTCATCAAAAGCTTTGTGTGGTGATTGTTCAAACCCCTGTAAACTAGATTCCACTTCTACTTCATTTGATACATGTTCAGCTGCACAGTCATGTAAATCTGCGCAACTGGGCTCTTTTTTATTTTGGCCATACCTCACTTCTATGGGAAAGCCTTGTAATGCCAATGTCCATGAAGTAATTCTGGACTGTGCTAGATTGCCTGACCTAATCCTTTTACTCTAAAAACTGCAATGGTTGATGATTTGTCTCAATGATTACCTTTTCTCCCTGAACAATGGGGCGGAAATGCTGTAACGCCCACACAGTGGTCAAAATGGCCTTTTCACATTCACTGTATTTAATTTCAACTTGAGGATTGCCTTACTTGCATAAGCAATGGTTTTGTGATTCAAATAATTTTTTTGAGATAACACTGCTGACATACAATGTTCAGAGAAACCTATTTCTATAAAGAAATCCCTGTTCTTTATGGTATATGCTAAGCATGGTGCCTTTATTAGACATTCCTTTAATTTAGCCACTGCCTCAGATTGCTCTTTTTCCCATTTCCAAGGTGTAGTCAGCTTCAGTAGTTTAGTCAATGTTTGAGTAATTTCAGCATCATTTTCAATAAATGTCCTGTTATATCCCGTCATTCCTAATAAACTTTTTAAACCTTTCACACTTCTAGGGTCTTTTAATTTCTGTATGGCCTGCACCTTTTTCTTTTGTGGGTTTAGTCCATGTTCGGTCACTTCATGGCCTAGAAAATTCACCTTTTTCTTGCACCATTGTGCTTTCTGAACCCTCAAAGTGGTTAATAACCACTGAACAAGTTATCATGCCATGTCCTTTTCGAGAGAGGGGCGCCTGCTACTTTTTTTGTATTTTTGGAAGGAACTTGGGGTTGGTCACCCAAAGTTACCTGGGGGCAACCAGATGTGGACTCCCTACTCACTGTGCTCAGAGAGGCGCAGCTTCACCTCACTGATGATGCCCAACAAGGCTGAAACACGTGTATGGGGTTGCTGTTGGTACTCTTGTTCAGCGAGGAATTGCTATAGCATTTCGGTGCTGGACTGCCCATGTGGGCAGGACAAAGACTGATATGCAAATGGATATTCCCCATCTGTGAAGGGTACAGTGAGCATAAAGCAGATGGCTGTGAACTCTCAAAGTGGTTAATAACCACTGAACAGGTTATCATGCCGTGTTCTTTTCGAGAGAGGGGCGCCTGCTAACTTTTTTGTATTTTTGGAAGGAACTTGGGGTTGGTCACCCTAAGTTACCTGGGGGCAACCAGACGTGGACTTCCTGCTCACTGTGCTCAAAGAGGCGCAGCTTCACCTCACTGATAATGCCCAATGAGGCTGAAACACGTGTATGGGGTTGCTGTTGGTACTCTTGTTCAGAGAGGAATTGCCATAGCATTTCGGTGCTGGACTGCCCATGTGGGCAGGACAAAGACTGATATGCAAATGGATATTTACCATCTGTGAAAGGTACAGTGAGCAAAAAGCAGATGGCCGTGAACTCTCAAAGTGGTTAATAACCACTGAATAGATTATCATGCCGTGTTCTTTTCGAGAGAGGGGCGTCTGCTACCTTTTTTTGTGCTTTCTATAAAGATACTTTGGCACCCGCCTTTTGCAATTGACCAAGAAATGTCTAATTTCATCAAAATGGCTTTTTAAGCTTTCATTTATTATCAGGACATCATCCACATAAACTATAGTTCCTCTTTCAGCTGCATCAGGCATAGCCTTTCTCAAAAATATACCAAATTCACTCCCACTATTGACATACCCGAATGGTGTTCTAACCCATGCGTTTTGGGTCTTATCAAATGAAAATGATAACAAATTCTGAATATCCTCTGCCAATGGCACACACCAATATCCAGATGTGAGATCTAATGTAGTAAACACCTTTGAACCATGCACCTGATCAAGGCCTTGATCAATGAATGGCAGTGGCCATCTGGATACTGGCACTCTTTTATATAATTCTCTCAAATCTGCACACAGACGCCATTGACCATTTGGCTTTAACACACCCAAAATAGGAGTGTTGGATGTGCTATGAATGGGCCTGATAATTCCCTGAGACTCCAAGTTATTAATTATTTCTGCCAGTGACTCTAAACATGCCAGTGGTAATCTATATTGGTGCACAAATACTGGATTTCTACTTCACCCTTCCGGTAAAGTGGCAACATATGCATCTTTAGCAAAGACATCTTTAAATTCCATAAATATTTTTCTCAATTCATTTTTATCTTCATTGCTATCACATGCATCTGCCAACAAAATCTGTTCCTCTACCATTTTTGAGAATTCTGGGAAATCCTCCAGTGGAGGAATCTTTGTGCTTCCTTCTAACTGTGTGTCTGTGTCTCTCTGTATAGCTGCCACTCTTAAATATTTTGGCATGTTAGCCTCCACTTCAATGTGCTGATTTTCTGTTTCATTTTCATTTAAGTCAATACTATATAATCCTCTTGGTGACAGCACACTGTCTCATTTGAATAATAAGGGTACACAGATTGAATTTTAAAGATCCCTTTCAGCTGAGAATCCAGATATTCTGGCAATACACCCCCTGCATCTACATAACCTTCAGGGATATTTCCAATTACCATGTTATTGAAATCTGCAGTATATTGTGATTTTTGTATGGCCATTCTTAATGAAGAATGTTCCTCTAAATTAATATCCTGATGTCCTTTATTATTCACCATATTTTTTACAGATCCTTCTCCAACATCTATCAATGGGGTGTATTCATAATCCAGGCCTTGTTGTTTTATAGATTCATTTAAACACCCAAATGCATCAGAATCTTTTATTTGCTGTCCATTCTTGCACTTTAGCGTTATTGCAACCTGCTTGGTGAATGCAGGAATAGTAGTATCCTTCCTCACCTGTAATTCAATTGCATATGGGACCAGTTGTGCGCAATGATAAACCTTTCTTTTGTCTTCAAATTCAGGTGCAGGCCCACCTAGCCGTGACCATATTTTTGATTAAGGAAATCTAACACCATACACATTCTTTGCATGATATCATTGCCCATGTAAAAATCATTTTGTGTCCCACTCACTATCCACACATTATAGAAAAAAAAATTCTGCCCAAATTTCTGCCCAATATTAATCTTTAGCATGCATCTGCCTGCAATTCGGTTTTCAAAGTCTGGACTGTCCAGAGACATATTGGTTTTTAATTCTAAATTTTGGGATCTCCTCCCTCTCCATTATTTTCTGCAGTAATTTCTCATTAATAAAGCTTCTTTCCTGTTCAAGCGCTAAGGTGGCTTTTATCACTTTAGAATGGTTATTTATACAAATGTGAACACATAGTTGCTCATCTTCATTGTGTATTTCAGCAAGAGTGGTCATGTGTTTTTCTGTGTCTTTTTTATTAATATTTAGTATTCTGTTTGCATTTCTTTTCTTTTAAATGGAAGCGCAATGTGTTCTCATCTATTTCAGTTTGCCATTTTTTCCTAGGGTCTAGATAAATCTGCACAGATTGTTTTTCCTTTCCACTTTGCATTTTATCTTGACAGATCAAAATGACAGTAACGCTAGATATACAGCTATTCTGGAGGTATACCTCCACTGCATCATTCATTTTGGCAGCGATATGGCATTCATTTATACTGCTGTTTTGTGATTTTATTTTCTTAGGTCTCAATGGTTTTTTGGTTAAGGACCACAGTACTCCATTCACCTCATCTATGAGAGGAGACAATCTTTTCAGGCAGTCTGTCCCCCATCAAAAATTGAATTTCACAAACAGATGTGATCAATACTTCTTGTTTCATTCTGTGTTTTCCTATCTTTATGTCAACTTCGGTAACACCTATAATAGGCACCTCTTCACCATTAAAATTATGCACCGGACCTTCACTTTTCCTCACTGTGATCTGATTCTGTGGAGATCTCCCTTCATTGATACTTTTTACCAATTCTTTGGACATAATTGTGGCCTGTGCGCCGGTGTCAATCATCGCAAATGTATTGCATTTCTCTCCCACAGTGATAGGAGCATAATACCTGTCTTCAACTTCCTCTAATACACAAAAAAAGTGTGAATTCTTACTGATTTCAGGACTCACCTTTCTCAAGCCTTTTTCATTTTTGGCTAAGCCCATTGGAAAATGGAAAGACATTTTTCCCTCCTTTCTGTCCATTTCTGTGTGGGAGACTTTATTAATTTCCCCATATTCATAGGTCTTTTGGAGTGTGGCCACTGTTCGCCCATCCATCCAGGGATCATCAGAGGTCACACTACAATTCTCCAATTGAATATGTATAAAATCATCACTTGGTAATCTGCCAATTCTGTGCATTTGTGGTTATTTGGTATGGTACCAGTCTTTTTAACTTCTTTGAAAATCTGTGGCTCAAAGAACTTTTCAGATTGATCTGCACCCTCCTTTTGAATATCTATTCTTTCTGCCTGTGTTTGGTTAGTGTTTTGATTGCCCAGGGAAGGGGTTCTAGCATCCCCACTTACTCCCTGTTCACTTGTATTACCTGTGCATGAGCTGTCTTTCTTAAATCTGTCCCTTTGTTCTTTTGGAGATTCATGTTTTTCTTTTTCATTTGTGCAAATTCCTGCTGTATGATTTAGCTCCAAATTAAACCAAACTTTTTAGATGTATTTGCACTGTCTGTCACATGTTCATTTGCCGGTACTTTAATTTTTAAATCATTAGGCATCTCAGAGTCATTATGCACAATCACATCAGGGAAATCTGTTTTCTTAGCATTGCAGGTATCATAAATACTAAGTCACTTGTCAGAAACCACCCGTTCATTGCTATGGCCTTCTGCCCCCTCCTTTGATGACTGTTTTTGTGCTGTAAAGAGCTTTCCTATTTGCTCAGCCAACATTAACACTTGGGCCTCGAGACACTGGAATATTTCCATTTCTCTAGAATCCTCTCTCTGTGGCCTAGGTCGATATGGGTGATTTTCCCCCTGATTGAATCTATTCTGATATCTCTCAGGAGAATGATTTCTGTTGGGATTGCTTCTGAACTCTTGATTCATATGTGGAGGGGAGCGGGTGAACCCATCCTTTGGTTGTAGTCCCCTGGTGGTGGTGATCCATTGTATTGACGTGGAGCAAAACTCATATTCTGCCTCATGTCCTGTCTCTCATTTTGTGGGTACTGACGCCTATGTTGATTCCCATTTTCAGTAAATCAATCCACATATCGGGGTCAATCCTGATTACCATATATCATGATGTTAAGGTCAAATCTGCTCTGTGTCCCCTATCTCTGGTAGGGACCATTATTTCTTTGATCCTGACTTTATCTCTGATTATTGTTCATACCTGACATATCAGGCCGATATCCTGCCCGGAGCCTGTCTCCTAAGTACCTAGGGCTAATGTAGCTCTCCCTATTACTAGGATCATGTGATTGAAACATTGGTGCAGGGAGTGACGATCTCTGTTGATTACCCCTTTGTTCAGGTGTCAAATTATTTTTACCTGGACTTTGAGCAGACTCAAGCGACATTTTGGCTGACCTGATCTCCATCACTGTTGCTGAGGGTTCTTTAGATTTTGGTCTAGTCTCTTTCATTTTATCATTTTCTCTACCCGGACAATAGAGTACTTCATATAGTGTTGTACTTTGATGTACGATCCATTCAAGGGACTTGTCATGGTCAAATTCACGGACTAACTGGGATATGATGTCTTTCTGTAGTCCATAGAAGTAGGCAGTTTTAAACTCCTTGGAATTGGGGTCAAAAGATACATTAAAGCGAGAAAAAGCTTTTTTTAAGTCTTGCAAAAAACTGGCAAGGTGGCGTGTTAGGCCCAGCTGTAATTTCGTATGCAACCTTTTTTGCCTCTTGCAATGATTGGAAAGTTGAGAAATGACGTCTAATCTCTTTTTCAAACTCTGCCCACGTCATGTTCTGCTGTTCATTTAACCCTCTAATGATATTGGCTCTGGAAGCATCTAGAGTTAAGTGAAAGTATTGCCTGTATTGTTCCTTAGGTATCTGGAGGGCTTTAAATATATCATGCACCGCTTCTAAGTGGTCCTCTATACAGCACTCCCCTCCTTTTTTAAACGGTTTGATCAGAATTTTGATTGATTTCATTATTTTTATGGGGCTACTCGTTGCTATGCAAGGAATTGCACTACTTTGTGATTCAACCCTGGTTTCAGGTGTATGGGATTGGTAGCGGCCCCCAATGGATGTGTCAAATCCCCCAAGGGCGCTGCAACCAAGTTCAGTCACCGGCCCAGCCACTGGGGCACTAGTTCGCTGTGTAGAAATAGGATTCACCTCAACTCCATTGAATGTGGTGCCCTGCCGTCTATCCTGGGACCTGGAAATGCATAGTTGCTGTTCCAAATCCTTGCACTTTTTAAGGAGCCTATCTGCCTCCTTACGCAAATAGTTGTTTTCATCACTCATCTTATTAATTACCTCCTGCATATCGCACATTTGCATTTGGCATTCATTGAATTCTTTGTTTCTCTTGTCTCTTTCTTGAAACATTTTAACCATTTCCTGTTCAGCATTTTGGAGATCACTTTCTTTCTCAAAATGTTTTTTTTCAAAACCTGCATTTTCAAACAACCTCATCTTTATCTTGTTTAATATGATCTACCAATGCTTTCAAGTGTTTCAATTCTTGCTCACTATGCTCAAACTCTGTCTTGCTTTGAGACAATTGGAGGTCGAGATCTCTAAATTTTGACTGCATGTCCTTTTGACATACCTCCAATTCTGCTCTTAACATTTCCTCTTTTTCACTTGCTTCACCCAGATGAGCTTTTAACCTACTAATCAGCTTGGCATCATTTTCGTGCATTTGCAGGGATCTATTTAGGATAAACCATGTCTTGGCACATAGCCGTATCAGACAATCTTTCTCTGCGTGTTTGTCAGCTGCATTTAGTAGTCTCAAAAGGCAGACCTGAATTATGCTGCCTTCTGCAAAAATGCTGTCTAATGGTTCTTTCTGTACTTCACCATAGATGCGGTCATGCCATTCTGTTGCATTATTTGATGACCATGTCCCATGTGCATATAGCTTTGCCTCCAGATATTGCACTAGCTCTGGGAATGTGGCCTCCATTTGAGACATTCTAAAATTCACTTTTAGTGTCACACTGCTATCATGAAATGGGTTCCATCTAATTCACGTATGGTAGTGCTAGACACACTTGCCACACCCAGTAGGAGCTCTATAGCCACTTTCCTGGCCAACGCCCCATGTATGTAGGGTATTTTGTGTAAATTTGGGGCTTGGCAGTATTTTCTTACCGCTAAAAGATGAGCTGTAATTTGGTAATACTTATCCTTGCATTTAGTTTGGGCTTGGCATCATATCACTCTAGTGACCATACCTTCTTATATTATATTGCAGAATCTAGCAATATATATATATATACTACTGGTGGTATTGTGTGGTAATAGGTTATTTAGTGGTGAGCATAGTTTCCTTCCCTACATTATAACTCCATCATAAACAAAACCTTCCTTTCTATTAGAATACCTCCTAGTGATCTATAGAGAAGGCCTTGGACCTATACAAAAAAGGGGAGCCAACGCTTTTATATAGAGTGCCACCTGCAACTCGTGGCCGGTATCACTGACTTATCTACACCAGCGCTCTAGGTGCCCATAGGCATTGCTGGTTCATGGACCTCCAGCAATCTATATTATATTAGATACCCTCCAACAACATGCAAGGAGGACACACACGCACACACCTATTTATCACTGCTTATTCTGGATTATTATTCTATCTGCATGGGCAAATTGACAAATGTATTACCAAAGAGAATGTATCTCCCCTGTGTCACAAATACAATCCCAAATGCAATCTAAAAGAAAACTATGCATTCTACTTTTATATATTATTTGTATTGCAACCAAATACAAGTCACAATAAAAATCTTACCATGTGCATTTTCCATAATCTGTAACAAAGAGAAAAGAAGAAAAATACAGAAACAGAGCAAATAAACTTTTTTCTTTTTAAAAATATAAATTGCTTTTTAACATTATACTTATGACGGATCAAGATGCAGAATTGTCCACTTGCTACTCTGCCTACCTGATATTTTTAGATCGGTCATTCGTACAACAGCACATAGTAACCTCACTTCAACTGTGTCTGCTTACCAGAAATATGTGAGGCTCTCTCCCACACACGACCTTCCTTCACTCGCCTCTGAAGAACAGGCCCAGTCAACATGAGCTGTCCCTGTAATCTTGGTGTCTGGGATGCACGGATAAACTTCCAAGCCAGTGCCAGTGACACCAAGAACATCTATATCCAGAGCCCAGCCAACACGAACTAACTTCCCTCTGTCAGTTTTCCCCTTAGCAGACCTCTGCACCTACCCACTTTGCCTACGTGATATAGCTGCAGACACTTTCCTCCAATCAGGTTGAAAGGCAGCATCACCCTTCAATTTTACACAATAGAATCTTTGCTATGTGAGCAACTGTTTCAATTATTATTTCCTTTTGCGCATACTTTCTGCTTTCAGCAAACACAGACAGAGAAAGAAGAAAAAATGCTAGTGCACATTTGAAAAACGTATTTCAAAACATGTATTTTCACCTCATTTTGTACATGGGACTACATTATAATGTTAAGAAGTTAGCATTAGTGATTAGTAATTGTTAATTAAGTCAGTCAGTTATATAAATAATGTACAATAAAGTAGTCTTCTATGCATGAGGTATTCAAGAGAAGAAAAAAGAAATTGGTGCCCTTTTACTCTCTGCAGTTTCACATTGAGCTTTTTGCTGCATTATGAATCCTGTACCTTGCATGCCACCAGCAATGTATTCACACGTTATACTGGCAACATAAAAATGGCTATATGTGTGTGCCACATTATTGCTGTCAACAAAAAGAAATGTCATCATATTTAGTGAAGCGCTGTATATTTTAAAGCACTATAAATACTATAAAGTGCTATATATATATTACTACAGGATTTTGCATGTGCAACAGAAGGCCGGGAAAGCCAAAACACTGAGATATAGGCAGAGAAGAAGGCAAAAATACTGAGATACCCACAAACAATTGAAGGCAGAGAAGGGCAAAGAACTGTGAGAACCTCATGCACATTTAGTAAGCAGAGGAGACGGAAAATGCACTGACAGAACAATGCATGCATTTATTAGGCAAGGTTCCCCCTACCACTCTTATTTACCATCTAAATTCAACAAGTGATGACTGTAATATGGAGGGTTACAGTCCATTTTCATTCTTACACAAATGATATCCAGCTGTTTCTAAAAGTAAACATTCCTAGTGGAAATGTCACCAGCTCCACGCTTGTGATGGTATAATCAAAATGTGGTTGTCTCAGAATAAACTTCAGCTCACTTCTCTTAAAACAGAATGCATGTTTCTGGTTCCTAGATCCCTACTACAGGATAACAACATAAAAACCTCTGCCAACATGGTGTGGTTTTTCTTTGGTCCTCCCACAAAGGTAACACTACTTTTGGGTTCTGGGATCCTGAAATTATCGTAGTCAAAGAAATTAGCAATAATGTGAAAGGTGTCTTCTTCTGTATTCAGATGTCTTACCCTATCTTCACAGAACATACCAGACAGTAGTAGTAGGTTCTTCAATCAACGCATGCCTTGATTGTGTAAATGCTCTAGATGCCTACATGTCAAATTATCTAGTGCACCTTGAGACAGACCACAATGCATGATTCCATTTTATCTTGTAATTATCATATGACTCCCCAATTTCCATGTGCTAAAGCAGTCTACCTTGGCTCCCTCTTCAACAATGATTAATATTAAAAATTCTGTGGGCCTCTTTATGATACCGGCGGTAGCTGTGCTGGTAAAACCAGCACGGCTGCCGCTGTTATTTTTTTATGGTGCCCGCGAATGGGCAATTATTGGTTCATTATGGCCTTGCTAACGTTGCAGTCAGGTGTAATGCTGGGAACAGATTTACTGATCTATTCCTTTTGTGAAAACCAGGACTTTAGACAGCTCATAGGACTTGTTGGTCCCTGTTGTGAAGTTCTGAATCACCAATACGTCCAGTGAACTTCTGTACCACACCTGTATGCCCATATTGTGGAAGCAGTTTGAATGTCACTGGAAAAGTGTGATGTAAGAAAATATACCTAAGAATGGGCATGTAGACCAGTACTCAAGACACAGATTTCTTGACCATCACCAGACACTGGGTCACCTTCCAGTATAATCCTCATCAGCAAAGCTCAGGGAAGCAGCCACCAAATGTCACTGATATCAAGGCCACTTGTTAGTGGAAGGGTTTGGCAGTCAGTGCAAGAGGGGAGCAGGCCTCTGGGAGAAAGCAAAGGTGGTGTAAGTAGACTTTGTAGCAGCGGACAGCCAAGTGAATGTTGTAGCTGCCTTGATGTTCCCTCACTTTTCATAGTGTCAAAAATAGAAATCCAGTATTACTAAATACTACACATATTCAAGATATAGTAATTGTATCCTAACATAGATGAAATACAAGAACTATCCAATACACATTAGCATTACTGCCTTACAATGCATTTCTTAAATATCTTTTATATTCTAAAGATGAAAGAACCTGTCTCAAAACATTACTGAGTCTCTGTGGAAGACGTTTCTCAGAGAAGGATCTAGGAATGAGCTGAGATTGGAGAGTCTTAGCTGGCTTGTTGCAGCATTTGTTTTTCCAGAGCAGTTTTACAAAGGCTCCCATGTTCAGGTGGGGTCTTTAGCACTTTACTACAAAAGAGGTAACAGGCGTGCACCACTGTGCCTATAGGCACAAACTAGATAACCATGGCAGAACAGTCTGATGGACCGGACAGCTGCTCACTTCACTATCTGTCAGCCTGGGTGAGCGTCTCTTGCTGCTGTTTTGCAGCTTCTTTTTTTGCTGCAACTTCATGGATGCTGGTACATGTCCCAACTGCCCATTATAAAGGAGCCCTGCTCCCTTTAATGAGGAATACACTGTTCTGGTGTAAATGGCAGAGATTTCTAATGTCTAATGCTTCATTCGCCAAGTATTTGTGACTTACTCTGTGATAGCTAGGTGGAGATCAAGGCATAATCCCCACAGAACATGATAAAGGATGTACACACTTGGAAAATCAGGAGAAACCCTGAGTGTGTCAGGTCTATTTCTGCTACATTATACCTTATTCATAAAGCTGAAAACCAGAAAACATCTGGATCATCTTTGAGAATCTAATGTGGAAATGCAATATAGAAAGACTTGCTCAAGGGGATTTAAAGTCTCTCCGGGCAGTGCCATATTTCCCCAAGCATGTATATTCAGTTATGAGGTAGCAGGAGCAAATCAGAGATGATCAGGGCATCCAAAGATTGACTCCAGTGCAAACATTTGTGAACTGGACCCAACCTGTTTTCCCAATATAGTTATTCCATCCTAGGTGGGGTACAATAAAGCAACTGTCTAATGTATTGTGAGGCTATCATTTTATAATGATTGTATTAACAATCATAAGAGTCTAGAACAAGAGAACAAATATCTCAATAGCTTAGTGCCACTGAAAAAAGATACATGAAAGAGCAGGGATTGTGGCTTTTAGCTGCATAGTTAAAGTGTTTGGACCTTAGAGCAGCTGCACTCAGACGTAGTAGCTGTTCTAGAAAATAATTGCATCAGGCAGGATCTCTGCTGTGAGATTATGCCTAGAAATATTGAGGTCCAATGTTTGGCTTGGCAAGTATTCCTATGAATAATGTTTAGGTGAACAGAAATGTCGCCATGCCACACCTGATGGAGACATATTCAGCCCTATTTCAAAACAGGCAACTATTGAGTTTTTCTCTCAAGTCGAGATTTCCAGAATATTGTCACTGATTTATGCAAAACGTGTTGGTGGTTCTGGCAAAAATAGTATTTAAGGGACATACCTGGTTAGATTTCAATAGAACATTAAAAAAGGAGTTATGTGTGGGAGAGTTATAAATTTAAATAGAAACTTAATTTAGTTGAGAAACATGTAGACAATGTAATCAAAAATGCCATATTGTGTTAATACTGGCTACTACATCATAGTGACAGTCTTGTGCGACAAAAAAAAACACATGACAGTTCATGTCTGATTGAGGAGAATAAAATCCCAGAATTGTTTGTTGGTAGGCAGACAGGAGATTGCATTCAATGGTTGCAACTCACTTCACAATCTTTTTGTTACAAGACCAAATAATAGTTGCTAGCGAGCACAGCATTACAGAAATGTCTTGGATGAAGTTGATTTTTGAGAAAATGTGAATATAAAATGTTTACACTTGTTTTGTGCAAGGTGCTACGGATGACATGCAAAACACTAGCACAGAACAATTTGCAGTACTTCAACATACAATATTCACCTCCACCCTTTTGATTTCCAATATTTAAAAAGAAATCTGTACACTGTAAAATGCAGCCCATTTTCAACAGCTGCCTACGAAAGTGGCATTTCCTCTATAATAGTGGTAACATTATAGCAAGGAAAGAAGGGTATTAAGACATATTTTGTTTCAATAACATACTAGGGCACATACATATCACCTGTATTAAATTGGGCACCCCTGTTTTAACAGGAGTGTCATATTCTGCAAGATCTTGTTATGGCTCTCCAAGTGCTAAATCTATTTGTAAGGGTATCTTATCCAGTTTAAATGTCAGATACAATCTGTGTACCTCCATGTCCCATAGCTGCACCACATATACTTATATTGTGATGGCCAAGGCTGTGCTAATTACCATTTTATGTTATGTATATCTAATACAATAATAAACATTCTTTTTAAAGCTGGCTATAACCAATTAATCGTTCATAATGTGCTTTAGAATATACTTGAACCCAGCCTTTTCAATATCCCATATTTTCCAAATTCAGTTTGATCTATTCCTAGTGTCTACCATCCAAGAAACAAGATTTAGTATCTGTGTGCAGAATCAGTCATTTTTAAGTTACTCCTCATAAGGTATTTAGGCATGCATGTCTGCCAGCTGTTTGGAATTGTGTCCACTTACCCTTTATAAATTACTCCTCATTGGCTTATCAATAGAAAATACTATGTGCAGATAAAAACATCTTGGAATTCTTTGGAAGCAGGAGGATATTATATTCAGTGACTGTAAGTGACTGCAACATCTTTTTTGTGATGAGACAAAATACCAGTAGCAACATTACTATGTCTATGAGGGTCATGTTACCGCATAATACAATGCCATGCAGGAGACTACCAACGCTTGCACTTACATGTTGCTTGTCTACTGCATACAATTTTCAACACTCACAAACTGGAGTTTAATCGTGAAAAGTACCCGAAGGCAAAATCACCTTCAATCTTTACTTTTACTCTCTGCCTTGTGGGAAATTAAATGCTGCCTGCATATCATGTGTTGCAGGCAGTGTTTTTTATTATCAATTCAAATAAAGACTGTCTAGTCTTTAGCAGATGCTAAACAGAAGGGTGTTCCATAGGAATCCTTTGGTTTTACACTTGCATTGAAATCTCATGCAGGTGTAAAACTGGGTGTTCTTCCAAGACTGTGGAGGAAAGAAAAACGAAGATGCAAACTTTCCTTTGCTGCCTTGCTCCATTCCTACACCTCGGAAAGGCAAGAGAATGAGACAGAGCACAAAACAAAAGCATGAAGGCACTTTTACACTTTCATTGTTTGCTCCACTCTGTGCAAAATTAACCTGTTAGAATTATTTGGAGGCACGAGGAGATTCTGATCACTGGCTGTCACTCAATATGCTTCTTTATGAGGCAAATTAATAGAAGCTATAAAAAAGTTATTTTAAGCCTTTGAATTAAAGTCAGTAGCTGAGACTCAGTATCCATTTGTTTTCATGAGACAAAATGCTGGTAGCAACTAGAGCAAACTTAAATTCTCTGGTGATAGCAGGTGATCATAGTCAGTGCCTGTCACTCACTGCAGCATCATCTTTTGAAGAGGAAAAACACTAGAGGCACAATTCATGGAATTATTTGCCGTGAGAATCGAGACTTTGCATGCCATTCTGCCTGCAAAACCTCCTTCATCGATTCATGGAAGCGACTCTGCAGGACATTTTCCGGACTTCGCAGTGATTTTGCGCAGGCCCGGCACGTCTCTGCAAGCAGTTGAGTGCCTTGCCCGAGACTCCTCTTAGAGTGTGGGCAGGTAAGCAATCGCATGCCCAGTCCACCACAAACACAACTAATTTCATGGATTTTAACGTGTAACCTCGCATCAGGCAAAGTCAGACGCAAACCCTGTGATCCATCCGGCACATGATAGCAGGTGAAAAGGTCAACGGGCAAAGGATCCAATGCATGTAAAGCATGCAATGCACTCCAAACTAATGTTGGAAAGCTACAATGAGCCCTGCAATAGCAGGAGCTATTGTAGATGGATGCGGAAGAAGGAGGAGGATGCCCAGGGCCCGGCCATTCACACAATGCACCATGCTTTTTGGGATGCCTGAAGACCAGGTGTATTCTAGGTACCGGCCCCAGCCCCATGTTTTTCTAGGCCTTGTCGGGCAGTGGGAGTAAGGCCTAGCATCACCCAACATCTTCTCCCAGGCCCTTACTCTCCTTGAAAAAGCAATACATTTCTTGGCCTCTGGCTCCTTCCAGTGTACCACAGCCTTAGTTGGTGGGATATTGGATGTCACACAATACCCCTGTCTCCACCAGGTATTGGCTTGCATAACAGCACAGGAGTGTGTGTGCAATCACATATATATGCCCGGAACACTAGAGGAAAGGCAGAAAGTGTATCAGGAATTCTACGCAGCAGCACATTTTCCATTTGTGCTAAGTGCAATTGACTGTACATATGTTGCACTACACCCCCCCCCCCAATTGATAGAGAACATATGCCAAATTGCAAGCACTGGCATTCCATTAACATGCAGGTAGTCTATGATGCTAATGGATGGATCATGGAAGTGTTTGCCAATTTCCCTGGCAGCACGCATAATAGCTACATCTACCCCCAGTCACAACTCTACCGGGCCCCGGCATCTGGAAAATATGGCAACACCTGGCTCATGAGTGAGTATGAACTGTCATGCACATGCATGCACGTCACACACTGAAGAACAGACCACAGCAATAAATGGCAATAACAACCATGTAGACATTTTCAGGGGACAGTACCTACCCGCTATCACTGATCATGATGATGCCATACCAGAATCCTGCCACACCAGCTGAGGGACAATACAATTCAGCAGATGTTGCCACTAGGGCCATAGTGGAGTGCACATTTGGGGTGCTTAAATCACATTTGGGCTCTGGTGCCCAATACACCCCTTATATGTAGGGCTGTGCACAAATCACCAACACAGTCATAGCAACTGGAGCCAACAGGGTCCATGTAGTCCACTCAGAAACACACAACACAAGCAACAAAGTTCCCGACTATAGTCACATGGACACCAACCACTATCCTGCACATAGCCCCCAAACTACACACACGAGAACACAAGTAGGAAGGCACAGTACACAATAGAAATGAGCAGCTTAAACATGTGAGGACTGCCCTAGACCCCCTATATGTGTTCCACAACAATATACTGGTCGAGGGCCAACCCATTCCCTGACAACAAGTATGCTCACAATACACATTCACATTAAAACAGTCATGCAGGCTTTGAGAAATGCCAGTGCACTGCAATAAAGATGCACATCTCACCTCACACAGTTTCCCTTGTGAGCCTGCACCAACTAGCTGTACCATGGAATACATGGATTTCCCCCTCTGTAGGCCTGAAAATCACCCAACTCTGATGATGTCTTCTGTACATGCATACAACAGCAACATCCCCTTCAATTTCAGCAACCATCTTCCCCTGCATGAATACCTCTGTAGAGAAAAACAGCACACAGTCAGGACAGGCAACACATCTATGCACCCAATTACACTGCAATATGTGCCCCCCTGGGTGCCATGCAACACATTCAAACAAGAGCCTACCAGCCACCCATCACCATGCGTCCCTGCACCTATACAGCCAGATCTGCCCACCTCACACCAATGCAATGAAAAAAAACACACAGTGACACCCTACCCACCCACAACACGTATACTGCTTGCCCCCCAGAGTGTCATGCTGTGAACGACCAGGTACCACTTACACCTTGTCATAGTGATTGGACATTGTGAACACTATGAGCCGGCCAGAGTCAGTATGACACTTGGAGGATTCCCAAAAAAGAGATCACTGAGAGGTTGAAAACCCAGGATCTCCTTGGAAATACTCCTAATGGCATGATATGGCATCCTCTGATTAATGTGGCAGCATGACAGTGCAATAAACACTGGAAGGGGAGTTACTGATGTAAAGCCCAAGACGATGGGATGCAAACATATCAGCAATTGAATTGAAGACAGGATCCGGCAGAAGGCAGCTGCTCACAGAGGCAGCAGTCATACAGGAAGGCAGGGCACAGAGGCAACTGGCATGAAAGAGAAAAGCAGGCATGAGAAAGAAATGAGAAACAGAGGTCAAGGACTCTGCCATAAAAAAGGGAGCAGGCAACAGGCAAGAGGAAGGGAAGGCAGACTTCACAGGAACTGTATTGAAAGGGGACCAATGTGCTTGGAACTAAAGGGAGCATTGAGATGCACTAAGCAGATTTCAACAAGGGCCATCCACAGAGGAAGACACCCTGGAGTCATTCAGGCTGATGGAGGTGAAGGTGTAGGAGGTGACCATTGCAGCACAGCCCATGGGGTCAGGTGAGGTGTCAAGGTGGGTGTTCATGCTGCAGCCCTGTCCCAGGGGCATGAACTGTGCAGGTCATCATGGAGGTGCCCATTCAAAATCATGTCCCTGGGCCATCAGGTACAGCACTGCACACATTCTAGGATGTCTCCACCCAGACTAGCATCTCCTTACCGGCTGATGTGTCCATCAGGGATCAGGTGCTGCCCCTGCTGGCTGGTCACATGAGGCAGAAGGCAGTCATTTGTGATAATGGACAGGCTACTCGTGGTTTGCTTGTCCATCATCACAATGAGATGTGTCGCCTCATGGTCTTGCTGGCAACATGGCTATTCACTGCTGCGACCCTCTCCTCAGCTTCCTCAGCTGAGCACCAGTCATTCTCCAGGGTACCTTTTGGACCACATACCAGCATAGCCCGCTGTGCACCAGTCCCACCACCAACACCCCATCTGGTGGTGCTAACATCCCCACCTGAGGTGGGAGTCCCATCTACGTCAGCTTTAGTGGTCACTGTGCCTACCCAGGCACCAACACAGACAGAGGTAATGAAGGTTCAGCAGGCACCTCAGAGAAGTGCCGGTGCCATACTCCCCCGACAAATATTTTCACGTTGGAGGGCGTATCGACAGAGCATGCACTGGGCATGGCGTCAGCAGGTGTCAAATTTGAGGAGGCAAATGGTCACAGGGCAAACCACCCTGAAGAAACAGCTGGCAAAAATGAGGCAGGAGGACAATTGGGGGACCCTGAACACCATTTCTTCTGTGTTCTGGCAACACAAGAGGCAGCTGCTGGCAGAGAACCAGCGGGGTTAGGAGGCGCAGGTGGTGGTGGACAGGGCTAAGGTGGTGCTGCATCAGGCAGAGAGGTGGGCTGCCATCGTGGACGTGACTTTCCATGCGGTACGGGATGCGGAACATCAGTCGTTGTTCACCCTGCAAGCCCTCCTGGCAATAAAGGAGGCCTGCCTGAGGGAGGAGGACGTGGCCTCTAAATCAGCCATGGTCGACAGGTTGTCTGAAATTGGTGAGGAGGACCAGCCCACTGCATTTGTATATAGTTGTTTAGGTATAGGTTTAATTTTTTTTCTTTTTCCCCAGACTTCAGTGACATTACATTACGTGTGCAGCATCACTGCGTGTTTGGTGTCAGTGTGGTTGGCGTGGAGGATTCTGTTGTGTGTGATGATGTACATACGGGTATGGTTGCAGTGATGGGTGGATGTGTTATGTATTTTTTGATTGACTCTCATTGTGGATGGATTGCCACCTGTTCATGTGTATTTGCACGCTTTCACATTGTTTTAATTTTACGTCCACTGTTGTTCTCATGTCCCCTTTGCACATGCTTGGGATTGTGTATGTGCCCACACTCTATTCACTGAAGTGTGCATTTTGCATTGTGGGTGCTGCGGTGGGACGCAGACTCACTGTGGATGGGTGGCTTGGACACATCACTTGTGCATTTCTTATTTAATTGCTGTGTCACTCCCATGTCATGCTCACACGCCCACCAGCATATGCAGTCACACACTGCCTGCTCTCATGTCATGCTCCACCTCTGCCACTGGAATTCAGTTGTGTCCCATGTTTGCTGTTTCTGTGTGGCAGCACCCATTTCCTGTCTCACTGAGTCATGCACTCTCTGACTGACCTCCCATCACCCATCCACAGGCCTGTCATGTTGTTGATCGTCCCTGACAGGGACTTTGCCACCCCTACCACACAGGCTGCTTATGCTCAGGATATAATGTGCCTAGTCATTATTTGTGGATCTGCCCAAAGTTTGATTCTGTGTGCTTCTGTCCTCAACACACATTCAGTTGCTGTGCTTTGATATCTTTGCAATGACCCATAGGCAATATGCACATGCCACTTTGCATTGCATTCACATGTCACATGTGCTTGGGGTGGCCACAGTGTTGTTGGTGCAATATTGTGCTGTACAGTTGAGGTGCTGCAGATTCAGGTCTGCTTGGGACTGGCAGGAGATGCTCCGGTCCCGGATTGCTCTCCAGTGCTTACAGTTGATTGTGTTAGTGGTGGACATGTTTGATGGACATGTTGGAGTTCTGCTTCATGGTGGAGACAGACCACAGAGGTTCAGGTGAGTTGTAGCTATACATTGGACTGATAGGGTGGCAGACTGAGGGGTCTGTTGGTGTAGTGTCGGAGTTCAGGGGGGCTGGTGGGTGGTGTATGAGCTTGAGGGGCTTGCTGGTGCAGTGTCGGAGGTGAGGGGCTTGTGGGTGGTGTCTGAGCTTGAGGGGGCTGGCTGCTGTCGTGGGGGAGTTGGGGGGGTTTGGGTGGTGTCTGGGCTTGAGGGGGCTGGCTGGTGTAGTGTTGCATGTGAGGAGGGATGGCAGGTAGTGCCTCAGCTTGAGGGGGTTGCTGGTGTAGTGTGGGAGGTGAGGGGGGCTGGAGGGTGGTGTCTGGGCTTGAGGGGGCTGGCTGGTGTAGTGTGGGAGGTGAGGGAGGCTGGTGAGTGGTGTCAGGGCTTCAGGGGATTGATGTGCAGTAGGGTGTATGCCGTCAATTTGGTTGTCTTGGCAGTAGGGGGGACAGTGCGTAGTATTGCAGGGGTGCAGCTGTTATTTATGTGGGAGCTTGCACAGTTTCGCAGGGGTGCAGCCTTGATTTATGGGGAGCTTGCATTTTTTATTTATGTTTTATGTATTGTGCCTTTTAGTCTATATTCCATTAAGAACAAACATTTGCACATTTAATATATGAAAATCCAAAAACACATTTATCAATCCATGTAATTAAATTAAATCATCTAGCATTACTAAATAAGTACAAGGAAATGTTCTTATGTTAAAAAATACAATCATGCAGTCTGGTTGTCCAGCGTTGCCAGTTTCCAAATATTGAGTGCCGCTGCGTTGACTACAATAGAGTCACTGCTTATTAAGGCTGCTCAAAATTGGTCCCTGCTTATGTTGCTTGTTGAGCGTACAAATCCACCATAACCTGTACTATACAGTGCAATCAGAGCTGGGCAAGATATCAGTAAATGTCTGGTGGTCTCTACTTCCATAGCACACTGCTTGCACATGTCACCATTTTCAGTATTGGCCCACTCATTCTTATATTCCTTTGTCTCTAATATGTTGAACCTGAGTTGCATTGTAAATTTTCAGAGGGCAGGGTTGGACAATTTCGAAAGATAACTTTGAGGTTGCCCTTTCTTAAGCCTGCTGCACATATTCTCTATATCTGTTGAGACTACTCAATCTGTCTATTGCCTTCACCATGTCAGACTCAGTCATTTTCCTTTTTATTAATGAAAAAACATCTGGTCGCTCTCGTATTGTATCCATGGAAAGGCCTAATTTCGAAAGCATGTCTTCCTTAAAGGTACAAAGATCTTTCACAAAGTTATTTGGGCACCTTTTGGACAAATCATTGCCCAACAATTGAAGTAGGTGGTTTGAGCCCAATGCCATCTTGTCCATTTTAAGGTAGAGCAATATTCCTTTAAATGCCCAACTTGAAGATAAAGGCTGCAAGCCATACTCGAGACGCAGAGCCTCCACTGGGGCACTTCTCGGCATATTAATTATGAAGCGTAGAAGTTTAGCCTCCAATTTGTTGAGCCAACCAATTTCCCGGTTGGCAAGATCTCCAGAGCGTACAATATGGCGGGGCGTATGCTTGTCTTGTAAATTTGTGTGGATCCTTCAACGTTGCTGCCACCCCTATGTTCCACGTATGATTTTATGGCTGCCCATCTCCTCAAAATTGTTGTACAAATGTGATCTTCATATTTGGGGGCTGATGGGGTGGACCATATTGGGAAGCCTAAGTAGATAACTTCTTTAACAGTGTCCAAGATTGAACCATCCAAATACCAGTGTGGGTTCTTTACATTGTTTTGTGTCCTTCAAACACATTGTTTTTGTTTTGATCTTATTTATCACCATGTGATTGACTTTTGCATACTGATTTAGAGCATCCAGGGAGCACTGAAGACCAATCTGTGTCTGGTCAAAGATTATAATATTGTCAGCGTATGCCATTACAATGATTTTTACACCATTTATAGGGGTTGGGGGGATTTCTAGGTGCCCTTAATGCAGTTTCTATGTCGGCTGTGTAAAGGTGATAGAGTGTCAGATCCAATGCACAGCCCTGTTTGACCCCCTGTGTGGTAGAGGTATATTTTGTCAATGACCCCTCCTGATTGAGGCAAACCACTACTGTAGTGTTGCTATAAAGAGTTTGCATATGGTAAAGTACAGTGTGATCGCTACCACAGCCTTTTAATTTCCCCCACAGTCTGCTTCTGGAGACCAGATTGAAAATGTTCGAAAAGTCTACACAGCAACAATAGAGCTTATTTTTCCCTTTTGGTCGTAGGGCCCGTAGATATTGTAATGTTGCTATGTTGGTGGTAGTATTATAGGTTTTCCTAAATCGTGTTTGGAATATACTCAATATGTTCTCTGATTCCATCCAGGTATTTAATTGCTCCAGAAGCACATTTGTGAAGATTTTCTGACTGGCGTCCATCATCGCCAGCAGCCGATAGTTTTTTGGTGAAAGTCTATCCCCCTTCTTTAGGATAGGGATGAGAATAGCCTGGTACCAACTCTCAGGAATTTTTCCAGACTTCAGTACTTCCCTAGAGCAAGGAACCAAAATTCTCACCCAAAGGCCTGGGTTCACCTTAAAGACCAGGTTAGGAATGCGGTCAGGGCCGGGTGCACGTGAGGCTTTAGATTTTATTATTAGCCTTTCGATGTCCCCTTCAGTGATCTCTTCCTCCAGTTTCAAGTTTGCTGGCAAGTTGACCTGGTTCCACTCAATTTGCACCCACTGCTCTGTCTCCCAATCTATTTGTTCTTTAGGGGAGTAAAGGTCTTAGATATGTTTAATCCAGTTTTCCTGCGAGATTGGATTTAAGTCCATCTAGGGGGTTGCGTTTTTAAAACGTGTTAAAATGCCACCCAAATTGTATCTTGTTATCCATTCTCAGCCATAGAAACAAGTTTCTCCAGGTTACAGACCTGATGGATGATTTTTTGGATGTTTTTGACCCAGTGTCTATACTTTGTAACCAAATTTGTCATTCTTTTCCTGATTGTATCAGGGGATAGCTCCTTGATTCTTTTGAGTGCAGCCTTGTCTCTGCTACACTGTTTCTTTCATTCGAATAACACTGTATCAAAGAACTTGTTTGCGTGATCATGGTAGTTTTTATTCTTTGTTTTGGTGTAGTTGACATGTAAGGATATCGCCTCCTTGATAAGATCTTGTAGCTTCCAATCTGCTGTGTTGAGGATCTTGCATGGTTTCGCAGGGGTACAGCCTTGACTTACGAGGGGGCTTCTGCGGTTTTGCAGGGGTGATGGATGGTGTGTCAGAGGTGGACGCGGATGTCTGCACAAACATTGGTCTATGGCTATGTTTTTGGTTTGCTTGGGGGCCTGTTGTGGGCGTTCCTCGCGCAGTTCGGTTTTATTTGTGGCTCTGTTTGCTTTGCGATTTGGATTCTATGAATGCGCAGACAATACATTTGAAACTGCGAAGCATTGGATTTGGCGCGGCTTCTTTGTGGGATCAATGCAGGCTTTTCTGTGAATCAGGCACTAGGAGTGAAAAGTAACATTCCTAGCATTCCCTGAAGATAGGGAGATATTATGTTCAATTGCTGTCACTCAGTTTTCATCTTTATGTGATGTGATCAGGTAAATTACCAGCAGCAATAAAAATGTCTTCCAATTCTTTACATGTATGAGGAGATTTATACTCAGTTGCCTTCATTTACTGAGACATATTTCTGTGATGAGACAAAATATGAGTAGTACAAATTAAATCTCAGGATTCTTTTGAGGCAGTAAGAAATTATATTCAGTGGCTGTCATTCAGTTTGCCACCTTTATGCAACCAGACAAAATAGTTGTTTCTTGTAAAGAAGGATCATATCATTGTTTGTTGCAAAAATGTTTCAGTCAGTGGCTGTAAATGAGTATGCAATCTTTATCTGACAAGAAAAGATAACAGCAAAAAAAAATCTTAATATTCTTGGACTACACTATAATCAGTAGCTCTTTCTCAGCACACTGTCATCAGGTTTTGATGAGTTTTTAATGTCTCTTCAGGACGCACCTATTACTCGATGCATTTGACGACTAACAGTGGAATGAAAACACATTCATTTTTTCAGGTCAAAAAGAGAAGAACAGTAGCTCTCTCTCAGTGCACTGTTTTTTGTTGATGAGACAAAACATTAGTGGTGACCTGTGTGCTCCCCCTCTTGCCCCTGTGATGGTTGTGTGTTCCCCCACTACCCCCCTGACCTCCTGCATGGTTGTGTGTGCCCCCAGTCCCCCGTTTCCCCCTGTGATGGTTGTGTGTGCCCCTACTCCCCCCTTGCCCCTGGTGATGGTCGTGTGTGCCTCCTCCCCCACTTGCCCCCTGTGACAGTCATGTGTGCCGCCACTCCCCCTTGCGCTCCGTGATGGTTGTGTGTGCCCCCACTGCCCCACTTCATCCCTATGATGGTTGTGTGTGCCCCCACTCCCCCTTGCCCTCCGTGATGGTCGTGTGTGCCCCCACTGCCCCCCTTAACCCCTATGACGGTTGTGTGTGCCCCCACTCCCCCTTGCCCCTGTGATGGTTGTGTGTGACCCCACTGCTCCCTTACCCCTCCTTATTGTCGTGTGTGCCCACTCCCCCTTGCCCCCTTGGATGGTCATGTGTCCCCCCTTGCCTTCTGTGATGGCTGTGTGTGCCCCCTCTCCCCCTCTTGCCTTCCACGATGGTCATGTGTGCCCCCACTCCCCCCTTTCCCCCTGGATGGTAGTGTGTGTCCCTAGTCCCCCCCTTGCCCCCTGTGATGGTTGTGTGTGCCCCCACCCCATGCCCATCATGATGGTCGTGTGTGCCCCCACTACCCCCTTGCCCCTCGTGATGGTTGTTGTGCCCCCACTCCGCCCCTTGCCCCTAGTGATGGTTGTGTGTGCACCCACTCTCCCCTTGCCCCTGTGATGGTTGTGTGTGCCCCCACACCCCCCTTGCCCCCTGTGATGGTTGTGTGTGCCCCCACTGCCCCCCTTGCCCCCTGTGATGGCTGTATCTGCCCGCCAGTCCCCCCATTGCCCCTTGTGATGGTCGTGTGTTCCCCGACTCCCCTCTTTCCCCCCTGGATGGTCATGAGTGCCCCTACTCCCCCCCTTACCCCTTGTAATGGTTGTGTGTGCCCCCACTCCCCCCTTGCCCCTCGTGATGGTCGTGTGTGCCCCCACTCCCCCTTTGCCCCCCATGATAGTTGTGTGTTCCCCCCACTCCCCCTCATGATGGTGTGTACCCCCACTCGCCCAATTCCCTGTGTGATGGTCATGTGTGTCCCCACTCCCCCCTTGCCCCCCTGGATGGTGGTGTGTTCCCCCACTCCCCCCTTGCTCTCTAGGATGTTTGTGTGTGCCCCCTCTCCCCCCTTGCCCCTTGTGATGGTCATGTGTGCCACCACTCCCCCCTTGCCCCCATGATGGTCATGTGTGCCCCCACTCCCCCCTTGCCCCTCATGATGGTCGTGTATGTCTCCACTCCCCCCTTGCCCCTGTGATGGTTGTGTGTGCCCCCACTACCCCCCTCACCCTCTGTGATGGTTGTGTGTGCCCCCACTCCCCCTTTCCCCCTGTGATGGCTGTGTGTGCCCCCACTCCCCCCTTGACCCTCGTTATGGTCGTGTGTGCCCCCATTCCCCCCTGCCCCCAGTGATGGATGTGTTTGCTCCCACTCCCCCCCTTACCCCCTGTGATGGTTGTGTTGTTACCTCATCCCCTTCGGGTCTCCCTTGATGGTGTGTTGTTACCCCCTTTCTCCCCCTCTCCATTCTCTAGCACTTTGCTATTCATACTTGCCCCTGACCTGTATGATAGTTGGCTGTCTGTGCCCCCTCCCTATTTTTGTTCTTCTCCTACCCCTCCCTTCCAGCACTACTCTGAAAGGTAATCTGGCCTAGTATGCTGGTCGCCTGTTTTGTCCTTCTCCTCCTTCCTCACCCATTATCCCTCCTTCCCTCCCCTCCTCTTGTTAAATTCTGACACTAACTCAATTGCCTCAGGCATAGTAATTGTAGCTGCCTGTCTTCCCCATCCTCCAGCCCTCTCCTCCTCCAGACCCCTCCCCTCCTCTAGTTAAATTCCAACACTAACTTAATTGCTGTCAGGCATAGTAATTGTAGCCGCCTGTCTTTTTTACATCCACTTGCCCTCTCCTCCTCCCCACCCCTCCCCTCTTCTTGTTAAATTCCAGCACTACCTCAGTTGCCGTCAGACATAGTAATTGTAGGCGTCTGTCTTTCTCATCCACCTGCCCTCTCCTCCTCCCCATCCCTCCTCTCCTCTTGTTAAATTCCACCACTACCTCAATTGCCATCAGGCAAGGTAATTGTGGACTCCTGTCTTTCTCATCCACCTGCCATTTCCTCCCCACCTCCCTATTACTGTTCATTAGCACTTACTCTATCATTTGTCTTGTGACCTTTGTGATAGCAGCTTGTTTGTCTCTCCCCCCTTCCCTCCTTGTCTTCTCCTCCCACTTCCCTCTCCAGCACTATTCTGAATCATCGTCAGACCCAGTATGTTAGTTGCTTGTGTTGTTCCTCTCGTTCTCCCTCACTCCATACCCCCCTCCTCTTGTCAGTATTCCGGCACTACATCAATTGTCATCAGGCATAGTAATGTAACCGCTTGTTTTGTCTCATTTTCCATCCCCCAACCTTCCCTTATTGTTCCCTGCACTTGCACTATCTGAAATGTCGCCAGCCTGATTAAGATTTTTTTTATTCGCATTCTGAATTGTTTCAATGACTTGTAAGAATGTAACTGTGTTCTCCCATGTTTTCTCCCACTTTGAAGCACTTTGAAACATAGTGTATATAGGCGCTATTCAAATAAACAAACAATCAATCAAACATATTGTGATTAGACAAAATATTCGAAGAGATTAGAAAAAACTGTTATGCTCATTTGGATGCAATGTGGTATTTTCAATGGCTGACACTCAGTGTGATCCCCTTATTCAGTGACTATCAGTATTCTATTTTATGTGAAGTGACAACATACGAGTTGCAACTAGAAAATGTCTCAGACTTCTTCGGAGGTGGGGGGTGAGTATAGTCATAAATATTTTTGTGATGAGCAAACTATGAATAGGGAGTAGAAAAAGTATTATAATTCTTTTAAAAGCAGGATTAGATTATATGTACGTTTTTTTAAATGAGTACACTGTATTTTTGCCGCAGGAAATACAAGTCTTGCTGCAAAGAAAAGGATATAGAATGTGGGATGTGATTATATTCACTGGCTGTGACTCAGTGAGAAACACACATGCCATCTTATTGAGGTACACAGAAGTTACAATGTTTCTTGCCAGCTTTGGAGGAGAACATAAAGTTTCCTGGTGGAAAGGGAGACATGTAGCTGTGGGTATTTTACACCAGCTAAGTCAGTTTTTCGGTGCATCAGGGAAGGCATATTGGGAAGCCTAAGTAGATAACTTCTTTAACAGTGTCCAAGATTGAACCATCCAAATACCAGTGTGGGTTCTTTACATTGTTTTGTGTCCTTCAAACACATTGTTTTTGTTTTGATCTTATTTATCACCATGTGATTGACTTTTGCATACTGATTTAGAGCATCCAGGGAGCACTGAAGACCAATCTGTGTCTGGTCAAAGATTATAATATTGTCAGCGTATGCCATTACAATGATTTTTACACCATTTATAGGGGTTGGGGGGATTTCTAGGTGCCCTTAATGCAGTTTCTATGTCGGCTGTGTAAAGGTGATAGAGTGTCAGATCCAATGCACAGCCCTGTTTGACCCCCTGTGTGGTAGAGGTATATTTTGTCAATGACCCCTCCTGATTGAGGCAAACCACTACTGTAGTGTTGCTATAAAGAGTTTGCATATGGTAAAGTACAGTGTGATCGCTACCACAGCCTTTTAATTTCCCCCACAGTCTGCTTCTGGAGACCAGATTGAAAATGTTCGAAAAGTCTACACAGCAACAATAGAGCTTATTTTTCCCTTTTGGTCGTAGGGCCCGTAGATATTGTAATGTTGCTATGTTGGTGGTAGTATTATAGGTTTTCCTAAATCGTGTTTGGAATATACTCAATATGTTCTCTGATTCCATCCAGGTATTTAATTGCTCCAGAAGCACATTTGTGAAGATTTTCTGACTGGCGTCCATCATCGCCAGCAGCCGATAGTTTTTTGGTGAAAGTCTATCCCCCTTCTTTAGGATAGGGATGAGAATAGCCTGGTACCAACTCTCAGGAATTTTTCCAGACTTCAGTACTTCCCTAGAGCAAGGAACCAAAATTCTCACCCAAAGGCCTGGGTTCACCTTAAAGACCAGGTTAGGAATGCGGTCAGGGCCGGGTGCACGTGAGGCTTTAGATTTTATTATTAGCCTTTCGATGTCCCCTTCAGTGATCTCTTCCTCCAGTTTCAAGTTTGCTGGCAAGTTGACCTGGTTCCACTCAATTTGCACCCACTGCTCTGTCTCCCAATCTATTTGTTCTTTAGGGGAGTAAAGGTCTTAGATATGTTTAATCCAGTTTTCCTGCGAGATTGGATTTAAGTCCATCTAGGGGGTTGCGTTTTTAAAACGTGTTAAAATGCCACCCAAATTGTATCTTGTTATCCATTCTCAGCCATAGAAACAAGTTTCTCCAGGTTACAGACCTGATGGATGATTTTTTGGATGTTTTTGACCCAGTGTCTATACTTTGTAACCAAATTTGTCATTCTTTTCCTGATTGTATCAGGGGATAGCTCCTTGATTCTTTTGAGTGCAGCCTTGTCTCTGCTACACTGTTTCTTTCATTCGAATAACACTGTATCAAAGAACTTGTTTGCGTGATCATGGTAGTTTTTATTCTTTGTTTTGGTGTAGTTGACATGTAAGGATATCGCCTCCTTGATAAGATCTTGTAGCTTCCAATCTGCTGTGTTGAGGATCTTGCATGGTTTCGCAGGGGTACAGCCTTGACTTACGAGGGGGCTTCTGCGGTTTTGCAGGGGTGATGGATGGTGTGTCAGAGGTGGACGCGGATGTCTGCACAAACATTGGTCTATGGCTATGTTTTTGGTTTGCTTGGGGGCCTGTTGTGGGCGTTCCTCGCGCAGTTCGGTTTTATTTGTGGCTCTGTTTGCTTTGCGATTTGGATTCTATGAATGCGCAGACAATACATTTGAAACTGCGAAGCATTGGATTTGGCGCGGCTTCTTTGTGGGATCAATGCAGGCTTTTCTGTGAATCAGGCACTAGGAGTGAAAAGTAACATTCCTAGCATTCCCTGAAGATAGGGAGATATTATGTTCAATTGCTGTCACTCAGTTTTCATCTTTATGTGATGTGATCAGGTAAATTACCAGCAGCAATAAAAATGTCTTCCAATTCTTTACATGTATGAGGAGATTTATACTCAGTTGCCTTCATTTACTGAGACATATTTCTGTGATGAGACAAAATATGAGTAGTACAAATTAAATCTCAGGATTCTTTTGAGGCAGTAAGAAATTATATTCAGTGGCTGTCATTCAGTTTGCCACCTTTATGCAACCAGACAAAATAGTTGTTTCTTGTAAAGAAGGATCATATCATTGTTTGTTGCAAAAATGTTTCAGTCAGTGGCTGTAAATGAGTATGCAATCTTTATCTGACAAGAAAAGATAACAGCAAAAAAAAATCTTAATATTCTTGGACTACACTATAATCAGTAGCTCTTTCTCAGCACACTGTCATCAGGTTTTGATGAGTTTTTAATGTCTCTTCAGGACGCACCTATTACTCGATGCATTTGACGACTAACAGTGGAATGAAAACACATTCATTTTTTCAGGTCAAAAAGAGAAGAACAGTAGCTCTCTCTCAGTGCACTGTTTTTTGTTGATGAGACAAAACATTAGTGGTGACCTGTGTGCTCCCCCTCTTGCCCCTGTGATGGTTGTGTGTTCCCCCACTACCCCCCTGACCTCCTGCATGGTTGTGTGTGCCCCCAGTCCCCCGTTTCCCCCTGTGATGGTTGTGTGTGCCCCTACTCCCCCCTTGCCCCTGGTGATGGTCGTGTGTGCCTCCTCCCCCACTTGCCCCCTGTGACAGTCATGTGTGCCGCCACTCCCCCTTGCGCTCCGTGATGGTTGTGTGTGCCCCCACTGCCCCACTTCATCCCTATGATGGTTGTGTGTGCCCCCACTCCCCCTTGCCCTCCGTGATGGTCGTGTGTGCCCCCACTGCCCCCCTTAACCCCTATGACGGTTGTGTGTGCCCCCACTCCCCCTTGCCCCTGTGATGGTTGTGTGTGACCCCACTGCTCCCTTACCCCTCCTTATTGTCGTGTGTGCCCACTCCCCCTTGCCCCCTTGGATGGTCATGTGTCCCCCCTTGCCTTCTGTGATGGCTGTGTGTGCCCCCTCTCCCCCTCTTGCCTTCCACGATGGTCATGTGTGCCCCCACTCCCCCCTTTCCCCCTGGATGGTAGTGTGTGTCCCTAGTCCCCCCCTTGCCCCCTGTGATGGTTGTGTGTGCCCCCACCCCATGCCCATCATGATGGTCGTGTGTGCCCCCACTACCCCCTTGCCCCTCGTGATGGTTGTTGTGCCCCCACTCCGCCCCTTGCCCCTAGTGATGGTTGTGTGTGCACCCACTCTCCCCTTGCCCCTGTGATGGTTGTGTGTGCCCCCACACCCCCCTTGCCCCCTGTGATGGTTGTGTGTGCCCCCACTGCCCCCCTTGCCCCCTGTGATGGCTGTATCTGCCCGCCAGTCCCCCCATTGCCCCTTGTGATGGTCGTGTGTTCCCCGACTCCCCTCTTTCCCCCCTGGATGGTCATGAGTGCCCCTACTCCCCCCCTTACCCCTTGTAATGGTTGTGTGTGCCCCCACTCCCCCCTTGCCCCTCGTGATGGTCGTGTGTGCCCCCACTCCCCCTTTGCCCCCCATGATAGTTGTGTGTTCCCCCCACTCCCCCTCATGATGGTGTGTACCCCCACTCGCCCAATTCCCTGTGTGATGGTCATGTGTGTCCCCACTCCCCCCTTGCCCCCCTGGATGGTGGTGTGTTCCCCCACTCCCCCCTTGCTCTCTAGGATGTTTGTGTGTGCCCCCTCTCCCCCCTTGCCCCTTGTGATGGTCATGTGTGCCACCACTCCCCCCTTGCCCCCATGATGGTCATGTGTGCCCCCACTCCCCCCTTGCCCCTCATGATGGTCGTGTATGTCTCCACTCCCCCCTTGCCCCTGTGATGGTTGTGTGTGCCCCCACTACCCCCCTCACCCTCTGTGATGGTTGTGTGTGCCCCCACTCCCCCTTTCCCCCTGTGATGGCTGTGTGTGCCCCCACTCCCCCCTTGACCCTCGTTATGGTCGTGTGTGCCCCCATTCCCCCCTGCCCCCAGTGATGGATGTGTTTGCTCCCACTCCCCCCCTTACCCCCTGTGATGGTTGTGTTGTTACCTCATCCCCTTCGGGTCTCCCTTGATGGTGTGTTGTTACCCCCTTTCTCCCCCTCTCCATTCTCTAGCACTTTGCTATTCATACTTGCCCCTGACCTGTATGATAGTTGGCTGTCTGTGCCCCCTCCCTATTTTTGTTCTTCTCCTACCCCTCCCTTCCAGCACTACTCTGAAAGGTAATCTGGCCTAGTATGCTGGTCGCCTGTTTTGTCCTTCTCCTCCTTCCTCACCCATTATCCCTCCTTCCCTCCCCTCCTCTTGTTAAATTCTGACACTAACTCAATTGCCTCAGGCATAGTAATTGTAGCTGCCTGTCTTCCCCATCCTCCAGCCCTCTCCTCCTCCAGACCCCTCCCCTCCTCTAGTTAAATTCCAACACTAACTTAATTGCTGTCAGGCATAGTAATTGTAGCCGCCTGTCTTTTTTACATCCACTTGCCCTCTCCTCCTCCCCACCCCTCCCCTCTTCTTGTTAAATTCCAGCACTACCTCAGTTGCCGTCAGACATAGTAATTGTAGGCGTCTGTCTTTCTCATCCACCTGCCCTCTCCTCCTCCCCATCCCTCCTCTCCTCTTGTTAAATTCCACCACTACCTCAATTGCCATCAGGCAAGGTAATTGTGGACTCCTGTCTTTCTCATCCACCTGCCATTTCCTCCCCACCTCCCTATTACTGTTCATTAGCACTTACTCTATCATTTGTCTTGTGACCTTTGTGATAGCAGCTTGTTTGTCTCTCCCCCCTTCCCTCCTTGTCTTCTCCTCCCACTTCCCTCTCCAGCACTATTCTGAATCATCGTCAGACCCAGTATGTTAGTTGCTTGTGTTGTTCCTCTCGTTCTCCCTCACTCCATACCCCCCTCCTCTTGTCAGTATTCCGGCACTACATCAATTGTCATCAGGCATAGTAATGTAACCGCTTGTTTTGTCTCATTTTCCATCCCCCAACCTTCCCTTATTGTTCCCTGCACTTGCACTATCTGAAATGTCGCCAGCCTGATTAAGATTTTTTTTATTCGCATTCTGAATTGTTTCAATGACTTGTAAGAATGTAACTGTGTTCTCCCATGTTTTCTCCCACTTTGAAGCACTTTGAAACATAGTGTATATAGGCGCTATTCAAATAAACAAACAATCAATCAAACATATTGTGATTAGACAAAATATTCGAAGAGATTAGAAAAAACTGTTATGCTCATTTGGATGCAATGTGGTATTTTCAATGGCTGACACTCAGTGTGATCCCCTTATTCAGTGACTATCAGTATTCTATTTTATGTGAAGTGACAACATACGAGTTGCAACTAGAAAATGTCTCAGACTTCTTCGGAGGTGGGGGGTGAGTATAGTCATAAATATTTTTGTGATGAGCAAACTATGAATAGGGAGTAGAAAAAGTATTATAATTCTTTTAAAAGCAGGATTAGATTATATGTACGTTTTTTTAAATGAGTACACTGTATTTTTGCCGCAGGAAATACAAGTCTTGCTGCAAAGAAAAGGATATAGAATGTGGGATGTGATTATATTCACTGGCTGTGACTCAGTGAGAAACACACATGCCATCTTATTGAGGTACACAGAAGTTACAATGTTTCTTGCCAGCTTTGGAGGAGAACATAAAGTTTCCTGGTGGAAAGGGAGACATGTAGCTGTGGGTATTTTACACCAGCTAAGTCAGTTTTTCGGTGCATCAGGGATGCCAGAAGCATGCATAGTAAATTGAAGTAATTAATTTCACATTCAAAATCATCATCTGTGGTCACAGATTACTTTGCTAGATGAATTAGTGCAAGCTGATCCAGGGCACTGGAAGGTGGTGAATGAGGAGGAGCAGGTTCAGCCAATCCTCTCTTGGGGAAAAGAAGCAGATGAGTTGCAGATTGTATTTACTGACAAACGAGAGACACAACACACACCACAAAGATTCAGGATATAGGAAGTTATTGGTCTTCGTCTGTACCAAGTCCCACATCCAAGTATGAGTCTGAGAAAAATCATGATGAAAGGTATACTCATTAAGGTAACTGTGCCGGGAGGATAGCTCAGGAGCAACATGTTTGTCTTGGAAGAAAGACAATGCAGAGCAACACAAGTTTAAATCATTGTCCTGGGTTGGCTACTGGTCTCTGTTTTGAAGCGCATTATAAAAGATGAATTAAATAATTAATTAACTGTGAGCCATCGAATTACAGGACAAACTACAGGATTTATATAACCGATACAGAGAGGAAAAGGAGGACAACACTTCCAAAGTTATAGAGGAAGGAGCAAAACACAAATGTGTTTCCACCATTTAACTAAGTATTTCAAAGGCAGCTCATACCTGAGTTTGCGGTACCAACACCACCAACACCTAGTTAGTGGCCAAATAAGTATAGGAGGACAAAGCTTCTTGGGCCAGCAAAAATATCCAAAGTTTGGACATTCTTTATACAGGACAAAGAATTCCAACATCACTCTGTGTTAGAAAAACATGCACTGGGGAAAGGCTTGGGGCAAGTTGGGTACCACATATTTATGATGCCACATGATGTGATACCATGAATAGGATTTGGACGGAACCAGAATACCTCTATTGCAGCCTTCTCTCCAGAACCAATTCACCATACCACCCAAAACCTGTACTGCCAACCATGATAATCTTGCTGCTGCACTCTAGTGACCCACTGCATTGGTGACAAATTATAAGTTTGTGGTACCATTAGCTTTTGTGCTACTACTGTCTGTCTTCGAGTCCTGCTCCTGATAGTTTACTTCTGAAGTAGTATTGAGAGAACAAACCAACAAAAGGGAAAACTGTATATCTCGCATTTTTTCAATTCTCACAGTTATACAAGAGCTGAACTCGTCAGCATATGTTGGTACTCCAGTCTCTAGTGCACAACATCCCGAAACATGTCAGTTCGAGCACCTGCTGTGAAAAAAAAACATGATCTTTAGGTGACTCATCTTTCAAGTTTGCTCATACAACATGAGTAGTCAAATACTCATGGCTACATTATCTAATATACTCCATTGGATTTCTGCCTTCAGAGGATAGTATTACATGTTACAGTTTCCAAACCATGTGCTCTAATGGGTCAAAATTCAATTGATTCTGTATAGAGGAAGGTTAAGTTCTAGGTAATGAACACTCCTGTGCTGAGCTCCGTGAGTAGTTTGCTTGGACTCTATCAGGTTCTGCAAGATCACAGGTTGGAAGAGGTAAACCCAATACCACTTGAGAAAGGAGTTTATCGAGACGTCCTGGTTACCTTGCAAAAAGAGTATTAGGCCCCTTTGAGATAAAAGGATCTTTATGCGTTTTAAGCTGTGGTTTTTACAAGTGTGTTTTTATTTACATTGAAACATAGTCTAGACACATTGCCTGGAAAGAGAAGGTCAGCCGACACGTGTTTCAACCCAGGAGGGTCTTTATCAAGGCAGAATGGTAAGGTGAAAGGCATCAGCCTAAATGACCTGTAGCATATTGGATGACTTCTGCCATTGGCCTGAGAAATTCATAGAATTGATCCCTTTCACCTTACCATTCTGCCTTGATAAAGACCCTCGTGGGTTGAAACACGTGTCGGCTGACATTCTCTTTGCAGGCAATGTGTCTAGACTATGTTTCAATGTAAATTTTATCTCAAAGTGTCCTAATACTCTTCAATTGTTTCTGGATTAGCCCTCTCAACCGGAATAACCTCCTTGGCTCATTTGATTCCCACAAAAATAAGAGATTGGAAGAGGCTTCTGCAATGTATTGGTATTGTGAGACTTTTGCATAAAGGAGAAACTTCCCTGCATTATTGATGTGCCACGCCTCCAGCTCAGAGTAATCAGGGCAGTCACTAAACATGTTTTTCCTATCCTTGTGTCCACTTCAGAATCAGTAACTTACAAGAGTGTAGGATGGTGATCAATCCAAGGCATCCTCTACGGCTCTGGTATTCAGCTGCCCCTGAATGATGGGCATCTGACAATGCAAGCAGAAAATGTGTGGGGTGAAATAGCCCTGAATGCCATTATCAAAGGCCAGAGTCAGTATGAGGGATCCCCAAAATGAAAGGCATGCTTTAAAAACACATGGACATAAGGCCCTGCAATTACAAAGCAAAAAGGAGTGAAATTAAGCATCAAAACATAGAGATGCCTAAAAATGTTCATTGCCTTACATAAGGGAAAGACATGAGACAACGTTTGCAAAAAGTCTTGGAGAGCTGAAGTCATATTTTCAGAAACAGCAGTATCCAGAATGTTAATTGAAAATGCCAAGATTGTATGAAAGCCTACGCAGCAGAATTGAGTCTGTTACTGTGGCAAAAATAATTGCACGTAAAATCCGTGTTTCCCTTTTGGTTAAAGATATGCCCCTCAAAATGTGTGCAAAATTTGTAATAAATGAACTGGAGTTCTGTCCATCAGGAGCCCATCACAGAGGAAACCATAATTCATAAAATCTACAAGGAGATGTGAATTACAGCAGAATGAAGGCTTCACAGCTGAAACTTCCCCCAGTGACATTGCAAATGCGCCTTTAAAATTAATACTTTAAACATTCCGATGTACAGCTAGAGTCTCTAAATATAATTATGTTGCCCTTCTGTAACCACTGTTTACAGGAAAATACTTTTGCAAGGGCTTACATTTTCAGATTGTGTGCATTTTCAAGGGTCAGTTAAAAGTAACATGCTTTCAGCAGAGGCAGGCCCCAAATCTAGGTTTCTGGTTTTGTTTCTCTGCTGTGGGTCCTCAAATGTGAAACTAGATTTCAAAACCGGTTGACATGGGAATGGAAGTCTGGTTACCCCTTCAAACATGAGGCAATTCTGTTAAAAATACAAAACAAAGGCTGGTAGAGATAATTTTGGTGCAGGGGGCGAGTTAAGTAATTGCCCTGCTCCCCAGCTTTTATGACTCAAACCAGTTAGGCCATAATAAAGCTGGCCATTAGCCCTTGAAGCCTTGTGCTAATCTAAACACAGGAACCCCTCTTGACATCACAGCCAGTAACAGGTCCATTACAATGGTGGGGGCTAGAGCTAAGGAGTAGTTTCACTACCATTTTACAAAATGGGAGATATGCTGTTTATAGGATAACTTTGGCAATATTGATTGCACACTATTCATGTTCAGATTTCTGAAAAGCTGTCAACGAGCCACCTCTGATGAGCCAAAAACAATTTTGGTGACATCAACATACCAAAAAGTTATGAAGAAAAACTTGATGTGGCTCTCTGTATAAATGTGAGAACCATAAAAATGTGAGAAAATATGAAAAATGTGATCCATATTCCGGCCACCGAGCGCCATATTTTTCATTAGTATAGTTTGGGAGTAAATGAGAAAATACAGTAGCTTCGAACCAGTAGGTCCCACAGACACCTGACAAAGTTTATACGATTCACCGAAAAAATTTAGCATTAAAAAATGCTGTCATATGTGTCCAAATATGAAGAGAAAGGGCATTTGTCATCCAATGAGATTTCCATGTGCAAAAACCAGACCCAGACCCCTGTCCAAGTTGGATGATGGATTGGTTCTCTGCCCCTGGTTTCCCAAAACACTCCCACATTCTCTGAACCTATTGGCCCACAGATGGGAGGGAACCCTTGAACACTGCCCACTCCATTCTGTCAGAACTATGACACATTAGTGATGTCACTTGCCTTATAAATAAGTTACTCCTCCTCAAATAAGGACTCTCCTACCAAATCTTGAGGTGTGCAGCTGACAAAATCTGGAACCATACTTGCAGAGTGAGGCCTACATTTTGGGGTAGAGTCAGGAGCTGTAGTCTCTGGATTGGGACCCTTTTGGAGGACAGAGAGAATCCTGACTGACCCCTTGGTTGTCCCAGCAGTGATGCTCTGATGCTCCCCTGATGTCCATCAAGCCCTCTCCTGTAAGTATGGACATCCCCAGTCATAGATTAAATAAGCCCTATTCTCTTCAGCATTGCCATAGAGATACACCAATGGAAAGAAACTCTCTTATTTGTTTGTGAAATTCAGTGATTTTCCTATTGAAAAATCCTTTATTTGTCTGTGCATTGTAGTAATTTTCCCATTGAAAAATCCTTGTTTGCCTGTGTATCCCAGTCATTTCCCATTGAAGAATATCCATTTGCTTGTGAGGATTCCTAGTATATTTTTCTCAGTAAATCAATTAATTTCCATGTTTATTTCACGGGATTGGTATAGTTGGAATTCAAAAGCAGCTATCTCTTCCCAGTGCACTGTGAGCCGTTATAGTTATAAAGTGTTCAACCAAAGAATTCATTTCATTGTGATTTGAAAAACCAATTTGGCCGTGTTTTAAATGGTGTACTACAAAACGAATTTCTATTTGCATCTGTCATTATAAACACAAACCGATTTTCCTATTGTGGGCTATCCTTTTGCCGAGAGCCTACCTGTTATGTGCCTCTGTCATTTTGACTGTAAACCGAGTTTCCTATTGTGGGTTCCCTATTTCCTAGAGCTTGCCTGTCATTTGCAGCCTTAGTCAAAATGAATTTCATTTGCCTTTTCTTTATCCGTTGAAAGTGAGCTTATCCTTTTAAGAACCGTTTTTCTTAGCCTGTTCCTCTTCTGTATTGTAAGAACAAATTTCCAATTGCATTCCCTTTCCATTTGCCCGTATGTTGCATATTCTAAAATCAATTTTCCTCTTGTGTGCTGGCTAGTATGTTCTAAAGCTCTAATTGTCTTCTAAGTATAAGCAGCACAAAGTACCTTTTGTGCTGTTGCATAGCAGTCATTCCTGGTGCAGGAAAACAGCTTGTCCCATGCATTGCTGACTTCCCATACTGTTTCTGAAAACCCCACTCAAAATCCGATTTTAACCTTGTGTTCCTATTCCTTACCACTGCCTTCCAATCAAAGCAGACAAGGATAGTGGAGGTCTGGGGTGGCGGAGGAAGGGTGTTAGAGGGTTGCTGGGACTCCAGAATCCTTTGTGTGCGCATGCACTTTTCTGTGGGTTGCATTCATTTTCATGGTGTTTTGAACTGTTTTGATGGTATTGATGAGAGAAGTAAAAAGTAAATCCTTGTGCTATACATGCTTGAGTTGTCTCAGTGTGCCGCTTGTCTAAAAAGGACTCTGAAACTGGTGTTGCCACACCTTGGTGGCCGTTGTAACTGTTTATTCTGTTTTCCTATTAAATCATAAATGTATAAAATATTCATTGATAACACACAGGCCTGGTTCCTAGTCTACTGTCACACAGGGTGCTGGTGGATGCTGGGTGTGAGACGGGTTGGAGGCCTCCTCAAAAAGAACCTAAATTGTAAAAATAAAAAGCGGTTCTATTGTGTGCCAAATTCATTGGAGAGGAACGAGATCCTTCACTTGCTTGTGCTGTATGATATATTGTGACAAACGACAGCCTGATGCATCAGTGCACCACATGAACAAGGCTAGCACCACTATCAACAACAAGCTGTGGTGGTGATTGTGGTGGCAAGAATATCCAGACAGTGAATTGTGCCAATGGGAGGTATGCACAGTGGGCAAATGTGACCAGGATGGCTCAGTGCATGAGAGGTCAGGGGGATGACTTGTCGGTGTGTCTGGCAATGAGCCTCCAGTCTTGTTTCATCATTTCAAATCTATTCTAAGGAATAACTCACAATTTGCAAAAATGAGACTGACTAGTGTCTGAGTAGGGCAAAGACATTGATTCACAGAGTGCCTCATTATGAGTCCGGCGTTTACCGCCGGAGTAATTTTTTTACCGACAATGGGCAATTACCGGGGTATTACGGCCCCGGCGGACTCGGTAATTGCCCATTGCCGGGTGCCGGTAATTATAAGTCCCCATTCCCATTTGAGCCCCATAGGGCTCAATGAGAATGGGGATGACGGTAGCACCGGCACTGTTAACAACGGTGCCGGTGCTACCATGTAGGTCTGCGAACGGGTGATGGTATGCCCACCAGTTCAGACCTGGCGGGCTGTAAGGCACCCGCTTATAGACCTTGTTGTTTGCTTGTCTGGAAACAACGGTACCAGCAAGCTTACTGGTACCGTTGTTTCCGGACCGGCAAGCGTGTAATGAGGGGGTGCTCAGACAGTCAATACAAGATGACTAAACTGCTAGAAGCATACTCTGCTTGAAACTCAAATGAAAAGGTTTTGAAGCTTCACATAAACAAGTGGGCGGGAATATGAAAGAGGAGTAGTAGACCTAGTAGAACAAACACAGCCAAATGGGATTAGAAATCCAAAAGGAAAAAGGAGATTTTTGCCTTTTTATACTTCCTGGGGTGACACACAGGGGGCACAATGAGGAAACGAGCAGGATAGGAGGAAACATGTTTGGTGTTTTTTTTTAAAGAACCTGATATGTTGTGAAGGGTACAGTGAAAGGGGTTGAGGGTGTGGTGGAGTGGATGTGATGGGACGAGAGTACACCATCACCGCCTGGACGTATTTGGGACTCTGCCAAGCAGTATACTCATCATAGAGATATCAATAATGCCCCATCTCTTCATTATCTTTCAGTTTTTATTGCAGCCTTTCAGGGTGCCCATGAATGCCTGTCACACTTCCCGACCCTTTCAAGTAATGCACTTTGGGTTAAATAATTCACTTGCATTTGGAAATATTATGACCTCCCCTGAAGGATAGTGTTCCTGATTATTAATGGTAATAAGTGCCAGATGGAGGTGTATTATTTCCACCCTCTACCCTGGACCCTCCAACAGGGTGCCAAGGTTTAATCCAGTATGGGCTTCCAACACCAACATTTAGTTGAAGGCCTTCTTATGCATCACATAACATCATAAGTCATAAGTCTATTATCAGGACAGATCAATTTAACTCTGAAGGTGGGATAATGGTATCTCACCTGAATGTAAAGGGAAAGGCCGAATGTCGACCTTCATCAATAGTATAAGCACATGTTGTACAACGCAAAGCAAGAGTGGAAACCCATTAAGAGATAGTTGATTTCTTTCAGCCTTCAAGAGGATTGGGCCGTATTTGGGTTTCAATCCCATCCATAAATTGCCTGGTTTCAATTAAAAGAATACATTCAAACGAGCAATCCCTCACATTCAAGTAGGTGCCAGTGATTATAATTCCTTGTCAAGTGTAGTGTTTGTCCAGACCTAAACAAATGGACACTTCACTATGCTTAGCTGTGGAAAGGGCATTCTGAAAAAGATTAGTAGGCAGCAGAATCCCTGCAATCAGCTACAGTAACAGAAAGATAGGCCTGTGCTGATCTTGACCATGCAGAGCAACAGAAGTTCGAATCGTGGATCTGCGCTTAGAAACCGAACTGGTATTGGTATTAAGTGTGTTATAAGAAACCAATAAGTACAGTTTAAAAAAAAAGAAATCGTTGACTAGCCCATGCTTGGACATGTACTGGCTGGATGCGAGCATCTTCGAAGCAGTGAAAGGTGCCTAAGAGCTCTGCCTGCAAGGAAATGAATCTGCAGAGTCTAGATGTGTGTCCTCTGGATACGATGATCAGAGCACTGCATTCCTTCTGTCCCAGCCTTCCATGTACGAAACGCTCTACTCTTGTGCTCCCCTCAATTTTGCTTTTTACCATCTGATAAAAAAAAGACGTGGCTCTGAAAGCTCATTTATTATTTCATATGAGCATAATATTTGCAGTTAGCCCAACACAAGTGATCACAATTCAAAGATTTGTGATTTCTGTTTTTATACCACGAATTGGAAGAGCAATATTTTGGGACAAATGGTAATCACGTTGTTCACACGGTGATTTTCTTTCTGAAGTCATTCCTTCCACAGGCATTGTATAACTGCTGCATGTAATATGAAGGAACAAAACAAGGGCTTACATGAAGTAGTCATTGTTGACAAACGGTATCTTATTATGGCTTGCTCTGCCCATAAAAAATGCAAAGGTTGGGTTTTGTTTTGGAGGATTAATCGTCTTTGTAATAAGTGTAATCGCTATTTCAGAAAGGGAAGACTGTAATTGGAATTACTGAGCAGCGCCTTAGGATGTCATAATGTTTTTTTTTTGTATATCTACTCCAATGTTATGAATTTGTCCTGTTCTTTATAATATGTTTGCATCAGACTCCCCAGTTATAGCTAACACAATTACTGCTGCAAAACCATTATAGCCAGAAGTCACCCTTGTATCAGTCAGAAACGGCAGTAAATTATTCAGTGCTTTGTGTATTCCATGTTACATTGTCATCAGGTTTTGATGAGTTTTTAATGTCCCTCCAGGACGCACCTATTACTGGATGCATTTGACGATTCATAGTGGAATGAAAACAAATTCCTTTTTAAAGGGGAAAAAGAGAAGAAAAATGTTCTCTTAATATGGGCTTTTTGAATTCAAGGCCAATATGACTGAGACTCCTTTTTGAAGCATCTGGAAGTGCAAAGAGAGTGTGGCACATCTGCATTCTCCAGCTAGGAATCGTTCCTTGTCACGTTGATTGAAAGCATGATTAACATTGCCGGACAGAAGTTGATTGCTGGGTCCTCTGGTCTCACTTTATATCCCCTTAAATGAATAACAAGGGTCGCGAGAGTCGTGGTCTACTGTATGAGACGTTACACATTATTCATGAAACCCTTGTCTGCCATTCACAGTGTCGGCCCCGGGTCTCCCAGACCTTGTGTGAGATTTTTGGTTGCGCCCCCTGCACCGTTCTGCTCCAATCGCACATAGTTGGCATACAATCAAACAGCAAACCACAATAACAAAATAAATAAGTGACATTGTGTACATTCGAAATCATGCCACAGTTAGAATGGGGTAATCTGGCTACCATAACATGCCAGTCTAAACCAGTAATAACATATAGCATGCTTGCTTTATCATAGATGCCAATAATTAAAAGGTCATACCACAGTAAGAAAGGGCTAGACTGGCTTCCCTAAAATGCCAGTCTAGCCTATTAATACCATATACCAGTGCTGTGGTCTTGGTCTGCATTTGGGTGCGACTCTGGGAGCACTGATGTGGTGTTGCTGGGACTTCTGCTGTGTGGCCCTTCCTTCTTGAGGGTGCCGCTGGCATGCTGTGCGTGCACAGGTCTGGGTCGTGACCAGAGGTGGTGCTGCTTGTCTCCGCGCTATGCAGCGCCTGGTTTAGTGTCCTTCTGAACTCAGATGAGTCCGTGTTATGTAGCGCCCCCTTTTGGCTGGTGACCTAGCTGATATGGGAGGTGGGAGTCGTGTGGTAACCCACGTGACCCTCTTGGGTGCCTGTGCGCTTATCGGGGTCGAGGGTCTTCTTACCACAGATTCCCTGTGCACACGCGGTAGGTGCGCAGTCCTCTGCTGTGGTCTCTGTGCAGCTGCAGGCTGCGCCTCTGCTGCGCCGTTGCTCCTGAGTTTTCACTCCTACCACAGCGTGTTCCAGTGGGCAGGTATCTGCTGTCGGGTAGGCCTTGCCAGTCACTCCTCCTCTGCAGAGGGTGCTGTCTCTGCGGCCCTAGTGCTGCTGGGCACTTCACCTGTCTCCTTTGTACTACTGGGCGTTGCTCGCCCGTTCACCTGCTGGGCTCTGCTGATCCTCTTCTTCACTGGGATTAGCTCCATCTGCTGGGCTCTGCTGTCCCTCCTCTTCATGGTTCTTTCTGCTGGGCTCCGCTGACCCTCCTTCTGCTGGGCACTGCTGACCCTCCGTTACGCTGGGTTTAGCTCGTCTACCTGCTAGGTTCTACTGACCCTCCTTCTTACTGGGCTCTGCGCGCCCGTCATAATGTGTGCATAGCAGCTCTGCGTCCTACACCCACCTAGTCTCTCCACATGGCGCAACGTGAGGGCTCATCAGACCTCGTCGCCAGTTGTTGCACCATTGGCTAGGCCTTGTAGGGAAGGGTAGGTCAATAGGACCCCCCTCCCACTACATGTCCCACCCTGGTTAAGACCCATGACTTGTTGGCAGCCCCACGGCCTCCCGGGCCCAGGCGGTGAGGCGGCTGCAGGCTGATACGTGGGGCTGCACCACCACATTATGTGGCAGAGAATAAACACCATCTTGTATTAAGCCATCTCCATCTTGCTAGAAACATGCATATCTAATCCAAGGCGGAAATACTGAACGCTGCAGAGTGACCCCCACTTGACCACGCTCGCAGAGGCCCACACTTCCCCCACCTCCCACTGCATGGCAGATCCGCTGAAGATTCGTTCTCACGAGTCACCAGACGCGAGCGAACAACAAAATAAAACACTGTAGCTGTTGACCTTCCGCAGTACATTATTGCCCCAGCTTTGAATGGGAATACTAGGATGTAACTGAGATCAGCCCAAACCCTGCAGGCCCTGACCCCTCTACCAAGCCCCTCAGCTATAGACGGCGTGGCGCCTCGCACCCATACCCACCCGAAATCCCTTGCAACGTGCAGAAACCATTTATGTAATACGTGCCTTGTTGACTAACGTTCGCTGCTAATATAAAGGAGAATGGGTAAAGAGAAAGTTGTGCAACCGATATTACATGCAATGAAGGGATATACAAAGACTGGACAGCTGATAACTGTGAACAATAACTTGTGTTGCTCTCTTTATACACTCTTTACACACACCTGCTTGACACTACCTCATGTTCGTATGTCAACTGTAAATGTGAAATGTTATGTAAAAAAAAAGTATGATCATCAGCTAGTATCCCATGTAAATACAAATACATATGAGTGCTTTTAGAAACCCCATGTGTTGTTAGTCGCCCCTCACCAATACGACAGTAAAACCGCCTCGTGCAAGATGCCACGCACGGAGCTGCAAGGCCATTTCCCCCTCCTCCTCCTGCCTAGGCTCTCTCGAGATAGACGGTGTTCAAACAGCAAAGCCTTGCCTTCCCTCCCGACCCTGCTGGACCCGTTTCAAGCATCTGCCACCCTCCCCCGTGTCAGAGGCCACCACAGCCTGACTCCGTGATTTACGAGCTACCTGGTCCTAAATCCCACCGCCTTTCAGGCACCAGTCACATGCCCCCCACAGGTCAGTAGTACGTCCATCGACCCTGAGTTAATGACCCTAGAAAGGGGGGCGCCCACACGTGTACCAACAGATCATAATACCATCCCTCACCGAAATTGCCAGGGATGGTTAGTCAAGCACCCCTGTCCATGCCCCTGACTACACCCATGAGACCTGATTGTTTGACCCTAAGGTGCCTCCCAAACTGATTAAGACACTCCAGATCGTGTATCAATGTTCCTGGCCATGTATTGATCTAAGGTCAGCGCTTACAAGAGTTACAACTCAACAGGACACATGAAGTGTGAAGAATGGGTGGGAATGTGTGGCCAAAAGGGCAAATGTTAGTTTAGCTATCAATCGTTGTTACAAGGCATGTCCGGCCCAGCGCTACACCCCGATGAGCCCAGCTGACCTCCCACCCCACGTGGCACAGCACCAACGTCTGCCAATCCTGAAGAAGCAACTGTATACACTGTATACCACCTAGCCATCACTACCCAATCCCTGAGACTCTGTGGCCCCTATAGCTTACTTCATGCATGACATGTATTTGTAATATAACTGACTGCCTTTGCTATTGTCAGACAGAGCGCTCTCGGAGTTTGCAGAGTCCTTTGCATGCCCTATATTGAATTATATAAAGCTCTTTTGATCTTACCCGCACTTGGTCCTGGCCTCATTCCCCTTCTGGGGTGTGTCCATTATTGCCTCTCATTAAGGGGGTGCGTTTCTGAGGACACGTACATTCAGTGGTGACCCCATAGATGTGATTTGTTTTGTTGGTACGAGACGACCCCGGCTGCAGTGGAGACGCAAGGCGCGCCCGCTCAACTGAGCCGCCCACCTACAGCAACTGGTAGGCAGAGACGTGCGCACGCAGTTAGGGCGAGAGGGTACGGGTCGCATTTCAAAAAACCCTTAGTACGGCTCTCTGGAGCTGGGTGGGGCCATTGAGGTCAAGGCCGCGCTGCTTGGACGGACCAAATCCGGAGAGTCTCGGATCAAGACGGGCACGTGAGTATTAAGTGCAAGTGATATTAAAAGGGAACTTTTTTTTTTTTTTTTTTGAAGGACAAGGGGAAACGCGAAAAAGGGAGTGGGGATTATAAGGGGAATTATCTTACTTCTAATACTTTCTCTTTCTTTGCATATGGCCATTAGGACACTAAAATGAAAAGGGAAAGGAGGACGGGAACCTAACTCTGTAAGGGAGTAGAAGGCGGCGCCGCATAGTGCTATCTCGACTAGTGCTGGGAATAAGTAAAACTGCGAAAAGATAATCTAAGGGTGTCTAAGTGAAGAGACACGGAAAATACGTTAGAAATAGCTTTTCTTCTTACTCGTCTCTAAATTCCTCTCAATTCGGGGCAGAAATAAGGTCTTAACAAAAAAAAAAAGTATATATATATATATATATATATATATATATATATATATATATAGACAAAATAAGTTGTGTGAGGGATAGAGGGGGTCGCCGTAGAAGGCAAAGGGCAAGACAGGGAGGGTAAATGCTATATGTGTATGCTGAGGTATGATGAATGTCTGCGGTGTGTTGTGCACATTGTATGGTTGTGATATTCTGTAATTACGTGACACTCGATAATTGCACTGTCTTTAAGCACTTTTCTAGGGGGATAAGGTCATTGTAAGTGTGGCCTGGTAAGATTTGACAAACCAGCATCTTTTCATTGAACAAAGTGAGTTGTTTATTGTAACGTGAAAGGGGTTGAAGCCACATGTACACAGTAACACACACATAGTGACAGAACAGACTAGTACAAACGAACAGAGTAACACAGACTTAGGCATTGGAGCAGAGACACCCCTAGCACACATCTGTAAGAGTTTACCAGGTCATGCAGAAAGAATAACTAAATACCATGACCAATGGGTAATGGAACTGAAGGGGGAGGGTCTCCCCCAGGTCTGGCCACAAGGAGGGTCCTTTGATAAAATCGTTCTGGACATGGTAGCCACCTGTATATTCCTAAAATACAAGGGGAAACAATTTCACAATAGGAGAGAGATACTAGATCTATGGTGATTATTTGAGGAAATACCCCCAACAAAGAAAATAGACACCACACTTGATCAAGCGGCCCTCACGGTTACCCCATCACCGCGAGCAGAGGGTAGCAAGGAGGACGAGGGAAAAGAGGGAGTAATAGAGGTGACTCGATTGTACCCACTTCTAAACAAACTACCACCCGCTGAAGGTTACAGTGATCCCACATACGTGCCCACTAGCACCCCCACACCCACAGCAAGACCAACTGCGCCACCGCCATACCAGTGCCCCCGATCAAATGGGCAGGTGAGTACCCCCTCGGTAAACATGTGTAAATTGACAGAAGATTTAGACACCAGACTCTCAATAGCAAGGGAAGAGTTGTCAAGATACAAAGCCTATGCGAACAAGATGAGCCAAGCACAACAAGGTCAGAACGATTGTCCCGGTCACACACCTTAGATAAGTCAAATGAGGAAGGATGGAAGAAAGGGGAGATACTATTCGGAATACAAGAGGAGCCCACGCAGATAGTAGAACTAGGAGCGATCAATATAGGAGGAAGTGTAAGGGGGAAGGAGTGGAAGGTGATGGGAGAGAGAAGCTGTGGTGTGACCTAGATGAAGATGAGCAGGAAGCTGGGAGATTGGGAATAGCAGCAGGTGGAAGGTTAGTGGAATTAGAGGAAACACCACCAGGGAGGACACTGGAGCCAGAATGGACAGGGAGGTTAAAAAACAGGACGGGAAAGGTAGCTATGACAGGGTGTGGACAAAAGCAGGCTTCCCGGGAATATCGTTGGATAATGACAGACATGATGGCGCTGCCTTCAATACTGTGCGCACGCGCGTTTGGGACGCATTGAGGGAAACATTCCCAGACACGCCAGATTTACAGTCAGTAATGCAATGCACTATGAATGATGGTGAAGAAGTTACGGATTACATTTTCCGGGTACAGGAGATGTGGAGAGCTGAAATGGGTACACCATATGACCAATCAACATCGCTGTTTTACTTCACAATAAAGAGAGGGCTCCCAAAAGAAGTGCAAAAAGCGCTTGACAAAATAGCAGGGATCGAAGCGAAAGGATGGCCAGAGATACAGAGCATAATAGTGCACCATTGCAAAAGAATTAAGGAACGAGAAAAGGAGGTGGCACAAAAGAGGTTGGCAGATGAAGCCAAGTTAGTACAAACAAAACTACTGAAGGTCGCAGCAGCTGTAGCAGCACTCCCACACGACAGAGACCCAGAAGAGGAGGAGGGGGGAGTAGTAGCGATACAGGGGAGGATGGCTGCAAACTGGGCACACAACGGGCAAAGGCAGTGTAATGGACAGGAGGAGTATGGACGATTGCAGTGGCAAGCGTGGCACCTCAACAACTGAAGAGGTGGGTAAAGTGGGCGAAGAGGGGGTGGACAGGGATATGGAGGTAATGGTGGAAATCGGGGACCAGGACCCAGAGGGGGGCAAGGAAATTGTTGGAATTGTGGGAGGTGGGGACATTTCTCACGCGAATGCAGGAGTAGGCCTAACCCAAGTTACCAAGATGATCAGTATTACGGGCACCCCCATCCGGGTAGCCCATATGGCTTGCCCCGGAACGGGGGACGAGAACAGCAAGACGAAAGAGGGCAAGAACAATACAGGGAAAGAGCACACCGCACTCAACACCATCCACAAAACAGTGAACACATACCATAAACACAAAACAACCCATTTACTACTGTAAGAGGATTCAATTCAACACTACAGCTAAGTCAACGCCTAGTCTATAATACTGAATGAAAACCCTTATTGATATATCTTTATGTCCAGTTCATGCGTTCTGGATGACTACCCCTATATAACACCCCTCTCTTGGAATCCTCCTGACCCCACTGAGCCAAGAAGTAGTTCTGTTTTGCAAGTTTAAAAGGTTTATTTGATAATTTAAAATATATATATATCACACTTTATAATAAATTAATAATTGAATAGGACACTTAATCTGATATGATAAAGATCAACAACGGAGAATCTGGCACTAGCACACTTCTTATAATCACTAATGAGTTGACATGAAATGGATAAGGTAGCACACTGGTAAATAGGAACAAAAGTATAATGTGGTAGAGGATGCTTTATGTAAGCTCAGGTGGATGCAATATTCAATGAATGCAGTACAGAAAATACTCAATATGATTTCAACCAAACAATGTAATCACTTTTCTCTGGCAATCCCCTCCCCCCCTTGATGCAAGGCAAGGAAATGGAAGAAAACACACAGTTCTCAGAAATGCAATCAATGTAAATCAGTTCACCCCAGCAAGCTTACACTAACGAAAACAGATAGGAGTTTTGAAAACACAGGCAAAATGCTTTGATATGTGCTAGCAATGGATGAGAAATATGCTGGAAATGCTTTTAATTCCCTTTCAGAGGTTCAGGGTGAGTGGTATCTAGTTAATATTAGTCCCGGCTCACACTAGCAATGATGCAGGGATAGTTAGCAGGTTAAACGAATTTCTGGCAAATGGAAGGCAAGCAGCAGCAGTTTTTACATGTGAAGAAATTTGCAAATCGCGGTAAAATTCGCGAATGCGTGTTCCGCGATTGCGGTAAAACTATAAGGGGTAGGAATGCGGTTCTAGGTTCGTAGGAAAGCCACGATTCTAACCTTTCAGATGAAAGTTATTGCAAGTCTCTAGCACAAACGGTTGCGGAGATATGAGCGATTTTGTGAAGGTCGTTTTTCAGATTTGAAATTTTAAAGTTCAAAAAGACAAGTGCAGCTTGCAACTAGGAAATGACAAGTGACAGCTTTACAAATGACAGGTGACAGTTAGGAGACAGTTCTACTGAGATTAAAATAGGATTGAATTATATTATTTTAACTAGGAGATTGGTTCTGCACAGTTTTCTAGGTACTCACACTATATTCTTGAGTGAAATGGGCCTCGCCATGGATATGGTCAGGTTTTAAACTCGCCTCTGGTCTCTGCACTTCACAGTGATCTGGGTCAGCTCTCTCTGGTTCTCTGGTCTGGGTCTCTAGTTCTGGATAGATTGAAGTCTCTAGTTTGGCTCTCTGGTGGTTTGATGGAGGTAAAGTATGGATTTTTCCGGCAGAGCGTCCCGCTGCAGATGGAATTGAAGGTCCCTATCTGTCCTGTCTGTCTGCTTTTATGTGTTTAGAATGTGGGTGTGTTCTAGCATCACTGACCCTACCTCTCTCTCAGCTTCTAATTGGTCAAACTTCCATTTATCATTTGATTGGCGAAGCTAAGTTGTGTCAGAGTGATGTCATTTTATGGCTTGCAGATAGGACACTCCTCTGTCAGATTGCACATATTCTATATTTGATAACAAAAGACATATTTCACAGTTACACAGTTGCTTGAAATTACATATACATGGTGTGGCTGAATTTAGCCAGGTCTCTGTCCAAATCTGCTGTTTCTAAGAGCTTGCATTCAGAAATGGCACATAATTGACTTTTTAACTGATTTTTCAATTTCTGACATTGACCCAACTTTACATACATGTGTGCAGGGAGTATGGACATTAACTGATGAAGTTTCAGATTTTTAACATGCATACATTTAGAGTAATATCCACTTTTCCGCTAAAACCCCTCTGAACATGCCACCGGGTCGAAAAACCTCTTAAAATGTGGGCAGAAAAATCACAAGAATTATGGTATCATTTATAAAATTTTCACATGTCCGTACTATGAGTTATTCATCTTTTTCTAAACAATATTCTGGCTACAAAGGGGTGTGGTTTCCCCTCAGCACAAGGTAGAAATACTGGTTTATCCAGTTCTGCCAAGCCAGCTTCTCTCACAGGCAGTGCTCCTCCCAGCTTCTGCCAAGAGGAAGCTACATTTTACGACCGCTGTAATAAAACCTTTGCCTGAGTCAGGAGAGGCTCATTGTTCAAGAGGAAGCCATTTATGATCCTCTCAATAAACCCTCTGCCTGGGTGAAGGGAGTTGCATTGTTCACTCTCCTGCAGAGCACAGGTAATTCAATTATCAGAAAGATGGCATATCCTTAGTGTGATCAGCAAAAGGGCAGCTAGGCCTGGGAACACAGCTGTGACTCAAGTTTCACTCCTGATGGGGTAGTTGCCAGGCAGAATTCAGTTCCTTAAGCCGGGTTTCAGATAAAATGTCACTTTTTGTTCCCCAGTTTCTGCCTTCAAATAAAACTAAACATTTTCACATATGCAGCTAGAAGGCTGATTCTAAGTGCAAAACTATGACATTTCAACAGTTACAAAGGCATGTGACACCAAACATAGGTCACTCATTTAATCTAAACATTTTCGATTTTAGTGTCTTTAAATCCAGTGTAACTTAAACTGCTGACTCCATAGCTCAGCCAGTTTTGTTATAAGCATTGTTCTGGGCTCTTCATTTCCCAGATTTTGTAGGCACACAAAACTCCATTCTGCCAAATGTCTGCTGGTGTTCAGTGAATATTTTGCACAGGTTGCAATGTTTGAAAATAGGCATTTTGAGCCTGCCTTCAGAGAACACAGGGTGGTTTTAAAACGCCGGCTTTTGGATAGTGGTGAGTACTGGTACTGCACCCATTTTTGGGATTTAAGAAAATGAATTCCCAACAATTCTAGGTTGCATTTGGCAATCAGCATTGCCATTCCCAATGGTTTCAGACTACTGTGCGGGTAGTCCAATGGTGGTTTTAGGCGCTTTGAAGCTAACCGGCGCTACTGTTTTTCCTTTGGCAACCCATTTCCCTCATGGCAACCCGGCCTTTCATTCTCGCACTGGTGGGTGACAAGTGAGGCAACCATTTTGGTGTGCGCACAAACTGCGCAGCTTTCCTGGATTTCAGCGCACATGTGGGTTTTCTGCCATCTTGAATTTTCTAAGCCCACAGCACCAAATGTTGTGGCATGATAGCTTAAACATGGGTCAGGACACCCAACAAGCCCCCCCACGCGACTGCACTTTGAATTTGAGTCGATGGGGAGTCGCGTGCCCAAGGGTTTTGACCCACGCACCGGTCTGTCCGCATAATCTTCTTCCTCTTCTGTAGATGGCACAGTTCAGCATCTTCTTCTCCATCCGGTACTGATCGATCGGTCCTCCTCGCCGGTCCTGATGGGAATATTGGGCGGTCCACTGGGCCCATTGGATCTCCGTTCCCGGTCTCCGGATCGTCCTCCTTGGCCCGTCTTCAGGTTTTCTTTCTCCTAGGACGACAAAGGAAGAGCGGCAATACCTACTCATAGACGTTTTTCCACCACTGTTGAGATGGTGGGACAGCATATGCATTTCATCATGACGAAACATTACATTCTTATTTTGATAAAAAACAGTATAACTAAGAGACAGTTTCATGCAAATCACAATATTTTAGAGACTAGATGTGGTATGTTTTATGATTAGAACAGGATTAGTCTGAGACAGTACCCGCTAGGATTCCAGAGGATTCCTCCAGTTGTTGCAGAGCGTGCCTGGGATGGCAACACTTCAACTGGTTTATGTGTACCCACTTGTCTTCCCCCGCTGCCAAAGGACCTTTGGGGATGTGGATTTTGTAGGCCACAGGGGAGATTTTGTCTATGATTTCAAAGGGTCCCTTCCATGTAGGCAAAAATGTGCGCTGCGTGGCCTGGTTCCTTTGGAAGTTGTATAGATAGACCCGGTCTCCCACCTGATATTCCTTCCTGGAAGTTTTCAGGTCATAGTGGGTCTTCATGCTATCAGCTGATCTTTCTAGATTCAGCTGAGCATAAGCAAAAGCATGTTGGAGGTGTTTCCTCAAATTCTCCACATACTCATGAGTAGTGGAGGCATTTATCAGTGTCTGCTCTTGGGTCCTGTAGAGCAAATGCTGAGGAAGCACCGTCTTGCGCCCAGTCATCAACTCAAATGGTGACATTTTGGTTGCAGATGAAGGGGTAGATCTGATAGCCATTAGGACCAGAGGTAATCGGATATCCCAACTTGGCCCCGAATCTGCCACAAACTTCTTTAATATGCTCACAATTGTCCGGTTATATCTCTCTACTGCCCCAGAAGACGCTGGTCTATAAGCAATATGCAGCTTCCTTTTGACCCCCAGTATCTCCCACATCTTTGTCATTGCTTCACTGGTGAAGTGGCTACCTCTGTCTGACTCAATTCTTTGAGGTAGACCAAAACGGGAAAAGATGTGGTTAATCATCAAGGCAGCTGCAGTTTCTGCCTTGCAGTTTGGGGCTGGGAGACATTCCACCCACTTGGTAAACAAGCATGTCACAGTCAACATGTACTTATTCCCCCTAGCCGAGCGAATCACAGGGCCTACAAAGTCGATTTGTAAATCTGACCATGGCAGTGTCATCCCCCTCTTTTGGAGAGGCGCGCGGTGCGTGAGGGATGATGGCTGAAATTGTGCACACACAAGACACCCCTTCAAGTATTGGTCGAGGTCTTGCCCCATGTGTGAAACCCCCGATGACTGGCGGTGGCCGCATCATGGGCGTGACTTAACATCAGGCTTCGGAATGAGGTAGGAACCACCCACTGGTCGTGGCCAGCTTTGGATTTCCTTACCAGCAAACCGTCTTGGATTCGGAACATTTTTGGACATTTCATCAACACTCTTAGGTCCTCTTTCCCAATGTAATCGGTATACGTCAGGGGAAAGTTCTCAGGGTCCTCAAGGTGCTGGTAAAATTTACCAATAATTGGATCCCCCTTCTGAGCAATAATCAAATCAGCATCAGGGGTCTCCTTACTCCATTGTGCAATTGAAAGGTCGTTGTGAGCATTTGTCTGGGACCTAGTGATGGCAGTGACCTGGATTTCCCCCAACAGGGACTCAATCTCAATTAGATCCCCTTGGATGGCCCCGGTTTTGGCCAGCTGATCAGCTAAGTCATTTCCAGTTTTGTCTGGTCCCTCTACTTTGGAATGACCCTTGATCTTTTTCCAATAGATGGTCATCTCATTCGAGGTGACCAAATCATCAATGTTTTGGATCAACTTCCCATGTTTCAAGGGTTTGTTGTTAGCACATAACATGCCTCTGGTTTTCCAATTAACCAGGTGCTCCACGAACCCGTTCCGTACATAATCCGAATCTGTGATTATGACCAGTTCGTGGAGTTGATGCTGGATAGCAGTGAGGATGGCCTGATGCACAGCCATCAATTCTGCCACCTGACTACTTCGGGGACCAATTTTGTATCCAGCGGAGGGTTCTGGGGACTCATTCACCCATGCATTCCCTACGCCAGCCACCAGTTCTTTCTCCCCGTTGTTGTCAACATGGTAAGAGCATCCATCCACATAGACAGTGGGCATTCCCTCACACTTGTCCTCTTCAAAGACTTTGTGTGGGGAATTAAGGTATGCCTCCGTGTTGTACTTGATTTTTAGACTTTCGTCCTCGAGACAGTTTTCTCTGGCACAATCATGCAAGTCAGCCAGACCTTGCGCGAGGGGACTCTTCTTGTTTGGCCATATCTGACCTCCACAGGAAAGCCTTGCATTGACAGAATCCAGGAAGTAATTCGGGAGTTACTCACATTTCCGCCCCGGATTCTGTCACTTTGGAGATATTGCAGAGGCTGGTGTGGAGTCTCCACTATGATGTGTTCCCCCTGGATAAACGGGCGGTAATTCTTCAATGCCCACACCGTTGCCAGGAGTGCCTTCTCACAATCGTTGAATTTTTCCTCCACAGAGGATAAAGTTTTGCTCGCATAGGAGATTACTTTATTGACCTTGTCATGCTTTTGATATAATACTGCCGTCAAGCACGTATTAGAGAACCCTGTCTCCAGGAAGAACTCCTTGTTTCTGACCGGGTAAGCTAGGCAAGGCGCTTGTGAGAGGCTTCTTTTGAGTTGTTTTACTGCCTCGGCTTGTTCTGGACCCCATTCCCACTTGACCCCCCCCTTCAGGAGATGAATCAGGGGTCTGGTGATCTCTGCGTAGCCCTCAATGAACTTTCTGCTGTAATTAGTCAGTCCAAGGAGGCTCCTTAGTTCCCGCAGAGTTGTGGGGTCTTTCAGTTTCTGAAGTGCTTCCACTTTCTTTTCCTGGGGACAAAGACCCTGAGGAGTAATCTCATGCCCCAAGAAGTCAACACGGGTTTTACACCACTGTGCTTTCTGAAAGGAAAGTTTTGCTCCGGCGGCCCTCAACTGCGTCAGAACATAACGGATCTCCGCTATGTGTTCCTCAACAGTTGAGCTTTTGATGAGGACATCATCTACATAAGCCAGGTTACCCATTGCACCCAAGTCGGGCATGGCCTTATGTAGGAAAATGTTGAATTCATTGCCGGAGTTGAGGTATCCGAAGGGAGTCCGGGTCCATGTGTACTGCTGGCCCCCAAAGGTAAAAGCCAGTTTGTATTGGTCCTCCCTGCTGACAGGCACGGTCCAGTATCCATTGGTCAGGTCTATTGCAGTGAATACCTGTGACCCCTGAATCTGGGCCAGCCCTTGGTCAATGTAGGGCAGAGGCCATCGGGAAGTATGGACCCGTTTGTTGAGCTCCCTAAGGTCGGCACAGAGTCTCCACTGGCCGTTTGGCTTCAATATTCCCAGCACCGGATTATTGAAGGTGCTGTGGACTGGACAGATTATTCCCCGGGACTCAAGGTTCTTAATTATTTCAGTAAGGGACTCCATTGATGCGAGAGGCAAGCGATATTGCTTCACAAACACAGGAGTCATGCCAGGGTCCGTGGGGATTGTTGTTGTGTGGATGTCAGTGCGACCACAGTCATATGAGTCTACCGCAAAGAGATCTTGGAAATCCAAGAAAACTTGTTTCAACTTTTGCTTTTGTTCCAGAGTCACACAGGCATCAGCTAGGTTGACTCTCTCTTCCACCATCTGCCTGAAGCCTGGAAAGACTTCTGGTTTGGCTATCTCAGCGGCCTCCTCCAGCTGGGTGGAGAAGTCCCTGGTCAGAGTGCTGATTTGGACTGGAGGCTTCAGGTGGAAAAGGCAGCCCTCATGGACTTGGAAAATCACCTCCTCCCTCCTGAAGTCACAAGTCACATCTTCCTTACCATAGGGGCAGGAAGTGTACACCAGGAAGTTCCCCCCATGCCGGGTAAAAATCCTGTCTGGTGTTGTATTGTCATCACTGTCACTGTCAAAACAGTCCTTGGGGATTGGTCCTAACAGTTCATTTACTAAGTCGATGGAAAAATGTCGGTCATCAACCGCCATTCCAATAATGGTGCCTGCGGCTAGAGTAATACTCTTTAAGTCGCTGTTATCCACCTCTATTAGAATGGTGTCAAGTTCTATGTTGACTAATGGAGTTGGGTTTACCCCTAACCCTTGCAGTTGGAGAGAAGCATTTAGATGTATGTAAGCATCAGGGTTTTGCAAATATTGTCCTCTTTTAACTTTCACTTCCAGGGAGAATTGTCGGGTCCTTTCTGGGATGGTGACTTCCTCTTTGATCTGAATTTCAACTGCATAAGGTAGCAATTGAGCTGACCTAAATGCTTTTTCTGGATCATCAAAGCCCATGGGATTATCCGCTAATCGGGACCAAGCTTTGAAGTTTATTAGGTCCAAACTAATGGCAAAGCGATTGAGAATGTCACTGCCTAAGTAAAAGGCGGCAGTGACGTCTCGCACGACCCAACAATTATGGACTATGCTCTCGTTGCCAATGGAGATTTTGAGCATACACCTGCTTGGCAGGAGATGTTTGGAATTAGGTGCTTCCAGGTCCATTTCCCATTTGTCTATCAGTTTGAAGGCGGGAATGGCTGGATCTTTTAGGAGTTGGCGGAACATGGCTTCGCTGATGAAGCTCTTACCGTTGTTCACACACACTCGAGCGAGAACAGAGTCCTTCCCATCATTTAACTGAACAGGGATGAACAACTGCTCTCCAATTTGCTGAATATCAGCCAGGCTTTGAGCTGATTTCACATCTTTCTGGACTATAGGAGTGGGAGTTTCAGATTGTGGATTGGTAAAGAATTTCAGAGTGTTTCCTTCCAGCGTGGAATACCACCTTAAACTGGAAGGAAGGTTGATTTTCAGAAATAGAGAGGACCCCCCATCACCAGTCTGTTGTCCTACTGCTATTACTGTCACGTCTGGAATTTGGTTGTTCTGGAAGTGAAATTCTACTTGGTCAGATTTTTGTTCAACCATGTGGCATGTGCCGTTTAAACTAACATGGTTGACACTCTGTTTTAATTTTATTGGTCGGCTAGTCTGGGTCCAGAGGACCTTGTTTACACAATCTATTAGGGGTGACAACCTTCTCAGGAGGTCATTCCCTAATAAACAAGGGGTGCCCTCTGGGGTCACTACTATGACCGGGTGTTTCAACTTGTGTCGCCCAATTTTAATGTCCAAATCTGCCGTCCCCTCGACGGGAATTTCCTTCCCGTCAAAGTTCTGCAATTGTCCAGGAAGAGAGGTGAGAGGAATTTGGTAATTCTCTCCCCTTCCTGCATTCAGTTCATCAAAGGCCCTTCTGGACAGAAGGGTAGCTTGAGATCCCGTGTCCACCAGTGCCAAAATTGTACCCTGCCCCTGTACTCGGACCGGGGCATAATATCTTCCCTCCTTTTCCTCAAGGGGGCTCAGATAATGTACATTTTTGGACAACTGGTGGGCTAATTTTCTGGTTTTGGACATCGCTAGCGAAGAGATTTGGGCAGAATTCTGTGGAGAGCCTTGGGAATCTGAAAGAAAAAGTTGGCAACTGGAGATCAGAGCCATTGTGGGTTCCCCTGGCTCCGGTTCTGGGCCGCCCCCCCCTTTTTGGAGGCAGTCACCAGGATGGGTTTGAACCAGGGGATTTTCCTGCGGTTGGTTCTGGGATGAGATGGTGGGCGGCGGTAGCTCAGTCTCCACATCTCCCCAGTCTGGATTTGCATTCCTAGGGACCCATTTTTCTTTGGGAGGAGTTCCCCCCTCTCTGAAGGAGAAGATCCTTTTCTCAGGATCCTCTGAGGATCCCTCTCCCTCAAATTGGAAGATCTGTACCTCCTCCTCAAACTGAGTCTGTTTGGGTCTTTTGTTTCTCCTACCCCCCCTCTGCTCCTTAGGAAGCAGACTTTCAGGGGCAAGAGATTTTGTTTCCGGTTCCTGGGTTTCCAGGGGCTGTTTACAAGTGAGGAAGGAAGCTTCCTCCAAGGCTTTACACCCCCCTTCCCTTTGTGCCTCCTCCCTGGGAACCGGTGAGTTATCGGGGTGCTGCCCCCGTCATTGTTCTGGAGCACCAGGTCCAGAGTTGGGTGCGTTCTGCGCCGGCACGCCCATCTGAGGGTTCTGCTGAGCCCTCAGTATGTGACCCAGATCCCGCGCCATGTTTTGAACCTGGCGCTCTAACTGGGAAACCCGCTCAGGCTGATACAGGGCCCTGTTTTCTCCCCTGGGCTGCTCCCTGGAAGGGTAGCTGTGCCTCCTCTGGTAATACCCCTGGTTGGGAAGATTTGGGTACCCCTCCACCCTTGGCCTCCCCTCTCCCGGATTCAGTGGTCTGGGCTCAGGGAATTGGGGAAAGAAGGATGGATGGTTTTGGGGCTGAAAGTCGGGTGGATATCTGGGGAAAAAGTTCTGCCCAGGGTTTGGTAAATTTCTGCCCTCCTGTGGGAAGTTTGGAGGGAAGTTCCCTGGGTTAGGTGCTTGGCTGGATCCCCCCCCTTGGGCTGGAGGAGTCCACACATAACCCAGGATGGGTCGATTTCCCTTGTAACGGGGACTTACATAATCAGGAGAGCGAGGGACCCCATTTGTGGGGCTGCCTCCTTGGCTCCCTGCCTGGACTGACCCGAGGACCTCCTGGGCCTAGCATTATTAGGTGCAGGTAGGTTTTTAGGCCCCCCCATCTCCAAATCCAAAACGGGGGTGACCTTTACCTCTGCCACCTTGGCAGCAGCAGGGGTGCTGTTGGCTTTGGGGTTTTTCTGGGCATTACTTTTGCTATCTATCGGTTTCTGCACCTCATAGATCCGGGTAGCCTGTTCAATGACCCAGTCTAAAGATCTTTTCTCGTGAAAATCCCTCACGAGCTGGGTCATGATATATTTGGGCAAGGCATGGAAAAACGTATTAATAAATTCCCTGCTATCCGTGCGCACCCTTCTTGTGGTCTGTGCAAAAGCACGCTTCAGTTCTTGCACAAATTCTTGTGGGGCCTGATCCTCCCCACATTGCAAATTGTAGGCTGCCTTGCGAGCCTCTTGAGGATTTCTGTGAACAGAAAAATGTTTCAAGATGGCCGCCTTATAGGTGGACCATCTTAAATGATTTTGGTCCTCCAGCCCCGCAAAGAAACTGGAGTATTCCGGGGAGAAGGTCCACTTTACATATTGAATACAGCTTTGGCTGTCCTTCAAATGGAAAGTCTCCATCATTTGTTCAAACAACTCTAAGTGCTCCCAAACAGAATACTTAGCGTTCTTATGGTAAGGCGTGATGACGCTCCTGATCGCCTTAATCTGCTTTAAGGGGTCCTTACGCAAGGCCCTTTTTGCCTTATTGGCCTTTTTGGTTCGGGTAACCCTTGTCCATTCTTCCTCGGACTCAGAGGCACTGCTCCCAGAGGTTCCCGTCTGTTCTTCCAGGTTTTCCCGGATTCTGCGAGCCTGGGAATGGCTGGCAGAATGTGGGGACCTGGTCTCCTGTGTCCTGCGCAGTTCAGAGGAGTCTTCAGATTCCTCCTTGCTGCCAGGATTTGATGGGTACCCCCTCCACTGACCTAACTGGGCAGAGGTTTTCAGGATGCCCTTAATGGGCCTACTCTCCTGGGGTTCCCCATTGAACTGTACTGTACTTGGGTGCCCATACCCGGATGCCCACCCCTCCATTCCTGAGTGGTACTGGCCTATGAGCCCCATACTCTTAGCTGGATAGTAATCTGCCATCCCTGCGGCCCTGTGCTCATGTGCGCCAGGGGACATGGGGGTGGTAGAGTCCAGGGACTGGGGGAGATGAAGGCCCCTGGTGTTAGGGCTCCTGCGGTTATGGTCAGGAGTCTCTCTTTCCCAGCGGACCTCATCTCTATCCGCCCCTGCTCCCTGTTGCAATGCAAGAGCCTGCATTTGTGCTTTCAGTTCCTCTGTTAAGGCCTTACTCGACTCTATCAGTCTCTCCTGCATCGCTACCTGTTGTTGGAGCCTATCATTGTGTTGACAGAGGGCCTCATTTTCCCTCTGTGCTTCCTGGTTGGTCCTGGAGAACTGGGCCAGTCTTTGCTGCAGGAGGGTTACCTCCTGAGCTGTGTCCCTATTGGCCTGCTCCTTTCTTGCTAGAGCATCCTCCACCCTCCTGGTGTGCTCTAGCAAGTTCTGGTGTTCTTTTTGGAGGTCACCCAGTCCCTGGTGGGTCAGGTGATTTTCTTCCATTTTTCTTTTTAAATGGCAGACTTCCTGGCCTAAGGTATCCCTTTCCTGACTGAGAGCCTGCATCTGTGCTGCCAGGTCGTCCCTTTGCCTTTGGAAGGCACCAGCATTCTGGCGCTCCTGATCAAACTCTGCCTGGGTATCCAGGTCTTTCAGAATTAGTTTGTTGCTCTCTGCCTTCTCTCTATCTAGGTGGCCTTGCAGGGTGACTACCTGCTCAGCACATACCCTGTTGAAGTCCAGTTGTTGCTCCAGCTTTTTCTGGTTTTGCAGTAGGGAGTCCAAACCTTCTTGGTATTCCTTCTGCAAGGCCAGAAATCTGGTATTCTGTTCTACCTTTTCCTGTTGCAGCACATCCATATCCTTCTTTATTTTAATGATGTGCTGCCTACTATCATCTTCTGACTCCTGGCTCCTCTGCAGCCTCTGCTCAGAAGAGTCCAGATCAGATTGGGCCTTCTGTAATGCCATCTGTTGCCTATTTGCTAGATTTTGGCTTTCAGCACATCTATCCTGCATGTCTCCCATATATAGGTACAGGTATGCTGCTATCCTGGCAATCTTATTGTGTTCCTCTTTGGCTTTAGGAGCCATATATAGTTCACTCAGGGCCACATGTAAGGGACCCTGATCTCTATATATATCTGACCCTGTTTCAGTGACCTGTTGTGTGATGGCCTGCAACCACACATCCTGGCCCTGTTCGGTCCATTCACCTCTCACAAATAGCTTATGCAAGAGGTGCTCTCTGGCTATTTTCATGTCTACTAAGGTCGTCATTCTAGAGATTGGTCTCTGTCCTGACTTACAGAAGTTTGTATTTTATTTTTGCAGAACAGAACTTTTCTTGGAGTGTCCCTTTTGAGGAATGCTTCACAGCGTAATGCAGCGTGGTGATCCGACCGGATGTATGTATCCCGTCAGTTAGCACACTGTATTAAGCTGCACAAGTGGTAAATCTAACCCAACGTCTCGGCTCGAGCCCCCAATTTGTAAGAGGATTCAATTCAACACTACAGCTAAGTCAACGCCTAGTCTATAATACTGAATGAAAACCCTTATTGATATATCTTTATGTCCAGTTCATGCGTTCTGGATGACTACCCCTATATAACACCCCTCTCTTGGAATCCTCCTGACCCCACTGAGCCAAGAAGTAGTTCTGTTTTGCAAGTTTAAAAGGTTTATTTGATAATTTAAAATATATATATATCACACTTTATAATAAATTAATAATTGAATAGGACACTTAATCTGATATGATAAAGATCAACAACGGAGAATCTGGCACTAGCACACTTCTTATAATCACTAATGAGTTGACATGAAATGGATAAGGTAGCACACTGGTAAATAGGAACAAAAGTATAATGTGGTAGAGGATGCTTTATGTAAGCTCAGGTGGATGCAATATTCAATGAATGCAGTACAGAAAATACTCAATATGATTTCAACCAAACAATGTAATCACTTTTCTCTGGCAATCCCCTCCCCCCTTGATGCAAGGCAAGGAAATGGAAGGAAAACACACAGTTCTCAGAAATGCAATCAATGTAAATCAGTTCACCCCAGCAAGCTTACACTACCGAAAACAGATAGGAGTTTTGAAAACACAGGCAAAATGCTTTGATATGTGCTAGCAATGGATGAGAAATATGCTGGAAATGCTTGTAATTCCCTTTCAGAGGTTCAGGGTGAGTGGTATCTAGTTAATATTAGTCCCGGCTCACACTAGCAATGATGCAGGGATAGTTAGCAGGTTAAACGAATTTCTGGCAAATGGAAGGCAAGCAGCAGCAGTTTTTACATGTGAAGAAATTTGCAAATCGCGGTAAAATTCGCGAATGCGTGTTCCGCGATTGCGGTAAAACTATAAGGGGTAGGAATGCGGTTCTAGGTTCGTAGGAAAGCCACGATTCTAACCTTTCAGATGAAAGTTATTGCAAGTCTCTAGCACAAACGGTTGCGGAGATATGAGCGATTTTGTGAAGGTCGTTTTTCAGATTTGAAATTTTAAAGTTCAAAAAGACAAGCGCAGCTTGCAACTAGGAAATGACAAGTGACAGCTTTACAAATGACAGGTGACAGTTAGGAGACAGTTCTACTGAGATTAAAATAGGATTGAATTATATTATTTTAACTAGGAGATTGGTTCTGCACAGTTTTCTAGGTACTCACACTATATTCTTGAGTGAAATGGGCCTCGCCATGGATCTGGTCAGGTTTTAAACTCGCCTCTGGTCTCTGCACTTCACAGTGATCTGGGTCAGCTCTCTCTGGTTCTCTGGTCTGGGTCTCTAGTTCTGGATAGATTGAAGTCTTTAGTTTGGCTCTCTGGTGGTTTGATGGAGGTAAAGTATGGATTTTTCCGGCAGAGCGTCCCGCTGCAGATGGAATTGAAGGTCCCTATCTGTCCTGTCTGTCTGCTTTTATGTGTTTAGAATGTGGGTGTGTTCTAGCATCACTGACCCTACCTCTCTCTCAGCTTCTAATTGGTCAAACTTCCATTTATCATTTGATTGGCGAAGCTAAATTGTGTCAGAGTGATGTCATTTTATGGCTTGCAGATAGGACACTCCTCTGTCAGATTGCACATATTCTATATTTGATAACAAAAGACATATTTCACAGTTACACAGTTGCTTGAAATTACATATACATGGTGTGGCTGAATTTAGCCAGGTCTCTGTCCAAATCTGCTGTTTCTAAGAGCTTGCATTCAGAAATGGCACATAATTGACTTTTTAACTGATTTTTCAATTTCTGACATTGACCCAACTTTACATACATGTGTGCAGGGAGTATGGACATTAACTGATGAAGTTTCAGATTTTTAACATGCATACATTTAGAGTAATATCCACTTTTCCGCTAAAACCCCTCTGAACATGCCACCGGGTCGAAAAACCTCTTAAAATGTGGGCAGAAAAATCACAAGAATTATGGTATCATTCATAAAATTTTCACATGTCCGTACTATGAGTTATTCATCTTTTTCTAAACAATATTCTGGCTACAAAGGGGTGTGGTTTCCCCTCAGCACAAGGTAGAAATACTGGTTTATCCAGTTCTGCCAAGCCAGCTTCTCTCACAGGCAGTGCTCCTCCCAGCTTCTGCCAAGAGGAAGCTACATTTTACGACCGCTGTAATAAAACCTTTGCCTGAGTCAGGAGAGGCTCATTGTTCAAGAGGAAGCCATTTATGATCCTCTCAATAAACCCTCTGCCTGGGTGAAGGGAGTTGCATTGTTCACTCTCCTGCAGAGCACAGGTAATTCAATTATCAGAAAGATGGCATATCCTTAGTGTGAGCAGCAAAAGGGCAGCTAGGCCTGGGAACACAGCTGTGACTCAAGTTTCACTCCTGATGGGGTAGTTGCCAGGCAGAATTCAGTTCCTTAAGCCGGGTTTCAGATAAAATGTCACTTTTTGTTCCCCAGTTTCTGCCTTCAAATAAAACTAAACATTTTCACATATGCAGCTAGAAGGCTGATTCTAAGTGCAAAACTATGACATTTCAACAGTTACAAAGGCATGTGACACCAAACATAGGTCACTCATTTAATCTAAACATTTTCGATTTTAGTGTCTTTAAATCCAGTGTAACTTAAACTGCTGACTCCATAGCTCAGCCAGTTTTGTTATAAGCATTGTTCTGGGCTCTTCATTTCCCAGATTTTGTAGGCACACAAAACTCCATTCTGCCAAATGTCTGCTGGTGTTCAGTGAATATTTTGCACAGGTTGCAATGTTTGAAAATAGGCATTTTGAGCCTGCCTTCAGAGAACACAGGGTGGTTTTAAAACGCCGGCTTTTGGATAGTGGTGAGTACTGGTACTGCACCCATTTTTGGGATTTAAGAAAATGAATTCCCAACAATTCTAGGTTGCATTTGGCAATCAGCATTGCCATTCCCAATGGTTTCAGACTACTGTGCGGGTAGTCCAATGGTGGTTTTAGGCGCTTTGAAGCTAACCGGCGCTACTGTTTTTCCTTTGGCAACCCATTTCCCTCATGGCAACCCGGCCTTTCATTCTCGCACTGGTGGGTGACAAGTGAGGCAACCATTTTGGTGTGCGCACAAACTGCGCAGCTTTCCTGGATTTCGGCGCACATGTGGGTTTTCTGCCATCTTGAATTTTCTAAGCCCACAGCACCAAATGTTGTGGCATGATAGCTTAAACGTGGGTCAGGACACCCAACACTACGATACATAACGGCGCGCCTGCCCCATATGGAGGAGTAACGGTAGTTTCAGGAAACGTGTTCAGCCAAGGGGGAACAACTAGGCATCCAGCATAGGACAGCCCACAGAGAGCACTTGCATGTCCAATCCGATCGACAACCTTCAATGCAAGCGAGGAACCATTGATAGGAGCAGAGATAGGAAACAGACAATTCATCTTTATGGTAGATTCGGGAGCCGAGAAATCGTGCATACGCGAGGGCCGGTTTCCGCTATCTAATTGTAAATTGGAGACGCAGGGGTTCTCTGGGGTGGTGGTCGAAGTTCCTTACACTGAAGATTTGGACGTAACAGTGGGGGGAAAAACAGTGAGGGCACCCCTATTGTATTATGAACAATCACCCGTGAACCTGCTGGGAAGGGATCTCCTCAGTAAGTTGAACATGACCATCTCATTCACAAAAAGGGGAGGGATTGTGTGCTCAACCCCAGGGATGTGTTCTATGTGTGCCATGCTAGTGATATATTCAAGAGCAACGTGCCCAGAGGTGCGAGGCATACCCGTGGACCCAGATATGTTTATTCATGGGCTGAAAACATTAGCTAGGGTGGTCCCGGAGTTGAAAAAGCTAGAATGGAGAGTACCAGCAGAATTTGTCTTTCGCCCAATAGCCAGCCCTGAGATAGTGCTTGGAACAGTGATGTCAGTGGACATACATGCCGCACAAATCACAGCCAAAAGAATAGTTGTAATTGCAATGGATATGCACGGCTGCGAGTGGCGCACGGTATTGTGCATAAACGCTGACATTGCACTCCAAGATCTGTCAGATGAAGAGCTTTTCACAGATTCAGAGAGTGACGGAGAAATAATAATGGAAATAGCCATCCCTTGTGAAATAATGATACAGCAAAGACAGGTGCCAATACAGCTGATGGCAGTGGTAGGCGCCCCACCTTCATTCTTTAATGTTGACATGCAGTCAGTACCCTGGCAATTGTGGACGACGGGTCCCCATGACGTAGGGCTACTACACGGGGTCACACCAGTAAAAATCTCAAGCCTGGAGCAATTCTGCCCCGGGTCAAACAATACCCCCTGTCCCGGGAAGCAGAGGAAGGTATAAAAGAAACAATAAATGCTCTACTCGCACAGGGGATAATAGTACCCTCAAACTCCCCGTGCAATACATGTATTTACCCAATCAAAAAAGCAAAAGGAGGGGCCTGGATAAATGACGTCATCCAGAAAGAGTTCCTTTTGGTCCCAAATCCGGCATCCATCCTATGCAGCATACCAAAAGACGCATCCCACTTCACTGCAGTGGATTTAAATAATGCATTTTTCTCAATACCACTTGCAGAAGAGTGCAGATACCTGACAGCATTCACCCTAAGGGGGGGTACGAACACTGCAGATTGCCCCAAGGTTATTGCAAAAGTCCCAGCATATTCAATAGAATATTGCATGAAGATCTTGGAAACATGACTGCCGACAGCACAATAATACAGTATGTGGACGATTTATTGATTTGCAGCAAAAACGAGGAAGAGTGTAGAAAAGACTCCATAGCCCTTTTAACATTGCTATCGCAAAAGGGGTACAAGGTAGACAAAGAAAAATTACAATACTGTCAACGTGAAGTGCTGTACTTAGGACAATTGATATCAAAAGATGGCAAAAGAATAATACCAGACAGAGTAGCGGCTATCCCGGCTGTAGGAAGACCAAAGACAGTGAAGGACATGCAAAAATTCCTAGGGATGTGCAACTATTGTCGGGCATGGATATTAGACTATGCTGCATACACACGCCCATTGCTCCAGACACTCAAAGAGGCACACAAAGAAAAAAACAGAAATACAGTGGGATTCAGAGACATGCGATGCATTCACATCACTCAAAGAACTCATTTCAAGCGCACCAGTACTCGCGACCCCAGATTATGAACGCAAGTTCTACCTATTCTTGCAATGTAAGGGGGCAATCATGATCGCAGTCCTAACACAGAAAACATCACTAGGTCACAAGCCTTTGGCATACTACAGTGGGACACTGGACGCTGTAATGCAAGGACATTTCGCATGCGAACAGGCTCTCACAGCCGCCACGTTCGCAATCGAGAAAAGCGCTACCATAGTAATGGGATGCTCACTGACACTGTATGTAGAACATTCATTGTTCGCCATACTCGAGCGATCAAAAAGCACATTAACCACACAGAGAGCCACCGCATATGAGGTCATACTATCAAGTGCTAACATACATGTGGTAAGATGCAATGTACTTAACCCCGCAAGATTCATCTCAGAGCCATGCACTGTAGAGGATATCCAGGCACATGATTGCGCAACATATCAGGGCGAGGACAATGGCACAACTGTGGTAAGCGAGAATGCACTGATGGAAGGAGAGGTATTTTTCATAGATGGGTCAGCTTCCATAAATTCAGAAACTGGAGAAAAACAGGTGGGGGTGGCAGTAGTGTGAATGGACGAAGGTGAGTACGAGGTCTTAATACAGCGGCGACTACCGGCTCATTTCTCAGCACAAGCAGCAGAACTGGTAGCATTAATTGAAGCTTTATGAGCAGCAAAGGGATGCGCAGTAACGATTTACACGGATTCAGCATATATGGCCACAAGAGTACACCGAGGGCTTGCCAGGTGGGAAAGAAGGGGGTTCAACAGGGCAGATGGCTCACCCGTACAACATGCAGACTTGTTAAGGGAACTCATAGAAGCATTAAAAGAACCCACAATGGTAGCAATAGTGAAGTGCCAGGCACATACCAATAACACTGACTTTGTCTCTTTGGGAAACGTGGCAGCAGACGAGGCTGCCAAGGAGGCATCATATTTGAGAAAAGAAAACACAGGTGAGTACCTAATGCGAAGAGAGGAAAGTGTCCTGGACGGGTACAATGCCATGCCAGTGTCTCGAATACTGGAGATAAAGGAAGAGGCACCTGAGGACGAAAAAGAGTTGTGGACAAAAGGAGGATGCAGAGGGTCGGCAACTGATTTATTATGGCGGCAAAACAACACAGGTAAAGTAGTGATGCCAGCTAAATTATTAGAAGTAGCATTCCAGCAGCTATACTTCCCAGCACACAACGCAAAGCAGCACATCACAGCAGAGATACAGGAACACTGGTTTATCCCAGGATTACAGGAACAACTCTCCGAGCTAACAATGGAATGCACAACGTGTCAAATATACAACACCGGCATGACTTTGAGAACACTAAGAGGAACAATACCCAAGCCAATAGGACCTTTTAGAGAGCTGCATATCGACTATGCAGATATGGGTGAGAGATGCAACGGAGCGAGTTACATGATAGTGGTAGTTTGCCCCTTTTAACGCTGGGTAGAGGCAGGTCCCTGTGCCGCCCAGCTGTGAAGTGCGCTGCGAAGTTTCTCATGCAGGAAGTATTCCCCCGCTGGGGAATTTGCAACTTAATTCGCTCTGACAACGGCACACATTTTGTGAACGATCTCTTTAAAGAAGTGACATCATTGCTAGGGATAAAGCATAAATTATGCTCGATTTATCACCCACAAAGTAACGGGATGGTAGAAAAGATCAATGGATTACTAAAAGGCAGACTCTCAAAACTATGTTTCACGCTTAAGACAAATTGGGTGCACTGTCTCCCCTTGGCTCTTTTTGAGCTGAGGAATCAGCCAAGCAAGGACCACCATTTGTCGCCCCACGAGATTGTGACAGGGAGACGAATGCACACAGCACACTCACCCCTCTGTAGACATTCAGATGCACACAGAAGTGCAACTCTGCTGGGAGAAGAATTTAATGACCACCTGACTAAACTTACTAAGGCAGCACAAATGATAGCGAGACAACTTGCACCACCATTCATAAGTGATGGGGAGAATGAAACGCACACTCCAGAGAAAGAAAGCCAGACAGGTCAGCTGGTACCAGGAGAAATGGTATACGTCAGGAGCTTTGTGCATAGGTGGAATGCTCCAAGATTTCATGGCCCATACAAGGTGGTGTTTTGCACACCCACAGTGGTGAAAGTGAAGGGCCTGAGATATTGGATACATTTAACAGACGTCCGAAAAGCATATGACAGCGTGGGGTCAGCAGAAGGTACAGAGGCCCCGACGGGGTAAATGTGCATGGATAAAAAATAAAAAAAGAGAAAACAAGAGCATGCGAAATGTATTAAACTGACAACTGTATTATAATAATGTTTATGACATCGTGTAAATAAGTATAAAATGATTTCACTCACTCTGTCCCCTTCCTCACCCCGCACTCTCTCTCTCTATATCTCCCACTCTCACTTTATCTCTCTATCTCTCTATCTCTATATCTCTCTATCTCTCTATCCCTCTATCTCTATATCTCTCTATCTCTCTCTCACTCTAAAATAACACTGAAAAGTGGAAAATGCAAAAATAATTGCACTGTATGCTTAATGCGCCCTTTTCTATGTTTCAACTTATAGGAGTAACCATGGCAACGAACAGGCAGCCTGCAACGATTAGCAATAGGGACACTAGGAGTAGAAATGTTTTTGATTTACGAACATATTCATACCAATGTGGGTTGACTGTCTGTGCTATTACATTTTTTACACTCATGTTTGGCTTGGCAACATATTACCTAATAGCATGCATTGAGATAAATGAGGGGGGAGGTAATGGAACTAATATGGAAAATGTAAGCAAACCATTTAAGGAGGGTATCTATTTAATATGGGATGGCTTTCAGCTGGTATGGGGGCATGGCCCGCATCCAGACGAGGCGAAACTTCAGAACGATACTAACGACAATCCGACCATCCATTTGAAGCCCCAAAGCCACAGCACAAATTTTAGCGTACATGAACTAAATGATCGACACCCATCTGTTATATCATGGTCATATGGCACCACTGCTACCCCGTCCGCAACGACAATCAGTCCTCCCCGAGACAAAGACTATACCACAGAGAGAATGAAGGAAAATGTTGAAATGGCTAACAAATTCATTACTCTGTATGATGAATGGGAGAAGGAGGGGGCCGGGGAGAGGGAGTCCCTGTTGCACGCAGACATGCTAAAACATTGCTTAACAACAGGAAGAAGAGGGAAATAGGTAGAAAGAGATTTGACGAATACAATGGCCTGGGGTTTGACACGATAGAGGATCCCAGGCACCCACACCAGTCGAATAAATGGTATGCAGACATGAGCTCCACAGTCAAACAAACAACTAATGAAAGTTGCTACGTGTGCTCCCCGATCCCCCATGCCTCAGGTACACCTAAAGTCTTAATGCCACAAGAAGTGCCTCTTGCAGACGCCCAGTGTCTCCTCCATCTCACTCTGTGCAGAATTAAGAACACCTTCCAGGCACACACGGTATCTTTTGAAATGCTGCAGAATGAAAAAACGTGCTACTGAGTGGTATGCTTAAAAGAACCATTTTTGGTAATAAAAGGAACACTATTTTCAGAAGAAAATGGAAAGATGATGTGGTAACGTGCAAAGCTGAAGCACTGCGAGGGCTGCCAGCCGAAAAACTACAATGGATTGCAAAGACGTGTGCCGTGGTGTGGTCAGAACATGTGGCAAAATTGACCTGGGTGAGCGCTATAGAAAAAGCATTGAAACTACAGAAAGAAATCTCAAATGAACTTTGCTTCCTAGGAGAAGGGAAAATCAACATGGGAAGAACCACGAACTGCAGCAAGAGCCTAATGATCCCAGACATGAAGAAAGGAACAGCAGCCCTGATGGACACTTACTGGGTCTGTGGCAAGCGGGCACACATGCACCTCCCACCATCATGGAGGGGCACGTGTTCCCTGGCGACACTGCACTCAGCTTTAATGGTAATACCGGAAAGCCACCTCGGCCAGAGGGGCCGGAAAATGACCCAAACTGCAACAAACGCCTCCCCCACTGAAGAGCCACCACTTTACGCCCTATCAGAAGGAACTACCGACGAAATCATGTCCAGAAAACGGAGGTCATCAAACTATATCTCAAAGGCCTCCTCAGAACTCTTGGCACATATCCCAGCCAGATAAAGGCTATTCAGCTCAGCGGAAAACGTCTTTGCCTCCCTCATTCCAAGCATCCAGGTCCGAGCAAATGCAAAATGGCTGCAGATCACGAGGTGTGAGATGATTCAATTGGCAAACAACACTGAAGAAGGGTTCAACGTGATCAAGGAGGAACTAAGGGCACTGAGACTAATGACAATGCAAAACAGGTATGTCCCAGACCTGTTGACAGCGATGGACGGAGGTGTTTGCCGAAAAATCAGAAGTGCTTGTTGCACTTTTGTACCTTCTGAAGATGCTGATAACGGGACACTATCACACGTCATCGCTGCCGTCCGCAACCTAGGGGAATGAATGAATACGGAAGGTGGTACCGACCCAAGCATGTGGTTCGACAACCTTTTCTCCTGGGTACCTTCCTGGATGGGGCTCGCTGTGAAACTACTAATACCCCTCATCGTGTTTTTACTTGTGATTTTATGTGTGTGCCAGTTGGGTCTTCGATGCTGCGCAAATGCAGTCCCCAATGGAGCAATGATGATGGTGACAATGGGCAATGCCGGAGGAAGGGCACGGGCGCAACAGGAAGCACACGTACAAAGTGGGGAGGTTTTAGAATCCAAGTATAGAATGGTGCCCAAATATTATGACGGGGATATAGTGGACAGGTTATATCATACCACAATAAAGGAACCCCGGGAGCTAGAGTGGTACACAGAGGTATGGGTGGACCTGGAGGGAGGTATGGGATGTATATATATAACTTGCACCCCAGATGAGTATGCCAGAAGGGGGGAAAGCCTCCGGGGGGTGTGCAGAGCCTGGATGCCCATAAAAGGAACACCAGCCTGGGAAGAGGCAGTGTTGGCTGAGAAAGAGAGCGAACGACTGGGGGAGCTAAGGTATTCGTTACTTAAGTAACGAAAAGGGGGAAATGTAGGGAAGGGTAGGTTAATAGGCCCCCCACCCACTACATGTCCCACCCTGGTTAAGACCCATGACTCGTCGGCAGCCCCCCGGCCTCCCGGGCCCAGGCGGCGGGGCGGCTGCAGGCCGACACGTGGGGCTGCACCACCACGTTATGTGGCGGAGAATAGACGCCATCTTGTAATCAGCCATCTCCATCTTGCTAGAAACATGCATATCTAACCCAAGGCAGAAACACTGAATACTGCAGAGTGACCCCCACTTGACTGCGCTCGCAGAGGCCCACGCTTCCCCCACCTCCCACTGCATGGCAGATCCGCTGAAGACTCATTCTCATGAGTCACCAGATGCGAGCGAACAACAAAATAAAACACTGTAGCTGTTGACCTTCCACAGTACATCATTGCCCCAGCTATGAATGAGAATACTAGGAGGTACCTGCAGGCCCTGACCCCTGTACCAAGCCCCCCAGCTATAGTCGTTGTGGCGCCTCGCACCCATATCCATCCCAAAAGCCCTTGCAACGTGCAGGAACCATTTATGTAATACGTGCCTTGTTGACTAACGTTCGCTGCTAATATAAAGGAGAATGGGTAAAGAGAAAGTTGTGCAACCGATATTACATGTAATGAAGGGATATACAAAGACTGGACAGCTGATAACTGTGAACAATAACTTGTGTTGCTCTCTTTATACACTCTTTACACACACCTGCTTGACACTACCTCATGTTCGTATGTCAACTGTAAATGTGAAATGTTATGTAAAAAAAAAGTATGATCATCAGCTAGTATCCCATGTAAATACAAAAACATATGAGTGCTTTTAGAAACCCCATGTGTTGTTAGTCGCCCCTCACCCATACAACAGTAAAACCGCCTCGTGCAAGATGCCACGCACAGAGCTGCAAGGCCATTTCCCCCTCCTCCTCCTGCCCAGGCTCTCTCGAGATAGACGGTGTTCAAACAGCAAAGCCTTGCCTTCCCTCCCGACCCTGCTGGACCCGTTTCAAGCATCTGCCACCCTCCCCCGTGTCAGAGGCCACCACAGCCTGACTCCGTGATTTACGAGCTACCTGGTCCTAAATCCCACCGCCTTTCAGGCACCAGTCACATGCCCCCCACAGGTCAGTAGTACGTCCATCGACCCTGAGTTAATGACCCTAGAAAGGGGGGCGCCCACACGTGTACCAACAGATCATAATACCATCCCTCACCGAAATTGCCAGGGATGGTTAGTCAAGCACCCCTGTCCATGCCCCTGACTACGTCGATGAGACCTGATTGTTTGACCCTAAGGTGCATCCCAAACCGATGTATTAAGACACTCCAGATCGTGTATCAATGTTCCTGGCCATGTATTGATCTAAGTTCAGCGCTTACAAGAGTTGCAACTCAACAGGACACATGAAGTGTGAAGAATGGGTGGGAATGTGTGGCCAAAAGGGCAAATGTTAGTTTAGCTATCAATCATTGTTACAAGGCATGTCCGGCCCAGCGCTACACCCCGATGAGCCCAGCTGACCTCCCACCCCACTTGGCGCAGCACCAACGTCCGCCAATCCTGAAGAAGCAACTGTATACATTGTATACCACCTAGCCATCACCACCCAATCCCTGAGACTCTGTGGCCCCTATAGCTTACCTCATGCATGACGTGTATTTGTAATATAACTGACTGTCTTTGCTATTGTCAGACAGAGCGCTCTCGGAGTTTGCAGAGTCCTTTGCATGCCCTATATTGAATTATATAAAACTCTTTTGATTTTACCCGCACTTGGTCCTGGCCTCATTCCCCTTCTGGGATGTGTCCATTATTGCTTCTCACTAAGGGGGGTGCGTTTCTGGGGACACGTACATTCAGCCTCCATGTGGGCCTTGTACAAACAAGACAGGAGCCGTGTCTCGATCATGCTTTAAGTCGGTCCTCACCATGCACACAGTCTTAAGGCATCACTAAGAAAGCAAAACAAGCAGAGGCACAGCCAATAGATCTTGCTTTGTAAGTGCAGAAGTAAGGCCTCCAAATGCCAAAAAAAGGCTCGCCATCCACATCTGGAAAGCAAGCCCTAATGGTTTTGCTAATGTTTATTTGCCCTAAAACGAATGCAAAATATTAACACATTAAATTTCAGCCAGAGTGCAGGGCTCTATGTTTACAGGTATTTGTCTGATCACCACGTATGCTTCAGAAATTAGCCTAGTCTCATTATCATACCCATGAATTCTGTTGTTTGAATTAGACGGTGTTGATTTCTTCAGCAAATCATTTTACATTTTGCATAGGATGGATTACAATGTTTGAGTCGACATAGTTGAGTAAACTGAAGCCGTTTTTTTAGTAAAATGAACATGGTTACCCTAACTTTGAAAATATTTCGAAAAAAACGCTAAATATGTCCATTTGCTCTACGCTTGTGAAGCTTGTTCTGTGCAACACATTGATGAGACATAAGAAGCTATTGTAATAAAAAGTGCTGCATATTTCAACCCACCCCTTCTAATAGCATTGCTAAACCTCGTGAACTTAAGAACACCAGTGGTGCCCATCTGTTTTATTTGGTGGGTTGAATGGGTAAGACTTCTATGGTGTCAGGATTGGAACAATTGCCTTTTTTACTGAAAGATTGTATTTAAAAATAAAAAAGGCAATTTCCAGTTTAGTTATTCTCCTCAATGCTCTATTTGTAACATTTGTATGACATTCTAATACAAATATAACTTTTTTGCTGATACAATTATATAATGTTTCACAGAGGCGTAATGAAAACATTACCTAAGGTAGGCTCCAGACTTACGGTTAACAGAAATGAATGCAATTGACCTGACACCCAAACTTGGAATTTTCCACGTTGAGTGCCTGTTTAAAATCAGATTTTGTGAGTTTGCAGAAAGTTTACCGGCATGGTCAGTTGGGCTTGTGAAATAACAGACTGAGGAGCCAATAGGGCCACATTAAGTGACTGCAACCTGCCTCCATTCATGGCTGGGAGTCTTCAACCTGCCACGAGGCAATAATTATCTCTCTGGGCCCAGATAAATATAGCAGAAGATGGGTTCCATCAGCATGATGGCTTCTTGGGAATTGCGGATCAGGTTGAAGAGCAGTCTCACAAAGGAAGAAAGCCTCCAGCACAGTAGTCTGTATCATTATTTTGCATTAGAGCATACAAGTGCAAATATTCTTAAGATCACAAGGTTACAACAATGCATTCACATTCCAGTGCTGATTTATTCCATCCCCCCTCTTGGTTGCAACACAAGAACAGCAGATGTACTATTTTCCCTGGACCACAAGACTGAACTGTAATGAATGCCGCAAACTCCTGCACTTACTGATGTGCTGATGTCTTGCTGAAAATGCCAGGAACAAAACCAATCTGAATACTCTGTTCAACATAGATTACAAGGTTGAATCACATTGAATACCCATTGAATCCCTATCCCTATCCATATCCCTATACCATTAAAGGGTGATTCCTTTCCTTTTCCCTCCATCAATTGTAAGACCTCACAAAATATATCTTGGTCAATCTAGTGTGGCTTTACTGTAAATCATCCCTCCATCACCCAATCCTATTTGCTTTTCTCCAGATAGAACAAAGATATCACGACACATACATTACCAGGCATACTTTAACATTGGTGCCACTCTGTGCCAGCACTGATGTGATTCATTTGCACTTAATGGAACTTAAGAGATAAGTGGATATGGTCGGGGCACAGGATCGCATGGCTTCATTCTAAGGAATCCTTCCAACTCCAAGTGCAGTTTCACTTCTGACTATACAGTGTGTCAAAGGTCATATTGCACACCTTGCTAGTTATTAACAGCCCAACCCCTCTGACACAGCTTATTGTAATGTCTTCCATGCTACCAAGCCTCACAATTTCTTAGAAAAACCACTAGTCCTGCAGGACTAGCCTCTTAGTTCACCTACTCGGCCCCAAAGAATTCACCCACCCCATTGTAAGGTAAAAAGCCTCAAAGTGTAAAAAAAAATCATTGCTTTAAATTTGATGCCCAGTAAAAGAATGCCATGCCAGAGTCAGAAACTATACCCAGGCTGGCTGCGTCAACGTAGGCCAGTCCAGACACATAAGAACACTCTGCTAAAAGCAAGCATAATATGGGTTATGTGGCCTGACCTGCCTATGTTGATGCAGCCAGCCTTTTTCTGAACCTGTCATGGTAAGGTTGCATGATATGTGCTGTTAATAACTAGACTGGAATGCATTGCTGCAGACAGTCTGGTTTCACTTCTTGCATCTGCCATGAACTCTTTTACAGAGGCCCACTCACCACGGTTAGCGAGCCTCTGATTTCAAGGTGTTGGGTAAGGGGTGCCCCCTAAATCGGGAGCCCACTCCCCAGCACAGTGCATGGTGAGCGGGCCTCTGGCTTATCCCCAAATCAAAGACTGCTCACCAGACCGGAAATAGTTCTTTTGCTGTAGTTTACATCATGTAAGTTACTGATTGTCGGCATTCAACACGCATAAGCACGATTACTCCACTTGCAGCTGTCTCACGGTGCTTGGTACTAGATTATACCACAGATGTGACACAAGAGAAAGCCACAGTTTTTCCACAAAGTGCTGGTGAGCGTGTCTCTACTCTGATTTATCCCCAAATCAAAGGCCCACTCACCATCAAGGGGAGAGCAGCTCACTAGATCAAAGAGCCACTGTTCAGCACAGTGAGCAGCACTGTTGAGAGATCCTCTGATTTGGGGCACACCCTCCCTGCAGATCCCCAAATCAGAGGCACGGTCACCATGGGGGTGCATTATTCATGCATTCATACACATTCACACACTCACATTCACTCATGCACCCATAAACATTAACAACATTCATAATTGTTTCACCCACACACACATAACATACACTCCACTCTCCCATTCGCATGTGCACCACACAACATACACATGTTCAGTCACACATGCACCCAAACACACACACTTTCGTACACTCACAGCCATGCACACATTCACCTACAAATACACATTTTTTCTTACCTGCAGCCCAATCCAGAATGCCCTCCACCGAATTCAGGAGGATAGGATTCCACGGCAGCTCTCTGGCTCCTGTGCAACATGAACAGGAAGCAGCTAGCACTTCCTGGTATTTGCACATGCACAAAGGAGCCAGAGCATTCCCTATCAGCTCTGAATGTGTGAGGAGAAAAAGCAGCAACTCCAAGGCACATTCAGAGATGATGTACCCAGCATGCATCCCCAATGGGCCATGCAGGGCTGGGGAAGCAAAATTCCCCAGGCCTTGCATGGCCCATTGGGCATGCGCTGGTGTGCGAACTGGCAAAGGGAAACTATGTTTGCTGAGAAGTGGTCCCTCAGCTGCTTGATGAAGCTGAGGGAGCACTTAGTGTGAACACTGGGCTGGCTTTGGGGTATTTCCTATTTACTAAAAAGAATGTTCATGCAATGCTATTTTTTTAACGATACAATTGACCTGCTACATACTTCTGCCCATAACCTCTTTCCAAATAATGTGCATTTGATTGCAGTTTATTTTATTTATCTCCTTAAAGTGATTGCCTAACGTGAAAATTCAAATAATCACCACCAACAATCACCAGGATTTTTGGGCACTGCTCTCAAATGGATGGCCTTCTTCCTCTGCAATAGGAAACAAATAACTTTCCACTCACCTTTTGTCTCAACTGCTCACTCAGTGAACACAGGAGTACCCCAAGGCACATGCCTATCTGCTCTCCTGTTCAACCTCTATCTGACCACTCTACCAGGAATCATCCGCATGCACAACCTCTCCTGTTACAACTACGCTGACGATACACAAATTATCCTAAGCATCCCCAAGACAAGCAACAACCCTCATCCCGACCTTGAAGCTTGTCTCCTTGATGTTGACCGATGGATTAAAAAAAACATCTCACTCTGAACCCTGATAAAACCGAAATCATGGTGTGCTGCAAAACAGCCCTTCTCCCACATCTGCTCCCATAGCCCCCCTCCCTTGGCCCACCTCCCGCCCCTCCGATATAGTCAAAAACCTAGGATGCACTATGGACTCAGGCCTAACCCTCTCCCACCAGATCAGAAACGTGTCCAAATGCCGTCACTACCACCTCAAACTTCTCAGAGGCATGTTTCCCTACCTCTTCCACCCCACCAGACTTGCAGCAGTTATTGCGATGTCGAGACTGGACTATGCCAACTCCTAATACTTGAGAGCAAGGGCATTCCAATTTAACAATCTCCAAAGAGCCCAAAACGCTGCCGCAAAACTGCTCCTCGCCCAGGGACACAGAGACCACATGTCACCCGCTCTCTGAACTCTCCACTGGCTCCCAGTCAGACAAAGGGCCACCTTCAGGACCCTATGCATCACTCATCGATTAGTTCACAATACTGGCGCAATGTACCTACAAGAGAAGATAAAACCCTAACTCCCATCTCTCACCCTAAGATCAAGCACTGCCCTCCTTCTAGTGATTCCAACCTCTAACTCTGTCAGGATTGGAGGATCCACCTTCTCAACCTTGGCCCCAACTCTGGGGAACTCACTCACCCCACATATTCGACACACCTAAGACTATATGTCCTTCCGTAAAGCTCTAAAAATTTGACTCTTTCTGTAACACCGACTATGACCATCTCTGGCAACTAAGACCTGCAACGCGATGGCAAATGCTCATTGAGATCCCAATCAAAAACGCCACTGAATATTCTTATTAAGTGACTACAAAGCAAATGCACACTTGAAATCCAGAACAGCAAGCTCCTCAGATTATAACCCCATCCAAACACTCACCTCCCATATCACTATGCCTACTCTCTACTCTAAACCAACACACAATTAGAGTGCAGCTACACCCCTCGATCAATTTCGGCCTAGCTGCTCACATATGAACATTACTCCACGAACACCTCATAATTCTAATAAAACGCAGCTGCATCGCCCGAATACCAGCCTAGCTGCACACATAAGCTTCCTACACAGGCCTAACACAGCCAGAACCCAGTCTTGGTGTCCATCCTCCTGACTGCACACATTGAACTGATATCAAAAACCACCTGAACTAAGCACCCTATGACACCTTACTCTCTCAACTGACCTGGCCTATTGTCCCCGAGAGCGTTCAACCTACCAGCGCTTTGGGGTCATACCAACGATATATGGAGTGCTAAATACATGCCAAATAACATAACAAAACATAACCAACCAATTTCCCCTAAAAAACAATTTCCCCCTTCCCTCCATCTCCCAGACAACCCAACAGTATGTCTATCACATGACAAAGTGCTACATTAGCGCCTCAGCCTCTTACCAGCTCAGTTCATAAAAGCTTTATTCGACTCAAAATTCTTTAGCACACAACAAATAACAGTACCATCAATACAAATTCACACACCGAATTACAATTACAATCACAATTATGATCACTCAAAAACCATAACATTAATTAATCACAATATGGGTATAATAACAATCCAGAACTAGTAACATCATAAAAAAGAATGCAACTGTCAATTGGCATCAGGTAAAAGTTCAATCAGGTGGTTCCTGCGGGGCCAGGCTCGATAAATAAACGTAGCTACAAAGTAGACAGCGTTTCGATCAGTGGCCATCTGGCATAACAATAATGCTTCTGTAGCTCTGCGTACTCCGTCTTTCCTTAAAAAAAAAAAGTATAGCACCTTCAAATCTTTATGAGAATCGCAGAAAATCAGGAAACGCATAATAGTTTCCACGTAAATGCCGCAAAGTGGACAAATATCAGACTTAGTATCCTTCCAGTTGCTAGTAAATTTAGCAAACTTCGATTGTGCGTCCTAAATTCGATGTAAAGTGCTCGTGCATAGGCCGGGAAAATAAAATCAAGGTAGTCTTTGGGTCCAAATTCGACCTCATACCATTGCATGGTCAATTGGCAGCTGGATACTGGGACAGTCTGCATGAGTACTGTTGTGGGACTGTCATGGAGGATTCATCCATTGTTGGAATGGAGGCAGATGCAGTCATATGGTCTAGGGCCAATGTCTACAGGTGCAACAGGGTCCTCTCCATTCTCTCTAGGATTTCAGACAGATATGTGAATCATTGTGTTGTTTCCTCATTGCTCTCTCACATTCTTTGACTCTTTCACATGCTGTCTACCCTATCCACCAAACGTGCGAGTTCCTGACCTTCTTTTTTGGCATGTGCTACACTATGGATCTCCATGAACACTGTCATGAACATTGTCACATGATTCGTGAGCACGTCCTCCTGTTGCTGGAGATAGGTCTCCATCTCATGATGGTGAACCTGTGTTGAGCCTACATGACTGGATCGGTTCCGTCTGAAGCAAGTCCCGCAGAAGGCCTACTGGCAAGTTTTTCATGTTGCCTTGCATCCCTGGCCATTACTGGGTTCAGGTGTCTGGCTGAATTAAGATGGAGAGTGGACCACTGCAGTGGAACACGGTCTCCATCATCAGTGTCACCGCCTACACCTGCAGTTGGTCTATGAACTGGTGTGAGTTAGTCACTATCCATATATGCATAGACAGGGTCAATTGCAATGCAGTCTGTTGGGGGATTAGCTGCAGTACTGCCTCACTGACCTGCTTGACCAGAGTCAAAGTAGCTGTTGTTATGGGCTGCGTGGTCTGCTGCCATGTCCCCACACCTGTAATGGGTGCTTCTGATGTTGTCACCTGTAGGGCTGGTAGAGGGAGTCTGCCAGTATCTACGATGACCTGGATTCTGTAGACTGGATATGCCTCCCTTTTGACTTGGTTTGCTGATTTTTGGCCTCACTCGGTGCCCCTAAGGGCCCAGTGGCTGTGGTGCCTTTGGCTTGTCTCCCCAATATTTCAGCCTCATCCCTGAAGGTGATTGCTGTCAGTGTAATCCAATGCCATCTAGGTTATTGCACTTTTAGATACTGGAGTATACACACAAGGCATGATTCACATTATAGGCCTGCTTTAGTACAGTGGTGAAGTGTGCATGGTGTACAGGCCTGCCCTAAACATATAACGGTTGTCCAGTGGGAGGAAAAGGGATTGACACATGTTGGGGGGTTAATTTGGCTGCATGTGATCTGCATGGAAGATGGAACAAATGTTTTGTGGTGCATGTTGGTGGTGTGCATGTTGACTCCTTTCCACGGGGGATGGAGCGTTCTGGGCAGGGCTTACTAGTGTATCACATATATACGCTTGATGCATCAGGGATCGGTGTATGGCATTGCAAACAGTGGGAACTGTGCCATGCGGCAGGCATGCTCTCCCTCTTTCATGTGATTATGCCTCCCCTTGTCTGTGCTTTGGGGTTTTGTTACACACACATTACATGCAGTTCACCAGCAAGGTGGACTTACCAGTACCTACTTGGGTTCCTGTGTCAACCACAGAATCCCAGTTCCTGTGACCCCAGTTATCCAGTCCACAGTTGCAGTCTTCTCTGCCCATGTGCACACTTGTTTGGCACGCCTGACTGTTGCCAGAGATGATCCTATGCACACTACACTCTAGGTCCTCCTAGCACCTCTGCATATCATTGGTAGTCTTTGTTAGGCAGTCATTGCAAAAGCCAGCTCACATACCTAGTCCTAAAGTGAGTATTTTTGTCTGTGGTAGTTTTTGCCGTTAGATGACCCACCAACCATGGTACCTCGTTTCAACCCTTTCAGCAAGTACTGTGTGCTCCTAATCACTGAATGGTGGCTTGTGCTGCCTGCCATCCCCTCCCTTTTCTCCGCCAGTGCCAGTGCCATCTTACATGCTGGCTATTGTGGGTGGATGGGGGATAAAGGCTTGGATTCAGGGTGGAGTGCATCACTTTTCACTCTGCCTCCTCGTGTGTTGTATTGCTGACAGGCCTCATTACGACCCTGGCGGTAAGGGGTTAGCGCCAGCGTTAGCTGCGCCGACCCCTTACCGCCAATCACGAGTTCCCTTTCCGCCATGGCGGATTTTACACCTGCTTCTAGCGGGTGTAAAAAACCATGGCGGTAAGGGAACTTGATGTTAATTACGCCACCGTAATTTACGGTGGCGTAATTAACGCCTTCCCCACTCCCATTATGCCCTATGGGGCAAAAATGGGAATGGGGAAGGGTAAATGGGGATTGGGGACTTACCGCCCCGCCGACCTCGGAATGGGGCGGTAAGTCCGCCAACCACCATGGCGTAAACGTAGTTTACGCCATGGTGGTAAAGTCACGGCCCAGGCGGTAACTTACCGCCTGGGTCGTAATGAGGCTGGGAGGCAGTGTCCATACCACAATCCCCCTTACTATTCACTTTTGACACACGCAGTAACAAAATATACCGCATGCTGTTTTACTGGGTAAAAAACCGCCAAACTTATAATCAGGCCCAAAGTTTGTCCTATTCACTTCTGCCCTTTTCAGTTGGAAATGATGAGGGAACACCATATGAAAAACAAGATAGTTCTTGAAATGTAATTGCATGTCAGTCAGAGCTTTTTAAAGGTTACCAACAGGGCAATGATTGGTGGAAAACATTTTACAACGATATCGACATTGTAGAGTGGGTCCCACAACAGAAGGACAGCCACACGTACTCATCCATAAAAGCAAAGAGAAGAGCAGTAAAAATGCATCATAAGAACATCAGCATTTGGTCATAGGCCGGTAATGAAAACAGGAAAACATGTAAGTAATTTGCTTTTCTTTATTCCTCCCATAAACTGCAACGCACCCTTGCCCAAGCCTTACAACCCATGTTGAATGTACTGTCGGCTCGGTGATGTGGTGCAGCTTGAAAATGGCACAACCTCCCAATAGCACATGAGCACAAGCATTGAACTAACTGTAGATCATGTTGTTTATTTTTCTCAGAGTCAAAATCATAGTAAATCACAAATGAAACATGAAATGCATTTCATTCTTATTAAAACACCTCCAGACTTCCTTGACACATCAGGAGTACAATGAAAACTAATAATCATAATGATTTGTACGTTTTATAGTGAATCAATGTGATGCGTAATCCACCAAGATTCTGCACCCTTTTTTACTATTCAATAATTATTTTATTTTCTATAGTTCTTCAACACGATTTGATCATTAATATGAGTATTACATTTCAAAACAATGAGTCAGTCATACACCCAAAACATAAATTACAAAAAGACATACCGTTGTTTGTGTCTTAAATAAAATATAATATACTCCTGTTAAATATATACAATTGTTATATTGAAAAGCAGCTCAATACCCATATGTTCTGTCTATTGTGGGGGGTGCTGCATAAGCAGAAATACTTGTTTCAGTCCTGCTGTTTATGGGCCTTCTTCAATGCCATTCTCCAGGCCTCTGTAAAAGTAAAGGGTCACTTAAAAAGTAAACCATACGTGTATGTTACAACTTCAGTGAATTAATATTTCGGGTAAGCCTTGACATTTGTGTATCATCTTACTTTTATTTATTTAAGTACAATTACCTGTGATTCAGTAATTTCCATGATCATTACCTCAGTTTCCAATCCTCATGTGTTGAGGTGGCCTATGGGAAACACACCAAAGTTGTACCATAACAAACAGTTTATGACACAGGATAAATATAATATGCTAAGAACAATGTCATCCAGGAAAAATTGTTGCCACTCCACTGCCATTGCCGTGTTGGCTACCTTAGAGCGATCTACGGGACACCTGTTCCATGAGAATTTAATTATGAATCCATCTGATGTGGGGACAATGCTAAGGGCTGAGCTTGTTTCTGCTCAAGCATTTTAATTTGGGGCTCTCACATTGGCATTGTTGTGTCAATCATTTGTTTGTTGTACAAACATTGGGCCAGTTTGATTTATTATCCATATTGTTTAACGTATATGAGTAACCTCTGGAATTCAGGAGAATTTGGGGGTCAGTTTTCATACAAGACCCAAATTGCATGGAGAGGACCTTATCTTTTTGAACATCTGTGCAAAAGGTTGACAACATCTATATATATAAAATGCTTAGGTATGTTTCCATACTCAGCTGATACAATTGTCATGCCTGCGCCATGGGCGCATCCATTTGCGCTCAATATGGACTATTTGTTTATCATTTATTTACAACAGACTCTTGGATCCATCTATATTTACTTTGGGGACTTTATTTCCCATTTGCGAGACTTTGGTGCTTTATTATTTTTTCCAACAAACTACGCATACCACAATGCACTTGGCTACAAGCATCGATTCCTGGCTGTTCCTATTGGTCATCAAAGGAACTACACCCCCTAGAAGCCCTAGGGATTTGCTGTGCTTCCACCAGCCCAGGAACAGAAAGGGAGGTGGCCGATTGCCTGCAGGTGTGCTTTGCCAGGTGCAACCAATTAGCCTGCCTCTGTGCTGGGCTAGGCAGTATATAAGGCTGCTGCCTGCAGTGGCTCAGCCTCTTGCATTGAGAGTCCTTCCTCCTCCTTTCGCGTCTTTCTACGGATCTTTGTATGCTGTTTACCATCTCTCCTGCTTGGATCCTGCCTTGCAGCTTGCTACACCCTGCTGCCTACAGCCCTAGCCTTCTGGGCTCCCTACCTCACTCCAGCTCCTCTGGGCTTCCTGCCTTGCAGCCTGTTACACTTCGCTGCCTCCTGCCATTTGCCTTCCAGGCTCCCTGCCTCACAGCCCTGCTGCTCTGGGCTCTCCACATTGCAGCTGATCACGCTCTGCTGCCTTCCAGCTTCCGCCCTTGCCCTGTGGGCTCTTTACATTTCAGCTGATCACGCTCTGCTGCTTTCCAGCCTCAGCCCTTGTCCTCTGGGCTCCCTGCTCTGCAGCCTGCCTCACTCCGGCTGCCTTCAGCCCTTGTCCTCTGGGCTCCCTGCTCTTCAGCCTGCCTCACTCCGGCTGCCTTCAGCCTTTGTCCTCTGGGCTCCCTGCTCTGCAGCCTACCTCACTCCGGTTGCCTACAACCCTTGTCCTCTGGCCTTCCTACTTCGCAGCTTATCACGCTCCGCTGCCTACTACCTATCTTTTTCCGCTGGGTTCTCGGCCTAGCAGCCCGCTACAGTCCTCTGCTACCTTCTACGGTCAGCGGCCCTGCCTCTCAGGGCCCACTCCTTGCTGCCCGGCCCTTCTGGGTTCCTTGCCGTGCAGCCTGCTTTACTCTGCTGCCCTAAGCCCTTTTCATCTGGGCTCTCTAACTTACAGCCCTGCTGCTCCTGTGGGCTTGCTCATTGCTTTCCTGCTCCTCTGACTTCTCAACCTTGTTCCTTACTGTCCTCTGCTATCCTATCCTGTTACACGACTTTCCCTTCATTTCCTTCTGCTAGTTTGCTATCACCTCCTTTCCTGGATTTGTCTGTAGTATCTTCTCTTGTACTGTTTGTAGACCCTTTTGTACAGAGCTTGTCTGTTGGTTCCCATCAGTCAACCTCTGCCCCTTCCCTTGTTTCGTTTCTACATTACAGACACCCATAGCTGCTGTTCCAAGCCATGAGCAAACAGCGTGGGCCTCTGTTATAGCAAACTGTGCAGAAGGCTAGAGTATTTCCTAAGGTTCGTGGAATACTCTTTTCCTAGATCTGCATACACCCCAAGAGGGAATTAATTCTGTACCTTTTTCCCTTGCTACTCTGGCCTACTCTTTGTTCTCTTTCCTCTCTGCTGTGTGTGTACTTATCTGTCCACTTTATTTTGGCACAATCACCCAAACCCTTTCTGGGTGCCTTGTGCTACTCTTAATAGAGTGCCATCCCTGACAGAATGCAAGAGCTAAAAATGTCTTGTTCCATAGGCCGGAAAGGCACACACAGACCAAAGATGCTTTTCTTTCGAGTTAAGAAACCTTTGCATAAACCTATGGTTTCCCTAAAGGCAGCAAACAAGAACCTTAGTCTAAAGGACAGTCTCGCCTTATTAAACAAAGATTTACAAGCACGGTACTATACTCACTGGCTAGCTGACCCTTCTTCCATGTACAATTATTATGACATTTGCGACTATGATCCGCAGTCCTTATCTGTTGCAGAGCTACAGCAAGATAATGAATTCTTACAGATCTTGTTAGACCAAACAGTGAAAAACTCTCCTGCGTCTTCTGACAAGCCTTCTAACACCGCAACAGCTAAGGATATATCCCTCATTGTGGGAGACTCTAAACCAGAATACGCTGTTGCCAGAGTGATATGCGCAAGATCAGCTTGGCAAGCCCCCCAGAATGCTGGAAAACCTTATTTGACAGGATAAGGCAGTCATTATCCTGAGGTTTGTGTATCTGGTCCTGGGTACAAAAGACCTATACTAACCATCGGTTGTCTAAATGCTTCCACAGTATCTACTAACCACAATAACCCTAAGGTCAGTCTTCCCATTGCTGCAACCGAATTTTCTACCACACCAGCTGTTGAAGCTTTAGATCAAACAAATGATACTTACCTGCTACAAGAATAACTCCTACGCCTTAAAAGAAAGACCGAAGACCTCTATGATGACTTTGTTTATTTGCATTATCAGAATCTTATGAAGGGACACAAGTTACCAGACCATCTGACACTATGTCCAACACTTGACATCTTATCTTTAGAGATCAACATGATAAGGACTGGAATTGCCACGCAGAAAAGGATACAGACTTATACCAAGCAGATGGAAGACCTCAATGTAGCATATGTATCCCTTCTAAAGACTGACACAGCTCTTTCACCTTCCAGCCACAGTAACTTAGGTTGTTGTACTGACAGAAAAGAATTAACTCCTCCGGTGGTTCAAATCACTCACACAGCCATAACACCACAAAACAAGGGTGGTCTTCTAATTGGAGATCCCTCTGAGTCAAAGGATCGTGCCGCCCTCAGCCTTGCCTATTGTCCAGTACTCACACTTACAACCCCTTCTGAAATGACAACGGCAGCTGAAGAGACTGGCGCAGTTCACACCGTGCATGCTGAGTTGGCAAGCGGGGCTTGCCAAAGTGTGGCTGTGCTATCAGACAACACTCTTGTGCAATCAACATCTTCAGTTTCTTCGATACCCCCTGAATCGCCAGTGGTTGTGGTACCCAATCTACCAGTAGTTGCAACACCTGAACTGTCTGTAGCTGCTACAGCACCCAAACTTCCAACTGCAATTCATGATCTTCCTGCTGCTATGGCTCCTAAACTCCCTGCCACATTTGAGACTCCTGAAGTCCCTGCTGCAAATCTTGAGGTTGCTATAGCTATTGTGATTCCTGAAGCTACCGCTATTTCTGATGCTCCCGATGCCCAGATTTCTACTTCCTTCGCAGCTGTGCTCGCTGCAGCAGAATCCTCTGCTACACAACCTGATCCCGCAGTACCTTCTCTTCCTGATCCCTCATCCGCCATGCTAACTGTTGCAAAGTCAGCGAAGGGTTTCCCTGTTAAGACTACTGTTCCAGTTGTTCCTGCTGGTGTATCTATAGCACTAAGACTGCCAGACTCTACTCTACCAGTCTCAGGTGCGTTCCAGCCCGCTGGTTCTCTCATGGCACCCACACACCCAGTTGCTACAGCCTTGATACTCTCTACAGCCATTCAAGATCTCGCTGATGCTGTAACCTCTGAACTGTCTACTAATCATGGGAAAACCGCCGCTGTGACTCCTGAACTCTCTGCGGCTAACCCTAACGTTGTCATTGCTGCTCTGGATGTCTTGGAAAACCTTCCTAAAGCTACCAACTCTGCTGTACCTATAGCTCCACTTTCCAGCATCATACTGTTGCCCGTCAAAGCAACATCTATCATGGAGCCTGCAGCAGTTTTTCGCAGTTCTTCTCTTCATGCACACACAGTTGGGGTCTGCGTTCCAAAGACTTCGTCTTTTCTGATTTCTACATCAAAAGTTCAGAACATTGGTACTGTCTCCGTCATTCAAGACTTTCACCTTGCAACCCGATTCTGGTGCTTCATGATGTGCCTTTTTGGATTAAGACTCTTGTACGGTGAGACAGACATTCTTCTTGTAGGTCGGTCTTCAGGGAGCCTGGAGAGGGGCCTGGAGAGGGGCATACTGTCATGCCTGCGCCATGGGCGCATCCATTTGCGCTCAATATGGACTATTTGTTTATCATTTATTTACAACAGACTCTTGGATCCATCTATATTTACTTTGGGGACTTTATTTCCCATTTGCGAGACTTTGTGCTTTATTATTTTTTCCAACAAACTACGCATACCACAATGCACTTGGCTACAAGCATCGATTCCTGGCTGTTCCTATTGGTCATCAAAGGAACTACACCCCCCAGAAGCCCTAGGGATTTGCTCTGCTTCCACCAGCCCAGGAACAGAAAGGGAGGTGGCCGATTGCCTGCAGGTGTGCTTTGCCAGGTGCAACCAATTAGCCTGCCTCTGTGCTGGGCTAGGCAGTATATAAGGCTGCTGCCTGCAGTGGCTCAGCCTCTTGCATTGAGAGTCCTTCCTCCTCCTTTCACGTCTTTCTACGGATCTTTGTATGCTGTTTACCATCTCTCCTGCTTGGATCCTGCCTTGCAGCTTGCTACACCCTGCTGCCTACAGCCCTAGCCTTCTGGGCTCCCTACCTCAGTCCAGCTCCTCTGGGCTTCCTGCCTTGCAGCCTGTTACACTTCGCTGCCTCCTGCCATTTGCCTTCCAGGCTCCCTGCCTCACAGCCCTGCTCCTCTGGGCTCTCCACATTGCAGCTGATCACGCTCTGCTGCCTTCCAGCCTCAGCCCTTGTCCTCTGGGCTCCCTGCTCTGCAGCCTGCCTCACTCCGGCTGCCTTCAGCCCTTGTCCTCTGGGCTCCCTGCTCTTCAGCCTGCCTCACTCCAGCTGCCTTCAGCCTTTGTCCTCTGGGCTCCCTGCTCTGCAGCCTACCTCACTCCGGTTGCCTACAGCCCTTGTCCTCTGGCCTTCCTACTTCGCAGCTTATCACGCTCCGCTGCCTACTACCTATCTTTTTCCGCTGGGTTCTCGGCCTAGCAGCCCGCTATAGTCCTCTGCTACCTTCTACGGTCAGCGGCCCTGCCTCTCAGGGCCCACTCCTTGCTGCCCGGCCCTTCTGGGTTCCTTGCCGTGCAGCCTGCTTTACTCTGCTGCCCTAAGCCCTTTTCATCTGGGCTCTCTAACTTACAGCCCTGCTCCTGTGGGCTTGCTCATTGCTTTCCTGCTCCTCTGAGCTCTCAACCTTGTTCCTTACTGTCCTCTGCTATCCTATCCTGTTACACGACTTTCCCTTCATTTCCTTCTGCTAGTTTGCTATCACCTCCTTTCCTGGATTTGTCTGTAGTATCTTCTCTTGTACTGTTTGTAGACCCTTTTGTACAGAGCTTGTCTGTTGGTTCCCATCAGTCAACCTCTGCCCCTTCCCTTGTTTCGTTTCTACATTACAGACACCCATAGCTGCTGTTCCAAGCCATGAGCAAACAGCGTGGGCCTCTGTTATAGCAAACTGTGCAGAAGGCTAGAGTATTTCCTAAGGTTCGTGGAATACTCTTTTCCTAGATCTGCATACACCCCAAGAGGGAATTAATTCTGTACCTTTTTCCCTTGCTACTCTGGCCTACTCTTTGTTCTCTTTCCTCTCTGCTGTGTTTGTACTTATCTGTCCACTTTATTTTGGCACAATCACCCAAACCCTTTCTGGGTGCCTTGTGCTACTCTTAATAGAGTGCCATCCCTGACAACAATTTATCAGTGTTAGGTTCCCTCTGCTGCCCAAATAGCAAAGTGCACCCACTTCAACAATAGCTATCATATCAACAAACAGAATGAGCATGGTTCTACGCAGTTACCTTCACCTTACAATATTGCAAACATTCGTAATAATTTCAAGTTACTTCTTTCCACCCCCACTGCTCTTCACACATGGCATGGCAGTTCCAGTGTCAACAGCCAGTTAATTACCTACTCAATGTTTCAGCCTCTAAAGCGAAACACTGTAGGACGAATGCCTCCTCAAAAGATAAAACTGAAAGTAGGTGCTGTAATTATGCTACTATGCAATCTTATGCCATCACAGGGACTCTGCAATGGAAAATTTTTGCCAATTACGCATCTGCAAAGACACATCATAGAGGCCTGTATGATCAATGGACCTTAGATACTGTTCTTATACTGCGCATACCTCTCATTCCATCGGACACATTTACCCTTTTTCAATTACCATTAATAAGTCACAGGGTCTACGCCTCCTTCCTGGAGGTGATCAATGGTAATTTCAATATTTAGGAGGGGGAAAGAAGTGACTCTATGACTTACCGACCAATATTGACCTTTAAGATATGCTAGGATGGCGTATGTTATGCCAGGAACAGCTACTGACATTTTAAAACGTTCTGCCATGTAGTGGAAACGTGCAGTGCAAAACACAGTTTAGTACAAACCACAATCTATACACCTCCGCTTTCCAGTATATGTGAAAAGGCCTCAAGTAATGAATGACTGGAGGGGCATTTACAATGCATTAAGTGGAATCCACCTGCTTTTACCAGATGTGTCAGGCAAATTCCATAAGCATTTATGGATTAGCGCCACCATGAAAATGTGTGCGTCTGTTAAACCATATGTTGTTTTTAAGGCTGAGCAGAGAAACATGACAGAGACAGTTTGCCCTTTCAGTGAACCCACTCTCTCTCAAAACAAAACGAATATCCCACAGATCATTAAAGACAGTATTAAAACAGACATAGCACACATATTCCTGCTTTATCACTGCTTTTAACAATTCGTGGGACTTTCAAAATGAGCCGCAAAGTCTTCAGTGTCAATTATTGCCAAATTGTGCAAGTTCTCCACGTGGACTTTGTCAGCCCTTTTGGGGTTAATCGTTGTTCAATGCGTGTTAAATGACCTCTGTAACACACACCAAACATAATGCTTGCACATTTGTAAAAAAATAAAAAATAAAATTGTAGTGCTTGGTTAATGCACCTCTGTCAAAGAAACACCCCATGTTACAAAGAATGTACAACAATGGCTTTCAAACAAAGAATGCCTAAACAGATGGACCAGCATTGACATTGAAAATACTCTAATAGCCTCAAAACCTTAGTGCACACCACACCTAACAACCCTGAGTTATTCTATTCTTGTGCAGACGTTGGACATTGCATAGGACGATTTAAGCGTACTCACATACTTCACTATCCCCATGCAAGTGTATGGTGGCCCTGCACACTAGGGGCCCGATTCATGGAATATTTGTCTGGTACAAAGCGAATTTGCACTGCTGAAAAGTGACTTTGCACTGCCGACACAAACCCTGACTCATGGAACCGCGCAAAGTAAAGGCAGTCATTAGGTACTGCAAAAATGGCATGCACTGACTTGGGCCGGACGTTGCACAGCAAGAATACACGTGGCACGGTTTGTGTCGGCAGTGCAAAGTCACTTGTCAGCAGTATAAATTCACTTTGTACCGGGCAAATATTCCATGAATCGGGGCCTTAGAGGCCATGTTAGAAATTTAACTATGGATTTGTGCTCAACATTTTCTTGGGGATGAGACCACAAAAAAGAAGGGGATATACGTTTTACGCTCGTAGTACGAGTTTATATTCTATAGGAAACGACTACAGGATATTGTTGATAATAATGGTTCCTCAAGATGTAATGCAAAATTACAGTGCTTTTCATTGGAACAAGTATTTCATTCTTGTCCTTGTTCGCATTCACAATGTTGGAACGGAATACAACCATTGCAATATGTAGAAGTCTTCTTTGTATTGCCATGTGAAGACAGATGTTCTTGCTTAAATGCATGTTACAAGAATTAAGACAAACAATTACATACAGAAAAATAGAGGAAATTGAAGCATTTTATGGAGGGATATTGGTTATGTTCATGGTGGACCAATGTGAGGTACATGAACTAATGTGTCATGTGAGATGATTTCACTGTTTCTCAGCCTGGTGCCCAATCATTGAAACAGCTTAGGTACTTCCTTGCCCAAGCAATGAGAATGAAAAGAAAACAGGCAAGATATTCTCAGGCTCAATTACACATTCGGTGACGTACATCATATAACCCGGTGATTGCAAAACCGCCCTTCAAATGTGCAAACCCATGGGGCCACAGTGGTGTAAGTGTATGGTCATCCGCCATAGAATTACATTGTGAGTAACCCCACATTAAGGTGAGATCAGTACTGTGCTTCGGGTTTTTTGGCTTCTCTGACTGCAGGCCCTTTTGACGCCTATGCTGTAAAGGCAGAATATTCTCACAATACTTTTCCCTTGTGCGCCTGTCACCTTTTGAGAGATTTGTCTGTAGCCTTTATCTGTCTGACTTGTCAAAACCCAATGAGTGTTGAGCTTGTCTGACATACTGAGAAAATGCTTCTAGCCATCCTCCCCCTCTGACAAACCTAGGTTTAATGCCAGCCTCGTTCGAATACCCTGCTGCCCCTCTATCCTGAGCCCAGAGAGAGAAAACCGAAACATTTGTTACATGCCAAAGTGCTGTTTCACGCTAGCAATTATCAGGACATGTTTACATTAAAATGGCCCAGGATCAGGGGACGCCACACTGGGTGAATTGGGGTGGCCACGGCTCATGAGGAGCAAATGGAGACGGGTTTACAGTGGGCCCCCGGCATGGAGAAGGGAACATGGGGCCGACTGGATGGTGGCAGGAGTGGCAAACCCATGGGGCAGAGGGGAATATGGGGCATGGATACAGGACAGAGGAAAGGCGTCAATGTCCTGAAATAAAAAGTGTGCATTATATTATCAAAAACAGAGTAGGGGTAGGGGCAAGTTACCTTTGGTGACCCATTCGCAGATGGGTGTCTCGGGGAGCGGGAGGGGAGTTGTTAGGGTGGAGGGGGTAGCTTGGAGGGGATGCATAGGGGCAGGGGATGCAGAAAGTAGGCAAGGGCATAGAGTTGCTGGAGAACATTATTCGGGTAACAAGTTTATGTCTTAGGTGTGAACAGGCTGTGGGGGGGTGGACGGATGTTCTTGTGGTAGGTACAATAAATGTCAAAGGCATGAACTCGCCCACTAAGCGCTCTTTGGTCGCTGGGGAATTTTGGAGTTCGGGTTTGGACATCCTCCTTGTGAAGGAAATGGGGTTGTTGGCGGGAGAGGAATGCTGTAGATTGGTCAGACATTATGAACTTCTGCGGACATAAAGGGGGCAAGGGGATGGACATCCTGTTGCATACAAGATTGAGAATGGTGGATCCAAAGGTGTGGAAGGGGGTTGATGGACGAGCTTTTGTGGTGACAGCACCATAGGGGTGTGTGTATCTCTGTGGCTATATTATATTGTCGTAATCAAGGCCAGCTGGGATTTTTCAGGGAAAGCCTGGTACATATACTCTGGGAGAGCAGGGGTCTGGTGATTTTGGTCAGAGATTTTCATATGTGGGTAGACCCTCTGATGGGCAGGCAAGCCCTGTGGCAGGGGGACAGCCAAGGTTGGACACAGAGGCGCGCTGGCTTCCAAGTATTTCTGGAATCTCTGGTGTCGGATGTGCGAAGGCAACTGCATCTTGGCTAAAGAGGCTTTATGTTTTTATTCCCCACCTCATGGAACATACTCCCCCAGTGATTACCTATCTCTTCTTAGGGAGTTGTTGGGTAGGGTACTCTCTTGTGAGCTGATTATCATTGGCTGGCCAGATCACAACATGGTTCACATGGACCTTTCGATTGCTGGGCTACACACTGTGATGAATCCTATGGTGTCTGTGGCCGATTTAGTGCGATACAAGGATTAAAATCAAATCAAAGCACTAATTGACAACAACGATCTCCTCCCATGTGGCCAAGGGAAGGCAGCCACTACCTGATCCTGACCCTGGGGGTGGTATTATGAGGGAGGATCACGTGGGAGGATTCAGTTGTCGGGGGAAGGTGGTAACCCCATCAGGAGAGACACAGTGTTTTTCTCTGCATAGAGAAGAAGATTGCATCATTCCTAAGATTTTGATGGCTTGTTGTCACTATACAAGCACTACCCATTGTAAACCCCAAAAGCCTCTTCGTGAAAATCACTCTAGGCAAACCACCATTCATACCTCATACACACAGAGCACTCCTTTAACATTTCTTGTCTCTACTGACTCTCTGAACAGAAGTTCTGAACAATATCCCATTGGAAGTCACAGAAACTCTGAGAAGTCCAACTCCGAGAAAGCCTCAGGTACTGAGACGAGGAAGAGGAAGAAAGATTTAATGCAGATCAAAAGAACCACAAAGTTAAACATGCAGAATAGGTGTTTCAGAGCGGTCCAAGTAAGTGGGACATTTAAAAAGGGTGTCCGCTTTCAAAACAGAAGAAGGAAGCGACGTCGAAGACAGGGAAGCAGATCCAAAGCAGACAGCAGTACAGAGAAGGACCGTGCTGTGGGAAGCAGGTACTTCCACTCTGCCGCTAGCGGGAGTTGCATACCTGTGTGGCGCGAGGTCAGATGGGACACTGCAGGCACTGAGAGAGAACCGCAGAAGAGCCGGCAGCAACAGTGGAGCTAGCGGGAGTGCAGGTGGGCAGACGAGCAGTGGTCGTGCTGGCGGGTGAACGTGGAGATACACAGAGAATGGGAAGGAGTTTTTCAGTGCAAGGGAGACCTTTCCAAAGCGGGAGCTTCACCGCAGCAATGTGCCATGGGCCGGGAACACTTCAATAAACCAGTGAGTCTTCCCAGAGCCATTGGAGACCCCGGGACGTCCCGACAGGCATATAAACAGGAAAAGATATTTGAATACCAAACCAGTGAAATACGAGACAGAACCTGAACAAGTCCCCATAAATTAGTTTTCAATGTGGGGAAATTGGAGCAAATATTACCCAAGCAAATGAATAGTAATGAAGATTAACTGAGCAACAGTTAAACGCCATCTGCAAATCCCAACTGCCGCCATAAAAACGCCTCAACCAAATTGTCACTTGTCAGAAGTGGCTGTGTTCTGCAGTTTCGGTTTGATGTGGGTAGCGCTCGCACTCTAGGGGCTCTCCTCTAGGCCATGATGGCTCCAACAGAGTACTCTGCCCGAGTGGAGAAGTGTGGAGGTCCTGTGTTCTGCTGTGTTGCTGCACCTGCCTTCCATTGGGCTGCAGGTACTGACGAACCAATGAACCAAGGAAAAAGGCTGTAAAAGACTGAATTTGCCATTTACATTGTCTGGATGTCCTGGTGCGTGTAGGTGGTTGTAGCTGCACTCTGGACTTTTATGGACATGCTGAGTAGCCGGAGAGTAAAACTCCTAAGGCGGTAAACTGTAAGGGGTAAGCTGAGGTAAGCTGAGGTGTCTCGGCTTACAGTTTGGTGGGAGACTCAGCTATGAGGGTTTTAATGTCAATGGTGTGCCTGCGAGAGGAAAGTGCCTCCCAGTATGCTTGCTCTGTGTCAGAACAGTAAGCGTAATCGGCACTCTGTGTTTGATGCAGTGGAATGGGTAGGGATAATTCTTTCCCTTTCTCCATCTAAGTCATCCTCCTCCCTCATGACTCCCTTCCTCCAGATTATTCAAATTGGAGGAACTTCAGGTATACTCTTGCACACTTGGATATTATATATTTGTTCCATGAAGTACAGTTATTGGAAATTATACTTGCTTATAAGATGTACAAGCTGTAGAGGGGTTGGTATTTTTTAAGCCTCATTTATTCCTCGCCAGCTCGGTGTGTGGAAAGTATCGGTTAACAGAAGTGGTGCCTTAGAGTTTCACGCTTACACTAAAGAAAAAATATCAACTGTGAATTATGAGTGCAAATGTACCCAGAAGCCGCGCAAGGAACGAGCATTTAGAAAATGAAAATGTGAGTGTGAGCAACGTAGGGGGAATGCTCCACTGTTCGTTAACAGTAACCTCACAAGCTGTGATGTCCAGAGATAAACATATGTCAATGGAAATGACTTCGACCCTACCAGCGATCATTGACAGTGGTTCTCAGTTTATGAACTCAAGGAGTAAAAAGTATTTCAGTGTGCAGGATAATGGGGCGCCAGTCCATTTGACTGAGGGAGGGGATTTTACGCTTATAAATGTTGCATTGAATATAAAGCAGCCAAGGCAGGACTTGGAATACATGGATCGTACACTGGAGGTTGATATTAGCAAACAATTATTTTCCATGGCCATTCCTGTGGAGCGACAGAGGATCTCGGCTTCACTAGACTAATTTGATGGGGTGTCTCAAAATTCACCAATTCCTACAGATTTCACATATGTTCCACCCTCTTCAAGGAGATTCTCCTTCTTTCCCCATAATTCCAAACACCAGAGTTACAGAATGCAGAACCAGCGTTGTAGGCCCTTAATTTCACACTAACGTCCCTATTCAATCTGTTTGAGGTGATTAGAGATGATTTTAAGGGGCAAGCTCCCACTTTGCTCAACTGTTGGCAAAAACTAACTATATAGAGGGCTTTTTTTGGGAATCCCTAATGTAAGGCCTCCCTTGTAACTTAATGCTTGTGCACCTCATTTTTCACCTTTGAGATCAGGTAACAGAGGAGAAGCTGAGCTTAACGCAATAATAGCTATGCTTGAACAATCCGATGAAATACAAAGTGGACTCCAACAAAATACACAAGACACAGTATGTTGCTCCAAGCAGACGGAGATGAGTTCTAACCCCATAGACTTAGCTATAAACCCCATGACGCAGGTTATAATGGAGCTTGATTCAAACATGGCTCAGACTAAGTGTGCCCAAGTGTAGGGTAAAGAGGAGGAAGGCCAAATTAAGGGTACTCGTGAGAGAGAGTTACCCCCTCCTCCACAAGTTACGAAAGGGCAAGAAACGTAAAAATATGGTTGAAAAAAAAGGATCAAGAAAGATTTTGAGACATCTGAACAAACGTTTGATGGAAGTTGAGTCCATCCAACCAGGCTCATTGATTAACAAAAAAGATTAACAAAAAAGTAGCCAGTAAGGTTGAGATCAATGGTACAGCTAATACCCAGACGGGAAAGAGAATAAAAATCTGAGGAGTAAAGCTGGTAAAAAACACAAAAATAGACACGCTTACTGATGCAGATATAAGGGATAAAACGAAGATCCTTACATCTGATATATGTAAAATGAAAGGTTAAGTATAGGAAAAACAAACCTTGTTTAAAGGAATACAAAAAATTAGGCAGAGCTATCATAATTGGCTATAAGGCCATAAAGTAAATTACTCTGTAGAGATGTCAAAACTATGTTGGAGATATTGATAACTAAAAAAGATGTGAATTTCTGGGCAGTGATTAACTCAATGAATGAGAAACAAGATATTATCCAAGCAATTCCCATATCAGAATATATGTGGAAGACTCAATTTTGCAAATTATATTCACAAAAATATGTGAGAGGAATGCCTGGCTGGGATATAGACAAGAAGGATTTTACCTAGGATATCCACTATATTACTACAAGGGAACAAATGATAGAAATCATTATGAAAGCAAGTAACTCTTGCACACCAGGTCCCAACGGGCTGGCTGATAGTGTTTTCAAATCATCACCTGAGACTCGAACCACCCTTTAAATACTGTATTTCAATGACATCTTAAAATCAGGGGTATTTCCGAAATCATGGGAAACATCTTACATAGTCCCAATCTTTAAAAAGGGGCTAGGTTCTGAACCTACTAACTCCCGCCCCATTGTGGTGATGGACGCGGAAAGTACGATTTTTGCACTAACCATCTTGAGCCACCTGGCTACATATTCGAAAAGTATAGGTCGATGGCCCATTTTTCAGACTGGCTATTGGAAATTCATGGGAACATCTCTCAATGGTTTTGTTTTGAAGTGCCAATTTGAAATGACACAGGGACAAAATATAAGTCCATGAATATAGTTTCAATTGATTTGTCTATGGCCTTTGACATGGTGGACAGAGTCATTTTTAAGTCTAAACTTAAATATATGCTAATACAAAACTCCAAGTCATACAAGATGTGCAGGGTGCACTGAAAAAAAGTATAAATATCGTTTCTGGGCTAAGACAGGGCTTTTTCTTGCCCGCCTGTCTTTTTATTCTATATGTGCCTGACTTGGACGAATATTTGGTTACATCTTCTTTTATCGCCCTAAGCTAGCATATACACGATTAACATATCCGGCTTCTGCGGATGACTTATTTTTGATAGATGGTACATAAGTCAATCTGCAAAGATTATTGCATTCCTTTTCTGAATTCGCTCAAGCAGTTAAATCCAGGTAAATCAAACACTTTGCACTTCCAAACGGACAAGCCTGCTGGGAAGCAGAGGATGAAACTTACCCTTAAGGGGAATATTTTTGAGAGAGCTGATAAATTGACCTACTTGGGATTCCCCATCTGGGTCAGTCCCCCTAAAAAAGCAGCTAAAGAATTTTTAATACAAAAATCTGTCCTTCAAGCCGGACACATGTCTAGACTGAATTCCAAGTACTGTAATTCCTCTATGCATCCTCTGATTAAGTTCTATTAGAGAAAACTATTACCTAAGTTTTTATATGGGAGGGAGGTCATCCAGGTTGATGTGACTAATATTTGAAATGATTGTGAACCCCACTGTGGCATAAACTGCTCAGGTTGCCACTAGGTATACCTCAGCTGTCCATAAGGTATGTGCTTGGCCTCAAGTCGCTGATGGTTCGGAATCGTTGGTTGTGCCTTTCTACATACTTGAAAATATTGCAAACACTGGCAAATTCCCTTTATGAGACGATTTTGGATGCATTTGAAGGTGGTCGTGATCCTGGAACAACTACGTTTGTTGGAATGTGTGAACTATGGTTATTAGCGGTGGGTCAAAACTACATTATATGACCAAGATTGGTTTGTAACCCAAGAGAATATGAATAGGTAGCCGTCACTAAAACCTTAAAATACAGAGCACAAGCAATTGGTTTCCATTGCCCTGTATCACTTCATTTTCCCGGACACTGTCTCACATTATCATTGTATACGTGGCAGGTTGAACATTGTTAAAATGAGGTCTAGTCTTTTGCGTTGAAAGTTGATTTTACCTGGCAACACTTATTGAACATTTTGCAAGGATTCTAACTTTGTCAGAACATTGAGACATGTCATTCTTGAATGTCCAGCATTGATGGCCCAACAAATGACTAATTTAAAAAAACCTTTTGGGATTTCAGGCCAATGGTAACTGAGAGGTGATATGGAAGGGAATCTTAGTGGGTTATTCAACAGCAGTGTCAATAGCTGTCATGGGAATGTTGAGGCATCTGAAATTGTTTGAAGACGAGGAAGAGAAAAATGCATTAGATTATGTTGAATAGTATTTAATCATTGTGAAGAAATCACATTTTACTTGTGTAATGTTGTATGGACTCACACATTTTTATTTATTGGATACAATTTCTAGCAACATTGAATTTTAGTTTGTATGAAATGACATATGAAATATTATTTTAACTAGTTCAGAAATGTTTTAATTAGCTTGGAACATGTTTTATTGCTCTGTTGATTGTAAAGGTTAAAATAAATAGTAATGAAGATATAAAAAGGCAGAACTTTAACAAGTCCCCATCCATGAAGTACTTGGTATGGGGAAAGTTGGAACAAGCAGTACCTCAAGACAATCGAGGATGAAACACAGTGAAGTAACAAAACTGTGTAGAATTAAAAGACAATGGGCCTCATTCCGAGTATGGCGGTAAGGGATAGCGGCCACCGGTAACGAGGCTTTGAGCAGGTGTTAAAGTCGAGGGCGCAAAGGGGCCTCCAAGCCAATAATGGTGACCGTAATGAACGTTCACCGTTATTTGCATCTTCCCCATTCCCATTGAGCCCTATGGGGGCTCATTTGGGAATGGGGAAGAGCCTTGGTGAATGGGGAATTACCGCCCCGCCAACCTTGGAATGGGGCGGTAATTCCGCCTTCCACCAAGGCGCTGCCGGTCCGGGTACGGCGTCAACCAAGGCGTTAATAGCGCCATTGGTTAGCGCCGTACTCGGAATGAGGCCCAATGAATTGCAGAAGAAGTCCTGCTGAAAGGAACACAACAGACAGAGAACATTGGGAGGCAATATACCTGTCAGAAGAGTACACCATGAGATTTCGAATACCCAGAAAGCATTTCCTGGCATGAGAGTATACCAGGAGGTCCAGTCAAGTTGTATATACAGTAGAAAAATCATTGGCAGGAGAGAATTCCAGGGCATCAAGTATTCATGGTAGGGGAGTATACCAGGAGTTCCAATGGAATTATATAAAGAAACATATTTGTTTTGCAATGTATGTGGTAAATAAGTACACCAGAGATCTCTTTGCCATCCTAAACAAACTATTATACGAGAGACACTTTTCTAATTTAAAGAAGCTGCTATTTTTGAAGAGACACTTTTTGCCATCCTCAAGGAATTATTGTTTGAAAGAGACACTTTGCCAATTTTAAGAAGCTATTCTTTGAAAGAGACACTTTTGCATCCTTAAGAGACTTTTATTTGAAAAGAGACACTTTGCCATCATACTTAAATAATCCAGGGGAAGGGAAGGAAAATTACCCTCTGGATCGAAGGATTAATCCTTGGAAAAGTATGTTTCTGTTGGAGTTGTCTCTTTGCCTTAGATATGAACACTTTTTGCCAAATACAAATCAGATACCTTTCCTTGCACTTGTAGTATTAATTTTTAGTGCGAGGGTCAGAGACGTATGTTTTGGATACAAAGACAGCTTCACCTCACTGATGAGGCCCAAAAAGGCTGAAACACATGTATGGGGTTGCTGTTGGTACTCTTGTTCAGAAGACAATTGCCATAGCAATCCGGTGCTGGACTGCCCATGTGGGCGGGACCAAGACTGGTATGCAAATTGATATTTCCCATCTGTGAAAGGTACAGTGAGCAAAAAGCGATGGCTGCAAACTCTCAAAGTGGTTAATAATCTCTGAACAGGTTATCATGCTGTGTTCTTTCGAGAGACGGGTGCCTGCTACCTTTTTTTCTATTTTTGGAAGGAACTTGGGGTTGGTCACCCTAAGTTACCTGGGGGAAACCAGATGTGGACTCCCTGCTCACTGTGCTTAGAGAGGCACAGCTTCACCTCACTGATAAGGCCCAACAGGGCTGAAACATGTGTAAGGGTTGCTGTTGGTACTCTTGTTCAGAAGAGAATTGCCATAGCATTTTGGTGCTGGACTGCCCATGTGGGCGGGACCAAGACTGATATGCAAATTGATATTTCCCATCTATGAAAGGTACAGTGAGCAAAAAGCAGATGGCTGCGAACTCTCAAAGTGGTTAATAATCTCTGAACAGGTTATCCTGCTGTGTTCTTTCGAGAGACGGGTGCCTGCTACCTTTTTTCTATTTTTGGAAGGACCTTGGGGTTGGTCACCCTAAGTTACCTGGGGGCAACCAGACGTGGACTCCCTGCTCACTGTGCTTAGAGAGGCACAGCTTTACCTCACTGATGAGGCCCAACAAGGCTGAAACACGTGTATGGGGTTGCTGTTGGTACTCTTGTTCAGAAGAGAATTGCCGTAGCATTTTGGTGCTGGACTGCCCATGTGGGCAGGACAAGGACTGATATGCAAATGGATATTTCCCATCTGTGAAAGGTACAGTGAGCAAAAAGCAGATGGCTGCAAACTTTCAAAGTGGTTAATAACCACTGAACAGGTTATCATGCAGTGTTCTTTAGAGAGAGGGGAGCCTGCTACCTTTTTTCTATTCAGTTTATATGTTTGACGACGAGACACAGACTGATCTTAAGTTTTAGTTTCCTAGGTAGGGAGACTTTCTCTAGGATAGGGATAGAAAGGCCTTCATGCAAATCATTTTGTTTAAAAAATATGGCTGATGTTGACAACATTACAAATTTGTGTCTGGCTCTCATTTATGACCCCTCACAACACCCAGGATTAGCTTCGGAGGTGTAATGGTACTTTATGGAAGGATCAGGTGTTTTGGACAAAGGTACAGGATACAATCATGAGCTACTTCCAACTCAATGAGGGAAGGCACAAACAAAAAAGGGAGAAAGTGTTGCTGGAGATTGAACTTTGGGGAGAGATCAGCTCCTTGGAGGCGAGGATGCAGGCCGGGGTGGAGTTGGAGAGGGAGTTGGTGTTGGATGTGAGGGTGAAGAGACAGAGACAGGAACTGAAAATGCTTGAGATAGACAAAGTGGTCCGTAAATTGCAGTATCTGCACCAGAAATATTATGAGAAGTGCGATGAGGCAGACGCACTGTTGGACGCAAGGCTCTGGGGACATACAGCAGAAAGATGGGTGGAGCAGATTTCAGATGCACAAGGAAATGTAAATTTGTCCCCAGAGTGCATAGTTGGCAACTTTGCTGTGTTTTATGAGGGGATTTATGGGGTGGAGAAGGTAGTCCAGGCATTAGAGACAGAACAATATCATAATGGTGTAGTTCTTCCTAAATTAGTCTTTTAGGAGCCCACAGGGGTGAATGCACCGTTTATGCAGGAGGAGGTCTTAGGGGCTATTCGGGAAATGCAGAGATCTTTCTGTCAAGCGTTGATATCCGTAATCCCCAAGGAGGGTAAAGACCTGTGTACATGCATGTCTTATTGACCTATCTCCTTCCTCAATGTCAATGCTAAGATCTTCACAAGGGTTGTGGCTACTAGATTCAAACTGTTTATGCTCCATTTGTTTTACTTTGATGATGTGGGGTTTATTTTGGGGCATGAAGGTACCAGCACATTGAGGAAGACTTTGCACCTCGTGGAAGTCACACGGGGTAGGTGGGAATTCAACACTACCCACCTTAGATGCAGAAAAGACCTTTGACATACTAGCGTGGACCTTCCTAAATGCAGTTATGCAAAAATGGGAGGGAGTTTGGGTTGAAGAGGGGTACTAGACAGAGATGACACCCCCTCTCATCTCTGCTGTTTGCTCTGTCCCGAGAACAACTGGTGAAAAAGACAAGGGGGACCCCACAAATTGAGGGAATCTGCGTGGGGGAAAGTGCATTTAAAGATAACATGGCCAGAGCTGTAACTGTAAACTCCGACCAAACCTCTGAAACGCTTGTTGGTAACAAGTCTCCAATCCTTCAAGATACAGGAGACAATATTGACATCATAGTTAATGATGTGAGTTTTAACACACCTCACACTAAAAACAACCTGGAAGACACCTTAGCAGTTTCAAACATAAAGACACAGATGCAATTAATAAACCAGCCTCCGACACCCTCAAACTCACCTTGCTTAATACAAGGTCCTAACCCAAACATTCTCTGGATATAAAATGTTACACAAGAACCATGTAGAAGGAAATGGGGGCAGAGTTGCTATAATTAGCAGACAAGAAATATGAATTTTTGAATCACCAATTGAATGTTCAGGATGTGAAACCCTTTATGCTAAAATAACACCAACAGCAAAACTCCTGCATTACTTGTTTCTACTTTATAGACCTCCCATTGACAGACAGGCCTTCATTTAATGGAGACCTCTTATCCATTCTTAATGCCTCAAATTGCCCTAATACTTCAACCATACTATTAGGTGATTTAAACCGTTGGCAGGGAGACAGAAAAGACAAGGGTGCCGTAGAGTTGGAAGAATATCTCACCAATGCAGGACTTACAATTCAAAACGATAAACCAACACACATCAGGGGTCACATACTTTATTGGGTGGCAACTCGTAATGTTGAAATCTGCGATCATTCCACTAACTCATGTGTCTGGTCCGACCATAGCAAAATACAATGTACTATCGTACTGCCCTTACCCAAGGGGTTATCTTGTGGACCACCTAAGAAAATTTCAAACCGAAACTATAATAACATTATGGCAGAGGATTTGGAAACAAGTATGCAAACCATCATGCCAGAAACCTTGGACTCAGACTCCCCAGACATATTAGCGGAAAGGTAAAAACTCTAAATGTCCCAACGATAGAAGAGGTTGCGCCAATTAAAACAAGGTTAATTGGAGACCGCCAAAACCAACAAAAATGTTATACAGAAGATTTTAAAACTCTTAAACAGGACAAAAGGAAAGCGGAGCGAGCATGGGCTAAAGACCCCTCTGTGGAAAATAGAGACAAATGGAAAATCACTGAAAGAAAGTATAAGAAAAGGATTCTTGAAGCAAAATGTACATACTATGATGCTCAAATTGAACAAGCAGGACATAGCACCAAAAAGCTTTTTGAATTGTATAGATCTTGGGAGAAACATGGTGCTCTTACCCAAGATATTAATCCCAACAAGGAAGACTGCGAGAATGTACAAAAGGCTTTTCAAAATAAAGTCCTTTTAGCCCGTGAAAAAAATTACAATGCACAAGGGGTCACAAAGACATCCTTAAAACCAGGAGAGACCTATAAAGAGGAGGACAGTACCAAGCTTAACTTTCAAGAGATAACTACAGCGGATACCTTTCTCATGCTTGCTAATATCAGACCTACCATTTGCATCAGGGACACCGTCCCCTCGAAAATCATTCTTAAGCATAATAACATCTTTGCTCCATTTCTCACACATTTTATAAATGCCTCTTTTGCGCATAACAGTGTGCCAACTGCCGTTAAGGAAGTGGTGGTCACTCCTTTTGTTAAAAAACCTGGGCTTATTGAGAAGGATCCCTTAAACCTAAGCCCAATAACAAACACTGCTTTCCTTTTAAAGATACTAGATAAATCGGCCACTAAACAACTTCAGACCCATTTTGAATCTACCTCAGTGTTTCACCATAAACAATCAGGTTTCCACCGGAATTATGGTACTGAAACTGCATTAATAGATCTGCAAACTCAAATGTTAAGTCGCTTGGATGAGGGGAAAACGGGCATGCTTGTTTTACTGGATCTCTCGGCAGCCTTTGATCTTCTTGATCAAGCCAGAATATCGGAAACCCTAGCTAAAGTTGGAAACTGTTCGAAACATGCCATAGCATGGATTGACTCTTTTTTAGGTGAAAGAACATCAAAGATATGCTAGGGAACGGTATGGTCAGACCCTATTGAAATTAGGTACGAAGTACCACAGGGAGCCTGTATTTCCACAATAATCTTCAATGTCTATATACGATTCCTGTGTGACAAACTAGAAAGGATGGGTTTCCATTTTACAAATTACGCTGACGATTTCCAAATGGTCATGGAACTCAGTGGGTGACTAGGGACACTCAAACTCTCAACCACATCTACTCGGTCATGCAGGATTGGATGACACAAAACTGAATGTGTTTAAACAGTTCTAAGACTGAGTTTATGGTCTTCGGATCTACCCAGGCTAAAAAGAAACTTGACCCATCCTACACAAGTTTGACTATTGACTCCTGCGACATAAAAGTGGTTGAAAGGGTAAAAATCCTGGGCAACATTTTTGAAGCATCTTTAAATGTAGATGCCCATGTCAAATATGTAACTAAAAATGCACATTACCATCTAAAAATTCTGCGACAAATCAATTCTTTAGTATCTCACAAAAATTGCGAGACTTTGATCCTGTCCATAATTATGCCCCGCTTGGATTACTGCAATGCCTAATTGAATGGGGCAGGCAAAGGAAACATTCCGAAATTGCAGATAATCCAGAACGATGCAGTCAGAATTATGTTCAATGCAACAAAAAGAGAGCACATCTCACAGTATCGTAAGGAGCTTCACTGGCTACCAATAGAAAAAAGAATTCAATTCAAAACACTCGGCCCGATTACAAGTATGGCAGTAAGGCAACAACAGCACCGGTATCGCTAGCGGCACCATTGCTACCGTACCGCCATACTAGGAGTTCTGCTCACAGGTGCTCTTGCAGCCACCAGGTCTGTCCTGATGGCCGTACCGGCACCCGTGAGCAGAACATGATGGTAGCACCGGTACCGTTATTAACGGTACCGATGCTACCACCCTCCCCATTCCCATTGAGCCCTTTGGGGCTCAAATGGGAATGGGGATGTACCGGGCCCAGCACCCATGAAAGGGCAATTAAAGGGTCAGGCTGAGCCGGAGTAACCCGGTAATTGCCCATTTTCGGGTGCCGGACACAGATGCAAGTTTGGAGGTAGCCTTGCCGGTAAAACCGGCAAGGCTACCTCCAACCTCGCAATGACGCCACACTATGGCCCTCATTCCAAGGTGGGCGGTAGGGGATACCGGGCAACGGTAAGGAGACTGGTGCCGATAATCCCTTACCACCCTACTACGAGGTCCCTTAGTGGGTCCCTCCATTAACGGCTGGTCTGACCAGCCATTGTGGACGGGACCCGTTAAGGGACCAGGGCGCAAATAACAGGCTTGACATTTGCGAACCCATTATTTGCGCCCATTGAGCCCTATGGGGGCTCAAATGGGAATGGGAAATGGTTGGTGCAATGGGGACTTACCGGTCCCACCAAGGTCGGACTAGACCGGTAAGTCCCCATTGCACCAAACCGGACACGGTCCCGTTGTTGGTGGCAGTCATGGCGCAAATAGCACCATGACTACCACCAAACTCGGAATGAGGACCTATATCTGAAGCAAACAGTAATACTCACCAAGCAGGTCTCTGCGCTCTAGTTTTCAGACCTCCTGATCATACCACAGATCAAAAGAGCTAGAGGATCTGGCAGATCTTTCTGCGCTTCTGCTGCAAAAAAACTGGAATAAACTCTCCATACCAATGCGAACAGAAGCATACTAGGAGGTCTTCAGGTAAAGCTTGAAAACAACCCTGTTTGATTAAACCAATCATCAAATCCTAAAACTCGATTTGTTGTACGTTTTGCTCCCTAATGCCCATGGGCTGGCGTGGAATAAATAAATAAATAAATAAATAAATACATATGCATGCAGATGATATTCTCCTACACCTATGCAACTCGCACATCTCAGTTCGGGCTGCCATGAAAGTGATAGGTGAATATGGGCACTTATCTGGATTTCAGATTAATTGGCAGAAATCTGTTTTATTCCCCTTTGATGTGGATGCAGGCAGGGATATACCTGCCCTCCAAACCTGGGGATGGAGAGTCACTTAGAACGTATCCAATACTTAAGAGTTACTATCACCAGGTCCTTGACTGAGTTGTGTGAAGCTTATTACCCACATTTATGGGCGAAATTGTACATGTAAATGGCAGTGGGAGTGGACACACCATTTCTTGGATGGGTTTACTTTCTACCCAGGGTGCTGTATTTTTTTCAGATGATACCCGTAAAAGTGCCATACATAATGCTATGAGAAGTGAGGGGTTGTATGCTCTGTTTTCTCTAGCAGGGGAAGAAGCCTACAACACATAGGTGTTACCCAAGCCCAAGGGGATGGGGGGCTCCCGGATCTCAACCTATACTACAAGGCGGCTCAATTGAGAGTGTTGGTGCCACATCTGCAGGAAGATTCGGATAGGCAGTGGGGCTATCTAGAAAACCATCATCTGAGACCTATGACAATCGGGTAATGGTCGTGGGTTCCAGTAGGGAGGGTGCCACGGAGAATCAGGGAACATGCTATATTGGGGTTGATCTGGGGCATCTGGTAAAAACATCTGGGAATGAAAGGGGTCACCACATGGCCCTCTCCACTAAGTCAATTATGGGCCCTAAGGGTACGGGATGATATTCCAGACCTCAGCGATATCAAGACTGGTTCTAGGCGTGGCTGGCAAGAGTGAACAATTATGGATAGATGGGACATTTATCAATATCCAGTAATTGGAGCACTCACTTCAGATTGGAAAATTGTCAGCGTTTTTGTATCTACAGTTAAAGGCAGTGGTGATGTTGGAAAAATGGAAGCTGGATGTACAGAGGAAGCTTACACAGAGACAGAGAGAGAAAATATTAAATACACAAGGCGATACAAAGGTGCTAATCTCATTATTGATTTTACCAAGTACCCATCTGAATTTTCCACTGTACCGAATATTCAGATTAGGAGCAGTAGGTTCATTACCATGAGTGTAACAAAGCAAAGCATACACTTTTCGATGTGCTGAAGTCGCTGGAGGGCCGCAATATCAATACTAGTAGAACCTTGGAATAATCGGATAAGATTCTAATTGAAAAGAAAAATCATACATTTTTGGCAGGTGAAACAATTGCTAGGAGCCATAGGTAGTAAAAATACCAGTGATGTTTGGAAAATAATTTCTATTGATTATGATAAAGATGACAAGATGCCTGCCTTACAGAGGGTTGCTGGCAGACACATTTCAATGATACATAGCATCAATAGCATCAAAACACGCAATCCTTTTCAGTTTTAGACAGAAAAGGTAAGGACTATGTAAATAACATTGGATCCCCAATTTGATCTTCTTCAGTATTTCATGGTTGAAATTGCCCATAGTTTGCCAAGGCAAAGATCCAGGACCGCATGCTAGCTATTAACCTAATAAAACATTAACTGGATATCTGCGCCCCAGGCTTACTAATTTGTTCAATGCCATTTCAAAATCCCATTTTGTCCCTCTCTCATGGAAAACCGTGGAGATTATTATATTTCATAAAAAGGGTAATTCATTTTCAATCAAATTGTGGTCAACCAAGGAGTGGGCCATGGTTGTATGTTGTCTTCTTTAAATCAACAGCTTTGCTAAACAAACAGCCCCCATGAAAACTGATGCTCCTTTTTTAAATGGGGTACAGATAAACATTTTATGATACACTGATGATACTGTGCTTATTTCTCAAACTTCATGGGATTGAGAAAACAGCTAGCTAGGTTTTACACCATCCCGAAAGAGAAAACTAGAAATGAATTCCAGTAAGGCAAACATGATGGTATATACTCAAAGCAAGAACAAGTTGAGCTATCCCAAATGTTAAATATATGGTGCCAGCATAGCTAAATTATGTATTACCTGGTTTCTGTTTTTGAAATGTAGCACTATGGCTATCCCACAAAGCTAAGAATAGCGTGACACTAACAAGATGTGGCAGAATCCTCTTTAATTATGCAAATTCCCTTGGTAAAAGAAAAATGTGTCCATTCATGGAGGTCTACATTATGAACATTTGACCAGTAGATATGGGACACAGGTTTTTGTAAAGATCTGTCACACAGCACACATTTTTTTTAATGCTTTTTGTGTTTACAAGTAAATACCACACATATAGTCATGTTCATTTTGAACTCTGTCTTTAAAGTATTGAGCATTATGTGAGGTTACGTCCGCTTCTCTAATTGGATCAATTTAGGACCTCATTTTCCTTGGTAAAATGTAAAGATTAACTATTGGACATACTTAATCATCCAGGGGCAAACAAATTACCTTGGTGACCCATGTGAAACATTGCTTTACTCGATTGTGCCCCCCACATTCTAGGATGATTGTAATTCACTAAACAAAACCTCACCAAACACCATTAAAATTGCCCATATTAATAGGCCACATGTAGAATTTGTAGTCTTTTCACATGAGTACAATATGACTATACATTCAGTGTAAAGTGTGCAAGGACCATGAAAGTTATTTAGACACTGTATATCTTGACTTTGCTCAAAAGCTCTTTATAATGTGTAGATTTTATTTAATTTACCCGTAGTATCCATTTTGCACTCATGGAAAGTGGTTTAATCAGATAAATGTATGCATGTATTATATCAATCAGGCAGGTACTATACAACATTTAGGGCCTCATTACGAGTTTGGAGGTAGCCATTCCCTTAATAAGGGCATGGCTACCCCCAAACCCGGAAGACCAAAGAAAAAGTAGAACTGCTACTTTGAAGGTTCACACCAATTTTTTGTCAATAAATGAAACAAAACATATAAGTTATATTGGGGAACCTTGAGCTCTTGTACTAACGGAATTAATCCCTAAATTCATAGCCCATGAAATTATCCAGAAGGGAAAAAGAAACACACACACATCAGGGGCTGTGAATATACATGGTTTGTATTAAGACAAAACAAAATTCTTTTGTGGACATTTACATATAACAAAAAATCGACATTGTAGACAAAAACATATGGTGAAGTCGAAATTGAAACAATATTCAACATGTTATGATCCTTAAATTAATATGCATCATTAAACTAAAAGCATAGCTGTTTGTCTGGGCAAGCAGGGTTTCAAAAACACATCATAACCCGTAAAAGAAACATATGGACATCAGAAGCGTTGATCGCTCTGCATTTCAAGGGACCTGTAAAAATCTAAGTCCTTAAAAATTATACAGATTTTTTAAAGTATCTGGTGTATGAGAAGCATCTTATCTTTCAGGTGCCAACGTGGCAGGGGGTAAAATGTTTGGGTTTAACCAAAAAGGATGTTGAAATTATATAAACAATATAGAACAACGGAATCCCTGTAGGGGGGTTCATACATTCCCCTTGCGCGCAAAAAACGTTTCAGTGGCAATATCATCCATCTTGAAGAAACATCAGAGGGATTTGTGCTTATATGCGGTAGCCGCCTTCATCAGGGCTATAAAGCGGCCCCTGTGTCAAAAGAACCAAGAGAAAGAAAAAAGAGGGTAAGAGAAGTGAGTATGAAGTCTTCTTGGTTCAAAACTGTTTCCTTTCTGGACATTTCTGGGCTAGTTACTAGCAACAATTATATTGTTCAAATGTAAAAATGTTATTACAGCATGCGTAAATATAAGGGCTGATAAAGAAGCAAGGTAAAATATTTGTTGCTGCCGCAGATTTTGAGTGGTGGGGTTATAGAATAACTTACTCAGCACAGGGAACTTGTAATGAATCTCTCGATGGGCCAGGCTCCAAGGTAGGGCCTCTCCAGTGAACAGGACTATTTTGTCCGGAAGGGGGATTGTGCAGCCGTGCCGAACCGGAAGTAGAGGGCACGGGTAATGGTTCCAATCTGGAGTTTGCAAACTCTCAAAAGAGGCCAAAATGTGGCATGGTATGAGTACATGCTGCACGTTCGTGTAGTAGTGCATATCAGAGCAGAAGCCATGGTAGACTGGCTTGTACGCGTGCACGCTCCATTCCTAAACTGGGAGCTGGATAATGTGTCTATAGTAAAATGTAAAACATGCAGTGTGATCGGAGGGAGTAATATGTATCGTTAATTTATGAAGAGGGGGTACCTGAGCTGGGGTGAGTAGACTCCCAGGCTCCCAATGATAGTTCCGGGCTTAGACGTATGGGCAATGCTCGACTGTTGGGTGGGTGTCCACTGGTGGAAGCAAAATCTTTAATTGTAGAGGGATGGCATCTGGAGCCCCCTATCAATACAGGAGAGAGCAAAAAGAACAATGCACCTGGCTGTAATCCTTGTGATGGGCATATCGAGTATGCAGACAGCATGGTGTAATGAGGGACATGGTGTGGGTCCTGGGCGGTCGGCGGGTAAAAGTCCTTAATCTTGACGTGCAGCATGTGAGGCTGCATCTTGTTGGACGAATCTCTGCTCTTTGTGTCCCGGACGAGCACTTGGTCGTGTGTGCCCGGGTTACGAGTGGGGGCTCTGAAGCCGAGTCAGGAGCATCCGTGTCGCTGCAAACTGTGTGCGCTGTGGAGCCGTCCTCGGCATGTAAGAGGGTGTGTGTTCCCCAGCCAATTAGATTGCTGGGCTCCCTGCGGTCTGATTGGTTGTGGCATGTAAAATGCGAAACCAAATCAGAGCGACGGAGCAGGGTGGGCGGAAGCAGTGCTGGGAGCAAAGCCGGTAATCAATGTAAATAGTAGAGGGTGCGAGCAAATCACAGATGGAAATGTGTCTTAATTGACTAGAAGTTAGTCATATGACCCCAAATATACAGTCGCTCCAAATAAAACATCTTCTTCTGAAGAATGCAAAAATGTCGTAGCAAAAGTGGACGTGTGGTGACTGCCCAATCAGGGTAGTGCAAGGTCTATGCCCTTGTTGGAAATGGTACTACGACCCCGGAGTCGTATCGACTGTTTTGCGGCACTGGAACTGCCGGATGCAGGCAACTGTGCCTACAAAAAGTGTCGTATCCATCTGCTGGTCCTAGGTTACTGCTTCCCACTGAGTGACTGTGTAGACTTGTATGCATACAGCTTGGGGCTGGACAACTGGTCCAAAATGTGTGAGCGGAGCTGAATGTGTCTGACCACCCCGCTTGTAGGTTTATGCAAGTGTTTCTGACAGCAGACTCAATAAGATAATGAGTGAGGATTTCAGTGTTTACTTTGGGCATATGCTCACCGGGAGGTTATCTGGGGGTCAGCAGTGGCTGTAGGCGGAGTGCCTACCTAGTATCTGTGTAGTCAATGAATCTGAACACATCCAGTATGTGAGTGCCATTAATATGGGAAGAGTTATCATTCATGGGATCCTTGTTAGACCGAGTCAATTAAGATCCTGAGTGAGAATTTCTGTCTCCTCCGATGGTCATGGATTGACCGAGAGGCTGTCAAGGGGTCAGGAGCTACTCTCAGCTAGGTTCCAACATAGCATATGAGTGCTAAAGCAATGTGGACACATCCTGTATGTGAGCGTCACTAATGTGGGAAAAGTTGTTGTTCATTGAGTCCCTGTTCTACCGAGTCCATTCTGTGTATCCATCTTCATTCCAGGTCCAAAAGCCGACCTTGGATATTGGGACCATTGCGGACTCGTTCAATGACCCACCACTTAATATCTTGTGTGCTGTGTTTTTTCTCCATATAGTGTTGTACAAGGGGAGATGTCAAGTTTTTGCACCGTATACATGAACGATGTTCAGAGATCTGCGTTCCAACGTTGCGCATAGTTTGCCCAACGTAACGTAAGTGGCAGGGGCACTCAAAGCAGTACACCACTTGATTGGTTTTACAATTAGAGATATCGTTCAGGATCCATGTTTTTTGTCCAAATTGGAATTGTTGTATTTCTCCTGTGAATTGACTGACCGAGCAGGCCCCACATAGATAATGTCCTTGAAGTGGTCGAAGATTCCAGAGGCTGCCTTGAGGGGATTTTTTGATATACATGGAATGCACCAGATGTTCTCTAATATTGCGCGCCCTTTTGAATGCAAATCTAGGTTATTGTTGGTCCGGGAGGCAGAGTCTGGCAATGGGCCAATATTTGTGAACAATTTGTTTGATTTGAAAGGCGTTTTGGCCATGGGTAATCACACATGTGATTTGATCTTTGGCTGGCTATAATGTTTTAGGAGTAAGAAGTGAGTCGCGGCATGTAAACCGTGCTCTTTTCAAAGATCTGTACACCAGTTTCTTCGGGTAGCCTCTTTCTCGCAAGCTATTGCTTAGTAGACTGGCGTCATGATAGAAATTGTCTAAAGAGGTGCAGTTTCTGCGTATTCTCAGAAATTGCCTGTACAGTAAGTTTTCTTTGATGTGTTTGGGGTGGTCACTCTGGAAATGTAATAGGGTCTTCCGGTCTGTGGGTTTGCGAAACATGTTGCAAACCAATTTGCCCTGGTTGTGTCCAATTGTCAAATCCAAGAAATGGATAGTTGAATTACTATGTTCCATCGTAAATTGAATATCGGGCTACAGGTATTTAGCCAAACAAAAAAGTTTTTCAATGTTTCTTCTGACCCCTCCCATAGGCATAACACGTTGTTAATGTATCGGCGCCATTGCTTGATGTTGTCACTCCACATATTGGTTTGATTGAACATGAACTTCTGTTCAAAGTTGGCCATGAATAAGATTGCCAGACTGGGGGCAAATGTGGCCCCCATTGCTGTTCCCTTTGTTTTCAGATAAAACTGTATGTTAAATTCAAAAAAGTTTTTGCATAGGGCTAGTGTCATAACTTCAATGATGAATTCTGGTGGAGCTTTGGTCCTTGTGTTGGCTGCAATGAGATATTCATAAACACAATCAATCGTAGCTTGTTGGGGGATGCTGGAATATAGTGACTTTATATCTAAAGTCACTAGTAGCTGTTTTTGTGGATCAAAGTCCAAGTTTTCAAATACCTGAATGCTATGCATCGTGTCTCTGATGTATGATTCTGTGGTGGTACTGATGGGCTTTAAAAAATAATCGACAAATTTGCACAAAGGTTCTAATATGGAACCAAACCCGGAGACAATGGGTCTTCCTGGGGGGTTAGTGGGCTCTTTGTGGATCTTAGGTAGAGCATATAGACAGGGAGTTCTGCCTTCTGTTGTTATGAGAAATTCACACTTGTTATCCAATCTCTCTCCAATGCGAAAGAAACCATGGCAGCGATTTCGTTTGTGAGCTCTTTAGTAGGATCTTTTTTGAGTAATTTATAACTCTCTGCATCATTTAGAATTGCTGTGACCATGCGTAAGTAGTGTTCTGAACTCATGATCAAAATGCCGCCTCCTTTGTCGGCGGGTTTTATAACTAACTCTGATCTCTTGGATAGTTCAGAGAGGGCTTCCCTTTCTGCTCGTGTGATGTTTTGGTATCTTTTTGGGCCATTTCTCTTGCTCAGATTTCTGAGATCTCGCAAAACACATCTTTCAAATGTCAGAAGATCATCAGGAAAAAGTGGATTTAGGATGGAGTCCCGTGTCGTTGGGGTCCTCCCTGGCTGGGTCTGGGTCCGGGTTCCCTGAATGGCCTGTTATTACCTCCCTCTTCACCTCGCGGGACCCAGAAAAGATGTCTGGTATTATGTCTGTTCCGGGTCCTGCAAAGGTAACCTCGTAATCAGCGCTCCCGTAATGAAGGGTGCCGGTCCCATACCGGCACCCTCCATTATGGGTGTGCAAGGGTCGTAATGAGGCCCAAAGTTTCTACTAATGTGCAAGCAGGACCAGGGATTGGCATATTTTGTAAAACAAACATATTTCATTTTAGGGAAGGAAACGTTACCACTCACATCACTAAAAGACATCTGATTCTAGTGTATAATGAATAACAAAACAGTAAAGTATGGTTGAGATGTTCTTAATATGGGAAAATGGCAAATGTTCTAACTGAGAACTAATGGATTTCCTTATAAAAAAATACTGTCTCTGAAGCCTAGTGTAAGGCATGGTAGAGGCTCATGTTGCTAATAATCAATTAGTCCTTAATGTAAAGAAGACCACTGCGGTGAAATCAAGGGGCCTAAAGTTAAAGTACCTTGACAAAAGCATCTAGAATACTCAAAACCTAGTCATTAATTTATCTGACAAACAATTTTCACAAACACAACAACTGTTCTCAACTATGGCCTCTTCTTTGCACCCAGTATAGCATCTGAAATGACGGAAGTACACATTGATTTATACAAATTTACAAGAAAACTTAAACTTAAGAAATTCTTTGACAATAAAAATACCTTCATTAAACCCCAGACAAGCTTACCAATGATTAGTACCAGGAGTATTCAGGAAATTAAAAATATTCATCTTCTTGCCAATCTTGCAGGTGACAACAGTCGAACGCTATCTGATATTCAATAGGACTTAGGGGTACATCAACGTAACATGGATATCGTGGAACACAAAAACAGATCAAAATTCTCTCCACCCATTACTGGAGACAATGCAATTGAAATCTTTTACAGGGCAATTACCAAGGAAATTCATCATTACATCGATGCACAACATAGGGGCTACAATAGCAAGAACAATAATCTCACCAAATCAGAACGATGGTGCTCAAGGAATTATCTGCAGATAACGCACTTGTTATTAAGAGGCAGATAAAGGAGGCAATATTATCATCCTCAATAAATCAGACTATATCAGTATAGCTCAAGAACATCTCTCAACACCGGGTTGTTACCAAATACTCACCCATAACCCAACTGTTCAGACTGTTCAAGAACTTCAGGCATTGATTCAGCATTGGTATCAGTTAGGCCTCCTGTCTGATGATAAAAAATCTTTTCTTATAAACCTCAGACCTCTAATGCCTACTCTATACTTCCTGCCAAAGGTACATACACCGTTCACTCACCTACCTCCGGTGAGACCGATAATGAGTGGCCAAGGAGGGGCCACAGAGAACCTAGCAGAATACATTGACTCTTGTATTAAAGATCTAGTACCTGAGATACCAGCGTTTCTCAAGGATACTACCCATACTCTACAAATCTTAAAGAATACTACTTGGCAATCACATTACTTTCTGGTCACTTTGGATGTCACTGCCTAATATACATTTATTGACCATACACTTGCTCTTAAGACTACTGACCACTCTTTCAGGGCCTATTCAGCATTTCACGCTACACATGTTCTAATGCTAAAGAGTTTTCTTGAATTTACTCAACCAGTTCATATTTGATGATAAATATTATTCTCAAACTAAGGGCATAGCCATGGGGGCTAAATATGCCCCTGCCTTAGCAAATCTTTTTATGGCGTACTTTAAGGACCTTCACATCTTTCACAATAACCCAATCAGTCAACACATTATTATCTGGAAAAGATACATTGACGATGTGTTTGCAATTTGGTCTGGAAACCAAGCTCAATTTAATGCCTTTATGCATTTTCTAAATCTGAACTCTTTTGGCATCAACTTCACAGGCCATATCGATGGAACTGAGATCATGTTCCTAGACCTTAAAATTTACATAACTGACAATTCCATACAGACATGTACATTTCGTAAAGAAACTGCTTTCAACTCAATTTTACATGCTGGCAGCAGCCATAGAAAAAGTGTTATCAACAACATACCCGTGGCGAGTGCTTAAGAGCGAGGAGAAACTGCAGTGAAGACCAAAAGTTTGCAGTAGAATGTAAGTCGATAGGAACCAGATTCAAAGAGAGAGGCTATCCGATTCCTATTATCAATAAAGCTTTGAAAGATGTTAGAGGAGTGGCATGCTCTTCTCTCCTTTCTAAGACCCAAGATCAAAGAGCTCAAATCGCTAAATCTTTTCCAAGTCATGTCAACTTCATCACCAAATTTTCTAGTTACTCGAAATTCATATTTCATGTGCTGAACAAACACTGGGATCTCTTATTACTAGACCCAGATTCGGAACCTTACATTTTGAATAAACCAAATATTATTTTTACAAAAGCTCCAACTCTCAGAAATCTTCTTAGTCCTTCTTTTTTTAAATCTGGTTCCATGAGACAGCAAAATTGGCTATCTGATAATACCAAGCCAATGGGCTTTCACAAATGCGGTACATGTAACTTTTGTCAGTTTGCTCTCTCACCTACAAAAGTCTTTACCTGTCATGGCAATCTACAAGTCAATATCACAGACTTTATCAACTGTCGTTCGAAATACTCCATCTACGTGATTGTCTGTGTATGCAAGAAAGTGTATGTTGGCAGTACCATCCGGCAATTAAGAATCAGGATCAGAGAACACCTTACCAATCTTAACAGTCAAGATGCTAAACTGCCCTTTGCATTACATTGGCAAACTGAACACCAAATGGCACATCACCGGGATATAAAATTTGTGGGACTGAAACACATCAAGCCACATACAAGAGGTGGTGATAGACAACTCAAACTACGCCAAGAAGAAGCATGCATGATTTGCAAACTATGTTGCCTACAACTGGGCTTAAACCAAGAACATGAACTCAATGTGTTCTTATAAAAAAAAGCATTTGAGACAGGTAACATGCTCGAAGTCGTTTACATTTCAAATTATGCACAACTTTTATGAACCATAGATGCTAGATACCCACACACCTTTTACATTTTATGCATCAGGATGTTTGATGACACTTCGTGACACCACCAAATCCACTTAGGTGCATGAACTTTTTTCTGGAATCTTTGCCAGTGCTATAAGGAAGCATAATCATATTCACACCCACCTGTAACCTATTAGTTAAGCAGCACTGTGCTTCCCCCTCAGAAAACCTATTATCCAGTTATGCAAATCTCAAAATGAAAAATACCAACAATATGACCAGAGACTTAATATGAGGAGTGCATACTTGAACACTAATATATATTACTCAACAGCATGACAGATGCACCAACTTATTTGCCAGGAGTTATTTTACTGACTTTCATACCGCAGCTAGGACTACATGCAATCCAATTACGATTTACGTCACGAAAAAAGTATGCATATATTGCTAATTCCTGCCATCCTAACATACTTTACCGCGTGTTGGGTTTCCGATAACACTTTGTGCCTTTTTTTACTTTAAACAGGAGCATGTTTAAATTGCCATCACAGTAAATATTGTTTTCCGCGGCAAGCTGCCCAGAAACCATGACTCCGGGTGGTTTGGCAGCTTTCTTTATGGTTATTGGTTCATTGGGCTAACACCCACACACAAAGGCTTTTCACTACGTACAAAACTTGAACATTCAACCTTTGGACCGAAGACCTTGGACGTGTTTTTGCATGGTCTTTCTTATATGGGTCTGATTATATACCCTTCCTAATATTTCACAGCCTTTACAATTTGTAGCGTTCTAAACAACACTGCACCTTTTTACCTTCAACTGGAGTCTGTTTAAATTGCTGTCTAAGTAACACTGCCTTTCACAATCAGTTGCCAAGCAACCATGGCTCCGGGGGCTTGGTAGTTTCCTTTTCGATGATTGGTCCAATGGGACAGCACCCATATACTCAGCTTTTAGTTACGAACAAAATATGAGCATTCTTTTTCTTTCACACAATCTGTACTTGTATTAGCATGGTCTCGCGTACTTGGTTCTGAGGATATTTACCAAACATATATACAATGAAATACTGGACTATTTGTAATAGTAGTTTCACAGTGTTGCTTAGCAACATCAGATCACATGCCTAATCACATGACCAGAGACTACTTCGCATCTCAAGGGTGTTATAGGCTTGCTCAGCCAACACCCCATTCCATGAGTATGCGACCGGCCAAACGGCACCATTTCCTATCCTGAACACATTCAAGCGGTAATACAGTGAGCTCTCTCTTCAAATGACACGTCAGATTTTACTTTGCACCACAAACGCAAACCAGATTTCACCATTACTTTAATATACAATTACTTATGTCGTGCCCAGTACTCAGAGAATTCTCACTCTAGCTAAAAAACTTGGCACTGAATATCGTCTCATTCTACTTAACTTTTGACAACGGAGTTACCGTAAACTTAATTGGTAAGGTTTGCAAATGCAAAATTACTCAATGAATGTATTTCTTCCTTCCAGTTAACTTTTGAAAACCACGCCACAACTGTTAAACTCGAAAACTTTTGCTACGGAATGTATCCCAATCTGTTTTCACGCATAACTACCAAAATTCAAATTGGTAGGAAACAATGGACTTACTCAGTCAGATATATATACACATATATATATTTTTTCTATCGCTTGATGTGAATTCTATTACTACAGTTAACAAAAGCAGGGCATGTCTGCTTTCAGATCTCCCATTCCACTGGACGTTACAGAACTAGGAGAACATGCACTTAAACATTGTGCGGAAATCCACGCACAACTAGTACTGTGTCCTCGACCTACCAGGTATATATATATTTATTTCTCCAAGCAATTATGTCATGAATTGCAGTAAGGATAAGGCTATGTTCACCAAGTGTCATCTATATCAGTATTTAATCTTATATATCTGATTATTGATGATGTGGATTTCATATTTTGCACATGTTTTTTCATGTTTTATCTTCTCTTCCCTCCCCCTTCCCTCCCCCTGTTTTTTTTTTCTTTGCTACTCTTCCTGGAACTGTATAAAGGTTATCTCATATACAACATTATTTTACCTATGTTGGATTTAATTCACCAATGTTAATTTTGGACAATTACAATGCATTTTTTGTTTCTATTTTAGTCACTCATAGATTTTTATGCCCTGAGGATGGCCCGTTTAGGGTTGAAACACGTGTTGGCGTGTGTCTTTTTCATTTGGAACCAGGAGTTACCTAATAATTTGTATAACTATAATTTATGCAACCTATGTACCTTATGTTTCAATCTTTTGTGGAACTACTCTTTGCGAAGCTCATGCTTGCATCTACACACCGCATGACATATTTTGTCTAAATAATAATATATGCAACCACAAGTGGCTATGATATAGTTCATTGACAATTTGGTTGGAAGCGCAGACAGTGATAGACACTCAAGTTTGTTGTCATTATTATGTGTATAGTCTGGCCTATATTCGATGTAGGCAGGGAAGGTTTTGACTCTGCCAGCGCCCCAGGCGAAATAATGTTTGGTGCGCCGCTGGTGCCAGCACGGGATCAGGGAGATCTTCACTTAAATAGGATGGAGACAACCCATGGGGTTGGCAGGGCTTACAGAATTGAGGAGGTTTCAGTAAGAAAGGAGCACTCTGCCTTGATGTCCGAGTGCTAAGCCCTGGACTCTGATAGAAAGGAGTGCTTGCTTCCAGGATTCTCTCAGACTTCTCACCTGGGAGAGCAGCCTATTTACATTTAAATATCCATTAACATGGCAACAGCAGCAAACTCACACTGGTAGAGGACCCACCCAGGCAATAACAATACTCTATGATGACGAGCTTTCAAAACTGCCATCTAGACACACACATAAAAGAAGGTAGGTGCCCTATGTAACAGAAAAGCTCCCGTCAGCAGCACTTGAAGCTTTTCTGTCCTGAGGACCAGGGCTGACCCAGGAAATTCCCAGATCTGCTTCTGAAGACTTGGCCCAATGCGGAATGCCAAAACAGCCAGCATCACATCCTGTTCAGAAGATGTCCACATTTGTGTATATATATATATATATATATATATATATATATATATATATTCAGTGAAAAAAGCTTTGTTAAAGGGACGTTATGGTTAAGTTGCGCTACTAAAAACCTATGAAATTCAGTGAAAAACTTTGTTAAAGGGACGTTATGGTTCCAAGTAAAACCGAAAAAACCTTGAAATTCGGCAGTTATGGTAAGCTAAGCAACCATGACTCGCGCCACCACCATGCACTGCTAAGACTAACACCCAGGACATCAAAGATGACATCACAAATGTCATTGATGACATCACTGATGACATCACATGTCTGGCTCACTATTTTTTCTTTTGCTGACATATCTAGGCCACATGGTTTTCTTCAGTAACAGTCAGAAACTAAGAATTTTATTTTATTTGTAGACATATCCTTCTAGTAGGTTCTTACAGTAATTCCCTTAGAGTACAGTCAAATCATATGAAACATATACATATGGGAAAACACAAGCTTGAAAGACAGCAATCCTTTTTGTGCATAAAGATAATCACTAGACTTATGAGCACTTTCTGATAGTTCTGTTGTTTTTTTTATGGCTGTACTTTCCCTGTATATGGTCATATTTGTATACATTGTACTGACACTACATATATATGTATATATATATGTATATATATGTATATTCAGTGAAAAAACTTTGTCAAAGGGACGTTATGGTTCCAAGTAAAACCGAAAAACCCTTGAAATTCGCCAGTTATGTCAGGGAAGTCCGTCCGGGAAGCGAACGCAGATATCACTAATTTTTTGGCCTTACATTTTGGTCATTTTTTAAAAAACTACTGGACGGATTTACACTAAATTTACAAAAGCACGCTTTTGGGACCAAGCCGCCGCTCCTGCCGCAAATTTGGTGTAAATCCGTCCAGCGGTTCGGGCTGTAGCCGTGCAGTCTATGGGAAAAAAAAAGTTTTGGGACCCCCCTATAACTTTTCCTCCCCTGGACAAATCCTCACCAAACTTTGCAAAAAAATTCAGAGTGACCCCACGGTAGTGGCCATGTAGTTATGGTTAAGTTGCTGTTTCCATAGGAAGAGCACTTTTTGGGCGGCTTATAACTTCGCTCTCCATGGACGGATCCTCACCAAACTTTGCAAAAAAAGTAGTTGGGTCACTCTGAATTTTTTGCAAAGTTTGGTGAGGATTCGTCCAGGGGGGGAAAAGTTATAGGGGGGGTCCCAAAACTTTTGTTTTTTCCCATAGACTGAATGGGAAAAAACTTTGCGCATGGCTACAGCCCGAACCGCTGGACGGATTTACACCCAATTTGTGGCAGGAGCGGCGGCCTGGTCCCAAAAGCGTGCTTTTGTAAATTTGGTGTAAATCCGTCCATTGGTTTTTTAAAAAATGACCAAAATGTAAGGCAAAAAAATTAGTGATATCTGCGTTCGCTTCGCGGACGGACTTCCCTGTTCGCTCCGCGGACAGCACCCCGATTGGCCCATGGCCTTGCGTCATGTCCGCGGACATGCGACGTGTTTGCTGATTGGACGGCGAGGGGCGTGGAGCGCGTCAGAATTTCTGTGGCGCCCCCGCCATCTTGTATTCGCAGTCGACCGCGTACAGCGCAGTGAAACGTGGATAAAAAATTGTATTTAGTGCCGTGTGTTGGTGTGTAAGAGTGTTTGGGGAGGGTGGGGAAGTACGAGATAGGATCAAAGTTTTGTTTTTTTATGTGCTAGACGTTTTTGTTGCGTTCGATTTGTCCGCGGAGAACACGGCTGTTCTGACATTTTGTAAATAAACTAAATGGTGGGGTGTTTAGAGAACGGAGTATGTGTCATTTTTGTTCACAAGGAAGGTAAAAAAGAGCTATGAACACTCGCGGTGTACTTAATTGTTCGTAAATACACAAACTGGGGGTGTCATCAGGACGCTGTCCGTATTGTAATCTGTCTAGTTGAATGTGTTCTAAGAACACTCGCAGTGTCCCGAAATGGTTGCAATTACACAAAATGGGGGTGTTCTGAGAACGTTGTTTGTATTGTTCGTTGTCAGGGTGAAAGTGTTTTAAGAGCACTCCTTTTGTCCGCTAATAGTACAATTTCCTAGGGGCGTCAACCGACTTTTTGTCCACTAAAGAAACGATAAATCAGGCTGGTGTGCGCCGACATTATGTGATAATCCTATGACTGGCGCTATTGACCTGGCTGACTTGCTTTTGCGACACTAAATCATATCTCCCGCCCCTAAGCCTGATATTATCAAAGCATTCATATTCCCCGCCTCTCTCTGTGACGTTACAGGGTGCGTAATGAAACGCGCCCAGTCGTCTCCAGTACTACGCGACTTTACACAGAACCCGGAAGACAACACACATTATGTCACAACACAGCGCGCCACAATTCGGAATATGAAACTGTGATTTAAAAGCAAAGAGCAAGATTCTAAATGTTGTAAAGTACATTTATTTGACATCAAATGTTTAGAGAATATTCAGCAATTTGCATTTGTCTTTGTTGTTGATCCGCAAAAGTTCATGTTGAGACACGCGATACATACACATGTGATGTCATCAGTGATGTCATCAATGACATTTGTGATGTCATCTTTGATGTCCTGGGTGTTAGTCTTAGCAGTGCACGGTGGTGGCGCGAGTTATGGTTGCTTAGCTTACCATAACTGGCGAATTTCAAGGGTTTTTCGGTTTTACTTGGAACCATAACGTCCCTTTAACAAAGTTTTTGCACTGAATTTCATAGGTTTTTAGTAGCACAACTTAACCATAACGTCCCTTCAACAAAGTTTTTTTCACTGAATATATATATATATATATTCAGTAAAAAAACTTTTTTAAAGGGACGTTATGGTTAAGTTGCGCTACTAAAAACCTATGAAATTCAGTGAAAAAACATTGTTAAAGGGACGTTATGGTTCAAAGTAAAACCTAAAAACCCCTGAAATTCGGCAGTTATGGTAAGATAAGCAACCACAACTCGCGCCGCCACCGTGCACTGCTAACACTAACACCCAGGACATCAAAGATGACATCACAAATGTCATTGATGACATCACTGATGACATCACATGTCTGACTCACCCTTTTTTTTCCTTTCCTGACATATCTAGGCCACATGATTTTCTTCAGTAACAGTCAGGAGCTAAAAATTGTAAATTAATATATTCGTAGACTTATCCTTCAAGTATGTTCTTAGAATAATTCCCTTATGGTCCAGTCATATCATATTAAAAATATACATAGGAGAAGTCACAACCTTGAAAGACAGCAATCCTTTTTGTGCATTCAAATTATCAGTAGATTTATCAGCACTTTCTGATACTTTTGATGTTTTTTTATTACTGTACTTTCCCTGTATATGCTCATATTTTTATATGTTGTACTCACACTATTTTCCTTAGGGTCCAGACACATCATGTGATATATATAGATAGGGTAAGTAACAGCTTTGAAACAGAGCAATCATTTCTCTGCATAAAGGTAATCAGTTAGGTTATGAACACTTTCTGCTACTATTGCTGTTTCTTTTTCCTACTTCAATTCCCTTGTATATATTCATATTTGTATGTGGTGTTGTCTCTTTGTGATTTGCGTATAATAATGCAATTATGTAGTAAGTGGGTTTTATTACCTACTTATCACAAGTTTCACTGTATGCAAAACTCTAATATGAAAACAGTTATCATTTCAATATTCAACATGGCAAGCTTATGAATATTGCACCTCCATCATGTATGCTGCACACAATGCCTATGTTTCTACATGAGTAGCTTAGTATACTGGATTGAAGTTCATAATAGAATGCCATTTATATCAATGCATAGCTTAATGCACTGACTAGCACTTGATATTTATTCCAATAATCTTTCACACTTTTTTAATTAACATTACACTAAGAATCCCTTGTACAGACTTTTCATGAAAGGTAAATGCACATGTGATGTCATCCGTGATGTCATCAATGACATTTGTGATGTCATCTTTGATGTCCTGTGTGTTAGTGTTAGCAGTGCACGGTGGCGGCGTGAGTTATGGTTGCTTATCTTACCATAACTGCCGAATTTCAGGGGGTTTTCGGTTTTACTTTGAACCATAACGTCCCTTTAACAACATTTTTTCACTGAATTTCATAGGTTTTTAGTAGCGCAACTTAACCATAACGTCCCTTTAACAAAGTTTTTTTACTGAATATATATATATATATATATATATATATATATATATATATATATATATATATATATATATGTCTTGCAATTTACAGGCATTTTTTGTCAGGGTGAGTATTGTGACCAATGAAAACATTATTACTCAAAAGAGTTTCTTACCGAATCACTATTGCATAAAGGTAAAGAGCACCCTAATTCAGTAAAAAGATCCCCTCTCCAACACAGGAGCAGGGAGCGTTTCACTTAAATAGGGTGCAGTCACCATGCCAGCTCGGGGAATCCTTTCAAAGGCTGCCCCTTGCTGGTGTGGCAGCAGACCGCTATGAAAATGAAAAGCTTCCAGGTCTAAACCTGGTGGAGGCCAGGGAGGCTTTTCACTTAAATAGAGTGCTGCCACCACACCAGTATGTGTAAACCTTTCAGAGGCTAACCCATGCTCGTGTGGCAGCGGACCCCTATTAAAGTGAAAAGCTCCCCGCCCCAGTGCTGGAACAGGAAGCTTTTGGCCACGCCAGATTCGGGAAGACTTTCAAAAGTTGCCCCCATGCTGGCATGGCAGCACGGCCCTATTCAAATGAAAAGCTCTGTGATCCCGTGCTGAAGTGCCCGACACAGCACAAGAGCAGGTTGCTTTTCATTTAAATAGAGTGCCTCTACCATGCCCTTGAAAGGCTCACCTGAGATGGTGTGGCAATGGTGCCCTTTGTAATAGCGACGTTGCTCCCCCATGCCGGTGCGGCAATTGTACCCAAGGAAAGTGAAAAGCTCCACCCATGGGCCAGGGGCATTCCACCTACTTAGGGTGCCACTGCAACACCAGCATGGAGCAGCATTTTAATTTACATAGTGTGCCACAGCTGCTTCCGTGCCTGCACAAAGGAGCTTTTAAAGGCTCCTCCATGCTTGCATGGTGCAGGCTATGGTGCGCTATGTAAATGATGTTAGTTTGGCTCCTTGGGCGACTGCCTAGGCCACCCACACCTGAGGCCGACCCTGAATGTAGGCAGGTCTAGCCAAATCATGATTGATTCATCCTTTATGGACAGTAAATGTGCATTATGGGTCAAGCAAAGACAATTGTTACTACTTGGATAGACCGGCCTACATTCTATTTAGACCATCCTATACAAGCAAAAACACTTCACTTATGCCATGCCCAATGGAGCCCCAACCCTAATTCTAGGGGCCCTGCTCAGCAGGTGTTGAGCAGGGCCACTACATTTAGGGTTGGGGCTGACATACACACACTCAACACACAGAAACAGGTTACCCATGCACATTCACCTATCATTTGCTCACAAATAAACAACAAAATACATAAATGCATGCATACAATCCATACATGCATGCATGATACACATTCATTGTGGATGCAGACACGCTCAGCCTGTTCACGTTGTAGGTCTCCACAACGTGAACACATTGACTGACAGGGGAGGCTCCTCAGCTGTCAGGTAGCGTGTCTATGCTGTGGCATGATAAAAAGAGCAAGCGGGCCAGTCTTCCGGTGCTCCGCCGGATCACATTATTCCAAAGGCTCTGCACCAAACAAACTAAAATAGTGTAGCAGGGGACCGCACCAGTAGAGAGGCATGCAGCACAGTCCCCTATGAAAATAAAGGGAACAGATGAGTGTGCTACCTGTCACTCAGGTGACTTGGCCACCACTGATAAGTACATGTATTGACCACACCTATTTTGAAGCAACTTTGTCTCTTCCTGACATAAAAGGAAAGCATCATAACTATCTTGAGGAACATATGAATAGCAAGGATTTACAGCTTGAAGTGGTTCAGATATGAAATGCCTTGGCAAAGGCACTGAAGAAATGCACTTTTTAAAGAAAAATACTTGTAGGCAGAAGGTTTTTCATTTTTATAGCAGGTTAAAATTAATGTTATTTTTCAAACTCTTTTGTATTACTCAGTGGTTGTTATTTGTCTATTTTCTTTCAATATTGCATTCAGTATTGTACCTTATAGATATTTTATACCGTTTTAGTTGTTGTTTTATTGTTACATGATTTTAAGATGCATTTTATCTCCTCATTTTTTAAAACAATGTACCAAAGCTAAAATCAAAGGTCTTAAGGCGGTCTTTCTGAATGACCATAACCCAGAAGTGTTTGCCCAGGTTGTGTGATAATTATCAGATGCACTCTAAATTTCACCTATGTCCTTCATATTTGGGCGTAAAATGTTAGGGCTGTGAATATGAATAGAACGTATGTTTAAAAAAACATAAAACATATATACAGATAATATATACAAAAATGTGCTACTACCTGTACCTAGCATATCATACGGATATCTGGCAATATTCCTCTCTCTGTCTCCTCCACCATCTCTCTCTGTGTTCTCTCTTTATCTGTCTGCCAAGCTTTATACATCTCTCCTTGTCTCACTCTATGTTTCTTTCTGTATTGTCGAGTGTACTTTTGGTAGACTCCCTTCAACCCTTGATGACAGCAGTGCGGCCAGAGAGAACATACAGATATCCTTAAGGAATGGGAGGAATGGGTGCTGTGTGTTTTATGGTTAGAAGTAGAATACGAGCAGCAGGGACCAAGGCATCACCTGAGAGGGAGAACACCTTGTATCTGGAGACATACATTGCCATTCCAGGTATCCTTTAGGAATGTTTCCATCAAAATGACGGTGCAATGTTTATGTGGGTACAAATTATCGCGGCTCATATAGGCTCTGCTGAGGGTGCTGGGGCTGTGACAGGCCAGAATGCAGGGACTTCAACTGCATTTGTTAGTTTATATTTCTTGCTGTTTACTAGTGCTTGTATATACTGTTACAGCTGCACTGGTTCAACAGGTTCAACAGGTTCTACAGATTCGACAGGTTCAACAGGTTCACAGGTTCAACAGCAATAGCAACCAATCAGTGGTCAGTACAACAAAAAATACATATTAAATTGGTGTTCACAGAAGAAACAGGGATTGGATTTAATCTGAGCGCAACCCTTCCTGAGTTGGAAGGTCATTTAGCAAGACAACATGATGTGTATTCCATGCAAAAGAAGCAATTAACCAAGATATTATTTGATTTTACCAACATTGCACATTATTCAATCTTGAATAGCGGTAAATTCCCCAGTAAAAACCTTTAAATTATTTCCTGGCTGAAGGTCAATATTCCAAATGGACAGTCTACTAAAATCCGATTGTACTCTTTTGAAATAGCCATATGCGAAAGGAAAGGATACATATCACTAACGAGGATTCTGGGCTTCTTAGTATTCATTGAAAGAATATTTTGAGAACATGAGAATGAGCACAGAATGTTACAGTTGACAAATATGCCTGTGATAAAATAGTTGTGTGCTTAAATGACTACGTTTATAATGCACACTTGGCTCAAGTTGCTCTATTTCGTTTTCACAAAACTCACCCTAGCATTAATGTTCTCATTAGGACAGCCTCAACACTGGATGTGAGGATAAATTGGCTGCCACCTGTGACTATGTTGAGGTCTATAGTCCAACTTAGGCAGACATTTAGCAATCGTTTGGCGACACAAAATGATGTGTACTCCAGGCAAAATAAGTGATTTAAAGCTATTGAAAGGTACTCTGGTTTACCAGACAATGCAAAGAGTTTAAGAACAATAATCTCAGTTGATCATAGATGACGAAGATAATGTCAATTCCTTAGATGGAGTTTGCGGACAGCATATATGTGAGACAGTTAATACATTTGCAAGGCGTGCAAGTAATATGCAAACAATACTGGTAAATGTCCTCAGTGTAATCCCAGTAAATGAAGTGTCCCTTAACTCTGCCTGACTCTGAAACAGGACGTTATTATTCTGGAAATAATGAAATAGGCAGTTAAAAAGTTGCCTCCGCTGTCCTGTCTCCTTAATGAATGCAGCTCAGACATTCATGTCAGACATGTCTTACCCAAACAAATGCATAAGAGCCAAGCACAGCGATTGAGATCCCAAAGCAGCAGCTTCATGTTGCGTCATCATCTCCCACCCGAATCAACACTTAGAAGAAAGCAGGAAAAACGCACAGAGGATGTGTAAGAGCATAATGGGATGAGAATGTCTACAGGCCACCCTAGAACCGAGCACTAAAGGATAATGTTTCCCTCTCAGGGCATAGGTGCCGCCCCCATCACATTAGCTGTTTGTAATAGTGTTTCCATTAGGCTGTTCGTTCATGAGTTCTCAGGTCCAGGACCCCCTTTATTTTCCTCCCACAACCCCTAACACTCAACAAAAGGAAAATATTAGAACATCTGCGGGTGCCACCTCTTCCCACAGACATTCTTGCTGCTCGGCATCCCCAGTAGCAGCATCTACATTTGTGAAAAACCTCATTAACTGAAGTTGTATGAATCCCTATATCATAGGGTAAGTGTTAGCTAGGTGCCCATCTCACATTCCATGTGTTCCCTTAACTTGTTCCCTTATCATCCATCTGCTATTTCTTTTGTTTTGTTTAATTATTTTGGTATGTCAGCAATCCATCATGAGGCCTAAAGTCAATGTTCATTATCGCAGTTAATATGTAAACATGCATAGGCTATATTGAATCGGGTCTGCCTTTTAGGGTGCACTAAACTTCCCTCTCCAAGATGGTAGACCGCTGTTGCTTTTGATGCCTGGTAAAAGTGACAAATGCCACTGTTTGGAAACAATGTACTTTGAGGAGCACACGATCTCAAAAACAATCTGCATCCCAATAATTTGAAAAACTCAAGATGGAGATTTTGCAAAATATAGAGGGGGCATTGCATACGCCCACCGAATGAGCAGGGATGCGGGGCTGGGAGAGGGATACGTAAAGAGGAGGAATGTGTGGAAAATATAAAAAAAAATTCTTTGAACAATTAAGACTCTTCTTTATGCATAAGAGTTAATAAATATGCTCTTTTAACATAGGCACTTCAACAGATTTCATTTGTGGTTCAGGGTCTCCTTGCTATGCTCATCTTTCATTTGCAGCTTGCTCCAGCTTCATTTCACTTAACCCCAGACCATTCCAGCCTAGTTTTTGTATTGTACCTAATGTGCACACCTGCACAGTTCTGTACGTCTCCACCAACTCCAGTTGTATGGATGTGGTTTACATGATCTCCGCTGCCCTGTCAAGTCTTTACTTGTAGACCTATGCAGCCTCATGTGCGCTGTCCATCAGCCCTTCTCCCCATGACCATTTTCAGTTTGCAGCTTCCCTCAGTTTGTCGGAAACCCATTTGTGGTCATGCAAGGTCACATTTCCACTACTCCCTGTGAATAAATAATGCGAATGGCATAACCAACATGTTCATAATTCAGCAACAGCAATCACCATGGTAGTGGCAGCTACAATAATTGCAGCTTCCTCTCCATCAAATATTCCAGGCAGAATCCTTCTTTAAATGATCAGCATCATCCCAGTAAACATGTACCATGCATTGTTGATTGTTTTATGAAACCGTTTGTGCAATAATTGTGCAAATATGTAAAGTGTCTCAGAGTTACATAATTACTCAACACATGTGAGTATAACATGTATAGTGTCCCGTAGGAAACAAGGCTACCTGAACATTCTCCGACCTTATTATCATTATTTAACATGCACTGTCCTGAATGACTAGGCATTATGTTCTTAGAAACACTTAACATCAATTGTAGTCTGTGCCAGATGGCTATGTTATGCTATGGCTATATAGCCAGATGGCTATGTTATGCTATGGCTATATAGCCAGATGGCTATGTTATGCTATGTTATGGCATGAGGGATAGTGAACTGCACTGACGCCAACAGGTGGCTTCCTAGAGCTGGGTTGTTTCTGTTAAGTTTAATGGAGGTACAAGTAGTTGTGAAGTATTTATTTCGCAAGTAGATAGCCTACAGAGCTTTCCTTAAGCACATGTAGTTGCTCATCTTCCACAAATAAATGAGGGCCAGAGTTGTATCATAATCTGTCTACTATACACCGAGATCTGACATCAATTGATGGAGAGGTAGTCAGTAAGCCCGGGCAAATACATTTGGGCAAACCCTGAATCATGTGAATTGTCACTGCATTCGGGTGATTCGGGTTCGGATGAACCTTTAAGGGATTCGAGTGACAGATTCTGGTTAAACGTATGCCAGTGCATGGTGATTCAAATGTTGCTGTATACATTGGGCTCAAGAGATCAGACCTTTTCCTGCCAGCACGTGTTCAAATTGAACAAAGTACACTTGTTAATAGAATAGGGCGAAATTAAGAGTATTTTCGACCACTGATGCTCAAGGAAAGCAAAGCGTATACACGACTAATGGCTTGCAACATGGTGTCTACTTTCACATAGAAACCAAAAATTAATTGTTTGTTTGCCTTTCACGAAAAATAGAAATCTTTAAAAAACAACACTTATGGCACAATTTACAAAATGTAATACAAGTGTGAGTGTGCAGAAGATGCATTTCTTTAATTTGCATTGCCTTGAGAAATGTGCACATCCTCTTATTCCCAGCCCCCTGGCATACATTAGTGTCGGGAACATCTATGGTGCTGCAACCATGAGACTCTTAATATAGATACAAGTTTTCTGTTTTTACCCAGGTACATAGCTCATAACTGTGCAATCCTACTTGATTAAATGGTATTCCTTTAAGTAACATCAGGGTCTACATAACGAATGCTTGACATGTAACTGAATCTGCTTTAGCCCTACTGGCCTTCCTGAGCTCATTGACCTCAACCCATTGGTATGATATGATATGATATGATATGATATGATATGGCATTTAGAACGCGCCTGTACACAAGTGTTTCTAGGTGCGACAAGACAAGGAGGGGGAAACACAGGGAGGATGGAACAACAATCTTACCTGGCCCAGTGTCCTTCAGATCACACAAGAGCAGGGAAGTGAAAGGGGAGAAGTGCTTAGGGGGGGTGGGAGAAGTGCAAGTAAAGCAAGAGTACAGCCAGCGTGTGGCTAAGTGCATTGACTCATGCTATTATTAAATACATCTCTACAGTATTTCTCATGGAAGCAAACGGGACAAGATGAAACTTCATATAGCTCTAAAGCATGGCTGACTCGCCCTTGGATTCTCAGAAGTCCATGGGCCTCATCAGGGGTTGGGCCAAGTGGTAAAAATGCAGTGGTAACCCTATTACTTCCACATTACCGCTCCTTCCAATCCTGAGTTTTGGCAGAAAGATGGAGATTTACCTCCAGCTAAATTCTGGAGGTAAATTTCCAGCTTTCTGCCTGCTTTCGGCGCTGTTACTGCTGGCGATATTACCGCTGGCGGTAATAGCGCCTAAAATCCCCATAGAGTCCTATGGACTCTGAAGAAAATGGGGAATTACTGCCTTACCACTACTCGGGGTCTGGCGCTAATAGCACAAGACTGAGTAGGGGTAACGCTTATAGCGTTGGTGGTATCATGGAGCAATTATCGCTGGTATACCGTCAAGGCAATGATGAGGCCTCATGTCTTTTATTCATTCTGTACATTGAAATATTATAAGCCACAATAATACACAATGGGTCAATCACAGAATGATGAAAGGTAGACCCAGGAATGCCTGATGTGTGACTAATAATGTTGGTCTGTAATGCAATCTTATAATTCTTCACTTCAGCTTTACTAAATTGATCAACTTCAAAGGTATGAAAGGTTAAGTTAATGTAGTGGTCTAGACATAATAAGAAAATATATGGGCGAAGTGGCTAAACGTTATACAAATCTAACACTGCAGGAATGGTGTGCCATGTTTATATTTGGAGGAAACAATTTGATTATATTGGCAGCAATGAGTTTTATGGAGGAAAAGGTAGTCCTGGCGAGTGTACTGTGGATGTTTCAGTTTTGCAAATAATAGGAAACTTTGTTAATATTGGTCTACTGAATTGATGTGAAGTTGGAATGTAAAGGATGGTTTTTATTAAAGGTTTGACATAAACCAAACATACTAGTCCATGATTTTTCCTTACCCATATTCAATGATTGAACTCGTAGGTTATATCTAGATCCCAGCAGTCGGTGCATTGATAAATGGAGATATATTACTGCAGAGTTTAATGTGCTGTCTTACTTGGATAACCTTCACAGATGCAAAGTAAACAATTTCCTCTTGCCACCCCCTCCACCCAGCTTCACCTAACACCTCACTTTCTCCTAAACATTACCCCTTCCTGTAACCTTTTTTAAATTGTTTTCTTTCCACAAATAAGGCCATATCTGCCTGATCTTCTCCAAAATGCTCCTGAAAATGTATTGCTCTTTAAACAAGATTAAGACCAATTCAGGCTAAAAGAAAGAAACATGGGCACCCGACAATCTACCCGAATCCCACTAGGAGATTTATGGTAGCAGCAGATCACTTTTTAGAAAGTTCACCTAGGGTTAGTAGCCAGTTAAGCGTATCTTCTACTATTGTGAAATGCCTTTGGTAATCCAATGTATTCACTATTGGCATAGTGCTAGGTATAAATGACTATTGAGAAAGTTACTTGATTCCTGCTTGTCGATTACATTTAAAAAAGGAAAATTATTTTCAAGATTGTTAATGAAAAAAAACTTTCTTCACTATGAGCTATTCTAAAGTTATATTGGAACTTCTGGACCTAAAAAGACTCACAGCTTTCTAGCCACTGTGGGTTGGTGAGGATATAGTCCCAATTGAGTGGGTCAGAGATTACTCATCGGGCAACAGAAGGCATGCCTAAGGCTTTGATTTCAGTTTTAGCTGGATAATTTCTTTTAATGTAATTTGCATCCACTTAAAGATCAAAAGCAAGCAGTCCGAGAATGTGCTTGAGCACTTATCATCAGGGCAAAGTTTCAAAATTAGTAGTGTGTCATCAGTGAAATTATCGGACATGGCCCTAAAATTGTATAGGAGTAATATATGTTACAAAGCATGATGGACAACGCTGATCCCTGACTCTTTGAATCAGTGGCCATATTCAAAAGGTTTAAAGAGGAAGAGAAATCCTCTGCTCCTTTCCCATTAAGAAAGACTTAATCCAATCAAAGACTTTAATTGTGCAGCTAATATCCATGTGTCTTGCCAGAAGGAGGTCATATGATAATGTATCAAACTCTGCGGACAGCTGTAGGAGGAACAGTACATTGGTGCCTCCTCAATCTATCTGCCCAATTGTTGGGATCATATAGAACAGATACAGTCAAACACTCCATTCCATGAAGGCATCCAAATGCAGCCTCTGTCGGATCTAGGTTTTCTGTGGCTTGAACATAATTTGAATTTTCTGGCTCACTACCCTTTCCATAAGTTTGGCAATATAAGGTAGCTTAGTAATGGGCTGAAAAGTCAACAGAACACCATCATCAACTGATGCTGTTCTAAGCAACGGGATTCCTGTGGCAGATTATAAGGGGCTTTATTATGTATAATTGAAGTAAGGCATTACTCATACCCCTGACAGAAGGGCCTGTTTTAGAGAGTTGCATGAATCCTTTAAATATTTTGAGGGACATTGGACTAGTTACTGCCAGCCGTTTGTCAAGATTCTATTAATGAAAACAATTGCTTATGATCCAGGAATTGGAAATCTATAAATTGTCAGATGGTATATCAAGATTATTTTTGATAATGATTTGAGTTTCAAATGGTGAATTTCATGGGTTTGGCTGAGGTAGATCATCATTAGTAATACACTTTCAGAATAGGCAGTTGGCATTTGAGGGCTAAATGGTCTGGCCAAATAAATGGAATAGATAAGTGAAATAGAAAGGTTTCCTTAGGAATGAAAATTAAATCTGCGTTTGCTAATTTGTTGAAATGAGGAGAAAAATTCAAAGGTCTTAATGAGTGTCTGGTACGATAGAGACAGAGGAGAATGTATGGAGATAATAGTCTCCTAAAATGACAGTGTTCAAATATTTATTAATAGGTTTCGATGTTCAGTTGTTTAAGAGGTTTGAGAAGGTAAAATTATATCTTAGAGTCTGGAGATGAGCAAAACATATTTTTTGGTAGAAGGTAAAAAATATCTGGCCTGAAAAGAATTTCACATCCTGGAAGAGTCTTACAGGGCAAATGTTTCATTTCTGATTGAGAATTAGAGATGACCACAACACCACTACCTCACTCTACGGGTCTATTCCTCTGTTAGATTTCATAATTAGAAGACACTGGAGGTGTACCATCTCCCAGTCAGGTTTTCATTAATAATGGAGGTCTGAAGATTTTCTGATATAAGAGACCTTGCTGCTTGACCTCTGAGTGAACATGTATAAGTCAAAAAGAATAAACAGAACAGATTGGAACAGCTTGTTCTCTCCTGCATGCAGGGTGAGTAGCACAAGCAGAACTTTTATAACATCTGAGGTCTTTCAGATGTGTTAGAGTATTTTTACAAGAACAGGGATGGGACTTCCATAAGGCCCAAAAAGAGTCTAATGAACAAAAAGTAAATACAATGCAGTTTTCTCCATCCACAAGAGTACTTCTAACACAAAAATAGAAGAAAGACAGGGAGAAACATTTGAATACAATGGAGTGTGTTATCTCTCTGTCACTGATGTCGCAATAACTGATATTGCCCTAAATGTAAAATAACGAATACAATGTGCAATTCAATTTTGAATAGTTTTATAGTAAGTATTTTTGATAGAAATCAATTCGGAACAAGGAGCAGGTAGAATACATGCTGAAGTGCACAGTCATTCGGTACAAAGCCCCTTACTGATACATAAGGATGCAACCACTGCATGGACTGCACATTGGAGTTTTTGTATCTGTATCTGTAAGAGTCCATCGAATTAGAAAACAGAAGAAAGATTGGATGTAACATTCAAATACTGTACATTGTGTTAGCCTACTGCTCCCGATGTCACAATAACGTATAGGGCCATCATTGTAAACTAAAGAACAAAGGTCCAATTGAATCTTTAAAATCAAACCTCTGATGAAGAATTATCTAGTGCCAAGCACAGATCAAATCAATTTAAAAGTGCAAGGTAATTTAGTGCAAAGATGGTTACCAACACATAATGATTAAATGGGTCCAACATATTGTCTATGAGTAAGTATAAAGGATGTGCGTGGAAACAGAGATTTGTGTATGATACAATGATAGGAACCTTGTGGAAAATCCATAGTATGGTAGTACTTAATAGCAATGTAAGTTATTCAGATCCAGACATTCTGTGCCCACATCGGGGTCTCTGAGCTTCTTAAATGGGATCAGTCGATGGTTGCATGAATGTCAATGTGCCACCATTTCTAGATGAAAAGTGTGGTCTGTTTTCTCTCTCTGCCAAGTGAACAGAAGACCTTGTGCTTTTCCTGGTTCTCTCTCTGGAAACTGCTTGAAGGAAAATGGTATTCGGAAATATTTTGAATGAATGAACTAAAATGCAGTTACCTTGCTGCTGGGAAAATTCCTGATATTGGGGTCAGTGTTGATGCAAATTAATATGTGTCCACATGTTTTATTGACATCCCACCGGGGTTTTAAAAATATGTTTGAAGAATGTCCCAACCTATTTACTTCCTGAATTCCCAGATATCCAACTTCTGGCTAAGGTCTAATAGTCTGTTTTGGAGTAAACTCACTTCTGTTTTGACAGGGTAGTAATGATATCTCACTACCTGCACAAAGTAAAAAAAAAAAAAAGAACTTCATGTTTCACCCACATTATTTCCTTACTAACCATGTACATGAATGGTTGGTATGAAAAACAATGTAAAGTTGGGAAAGAAGTACAAAAAGACAAAAAAGGGCAACATAAAAGTACAAGTTTAAGCACTAGGGGCAAAGGTATTATAGGGTTTGAGCACCCCCGAAGAACAAACAGAACATTCACAACGAAAATCGAACATTTTCAGGGTGGTGAGCAAATGGGTGTTTCACATATTTGATATACAACCAATCCTGCCTGTTGTTATTAAAACATGTTTACAAGAATATCGACTGCCCAGAGCACTGTTCCTCTTGCATGTGGCTCCATTTTGGAGCAATTTAATTTTGCCTAGCAAGTCCTTTCCTCTCACTTTGGTCCTAAGCACTATCATGGAACATTGGGCCTAAAAGCTGTTCAGTGTTACACATTGTTCACTAAACTGAGTTATTTGCCAAAGCTATCTAGGTTCACCCTGCAGCCACATGTTAACCTAAATAGGGAACTTCAGCTCAGTGAAGTGGTTGGAAAAGGGTGCTTCATATGCAGATTATCCCCCGAGGAGCACAGCAACCACCTATGGTAGTCCCAGACTCCACAACACCCAGGTATCCTCAAAGGTTTGCTGGCAGTGCCCAATGACTGCCCGGGCAGCAGCCTCAGGGCTGTATCCTGAACCGGAAACCTACATATTGAAAGCCACCCTAACTCAGATGTGTTCAGGGTCAACCAATTATCCATGTTATAGAACTAGTGGATATGGTCTGGGAGTCCATTTAGTGATAATATTTGGGTGTGCTGAGTTTGAAGCCCCTTGCAGACAAATTCTGAACCATGCAGCGAATGCACACGCTGACAATAAACTATCATAATGTCACACCATTGTCCTCCTCTTTTTGAGTGCCAGATATGCAAGACAGCCAAAAATGTATCGGCACATCCACAGCAGCATGGCCTATCCGTTTTTCCCTCCAAATACTTTCACCTTTCCCACAGTTTGTTTCAAGATATGGGGCCTCATTAGGAGTTTGGAGGTAGCCGTGCCGTTCCCGCTGCAGACCACATAATGTAGCGGCCCGGAATGAACAGTGCGGTCCCTTACCGGCACCGTTCATTCCGCGGCCAACCTCGTTGTAATGCGGCCCATGGTCAGATCTGGCCTCCAAGCTTGGCATTAATGGTTAGAGCCTGTTTTAAGGCCATCATGCAGGCCCACACTACCTGTTATTGACTTCCTATTGTTCCTCTAAACTGGTTCACATGGCCAACTATTGTGATGTCAAACATGTTTATAAGATGCCTTTCTTTCTTCACTCTTGATCTTTCGTGCATCTTAAAGCATATGCATTAACCCACCCTCTTCACACATAAAATTCCTTTTCCCCTTCAACATCACCAAATCCCTTTTTCTGCAGCATTACAAGCCAGCATTCTGAGACCACTGCAGCAGTGATTTGGCACAGCATAAAAGCATTGAAACATAACATTACATAATAAAGAGTTCATACCATGAACTGGTCTTGATTGTGCCAAAAGGTCCTCAGTTGAATACTCTTCTTCAGATTTCCAGGGGATTTGAAGCCAGTTGTCTACTAGTGATAGCTCACAGGAGCAGCCCAGCATATGCAGGCACCTTTCTAATAAATGCTCTCTACATCCCTGACCTTACTGTTCAGTTGCCATGAAGCCTTCTTTCAAACAAAGCATTTGGCAGTAAGAAAGGCGCTCGTTTTCTTATGAAGTTTACCTTCCCTTTACCTGCCAGAGTCCATCATTGGAGCTCAGCCAGCACAGTGAAATGAACACTGCAACTAAAAATGCACATGTATTATTTTTCATTTCTTAGAGCTACAATATTAACATTTTAATTAAAGCTATAAAGATAGGTAGTGTCAGGTTGAACATGAGTTTAAAAAGGGTGATTCTTTATTTGAAAATATATGTAAATTATCTTTAATAAGGTTTGCTTTGTCCACATTTCAATATCTGAAGTTTATTTGTAACTTTTAATTTAACAAACATTTAAAATAATGCAGAAGTTTAAGGCTATGCATATTTAACTTTTGTCAGATTAGAACAACAATATGTGTAAGCCAGTAAACTGCTTTAAACCAAAGCTCAACATCATCAAACAGCCCATGCATTGTGAATAATGGAAGAGACACACAAAGGGGAGGGCAGGGGAGGTGAGAATGCCATCTGGCAAGATGGGGGAGCAGGCACAGATGAGGGGGGCACTTGGTGAGGGTCTGAGGGGGCAGAAAAGCATTTGATTTTCAGCCGTTTTGATGATATTTTTGGATATATCCAAGGCTACACAGGACTACATATACCTGTCGGTACTAGTAGTTCTGTTCCCACAACTATATATGCTGGGGTGTCAGTGTTTCATTTCTTTTTTCAAGTTATTTCTATAGGTGTAGTGACGTTGGGGGTGTATAAAATCACAGCCCATGGCCTTTGGCCCCGGGCAGTGATGTGATAGGTATTTTGGGACTCTTTTATTTTTTTTGGCTGTGTGTTTTCACGCTTTTGTATATGTGAGACTTTGAAGAAAAAGTGAAGAAATTAGTTTGACAAAATTAATATAAAAAGTATCAATTGTATTCTATTTTTAGGTGCCCCTTACATTGTATTTTAGGTTGTGTGATCTTCCTTATGGTATTATGATTTGTGGCTGTGATATGTTTGTTTTCCTAGTTTACTGTTTTGTATTATTCTCTGCTTGTCTTATTTCATCTACTTTATAAAAGTACACAAGTAGTGTTGCACTGTATTGATTGTTTAAGTTGTATTGTATTATGAACTGGAAGTGAGTCCTCCTTTTTATCCAATTTATTAACCACGGTTATGATGAAAGTCAATTAAATGTAACCACAAGTATAGTAAACTTGTTTTTGTCTATTTTATTGTATTTGTGTATTTACACTGTTTTCTTAATCCGTTAGGTGTCCTGAGTTATGTTTATAAAAATTGGCCATGTTGAACGGTATTTGCAGCTACTCAGTAGCTATCTAGTGCGCAACGTTGCTATTCGTGGGCAGACGTGGTACCCTGTGCAGTCGCGGCTATTTTAGGGCAAATGGAATGTCGTATGTTTGTGGACGTGTAATAGCTGTGGTTATGCAACATTTTGGCTGGAGTAGCATCAGAGATGTATTGAGTGTTTTGGGGAATTGAGAGAGATCAGTGCAGTGGAGGAGGATCATGGGGAGTGGAGGGGGCTGGTATGTGTGCTAGGGACACTTGCTTGGAGTTTGTGGGAGTGGAAATACATTTTAATGCATAGTTTTTGTGAATATTCGCAGGTAAGAGCAAACGTCCATGTATGGGTTTTATATAACCACGTGTATAAAATGCACATTCATAGGCGCGTCAACGCTTTTCGTCTTTTCATTGGTTATCTCTGTAGACACGGTTATATTTATAGCCAGATATATAAATATACCTTTTCTGTGCATTAATTGTATTGGTATGTGGATAATATAGCGCAGAATTGTATCTGTGTGTTTTGTTTTGTCTTTAGTGTTGTCTTGTCTTATTTACAGTTTTGAATGTTGGCTTACTTTGGTTTTTAGTTCGTAGAAAATGTACATGTAACCGAGGCTACAGGTAAGGTTTGTAGCCGCGTTGATTTTCTGCGGCTACTAGTGATGCTTGTCAGGGTCTTGTATGTGTTTCAGTGTTTCTAATTGGCTGCTGTTCATGTTGTAAATGTATACTTCATTGTGATAGGTTGCAGTGATTATGTCAGCCATGTTATTAGTTTTGTTACACTATAGTCCTCGTTTTCTGGTTTTGATTTTGGAAAGTATGAAACTCCCCATTTTGACTGCAGAACTCACACTGTGCAGTTCATGTCACCTGTTATAAAATATGATTGGCATTAATCAGTTCTTTGTCATAGTTTTGTTAAAGTTTTATTTGATAATATGTTGATAATGGGGCTCTGTGTGTTTTGTTTTAGTTTTTTACTGTGTTTGTTAACAATGAAGTGGTCCTGCTGTATATGTAGAAAATGGGTGCGAATCATTATTGGAAGTTGTTTATTAGGAAGAAATAGAATTTTAGTGAGTTCCATGATATCGAATCATGAAGTAAACTTGTTTCATTCAAAATAAAAGAAGGATCACACAGCAGTAGAAATGTGATTTTATCTACAATGCTTTTTTAATCACTTATGGCATGTGTTGAAGTGATGTTTGGGGTGATATAAAAAAAAATTTGTTTTAAAAAGATTGTTGTTTTGCTTGTGTTGTGTGATTTGAAAATGTGTGTTTTAAAAAAGATTTGGTTTGCTGATGTGTGATACTGTGTGGTTATGTATAAAAGAAAAGGCATTCTGTTTATTTGTTTGCTGTTTTTTGAAACCTAGGGCCTCATTGCACGGTAGGCGGTGGACCAAGGTGCTAATAGCACCTTGGTCCATGCCGGTAAAATACTGGCACCGCCTTGGAGGAAAGGGGAATTACCGCCCTATTCCAAGGTTGGTGGGGCGGTAATTCCCCCTTCCCCCATTGCCCTTCCCCATTCCCATTTTTGCCCCATAGGGCATAATGGGAATGATGAAGGTGCTAATTACGGTACCGCAAATTGCGGTACCGTAATTAGCACCCTGGTCCCTTTGCGGGTTAGTTTTTAACGCCTGCTAAAAAGCAGGCTTTAAAGTACCAACCCGCAAAGGGACCTCGTAGTAAGGCGGTAAGGGTTAACGATCACCGGTACCATTACCGGTGACCGTTAACCCTTACCGCCTTCCGTGTAATGAGGCCCCTAGTGTTTAATTTCATGAAAAATATGTTTGATTGGTTTTATTTTTAAATATATATTCATAAAGAATATAAGAGTGGTATTAGTTGTGCAAACTGCTATTGTGTAAAAAAAAGAAATTAAATGGATTTTTCAGTGCAAATTGCCCGAATAAATGTATGCACAGTATGTGTTTAGCACTGCTATTTTATTACACAAATTACAGTTTGTAACATTTTGGGATGGTTTTTTTGGAAATTTAGCTGTGCCACAGTTTAAAATAGGAAACACTGTTTTTGTTTTAATGTTCTTGTTGCTCTACTGTTATTTTATACAAACGTCCTGGCAGCTGTCAATGGCAGTTTACTGGGCACACTGGTTGTTCTAGGGAGTTTAGGCGAATATTTAGCATGTCCATGGTTACAGGTCTGACCAATGTGAGGGCTTTAATAAAGACTGTGGGGCACTATCTGATGCTGGAATGCACGCCTGGCTGTGGGATCATTGCTATTAGGATTGTGTTCCATGAGAGCAGTAATAGTGTCTTTATTTGCTCGGAAGACAGACCAGAATTTAGCAACTGAGAAAGATTTCTGCCATGGAATGTAATACAAAGTCTGTTCACCCTTTCGATGGTTGCTATTTAATACCACAGGATTATGTCTCAAACTAGCACTTAATGCCTTCTGAATGGTATGGACCATACTGGGCTGCAGCCTTTTTTGGCTTTCATGTGGTTTTACCAGTTAATTGTAGTTGTGAGCGATGGTTGTGTAGACTCAACCTCCACCCATTTAAGGTGCTAGAAGCAACAGCAAGAGTGTCGAAAAACCTGTAGAACTGGAACAGTGCTATTGAAGATTCATTCAAAATGCTAAAGAGATAAGAGAGGCGACTTCATTTGTTTGTGGCATTGTCTTTTTCGTGTTGTTATTTGTATTATTTTACATATTCCTTCTTGGTTGGACATTCCAACATCTCTGTCCATGAGTCAGCAGTAGTGATAATCATGTTATCATTTGTGTTCGGAATCCATTGCCATTGAGTAACAAGGCAACTGGGGTGAAAACAATTGCTGACAGTTGGTGCTTCTTCCAAGTAAAACAGCATTGTTGTAGAAAAAAGGCAGCGGAGGTACTTTGTACAAGTGCTATGTCACCAACACTTGATGAAGTGTCGATTTTGGCATCTGTGTCAACTTCATCTGTTGTAGTTTTACCGGCTGCTAATGTGTAAATTAGGAGAGTTACAAGTGATCTATGCCACCAGAGTGCTTAATTAAAAACTACTGTTTACCTTATTACAGATTTGTATTTGAGATTCACAAACATCTGTATATTTTTTTATTCACATTAATTGTAATTAGTAAAAAAGAAAAATATGTAAAGTAATCAATGGGATACAAAGTCTGTTCACCCTTTAATTGGTTGCTTTTTAATACAGGAAGAGGTCATGTGCATACGTTGAGAACTCATAATATTTTAGTCAATATTTTTGATCTTGTCCATGCCTTGGGAGAATTTTAACTAATTCTATATGAGGGATTGATGCTGTAAACTATGTGTTATAGTAGTATGTAACATCTTCTGGATGGTGTCGCCCAGGACCAGTTCATGGTATGAACTCTTTATTATGTAATGTTATGTAATGTTATGCAAGAAAACACTAAGACGTGGTCCTTCTAATGTTCCATCACAAATATTGGGAATATGCAACAGTTTAAAATAGGAAACACACAGATTTTTTTGTAATGTCCTTGAAACTGTACTGCTACTTGATACAGAAATACTGTCAGTTCTCAATGGCAGTTTAGTGGGTACACTGGTTTTTGCATGGAGTTAAGGTGAATATTTAGCATGGCCATATTTACAGGTCTGACTAACATGAGGGCTTTAATAAAGACCCTGGGGCACTATCTAATGAAGGAATGCACCCCTGGCTGTGGGTTTATTGCTATTAGAATTGTGCTCCATTAGACTGGAGTGTTAATAGTGTCTTTATTTGCTCGGAAGACAGGCCGGAATTTTGCAACTAAGAAAGATGTCTGCCAAGGAATGAGATAGAAAGTCTGTTCACTCTTTCAATGGTTGCTGATTAATGCAGGAGGATTATGTCTCAATCTAGCACTTGATGCCTGTTTTTTAAAAAAAAATTCAAGTCAGGAAATGGTTGCTGTGCCATTTGTCAACATGTCTATTCATGAGATTAGCAGCAGCAATGATAATTCCATTTTAGGTTTCCAATCCATCAATAGCAGTAGAAAGTCATTGGTAGAAAAATGTGTGTAGACAGTTGGAGATATATTAGGTGAATGAATAGTGCTTTACAATGGAGGTGGAGGATGTCCTTGGTACGTTGTGGAAGAAAACACTAAGACGTGGCCCTTTTAATGTTCTGTTTTAGAGATTGAGAACATCAATTATGATAAATTATCTAGTGCAAGTTTCCTGGGATGATGTGTATTGGAAATTGCATGAGCACCACAAAATAAAAATGCTTGGGGCCCATGTGTTATGTGTATGGAAATTGGCAGCACGTCGAGTAGGTGATTCCACTAGTGCGATGCCACCAATAGTTAATGAACCTTTGACTTTGACAGTACTGTCAACTGCAGATGTTCCAGTTTTACTGTCTGCCAATGTCTAAGTGTTCCGAACAATACAAATCCTCTCTTTCTAAAATTGGCTGTCTGTTTGAAAAATCTAATCCAAGAATAAATCTACCCTAAAAATAGCACAATCTCCTAAAACTACACCTCACTCTCACGTAATAAATATGTACTATGTAGAAAAAGTCTTAATAGAATGATATAATATAATCTACAGTTTGCAGGCATATATAAACATCACTCAAAAAAAAAACATTCTCCAATAGGTTCAATAATTTAACAGCATCTGACATACTTGACATGCTATTGGCAGCTAGCCACAACATAGAAAATGAACAATGCATCAGAAAGTTAATATAACTATTTGATTATCTGTTCTCATATACTGTTTTTCTATTTTGAATTCCAATATTTGAAGTGACAAGCAGTATTTCTATCTAACACAGTAAAGCAGAAAACGGCAATGGCTGGAGGACAATTATCCTACAGAAGAAATAAATACAAAAGAAGTTGTTGAATAAAAGGAAGCAAACAAAAATACACAACATGCAGCATTTTGTAAGTCTATTCTTTATATATATGTCACCAAACACATATACTTTGTATGCCTACTATAAATTGGATATACAACCAACACAATTAATTTTAAAGTGTGTTATATCTTCAATTGTTTCAAAATATTTGAAATATTTTCAAACAGATGAAGAAGGTATTTAAGTATGGCAAAGAATCAAACAAGAAGCACCACAACAACTACTGACAAAAATGATCCTGGATTAATTTAAAGAATTAAATGCCTATTAATTAATGTTGGAAAAGAAGTACAATCAATCAAAAAGGATATTGAAAATTTAGGAGAAATTATGGACAGAAAAATCATATTGTGTAAGAAAACACAAAGATGTGGCTTTTTTAATGTTCCATCACAAAAATTGCAAACCAGAATTAGGATAAGTTATCTAGTGCAAGTCTCCTGGGATGATGTGAATGATGTAAATTGGAAATTGGACGAGATGGTTTGGCCCATAGAGTCTTGAAATAGTGGCAGCACTGGAACACTCTATTGGAAGAGTCACTAGAAATGCAAGAGAGGTTCAGAGAGGAGGCTTCATTTTAAGAGTTGTCATTTTGGTTATTTTATATTTTTGTCACCAATTGCACATTTGAAAATGTCTGCCATTGTGCAACAACACACTAAGATGTGGCCCTTTTAATGTTACGTCAGAAAAATTGGGAACATCAATTATAATAAATCATCTGCTGCGAGTATCCTGGAATGATGTGGATGATGCGTATTGGAAATTGAGTGAGATGGTATGGCCCATACTGGGCTGTAATGTTTTGTGGCTTATATATGTTTGTTTGTTTATGTTTGTTTATGTATTTGTTTGGTAATGCGCACCAAGCCCATAGGTAGACGGGCGCAACAGAAAAAAGAATTCTTAAAACTTAGTTACAGTGCAAAGGTAGCAATACATAGAGCAGTGATTGCAATGGGAGTCAGGTACAAGGTAAAAGATACATTAAATACAAAACAGTGGTCTTGTTAGGTCAAGGAAACATTATCAAGAGTGTCAATATAAACACACCTACATATACACTACGTGCAAAGTTAACCAAGCTACGGTGTGGTTAGGTGGAAACAAAGGATCGTGTAGGGGCTGGAGAGGTGGAGGTGTAGTTCTTCAGTATATGGTATTATATCTTCACTGTAGCTGTGAATGGTGATAGTGCATAACCAACGGCCACCTGATAAAGGTGCGGCCAGCAACAGCTAGAGATTTCAAAGACCTGCAGCACTGCAACACTCTTTTTGAGGAGTTATTGGAAATGCTGGAGAGGTTCGGAGAGGAGGCTTTTCATGAAGTGTTTACAGATGGGGTGCTCCTATCTCCAGTAGTACCACTTGGATGAGTAGAGGCTTCCCAAGATCTTTTCTTTCTGATGTAATGCATCTGTTGGAGATTTTCATCCGCTTCATCCCGGGGTACTACTAGTGTCTTTATTCGGTTAACGACATTGCACCATTCCACAACTTAAAGAAGAAAAAAATAGATGTCGGCCATGAAATGGGATATGGACCTTGGGAACATAAATTATGATAAATCATTTGGTGTGAGTTTCCTGTGATGATGTGGATGATCCATATTGGAAATTGCACAAGATGGTCTTGCCCATACTGGGCTGCAGTCTTTTTTCGCTTACATGTGTTCCTATATCTTTATTGTAGCTATGAGCAGTGGTTTGCATAAAGAACCTCCACCCATTAAACGTGCTGCTATCAACAGCCAGAGATTTCAAACACTGGCAGCACTCGAACAATCTATTTGAAGAAATCATTAGAAATGCTAGAGAGGTTCAGAGAGGAGGCTTCATTTTTTGGGGGATTGTCTTCTAGAGTTGTAATTATTGTTATTTTTTGTTTTGCTCACCAGTTGGACATTTGAATATGTGTAACATTGTACAAGGAAACAGTGAGACGTTTGTCTTGTAGTTTCCCATCAGAAAGTTTGGGAAGATCAATTATGATAAATTATTTGCTGCATTTTTCCTGAGATGATGTGAATAATGTATATTGGAAATTGCATGAGATGGTCTGGACCATACTGTGCTGCAGCATTTTTTGGCTAATATGTGGTCTTATAACTTTACTGTAGCTGTGAGCGATGCTTATGTTGAATCAATCTCTATGTATTAAAGGTACTGCTAGTAACAACCATAGTTTTCAAACATTTGTACCACTGGAACACTCTATATGAAAAGTTATTAGATATTCTAGAGAGGTTTAGATAGGTGGCTTCATTTTTTGTGGCATTGTCTTATTAAAGTTGTCATTTTTGTTGTTTTATATTTCCGTCACCCCTTGGACGTTTGAATATGTATAAAATTGTGCAAGAAAACAGTAAGACATGGCCCTTCTAATGTTCCCTTTTTTATTTTTTGAGGCATTAAGTCCTCATTACGAGTATGGGGGTAGCCATGCCGCTTTTAGCAGCATGGCTACCCCCATACCAGGTACGAGGTCTGGGTTCCTGGAATGGGGAAATACCGGGCCATTCCGACCTTGGAGGGTCCAGTAATTCCATTTCTTGGGACCCGGACTCGGTACATCCCCATTCCCATTTGAGCCCCCATAGGGCTGAAAGGGAATGAGCAGGATGCTAACAACGTGCCTGTTAATGACGGGCCCATTGTTAGCATCCTGGTCTGCTAGCGGGTTCCGCTAAGGACGCCTGGTTTTACCAGACGTCCTTAGCGGGACCCGTGAGCAGACCTCGTAATGAGGCGGTGGAGGGTTAACGGCACCAGCAGCTCTACTGGCGCCGTTAACCCTCTACCACCTTCCTCGTAATGAGGCCCATTGTCTTTTTCATGTTGTTATTTTGATTGTTTTACATATTCCTCTCCGGTTGGCCATTCCAACATGTTCAATCATGAGGGTATCAGCAGTGATGATGTTATCATTTGGTTTCTGAATTCATTACCACTGAGGAAGAAGGCAACTGGGATGAAAAGCACTGCTGAGAGTTGGTGCTTCTTTAAAGTTAAAAAACACTGTTTCAGAAAAGAGGCAGAGAAGGTACTTTGCACATTCTGCAACAAAACTCTACATCATGGGACTTCCAATGTTCTGTCTCAAAGCTTGAGAACATCAATCATGATACATAATTTGGTACAAGTCTTCTGGAATGTTGTGGATGATTCATATTGGGAATTGCACAAGATGGTCTGGCCCATATGGTCTACAGTTTTTTTTGGCTTATATGTGGTCTTCTATCTTTACTGTAGCTGTGAGCAGTCGGCGTGCATACTCACTTCCACCTATTAAAAGTGCTGCTAGCAACAGCTAGAGTCTTTAAACATATGCAGTACTGGAACACTCTATTTGAAGAGTTATTAGAAATGCTAGAGAGGTTCGGAGAGGTGGCTCCATTTTTTGTGGCATTGTCTTTATAGAGTTGTTATTTTTCTTATTTTATATTTTCGTCATGAGTTGGACATTTGAATATGTCTAGCATTGTGCAGGAAAACACTAAGACATGACCCTTCTAATGTTCTGTCATAAGGGTTGGGAACATCAATTATGAGGAATCATCTGGTGAACGTTTCCTGGGATGATGTGGATGATGCATATTGGAAATTGCACAAGATGGTCTGGCCCATACTGGGCTGCAGCCTTTTTCGGCTTATATGTAGTGTTATATGTTTACTGTATCTGTGAGCGGTGATTGTGCAGAATCAACCTCCATCGATTAACGGTGCTGCCAACAACAGCTAGAGTGTTCGAACACCTGCAGCCCCGGGAACACTCTTTTTTAAGAGTCCTTTGAAATGCTAGAGAGGTTCAGAGAGGAGGCTTCAATTTTTGTGACAATGGGCCTCATTACGACCCTGGCGGTAGAGTGATAACGGCGCCAGTAGTGCTGCCAGCATCGTTATCACTCTACCGCCCCATTACGAGTTCTGCTTGCAGGGCCGCTCTGTACGCCTGGTCAGACCAGACGTGCAGAGCGGCATCCGCTAGCAGAACAGGATGGTAGCAACGGTAATGTTATTAACAGGACCATTGTTACCATCCTCCCCATTCCCATTGAGCCCTATGGGGGCTCAATGGGAATGGGGATGTACCAGGTCCGGGTCCCGCAAATGGGAATTACCGGACCCGCAAAGGTCAGAATGGCCCAGTAATTCCCATTTTTCGGGACCCGGACCCGAGTTTGGGGGTAGCCATGCCGGCATGACTACCTCCAAACTCGTAATGAGGCCCATTGTCTTTTCAGAGTTGTCATTTTTGTTATTTTATATTTTCGTCACCAGTTGGACATTTGAATATGTCTAACATTGTTCAAGAGAACACTAAGATGTGGCCCTTCTAATGTTTTGTCAGAAAGCTTGGGAACATCAATTATGATAAATCATGTGGTGCGTGTCTCCTGGGACGATTTGGATGATGTAGATTGAAAATTGCACGAGATGGTCTTGCCCATACTGGGCTGCAGTCTTTTTTGGCTTAAATGTGCTCTTATATCTTTACTGTAGCTGTGAGTGGTGTTTGTGTAGAATCAACCTCCCCCATTGGCTTGCGAGGATAGCTCAGGGGAACAATAGCCCATCATATCATACCATATCATTAAATGTGCTTCCAGAAACGGCAAGAGTCTTCAAACACTGGCAGCACAGGAACAGTCTATTTGAAGACTTATTAGAAATGCTAAAGAAGTTCAGAGAGGAGGATTTTCACGAATTATATACAGATGTGGAGTATCTCCAGTAGGACCATTTGAATGAGCGAGAGGCCATCCCAGGATCTTTTCTTTCTGATGCAATGCATATGCCGGACATTTTCATCCACTTCATCCAGGGGTACTAACAGTGGGCCTCATTACGACCCAGGCGTTAAGGGTTAACGCCGTCGTTAACCCTTAACGCCTATTCTGATTTTAACGGCTGCTCTTAGCAGCCGTTAAAATCCATGGCACTAACCTGCCATGATGCTAATTACGCCACCGTAATTTACGGTGGCGTAATTAGCGCCTTCCCCACTCCCATTATGCCCTATGGGGCAAAAATGGGAATGGGGAAGGGAAAATGGGAAATGGGGATTTACCGCCCCATTCACCTTGGAATGGGGCGGTAAATCCGCCATCCACCATGGTGTAAACGTAGTTTACACCATGGTGGTAAAGTTGGCGCAATTAGCGCCTGGGTCGTAATGACCCCCACTGTCTTTATTTGGTTGAAGACACTCCAGCATTTCGCATCTGAAAAAAGAAAAAAAAAAGGTGTGGGATATCAAGCTTGGGAACATCAATTATGATAAACCATTTGGTGTGAGTCGCCACGCATGATGTGGACAATGTGTATTAGAAAATTGCATGATATGGTTTGAATCATACTGGGCTGTAGTCTTTGTTGGTTTATATGTGGTCTTATATCTTCATTGTAGCTGTGACCGGTGGTTGTGCAGAATCAACCTCCACCCATTAAAGGTGCTTTTAGCAACACCCAGAGTCTTCAAACACAGGTAGCACTGCAATACTCTCGATGAAGAGTTATTAGAAATGGTTGAGACGTTTAGAAATCTTGACGTTGAGAATCTTTCTGATGCAATGAATCTGCCGGAAGTCTTCATCCACTTCATCCTGGACTACTAATAGTGTATTTATTCGGTTGAAGAAACTTCAGCATTTTGCAAAAAAAAGGAAAAAAAAGATGTGGGATATGAAGCTTGGGGACATCAATTATGATCAATCATTTGGTGCGAGTCTCCTGGGTGGGATGATGTGAATGATGTGTATTGGAAATTGTATGAGATGATCTGGACCATACTGGGATGCAGTTTTTTTGGCTTAATATTGTAGCTGGGAGTGGTGGTTGTGCAGAATCAACCTCCATCCATTAAAGGCATTGCTAGCAAAAACCAGAGTCTTTAAACACTGGCAACACTGCAAAACTCTATTTAAAAAGTTATTAGAAATGCCAGAGAGGTTTTACAGATGTGCTGCTCCTATATCCAGCAGTACCTCTTGGATGAGCATGAGGTCTTCCTGGATCTTTTCTTTCTGATGCCATGTATCTGTCAGAAGTCTACATCCACTTCATCCTGGGGTAGTAATAGTGTCTTTATTCGGTTGAAGACACTCCAGCATTTCACAACTGAAAAGAGAAAAATAAGAAAGTTGTCTGCCATGAAATGGGATATGAAGTCTGTTCACCCTTTTGATGGCGGCCATTTAAAACAGTAAAAAAAGAACTAAACAAAGAAGATGGCCACCATGGAACGGGAGAAGGGACTACATATAGGGCCTCATTACGAGTTTGGAGGTAGCCAAGCCCTTAATAAGGGCATGGCTGCCCCCAAACTCGGGTCCGAGTTCCCTGAATGGGGAAATACCGGCCCATTCCTACCTTGGAGGGCCTGGTATTTCCCCATTCAGGGAACCCGGAGCATTACCATTCCCATTTGAACCCCTATAGGGCTCAATGGGAATGGGGAGGATTCAAACAACGGGCCCATTAATAATGGGCCCGTTGTTTACATCCTGGTCTCCTCGTGGGACCCGCTAAGGATCCTTACCGGGTCCCGCAAGGAAACCTTGTAATAGGGCGGTAGGGGGTTAACGGCTCCGGCACCTTTACCGGCGCTGTTAACCCCTTACTGCCCACCTCATAATGAGGCCCATAGTCTCTTTTACCTTTTCCTGGCGGCTATTAAAACTTTATATGTATTTGTTTGTAGAAGAACGATTTGAAAAATTAAGCATTTTATGTTTGTAGACATGGTTTTTAAAATGAAACAATTATTTCAGCAAGAAGTGTTTTGAACGGCATGGTATTGCTTGATGTGTCTATTGTGCTTTAAACATTGAACATGTTTGAAGGGATTTCATTGCAAACTGTTAATCCTTTTTGAAGTATTGTTAGTTTGGAAACAAAGATGTCAAACTTTCCTAAAAAATCATTAGTGCAAGGTGTTAGAAGTAAAGTTGCGAATTTCATTCTCAATTTGGAAGAAATGTACTGGCACAGTTTCTGCACTGACAAACTAAGAGTTTGCCTGTAGGGGCATGCAACTCCTGGCAGGTTTGATCTGCGTGGAGTTCAAGTCCGTATTGGGAGTGTTTTTACTGAAGCACTGGCACCATTATTAACAGGGCTGGTGCTACAGTAACTGGAGTCCCATGGAGTCTTATGGTACTCCACGGGAATAGAGATTTCCTGTTTACGCTATGACATAATATTTTAGTAGTACAGGGAAGTTAGGCAATGAAAAAGATGCTGCGATGGAAAAGATGTTGCAGGGTTGCCGGTAATTTGCTGCCTACTGGTAAGTTTTACCGGCAATCCTGTAATGAGGCCTAGATTCTTGAAAGAACTGCAACACTTGAGCACTGCATTTGAAGAGTTACCAGAAATGCTGGAGTGATTCAGAGATTTTCATGAAGTGTCTACACATGTGCTTCTCCTATCTCCAGCTCTACAACTTGGATGAGCGAGAGTCCTTTGCACAATCTATTATTTCTGATGCAATGTATCTGCCGGATGTCTTCATCTAGTTTATCCCAGAGTAGTAAGAGTGGAAAGGGATATGTAGTGTGTTCAGCCTTTCGATGACACCCATTTAAAATAGTTTAAAAAAAACTGAAACAAAAAAGATGGCCTCCATGGAAAGGGAGAATGGACTACATATAGTCTCTTTTCCCTTGTCATGGCGGCTATTAAAATGTTATATGTATTTGTTTGTAGAAGAACAATTTAACACAAATGAGGCATTTTATATTTGCAGACACTGTGGGCCTCATTACGACTTTGGCGCCATGGCTGCCTACAAAACTGTGTCTGGGTCCGGGTTTCCTGAATGGGGAATTACCGGGCTATTCCGAGTTTGGAGGGCCCAGTAATTCCTCCTACAGGGAACCCGGGCCCGGGCCTTCCCCATTTGAGCCCCCATAGGGCTCAATGGGAATGGGTGATGGAGCTAACAACGGGCCGATTACGACCGGCCCGTTGTTAGCTCTCTGGTCCCCTCGCGGGACCCGGTCTGGACGTCTGGTAAAACCAGACATCCAGAGCGGGTCCCGCGAGGGGAACTCGTAATATTGCAGAATGGGTTTAACGGTGCCGCCACCATTAGCGGAGCCCGTTAACCCATTCCGCAATACTTATAATGAGGCCCTGTGTTGGATTTTGTAATGAAACAATTATTTCTGCAAGAAGTGTTTGAACAAAATGATAGTGTCTGAGTTTTCCAAGTGATTTCATTGCAAACTTTTTATCATTTTTTAATGTATTGTAAGCTTGCAAATAAACATACTAAACCTTTCAAAAAAATCATTAGTGCAAGGTGATAGATGCAAAGATGTGAATGTACCTCTTAGTTTGGAGGACATTGTGAATATTCTAGGAGTAAAGTGTGACATTGCAGATTTTTCATTTGTATTAGTAAATGGCGTTCCCAAAAAAGATTACATTCGGCAACAGCTTATAGATATGGAAACTTGAAATGCATTTGCGTTTCTATTGGAGCACAATTATTTATGCAATGGTAGTGTGACTTTACCAGACGTGTGTATGTTTGATGTTGAGTTAACAAACTAAACCTATTTTTGTAGGTGTCTTCCATTCTGATGAACAGGGATGAATGACAGTGTCTGGGTCCATTTTCCTTTTGATAGTATCTTTGTAATTGGTCCCAACATGTCCGGTAGCAATGTACGGGCACTCTTTCTGGACTGACAAACTAAGAGTTTGCTGGTAGGGGGTTGGAACTCTTGGCAGGCTTGATCTGCTGGGAGTTCAGGCCCCTATCGATAGTGTTTCATTTGGTTTCTGAATCCATTGCCATCAAGGAAGTAGGCAACTGGGATGAAAAGCACTGTTGACAGTTGGTACTTTAAAGTTAAAGAACACTGTTCTAGAAAAGAGGCAGAGGAGGTACTTTGCACATTCTGCGACTAAACACTACACTAAACACTATGCCATGGGCCTTCCAATGTTCAATCTCAAAGCCTGGGAACATCTATTATGATTAATCATCTACTGTGAGTCCACTGGGATAACGTTGATAATGACAATCGGAAAGCACACAAACATAATAAAAGAAAAATGCATGGGTCCCATTCTTTGCATAGACGGACATCAGCACCACCTGGAGCACGTCCATTCACCAGTGCAACAATATTACAAATTGCAAATTAAGCCTTAACTTCAGAAGTGGTGTCAACTGCACAGACGCTTGTTTTACCGACTCCGGAAACAAGGTGCCTCTATGGGAATGGAGACTTACATTTCACCGCCACCTGACTTCCCGGGCTACCAGACTTGGAATCTCCCGCTGGCAATGGGAAGTTAGGTGCTGGTAAAATATGACAGATCTATTTTATGCAGTTTCAGTCATTACAATCTCAGAATTGATTGTTTTGTACCGGTGGTTACACTGTTTAAAGGGGCAGTAGTTTAGCCATAAATAAAAGCACTCCTTGTGTAAGCTGTGCACGCAAAATCCTGCAATTCATTGGCTGATGCTGTAGCTGTGGCTACCAATAATAATATAAACAAATATACAGCTCTGTGTCTGTGCATATGTGCATTTCACATATAAATATTCAAGGAAAAAAACATTAGTTGCAGGGACATTAAGGTGAGAACTTAGCGCAACAAAACCTCATCCTATGACCACAAAGATGACATCACAGATCACATCACTGATGACATCACTAAATACACATTGTATGAGAACATTGATGACATTACAAATCACATTACTAATCACTGATGCCATCACTGCTGACAACACTAATGACATTGTGTATAACTGATTACATTAATATAGCAGCCATGCAGTGAAGACGGTCTAACGAATGCTCCTGCTTGATCCGACAACATCCGTAGAAAAAAGCAACCATCAGATAACATAATACAATTCACCATACAGGAAATGTGGAGCAGCGCATAAACTATCTTTGAAATTGTGAAGATTGGTTGAGAAGAGCCCTTTCATCGATTGTTGTGGATCCGTGGTGCACCGAGACTAAAGAATGGTGGGCAGCAAGCAGTCGGAGACAGTGAGGAGGACGCTGCTGTGGCAGGGAGAGGCGCTGCACAATACTGCCGAGGCGAGAAGGCATATAAAGCATTGCCTTCTACAGTGCAAACCCGAGCTGTTCTGTTAGGGATCGGAAGGGAGGAGACAGCAGTGACACTGAGAGAACCCAGAGGGGACTCTGGGGCCAGACGGAGGAATGGATAGGGCAGAAGCAGCAACATAGACCGGCGGAGAGGCTGGACTGTCAGAGACCATCACGAGAGAGCAGCAGCGAGATAAGGGAAGAAACCAAAAGCGGAAAGCGGCAAGGAGGTAAACCGCACCCCAGCACTGGGAAAGTCACCCATAAACGAACCGCAGAAGAAACAACGAGTAGAGACGTTAATACACCAGGAGTGGTGAGAGGGTGGACAGGCTAAGGGTTACTGACCCAGAGGAGCACGCCTGCTGGGATTGCACACTAAAATATATATGATTAAACCATCCACCCCTGGCCTTTCCAATGTGGCACTGAAGATTATAAACTGTACTACAGAATGCGCTGGAAGAGTCCATGGTGTGCGAAGTCTGGCCCAACATTTCCGCCAGCGCAAAGTTTAAAAAAACAATGCAGATTACTGAAAACAGTGAGGATTTCAATGCCATAACCTTGCTCACACCCCTCAGAAAGTTTGTAGTGGAGGGTGTCTACAATACCATAAAAAAACACAAAAGAGAAAAAGACAAAATACTGACATTTACACTCTAGGCACCTACCAAAACGCAGATGGCAAGTAAAACAAGTAAAGGCAAGGGAAAGCAGACCAAGCTGGAATCCTACACTAAAGACACAGTGGACAACAGCAGAGACATGGAAAATAGGCTAGATACACAACCAACCCACGCAGACAGCGAACAACAAATCCTGGCTGCCATTGCACAGCTAAAGACTGCATTGGAAACTAAGATAGACGATGTGGGAATAGATGTAAATTTGCTGTGCCAGCATGTGCAAGCTCTGTCAAAGCACATGAGTACTGTGGAGAAAAAGGTGGAAGATAACTGCAGTAACATCAGTAAAACGCAAACTGACGTTCATATATTGCAACAGCAAGTGAAGCTGCTTGAAGACAGAGTGGAAGATGCAGAAGGAAGGGCCTGCAGAAACAAAATCCAGCTACTTGGGCTGCCAGTGGGAATGGATCCCACGGCATCTGTAGAAAACCTATTCCTACCAGAAGGGCAACTTGACAGAGAGATTAGCAGTAGAAGGGCACACAGAGCCCTAACTAAGAAACCCCCTCTGGGTGCACCCCCCAAGACTAATTAGAGCAAAAGTCTTAATTACAAAGACAGAGAGAAAATATTAGCATTCTCAAGGACCAAAGGGTTCATGCAGAGAGCATCAGCGAAACAAGCTGTCTATCCAGACTACACCATTCAGGTACATAAATGCATAGCCCAGTTCAGCGCCACTAAAGAAAGACTAAGAAAGGCTGAACTCAAGTATATGCTCATCTACCCGGCACGACTAAAAAATGTACGAAATGGCCGCTCTTTATTCTTCAACAGCCCAGAGGAAGCACAGGGCTGGATGGACAAGGAACGGATTGTGACATCATTGGAAGATATTGAGTCATGATCATGAGGATGTATTTGTGACTGCGGGGAACTAGATGGCTCCATGGAAGACACCTGAATAAAAGGTCTCCTAGACATGCACGGGATAATACCCACCTAACCTACTTCAGATAAATGAAGGCAGAAATATGTTGGGATTATTCCTTATAAGAACTTTTTGGAAAAAATAACCAACTTTAGCAGGAAATACCATAGGTCGTTACTTAGAAGGCTTTCGGGCACAAAAGGCTCTGGCATAACCACCCTTATTTGAAGCAGCTGAGGGTGCTAGTTTGAGAGCACCCACTTGCAGTGCACCGGTGCCATAAGGACCTGGGAGGTGAGGTGCTAGATGAGAGTATGCGTGATCATGCTGGTGAAAGCTAGGTGACAGTTTCAAGTTGGGAAGTTGGGTGATGGGGACAAAGGGGAGCGGGGCGTTTAGCAGGAATTGCAAACTTTATTGAATTATAGTGACCAAAAACACAAAACCAAACACGTAAACGCCCAGTTACGCAGTGTGAACGGGGTCTCGAGTTCCATGAAGGGGACAATGGGCAACACATACTGTACTGGACATGGCAAACAACATTAGACTAGTGACATGAAATGTTTTTTCCAGTTTTTTCCATGCAAACTGGAGAGGTATATGCCTTTCATCCACTGTTGTGCGCCTTTTCATGCTTTGAGGCATGTGTAGACTTTCCTTAAACTCCTATGACCCACTTGTGATGTTGCCCCCCGAGGGGCGTTATTATTTTTTTATCCTCAGAGGTGGATTCTGGAGCTTTGGCTTGCCTTCCACCTGTTTTCAGTTTTTGGGTATTGTCCTTTCCCGCTACCCTTTGTCTCACTGATCCACTTTTGATATGGCCCCTAGTGAGGCGCTATTACTTTTCATCCTCAGAGGGGGGGCTTTTAGCTTCCACTTGCATCCAACATAATCCCGTTTTGTCCTTCAGGGAGGCATTTGCCCTTCCCCAGTGTTGTGGGCCTTTTTCCTCGCTTTGAGGCATACGTGGGCGATGACCCACTTGTGATATGGCCCTTTGAGAGGTGCTATTAATTTTTCATCCTCAGAGGTGGATTCTGGGGCTTTGGCTTGCCTCCAACAGGCTTTCAGTTTTGGGGTGTTTTGAAGCATATGTAGACATTCCTGTAGCTCTTCTGACCCACTTGTGACATGGCCCCTTGAGATGCGCTATTCATTTCCTATCCTCAGAGGTGGGTTCTGGAGCTTTGGCTTGCCTTCCCTAGGTTTTCAGTTTTGGGGCTTGTCCTTTCCTTGCACACCTTGTGGGAGGCGTTTTGCCGTTTCCCACTGTATGTAGGCATTTCTTTTGCTCTCTGATCCACTTGAGATATGGCCCCTTGTCAGACGCTATTCATTTTTATCCTCAGAGGTGGGTTCTCGAGCTTCAGCTCACATCAAAATTGATTCGAGCTTTTGGGATTGCCCTTCCCATGTGCCCTGGAGAGGCCTTTTGTCTTTCTCCCCTGTCGTGCACCTTTATTCCTCGTTCTGAGGCATGTGTCGGCATTCCTTATGCTCCATGATCCACTTGGGGATTTATAAATCCTAAATAAATAAATACATTAATTAAAGAATCTTCCTACTATATTGGGAACATTGCCAATATCACCTAAGAGTTATTTAGAATGGAAAAGCGTTGGATGGTATATCCATGATCTCATGAATCACCTCTGCTATATCCTGCCAGAACAGTGTGATCCGTGGACACTCCCAGAACATACGGAACGAGTTTGCCCTGCCACGCTTTGAACATTCGTTGCTTACATCAGATGAAAAACCTGGTGACCTTAGTCAGAGTGTAATACAGCTGGTTTAACACCTTGAATTGTATTAGCCGGAATCTCCCGTTCAGCGAGCCATCCATAGTTAAAAGACCATATTTCTGGCATTGAGCATCCTGTATTTCCCTCCCCAGGTCACACTCCCACTTTGCTCGCAGCACGATCCTTGCATTTTGGCTAGTCTGAACCAGCCTTTAAAGCCTGCTGACTAGTCTCCTGGCATCAACCCCGACTATGATTGTGTCAATATAGTTGTGTGTTTCATGTTCCTGCGGGAACGATGGGCACCTGTGCCAAACTGCTGCCCTCATTAGTTAGTATTGTAGAATTGTATGCAGCTACTTCTGAGTTTGGAAACAAACTCATCTGCTGTCACAAACTGTCCACCCAGGGTCATTTCTCCAAGAACCAAGTCCCTCTCCCCATCCCATGAAGCGCTTGGAAATTCCACAGTGGGGCCACTCCGCTATATAGGACCAACACCTCCAGCCTGCAGAACAACCACCACCATGCATTCACGTGTCGAAGGTGCATGAGTCTATGTTCCAGTCCGCAAAGAGGACCGATTTAAGATCTGTGGGTTTCGCCCTGTATTGTTCCAGTGTTCGGTGTACGGGCCCCGGGTCGGGGAATACCAATGTCTGGAGAACTGCGGCTGCACAATGATGCAATATAACTCAGAGTCTGGCGTGGCACAAAACCTGTTGTTCATAGGGGTCCACCATTCACTCCCCACTCATCTGGGCTACTCCTGCCCCCCCACATGAATTCCACTGTCAGGGACCGCAACTTAGTAAAGTACACGTGTTTGTGCCATATTGGGATATTGCTGAAATGGTACACTAATTTGGGGACCACAATCATTTTTAACATGGACACCCAACCATACATTGACATGGGAAGCCTGCCCCACAGCTGTAGCTTGGTGTTAAGGCGGCCCAGATATTCCTTCTGATTGTCAGTGTACAGTGTGCTCTGGGGACCAGTATAACTAGGTATATAAATCTGAGTGGAACCCACTGGAACCCGATCAAATCAGCAGGCAGAAGCGTCCGTTCCATACGTGGGAACAATTCCAACTTAGTACTGTTGACCTTGTAGCCTGAGTAGTATGTAAATTTACCAACTTCCTCCATGATGGGGCCGAGATTTTGTTCTGGGTCTCGTATATACAATAAAGTATTGTCTGCATAAAGCGAAATTATCTGGGGCGGCCCAGATACACGGATGCCCCTATGTCTGTGTTGTGCTGCATTCTTACCAACTTTGCTAAGGGCTCTATTGTAAGGGCAAACAAAAGTGGGGACAGGGTCATCCCTGCTGAGTCCCACGGGTCAGCTAAAAGGTATGAGACAGCACACCATTGTTGTGGGACCGAGTGGCCAGATCTGCATATAGCAGCCGTACACAGCTGATGAAATATCCTCCAAACTGAAATCGCCGTAACACACTAAACAGGAATTTCCAAGAAACAGAGCCTAAAGCTTTTTCCTCATCCAGGACCTTCCCTGGCTTGCAGATTTATCTGTGAGATTACACAAAATAACCTCCTGAAATTTAATGCAGTGGGTCTATTGGGGACAAAGCCTGATTGGTCCGGGTGCACCAGCGACAGAAATATAGGGGAGAAGCCGGGTTCCATTATTTTTGTGAATACTTTAGCATCTGCACTAATCAACTTAGCCAGCCTATCATCCTTTCCATACCTCCATACAAGGGCAGGTTTCACCATATACTGAACCTCTTTGTCTGCAAACTCACAAAATGTTAGCATATTGTCTTTGATCACACCTAGCAATGCCCTGTGGCTGGACTCCCCATATTCATTCACCAGCTGCCTTAATTGTGTTTCCACCTCACATAACTTCTGCTACATCCCTTTAAGTGATCCAACAGCCACTGACAGTAGTTCGCAGCGCACCCACACCTTGAATGCCTCCCAAAGCGTTGAGTAGGTAGACTCTGACCCCTCATTTTCGGTGAAAAGCCCATACATTTTGTCCTGGAAACAAGACACCAAGCCCGTGTCTAGTAGCATATAGGGAGCCATCCTCCACTGGGGCCTAGGACCCGAGGACGCACCCACCGCAAGGGACATCTCCACCGGCAAATGATCAAACAATGTTCTTGGGTGGATCTTGCATTTACATACTCTTGATACCCACTCAAAGGATAGCAACCACAGATCTATTCTGTATCTCGTTTCGTGGACCGATGAGTAATAAGTATATTCCTTAACATTAGGGTAACTATTTCTCCATACATACACCAATCCCAGATGGGACATAATTTGCCCTATCATTTGCGCTAGACCAGTAAGCCCTCGCGGGGCGGTTGTCGATGGGTCCCTAATGATATCAAGGAAGTATTAAAGTCTATCCCCGGAAATAATGGGGGCGTCAGCAGTTTGCAAAGTCAATTCAGACAATTGACAATAAAATGATGGATCGTCAACATTCGGACCGTAGGTATTAACCAATCCCAGCATTTTGCCAGCAATCCTTCCCCATACCATCACTTATCTCCTGGATCAATGCAGCTGTTGTCAACTGTTGTCAACTTGACAGACCAGGGAACGTTGAACCAGGGTAAGTACAACTCTCGCCTTGGACGTGTAATCAGTATAAAACCGCTGCGGACCCCATTTCGCACAACCCCCCCCCCTGTGTAACAATCCCAGTGCATGTGTTTCCTGTAACATAACTATCTTGGGATTGTGCCGCTCAAGATAGGTATCTTCCAGGCTTTAGCAGGATTGTTGAGGCCCCTAACATTCCATGTAATTAGGGTGATGGGTTCACTCATATACGTAAATATGGCAAAGTACCGCCAAGGGGGACACCTTCCCCTCCGCAGGTCCCCAGTCAAAAACAATGTTCAGTATACAGCATGTCTGTCAAACCTTTGAACTTAACCCAAAGTGTTCAACCCCACCCTTGCCTCCCCTCCACAACAATCACAACTGCAACATTCGGAGCTTGTCCTGTTCCTTTCACAACCCTCACCCTCCCACCTATTTCATCATCACACATACCCTCTAAGCACCCAACCTCTGCCCCAACCTGAGAAACATCTTCCCTTGCACCCACCCTCCACTTATCATGTAATATGACAGTCCCCAGTACGCTACGCCCCAACATCCACCTTCACCACCTCCCACATGCTGATGATGTATCCCCATAATGTCAATGGAAACTTCCAAGGGTGCATTGCGAACAGCAACTTCACTCATAAGCTGTTTGTCATTGTGTAGGTTTGCCGTGGTCCAAAGTAGCATACTAAGGATATCTTATTCCCTCTCCCATGCCATCCGGCACAGCCTCCACCACATGACTGGGATTCCTGCTGTTATCAGTCAGGCATTTAACAGCTTGTTGTAAGTAATCTGTAAATGTAAAGTGGTGAACAATATTCATGAATGTGTCACAGATCCAGCAACATTGCAGGAACTGGCTGTCCGCCAAGCTTCATGTTCAATTTCAAATCATACATAAGCTAATAAAAGATTAATCAACACCACCACTTTGGAAGAATAGCCATTGTCGAATTTCGCAGCCACAAGCCCATAAATCTGTAGGATGTCATCAAAGTGGTAAAAAAAAATGAATGCCTCATCCGAGTAAACCTTCAACTGTTCAGCCATCACTCTTAAAGAGAACATTGTCATCCTTGCCCCTCACTCACAGGCTTCATCAATAGCTCTTTAGAACATGGGAGATTCAACATCCTCTAAATAAGTCTTGCATTTCCCTCCTCCTCGGAAAGCCTACACATTACCTGGTGATTCTCTCACTAATCCAACAATACCAACACATCATTCATTCATTGCTAAGATTCTGGAGAAAACGGTCTGACTTCAACTCCCGCAATACGGCAAGTTTCTGGAACTGCTCCTCGAGGGCCAGTCAGACTTTAGACCATGAAGAGGTACATAATCTGTACTGCTCTTCCTGGACACACACAATCCTGCTATTCCGATCATGCTCTACCTGTCAGCTGTGTTGGACTTGGTGAATCATGCTGCACTACTCTAATGAATGGACACCTTCATGGGTATTGAAGACTATGCCCTCAAATGGATTGTTGCATTTCTCAATAACAGGGAGTCTCAAGTTAATAATGGACTTTTTGTGTAAAAAAATCCTCTAAAGAACACATATGGACTGCCGCAATGCTCATGTTGGCATTTTAATACTTTCATGAAGTCTCTCGCTAACCTAATCACTCCTTTCTCCCCGTTTTTTCAAAACTATGCAGGCAATACCCTCAAACTCTGTTTTTCTTTTTGCGTCTTTCTAGGATAGAATTGGATGGTTAGCCTCTGCATGAATTCCAACAAGACAGATATAATCCTTTTTGGTATCTCTTTCTCAGTTCAACTTACATTCACCTGGTTACTCGTTATGTCCACCCCAGACCTCCACTCTTGGTGCATCTGCAAAAAACCTTAATTTTATTAGTGATGTCCAACTCGCCTTCCTGTAACAATCCAGAACTTGATACAAAGATATCACGACCAACTGCTTATTCTTACGAGAATTCTTCACTTTCTGAAAATGGCCCACAAAGTCATTATCACTATATTGGACTCACTAAAAATGTGATTCAGCACTTTAAACCGCTACCTAATAAAACATCAGGGCTTATCCTGGGCCTCAAACTGAGAGATCACATCCTGCCTGCACTTACATCTTAAATCTCTTCACTGGCTCACGGTGGAAGCAATAACTGAATTCAAAACTGTCTGTTTGATCCATAAAGTTTACTCAAAAAATGCTCTTGAGACATAGTTTGAGATTTGACTTGTGTTTGCTGTGAGATGCACTTCAGATCCATCACCTGTTTCTGAGTGGCTAGCTATTTCTAACTTTGCTCCGGAAATTACACATATTCTACGTTATGTACGTATTGTTTTCGGTTCCTTCAATGTTGTGATTCGGTGCAATACCTGCCATTTCAATACCTATCTAATCTACATGTTCTCCATATTTCGCCCACACCCTTTTTGCACTTCTGATCTGAGTGTTAGAAGTTTTTTTTGTCTCCACCTACACCCAACCTTCATTTGGGGTGCTTTGAGTCGACTGTATGCAATGAGCAAATTATACATTACCACTAAATAAATACATTCTGCTTAACTGCAAAACAGAGTTAATTTTTCTGTGGGTCAAAAGACAGGTAGACCCATTGAATATTAAGCCGTGTGTGTGTGTGTGTGTGTTTTTGTTGTTCAGGTTTCCTTAAATGTTCCTTCAATTTGCATTCTAAATAACCAAACTGTTCTGCAAATATCTCTCCCTTCATCACAAGACCTCCGAAAGTTGGGTCCCCTTGCTGTCGTGCTAAACTGCAGGAATTTACCAACACCTTTAAAATAAACCCAGATCCTCTGCATGCCCACCATTTGTCAATACTTTTGACAAGTCATCCCATAATGGGTCTGACATCAACAAATGCATTAGCCCATTCCTTCTGTGCTTACATTACCTTCCCCTTGAAATAACATCTTTTTTCCAGATGCTTGAGTCACACTACAGGATCATCAATCGCAACTCCAAAGCAATCTGTGCAAAATGTCAGCCCATCTTGCGGCAGCCATGCGTTATGTCTCTGCTCGTTTTGCTATGCTAAAACATTCGAACATCTACTCTCTCTTCCATTTTGTTCTGAGATTTTCAAAATAGAAGGTGAGAGAATCCACCTGGTTTTCACCTATCCATTGACTTCCATTGGATTTTTCCTGGAATAAGTGACTTACCTAATATCAAACATTGACATATTTATATTTTTAAAATGGTGAATGACTTTCTAAATTGTAGGCACTGAATCACTGTGGTATGATATGATAGTTTATTTATATAGTGCCTATACGCAATGGGCCTCATTACGAGAATGGAGGCAATGAAAAAAGGAAGACGGAATGGTAATAGCGGCATCGTTAACAGGTCTGGGTCATTACGACCCGACAACCCGCCAATACTGGCACCGCCCGTACCGTGCCCCCTCATATCGGCATGGGCGCATACACGCACCCCTTCGGGGAGCAAATACTGGCATGCCGGTAATAGGAGGACATCACAACCCAAGCGGGCATGCAAATACCGGCACCCCGAAGGCGGTAATCAGGGACTGCATGATGGCGGCCATACAGGCATCGCGGACCACCCGTAAACATCAATCAGCAATCAAGCCAACTGCCACAGGTGCACACAATCACCACAGGTGTACTCAATGGAGTCTGGCCCAGTATAAAAGGAGTACACCTACAGACCACACTCCTCCCTACACCAAAATGATACCACTAGCTGTTGCAATCATGGTGCAGGAGGACATGCCTGTACTGCTACAACTACAGCAACAACAGCGACTACAACAACAACTATAGCAGCAACAACAGGCAGCACAGAGGAGACGCAGGAGGAGAAGGAGGGTGAGACAGGCCCAGCAATTACCACCAGTGCAGCCAGTAGTACCTCATCGGCAGCCGCCAATCTCTCGCATCGGAACCAGTCCATTCAATCTAACCCCTGAGCAGATCCACACCCTGTACCGGATGGACCGGGACACCATCGCCACCATCGTGGACATGATAGGCAACGACATTGCCAGCCTCATAGAAATACGCACTGCCATCCCCCCGCTACTAAAGGTGGTGTCTGTGCTCCACTTCCTGGCCACAGGCACCTACCAGCACACAGTGGGCCAGCTGCATGGCATTTCACAACCACTATTTTCACGCATGCTGACCCAAGAGCTGGATGCCCTCCTGAAGCACGCTAGCATCCACATATCCCTATCACGGACTGACCAGGAGATAGCCGACACCAAAGTAGGCTTCCATGCACTGGCAGGCACGCCCAATTGTGTTGGTGCCCTGGACTGCACTCATGTAGAATTGGTAGTCACCCATCCCGTAGAGGCAGTGTACTGCAATCACAAGCAATACCACTACATCAATGTGCAGATGGTATGTGACTCCAGCAAGATCATCACACATTGCTGCGCCCGATTTCCCGGATCAACACATGATGCCATGGTGCTGCGTAACTCCACGCTACCCCGTCACATGGAGTGACATGCTGGACCACGTGCCTGGCTGCTTGGTGAGTTGCCTGACTGGCCCATGGCAGTGCATCAGGGTAGTGATGTGTTGGGATGCATACCCCACCTGGGTGGGAATGGGGGACGCAGACTCCACCTGGGTGGGAATGGGTGGGGGTGCATACTCCACCTGGGTGGGAATAGGGGGGATGCATACTCCACCTGGGTGGGAATGGGGGGATGCATACTCCACCTTGGTGGGAATGGACGGTGAGTGGAGAATACACGTAGAGCTAATGACACATAACCTGAACCTCCCAAACCCAACATGACACATCATTGGCACATATCTGACCATTTACATATATCAATGACCACATGTAAGACGCACAACCTGGCCACCATGTGTATGTCAAGCAATGCATGACTGAACAGGATCGCAACTGTGCCAATGTGGCTAGCGTGACCATGCACAGTGTAGTATACACAGCATAAATTTGAGGCTAAACATTGTCGTACAACCACAGTACATCCGCCTCAGCATGCATCATTTCACCCTGCATCATCTATTCAACGCCATCCAGACTACCACACCTTATAGCAGTATAGAATGCATCTACATAATATTTGTGCATATGTACAGGGACATGTGCATGTCCACAGCAAATAGCTGCGAGCATGACTGTGAATCCTGAAGGTGGCAGCTCAGAGTCACACACACTTATTTGTATTTGCTTGCAGGTGATGGAGGATATCCCTTGAAGCCGTGGCTACTTACCCCTGTGCGGTACCCGCGGAACAGCCATGAAGAGGAGTACAATCGGGTTCACATCTGTACCCGTGTTGTGATTGAGCAGACCTTTGGCCTTTTGAAGGTGCGGTTCTGCTGCCTAAGCAAGTCTGGTGGAGCACTCCTTTATAGGCCTGAGAAGATGGCAAAGATCACCATAGCCTGTGTCATGCTGCACAACATGTGCGTCCAGAGAAATGTACCACTGCCCCCTGACATTGACATGCATGCACCAGGTGAGGATGATGAGGATGGAGACGGAGGTGAAGCAGCACCTCTGCCAGTACGTGATGCAAAGGATGGCCATGCAGTATGCCAATCACTGATTCACAAATACTTCTGAACCACAGGGGCTTTGATAGATATGTGTCAGTGACACACTGGGTCCATGTGGACATGCACACAGGGAATGTTGGGAGTTGGACACAGAACACCGTCATACATTAAATGGATACACACAAAATGAACAATGTCCAGGCATTGAATGTTTTTTCACACAGCGGGTGTATTGATTCAAACTGCAAAAATGTGACAACCCCCCCTAAATCCACAGTGAACTCCCAAAACCCCCCCAGTAAACTCCCCAAAAAAACAGTAAACTCCCAAGAACCCCCAGTGAACTCCCCCTAATGCTCCCATTCACCCCCAACACATCTGAGCCACTCCCATAGTTCTCCCACACTATTTGCGGGACTTCTTGCTGTCCGGGGGCAGCATTTCAGTGTGCCTCGCACTCCTTCTCATAGGATGCACAGGGCTGGGGGGTCCAGAGGAAGTGGTGTGGTGGATGGCGAGGAGTCTGTGGGGATTTCCACGCCTGCTGCAAGTCATGGCCGCTGCATGTGCAGCAGGATGGATGTCAGGACCTGTGTGATGGCCCCCAGACAGTCTCTCATCAGCAATGCCGAGGCATTGACTGCGGCTGTGTTGGCCGTTATGGCGGCTGTGGTCCCCCCTATGGCTGTGGCTATCTCCCACCTGGTGTCCTCGCCATCCGCGATATATTGGCGCAGCAGGTCCAACATTGACTCCTGTCAGGCCTCCACCCTCACCAGCCGTACCTCAAGGCTGTTGGTGGGAGCAGCAGTGGTCGAGGGTGCTGTCACAGGGCCTGCATTATCAGTGCTGTCCTTGGGGATGAGGCTCAGGTCGGAATCGTGCAGGCAGGGATCGGCACTGCTGTAGGTGGGTGAGGGCTGAGTTTGGGGCGGAGGGGTGGACACAGGGCTTGGGGTGTGTGGACATGCCACATGCGTCACTCCTTTCTGGTCCACAGACTCCTGCACGTCATCTTCGGTGGTGGCCAGTGGTTCTAGGACCTCGCCTTCCACTGGGGTAGGTGTGGGCAGCTGGGTGTCCACAGGGTCAGTCGCACTGGGTGTAGGTGTGGGCTGTGATGCTGCCACGGAGGTGGTGGTGTCGGTTGCCGTTTTCTGTGGCCGGGCAGGGATGCCCTTGTGGTGGTATCCTGGCTGGCATCTTCTCCATCGGTGCCTGGGGGGTAGAAGAGATGCAGGGCATCAGTGATGGTGTTACATGCCAGATGCATTCGATGGTGCTGTGGAGTATTTCATTAATCATGAATTCATGTCTTACAGGTGTGTCACACAGGGTAGTATGAGGGGGCATTTGGCATTTGCTGCATGGCAGGTGGCATGCCGTTTTTTGGGGTTTTTGTGATGTATTACATGGGCACGGTCCGTGTGTGTTGGCTGTGTGTTGGTAATGGGATTGGCACTCAGCATGCATTTCAGTGTTGCAGGGTTTGGCCCGCCATCTGGACAAGAATATGTTCATGTGTGTGTTGGGACATGCATTGCCTTGCCTAGACTCTCTTCCACATCACTTGTACGTCATGGTTTCCCCTACAGGGATCGACAGGGTCACTCACCTACATCTGCTGATGTTGCCGCACCCGCCTCCATCTCCCCAAATCCCTCAATGGACTCCAGACTGATGAAGGTGCTTGCTGTCTCCTCCCAGGTTGTCAGTTTGGCAGGAGAGTGGGGACCCCCGCCTGTAGCCATTGCTTCCCTCCTGTTGCTTGCAAGGAAGTTATGGACCCTGAGGCGGAGGTCATCCCACCTCTTCTTGCAATCCCTCACTGTCCGTGGGGTGGTTACAACAGCGGAGACCTTGCGGGCTACCACCTCCAGATCTCCTTCTTGCGCTGTTGCACCTCACGCTTCAGATTCTGATCTTTTATCACATCAGCATGTGCGGCATGGGTGTCCGCAAGCATGTTCAATTCTGCATTAGAAAATTGCTTTTTCCGCAGGCTGGGGGTAGTCTTCCGGGTTGCCTTCGACATGTTGTAAGTATTGCCACTGGCCCCTCCTGTAAAGAACTGTTAGTTTGGGAGGATTGCAATGGATTGTGTTTTTAAAGATGGCCGCCGGGCATTTCCCGTTCCGACGCAATGACGTTACTTCCGGGTCCGGTATTACAAGCCCGGTATTAGCATGTTGTTATTACCGGGTTGGTATTAAGTGGTTTCTCCTAGACGGAGGCGGTATCGGCAGGTCCCGTGATGGCGCTATCGGGGGGTTGGAGGGCCTTTAGCGGCATGCTGGTATGGCCATTACCAGCATGGGGGTTCGCACATGCTCGCGCACTCGTAATCACCTGCTATTAGCGGCGTCATACAAGCACGGACCCGCTCTTACCTCCATGCTGGTAATGACCCGGTTTTTACCGCGCTACTCGTAATGAGGCCCAATGTGTTTCAAGGCGCTTCACGGCAAGGGAGGGAACAAGGGAAAATTCAAAACATTCTTACAGGCCGTGAACAACAAGAATGCGAAATTAACTATTATACTCGGCCTAGCGACATTTCAGATAGTGCTAAGACACAGATAGGAAGGAAATGGGAACAGACAGGCGACTACTGTACTAGGCCTGACGACATTTCTGATAGAGCTGGAGAATTACACCAGGTGAGGGAGAGGGGAGGAGAGAGGAGTGAGAGGAACAAACCAAGCGACTATCGTACTAGGCCTGATAACATTTCAGGAGGGGGGTGGGAGGATAACAAGTAAAGGAGGGGGAGGACAAACATTTGTTACCATCATACTAGATCCAGGGACAATTCTGATAGAGTGCACAGAAAAAGTAGGGGGGGCAGGGAGAGAGAAGGGGAAGGGAGAATAGAATAAGTACAGTGAAAAGAGCAGAGAAGCAGAGTGGAGGGCGAAAAAATGTTCAAAAACGTGTGCCATTTACACGCTTCATGTCTGGAAGACACTACATTTCACGAAATAAGAAAACTATACACCAATGATCAGTACAATATGCCCCTGTTTCGTGCAGCCCCAGAATGCTTATGTCTTATGAAAACACGCTGGCCGTTAACTAAAAGAGAATTAACAAGCAATATTAATATCTTTATTTATTTTTACAGTCTCACGGCTAATTCGGCCAACATCCTCCCACTGTTCTTTTTTTCCCATGTTTGCTATTTCACTTTACTGTCTTTTGCATTTTCTACAGTACCCTTGCATCATATTTTGCTGTTGATCTACATCAACATATCATTTCAGTATGTCTTGCTCTGCCCGAAATCTTGCTGAAGATTCTCCCTGGCAGAGGCCAGCTCTAGGAAGTCATTTGCCCTCATTCCGAGGTTGGCGCAAAGGGATTACCGGCACCAGTAAGGACACCGGTGCCGGTAATCCCTTTGCGCCCTATTCCGAGTTCCCTTAGCGGGTCCCTTCCTTAACGCCTGGTTTTACCAGGCGTTATGGATGGGACCCATTAAGGAAAATCAGAGCCAATAAGAGTACCGCAATTTGCGGTACCGTTATTGGCACCTTCCCATAGGGAATGGCATTTACAATGGGGACTTACCGGTCCCGCCAGGGTCGGACTGGACCGGTAAATCCCCATTGAACAGGAGCGGACATGGTCCCGTTATTGGTGGTAGTCATGGCGCAAATAGCGCCATGACTACTGCCAAACTCGGAATGAGGGCCATTGTTATGGGGACCTGGGTCTCTAGCCCCCGCCATAGTGTTCATGCCCCTCATGTTGCGGCAGCCTAATGGGCCCAGGATGTGACTAGGCACGAGCCACAGTGCTCCTGGCCATGTCACAACATTCCATGCCAAGGTAAAAAGAAGCCAACCATGCAACAATGTAAGATGGCAAGTGTTACAATAACTACTTAGCTCACTCTGACCTCATGGGTCACTTGGAAACATTGTTATACACATTTCTGTATGGGCACTCTACTGTGCACATTATCTACATGTGCATTCTACCAGGGACTACTTGCGGTCTTGGCCACCACAGATGACATTCTGCTATGCTGGACCTTTTGTAAACATATTGCGTATTGCGTTTGAGGTGTCACTGCTTTATAACACTGCTCCTTTGTTCTGGCATACACTAACGCACATATATACATTGGTGTGTGACACACCTTTGGAGTTCTATTACTACAACCCTTATTAATCCAATATGAGAGTGGGGATCGCCCCTTTGGCAGGAAAAGCCACACAGGGGATACCGGGGCAACACCGGGAGATGGTCACAGAGCAGTCCCTCTGTGTCTGCTCACCCACACTGGAATGTGTCCCACTAGCTGACAAAGCAGTGCCCAGGGTTGCAGTGGTCCACATCGGCTGTCGTTTTGCCAGCAAATCTCTGCCATGTCTGGGCTGAGTGTGCAGGCCCCCCACTCCGGATGCTGTAGGATGGTTATTCCAGTGGGACTTGAGTGGTCCTTCCTTGCGACAGACCATAGTCTGGAGACTTTTGGGCTCCCTCTCCCAAATGAGATTAGGGGTAAGGGGAAGACACTCTCCTTGCGCCCCTCATTAGGTGAGGAACAGTTGACGTCAGCAAGCAGGGCCACATAAGGGTTTCCCCTTCAGGTGGGAGTTCTTCCATGCTACCGTTGTGGCAGAAGCCCCACCATGTTGAGGTTCCCTGCTGCAGAAATTGGCATGTGCTACGATAAGGGGCTGCGCAGCACTCAGGTCTTCCCTCTGCTTGTCAGATTAAAGTTCCATTGATCCGGCAGCAGCCACGCCGTGGCCAGGCTCCCTCAGGCAAGAGTGCTTTCTGGCTTACCTCTTGCCTGGCCAAACAAGCACTCTCTTCGGGGACAGCCACATCCTGGCTAGGCTGTTGGAGCTTTATTCTCTCCCACATGTAGGAGGTCTCTGTGGTAGGCTCTGGTGTATGACCACTGCAGTGGCGATCTTGCTGCACCACTCTTCTTGTGTTGGTGGTGGCGGGGATGTACCCCACTGCATGACCTGTGCTTGGCCCTTTGGCTGCAAGGATAGACAGAGTCACAGTCGCAGTGGTGGCTACCAGGAAGCCATGGTGGCGTCTGCTGTTGCCATGCTATTCTTCTCTCCCAGGCAGGGGCTGACGGCAGTCTGTTTGGTCTTGGCTTTCTTTCATGCTCACCTTCTGCCTGACCACACAAGCACTCTCACCGGGGAGAGCCGGGGTCATGTCATCATTTTAGCAGGGATTCGTGGTGCTTGGGTGCAGGATGGGCAGCGGTCCAGGTTGCGCCATGTGCAAGGTCCCTTCTGGGCAGGAGCGGTACCATCTGCAGGCTCCCTCCCAGGCGGGAGGTGCTGGTGTAAAGCCACTGCAGCACAGGTTTTCGACACACCGTTTTTCTCCCATTGAGTGTTGGGGATGTACCCCGATGCATGACCTGATTCTAGCACTTTGGCCGCAAGGATAGGCAGAGTCACTGTGGTGGCTTCCTGTATGCGCTGCAGTGACATTGTTTCTTGCCAGGAGAACTTGGGCAGTGTACCTCTCCCCAGACAGGAGAACTTAAAGTTACTGTGGCAGCACGGGCCACTTGCTCTCCCACAGGCAGGAGTACAGAAAGTTAATGTGGCGGCACGGGCTGCCTTGTCTCCCCCAGGCAGGAGCATTGTTCCATTGATGGAGCAGCATTGGCTGCTCGTGTCCCTGTAAGGAAAGATTTCTCTTTACTGCACCATTGCTTCCATCTTTGTGGAACCACCAAACCTTTTGCTTTTATTTTTGAATTTGACCTGCACTTTTTGCAGTGCAGTGAAGCCTTAAGCTTCAGTGCACTAGCCTTTGCTAATATGTTTTGGGGAATCTGATATGTCCTTCAGGCTGTCAGTACTGGGAAAAATTGTTTCCGTTAGTTGTGTTACTATGTTACTACTTTTGGTTACTTTTGTATCACTTGTGGTAACTTTGTATCATTGTGCACAGCAGCTTACATTGCAGTACAATGGGGTGCATTTTTGTTTTGCCCTAGGCTAGCACTCAGAGGATTATTTTGTTACTCTAGGTGTGCAAAAAGGATAGGCTGGTGGCAGCAGTCACTTTTCACCACTGTTTGGGGATTTTTGTTTTAGCTTTACTGTGATTACCGCGTTTGGCTACTAACTGTGGCTACTGGTCAAACAAGGCTGTGCCACAAGATTTCTCAGCAGGAGCTATTTGGAGGGCTACTGAAGGGTTGTGTGTGTTTGCTGGCAGGATGTGGGCTGGGTTTGTCTGACTCCAATCCACAAACTGGTTTTAGTGTGTCTGAGTGGTATGCATGAATGTTCCCGCCAGTGGTCCTGATTAGACCACTGCTGGGGTGTGTGTGTTGGCTAGTCCTGCTATTGGCTAGTGGGTGTTTCAGCTCTTACCTGGCTTTTGGTATAAGAAGAGGACCCCTGCACCCATTCTTCAGAGATCCTGGAGAAACCTGAAGGAGCCAAGTAAACTATCCAGCTGTGAGACCCACGAAGAAACCTGAGACCCGACTGAAGGATGCCTGGCAACCAACTTCTGCTGCTGTCCTGGAGGAGCCCTGTATTGCCCTTGATCTTTAGTAGTCCTGTGAAGGAGCTACGACCCATGGAGTGGAGGGACCATCCATTCCCAATGTCTGCTCAGTGCCCTGCCAAAGGAAGCCTTCGGAAGTGCCCTGGAACCGTCTTGTGGCTGACCAGCTTTGTTTTTTGGCTACCGTGATGCTGGCATCACCATACCGAGCTTTGGCCTGAACCTCAGGGGATCCTTGGCTGGCCCTGCAAGACTACCTCCTGCCAGATTTCAGCATCCTAGCATCAAGGGGACCCGAGATGTAAGGGAAAGTCCAACCACGGCTGCTGAGTCATTTTGCTTCGCCGTGTGCTGTGACCAGCATCCAAAAATGACTTACCTGACTTGAGTCCAGTCCTGAGAGGGGTTCTACATAGAGCTTTTCTACATTCTTCAACCAAGAGTCCTTACAACAGTAAAAGACACCCCTGGAGATCAGCTCGAACCTGCAACCCATGAAAATCGAGGTGTGCAGCTTTTTGGCAGGAAAAGCAAAATCGGACACTCTTCCTTTGTTCTGCCAAGTCTGGGGAAGAAACGGAGTACAGGGTGTAAGTCACAGAGTTTGTAACTTACCCCTATACTCCCATTATAAGTGGCTTCGCAATTGCTTGCTTGTGCGAGACATCTGACTGTTGGGACTACTTTTGAACATTAGTCTAAATTGAACTCTAACCCTAAGAACCCTTCACTGGACCCCAGAGGCCCTACCTGCATTTTTTCCTGCATCCTATCCTACTTGTCTAACCTTTCCTTTGCAGGAGTTTCTGATTTGTATTATACCCTATAACAAAGTGAATGTATGTATGCAATAATTTGATAGAGTTGTGTGATACATCTACCTGCTAGTAGTCATTTTTCTATAGTTTGTTTTGGCCATAAATAAATAACTGTATTTTTATACATCCTGTCTAAGTGTAATCTGTGATTCCCATTGTTTGACCTCATTGTGGACCCTTTACAAGCTCACCCCATCTGAAGAACGTAGCCAAGACTGCCTGTTACTGCTACCTAAACTGGTTTGGCTACGGCTTTCCATGATTGTTCCTGTCACAATAGAGGTTGGCCTTTTATGCATCTGTCTACCAGGCCAGAGTATAGAAAATCAGTCCTAACAGTCCCCTGGGCAGGAGTTCAACAAACTGTGGCGGCATGGGCCACTCTTCTCTCCCCAGGCAGGAGTGCTGCTTTGATATAATGGCGTAAGCCACTGGTCTGCCCCCCCCCGCCCAGGCAGGAGTTTCACCTACTGTGGTGGCGTGAGCTGCCCTTCTCCCCCAGGCAGGGGCATGTCCCATTGGTGGATCAGCTTTGGCCCTTTTCTGTCCCCCACCTGGCCTGAGTATGGGTTATTGATTTCCCCAAGACAGTAGTTACATCATCATTGTCTTTGTGTTGCAGCTGCTCCCTCCCCCATCCAGGCGGGAGAATTCGAAAATTGCTTTCTTTTTTCCACACGGCAGAGGCCACGCCGCTCACTGTCCCCCAGGTGGGAGATGCACTTGTTAATCCGCCAGGCGGTCCTCGGCGCTCTTTTCCCCCCAGACGGGAAGACCTTACTTTTTGGGGGGGGGAGATGGACTGATGTCCCGTCTGCGGCAATGCGTCTCATCTTTGCTCCTCCTTATTGAGCCTTGGAGCCTGGCATAAACTTGTGATTGCAGTGGCAGCCGCACCCCACCAGCATGCTCCTCCATGCTGGGCGGATGCCAACGCAGCAAGAGCCTCGATATAGCGGGACCACAGGGAGCCAAGTGCTGTACCTCTGCACTGGCTCACGGGCCACGATGGGCATAGCCCGGCTCCCCTGCAGGGCTCTTGGATGATGTGTCCGGATCCTTCTTTCTTTTTTTTTCTTTTTCTTTTAGGTGACCGGCTTTCTCCGTGGGGCCAGATGGAGGAAGAAATTGAGATTATAGAGAGGAAAGCTCAAAAACAACAGAAAAACCATGCTCATCAGCAGAAGGGCAATATTAAAGTGACTGTATCTGAAGAAGACCACATTCTTCATTTGGAGAAGCTTAGTAATGCCTTGGTTCAAATGGGCCTAGGTAGCAATTGTGCAAAAGCGTTGGTGACATTGGTCGCATCGGACTTAATTAGAAAAGTAAAGACACTGCAAATACAACACCTGTTCTGTGATGGCAGTAGATTCTTATTGAATCGTTAAAGATTGATGTCCCGGGAGGATAGCTCAGCAGCAACGAGTGCGCCTTTGAAGGAAGACCACAGGAAGCAACACAGGTTCGATCCCCGGGTCCTCCCTTAGAAACCTCTGGGTGTTTAAGCACGTTATAAATATGCAACTAAGACAAAAAAAACAAAACAATTACGCATCCAAAAATCAAATAATTCCTGTAACAGCCCCTAGATCCCTGTGGGCTGTGTGAGCGCTTTAAAAATGTAAAATAAATAAATAAAAAATGGAGCTACTTCATACCAAAATTCCTTTACGATTTGTATAAAGCAGTGACTTTCGGCATCGTGAACATTTTAAAAAAGCCACCTCGATTGTATATTTTAGTGGTGACAGTGCGTTGGACTACATTATGGATCATACTGTATCTTTTATTAGACTGGGCTATGAATGCACAACTATTGAGGTGGATGAGAAACATGGCAGTAAATATGAGGGGCCACTTAGTAAAAGCGGTCAGCCTACCCTGATTCCAAACCCGATCCAGGATAATGACAAAGGCAGACGATTGGGGGGGAAGTAACTTGTGTGAACGACGAAGTACTGTTGAGTTGGAGACAGGGGGTGTGTGGAAAGGGCACGGGTCCCATTGAGATTGGTTATCCCAAATGGGAAAGCAGCGTGGGAAGCTGCAAACACAGCAAGATCTCTGATTAACCTTTTTTTGTTTTAAGCTGGAATGCACAAGGCCATAAGCACCTGTTTGAACAGGATGGCCTCTTGGAGCATATTTACAATGAGTCCATTCTGGCATTACAGGAGACATGGCTCACCGGACCATTGGTGGTAGATGGATAGCACATAGTTTATTCCTTGGCTGTTCAAGGGGCTGGGGGTGCCCAAAAGGTGGGCTATTGTCAGGAGTAAAGAAACCTTTGGGACTGGTGGAACTTACTTGTAGGTCTGAATATATTGTAATTGGCAGACTTACGTTACCATTGATTATGCCTAAAATAGCAGTAAAGCATTTTATTATCAATACATATGATCCCCTTATAAGAACGGTGATAGTGTTTTCAATAAGAAATAAGAGGCAATTATTAACAACCTCAAGGAAAATAGTCATATTCTGAGTTGTAGAAACTTCAACTCTAGGATCCCGAATGATAAGTACTTTAAGGAACGGGATCAGGATCAGTCGTCTTGCTGATTTAGGGCAAGATCCCTGATCAGACCTGTAAGCGTGGAATTGACTGGCTTACCCTACTCTTTTCGGCTGGATTTACCATAGCTAACGGTGCTTGCACATCTGATATTCCCCCTCCATTTACTAGGGTTAGGAATAACTTTAATAGCATATCAGATCATGTCTTCTCTGCTAATCTATCTACTTTGATTATAGATATGTATGTAAACCAACATAATGAAAGTGGTCATTATCCATTGGTTGTCTGCTTTGACCTGTTATACAAGCCTAAAAATACTGTTCAATCCGGGGACCTGAGAGTTAGTCCTTCCCTTAAGAGAATGTCCTGGAGCAATACCAAACTAGGGGAGGCGTCTTCCATGGCTCAGGTTGTCCTTGGTGATTACATTACAGTAAACATGCTTTTTGATGCTAAGCCCCCTCTGACCATTGCAAAGCAAGCACCGGTTGACTATGTAACCTGTGTGGAGAACACTATTTATTTATTTTCATTTTTAAAGCGCTCACACAGCCCACGTTCATCCAGTAGCTGTTACAGGAATTGTTTGTTTTTTAAGTAACTGTTTTTGTCTTAGTTGCGTATTTATAACACACTTAAATACCCAGACGTTTCTAAGCGCGGACCCGGGTGCTTTGTATCGTTTTGCTGGCATGCATTCAATAAACAGATTAAAGATGAAAAAAAGGGCCATGTGAAAAGAGTTACGCACTATATCACACTTGGTGTTAAATTGTAGTTATCATGCTCGCTGGGGGAAAACTTTAAAAACTAATTATGGCATATGGTTCAGAAGGCATATGTTCCAACTCAAATGTAACCGATGGAGGACGCTGGTATATTCATCCATAATTAATAACTCTATTAGGTTCTGGAAAATGGCAATAAACCGCCTGACAGAGATATTAACGGAGTTTCAGAACAGGCTTGGGTGTTACATGTAGAACAATTGTTTGAGGGGGCAGTGGGGACCCTTAGGGCGGCCATGATAATATCTGAATGGCTTTTTACAAAAATCATTGATGACATTCACAGGTTAATCATGGCCAGTAAATCCTCTAGGGCTCCAAGTCCAGATAGGATGTGCAGTGCTTTGATCCAAACGGATAATGAACTTTGGGCAACCGTATTGCATTGGCTGTTTCACTGGATTGGTGTGACACAAACTATTTCATTTTCTTTGTGTGCCAGTATACTAGTTCCAGTGGAAAAAAAGGGAAGCTATGCTGATCCACACAACTATTGCCAGTTGGCGATGTTGGATGCATCATCAAAAACATTTGCTCAGCTATTACTGTCCGAGCTTGAGGAATGGGTAGTCACAAATAATCTCATCCCATACAACCAAACTGGGTTTTGAAAAGGACTGGGCACCTGGATTAAACTTTTTAGCTTTGGTCACAATCATCCAGCAGGCATGGGTGATACGTATCTTACTGAAATATGTGGCCTTTGTAGATTTCAGTGCTGCATCTGACACAGTTGATAGAGGTAGATTATGGCCAAAGCTTTTACATTTGAATATTCCTGATGGTCTATTAAAATGATAGCACAATTTGTCAAATTAGGACTTTTTATATGCTGTTTTTGCTTTCAGCAGCAGAGCATAGCTTGACCACACCAGTTTTTCCACCCGCCTTATAATGAAGATCTGGAGTTTGATGTCTTTTCTTTCTAGTTGCAAGTACTTCATACATTATTGCTTGTTGAGCAACCTTCCTGGCCTACAGTGGCATCGTTCATATTAGGAAATTCTGATCCACATTCACACATTCTGTTAACAGGTCAGTCAGTGTTGTAGTAGCTGCATTGATTGTATTTAAGATACTAGCTTGGGCTCTGATGGTATTAGTAATCTGGTTCAAGGTATGATATGATTTGGTATTTGTATCACGCCTCTACACAAGTGTTTTATGGTACCACATGACAAGGGATGGGAACAGAGGAAGGACTAGACAAATGATCTTACTAGGCCTCGTGACATTCAGATCATGCAAGTGCAAACGAGAAGTGCAGGGGAGAGGGTGCAGGGAGAAGTGCAGGGAGGAGGTAAGGGGGAAGTACAATCAGGGCACCGGGGCTCTGAGTAAGTGCAGGGATGGCAAAAAACTACACAGATACAGTCCCAGACCGGAAGTGCTGTGTAGGCCATGAGGCAGTGTAGGGTGACCCTGAGAGCAACCACACAACCAGTCAGGATGAGCAGTCAGATAGATTAGCAGGGGAGAGGGAGAGAGATGGAAGAGAAGAAAAGGAAGGTCTTGAGCATCTTGTGGACATCAGGTGGTCTGGCTGAAGTCTGAGAGGGGTGGGGAGGTAATTCCAGAGGGAAGCACCTGAGAGAGGAGAGAGCGTTATCCCCACTCTCTGCTTGGAGAAGTGTCTGACACACTGAGAGTTGGAGGTAGCTGAGTGGAGGGCTCTAGAAGGAAGGCCTTTAGGAAGAGAGAGTTGATCTACTGAGTACCACGGCACCAGGTAGCCGCTGTTTTAGTACTGAGAGAACCATGTTCAAGTGTACTCACAATGCCATCTCACTTCGATATAAGTTGGGTAGGTAAACACTCAAATACGTTAATCATAGCAGCAGAAGAACTACTTCATTAGCTACTTGTAACAAGTTATTTAAATTGTCCAGAGGCTATGTGTCAGACATCACAGTGTTATTTACTAAAATAGCTACAATCCTGCTGGAAGATGTCAGTACGGCAGCGTGAATTTCCGCTCTAACCTCAGTTCCATATTCTTATGTAGCAACTTGCTGTAAGGGGGATTAACATCAAGAGCATTCCTACTCTCATCAGACAAGCGGCAGCGTGCTCCAAGTTCTGTCAGTGTAGACAAGAGGTTTGACTTCTGGGACCGAGCCTAACCTGTCCAAAGTGATCCATTGGAGTTCATGGACTAAGGTTCAATGTTGGAGGTACATTTTACTCTAGAAACTTCACTCTGTGGCTGAAGTGGAGGGTACATGCTGCAAATTTTGTTATAAGGTGTTACACCGGGGACATGCAACCACCCTCTTACATGGTCTGGGGAAAACCTCCCTTATGCAGCATCTTCCTCAGTGCCACTTGTAGCCGAATGAATCTTCTGCATTGGCTTTGGAAGACCGTTCTCTCTTGGTTTCAATATTGGACCCCACTCATTCTGCATCCGCAATGGTGAACCACCTATACCCACTGATGCATTGATGTTCTGCTTAATATGTTGCAGACGGGTGATTATCGGTTGTGCCAGTTTTGACAGGTTGCACTGAATAGACTCCAGGCCAATTTCTATCAGTATGTCTTTGTGTTTTTCTGTTTTGATTGGGTAAGTGCAGATTTCTTTTAATTTTTGCGTGCTTGTTTCTATTTTTCAATGAGTGTTTGTTTTTATTGATTTTTGTTCAGTGTGGCTTTATTCAGGCTATTCTGTGTTTCTGTCATACGCCGCCCTTGGAAGTGCTGGCAAATATGGAAACACACTTAACATGGTAGCCCATGGTTCACATTGACGCTCTAGTCTTTTTCAAGATGGCCGCTTACAGTTTATGATCGAGGAGCAGTGGTACACTCCTTGCGTTGTATCGTCTATGGTATCCGCTATCAGTGGCTGTGTGTGTTACAGTTACTCTCGTCTGCTTACCATTTGCCCTTTATTCTAGTTTCTCTCCTTGTTTCCTTCTGTTCGGAATACTTCATTCACTCGGGTGCCTTCTCAGCTTTCAGGTAAATTTGGGTTGTTTACTTTCTGTCTCCCCCTGCCTTCCTTTTTGAACACCCTTTCCTCGTTCTTACCTCGCTGTCGTCTTCCTCTCTGTTGCCAAGGTCTCTGGGCTTCGGTGGCCGTGTGTTCCAAACGTATTGACGCGTCCGGTGTTTCTTACCTTTTTCCCGGCGCCCCTGCCTCTTCCTATTTCCACACTTGCAGAACCTGGGTCATCTGCTCCTGCCTCCAGGTGTGCAGCGTCCGTTAGTGTGTACTTTCCTTTTTTGCGTTTTTGCGGCTATCGGTAATACCCTACTCCCTTCCGAAGCCGCAATCTTCTTTTGTCTTTCTCTTCTCGCAATGCCATATGCTCCATTGTTTACATACTCCACGTACGGCGTTCATGAGCAGTGCACCATTCCCTACGCTTACAGTAATTCTTTTTCCTGATATTTCTAGCTTCCTGGATTCTTTCTTTTCTTTCTTATTATTTCTGATTTCCTCTTTAAACTAGCTTTTACTTATCCCTTTCTCCAAGCATCCCCTTCCTCTGCAGCCTATTGAACTCAGTCAGCAGAGTCTCTGTTGATCTGACTATTCCGTTAATTCGGTGTTTCCTCAGTTACCACAGTTCCCAGAGTTCTTCCTCAACTTGCATAAGAATTGGATTTCCACGGACAAAAATTCCTCAACTTCCAGAGACCAAGAGCAGTCCTTACTTCTGGAGTCAACTACTGCTACACCATCTACTGGGTTTTTTTATGCCAGGAGGATTTTACCCTGAGACCTTTGGGACCTGTTCCCTGGAGTTCACCTTGTCTGGTTAAAAGTATCGGTCAAGGTGGCCTCCAAGGGAGCTCGTCCCTAACTTCATCAGAAGACGGAGAAAAAGCCGATAAAACAGAGGAAGACACAGAGAAAGAAAAATCAGCAGCACAGGACAATTCGAGAAATGATACAGGTGAGGAGCATGGGGAAATCACTCAGGAGTCTGACAGTTTCCTCTTCAGTTTAATATGTTTAATTTCATACAATTTCTGTTTTACCACACCAAGTTCCCCCAACCTTTTCCCCAATAGCTGTTTTCGGTTTACAAAGCAGATGTAAAGTATTTATTTTTTGTTTCGATGAGAATGTTTTTCTACAGAATGTTTTTGCCCATTTGTGAGGTAAAAGGATTGAGAATACAAAAGACTAAATATTCATTAGTGGTGTCCTAATGTACACCCTTTAAATGTTCCCTGCTGTTCACGATACCCAGATCCCCCTCTGAGTGCCCTAAATATATATATCGTCTTGTGAGTGCATGTTAAGAGATGCAGTGAAAATGCATACACATATACTTTTGAAGGCTACCACCAAAATGTCTCAACAAAGGAGGCTAATCTCAGTAACCCCTAATTTAATATGGTGTGTAAATTAAGTGGAAACAAGCATTGGCAATGCCAATAGTTTTGGTGTTTATTGCTGTTCTTTGCATTTTGCATTTATAAGCACCAGGGTGCAAGGAGGAGAGTGCAAATGTTTGAAAGTGGTATGCAGCTATGCAATAGAATGAGAAGAGGAATACAGCACGCCATTGATGAGCAAGAAGAAATATGAGCGAGAAAGGTTGAGCGGGTAATAAGTAAAGCAAGACTGTAAAATGGGAGAGGGGGTTTGTTGGGTGGGTGGGTGGGTGGGGGAATATGATATGATGTGGCATGGTTATGGGTCAAAGGATCGAATCTAAAGGATCGAAATACAATAGGGTCGAATCAAAAGGACCGAAAACAAAAGGGTCAATTATTTTTATTATTTTTTTATTTTCTTATTTTGGGGGGTCCCACCCAAAACCCCCTTTTTTGTGGTAAAAAACACTTTTTTATCCTATACGGAAAATCAAAAAAATATATATATTTGAAAAAAAAATACGACCCTTTTGTTTTAGGTCCTATTGACTCGACCCTATGGCATTCGATCCTTTTGGATTCGAACCTTTGACTGGACACCATGTGACATTTATAAAGCGCCTGTACACAAGTGTTTCTATGCATGACAAGACAAAGAGGGGGAACAAGAGAGGACAAAATAACAGTCATGCGAATCCTTGTGTCATTCAAATCGCACAAGTGCGAGGAAGAGGGAAGGGGAGAAGTGACAGGGAGGAGGGGAAGGGGGAAGTGCAGTTAACTCACAAGTGCAGCCCTGCAGGTGGCTCATAAGTGCAGAGAGAAGGGATTGTAGGGTTTCAGATACAGACCCTTAAGTGCTGGGAATCCTGGAAGCAGTGCAAGGGCAACTGGACATACAGGATCCTGGACCCGAGTTCAGAGGGTGACCAAGTGATCATTGCATGGAGCAATCATGTGCATCAGCAGGGGAGAGGAAGGGAGAAAGCGAAAGTGAAAAGGAAGATCTTGAGTTGCTTCCGGAACCAGAGGTGGTTCTGTTCAAGTTTGAGAGAGGCAGGGAGGCTGTTCCAGAGTGAGGCCCCAGACGAGGACATAGATCTGCCCCCAACTCTCTGCTTGGAGAATCGTCTGACCCTCAGAGAGTTGGAGGTGGATGAGCAGAGAGCTCGAGAAGTAAGATGTTTTGGAAGAGAAAGCTGGAGGTAGATCAGTCCTAGGCCCCAGAAAGCCTTGTGGACAATGCAGAGGATCTTGATGTTGATCCTTGCATCCATGCAGAACCAGTGAAGAGATTTCAGAGCTGGAGAGATATGATTCCTGGGCTTGTGGCCAAGGACACGTTTTGCAGTCCTGTTCTGGATAAGTTGTAAAGGTCGAAGAGTAGAGGCAGAAAGATTTAGAAAGAGACTGTTGCAATAGTCCAGCCTAGAGTGGACCAGAGCTCTGCAGACAGTGAGCTTCTGTGGGAAAGTGAGAAAAGAAATAATACCTCTGAGGAGGTGCAGCAGGTAGTTTGACTTCTTAGAGACGTCAGAGATGTGAAGAGAGAAGGAGATAGTGGAGTCGAAGATTACACCAAGGTTCATAGCCTCACAGAAAGGAGCAGTAAGAGGGCCCAGATTGGGTGGCCTAAGAGATAGAGGAAAGGAGGCAGCAGGTGTCCCAATGAGGAGGATCTCTGTTTTACTGGCATTAAGGCAGAGATCATTGGTGGTACACCATTCCTGAATTGTGCCCAGTCTGGTATGAAAGAAGAAGCAGAGATGGCTGAGGGGAGCCTGATAGAGAGCTGAGTGTCATCTGCATAACATTGAAAATTGGGGCAGAAAGTAGCAATGCGGTAGGCAAGAAGTGCCAGGTAGTAGGTGAAGAGCCAGGGAGAATGGGTAGACCCTTGGGAAACACCACAAGTAGAGAGAGAGATAGAAGAGAGGAAAGTCCCCAGTTGGACATGAGATGGTCGGTCGGTGAGAAAGGAGGTTAACCAGGCCAAGGTCTGATCTGTAATGCCAAGGTTGTCCCGCAGATGATTGAGCAGGATAGCATGGATGACCATGTCAAAAGCAGAGGATAGATCAAGGAGAATGAGGACAGAAGGGAGATTAGAGTTAGAATTGGAGAGCATGTCTTCACGGGTGTTCAGGAGAGCAGTTTCCATGCTTCCGGCAGCTCTGAAGACAGACTGGTGGTCATGGAGGCAACCAATAGATTCAGTATGTAGATTAAGCTGGAAGATGGGCAGATTTTTTCAAGATTTTGCCCAGGAAAGCAGTGATAGAGATCAGGCGATAGTTAGCCAGAGAGGAAGGATTGGCCTAGGGCTTCTTTAGAAAGGGGTGAACAAGAGAGTGCTTAAGGGGCGAGGGGAAGGTTCCAGTGGCAAAGTAGTGATTGCAAAAAATCGGCCAAGGCTGGAGCAAGGGTGTCGATGTGGTCCTTGATTATTCTGGATGAGCAGGGGAGAACCTGTTTTGATGACACTTTCATAGATCAAAGTTGTCTAGAAACATTGTCAGGGGTGAACAGGGAAAAGAAGGAGAAAGGAGGAGGAGGGACGACCTCAGGCGGGCCAGGAGTGGTGGAGGAGGAGGAAGAGGAGATAGAGGAAGAGAAGGTGGACAGAATGTCCTGAGTTTCAGTAGTGAAATGAGAGGCCAAGGACATGCAGAGGGGCTGGGAGGGAACAGGAGAGGTAAAGACTGCAGCAGGATTGTCCAGCTCCTTGCAGATTTTGAAATGTTTGGCCAAGTTGATCGATGCAGAGATGCAGGCTTGGATGTAGGCTCTCTTCTTGTAGAGGACAGATAGTCTGTACTGCCTTTGGAGCAGGCGGCAGGCCAGTTTGTCAGGGGGTGTGCCTGAAGCCATCCACTTCCTCTCTGCCACCCTACACTTATTTTAAAGGTGGCAAGGTCGGAATCATACCAAGAGTTGCACTTGGATTTGGCTTCAAGCACATCCTCATGACATGGGCAAGGACATCCAGGGTATTAGAGATAGAAAGTTGAAGGTTAGAGAGGGCTCTGTCAGGCTTTGAGTCAGCCAAAGGTTGCAGGAGGAGGAGAGAAAGTAGCGGCAAAAGCCCCAACTAACACACGCTTCATAGGTCAGATGACCAAGAAGGGGGGTGGCATTGCTGGAGTCCGGTTGACCTGTGGGGAAGAGAGACCGAGGGGAGAAGAAAGGAGAAAGTGATCACTCCAAGAGAGAGGAGTGGTGAGAGGGTTAGGGAAGAGGGTGTCTGATGAGATCAGAACATTCAGGGTGTGCCCTGCAGAGTGAGTCAGGTCAGAGGAGAAGATGGGAGGTAGAGGCAAGGAGCGAGGAGGAGAGGTCAGCCCACTCAGAGAGGAAGAGGGCGACCTGGCCATGTGGCCTGTAGATAGTGCCCACATTGAGAGAGAGGCCAGGAGAGATGGAGAGCCTGCAGTCCAGACATTCAAAGGAGGAGTAGTGCTGAGTTGGAATGAAAAAAGCAGGGATCCACGCTGGGAAAATCAAGTCTACACCCCCACACCAGGACAGTTGGTTCTGGGTTTGGAGAGGATATTGTAGCCTTTGAGAAGGAGAGTGTCGTAATTCGTGACAGAGAGTGTCAGAGCTGACTGTGAACCAAGTCTCGGTGAGACACAGTACATCCAAATCAAGCTCTTCCAGGAGATGGCAGATATCAGAGGAGTGTTTGACAGCTGAACGAGGGTTGAGAGTAGCAATGTGGAGCAGGTTGCCACATTTGAAGGACTTCTGGGTGGAGGGGTGCATGCCATGGGTACACCCTGCAGAAGTTTTGGAGGTGCCCGAGGATGGGAAGAGGAGGAAGGAAGAGAAGGCAGGTAGTCAGAGAGGGAGAAGAGAGTGCCAGAGGTGTGGCAGAGGAGGATGGTGACAGGGTGGCCAAGAAGCATCAGGGGGTGCCGAAGTGGTGGCAGAGGAAGTAGGTGGCAGAGGGGCCAGAGAGGGGTAAGAAGGGCTTGCAGGAGAGGAAAGGAAGTTGATAAGGCAGGGGAAGCATCTATTAATGAGGAGGAGATTGTCCTGAGGGCCCTGGACCAAGACGGTGCCATTTAAGTGAACATTAATGCTGTATAGGAGATAGAATGGGGTAGGGTGGGTGGAGGAATAAAGGATGTAAGGGCGGGTAGTGGTGTCAAGAGAGGTGGCAAGGTTCAGTAGAGAAAGATGGGGTAGAATGGGGGGTACAAAGGTGGGTAGGGTGGGTGGATGGGGTAGAGAGACAGAGGGGGTAGGGCGGGTGGATCGGGGTAGAGGGAGAAAGGGAGTTGGATGGGCTGGGGGTTAAGGGTTCTATGTGATAATGTTGCGGCTGATAATTATGTGGCTTTCAATGCATTTATATGTGGGAGGAGACCCCTAGCAGCTCCCCCATTATCCCCTTACTTTATATATAACCATAACCCACCCCCACCATACAAATACATCGGAAAATACATTTTCTTTTAAATCTGCATTTTCTGCTGCAGCTATTTTGCTGCAAGATTATCACTGTTAACGGGGTAGAGATGGTGGGGTAGGTGGGCGTAGAGAGAGTTGGTAGGGTGAGTGCAGCTTGAGAGTGTTCGTAGGGTGGGTGGGTGTTAAGAGTGTGGGGGAGGAGTGGGAGAGGGTATAGAGAGTGGGTGTAGGGTGGGTGGGATAGAGAGTGCAGGTAGGGTGGATGGGTGTATAGACAGTGCGGGTAGGGAGGGTGGGAGTAGAGATAGTGCTGGTAAGGTGGTTGGGGATTGAGAGTGCAGTTAGGGTGGGGGGGCTAGAGAGAGTGGTAAGGTAGATATGTGGGCGATAGAGACTCTGGTTAGGGTGGGTGGGGAATAGAGAGTGTGCAGGTAGGGTGGGTGGGTGATGAGAGAGTGTAGGTAGGGTGGGTTTGTATAGTGTGTGGGAAGGGTGGATGGGGATAGAGAGAGTGTGGGTAGGGTGGGTAGGTGTGGATAGAGAGAGTGCAGGTAGGGTGGGTGTGGGATAGAGAGAGTGCGGGCAAGGTGGATGGTTGGGGATGAGAGAGTGTGGGTAGGGTGGGGGTAGAGAGAGTGCAGGTTGGGCGGGTGGGTGCGGGTACAGAGTGCTAGTTGGGTGGGTGAGGGTAGAAATAGTGTGAGTAGGATGGGTGGGGTAGGGAGAGTGCTGGTGTAGAGAGAGTACGGGTAGGGCGAGTGTGTGGGGTCAGCGTGAGTAGGGTGTGTGGGGGTAGTGAGAATGGGAGTAGGGTGGGTGGGGGTAGAGAGAATGGGAGTAGGGTGGGTGGGGGTAGAGAGGATGGAGGTAGGGTCGAAAACCAAAATATATATAGTTGTATAAATAAAGACATTTAAAATAGCAAACTTCCGTCTCGAGCAAAATTTATCCAAGACCAAACGAAATTTAATTTTTGCCTCTATGCTCTTTATTTTGTTTGTGCAGGTTGACTGGATGGAGGGGTGCACCTGCCGTGGGAAGCGCTTCCTGATTCAAGGAGCCCCTACCTGAAAGTACACCCTGTGCAGTTGTAGGAGACACGCGCCCGATCGCAATTGGAAAGATGAAAGTGAGGCGGAAATAAAGGCTAAAGGGCGCCTTTATGAAAAAAACAGCGCCGATAGTGAGAGCACGCTAATGCGGAGCATTACAATTTCCCTTATCGTTTTGGGTAGCAAGTCGTCTTATCACCTGAAACGATATACACATAGAACTTGCAAATTAATGTAGACGTTAATGAATTTTTTAGCAGTTTGGCCTAGATTGTTCTACCAGTGCTGTATAACCTTATGTGCCCCACTATGTAGGTCGAAAGGCAAAGTTGTTTTTTGGGGCGGTTTCAAACGTGTGCGGTGTACACTCAGCCCTGAGCATTAACCCACTGAGTTATCTTTTATGTGGCCCTACCTGCACCTGTGTGTAGATTTATTCACCCCACCTGCCTGCTTTGATATCATGACCTGGGCAGACTTTTGTCCTCTGCACGTTTGCTGGTGGTGCACTCCCGTTAACAACTGTTTCTCACCTCGCAGTGCAGTGTATTTACTTACTTTTGAAGTTTAATAGAAAGTATACAATAAGGAAAAATAAACTGTTCTGTGAGGTGGAAAATGTGGCAGCTTATTTGCTGTGTGGGCTCAGTTGTGGTGTCACAGTAGAGCCAAGACTGAGAAGTGTCTGTGCATGAAGTGACTTTGTAGTAACTGGCTGAAAGTAGAGCACTTCAGCCTTTTAAGACTGATCCCTGCCAGATTTTTTTTGTTGTTGCTCTTGAATCGAGAAAGACTTTACATATTGCAGAATCCATGGTCTGGAGAGTCGGCAAGTCAGAAAAAAAGCAGGACCCTGGTATTGGGGCCCAGCGCCCACCTTGCCATCGCCCTGGGCATTGCCTATGAGCGCTGGAAAGCGGTCTCCATGGAACTCTTGAAAGCGCTAGCACACTTCCCTGGGACCCAAAACCAGACTGGCTGTTCAGAAACGTGCATGGGGTAAGGCAAAAGTGTCTTTTGCCAAGTTTGCACCAGTACACAAATTAAATCGATTTCAGTTCAAGGGACTGTAGCCGCTTTGGTATGGAGGCAGAACAAACAGTTCTTTACTACATGCATGTGCAGCACTAACGCAGAAGCTGGGCAGCGCCGTTTTGGCACCTATTGTTCTAAAACTTCCAACCATCACCTCTTTGTTATTGCTTTGTCACCACGAGTGGGACCAGTGTGCCCAGACCCAAGCTACTCCTCACTGATGAGGCCCAACAAGGCCGAAACATGTCTGGGGATGCTTGTGGTCTCGTGCAGAAGGGATGTGACCTAGCAGTCCTGCCTGGACTGGTCCTTTTGGGGTGGGACCAAGCCTGATTTTCATATGGTCTTTCCCCTTCTGTAATGGCTTGGCAGGTGAAGGACTATGGTTTGGAGGGTTGCCCAGAGCAATGCCAGTGGCTAAGATTCTTTGTTAACCTTCCAATCATCACCTCTTTGTTATTGCTTTGTCACCACGAGTGGGACGGGTGTGCCCAGATGTGGATCCTGTGCCTGCTACGCCTAGAGACCCAAGCTACTCCTCACTGATGAGGCCCAACAAGGCTGAAACATGTCTGGGGATGCTTGTGGTCTTGTGCAGAAGGGATGTGACCTAGCATTTCAGGCTGAACTGCCCCTTTTGGGATGGGACCGAGCAGGATTTGCATATGGTCTTTCTGTAATGGCTTGGCAGGTGAAAAACGATGGTTTGGAGGATTACCCAGAGCAATGCCAGAGTCTAAGATTCTTTCTAAACCATCCAACCATCGCCTCTTTGTTAATACTTATTGTTCTTTGTATCATGGCCAATAAAGAAAAAAAGAGCGGGTGGATCACTTTCCCCATTTTGTGCAATTTTATGATCAGCAATTAAAGGTTTTGTTCTCATATTGTTTTTGGCTTTAGTTACTAGTTGGCCCTGCAAATGCAAATCGAAATTATTGGCAATGAAAGTGCAGATACTTGTGATGAGGGAGTGGGACACACTGCTTGTCACTGTTACTCGAATACTTACTTGAAACACTTGTCTATAGGTGCATTATAAATGACATATCATTCTCTCCCATTGGCCACCAACAGCAATGCTATCCCTTAGAGGTACTCCCACCCACATGGAAGAAGAGAGCACCGGGCTTAAGCCAGAGCCCTTTCATCAAGCGCCCGGACATTGCTGTGCAAAGCATCTGCCGGGGCAGCATGCACGCGCGTCCTGGTAGGCAGCTTTAACAGGGAAATCTCCACTCCATTCTGGATAATTGCAAGCAATCTGTTGCAGTGCTCGCCTCCCTTGCATGCAAATGAGGCTGTGACGCCAGCCACTTGCCGGCCTGCCTAAATCATTTCAATGGCAACTACCACCAATAAATACAAGATTGCTATGAGGACACTAATTATTCTGACCGAACTTATATCCTCTTTGTAGCCAACCAACAAGTTAGCATACTTTCCATCACAGTTTACTGCTTTATATTAAACATGTTTCCTACAATCTCATAGTCGGACAACAGCTAGGTTATGCAAGGTAAATGCTTCTAAAATTCTCATGTTAACCTTACAACTCCAAGATGGCCTATGTGTTTTCCATGACGTGAATATCTCCCCTCGCACCACATCAGAGCTTTGGTAGAGGAAGCAGAAACAGATCACTCAGCAGCTGAAATTCACCAAGACACGTGACATGTGACAGAAATCCTGATTGGGAAGAACTACATTAAACAAGTCACTATTAGATTACATCCTCGTAGTACAACTAAAATGAACACGCTGTGCATTTGGGATCGTATGTCAGACCATTTCCAGTTCTCATGCAAACCACAAACAGAGCTTCTTGGAGCAATGTTTTGGAGATATTTGGTGGCTTACACCACCAAAAAGCGCCAAATTGAAAAAAAATGACGTTAAACCATTTAAACAGCATACAGTCACCTTCAGCAGACGATATGGATGGTCCCGAGTCTGCTACTATTTGCCCATTCTGAGTGTTGTGGGATTAAGTGTAAAAACCATGGAAAGAAATATATTTCAATGATTTCAAATAATGTGTTGTGCCCTATGGTCGCCTCCAGACCACATTTGAACTGTGTTGTGCCCTATGGTCGCATCCAGACCACATTTGAACTGTGTTGTGCCCTATAGTCGCCTCCAGACCGCACTTGAATTGTGTTGTGCCCTATGGTCGCCTCCAGACCACATTTGAATTGTGTTGTGCCCTATGGTCGTCTCCAGTCCACATTTGAATTGTGTTGTGCCCTATGGTAGCATCCAGACCACTTTTGATTTGTGTTGTGCCCTATGGTCGCCTCCAGACCACATTTGGTTTGTGTTGTGACCTATTGTCGCATCCAGACCACATTTGAACTGTGTTGTGCCCTATGGTCGCATCCAGACCACATTTGAATTGTGTTGTGCCCTATGATCGCCTCCAGACCACATTTGAATTGTGTTGTGCCCTATGGTCACTTCCTGTCCACATCTGAATTGTATTGTGCCTAATGTACCTTATGTCACCAATGCCCCTTATTCGCCATTCCTCTGCATGTCCCCCCAGCCTTAGCATGCTACACTGCCTTACCGCGATCATGTTCCCCTTTTGTGTCACGCAAAGCAATATATTCTGCACTGGCAATAGTTACATAGCCCACAAAAATGGTCTAGCCAGACTTGCCTGCCCATGACATTACCCCATCACTTGCCCCACACCATTCCTGCCTACCACACCGGCCTTCCTCCCGGTATCACAATCCGCCTATCCTACCTATGGGCACGCACACTCTTCTGATGTCCCAGCCAATATATACTCAGATATCTCCAAGCGGAACCCCACCGACACAAGAGCATCATGCCCCACCCTTGACTACAGCACCTCCTTAACCGCCAACCTAACTGTCTCTCGAACCACTACCTTCATCCCTACCGATCGGAACATTAGACTTGGTGCCAGAACCCACCACAGAACTAGCAAACGCCCAGCCAAACTACCCAATAAGACCAACAATCACACTGTAACACCTATCAATTCCACCCCTCCCATTCCTAAAGGAGCTCTTCTAAATGTTAGATCACTAGTCGCCCATTCCATAGAAGTCGCCGACATTATTCTTACTAACATCCTGGACTTCCTTGCTGTAACCGAAACTTGGTTGCATGATGCTGCAGGACCATCTCTCACCCTAGCTATACCTGATAACTACACCATCCTCAGAGCAGATAGATCTAACGCTCGAGGAGGTGGTGTAGCTATCATCTTTAAGTCTTTGCTTGATATTAGACTAGCCTCCTCTCCTCCACTTAAATCATGTGAGCATCTCACAGTCAAATTACGAACTTCCCCCAAGAGCACTATCACGCTGCAGACTTCAATCTTGGGTTTAATGACCCTCTCGACACCCCAGCCATTGCCCTGGCCACGGCATTAGAGGAGCATGGCCTCCAACAACTCTTCTCCAAACCCACCCACTCGAAGGGCAGAATCCTTGACTGGGTAACCACCCTTAACTGCAACATTACCATGAAAGATCCCGTACAGCTCATCTGGACTGATCACCACTTCCTCCCATTTGACATGAATAGTAGCAATTTAGAGCATAAAAGGCTGGTTATTGCACCTGCCTGTCCAACTAGGAAAAAGAGTAACAACACAGCGGAAGCCTTAATACCCTTGGTGACCCCTACTCTGAACGCACTACCAGCTACAACTGACTTGAACCAACTGGTCAACGTCTATAATGATTCCATGGCCAAAGCCATCGACATCATTGCCCCAATAAAAATGCGCAAGGGAAACCAAAAGCGCACCTGAATACATGGTACACCCCGGAGCTCCAACTTCTCTGTCAACATAAAAGTAAACTCAAAGCACTGTGGAAATCAGTGCCTTCAGTAAATAACATAACTAATCTCACCAATATCTCCACTCTCTACAAAAATGAGATTACACGCGCAAAGAGAGAATCGCTCAACTCCAGGATCTCTCAGGCAAGCTCTAGCACAAAGGAGCTCTTTAACATCCTAAAGGAATTAGAAAACCCCACTCCTCCCACAGATACCTGCACAAAGGATAAACCTTGGTGCACAGGGATCCAGAATGCTCTTGCTAACAAAATTTCAGGGCTCCAAACCAAAATTGACAACAAACGACAACAACTCACTCATGTCCCTACTTCCAGTTCCACCCCTCCTCCACCTACCGCCACCAGCTCAGGCTTTACTTTCAAAAAGGTATCCATACCGGAGGTACAAAAAATTATAGCATCTTTGAAACCCTCGAATTGCAAGGGGGACAGTTGCCCCGCACAGATCATAAAAGATGCAGCCAGGGATCTCTCCCCTTTCATTACCAAATGAATAAACCTGTCATTCTCCAATAACTCAGTCCCTAGTAATCTGAAACAATCCTGGGTCCTACCACTACTAAAAAAAACAACCCTCGACCCAGACATACCCACGAATTATAGACCCATTACCACCGTCCCATTCTTACTAAAAATTCTTGACACAGTGGCCTATCTATAAATCCAGGATTACCTCAAGACAAACCATTTATTAGGAACTCGCCAATCTGGCTTTCGACCACAACACGGGACAGAAATGGCCCTTGTTGATCTCAAGTGCCAGATAGACGAACTCAAAGATAAAGGTAAGGCTGCCATTCTTCTTCTCCTCGACCTCTCCTCTGCCTTTGACCTTGTTGACCATAAAATCCTGTGCACCCATTTGTCATCGGCAGCACACTTCTCCCACTCTGCGGTCACATGGATCCAATCCTTCCTGGACAATAGGACCATGCGGGTCTTCTCACCCCTAGCAGCGGCCGACCCTATCCCCATTACTTGCGGTGTCCCACAAGGATCTTGTGTCTCACCTACTTTGTATGATATATTTACAAAGCCCCTATTCGACAAGCTGGACCATCTGGGTGTCACCTACACGAATTACGCAGATGACACCCAGATACTCCTCACCCTATCCGGTGATATAATTGTAGGTATAATTACAACTTGGACGCCAACTGGATCAATGAAGTCTTCTCCATCATTCAGGCATGGATGGCCACACATGGCCTTTGCCTGAATGATGACAAGACCGTACTGCTCCTTGTCGGCTCACCCAACACCATCCGGAAACTCTGTCCCAGCTACACCAGCTTCACCATTGACGGCAACACCATCCCCATCGCCAAGAGTGTAAAAACCCTTGGTTTCTACCTAGACACGAATACCAATCTAGCCAAACAAATCAATATGACTGCCTCAGCCACTGCCTACACTGGTAAACTAATTAGGGCCTGCAGACCGCTGATCTCCCCCAACAACTGCCTCACTCTAGCCAGAGCACTCATTCAATCCAAACTGGATTACTGTAATAGCCTTTATGTAGGCGCCAACAAAACGGTAATCAATAAATTGCAAGTTCTACAAAATAACACACTCCGTGCCGCCCTAAATATTCCCAGAAGAGAACATATCTCCGATACAAGAATTTCATGCAAATGGCTTTCCATCCAACAAAAAATAGACCTAAAAACCATATGCCTCACCTACAAAGCTCTTAACCACCTAGCCCCGCCCTATCTCACTAACAAATTTACATTAAGACAGAATACCAGAACCACTAGATCCTCTAATACATTACAACTGACGGGGCCCAAATACTCCCTCAAAAGAGCTGGTGGATCCAGCTTCCCAGCTCTAGCCTCACAACTATGGAATACCATTCCACTGGATATCAAATCCACACCCACCTTCCAACCCTTCAGAACTAAGGTCATCACCTGGTTACTCAACAAATAACCAACCATGTGTGTATGCATACCTAATGTACGAATGTATCCTTTATTATGTTTGCCTATTATTATCTATGTACTAACTGCTTTCTTGTCAACTATACATATGCCTCACTACTGTACTATTGTTCCCTAACGTTGCCTGTAACTTGATGTTCAAAGAGCACATATACCCCTGGGTCAGGAGCGCTATACAAATAAATAAACAAACAAACAAACAAACAAACAAACAAAAGAATTATGTTTAATGTACAGAATAAAAAGACGTATTTAAAGTGCAACGCTTTTTCACAAATGGAGCTAGACATGTATAAGATACTGAGACCACATTGAAAAACACAAATTAAGAAACAACACAATATAAAGAGTGCTTGGACTTAATGCCTGGATAATTACAGGACAAATGCCATAAATATAATACCATCATGCAGCAATCAGTCCAAGCTTGTTTCGATGCTTATCAGAGGTTTCAGATTACTTGTCTGTTATTCTATATTTGAAGATTAGAGTTCTTTTAGCACACAGAGTATACATCAGCATATTTGTATGTAGCCTAAAACGTTTTGTTGCACAAATGTACTTCGAATACTTGTACATGAGGAAGGGCAAGTACAGATAGCCATGGTCCTGTAAAACAAAAAACGTTGATGGGATGACATTAGAGAGCAGCGAAAGCCGCCCTATAGTTAAGGGGAGTTGGACTCCCATAGGAACCCCTTAAAATTCTATTGTTAATAACTTTTGATTCAAGTAACAGATTTGACTAAAATTTCGAAAGTTATTATGGATTGGTGTCACCGCCAACCCCGCCTCCCCCCTCGACCCCCACACCTCCCTCCAAGACAGAAACATTGTGTAACGATAAGTTAAAAAATAAGAAAGTTATTAAGAAGACAAAAAAAATATTTTCCAAATTTGCAGCTTAGTTCCCATAAATGTTCTGAAAGACATAAAAGGTACATTTTTGCCAAAGTGCACAGCCTAAACTGCTGGATGGATTTGGTCTGAAACAACTTGGGCACAAAGCATTTAAAAGAGGCCTTTATGTGGTTTGAGGTTATTCAGTGCAGTAGTTATTCAAATATTGGATGGATAAGGGGGTTGCCCCTTCTCAAAAATAGATAGCTATATCCAGAGTATTTACCCAAAACCTGAGGTTTTTAGAAATGAAACAACCACAATCGTGTTTTTCTCTCGATGCATGAGATAACCGTGGCTATAGCCGAGGATAACAGGAAATGAAAAGTAGTTCAAAAGCTTTTTGCAGGTTAAAATAATTAAAATGACTTTAGTGTAGAGGTGAGGAGGTTGCTGGAGGACACCAAGTGAAATTTAGGAGTTATAGGAGGTCCAGGGACTGAGTTTGCAAAATGAAGGTCTATGTAGCCGCAGCTATAGCCCCGAATAGCCAACATTTCAAGGCAAACTGCATCACAGAAACAGTGTGTGTTGTAGGGGGAAAAGGAGATGGCAGGGGCAGTGGGGATGCCATCTGGGGAGTGGGGGAGCTGGCACAGATGAGGGGGACACTTCGTCTGTGCCTAGGGGGGCAGGAAAGCATTTATTAGTTTTGGCACTTTTTCTGATATACGCGGCTGTATTCGAGGCTATAAAGGACTACAGATAGCAACAGGTATCACTAGTTCTCTACCCGCGGCTATAGATTTTGGGGTAATTGTTTCAATTTCAAAGTTACTTTTATAGGTATAGTGACGTTGGGGGTGAAAACTCACTAGCCATGGCCAAAGACCATGGTCAGTGACACGATAGGAATTTGGGAGTCTTATATATTTGGCTATGTGTTTCCAGATTTTCTTGCATGTGATACCGTGGAGAAAAATGGAAGAAAAGTGTAAACAAAAACTCAATACAAAAAGGAGTGTGGTTCTTAAAATGGAAATTCCTAAAAGAAAAGTATAACGAAGTGTGTGTGTTTTCTAAATAATGTTGTTTTCTTTTTATTTTACAGATAGAAGGAATTTACTGTATCTGTCCTTTTCTACATTAAGTGAACGCATTTACATCCTTTCTACCATAGATATTAACCATATTCACCACCTCTTTATTCGTATTCAATTTACAGGTACAAAGGGATGTCAATATATAGTTTTTTAACATATATGCATAATTACGGCTAGCCTGTAGGCCAATGGGGTGTTGAATTTCGGAGGCATGGTCAACCGCAGCAACGTCGGGAGTTCGTAGCCGTGGGTTTCATGCTGAAAAATACACTGCATGTATGCGAAGGAGTACTTTTTAAGAACCATCTATTACATAATATGTGTATATGTATGAAAACCTATGTGACCCTCCCTAAGTATCATCTTGTAATCGTGGCTATGACAAAAGTCAAAGAACTATCTCCACAGTTGTCTTAAAAAAAATGTTGGGATGTTTTTTCATTGTATTTGTGTATTTGTATGTGATGTGTAGTCCTCGGTACACTGTTTTGGGGTACACTGAGTATAGTATTTTAGCACATTTGGAGTACTGCTTTGATGTTATGAAGACACTTTGCATTACCTTCATTTGGTTAGGTGTCCTCTGTCATGTGTATAGAAATTGGTTATGGAGAACTGTATGTTGTTGTTTTAAATCCATAATTGGTTGTGGTCTGTCATGAATGCTGAAACTACTTAATTAACATTTCTCTGTGATTTTTCAATTTTTCCCTCTTTTTGTGGTTTATATTTTGGAAAGTATAAAAGGCACCATTGTGTGCAGTTTTTTGCTTTTGATTGTATAAGTAATTATGTACCATACTTTCATTCTTTGTGTCCAACACATCCTGTACCTGTTTTTGAACCTCACCGATCCTTCCTAAATCCAATCTTCTGTATCCTAACTACTATGTGTACTTTCTTTATCATCATCTGCGAGCAGTCATTTATTGTATGACACCTTTTAAGTAATATTGTATTACTATTGCCTCTTTTTTTATTTATATTCTATACTCTGTTTTTTTTTCTTTAAAAAAAGAATTCTCAAACACGTGGCTATAAAGAAAGGGGTGCAATTTGTGCATTGAGAATCACACTTAGCAATATCAATGACTGGGATCTCTACCCGCTGCTATCCAGCACCCACCCAGTGCGTGGCGTTGCTACCCATAGGCAAAAGTGGTGCTCTGTGCAGCCGTTCCTAAATACCAGCAAATGGCTCGTTGAGTGTTTGTGGACATGTGGTAGCTGCACCTACAAGAGATACTTGGCAGGGATAAAGAGGATTTCAGTGAGTTTGATTGTGATTGGTTGTCATTTGTGTAGCTGTGTGTGGTAGGTTGTGGTGAAAATGTGACATCCATTTTAGTAGTTTTATTAGTATATAATCCTCTTTGTGTGGTATTCATTTGTGAAAGTATAAAAGTCACAATTTTCTGCAGTTGTATACTTTTGATTTCAGAACGCACAGTGTTCACATGGCAAGATTGTGGCTGATGTGAAAGTAAGTGTTAATAAATATTTACATATTTGAAGGTGTATTTGCAGTGTTATCAGATCGTGTTCATTGTCATTTATTTCATCTTCTCTGATTCTGTGACAAGTATTTTTGAATGTATTTTTTAACTTTCACTAAGATGGACCTACAAAATTAGATTGTCAATCAATGGCATTTATATGCAGGTATTTCGTTTTTTGTATTGATGTTATTGAGGTTGGAAGTTTATTTGATTTTATTTGTTGTAATTTTAATGCACTTGCACTATGCAGTACTTTTAGCTTTTTTTTGTTTTCTGTGAGGTAATACAATTGACGTGTTTTGCAAGTTAATTTTAGTCATTTTTTTATTTTTGTATTTTCTTGTAGCTGCATCGTTCTCATCATCCCAGTGGACTTGCACCAGATGTTGTTGTTTGTTTATTGTTTATTTGTTTATATAGCGTTAAAGCCCGCGGGCATCAGAACGCTTACATGTAGACTGGACAACAAAAAAGGAGACGGGACTAAGCGAGAAAGGGCCTAAATTAACTTAAATAGATGTAGTGCAGTTACTCCCATGAAAGGTCAACCCATACTCAAAACATAAGAGTGGATGGAGGTGGTGGTGGAGGAGGTATTGCTTTTTCACATTCATTGGTCCTCATTACAAGTATGCCGGTCTGGGAACTACAGTACCAGTAAGCTTGCCGGTACCATAGTTCCCGGACCGGCAAAATACGAGTCATGCTCGCGGGTGCCTTTCTGCCCGCGAGGTGTGACCTGGTGGACATGGTGGCACCCGCGAGCACAGCATGTCGATGCACCGGCACCATTCCGAATGGTGCCGGTGCATCCGACCTCCCCATCCCATTGAGCCCTATGAGGCTCAAATGGGAATGTGGAGCATTCCTTTTTGGCGCCTGCTGCGAATGGGCAATTACCAGGTCCAGCAGGGCCATAATGACCCGGTAATTGCCCATTTGCGGGCACCAGAAATTTTCAGAAGTTTGGTGGCAGCCTGGTGGTTTTACCGGCAAGGCTACCGCCAAACTTATAATTAGGCCCATTGTCCTGGTGCACCTGTAACAGATGGTTGGTCATTAATGATGTTACTAAGCTTTGGGACGGAACATCGTTCACTAAAAAGCACTGTTTGCAATGATGAATATAAAGTCATTTTTGTGAGTGTTGTCAATATCTAGTCTATGGAATCTTGGGTTTCCTGAATGGTCATGGGTACTGTTTCTATCTTTGTGACTGTTTTGTTTCCCATGTTCTCAAAGTTTACTTAACCTACCCCATTCTCTCTTGTTTTCCAAGTTTATTTAACTTACCCCATTCACTCTATTGTAATTCCTCAGGTAAGGTACCTTGTATGTTCTCACACAGTTTATATATGTATGTATATGTATTGATTATAGTACTGTACCCCTACTGTGTTAGCAAATTAGTGATGGCAATGTACATTATGTTTCGAAAGAGTAATTTCTCAATGGGATAGTGTGGCATCTCCGGGAGAAGCCAATTGTGGCATAGACAGCACATTACTCTCATAACTGATACACTGGGAAAATATTTGTTTTAAAGTACTAGTGTGTCTTTCCTATCTTGCTGGGTTCCTCAGGGTTCGGCCTTGTCCCCCATTTTGTTTAATATTTATATTCAGTTGCTGATTCGCCTCATCCATTCCTACGGTTTCCGATGCTACTCTTATGCCGATGACACTCAGATCCTTGTCCGTTTGGATCAGGATCATGATACTGAGCTCTCAAAGTTTCAGGACGGTCTGTAGGCAGTAGGAAAATGGATGAGTGTGAATTGGCTGAAGCGGAATGGGGACAAGACCAAAGTCTTTGTGGTGGACTCTTCTCTGATCATGGCTGAATGGTCGGGTTCCTTCTGGCCTTCCACCTTGGGTGACTGTCCTACTCCGGTGAAGGTGGTTACAAATCTTGTGGTCTTTCTTTCTTCTGTTCTATCTATGTCACTGCAGGTTAATGCTGTTTGTAACACTGGCCATTTTGTTCTTAGGGATCTTCGCTGTATCCTTCCTTTTTTACCGGTAAGTCTGCAACCCCTAGTGGTGTCCGCCTTGATTACCAGTTGGCTGGATTACTGCAATGCACTTTAGTTGGCACAACCTCTTAGGGTGGTGCACCATCTCCAACTGTTGGATACTTTAGTGTGTCGGCTTTATGGTGCTCATATAAGCCTAGTACTTCGGGCACTTCTTTGGCTCCCCATGGCCCAAGGGATTCAATTCAAGTCCCTGTACCTAGTACACTGGACTTTCCTTTAACAGGGACCTGAATATCTGCAGGATAAGGTCTCTCCGTATATCCCTGGCAGGCCCTTGCGGTCAGGCGATGCTAAGCTATTGGCCGTCCTAAAGATACATAGGGCTCGCCTTGGTGGGCAGGTCTTATGTGGCCAGTCGACTCTGGAATGAGCTACCTGCTGGCCTTAGAGCAATAGCAAATCATCTTCAATTCAGGAAAGCTCTGAAAACATGGTTGTTCTGGGGTCATTGCTATGGAACGCATCTCTTTCTAAAACAAAAAACAAAAATTTGCATTTTTAAAGTGCTCACAGAGCCCCGGGGCATCGAGGCACTGTTACCGGAATATGTCTTAGTTGCTTATTTATAATGCGCTTAGTACTCAGAGGTTTCTAAGCACAGACCCGGGGATCGAACCTGTGTTGCTTTGTGTCATCTTCTTTCCAAGGCAAGCATGTTGCCGCTGAGCTACCCTCCCGAGCTATGTCTCTGCTGTCTTCACACCAAGATGTCTTTGGGTGATAGCGCACATAATAAATTGACCTAGCATGACATTGTTTTATAGCGCTTGCTCTTATTCCACCCTATTCTCTGTTATTCTATTCTCTCCTGTTCTATTTCAAAACAAATGTTGGTACACAAAGTTGGGAGGAAGTGGATGAAGACTTCTAGCAGATGCATTGCCATTAGAACATCCTGGGAAATCCTTTTGCTCATCCAAGTGGTACTGCTGAAAATGGGAGCAGCACAAATATAGACACTTCATTAAAAGCCTCCTTTCTGAACCTCTCTAGCATTTCTGATGACTCTTCAAATGGAGTACTCCAGTGCTGCAGATGTTTCAAGACTTTGGATGTTGGTGGCAGCACTTTTAATTTGTGGAGGATGATTCTGCACAACCACCGCTCACAGCTCCAGTGAAGAGGGAAGACCACATGAAAGTTGAAAAAGGCTGCAGCCCAGTAAGGGGCAGACCATCCAGAAGTATGTTTATTTTTAATCCAAGTTGGATTCTTTCCCCAATGACCCAGTGATTAGTATGTGCAAAGATAACAACAAGTTACTTTGCACCAATGTTGGTTGTTTGCTTGTTTGTTTGTTTTTTGTTTTATTCATTTGTAATGCGCGCCAGACCCATATCTTATATTGTGTATATGTTTCAGTATGAGGGTCAAAACATGTATTTAATTGTTTTTCATGTAGTGTGTTCTTTAACTATTTGTGTTTTCTAATGTTTATAAACTCGATTGCATGCAACCAGTTCAACCCCATGTTCTGTATCCTTATTCCTATGTATTCTGTTCTTTCCTTATCATCATCCACTTTGCATAACTCCACTAGCAGTCCTATACTGTAGTGACACCTTTTACCAATCATTGTATAACTACTGACTTTTGTCATTCCTATTTCATACGCAGATTTTTTTTAAAAAATGTTCTTATAACCGCGGATATACAAAAAGGGAGTGATTGGTGTATTGAGGATCATGCATAGACACAGCAACAGCTGGCGTGTTTATCCATGGCTACCCAGTACCCACCCAGTGCGTGGTGTTGCTACCCATGGGTAAAAGTAGCACCCTGTGCAGCCGCAGCTACACATCAGCAAATGGCATGTCGAGTATTTCTGGATGTATCTTAGCCACAGGTAATAAAAGCCAAACCGGCAAGGCTTCTCTATAACCGTGGCTATAACAAGCTCATGCGTGGGCGCGTCAATGCTTTTCGCCATTTCATAGGTTGTTGTGGTAGGTGCAGCTATTATTATATCCGCGTCTATTGGACCATACATTTTCTGTAGAATATTTATATTTTTATGTGGATGATTCCGTATTTTATCTGTGTTTGTTATTTGGTGTTCTTAGGTGTTCCATTGTCTTACTTGAAGTTCGGTTTGGAAGAATGGCTTAGTTTGATTTTGAGTTTGTGGAAAATGTATGTGTAGTTGCAGCTACAAGGCAAGAGTTTTAGCTCTGCTGAAATAGCTGCAGCTACGAGAGATGTTGGGCAGGGTTTTGTATGTGTTTCAGTGTTTTTAATTGGCTGGTGTTAATGTTGTAAATGTGTAATTCTTTGTGATAGGTTGCAATGAATTTGTGTCGGCCATTTTATTTGTTTTCTTACAATATAGTCCTCTTTTTCTGCTTTTGATTTTGGAAAGTATAAAACCCATAATTTTACTACTTTTCTCATTTTGACTGCAACACACACACTGTGCTCCTGGTGCAGTTCATGTTACCTGTGACAAAATATTATTGGCATCCATCAGATGTTTGTCACTGTTTTGTTGAAGGTTTTATTTGATAATATGTTGATAATGGGGCTTTGTGATTTGTTTTGTATTTTACTGTGTTTGTTAACAATTAATATGTACTGCTGTATATGTAGAAAATGGGTGGGAACAATTGTTGGAAGTTGTTTATTAGGAAAGAAAATATATTTCAGTGAGGTGCATTATATAGAATCACTAAGTATACTTCCTGTACTCAAAATAAAACAATGATCACCGAGCAGTCGAAATGTGATTTTATTTACAATGCTTATATAATCTCTGACAGTGTTAAATAGTTATTTGGGGTGATCCGAAAATGTGTCTGCTTTAAAAAGATTTGTTTTTTGTTGTTGGAGTATGTTACTGTGTGGTTATCTAAAAGAGAAAATATATTGTCTTCATTTGTTGTTTCTTGTTTTGTGAAACTTAGACCCCGATTCATGGAATATTTTGCATAGTCCAAAGTGACTTTGCACTGCTGAAAAGTGAATTTAAACTGTGCAAATAATTCCATGAATCGGCCCTTGGTGTTTAATTTCATGAAATATAGGTTTAATTGGTTCTACTTTTAAAGAAACAGTCATAAAGAATATAGGAATGGGATTAGTTGTGCAAAATCCTGTTATGTAAAGAACAAATAGAATGTCTTCTCCGATGCAAATTGCCCGAATAAATAAAGGTGCACTATGGGCTTCAGCAATGCAATTTCAGTCCACAATTAATATTTGAAGTATGGGTTTGTTGTGCTTACTCTTTTCATTAGTTTATTTCTGTTTTTGTTTTTGTAAAATAAGGGGATTCAAAAAATAACCACTGAAAAAATTGATTCATATTTGTAGTGTCAGCAATTGCTTTGGTGTTCTAAAACTGTAACCATGCAGGGTGTGATCTTCACTCCATGATGCAGTTATCATGTTTCAAACACATAACTTTGCAGTTGTGCGGATTGGATATAGGTAGGATAGGAGGAGGTTGGGTGGAGGTGCCTGGAACATAGGAAGCAGTAGAAGTGGAAGAGAGTGACACATACATGTTTTTCTACAGCAAATACCTTTTACACAGATTATAGACCATGGATTTGTACATTTTGATGGAAATTAGCCATCCTATGGGATTCCTTGATACTAATTGATTGATTGATTGTTTATTTATATTGCACCTATACACAATTGTGGTCATTACAAGCTTGCCGGTCCGGGAACTACGGTACCGGTAATCTTTCCGGTACCATAGTTCCCGGTCCGGCAAACTACAAGTTCTGCTCGCAAGTGCCATTGCGGCTGCCACCTGGCGGCCATACTGGCACCCATGAGCAGAGCAGGTCGGATGCACCGGCACCATTGATAACGGTGCCGGTGCAGCCGGCCTCCCCATTCCCATTGAGCCCTATGGGGCGCAAAGAGAATGGGGAAGAATATGTTCTGGCGCCTGGGAATGGGCAAATACAGGTCCAGCAAGGCCGTAATGACCCAGTAATTGCCCATTCCTGGGCACAGCAAAAAAAAAAAATCGTAATGAGGCCCAATGTGTTTCAAAGCGCGTATTGTCATTATGGAACTGGATGAGATCCTTAATCAAATTAGAGGTTGCAAAAGTTTGAGATGGCTTATTGGAAGCTTCCATATGCAATAGCTTACAATCAGAACTACACTGAACTTTTGATACACAAATACTGTCAGCTGTCGGTGTCAGATTTCTGGGCACACTGGGTCTTCTATGGAGTTAAGTTGAATATTTAGCATACCCATGCACATCGTCATAAAATGTTTTCATTGCTTTTACGTCTCTGTGCTGAGCAGGTTTCCTGTAAGGCTTGAGCAAGTGATTCGAAATGTTCCAAGAAAGTGACAATGTCCAATGCAACTTAGACATATCCTTGGTGTTTATTTTATTCATATGTTGAAATATGTCAGCATGATATCTAGTAGAAGATTTTTAAGCTAGTGGTTTATATAAAATCAAACAAAACAGAACAAGTAACAAATGTTTATTTTTCACCAAACGTGTCTTTCTTAAATAGGGGAATTAATAAAAATGAACATTTTTTTTTAGGGTTTTCCTTGATGAACGAGCTGTCCAAAAATGTTCCATTGGCTGCTGCTGCCTTCAATTGTGCTAGCTCGCTCAGTTTAGGATAAATTATTACCATGATGGACATTTTCCTTTCCATTGTGATTGTACTGTTGGCATTATACAGTATGCATATGGCTTTCGGGGACCATCTCATCAGAACCATAGGGTATATGCTCCCACCTTTCTCTTTCACTTTATCAGCCAGCCAGATGGAACATCTTTACAATTGGTCTCAATACATCCAGTAATTTATCTTCATGATTTCCAAGTTTCATGAAGCCATTTTTTGATGTGTATAGTCTATTTTCCCATGCATGTGAGCATTCTTTTTCAGGTTTTTCAGCAATTCCTTGTGACAGATGTGGTCTGGGATGCTCAGTTCATAGTTTGTCTCTGTCTTTTTTGGCCAGTGCTGTTCTCAACCTCATCAGTTACTCCACTATTTTCATTGGCGGCTCCCATTCTGATGACCATGGATGAATGATGGTGTCTGGGTCAAAGTCATCTCCATTCTCCTTGGGATTTTACTCTGTCTTTCTTTTCTTGAGCGCTCTTTTGTCTTTATCTTCACTGGAAGATGGCAGCTTTTCCGCCTCCTCTTCACTGGACTGCTCCTGCCAGCTGTCATTTTTCCCGGCCGAGCCAGGTGAGGATATTTTCCGCCATCTGCTTTCTTTCATCCTTGGCCCCAGTGCTTTTCTCCTGCCACCTTTCTTCTTCCGTAGCACACTCAGAGGTGTCTGCCCATCATGTGTCCTCCGGGCTTTCGTTCTTCCTCCGTTTTCTCTTCCAGGCTCGCCTGTACTTCTGATCCCCTCCATGCCTGGGGAGAACTTTAATCAATTGTACATGAGGGATAGATGCTGTGAACTATGCCTCAAACTAGCACCTAACACCTTTTGGATGGCCTGTCCCATATTGGGCTGCAACCTTTTTTGGCTTACATGTGGTCTTACCTCTTCATTGGAGCTGTGAGCAGTGGTTGTGCAGAATCAACCTTCACTCATTAAAGGTGATGGGAGCAACAGCCAGAGTCTTGAAACACCTGCAGCCCTGTAGCACTCCATTGGAAGAGTCATGAGAAATGCTAGGGAGGTTGAGAGAGCAGGCTTGTGATGAAGTGTGTACAGGTGTGCTGCTTCCATCTCCTGCAGTACCACTTGAATGAGCGAATGAGTGAATTTTCCTTCTGATGCCAATGCATCCTCTGGAAGTCTTCATCCACTTCATCCCAATTTTGTGTACCAAAGTTTGTTTTGAATTAGATCAGAGAATTCATTTTGCAGATTTTTGTGAAAAGGTTTAAGTATCATTTGCCCTCAATTTGTATACCCGAGAAAGCATTCGACATCTTGAGAGCCAACGAACTTCTGTGTGTAGTGGAAACCTTTTAAACCTTGCCTACATTTATACACAAATCTGAGCAAATAATTGTGAATGAAGATGTCTACTTGTAATGTAATTAACCATTTGAACCACTTTTTCCAAACAGGGTGGCAGCAGTGTGTAACTGCAAATAATCACCCCACCCACAAGAAAATATGTCTATAATGTTCTTTGCTACTAGTGCTTCTTAATGAAAGGTTTATCAAGTAACTGCAATAACCTTTGATGCTCAAACCCTTTAATTGCTCCTCCTTTTACCCCACTGTTACCCTGCTCTTGTTTTCCCCTGTCTTGTCATTTGTTCAGTTTATATATTTTTGTTTTTCCTTTTTATTCTTTTTTTAAACGTTTTCATTTTTTGTGCCATTGTCTTTTTAGTGTTGTCATTTTACATGTTCCTTACCTGTTGGAAATGTCAACATGTCTAACCATGAGAATAGGAGCAGCAGCGATGACGATGTCATCTGGGTCCCCAATCCATCACCACCCAGGAAGAAAGCCACAGGAATAAAAACCAGTGCAGACAGGCCATACATAGTAACCATTATGTTTTAAAATATATTTGCCCATGCACACTGACCATATCTGAAGGCCATCCTTAATACTGGTTACTGTTGTAATGTAATTAGTGATATCATCAGCGATATGATATGTGATGTCATCATTGTGGCCACAGGCTGTGCAACAGGGGGCACAAGGTTAAGGTGGCTTTAACTTAATTTCAGTTTTTTTTTTTGTGTTAAGTACTCACCTTTTTTCCTTGAATCTATATTGTTGGCTCCAGCCCCACAACAGTTGGTGGCATGAAATTTTGGCCGGAGGTCTGCATGCTAGTCTGGGGTGTATTGGTGACAGTGACATTTTAACAACCCCACCCATTCGCTCTGCGCAGGGGTTCAGCGGGGTCCAGCCTTGTGCTATCAGTATTGGTGATTCTGGGAGATATTTAAAAAAAATATGCAGTTAGGACACAATAAAACATACACAAGGCTATAATAGACCCCCACCTGCATGACAGCTACAGACTTGGGCAACGCCGGGGCGTATGTCTAATTGTACATAAGGGTGAAAAACATATCCATATCCGTTCTGTGGGGATTTAACCCCCACTACTATTTGCCCGCAAGAACTGCCATTAGAGACACTATATTTTGGTTACTTATGTGTATTGGCGCCATCTTTGACCCTTATGGATATGATTTTGGATACATCTTTCTAAACACCAATACAGGCGACCCATAACTGGTATCTGTGATCTAACGCCAATATTGTACATGTAGGAACTGCATGACTACTCAGTCAATACTTGGGAATAGCAATTCACTCCACCACTTGTTTCTTGTTAAAGATACATATTAGCCAGATCTAAACTGCTGACAGATTATCCAGAGACCCCATCTACATCCTGTACCGTCCTAACTTGACCCATAACAGTATTGCACTGAGATTAGACACTGAGATTGGTTGTTAGCCTTGAGAATGACCTACGTGGTCGAAACGTGTCGGTTGTTCACTTTAAATATTACATTTTCTACATGTCACACATTTGAATTGTATTTTTGATCATACTGTTGATCGATAACTAGTATCAGGCCATGGGCGTTGTTTGTGAATGCCAAGCACCAAACTGCTAAATTAGAAGACAGTTTACTGCTCTAGGAGTGAACTCGATGCACCTGTGCCAGAGTGAACTCCTGTGGATACAGAAGAGTGAAACACTCCCTAAATAACAGTTGCAGATAGCATCATTGTTATGTGTTGTCACTGAATAGAGATATGGAGGAAAGTATTATACTAACCTATTGCAGAAATAATCAACCGGTGACTCTTCCAACCATTTTGCCATATGGAAAGGACATTTTGCAGTGTCTATGAGGCAAAGAATAAGGGACATAATGTTAGGATACTAGGAGTGTATAAGGAGCCCATCAGGATATCTGTTTTAAATGTAAAATGGTCCTTACCTTAGTTATTGTCAGTATGCTCCTGGTGTACATACTCACAGAACTGGAGGGTCCACAGTTCTTTTACGCATGTGATGTCATTAGATAGGTGTGATGTCATCACGTGTGTGTGCATTCAAGGTGCTATGCATATATTCATACCCTTTTGGAACTACAGTTTAAGGTATACCATGTATATATCACCATAGTATGTAAGCCAGCGATCACTGGGTTGAGACATAGAGCATATTGAGTTATGTATTTGAAAGCAATTGAAGGTTTCTAAAAAAGCCTTGCCATTTTAAGAGTGAAAGCGAACAACACAGGTGCCCGGACAAAGCCTGATCAACGCTGCTAAAATTGACTCTTACCCACACAGTGACCTTTGTAGAGTATTGGCGGAGTTGTTGGTTATACAAAAATCTACGCCTGCCCTACAGAAACTCATTCAGGAAGTTCAGGACGAAATTAAATCGCTTTACAATGACATGTCACAATACACTGTCCGCCTAGGGGAGGCCGAGGAGAGACTGTCCACAATAAAGGTCAGAATAGAAGGTCTGGAACATCTCCCAGGCAGAGTGTGTGAGCTGTAAGCCAGTGTCACAGACTTGGAGGACAGGAATAGAATACTAATCATAATCATTTTTGGAATACAGTCTCCAACGGAAGGATCAAACTCTGGGGCACGGCTTGAGGACTTGCTGCACTCTGCACATAGAATCACCTTTTTAGCCCCCCGCTAGAAATCCAGAGAGCACACAGAGTGGGTGTCAGAAGGCCATTGCATGAGACAAAACCTGGACCAATATAGCCTGCCCCCTACGGTACATGCAGGTAATGCAAATACTGAAAGAAATTAAAACCCCAAGTAATCCCTTATGCATTGAGGGGCGTCCAATCCATATTACTCAAGACTTCCCCAAGCGTACAATGATGGAAAGGAAGGAATGTTTCTGTTACTGTCACGCCACTTTTCAACGTTAATGTCTATTCAGCATCACTATCTGATGCAGTAAGGAGGTCTGCCTTGGCACTCAGCAATGTGGGTATTTAAGATATCTTGGTACTCTACTGTTTGTAACAAAATGATTCATCTTTGCACAATTAAGGGATGTGCAGACCTTGGCATGTGAAGACTCCTCCAAAGTAACCACAATCATTTCTTTTAATTCATATTTGAGTCAACTACTCACTCACTCTAAACATGGGGCCTCAAAAGCTTCCGTAGTTGGCCTTTGTTCACTGTGGACACGTGCACCACTTCTAGATCATATTCTCCAATGCAGCTTTCATTTTTGCAACAGAGGCATCAGTGTGTTTATCTGCTGTGGCCCTGTCCAAGATGTCTGATTCCCAAGAATTCTCATACACTGCCTCCTTAGCCTGTTTAACAAGATTCAATCCATAAATGACCCCCCCTTGTGTTTCACCACCCAGACCCCACACCATAACACTACTTGCCAAGTCACACACGTGCACAAGAAAAACACCAGTTGAGTTCTTGTATGGTGCACTGTGAATCATCAATGTGTTCAGTTTGGGATAAGCGTGTCATCAGTGCTGCAGTAGAAGTTACTTTGTCTTGTAGCTCTCACTTTACAAGTGGTGATTTCACAGGCTATCCCCACCGCCTCTGTTCCCCCTACGTTGTTCCTTTGTGCCCCCCTCCCTTCTCGCACACAGGTGTTGCCTGTTCTGCTTGATTCTTCGACCCTGCTCCCCCTTCCCCTCCAGCCTACTTCTGCAGGAGTCTCTCCTGATACATTCTGGTTTCACAATCACTGTCTTGTGGCCAATGCTGGATTTGACTATTATGGACTTCATTCATTCAAGGTGTGTCACCCGTTCTCAACTCTCCTGCTGGACTTCCTTTGCATCATGTTCTCATGGTTGCCCTGAATCGTGCTGTTCCCATCTTCACCTTGCATCCTGGCTTGCAACATGATGTGTTACTACTGACTTCTGCAATTTGTATTCGCTCTCCCCTCTTCCTTCTCCACTCTTTTTGACTGCTTACACTCTGTTCTCTCCTCCTCTCCCTTTCTCCCTTTTCCTATCTCCTCCCCTTACTTTCTTCTATGCACTTACTCTATCAGAATTGTCCCTGGACCTAGTATGATAACAACCACGTTTGTCTCCTCTCCCCTTCCCTCCCTTGTTTTCTCCCCCCCCCCTCTCCAGCACTATCTGAAATGTCATCAGGCCTAGTACGATAGTCGCTTGTTTTGTTCGTCACCGCCCTTCCTGCACCCCTCTCACTCACCTTTTGTTTTCTACGGCTCTACCAGAAATGTCATTAGGCCTAGTACAGTAGTCGCCTGTCTGTTTCCATGTCCTTCCCACTCGCCCCCTCCCTTTCTTATCTATGTGCTCGCTCTTGCACTATCTGAAATGTCATCAGGCCGAGTACGATAGTTAATTTCACATCCTTACTGTTCATGCCCTGTAAGAATGTCATTGTATTTTCCCTTGTTCCCTCAATTGCCTTGAAGCGCTTTGAAACACATTGTCTATAGGCGCAATATAAATAAACTATCATATATTATCATATCATATCAATATGTGGGGCATTTTATACTGTGTAAAATGTAACACAAATGCTCTCTTGGCTGTTGCTGCTGATTCATTTCTTTGCTAGAATATAGTAGTCCTCAAGCGAACCACACATGAAATTAGAAAGAGAGGGATACACCAAGGGAAAAAGTCACGAAGGGTAACCAAGCAGGAAATCTGCGACTGCAAGTGCAGGGTAAATAAAAGTGCAGGGTAAATAAAAGAGGGGTTAACAGATAAGAGTCAGGGAAACACATCAGTTTCTTGATCAGCGACATATGAGGTGCATCAGCGGTTAATGCCGTTAACATCTGCATTGGACATTTCAGGGGAGAAAGATGTTGCCATATTTTAATAAACAGCATTTGGGCTGATCCTGTGTGCCACTTCATGTCTTGAAGGTGAATTCAACTTGGTTAAGGGGGGTGCCAGGCTGTTTGTTCAAATGGTTAGGATTAAGATTCTTAAGAGGTCTGTCACTTGATTCACTCTGTGATCTTGGCCAGGTTCTAGTAATTCCTGCATTAGGATTCTGGGTGAACGTTAGGCCCTCCCTGACTGGATAGAACATTAACAGAACCAGACTACAAGACGTTGAAGCAAGCAAGTTCATACTTTATTGTTCAGCTTCGACAGCTTGAGACTTCAAACACAGTACTTGTGGCAGCATCAATCATTGCAGCCATGAGCTGCCTGCTTTCGCTAGAGCAGGGCAGTCCTTAACATCTTAAAGCAAGCCCCAACCTGCTTTAAATGCTGGCTTCATATCTAGTTTCAACTACAAGTCTATAACTCTGTAGGTTATGATGTAGTTGTAGTCTAGTAGGTGTATCTAAGTGAAATACCAACAAAATAACACACATTTCAGCCTGTTTTAGCCACCCCCATACTTCGTCTCATACAGCCCTCTTTTTTCACCAAAGACCACAGTTTCACCACTTTTTCTTTTGCACTTCGACTACTGTGGGAAACTGAACGGGTTCATCAGACTATTGAAAGCACACACGGATTGTAATATAAATCTACCCAAGATAATTAGATTCCCCTGTTGTTCCAAGCGGAATTTGCTTATAACAGCTACTATTACGCCTCCATTGGAATGTCTCCTTTCTTTTCTGTAACTGGAGTAAATCCTAAATCTTCACCAACCCCTTCCACCCCCCTATTAGTTCTGTCCCTGATGCACAGGGGGACCTATCCAGAAACATACCAGTTTACTACTGACCCGAAGGAAGAGGAAACCATGCTTTGTGGGGCTTTTTCGCACTGTGGGTGTAGTGCCTGCACTTGTCAGGAAATGGACTCTCCCTGTACTCTGGCATATTCATTCTGTGTCTCTTTCATGTGCCCGTTTTATAACCAGCTCAGCCATCAACATGGGTGGCACCTTGATTTACTTCCGCCTGTTAGAGAACAAGGTACCAAGGTGGCGCAGCATACTGATGATACCAGATGCAGAGGCTGTGGGGTGGGGTGTTTGGTTCACTGGATGGGCTGGGGTTCTGCCGAAGAGTCCTGAGAGCCTTGCCCATCTATTGAGGGACCTAGACTGGTGTGGTTGTTCCATGCATGACATCCCGGGACACCTCACCCTTCGGGGGAGTACTGGCAGGAGCCCACCTGACACGCAGCCAGCAAGCAGCTGCGTAACCAGGGTGCCACCAACACTACTTGTGGGCAGGCTCTTTAGGTTCACCAGAGTGGGAGTCCCCATCTTGCAATACACCCGTTCCCAACATTGGAGTCCCATGCCATAGCATAGACCCCCACTCCGTAATCTACCTGAGAGGCTCCTCTGCTGCTTCAGATATAGCACCTGCTCCCGGAATACTCGATCAGTGATGCCATTGGCCCTCATTACAACCCCGGCGCTAAACCATTGCGCTATTAGCAGCATGGTTGGTGCCGGTGTTGTAACGAGTCCGCCATGATGGAATGGGGAAATACCGCCCCATTCCAAGGTTGGCGGGGCAGTATTTCCCCATTTCACCATGGCCCTTCCCCATTGGGCCCATGGGGCGAAAATGGGACTGGGGAAGGTGCTAAGTACGGTACCGCAAATTGCGGTACCGTAATTAGCACCGAGGTCCCTTTCCGGCACCCTACTTTAACGGCTGGTAAAACCAGCCGTTAAGGTCGGGTCCCGCAAAGGGACCTCATAATCAGGCGTTAAGGGTTTAACGGCGCCGACACCTTTTACGGCGCCGTTGAACCCTTAAAACCAGGGGCGTAATGACCCCTATTGTCTCTCCTACTACTTACATTTTCTCTCCTCCTTCCTCTCCTAATAGGCTGCCACTTCTGGTGTAGACAGATGCCATTCTTACAACTAGCCTGTTTTTTCCAAATTCTTTTTCTGACTACCGGCTGCTGCTGGCATACAGAGTCATGGCTCTACTCTCTCTTGTTGGGTCCTTTCCACTAGAAACACTACTGATTCTGCATTAAGCTATGAAACCTTGTTAATGTCTGGGGAGGTCTTCTCGACAGATTTAGACCATTTGTCTGAGATTTGAAAACCCATGTGTGTCCTTAAAATGTCGTATATAGTCCTTCTCCATTCTTGTTTACTGGTGTATAACCAGAAATGGAACCGGGCCCTTCACGTCTCTCCGTGCAGAGATCAGGCTTTGGGTATTCTTGTTGTGTTCCTCTCTCCCTGCATCTACAGCTCTGCCACTCTTCCTGACCACTCTGATCCAGACTATATGCCAGTCACTGATCCAGACCTGCATCCAGCAGGGGTGTTACCTGCTGGAACTGCCCATCTTGGTAGCTGTTTAACTCCCGGTGTTTGCTCAGGGAGTGGGTAGGGGTCGGAGGTTGTGTAGACCATAGGCCACGTACTTAACAGACTCATTTCCAGTGTCCCACTACTTGCAAATGATCCTTCCTTCCTTCCTTCCTTCCTTCCTTCCTTCCTTCCTTCCTTCCTTCCTTCCTTCCTTCCTTCCTTCCTTCCTTCCTTCCTTCCTTCCTTCCTTCCTTCCTTCCTTCCTTCCTTCCTTCCTTCCTTCTTTCCTTCCTTCCTTCCTTCCTTCCTTCCTTCCTTCCTTCCTTCCTCCCTCCCTTCCTTCCTTCTGTTAGGCAGAATTCTCTGTTCAGGCTGAATTTCCTAACCTAGTGAGTCCCCCAGCAGCTTTGCTGGATTTCCGGAGTTTGTTTTTTTTCATCCTGCCAAGAGTGAGACTCTTTTCCTCTCACTCTTGGACATGAATGTGGTTGATTTCTTTGAATGTCAATGTGTTCTATGGGCTATGGGGTCTTTTACTCCATAGGGCCTCGTGTGTTTTGCTATGTGTGTTACACCGCACCCTCCGTGCCGTAACACTGGGGTGTCCTAGAGGATCCCCACCATAGACTCCATACCCTGGGACTGACTACTGTCTCCCAGGGCATGTAAAGTCACCATTGGCTTTACTAGACCTAAATTTACTAACAGAACTAGTACAAACCATCCTATTGTGGACGTACTAGTAGGGGTAATTTGATTACCCCAGGGTCTGTTGTTCGAGGGGGCACTGTCCCATCCCCCCTCGTCGAGTTTTGGCAGGTGGCAGTGGATACTACTTTTTATATTCGACCGCAAATATATTCCTATGGGATTCTTCCCATTGTTGGAGGCTAATACTTTTTCAGTCTCTAACATACCGCCGGTTTATTTGTCTTAAATAAATCCACCGGTTGGTATTTTCTGCCAGAACTCGTTTTTTAAAATGGCGTATGTGTTCGCCTCTGTAACTCCGAAACCAAAGGTTGAGCCTTTTGTTCCACTTTTGGCGGGCTTCTGCACAGAAGCCCTCCAGAGTGGTGCCATTCTGTCTGGGTACCACAGGGGGTGTGGGAGGGGGTTTAGGCACCCTGGACTGAGTTGCCTTGCCAACTCAAGTCGCACTCTTGTGTGATTGGCCCGAGTGGTGAGTCGCCCCGCTCACCACTTAGCATGTTTGATTGACAGCTAGGGTGAATGAATGGGGGTTTTCTGCATAAAAGCAGGGCTTTTGGGACTGGAACTTCAGAAGTCGCCACAGGACCTAAGAATCCAACGAGGGAAAAGCTGAGCCGACCTGCAACGACGACACCTCCGGTGGAGCCCTGCAGAACTGACTCACCACTTCCCAACGACAGAGGAGATCTCCCTGCTGGAGAGTCTTCTTCCCCTGACTGGTGGGAACAACCAGTCCCTTGCTTTTTCTTTGCTTCCAGGACGTCTAGTGGTTGAATTGCCCGTGCTGAGCAGCCCGGCAACCGGATAGCCACTGACCACTGAACCGCGACCAAAAGGTGGTACCTTGTTACGGAGCACTCGGCGGCTGGTCTCTTCCCTGGTGGTGCAACGATCTTCAACTTTTCCTCGACAACGAGATCCTCTCATCTTCTGGCAAAGCCCCAACTTGCATCCACCACCAGGAACAACTGCCCCCGCCGGAGCTGGCTCTTCACTTGCAAGGTACTGTGTCCACCTGGCTTCCCTTGAAACGGTTAGCGTGAGGTGTCTTAAATCCTTACCTTTCCATTGGGTTGCCTCCAGACCTTCTTAAACGTTTGTTCTAAACTGGTCCAACCTTGCTGTGACATTTTGCTACAAAGACTTGAAGTGCATTTCCACTGTGATACTTTTGGGACATACAGCCTTGCCTCTCTCCGAGTAGGCCTGGCCTCTGAACTTTGTGATTTACAGTAGACCCTGCCTTGCTCGCCTTGCATTTGTTTCATAAAAGTGTTGGTAGTGAGTTGGTTTCATACCCTGCCTTTTTCTCTCCCTTTCTAACGAATACTAGAGTGCCATCTAGGTTAAAGCATTAACCTCTGTCTGAAAATAAGTGGTGCCGTTGAACCTAGACTTGTCGAAGTATTGTTATGGGATTGATAGATACTTATAGTAACTGTGATTGAAGTTGTTTGCCATATTAGTGCCAGTGTGTTTTCCATAGATGTGTTTTTAAATAAATAATTATATATCTTTTCACCCAAGCTCTGTTCCGTGTCTGCTTGTTCTACTGTGTAAATTGCCCTATCTTGTATACTCCAAATACGGCCTAACTCTTCTTGAGGGAAGTCTGACTGCTCAGCCACAGCTACCAAGTGAATCTGTGTGGTATAGACTGCTACCAAGTGGGTTTACTGCCAAACACCTGTAGTCCTAAATCTTTTGCAGTGGTCCCAGAGGGAACTGCACAGGTTTCTGCCTAACACTGGTGGCAGAAGTGGGATTCGTATCGAGTATACAGTTTAGAGTGCTTTTCAACACTTTAGGATAACTAACCACAAAGCTTAGCACTAAAAAGCAACTGTCAAAAAACATGTCTACTATGGAAGTTTACAGTCAGGAGTCCTTGTCAGGAAAAAAATACTGAGAGTTTGAGAGCTCTCTGTAGACAAGAGAATCTTACTGTAAATGGCAAGAAAATAGAACTGATAGCGAGATTGCTGGAAAACCAAAGTCTGGGTACTGGTTCAGAGGAACCAACTTCTCCAGCAAATGTAGATAACAGTGATGGTGTTGATCTAAATCAAAGTTCTGATGATAGTGATGAAGAGGCTGAAGAGGAAGGAGAGGCTAATGAAACTGTCTCCCCTGCTCCTCTGTCTGCCTTACCAGCTGTACCTACTGGGCCTATAGCAGGTCCCACACTAAGTCCTCAAGTCCTTGAACTAGAAAAAATGAAAATAGACTTGGAATTCAGAAGGATTACTGCTCAAACTGAACAGAAACACCAAGAAATGCAACAAATTCTTAGGCTCAGAGAATTGGAGCTCAAGCATGAGTTAGAAATGAAAAAGTTGTCTGTCGAAACTGCTTCTGTCTCTGGCTCCTCTAGAAGTTCCAGTCCCAAAAGACCCTGGATGCCTAAGGAATAAATTGGTATGTATGAACCAAAGTTGGATGTGTTGGATTGGCTGAGTTTGTTTGAGTACAATCATGGGCTCCAGAACATCACAGGTAATGAGCTACTTACCTGGTTGTTCTCTAGGCTCCCCCCTGTTGCAACTGATGTGGTAATGGAGTTGGGGGAGGAGGATAGGAAAGAGTACGAAAGTGTGAAACTAGCTTTGATAGCTAGATTTGAGAAGACCCCTTTCCAGTATCTTAAGAGGTTTAGAACCCTCAAAAAGCATGATGGTACTCCTTGGGCTACCTGGGTGAGTGAAGGGTTGAAAAACTTAGAGGGATGGATTAAGGGTTACAAGGTGAACACTTATGAGGGTATGAAGAATCTTTTTATGTTGGAGTCTATTTATGATGCCTGTTCTCCTGAGCTCAGACAGCACTTGGCTGATTCGAAGGAATTGGATTCCAGGAAGGTAGCTAAGGCTGCTGACTTGTGGGTTGCCATCAGGGCTACTCATAAGGATTCTGGGGCAACTCAGAAAAAGGATGAGGGAAAACAGCCTAAAAAAGTCTCAAAAGAGAATTCTAATAACTCAAATTCCAAAGAGGGCCCCAAACAAAACCATAAGGGTAAGCCACAAGGAAAACCACAGCAGAGTAGTGTACCTTCTGGTGCCAAACCAGAGGGAGGCCAGAACAAGCCACCATTCCAGAAAGCATTCGGAATATGCTTTGTTTGTGGCTCTACTGACCATGTGAAAGGAGATCCCAGATGCAAGGGTAAACCTTCCGGGGTCCAGCTTGTCTCCTTAGCCTTCGCTCCAGAGGAGGAAGTCCAAATGGCAAGTGGAAACTTTCTACTGCTAGCTGATGAACCCATTGGAGTCTCAGCCAGTGTTTCTTTAGTGTCTCCGGGTTTGTGGGAACAACAGAATTTAGATGTCTATAATTCTATCCCAGATAATACTAAAGAGTATTATAAGGACAGTGTCCAGGTGAATGGTCAGGAGACTCCTGCCATTCGGGACACTGGGACAAGCATAACTGTGGTGGATAAATCTTTTTTTCAGGCTGAGGATGTGGCTAAGGCACCCAAACGCCTCACCAAGTTAGCTGGAGGGCCTGTGCAGATGCTTCCCCAATTACCAGTTCTCATCCAGTGTAACGACATGACTATGAAGATACCTGTCAGCATACAGAGTGAGGTACCAGGACGAGTTCTGTTGGGTAACGATTTAAAAACTCTCAGAGTTGTGTCTCATACCCCCAGACCTCCTAGTAAACGGTTACAGGAGCTAACTAGACCTGCAAGGGAGAGAACCATGAGAGGTACTCCCGAGGGGATGATGAAAAAGGATATCACTCCTGCTCCACTAGATTTGTCAGCTGCTGTCTCCAAGAAATCAGAAGCGAAAGGGAAACCTAAAACTTCTATACCGAAACCAGCAGCCAGCACTTCAGTGCAGCCAACAAGGACTTCCCCTCGGTTGTCCAAAGTTACACCAGTAACTCCCCCTCCAGCTGAGGCTGAGAGGGTGGTACAACCCTGTGTGGTAGAATTAGACTCTGAAGAAGAGCTAATGGAAGGCCAGGAACTCATTGGACATCTGGATCCTGTTAACCATCCTGAGCTGCAGTCTTTACTGGCAGAAGGTGGACCCAACAGGGCAGACTTCAGTAAGGGACAGAGAGAATGTCCAACTCTGGAAGGTCTTCGCCACCAGGCAGAAGCTCAGGCTGAAGCGCAAGAGCCTGGGAAATACAGGTTGCACTGGGAAGATGGCCTCTTCTACAGTGAACCGACCGAGTCTGAACCTGGAGACCACAAACTACTTGTAGTACCCAAAGAGAACAGACAACAATTCTTGCAGTTATCCCACGAGATTCCTTTGGCTGGTCACTTGAGTTTCAAGAAGACTAAGGAAAGGCTCTCTCTCTACTTTTACTGGCCAAAAATGGGGGCCGAAGTAGAAAAACACTGCATGAGCTGCCACACCTGCCAGACCTCTGGTAAGGTTGGCTCCAAGAATGTGGCACCTTTAGTGCCTCTCCCAGTTGTGGGAGTCCCATTTGAGAGAGTAGGGATTGACATTGTTGGTCCCCTTGATCCTCCAACCTCCTCAGGCAACAGGTTTATACTTGTTGTAGTAGACCATCCTACTAGGTATCCCGAGGCAATTCTTATGAGGACTGTTACAGCCCCGGCTGTGGCTAAGGCCCTCCTTGGTATTTTTACCAGGGTCGGGTTTCCTAAGGAAGTAATCTCTGACAGGGGGTCAAACTTTATGTCCCACTACATCAAAGCCATGTGGAAAACCTGTGGAGTTACTTACAAGTTCTCAACAGCTTACCACCCACAAACCAATGGGTTGGTAGAAAGGTTCAACCGAACCATGAAGAGCATGATAGGTGCTTTAGAGGAACCCCTTAAACGAAAGTGGGACCTTCTACTGCCATGCCTTCTCTTTGCTTATAGAGAAGTCCCTCAGGAGGGAGTAGGTTATTTTCCCTTTGAGCTTCTCTATGGTCATCCCGTCAGAGGTCCATTGGCCCTGATTAAGGAGGGGTTGGAGAGTGCTCCTTCCCCCAAGCAAGTCAGAGTGACTGACTACGTGATAGGTCTCCAGAGGAGAATGTCACACATGATGGCGGAAGCAAGTGATAACTTGAAAGCTGGACAAGCATTGGTCAAGCACTGGCATGATCAAAAGGCTAACATGGTTGATTTCACTCAAGACCAGCTAGTTCTCTTTATGATCCCAACAAGGCAGAGGGCCTTGCAAGACAAATGGATGGGACCCTTCAGAGTTGTGGGTAAACTTGGAGAGGTCAACTATCTGGTGGACTTGGGCAATCCCAAGGAGGCGCCGCTAGTCTTCCACACCAACAGACTCAAAGCGTATGTCTCAAGACCTGATGTAGGAGCGTTGCTTCTAGCATCATCAGAGGAAGAAGAAGAGAGTGAAGCTCTTCCAGATCTCCTCAGAGGCTTACATTTAGACGAAAAAATTGAAGGAGTAAATCTCTCTTCAAATCTGACACCTGAGCAACAAGAAGAGTGCAAATCTATGTTGAATCAGTTTGCCTCTCTGTTCTCACTTTTACCAGGCTTGACCCCTTGGGGCCAGCATGACATACTCACTGGTGACTGTCTGCCAGTCAAAAGCAGAGAATACAGAATGTCAGAAAGTGTAAGAACCCACAGCAAAGGTGAGGTCAGCAAGATGCTTGATCTCGGGGTAATAGAGCCCTCTACTAGTCCATGGTCTAGCCCAGTTGTGTTAGTACCCAAGGCAGGATCTAAAGAACTTAGATTCTGTGTGGATTATAGAGCTCTTAATGCAGTCACTAAGACTGATGCCCACCCTTTGCCAAGAACAGATGAGTTGGTGGATAGACTTGGTTCAGCCAAGTTCCTCAGCACATTTGACTTGACGTCAGGCTATTGGCAAATAGCCCTGACAGACCATGCCAAGGAGAAAACTGCATTTTCTACCCCAGCTGGCTTATACCAGTTTAAGGTAAGGCCTTTTGGATTGAAAAATGCACCTGCTACATTTCAACGGATGGTAAACCAGGTTCTGAATGGGATGGAGGACTTCCGCATGGCATACTTGGATGACATCGCAGTGTTCAGCAATTCCTGGGAAGAACATGTAACCCACCTAAGAGATGTTTTGCAGGCTGTTGGAGGAGTCAATCTGACCATAAAGGCGAGTAAATGCCAAATTGGACAGAGTAAGGTAGTCTATCTTGGACATGAGGTAGGAGGTGGAGAAATAAGGCCTTTGCCCAGTAAGATTGAAGCTGTGAAAAATTGTACAACACCTACTACTCAGACTCAGGTGAGAGCCTTCTTAGGTCTCACTGGGTATTACAGGAATTTCATTGAGAACTATGGGACCAAAGCTTCTCCTCTGAATGTCATCTCCTCTCCGAAATTCCCTAAAAAGGTTAGATGGAACGAGGAGTGCAATCAGGCCTTTGAAAACCTGAAAAAGGCTCTTTGCCAAGCCCCAGTACTCAGAGGTCCTGAGTACCACCAAACTTTCATCGTGCAGACAGATGCTTCAAATGTAGGAATAGGTGCAGTACTCAGTCAACTGGATGGGAAAGGTAGGGAGCACCCTGTTTGCTTCATCAGCCGCAAGCTGAAGGATCCTGAAACAAGGTGGGCAACAATCGAATTAGAATTCTTTGCTATTGTGTGGGCTCTGAAGAAGTTTAGGCCATACTTGTATGGTTCTACTTTTGTCATTCAGACTGACCACCAACCCTTGAGATGGTTAATGCAAATGAAAGGGGAAAACCCAAAACTACTGAGATGGTCAATCTGCCTGCAAGGGTTTGATTTCACCATTGAGCACAGGTCAGGGTGTCACCACCAAAATTCTGATGGTCTCTCTAGGATGTATATCATCGACTAGAGGTATGAGATTCATCCAGGAGTGGATTAAATCCTCCTGTCCCTTAGTCTGGGGGGGCGAGTGTTAGGGAGATTTCTCTGTTTAGGCTGAATTTCCTAACCTAGTGAGTCCCCCAGCAGCTTTGCTGGATTTCTATAGTTTGTTTTTTTCATCCTGCCAAGAGTGAGACTCTTTTCCTCCCACTCTTGGACATGAATGTGGTTGATTTCTTTGAATGTCAATGTGTTCTATGGGCTATGGGGTCTTTCACTCCATAGGGCCTCATGTGTTTTGCTATGTGTGTTACACCGCACCTTCCGTGCCGTAACACTGGGGTGTCCTAGAGGATCCCCACCATAGACTCCATACTCTGGGACTGACTACTGTCTCCCAGGGCACGTAAAGTCACCATTGGCTTTACTAGACCTAAATTTACTAACAGAACTAGTACAAACCATCCTATTGTGGATGTACTGGTAGGGGTAATTCGATTACCCCTGGGTCTGTTGTTCGAGGGGGCACTGTCCCATCCCCCCTCGTCGAGTTTTGGCTGGTGGCAGTGGATACTACTTTTTATATTCGACCGCAAATATATTCCTATGGGATTCTTCCCATTGTTGGAGGCTAATACTTTTTCACATTAGTCTCTAACATACCGCCGGTTTATTTGTCTTAAATAAATCCACCGGTTGGTATTTTCTGCCAGAACTCGGTTTTTAAAATGGCGTATGTGTTCGCCTCTGTAACTCCGAATCCAAAGGTTGAGCCCTTTGTTCCACTTTTGGCGGGCTTCTGCACAGAAGCCCTCCAGAGTGGTGCCGTTCTGTCTGGGTACCACACGGGGTGTGGGAGGGGGTTTAGGCACCCTGGACTGAGTTGCCTTGCCAACTTAAGTCGCACTCTTGTGTGATTGGCCCGAGTGGTGAGCCGCCCCGCTCACCACTTAGCATGTTTGGTGACAGCTAGGCTGAATGAATGGGGGTTTTCTGCATAAAAGCAGGGCTTTTGGGACTGGAACTTCAGAAGTCACCACAGGACCTAAGAATCCAACGAGGGTAAAGCTGAGCCGACCTGCAACGACGACACCTCCGGTGGAGCCCTGCTGAACCGACTCACCACTTCCCAACGACAGAGGAGATCTCCCTGCTGGAGAGTCTTCTTCCCCTGACTGGTGGGAGCAACCAGTCCCTTGCTTTTTCTTGGCTTCCAGGACGTCTAGTGGTCGAATCACCCGTGCTGAGCACCCCGGCAACCGGATAGCCACTGACCACTGTACCGCGACCAAAAGGTGGTGCCTTGTGACGGAGCACTCCGCGGCTGGTCTCTTCCCTGGTGGTGCAACGATCTTCAACTTTTCCTCGACGACGAGATCCTCTCATCTTCTGGCAAAGCCCCGACTTGCATCCACCACCGGGAACAACTGCCCCCGCCGGAGCTGGCTCTTCACTTGCAAGGTACTGTGTCCACCTGGCTTCCCTTGAAACGGTTAGCGTGAGGTGTCTTAAATCCTTACCTTTCCATTGGGTCGCCTCCAGACCTTCTTAAACGTTTGTTCTAAACTGGTCCAACCTTGCTGTGACATTTTTCTACAAAGACTTGAAGTGCATTTCCACTGTAATACTTTTGGGACATACAGCCTTGCCTCTCTCCGAGTGGGCCTGGCCTCTGAACTTTGTGATTTACAGTAGACCCTGCCTTGCTCACCTTGCATTTGTTTCGTACAAGTGTTGGTACTGAGTTGGTTTCATACCCTGCCTTTTTCTCTCCCTTTCTAACGAATACTAGAGTGCCATCTAGGTTAAAGCATTCACCTCTGTCTGCAAATAAATGGTGCTGTTGAACCTAGACTTGTCGAAATATTGTTATGGGATTGATAGATACTTATAGTAACTGTGATTGAAGTTGTTTGCCATATTAGTGCCAGTGTGTTTTCCATAGATGTGTTTTTAAATAAATAATTATATATCTTTTCACCCAAGCTCTGTTCCGTGTCTGCTTGTTCTACTGTGTAAATTGCCCTATCTTGTATACTCCAAATACGGCCTAACTCTTCTTGAGGGAAGTCTGACTGCTCAGCCACAGCTACCAAGTGAATCTGTGTGGTACAGACTGCTACCAAGTGGGTTTACTGCCAAACACCTGTAGTCCTAAATGTTTTGCAGTGGTCCCAGAGGGAACTGCACAGGTTTCTGCCTAACACCTTCCTTCCTCCCTCACTTCCTTCCTTCCTTCCTTCCCTCCCTTTTGAGAGTCATGTGATTCACATCCAACGAGGTTCCTCTGTGGTCCCGACGCACATGTAGACTATCCCTCTGTGCTTCAGTCGTGCAGTCCTTCTTGTATGTCTCGATTGCCTGAGCATTGTTCCCTGTGTGACTCCCTGCAAGTCTTTCATACCACTGGCAGGATGTAAACACCATTGAGGTGGTGTCTCAGACATCACTGGCTTCAAATAGTCATATAACAAACTGGGTCCCATGGGTAGGTCCTATCCTGACAGAATTGTAGCAATGCACTATTTTTCTGAAAACTCTTTGGAACAAATGTTTCATACATGTGTTATACGAAAAAATGTATAGCAAGCAAAAGAGACAACATCACCTTCAATATTAAGTACTTTTTTTTTTTTTTTTTTTTTGTATTCTGTAATAGTGGATATTTACACCTCCTGGTGACAAGATGCCTGTTTCCAATGTCCACCCATCCTAAATTGATGTTGTAAGAGCTACATCTATTTTTAGTTCTCAATGCCATCTGGCAATTACACCAGCTGCACACATAACTGGTGCACCCATTCACCTTACGACACATTCTCTCTCTACTGACCTGGACTGCGGTCCCTAACGGCGTTCAACCTATCAGCGCTTTAAGATCATACCAATGATATATAGAGCATTATAAAAATGCCAAATAACGTAACATAACATAACAATCAGGTTTCTGCCGCTTTCATGGCACTGAGAGCGCCTTAGTGGACCTTCAAACCCACATGTTGACTTTAGTGGAGAAAAGTAGATCTGGCCTGTTGATACTGTTAGATCTCAGCGTGGCTTTCGACCTACTAGAACACAAGATATTATTGAAGAGACTGCAAGACACCGACAGACTCGCTGCTGAGACGATAAATTGGGTCATATCCTTTTTGGAAGGTAGAAGATCCAGGGTACACTGGGGCGACTCGTCCCCTGAGGTGGAAACCATTATGTGTGGCGTCCCTCAGGGAGCGTGTCTGTCGCCTCTGCTTTTTAACATCTATATAGTTCCTCTGTGCAGAGAACTGGAAAGACTGGGATTTTTCTTTACGAATTATGCTGACGATTTCAGTTGTCAATGGAGCTATCAGGAGACCATCAGGAAGATCAGTACAAATTAAATGAGGTTTATTGAGTTATAAAAAAACTGTATGACCACAAATTGGTTATGCCTAAACGCCGGTAAAACGGAACTTATGATAAATAGGTCCAAGAAGTCTAGAGAGACCTTAGCTTCTACCCTCTCCAGCTTCTTGGTTGAGGATAGCCATATAGAAGTGGTTGATAAGGTGAATACCCTGGGTGCATACTTGTAGGCCTCTTTGGATGCAGGGGCTCAAGTGGATGCTATCGAAAAGAACACTCAATACTACTTGCAAGTATTGAGACAGGTGGCCCCATTAATCTCTAAAAATAACCGAGCCAAACTAGTAAGGGCCCTTATTTTACCACATCTGGATTATTGCAATGCCCTGCTGGGGGGTGCCAGTAGGGAAGATATTATCAGACTGCAAAAACTCCAGAATGCATCAGTTCGTATTGTTTATGGCATGATTATACATCAACCTACCTCTTTTGCTATCAAAGGAGTTGCACTGGCTGCCTATATCAGCCAGGATATCCTTTAAAACACTGAGCCTGTGTCACAAATACATATATGGGACAGCTCCTAGATATCTAAAGGTCAAGATTACTATATATCAGCCCACCAAAAACCTTCGATCAACATCCACCCAGCTCTTGCAGGTGGCAAGGACTAAGAGAGCATGTGGAAATGGACGCTCCGTTCCTATAATCATGTCAAAGGCATGGAATAACCTACCTCTGGCGCTTAGAGAAGAGACCAATCACTTGGCTTTTAGAAAGCTCTTGAAAACGATACTTTTCATTTAAACCTCGGCCATACTCACTGTCAGGGGCGTTGCTAGGGGGGGGCTAAGGGGGCTATAGCCCCTGATCTTTTGGTTGTAGCCCTGGATAGAATCCCAGGAGCTACAGCCAAAAGGCTTGCTAGCCCCCAGTCCCAACAGTTCTGACATCAGCTTAGCCCGGGGTCTTTTCCAGACCTAGCAACTCCCCTGCTCACTGTCCTCTTTCTGTTTGTGAGGGAGCGCCTAGATGCCTTAGGGCTTTGGCTCTATAGAAATGTTATTACATAACATAACATAACAACAATAGAGAGCCATTGTGAAGAGAAGTTGGTGTCAACCTTCTGATCTGTGATAACATCACACAGCATATTTGAGTGTGAGTGTGAATGATGTGTGACTCTGGGTCTGTGAATGTGTCAGGGTGCGTGTGTGTATGCAATTGGAATGTCGACCATGTGTGCTGATAATAGGATGGGAGAACCTGACAATGTACAAAGGAGTTGTTGTGGGCCACAGGGAGGAGGATGAGGACTGTAGTGGCCCAGCCAGCGTTGGCAGGATTTCTTGTGGTGGCATGAGTGCATTTTGGGCAAAGCAAACAAGAGTGCATTCTTATGTGGCAATACTGGCATTTATATTCACAGTCAGCCTGGATGTGTATTCTTACTCTGGCATAAGTGCATTATGGCTAAGGTGAACATACGTGGCTTGTATGGCAGAGAACTGTTATTTCTCGTCAACTAAAGCATTATGGAAACAAATTGAAAACATTCTCCTGCGTGCTGTTGATGTCCTCGCATCTATTGTGTTTTTTTCAAGTGTTACCCTTCAAAACCAATTGTACATGTTAGTACTTTTTTTCTCATCTTTTTTTTACCAAACGTATGCTGTAAAATTCACCATTTCCACCCCTTATTTTAAAAGAATGTGCAGGGGGGAGGTCACCCAAACCTGCCTTGGTGTGTTGCTGCTCCCTCGTAATTGCTGAGTTACTCATGGACAATCTTCGGAAATATGGATATCCTATCAATGAAAGGAAATACCAATCGCTGCTGATCTGAGGAGAGTGTCGCTTCCAAAACAAATACATGCTTTTGATTCTCAGAAAACAAAGCTTTCAGACTACTGCTGTTGCAAAAGATGGTCGAAGACAGATAATTAATGCCCACTCAAGTAAGTATTGTTTTACATGTTTGTAGAGATGTAATACATTTTATTAATTTAGAAGGATATCTCAATTTCTAATGGTAATCAAAATGGTTTTCAGTCATTTTTTGTAGGATTTAAACAGACCATGTAATTATTTTACCATGTGAAAGAAATGGTTTATTAGGTTTCATAGTTCTTACCCCGTATTTTAAAAGTGTTCAGAGGTATTTTACTGCATGTACATGGCCCATTTGCAAAGGCTTTCAGATCCTTTTTCCATAGCTGTCCTCAAATACTTAAACACAAGATATCACATGTTTACTGCAGTACATTTTCTAGATAGTGTAGATTTATTGACCCGTACAACCTTAAACCCTAACCAATTGGGAAGTGACCCTTTTATGAAAAGCTGCTAATTCGTTCTGGCAGGGTTCAATGTTCATCTTGGAGTTTGCAGAAGGCGCTGTGAAACAAAGGAATAGGATTAAAAGTCTGAGGGCAAAAAGTCTGCAGCCCAAAAGTCTGACCCCTATTTCTTTGTATATATATATATATATATATGTGTGGGGGGTAAGGCTAATAAAAATGTGTTGGGGTAAGGTGGGGGTTGTGGGGTGTCTCCCCCCCACATATATATATGCAAAGAATGGGGAAAACAAGGAAAAGGAAAAAAAATCAGACTTTTGGGCTTCAGACTTTTTAGTTCATCATTTCACGCAGATCTGAATCAAAGGTGCATTGGAAGGACAGCAGGAAGGGGAGAGTTTGAGGTGGCAGTTTGGAGAGTTTTGAGGAGGATAAAGGAAGGAAGAGTTTCTTCAGAGAGAGATAGTTTGAGTTTGGAGGTGAAGTCTGGAGGTGGTTGAAGGAACATTTGGTAGCATCTGGAGAGAAAGAGTGTGGTGAGGTTGGAGGATGGAGGAGAGGGACCATCAATAATGAAGCCGACCTGAGGCAAGATTACACTGCGGCCATTTTAGAATACCTTTGCAAAGAGCACTCTTTGCCCTAGTGCTAATAGCATTCATAATTGCACTTGCCATGGTACAAATGTTTTTTAATATACCACCAATGTTTTTGCACTAAGACAAATTTAGCCCTAGTGCTAATGTGTGCAAATTTGTACTTGCAGAGGAGCAACGTTTCTGTAATTTAGCCAATGGAGAGTAAACGAGACTAAAGCCCTCAATACTGAGTTCCAGAAGGTAATCCTGAGGAGGCACATATGATTATGCTGTTCACAATTGTAATTATTTTATGCAGTTACGAACAGCATTTGGCCAGCATCACGTGACCTCTGCCCCACTGTTACATGTCTGTTGCCATTTCTGGTGGTGTTTTTCTAATCCCTGCCCCATTTTCCCTTCTTAATGTTCCCTACAGACTGTTTCTTTTGCAGTTGGTCAGCTGGTGAAAATGTATGTAGGTCACCTGGATAGCAGCAATATTCCAAGTCAAGAAGCACTGCATCAACCCACTACAGAGCCTGCAATACCACAATCCACTGACTAAGGACACACACGGACAGTTCCAAACCAACCATAGACATCCTACTCACACCATCCTTCAATTTATCAAAATAGACCAATTTCAGGACAATTACTTTTGAAAACCTATCCAACATTCTCATAGCCCTTAAACCCACCAACTGACTTTCTTCCCATCTGCATTGTGAAGGTCATAAAAAGTGAAGCACTCAAATACCTTCTCAGCATTATCAGTGATCCCTCCGGCAAGGTAACTTCCTAAATGTACTGAAAATGGGTCTGTTCCTCCCCCCACTGAAGAAAGCCACATTCTACCCAGATGACCATGCTGACTATCACCCCATTTCACATATTTATTTATTTGTTTAATTATAAAGCTCCAGCAGCTCGAGAGCATTAGGGCACTAACATGGAGACGGTAAGACAAAACACATAAAATCACAGGACTAGGCATTTAGGGATATCAGTCTCCTAGGTCCGGCTTTTCATTTAAACAAGAGTGTCATGAGTTTTCTCAAAAAACGTGTGTATTTCTGTTCTAGTCTTAAAGAGATGGACAGGTTATTCCACATCATGGCTGCTTTAATGTGGAAAGCTTTCTGGAGTCCATTAGCTTTCTTGAATCTGTCAATTTTAATTTCACCTTTTGAGTCAGACTTGAGAGCCGGTCTTGGTATATATGTGACACGTTTGCTTTTCAGATAGGATGGGGCAGTGTCACGGATGCATCTGTGTTTAAGCGTCAGAGCCTTAAATGCAATTCTTTCCTCAACAGCTAACCAGTGTAGATTCCTTCTATCCTCACTGATGTGTTCCTTTTTGGACTTCCTTTTTATAATCCTGACCGTGTTGTTTTGGATGGTTTGGCATTTGGCGATGTGACCCCTATTTGCTCCCAGCATAAGGGCATTGCCGTAAACCAGCCTTGATAGGATAGTTGCTCTGGCTATTATTAAACAATTGGCTTCGCTCAGGTAGGGGCGGATTGGCTTGAGGAGCCGAAGGTGGTATGAGCAGTTCTTATTTAATTGGAGAACAAGGGCTTCAGCATTCAAGGACAAATCCATGTGCATCCCTAATGTTTTTACTCTGTCTACCACCTTGATTTGGATGTTGTTTATGCGGAAAGATTGATTTGAGCTGTTCAGTTTGGCTCTGGCATGGCTGGAGCCAAAGACCATTAGCTCTGTCTTATTTGCATTTAAACATAGCCAGTAGTTGTTCATCCAGTTCTCAATGGATTTGTAGACTTCCTCCACCCTTGCGCTATACTGTTTGTAGTCCCTGCTCAGTTCCACCACCAGCTGAGTGTTGTCGGCGTTGTTGGTGAAAACGACACCCAGTTCGTCAAGGACCAGACATAAGAATCTTATGTACACATTAAAGAGCAGTGGGGACAAGCTGGCTCCTTGAGGTATGCCGCAGCTGATAGTCTCCACAAATGAGAAGTTGTTACCCCAGTGGACCCTAGATTTTCTGTCTGACAAGAAGGAGGTTAACCAGCTAATTGCTTCTGGGGAGCAATTTCTGACCTTCTCTAATACCGGTTTGAGTTGATTATGGTCTAAGAGATCGAAGACCGCGCTTAGGTCATGCACAATGAGGAGACCAGTGTTCCCCTTTTCCACAATGCTTAGCATGTGTGACTGCAGGTCCAACATTGTGGTCTCAGTACTATGGGCTGTACGAAATCCGGATTTCTGGCCATGCAGAACAATGTTGAATTCCATGTACGCTTGAAGTTGGATAGTTGATATCCTATCAAGTACTTTAGCAAGAAATTGCAATTTGCTATCAGTCTCAGATTACCAGGGTCTCCATGATCTGAGCGCTGTTTCTTTGCTAAAAGCGTGACAGTGACTGTTGTAATGCTTTCTGGGACATGTCCATCACGGAAGGATGCGTTCCATCTTAAATAGAAGTGGGACGAAGATTTTGGCATTTTCCAAGCTAAGTTTTTGGGGAATGGCATTTTCCTCACATGTGGTGGGTCTCATTAAAGTTAGGGTTCTCAGTATTTCTTCTCTGGTTACATTTTTAAATTGAAAAGGTTCCTGTTGACATGTGTTCGAGGCTCCTAAAGAGTGATATATCTGATCTGTTGGCTGTTTTTGAGCCTCCTGAAGCAGGGTCCTTGCTTTGTTGACTTTGGTAGTGAAGGCTGATTTATGTTATCACAGTGCACCTTAGATGGTGGAAAGGGTGGGGCTAATGTCTTGGGTTTTTCTATTGATTTTAATATTTCAAACAGTTTACTCGTGGAATTACCGGCTTTATTTATTTGCTTGCTGTAGAAATTTCTTTTAGTTTCGCATACGCTTTTTTGTATGTTTTCTCACTCTCTTTCCACCTGTCTTTATTTTCTTGGAGGGATTTTTTCTCCATCTGTCCTCCCTTCTCCTTTTTTTCTTTTTTTAAGGTGGTTAAGGTGTTATTGAACCATTTCTAATGGTTGCCATTTGGTCTGACTGACTTTGTTTTTAAAGGGGCTATTTGATCCACCATTAAATTCGCTTGATGTAAGAAGTTTGTAATCAATTTGTTGCATGGATCCTCATCATTTGAGTCTGTTAATGTGTTGAGTATACATTGTTCCAGATGTGCTGGCTCGATTGTTTTTGTAGTTACGTTTTTTAATTTTAATCAGTGCATTCTCTTTGTTATTTCTCATCGACGTATTTAGGGGGTAATTCATAGAATTTAGCGCACAAGTGGCGCACGCGGCTGGCGCACAGTGTGCGCGTGCGAATCCCTGCGCCAGCTGCGTGCGCCAAAATCCATTTCCGTGCACAGCGTATTCATGGATTCCAGCTACCAAAACCACCCGTGGCGCACAGTGGCGCAGCGACCCTGCAGCAGCGCCAGTTACGCCCCCAAGAACGCCTCTCGCACAGGGAAAAGCCATCAAAATCCCCACTCCAGCGCAAAAGGGCTGCGCTAACCCTGTACCAGCACGGAAAGCGGGCTACGTGTATCACTGGGGTGCACGGGAAGTACCTCACGTCATTTCAGCTGGGTAGGTGTATTTCAGGGGTGCGCTTGAAGTTCCACAAGCAATTCCATCAGGGTACGTGTACATCAGAGGTGCGCGGGAATTTTCACACGTGAATTGAGCAGGGTATGTGTATATCAGGGGTGCGCAGGAAGTTCCACACGCGAATGTCCTGGCTACGTGTATTTCGGGGTGCGCGGGAAGTTCCACATGCGATATCAGAAGGGTACGTGTATTCCAGGGGTGCGCTGGAAGTTCTACACACGAATGTCCTGGCTATGTGTATTTCGGGGTGCGCGGGAGGTTTCACACGCAATATCAGCAGGGTACGTGTATTCCAGGGGTGCGCGGAAAGTTCCACACGTGAATGTCCTGGCTATGTGTATTTCGGGGTGCGCGGGAAGTTTCACACGCAAAATCAGCAGGGTACATGTATATCAGGGGTGCGCGGGAAGTTCCACACGCGAATGTCCTGGCTATGTGTATTTTGGGTGCGCGGGAAGTTTCACACGCGATATCAGCAGGGTACGTGTATTCCAGTGGTGCGCGGGAAGTTCCACACGCGAATGTCCTGGCTACGTGTATCTTGGGGTGCGCGGTAAGTTTCACACGCGATATCAGCAGGGTACGTGTATTTCAGGGGTGCGCGGAAAGTATCACACGCGATTCCATCAGGGTACGTGTATTACAGGGGTGCGCGGGGAGCACCACACGTGAATTGCACGTGTGGGTCCTCCCAGGTGTTCCCTCTACACCCTCCACGGCCCCTGCAGGTGGCCCACACCACAGGGGCCTACCCTGCACATGTCCTGCAGGCACCCCATCCACCATGGTCATGCCCCCCAGCCAACCCACATGTCAACTTGCACTACTGCCCACCAACGCAAGTCCCCCTGCATCCCCAGCCACCAGGGGCAGCCTCCACCAGGCCCCCACCCATGTCTCCCACCACCCCCAACCCCCAGCGGTGCAGGGGCAGCCTCCACCAGGCCCCCACTCATGTCCCCTATCACCCCCACCCCCCAGCAGTGCAGGGGCAGCCTCCACCAGGCCCCCACCCATGTCTCCCACCACCCCCACCCCCCAGCAGTGCAGGGGCAGCCTCCACCAGGCCCCCACCCATGTCTCCCACCACCCCCACCCCCCAGCAGTGCAGGGGCAGCCTCCACCAGGCCCCCACTCATGTCCCCCATCACCCCCACCCCCCAGCAGTGCAGGGGCAGCCTCCACCAGGCCCCCACCCATGTCCCCCATCACCCCCAGCCACCAGGGGCAGCCTCCACCAGGCCCCACCCATGTCTCCCACCACCCCCAGCCCCCAGCAGTGCAGGGGCAGCCTCCACCAGGCCCCCACCCATGTCTCCCATCACCCCCACCCCCCAGCAGTGCAGGGGCAGTCTTCACCAGGCCCCCAGCCATGTCTCCCACCACCCCCACCCCCCAGCAGTGGAGGGGCAGCCTCCACCAGGCCCCCACCCATGTCTCCCACCACCCCCACCCCCCAGCAGTGCAGGGGCAGCCTCCACCAGGCCCCCACCCATGTCTCCCATCACCCCCACCCCCCCACCACCAGGGGCAGCCTCCACCAGGCCCCCACCCATGTCTCCCACCACCCCCCAGCAGTGCAGGGGCAGCCTCCACCAGGCCCCCACCCATGTCTCCCATCACCCCACCCCCCAGCCACCAGGGGCAGCCTCCACCAGGCCCCCACCCATGTCTCCCACCACCCCCACCCCTCAGCCACCAGGGGCAGCCTCCACCAGGCCCCCACTCTTGCTCCCACCACCCCCACCCCCCAGCAGTGCAGGGGCAGCCTCCACTAGGCCCCCACTCATGTCCAACTCATGTTCCCCTGCACCCCCACCCCCCAGCACTGTGGGGCACCTGCCAGCAGGCCCCCACTCATGTCAACTCATGTTCCCCTGCACCCCCACCCCCCAGCACTGTAGGGCACCTGCCAGCAGGCCCCCACTCATGTCCAACTCATGTTCCCCTGCACCCCCACCCCCCAGCACTGTGGGGCACCTGCCAGCAGGCCCCCACTCATGTCCAACTCATGTTCCCCACCACGCCCACCCCCAGCACTGTGGTGCACCTGCCAGCAGGCCCCCACCCATGTCCAACTCATGTTCCCCTGCACCCCCACCCCCCAGCACTGTGGGGCACCTGCCAGCAGGCCCCCACCCATGTCCAACTCATGTTCCCCTGCACCCCCACCCCCCAGCACTGTGGGGCACCTGCCAGCAGGCCCCCACCCATGTCCAACTCATGTTCCCCTGCACCCCCACCCCCAGTACTGTGGGGCACCTGCCAGCAGGCCCCACTCATGTCCCCTATCACCCCCACCCCCCAGCAGTGCAGGGGCAGCCTCCACCAGGCCCTCTCCCATGTCTCCCACCACCCCCACCCCCCAGCAGTGCAGGGGCAGCCTCCACCAGGCCCCCACCCATGTCTCCCATCACCCCCACCCCAGCCGCCAGGGGCAGCCTCCACCAGGCCCCCACCCATGTCTCCCACCACCCCACCCCCCAGAAGTGCAGGGGCAGCCTCCACCAGGCCCCCACCCATGTCTCCCATCACCCCCACCACCCAGCCACCAGGGGCAGCCTCCACCAGGCCCCCACCCATGTCTCCCACCACCCCCACCCCCCAGCAGTGCAGGGGCAGCCTCCACCAGGCCCCCACCCATGTCTCCCACCACCTCCACCCCCCAGCACTGTGGGGCACCTGCCAGCAGGCCCCCACTCATGTCCAACTCATGTTCCCCTGCACCCCCACCCCCCAGCACTGTGGGGCACCTGCCAGCAGGCCCCCACTCATGTCCAACTCATGTTCCCCTGCACCCCCACCCCCCAGCAATGTGGGGCACCTGCCAGCAGGCCCCCACTCATGTCCCCTATCACCCCCACCCCCCAGCAGTGCAGGGGCAGCCACCAGGCCCTCCCCCATGTCTCCCACCACCCCCACCCCCCAGCAGTGCAGGGGCAGCCTCCACCAGGCCCCCTCCCATGTCTCCCACAACCCCCACTCCCCAGCAGTGCAGGGGCAGCCTCCACCAGGCCCCCACCCATGTCTCCCACCACCCCCACCCCCCAGCAGTGCAGGGGCAGCCTCCACCAGGCCCCCACCCATGTCTCCCATCACCCGCACCCCCCAGCCACCAGGGGCAGCCTCCACCAGGCCCCCACCCATGTCTCCCACCACCCCCACACCCCAGCAGTGCAGGGGCAGCCTCCACCAAGCCCCCACCCATGTCTCCCACCACCCCCACCCCCCAGCAGTGCAGGGGCAGCCTCCACCAGGCCCCCACCCATGTCTCCCATCACCCCCACCACCCAGCACTGTGGGGCACCTGCCAGCAGGCCCCCACTCATGTCCAACTCATGTTCCCCTGCACCCCCACCACCCAGCACTGTGGGGCACCTGCCAGCAGGCCCCCACTCATGTCCAACTCATGTTCCCCTGCACCCCCACCCCGCAGCAATGTGGGGCACCTGCCAGCAGGCCCCCACTCATGTCCAACTCATGTTCCCCTGCACCCCCACCCCCCAGCACTGTGGGGCACCTGCCAGCAGGCCCCCACTCATGTCCAACTCATGTTCCCCACCACCCCCACCCCCAGCACTGTGGTGCACCTGCCAGCAGGCCCCCACCCATGTCCAACTCATGTTCCCCGCACCCCCACCCCCCAACACTGTGGGGCACCTGCCAGCAGGCCCCCACCCATGTCCAACTCATGTTCCCCTGCACCCCCACCCCGGAGCACTGTGGGGCACCTGCCAGCAGGCCCCACTCATTTCCAACTCATGTTCCCCTGCACCCCCGACCCCCAGCACTGTGGGGCATCTGCCAGCAGGCCCCCACTCATGTCCAACTCATGTTCCCCTGCACCCCCACCCCCCAGCACTGTGGGGCACCTGCCAGCAGGCCCCAACTCATGTACCCCAGCCAACATGTCATCACAATCTAGATCCCTGGTCCCTATGGTCAGCCTCCAAATGCAAAACACCCTCCCGCGTATTGCATCCACCCACTCAGAAATGGCAATTACATGACAGAACACCAATTGCAAGTTTGGAAACAAACACATATCCCTCACATACACCCAATGGGTGTCAGTGAATCTCAAAACCCATATCATGATATGCATTAAACCAATGAGATGATACTACACATTGAAGTTAGATCAAAAAAGATGTATTAAAGGAAACATAAATAGAATCAAAAATAAAGAAACAGAAATGGGAATGTACAAAAATTAAAAGAAGCATGTCTGTGAAAAAAAGCAAAACCAAAAATCATAATCCAAAGGAATGGTGTCCAAAGTCACAGTCCACAAAAGAAAATCCAATGGAAAATTATAATTGAAAGCCATTGCTCCATGGGTAAATTGTGAAAGAAAAAGAAAATCCAACAGTGAACTATGTACAGGGGAACAAGCCAGGGTCCATTATCCCAACAAAAGAAATGAAACCTATCTAACAACACTAACTAATAAAAAAAACTATATACAAAAATTTGGCCCATTGTCCAAAAGGTTCAAAATAAATTCAAAAACAAAGGAAACCTAACGCTAACTACATAACTATGTACAAGGGCAGCGGGCTAGTCTGACGGCTCACTTTTGGATGTCCCGGGCCAGGGCATCATCAAACTCCTGCTCAATGTCCCGGAGGCGGTCCGCCTCCATGGCCCCGAGAGTCTGCAAGGCCGTCGACGTGTCCACCTCCAACCCCCTGCGGATTGCCTCGAGGCACTCGGCCCGCCTCAGGGCTCTCCGCATGGAGTTCTAAGCCCTGACCATTGTGAGCCGTGCCTCTTCCGCCCGCTGCCGCTCCGCATCTATGGCGTGGCCCAACCGCTGCCACACGGAAGACACTCTCTGTCCTGGGTCCTCCTGCCCTCCAGCCGATGCCTGCCCCTCCGATGTTGAAGGCCCCGAGCCTTCATGGCTCCCACCACATTGCTGCTGCTGCTGTGCCTCTCCCCGTGCACTGCCTCCTGCTGCCTGCACATCCTCCGCCGGTTGGGGTGCAGTCGTTGATGTGGCCACCCCTGCTGGACGTCCAACTCCCGACTGTGGCAAGGATGCCTCCTCCAACAACCTGGCCGCACCGTCAGAGGCAGCTCCACAGGGCACCCAGGTGACTGATGGGTGGGAAGATGGCACGGAGGACGACTGGCGCGTAGGGGGTTCAGTTGAGGAGAGGGTCGTAGCAAGCCCCATCAAACTGAGGAATCCGGCCTGGGTGACCTGTCCCAGTAGGCCGACGCGGTCAACGAGCCATTCGAGATGACGTGCAGTCTCCTCATGAAAAGACTGCAGGTCACCTCGCATGGCCCGTTGACGCAACGCCACACCAGTCAGGACAGGCTCAACCCGGGACCCGGATAGCCACATCCGCAGGCAGAGGAAGGCCAGTTGTCGTTAGCTCATCCCCTGCCTGAAAACGGGTCTGGACGTAGGCATCTCTGCTGGTGCAAGATGATGCAGGGACAGGATCAGGGAAAGGATTGCACACAGGCACCTCCGCGGCGGCCTGTGCTGCCTCCTGTCCCTGGTCCTGCACTGCACCACTAGCACCAGTGGGATCCCACCTCCAGACCCCGTCTCTGTTGATTGCACGGCCTCCTCCTCCACCAAACCCCCCACCAACCTGGATGACTCCATGCCATCTTCCCCCGTTGGGCCCTGTGGGGTCCCAGCTGCCCCTTCTGCTGCAGAGGAGTCCAACTCCAAGCTCCGCCTCTTGGACCTCCCCCCGGCACCTGCGGACTGGGACGCGTCACCGTACTCCTCACTCCCCAATGAGATGACAACATGGGAGGGGAGCCGGGCCTTGCGTCTCCGGCTGGCGGTGGGATCCCCGCCGCTGTGCTCCACAGCACCTTCTCCGCCCTCTTCATCAGTTGACGCTGCAGACAGGGAGAAATAAAACACAGGCATCAGGGCACTGTACAATGGACACATACACACATGACAGTTGTACATGAGTGGCATTGGCAAACCTCAGACATGCCATCACAATCCCCAACACACATGTCATTTCAACTCGCACACATGAGCCATACCACAGCCATATCGCAACTGCCAGCACCATCCATACACATACAACAGCATGAGCAGGCAAAGCTGAGCCAGACATCACATGCAACACAGGAAGTGCACTACACATGTACACACACCACCACACTTGCATGCATGTGTACACCTCTGCCAAGTGTCGCAGTGTTCAGATGGGCATCCATGTCATATCTGCCAATCAGGCTTCCACATCCCGCTGTCACATGCATCCATGTTGCATCACTGTTGCACCCTTGTCAAATACACACAAATGCACATGTACACAGTGCTGATACATGCAGCTGAAAACAACATACATGCGTGACATCACGAACATGTCTACTTACATACACATTCATCCAAACATGTGTGCCCACACAACTGCATTTGGCATGCAAGCCTACACACACAAGCACCATCCATGTCTCACACATTACAGCCCTCGCATGTGTTAGCCTCACAGCCCTCTACACCCCCACCCATACTCGACCCCATACAAAAAGATGTGCAACCTGCACACTACTGAAACATCACCGCACGCACAGCTCACAATCATGATGCATGTACACTTACCGCTCGACTCCAGACGGGTCTGCCTCTCAAGGACCTGGACGTGGAGCGCTGGGGATATGCGTTCCAGGACCCTCATCTGATCTTCCGACAAGTGGCCCGGGCGTCCCTTAGCATCCGCTGCCTTCAAGAGGCGCCGGTCCTTGTTCAGGGTCCTGGACCTGAAGTCCTCCCAGCGCTTCTTGACATGTTGTAAGTCACGGACTGCCACCCCCTCCGCGTTGATGGCAGTCACGATGTCAGTCCAGATCCGAGTCCGTCCTTCCTTGTCGGCGCGGGAACTTTCGAAGAGGGCATCATACTGCCCCAGGACTTGCTCCACCAGGACACCAACTTCCCTGGCACTGAAGCTGGTGCCCCTCTGCCTCTCTGGCCGGGGGTTGTCAGTGGTGCCAGATGTTGCAGTGCCCGACATGACAACCCCAGAGGCAGGAGTGGGTGGGTAACTGGGTCCTAGGGCTGGGCTGTGGAGCGATGGAATCCCAGTCGGGAGTCTTCGGTTCCAGCAGGGGTGGTCACAGCAACAGCACCACTGGCTGATGTACAGGTAGCAAATGGCAGGGCACGTGGGCAGCAGGCAGTCAGGCAGCAGCAGATGGCAGGTGGGAGCGTGCTCAGGGCTATGGGGGGCAGTAATTCAGCCTTCTGGGCAGGAGCGTGGTCTTCCGTGTGCTTACGCGTGGCCAGCTTGATACGGAGTAATTTGGCACGTGAAAATTCTGCACGTCAGCGTGTAATTCGAGGAAAGGCCCTTAGCGCGTAAGCGTGTCTGCACGCATACGCAATTTCATTGGACAGAAGGCCCCTCAAGCGCAAGCGCCCCTGTGACGTGACGTGCACAGGCGAGCATGGGCATTTCAGCGCGCGTGAAAAACTGCACGTCCGCGTGTAATACGAGGAAAGGGCCCATGCGCGTAAGTGACGTGACGTGCGCGTGCGTTTCCCTCAGCACGGGTTAAAGGTGAGCGGGCCCAGCAGTTCGCTGTACGTGCCTTTCGTGGAGACCGACGTGTGTTGCTGCTTCCTGTTGTTTCGCGCGCCATCACAACTTCACAGCTATCAAGGACGTATCTCTTCTTTTGGCGGGGGTATTGGCTACGTGTGTTTTTCTGCATCACGCTAGTCAGACGGTGAGTCGCACACGCTCTTTTTCCCACTGTGGGTGCCCCTGTGTATCGCACCCATTTTCGATGTCATAGTAGCCTGCGTGTCCCACGAGTACGCGTTATTCGTGTTACTGGGTGCCACCGCGTACTGCCGGAGGTTGAATCCACGCACGTAGGCTGCAGGGTTGCGTGCACGGTTTTACTGCAGTTTTGGGGTACCTGAGCATTGCGTGACCCGTCACTACATCACCGGGGTCACATACAGCCTTGCAGGTGCAGGGGGGCTGCTAACATCTTGCTTCCCACCCCCTTCACCCCAATTGCCCAGGTCAATTGTGGTGTACACCTCCCATTGGCAGCACTCCATCTGTGCCGGCTCTACTACATCATGGTTGGGAGGCCACCAAAGGTGAGGGGCGCCTCAGCTGGTCGTCCTCCTCGTGGCGGGCGTGGTCGGGGAGGTGGCCGTGGTGACCAGGCAGTAGGGGGACTCCAGGGTGTCCAGGGCGGCCACAGAGGGGGAAGAGGCAGGGGTGCGCCACTTGAGCACAATGTTGTGCCATGTGTCGGTGCAGTCATGCCACCACCCCCTGGGGTTCCGGGGGATGCAGCTTCTGCATCTGGTACTGGCGCCCGTGTGACTCGGCAGTCCGTTCCATCGACCGCCACGGGCCCAAGGGTAGTGGTAGCTGCAGGTGCAGCTGTGGACACCGCCACCCAGGCTCAGGGTCTGCCAGCGCAGGCTGTGTTGGCACTTGAGGAGCCCTTGGTAGATCTCCAACAGCCCAGGAGGGAAACCATAGCGGCAGGCCGGGCTGCTCAGACCAAGACATGTGTCCCTGGGGCAGTCATGTCATCTGCTGCCCCGAACAGCCGGGTGTTGGTAAGTGCAGGGGCAGATGCACCCAACAGCACCCCGGTTGTGAGTCTGCCAACCAGGACCGTTGCGGTCAATGACCCTGCGACAGCTGATGTTGCTGCGCAGGGTCCATTAGTGGGCACCCAGCTGCCACTGACACAAGTCAGGCTTTTGGTCATCCCTCCACCTGCCACTCCCTTGGCTCAATCCACCGAACCCACTGGCCATACTGGTCAGGGCGGCATTAGCCAGCCAGGGTCTGCGCCACAGTCCAAGAGGAGGAAGGTTGCACCTGCAGCACAGGCTGGGACCCCACACACAGCCACAACCTCCTGCACGTCGAGGAAGAAGCCTTTCTGTAAGCAGGATCTGGACTTCCTCGTGGACTACGTGTGGGGCCACAGCCGTGACATGCTAGTGGGTGCCAATAGTCAGACTACGGCTGCCCAACGTGACACCCACTGGAAGGATGTTGCGGAACATGTCAGTTCATTCGGCCATGAGGTGCGCACGGCGCAAGAGTGCAAAAAGCGTTGGAATGACATCAAACGCAGCACTAAGGCTAAGCGTGCCTCTAATTACAACGTGACTCTGGTGACTGGCCGTGGGCCTGCATCAGAGGATGAAGAGCTCACTCCGCATGAGGCACTTGTTGCGGAGTTCATACCACCTGAATTGGTCGAAGGAGTGGGAGAGATGCTGGACTTTGATGCCCAGTCCAGTGAGTGTTGATGCGTGTTTGTTGAGGACGTGTGTGTTTCACTTGTGGGATGTGTTGTGCATGATTGCCGCTGCATGTGACGTGTACATGGTTCTGATTTGTAAGTAATGCAATGCTTCCGTCATGCATGTTTCCTCTGCCTGCATGCGGGGACTCCATGTAGGCATGCTCCCCTGCCCCTCCTCCGCCACTATGCACCCCAGTTCCACCTTTGCACTGGTGTTCTTCAATCTTGCCAATGTGTACTTTCTTGTTCATGCGTCCTGTGTAGATGCTAACTTCCAGCGTAGAATCTGCCAAACATATGCCGTGTGGTACAGCCTTAGTACTTGATGCAGGGTATCTCACTTGTACTGTGCATAGGTCAGATGTCCCGCAGGGACATGAGTGCCCATTCATGCTCCATGTGCATTGCACGCATGCCCCTATGTGTCCTTGACTGGATGATCACTGTAATACAAGTCCTTGGTTACATACATTGCCTGCCATCTCATCAGCCTTCCCATGTCAACTGTGGCTCAGTCCTGCGTTGCACACATTTTTAGGGTCTGACAATCTGTGTGGCTCACAGGCCTCAGCCTGTTCAATGGCCAATGACTCTGTCCAACTGTTGTTGTGTCTTCTTCACACATGGGCGGAATCCAGAGTTTTCATCATGTGTCCTGCTTACTGTCCCAGCATCATTTGCAGTGTTGTCACTTGAATCACATTAAGCTGTTGATGCCAGTCAACACTGCCTGTCAATACACAGGTGTATGGTCAGTCTTTTGATACCATGCTAGGCATCCCTGCTTTGGTACTGGGGTGGAGGGGTGCTTGGCTTCTAGATATGGTACACATTGAATGCACAATGCACGTGATGTCTGAATTTGACATTGCACTGCCTTCACATTTCCTGGCACACACCATGGAGTCCTTGTACATGTAGGTAGTGAGTGGCGTACACATTTTCTGCACTGCATAGACCCACTTCCATGGAAACTGCCACCTTTCAACAGGTCTGATCACAGAAGCAATTCAAAGTTGACCCAGCATGCATGCCAGATTATATGTTGTGTGTCACATGTCTGCCTGATGCGTTTGCTGTCGGTGTGTGTGTGTGTTGTGTGCTTCTGACATGTGTAGTGACCTTTTTTCTCTCTATTTTTCAGGTGATGACGCAATGGAGGCGGAGGATGGTGTTGTCATGCCAGACACAGGGTTGTTACCACTACATCAACACGGCACTAGTGGGGGTCGTGGGGTGGTAGGCCACGAAAACCCCCAAGTGCTACAGTCCATCATGTCTCTGGCTGCCTATGAGTCCAGCCTTGATGACGACTCTGACGTCCATGTTGAGTTGGATGAGCATCAAGTCCATGTGTCAGGGGTGAGTGATTCTGATGTGGACACTCCTCTGTCTGCGACACCTGCACTGAGGGATCAGACAGTCTTGGTTCCTCCGCCCGTGGTGGATCGGGATGCAGGGTCACCCTCCACACCAGTCACTGATGTGCCTGGGACAACACGTCGACGGAGGCATGTAGTCATGCAGCCGCGGGCGGTGCCAACACAGCGAGGACCCCCGGTCCTTGGGTCCCACAGGGGTCAAGCCCGGCAATGCGGTCGCCGCGCGCAACCGCAGTATACTGAGTGGGAGCAAGACATGACTGCCAATTCAGAACGGCAGGGGGCAGCAATGGAGCGTGTGTCCCGATCTGTGTTCCCCCTGCTAGGCAGGGGCTTCTCCAGCAGCAGGCGGCACGGTCCACGGCCCGCTCGCTCAGGCTGGGCATGGCAGCCTCAGACAGGGCACGCCAGGCTGAAATGTCATCTCTGCGTCAAGCAATTGCTGCTCACGCAGAGGCGCACATGGATGCCCTGAGGGAGGAGTATGCTTCCCTCAGATCCACTCTGGTTGTCCTTATGATGTCCCAGAGGCAGCAGGCAGAGGAAAGGTTTGCACAGCTTGAGTGTACCATCTCGGCTGAGCTACAGGCTTGCCGGGAGGTGCAGCGGTTGTCCAGCCAGGCCTTGCAGGAGGAACTCTGTGTTACACGTGCTACCTTGCAAGAGGAAGCACGTGTATCACGTGAGGTTCTGCATGCAGACCTACGTCACATCGCCACACAGAACCAGGCTCACCCGTCCGGCAGACTTGCTGCCGACGAGGGGCAAGCTGCGGCTAGGCGTGGCCAGGCTACTGTGCCACGTCTTCCTTTCCAGGATGAGCCAGACTCGGACGACCATCTATCTCCCACATAGGTCGGGCTGTGCAGGCGTTGAGCCCATGGAGGTTTTTTTTTTGGCTCAGCATGATCGCATGTGGATGTTAAGCAGCACCCTGTACCTCCCCCCTCCTGGGTAACCCCCCTCCCCCCGGGTCGTATGTGGCCATTTTTGATTTTTCTTTTAGTTTAGTTAGTTAAGTTTCTGTTGGATAGTTAGTTTAATTAGGTAATGTAGGTTTTCCATAGTTAGTGTAATTAGTTAATATAGTTTAAAATTGCTTGTCTATTGTGCTTTCATGTGACGGTGTGGTGCTTTGTGGCTTTTGAAGGCATCCACTGTCTGTTCCAGCTGGGCCCTTCAGGCTTGTCTTGTGTATGTGTTTGCTGCTTGGGGTCCTTGACTCACATATGCCACTCCTGCCTCCCTTATCCATGGGCTCGCAAGGATGGTTCGGTGTCACAAACTTTTACACAAGGGCTTTGGACTGTCATATCTGTGGCATGTCTGGTGCTGTGTGACTTGTGTTTACACCCCCAGTGGGGATGATTTTGGTGTCATTGTCCACTGTTCAGCTTTTGCTAGATGGGGTGTTTCATGATTAATATGTACATCAATTTCTATGCATTGTGTAGTATGTTTCTTATCTTTACTGTACACATGCTTGTTGCAATTCATGCTGTAGATAGTGTTCCACACTTTGGATGTGAAAGACAAACTGATGGTGTGATTTATGATGTGACTCTCTGACATGATCAAGTAATGAGATGCCTGAAGAGACACACACAGATGACTTTGAAGCATTAATCATGTGTTTCATGCCCTTTCTGCAGGGGGATGAGCCTCCAGAGTACCTTTGCCAGCAGACATGGCCTATTGGATGACGGAATTCTGGACACTTTTTTGGTGCCCACATGCACATGTGTGCACAAGCAGAGGCACAGGGATTTCAGAACTACATCCTAGAACTGCTGACGAGTTCCAAGGAACTCCAGGCAAGGTGAGCAGCACAGTGGGGCCACAACACAGCAAAGCTTGCACCAGGCGAGTTGCACATGCAGGCTTAGTCACAGCACTGAGGGTGAGCTTGGACGAATATTGGTGTTGAAGCACACAATGCAGCTCAGATGTGTTGGTGGACTGATGGCTGTTGATTGTAAGGTTGTCTGGGACACCTGCAGGGGCAGTGGCACATACCCTCCGGTACACCAAGGTCCATTGAGGCACTTGTATCAACCATGTAGCCTTCCGAGACATGGAAAGGGGCAGCTCACAGGGACATACAGCAAGGGACATACTCGGGTGCAGTGCATTTCATTTCCATGTACTTTATGATGAATGCACTGCCAACTTTGTTTCGGTCATGGTGGTACGCAACTTGCTCTGAAGTCATGGCTTGCTATATGGGTCTGTCTACTTACCCAGGGAACATTGCATGTTGTGTGAATTGTGACACATTGGTGTTCCATTTGCCACACACCCACTGGCGGCTGACTTACTGCATTGACTGTGTATGACCCGTCACAGGGGTAATGTTATATATGGGTACGAAGCATCTACACCAGATTGTCTGTTTGTAGAGTAGTTTGTTGCTATGGGGCATGTTTGGTGGTGTGTTTTTGTGTAATTGGCACGTACAGGTTGCTGACAGTGGCTCTCTTTGCAGCATTGCAGTGCTCCTGTAACCGGACCTGAGAGTGCGCAGGCAGGAGGCCAGCACTCAAAACCAGGGCTAAGTGTCTTGTTGTTTTTCTTTCAAACTGCTCTGCATAGGCTTGCTGGGGGTGCACTAATGCATGGATGTATGTGTGATTCAATTTGATATGTTTTTTTCCCCCTAATCACCTGGAATCCTATGCAATTTTGAACCCTGTACCCTCTACCCGGAGTTCCTACTTCCCGTACCTATCCAAGCAACGTTCCCTAACCCTCTTTCCCCACTGGGGTTGCGGATGCCTGTGTAAGCCCGAACTTGCACGCGCCAAAACCCTAGAGGGGGTGGTTGATTTGTACGACTCCTAAGCCTGGACTACAGAAGGCCATGACAATGATGTCCAAGTTTGTTTGGATTGTGTATGTGTTCATGCAGGTAGTACATTTTCGTGCATTCCCTACTTTCATGTGTCATTCCTCCTCCCCTCTCCTGCCACTCATTCCAGTTATCCAGTGTGCCAACACCTGTCCCAACTGCATATCCCTGACCCTCCTTCCCCACCAGGGTCTCAGGGGCCTGTGTGAGTTTGACCTTGCGGGCACCCGGGACACAGTGGGGGTGGTTGTTTCGTGACACTCCCGCGCCTGTACACGGGACCTGTGACAGTACACATCCGTTCATGGTGCATCATCCTATGTTATGTACCACACATGGTTCACGTCCTGTTGTGACATTGTTTTACTGTGCTACCTTGGTTGTTGCATCATTGTGGTAGTACTTGGCCTTTGTGAGGTACTGCTACGTCAAGTCATCTACTGGAGGGTGTTCTGGTTCATTTTTATGCCTTGGATTTTGTGATTTTGGAAATGAGTGTGGATTCTGAGGGTTCAGGCACCTTTTTACACACAAGGTGGGAGATGGCGACAAAGGGTAAAGGTGATCCTGTGGCCAGGTGGAATTGAGGGTTGAAGGCTCCATGACCCAGGTGCACTTGTTCAGTGGGTCATGGTCATTTGTGAGGGAGGGGGGGCCTTGTCGTTGATAGTTGCCTTGCCCTGCAGTGTGATGGGAACCCTGACATTGTAATGGTGGTATCCTATGTACATGTTGTGTTCTGCTGATCAATGCCTGTTCATGTGTTGTGTTTACCTTTCAGGTGTGAGGGGATAGTTATGGTTTGACATGCTGGGGTGTACACATGGTGTAGAGAACACTGATGGTCACTTGATTGCACATGCATATGTTGAGTGCATGTCCTTGCTGACCCACACACTTACACTCTGATGCACTACATGTACTCCCACCCTTGCATATCCACGTGTACACTGTTTGCCTTCTGGTGCCCACTGTGTCCCTGCAGCACATGTTCTGTGACCAATTATGGATCCTGTACATGCCTAATTTGCTTTTTGATGTGGTCTGTCGCTTAGATGTGATGCTCAGGGTGTGCATCACACACAATGGCTGTTCACTGTGCTGTGCGCTGAGCAGTGTGTTGCAGGAGTAGGACACAGCACACAGAAGCTGCAGTGTTGATTTTGCAATGCACAATGTGCATGTAGACAGGCATTCATTGTTATGTTACGTCTACAACTCTTGTAATGCATTTGGAAATGACTTATTTTGGGTGGGAGGTTGTTGGTCTGTCATTTCATCTGATTCCAGGTCAGGCATCATTGTCTGATGCCACTGTACATTTTGGACATGGCAATGTGTACCTTATTGTTACTGTGTTGGTATATGGGTATTGCTTGCCATGTCATGTTGTGGTTTGGGAGGGTTTGAGTGACATAACAGTGATGGTCATGGCCTGTTTTACAGGTGTGTGTGATGCACACCTTGCATGTCAGGGTCATCCGCTTCTCAGAGCAACTAGCTGGGGGTAGATCTCTCTCCGCTCTGGAACAGCCTTCCTGCCTCACTGGAACTTGAGGGGAACCATCTCCGGTTCGGGAAGCACCTCAAGACCTTCCTCTTTGCTTCTGCTTTCTCTCTGCCTCTCCCTTGCGAAATTCTTCACTGGAACTGCACTGGATCTGCAACTGGGCCACTCTCACCGACCTCGGTCCCTGGCCCAGCCACTCTTCACTTGCACTGCCTCCCTGGCAACCCCTGCACTGCGGTACTGTCTCTCTATCCCCCCTTCCCAGCACTTGTCTGCACTTACCTTTGCAGTTGCCACCAGCTGACCTATGTATTTGTTTTTTGGTCTACTTCCCCTGTACTGCACTCCCCCCTTCCCTTCCCCTTGCACTTTTCTCTTTCCCCTACCCCTGCACTTGCACAATCTAAATGACACCTGGCCTAGTAGTACTGTTGTCTGTCTTCCCTTGTTCCCCCCTCCCTGCCTCATCGCACCTTGAAATATTTGTGTATAGGCCATATCATGTCATGTCATATGTGTGCCTTTTGGTCACACAGGATAGCTTGTGTTTAAGTAGCTAGGTATGCAGACAATGTGGCACTTCCATGTCAACTATCTCAGGGTGGTAGGGTTGTGACAGTTGACTGTCTCTTTGTCATCATCGATTGTCACCTGGTATGTGCCAGGCCTGTGTGCACTCCGCAGGGGTGGGAGTTTAGGTGAAAAATGTGGCCACAAGCTGGGTCCGGGCTTCCTCACCACGTGCCCTGTCCCCTCCCATGGGCAGCGCCTGTGCCTGTGGTTGGGGATGTGGGGGCACCACCATGTCCACCGAAACGCCCTGCCGTGTTGCAACATTGTGCAGGACACATGCTGCCACAATGATCCTGCACACTGTGGTGGTGCATACAGTAGCTGCCCGCCAGAGCGGTCAAGGGAGCGGAAACGTGACTTGAGCACTCCGAATATGTGCTCCACTATGGCCCTGGTTGCAATATGGGCCGCGTTGTATCTTACCTGGGGTGGTGTGGTGGGGTTCCGGATTGGCGTCATCATGTGGTTGCTCAAAGGGTAGGCACTGTCCCCTGGGGAGGTGTAAATGGTTGTGATTATTGTGGTTTGTTTATTTGTGTGTGTGTGACATGCATGCATGTGCAAGGGCATTTGTACTCACCTAGGAGCCATGTGTCACCATGCTGCCCAGCTTCCAGGGCCCGGCTCAGGGCGGACATTCTGTATATGAAACTGTCATGGGTGGAGCCAGGGTAGTTTGCATAGACAGAGGTGATGATTCCCTTTGCATCGCATACCACCTGTACATTGATGGAATGCCAGTGCTTGCGGTTTCGGTAGATGTGCTTAGTGGCCCTAGGTGGATGTAGGGCCACATGGGTGCAATCTATGGCACCGAGCACTTTGGGGAAGTGTGCCACCCTGAAAAAATCCAGGACAACGGCCTGCCTTTCTGCGGGTGTTCTGGGCATGTATATGTGCCTGCGGACTGAGGGGCGCGCTGTCATGATTGCCAGTACCTGGTGTAGGCAGCATGACTGCGTGGCCTGTGAGACCCCCCCCACTATGGCAGTAGTCCGCTGAAATGACCCAGTGGCCAAAAAATGCAGGACATTGAGCACCTTCTCCAAGGGGCTCAATGCTTGGGAGCAAAGGGTGGGGGATGTAAGGTCATCTTCCCACTCCCTGACCAGGTCTAGGATGATGTGGGGTGGAAACCTATACCTTCCATAGACCTGGTCGTCAGGCATCCCATAAAGGCTTGTCCGTGGTGCGTAAATGCGTGCCCTGGCTATTCTCCTCCTCCTGCGGTGTCCCACGATCAGTGCTGCTACAAATGGGGCATTCATCGTAGCTGTATATTCGTGTTTGTTGTTTGCGTGCACTTTTGTACTGTGTTCGTGTGGCGGACGCGTTAACGCCTGTGTGCGTCTTTTGCCGTGCGCGGGTTTCCCGCATTCGGATCCATGAATACGGGTTGTTCGCGTGCGTGTGGGCATTCCGTGTAGTTCCCTGCAGTACTTCCCCAGTTACGCCTTCTTTTTCACGCGTTATTCCCCATTCCGCGTGTTTTGCCCACTGTTCCGCCCACTTTGGCTGTGTGCGCCGCGCTATGTGCGCTTTTGCTGTGCGCGTAGCGCACGCCGTGTATGCCTGCGTGCGCCATGGCTGGATTGGGCGCACGGACAGCGGGAAACACGCGCAGCATCTTCCTTGAATCGCACACGTGCGCATGCGCTGCGTTTCTCGCGCTTGCGCTACCTTGCGCCTGCTTGCGCATGGATTTTCGGCGCACGTTTGTTCCATGAATCGGCCCCTTAGTGTCAACGTGAAAAGGACGATGGAATAGTCTGACAAGATACATGGTTTGGTTTGGAAGTCACTTGTCTCCAAATTGTTGGTGATTACCCAATCAAGTCGGTTACCATTTTCCATGGTGGGATCCGAGTTTCTAACTCTAAAGTCGATGTTGGCAAAAGTTTTCTCTAAATCGATGGCATCTTTATCCTTGGGGTTCCTGTACCATCTGTTGATGTCCCTCAAGACCTGTGTTGTGGTCTTAGGCCCCTTCATGGAGTTTATTTGCAGTGTTAAATCTTCATTAAACTCTAAAATCAGGGATGGTGGTCTATATAAAAGGATGATGTTCAAACAGTGATTGTCTGTTGGGGAGTGTGAGGTGGAGTATTTCGCAGCCATCACCTAAGGTGGATGCTGGAAACATTTGAATCGAGCCTCTGGTTATTATGGCAACTCCCCCCCATGCCAGTCTCCCTGTCTTTGTGATGTATCACATAACCCTCTGGAACAGCCATGGCACATGTTGGCCCTACAGGATCCTGCAACCATGTGTCTGTGATACAGGCTATGTCAATGGCTTCATATGTTTTTAAATCATGCATATCTTGTGCATGATTGTTGAGAGAGCGTGTATTGAGCAAGCTCACTTTCATTTGTCATGTCTCGCCTTCAGGTTTTACCTTGATCGAAGTGGTATGTTTTCCTACCTTCGCATTGTTTGAGATTGCCTGACATTTACTTATATTTGCTCGATTCACTTGTTTGCATTGAGCAGACGGTCTAGTGCTGTCTGTCAGGCTTACTTTAGAATTCTTGCTTTCCATGACCCGGTGCACTACTTGATGTGCCATTTATAAATGGGCCTGGATGATCAGTTAGTCTCCATGCGGGCTGAGGTACTTGAACCCATTCTTACCTCTCAACGTTAATAGCTCTGTGGAGTTGAGATCTCCAGAGTTCGAAAAAAATAGGGTTTCTGGCCTTCGGGCGACTAGGACGGTGAGGACTGGTGCAAGAACAGCTTGTCTTCCAAAGCGCCAGCGCTGAAGCACCTGACACAACATTATATGCAATTCGGGAGTTCTGGGACTTGAAGTCCTGTAGGTAGAGTCACGTAGTGCAATAGGCTTTATCTGCTACCAGGTACTCTAATGAGCTGTGCAACGCAGTGTATGCAGTCTGATTAACCCACACCAACCCACTTTGTACTTTAGCAGCAATAAACAACCAATCACAATTAAGTTGCCGAGCTGAAAGTTAACCACGCACAGTTACAGTTAACATGCTGCTTTAAAAGATCACAGCGTGTGTGTGCGGGTAGGTTTCTGGATGTACTATAATGTTACAGATCTTATTTCAACTTGTTAGTAAATAAGAGCAAAAGATCTTAAATTCCCTAAAAGCACTAAAATCGTGAACAGTAGCTGCCTTCCCTACCAATCAGTTTCTGTCTCCTAGTAAGTAACAGTAGGATCACCAGCGTGTTGCTAAGTGACCCGACAACAAAATATCCTTATTCTGCTAAGTGATTGAGGAGTCTGTACTCACCCACTGTATTGATACACATCCTGGAAAAAGGGGATCCTGATTACTTGTCAACCTTGACCTATCTGCTATCATTGATACCGTTGATGATGAAGCCCTCCTCAACATCATTGGCACAAGTATGGGCTGCATTGGAATAGTCTTGCAGTGGGTCACCTCATATCTGTTTATGAGACACCAACATTTTTTATTGTGATACATGCTCACGCAGCCAAAAGAGACCCATCAGACTCAATAACATTTTTTCTTCTTCTCACAGTGCATGTGACGTCATCCAAATGGACCCCAACCAGTCCCATCCATCTCCAGTAACCTGCAGATTATCTAAAGCTTCATGGAATCATCTGACATCTCTAATCTTTATAAGAAACCTCTTGGGGGAAATTCTCACCAGTACTGACATCAAGATACACCAATAAACTTGGCATCCGCTGAATCAAGCACTGTTTGTTGCATATCCAAGTCTAGAGGTCAAGCGCCTACCTGAAGCTCAACACCTCAAAGACCAAATTAATTCTCATATGCCCAGAATTGGCTGACTGACATGAAGCTCATCTGATTCATGTATTCTCTTGGCTTTAATGTCATCTGTGATGTCTTATTCATAACATGCATCTCCCAAAAGAATAAGCAGCATGTTTCCTGCATGCGCTCCTGTGCAAAATCAAGCCTTTTGTCTCTGCCCTGAGTTCCAGAACTTGGACAGTGGAGAGCAAGACACCCCCTTGCCCCTAGCTTAGCCATGCAGCATTCTGCAAAATGCCTCAACACATGACTAAGAACATAATCTCTACCCACAAGGGGCCCGCTTTGGATACCCCACCAAATATGCATAATTTCAAGATAGTCTGCCTCACCTAAAAGCAGTCACAAACAAAATACTACTATATTTGGTTGAGAAACTTCCAATCTCTGTGTCATGAACTGGGTCCACACTAATGGTAGTATCAGAAGATTGATTTACCCAGCTCTGTTCTTTACATCTTGATGTGAAGAGATAAGGTAGATCCCTGTAGGAGGCCAGCTTACTTCTCGTATACCCCAGGAAAGGTCTAGAATTAAGGAAGCCTTTATGGGGAAGAAAACCCCAAGAAGCCGTAAGGATCCCATTGGTATTTAGAGAGATGAGTTCATGAAGAGGGAAAGCAATGGGCCTCATTATGAGTTTGGCGGTAACCATGCCAGTAAATACCGGCACGGCTACTGCCGGAGTCATGAATTTACTGGCCCCCGGCAATGGGGACTTACTGGGGCATTACAGCCCCAGCGGACCTGGTAAATCCACATTGCCGGGTGCCGGTAATTATTACTCCCCATTCCCATTTGAGTGCGATTGGACTCAATGGGAATGGGGAGGCCGGATGAACCAGCACCATTTATGAATGATGCCGGTGCATCCATCAAGGTCTGCTCGCAGGTGCCGGTACACCCACCAGGTTAGACCTGGTGGGCGGGAAGGCACCCGCAAGCAGAAATCGTAATTTGCTGGTCCGGTAGCAAGCTTACCGGTACTGGTGTTACCGGACCGGCAAACTTATATTGAAGCCCAATGTCTTATCTGCTGTTATGTGTTAGTTTATGGATCTGCTTGTATATATTTCATTAGCTGTTTTTGTGTACCTGGTTGCTGAGTTACAATGGGAGTGCACATGCCATGTCTATGTGTATCCTGGGAAACCTAGAAGAATTATATACTCCAGCCAGGTCTACATAAGGTCTAGTGAATGTGCAGTTTGTCTGTTGACAGGCTGGACAGGAGGGCCTCCATATGGTGTAAATAAATACTTCTTCTCAACCTAACTGTTCCTCCAGTGGATCCTTTATTAACGATGTTGTGATAATTTGGTTGAACCCTCTTGGGAGGGTTTCCTGATCTAAGTTCTGTCTCTTGAGGGCCTTGAAGTGCCACTGCCTGATGGGCCTGCAGCCTCCTCCTCCGAGGCCTCTGGCGATGCGTGAGTTCCTGTAGGGAACATAGGAAATGTCATCAGGTATTGTTCCCCCATGTGTGTAGGCATGCAAGCTACAATCCACACATATGGGCAAATGGGCATTTGGGGGCATGGTTGGCCATGGGCGGATGCATGTGGCACTACCGTCATGGGGTTGCTTGTGGCGATGGGCGTGAGACCTATGGCCTGTTGGTCATTGGCCTGTGTTCGGGAAGGGCAGGGTGTCCATGCTGGGCCGGCTTATGTCTGACATGTATGCTTGTGCCCCTTCATGCCCAACATCCCCTCCCCTGGTGGAACTCACATGGTGGGTTGGGTGGGTGGCTTGTTACATCACACTGTCATGGATAAATGGGGGCAATGCTGCGCAGACAGCAGGGCTGTACTGTGGTTCACAGTGATGGTAAGCTGGTCACATGTCTGTGTGTGGGATGTGTATTGCCTGTGGCTTGTCTGCCATGCCCTCATGGGGCATGCCTACTGGGACAGCTTCATGTTGGGGTGACTGCTACATGGTGTCATGGTCGCACACGCACCTCAACCCCGCTGGTACAGGGTGCACCAGTAAGGGTGTGGTGCACATAGGCATTTGTTTGGTTCACTTGCCTGCCCTTCCCGCTGCTATGATGTTCAGGGGTGCCCTTGGTGCCATGTCACATGTCTGCTGTGGAGGGTGGCTAATGTGCAACCCCATAACTCTAATTCATGCCTAGCTTTGCAGTCTGCTGACTTGTATCCCTGTACACTGGGGCTTCTCATGCTTGTGCATGCATTTGTTGTGGGGGGGTGTCACTCACCTCCTGCCTCCTGGCTGCTGTCTCCCCCCTCCGCACTGCTGACTCCCTCTATACCCTTGATGTTCAGCAATGTACTACCTTTCTCCTCTCAGACTGTGGGGACCATTGGCACGACAATGCATCCTCCTGGCACCAAGGACTCACGGCAGTGTTGCAACAGCAGTCCCCGCACCCTTACCCTCAGGTTGTTCTACTTCTTGCGGCAGTCCTCACCATCACTGGGTCCTCTGGAAACTGCTGTTACATTCTGGTCAATGGTGTTCCAGATTGCTGTCCGCCGCTGACCACTGATCTTCCGTTGCCTGCTTCTGTACAGTTCCTCATAGTGGGGCACTACCTCATCTATGAGGACCACAAGCTCCCTCTCACTAAATTTAGGCTTTCTTAGGTGATATTCAGCCCCCTTCCCCTGTAGCCTCTCCTGGGGCATATTTGCAGTTTCCCAGTTTCTAGTAGTTGAGATTAATTCAAACCCTCCACCTATCACTTTTCTGGTTGCAGTGTTTCTAATAGCGCCAGGTTTGCCAGTGGTAGCGCTATCAGTGCTGCTTCCTTAGCGGTAGCCTTTATTCCAGAGCTATTAACACTGGGTGCTGATAACCTTAACGTCGGGGGCGCATTCACACCAGGCTGTGATACAGCGCTGATTGTGTTGCATGACCCAGCTGTAACGCTATTTGCTCCTGGTGGTAATTGCGCCGGTATACTGCCGGACTTGTGATAAGGCCCATTGTGTTCTGCTGGCCACATTTATGTTGGGATACTATATCACTGCTGTCCCTTGCATTGACTTTATGCATATGATTTCCATATTCGAGTACAGTGGCTTTCAATGGTGTTGCATGGCTCCATTTTAAAGAATAACCACTAATCCTGGTGACTGCCGCCCTTTCCACATTTCCACAACCTGGACTGCAATTCATGAAGCAAAAATGTTTGTAAAAATGCTGGAGTCCATATGTAGCTGTCTGTGATTGCCTAGTCCTAGAATCGATATAACCGAAAGCTGTTACTCTATGAGGTATCCAGGGGCCAGATGTCTGTGACTGCCCTGCCCTAGAATCGATATAACCAAAGTTCTAATTCTAGGAAGCCTCCAGGGAACTGATGGCATAAAGTAGTTTGACGCCAGACAATCTTGCCCCAAATTTTAAGCCACTGCAGATATGCTTGACTCTCACATTTGGAACCACTGGCCAGCTCAAAAATGACACTTTCAATAACTGTCTAGTGCAAGAATGTACAAAACAGGTGGTTGATAGCTAACGGGTTTTAAATTAATCATAACCACAGGAACTGCCCTGAACAACCCTCCAGTCCATCGATGTTCAGCCTGCCAAACCATTAAAGAAGGAGATAGACCACATGCAAATCAGGCTTGGCTCCACCACACATGGGACATTCCACCGCAAACTGTTGGGTCACATTACAGGATCACAAGCAACCCCAGACACATGTCTACCTTGTTGGGCATCAACAATGAGGTATAGCTTGGGTCTCTAGGCCCAGCAGTCTGCAATTTTACAGATGGAATAAAACACGATGATGTTGAGGGTTGCCCCGAACCTTACCAGTAATATTCATTCAAAACCTTCTACCCATCACAATTCTAATGTGTTCCCCTGTGTGAGAGAGGGTATGCCCACATCTTGGTCCCCTCCTCACTGCACCATAGGTAACCAAGCTTCACCTCATGGATGAGGTAGAACAATTCTGAAACATGTATGTGGTTGTTTGGTTTCCATACAAATGGGACATGGCCTAGTGATTCGGGCAGGGGTGCTAGAATTGGTGACTTTACCAGATTGATTTGCATATGGCTAGTCCAATTCTGCAATGACCCAGATGGGCTAAAAAAAAACAATGGTGTGCACCAGCAGTTGTTAAGATTCATTGAAATTCTTCCTCCTCTCACTTTATGATTTATAATTTGTCTCCCTGTGAAAGAGAGGGTTTGCCCAGATGTGGGTCCCCAGCTTTCTGAAATATAGGGAACTAAGCTCCACCTCAGTGATGAGGGACAACTAGACTGAAACATGAAACTAGTGTTTCCGTGCGAATGGGACGTGGCCTAGCATGTAGGGCTCGATTGCTACAATTGGTGGTTGTATCAGACCGATAAGCAAATGGCTGGTCCAATTCTGCACTGATGTGGGCAGGCAAAAAAACAATAATGTGGATGTTTGCCCAGAGCACTTCCAGCGGTTAAGATTAATTCAAAACCCTCCAGCTATCACATTTCCGGTTGCAGTGGATCTTCCTATGTGCCCCACAAGCCTGGAACATGTCTGGAGGTGTTTGTGTTTCCATGCAAAGGGGAAGTGGCCTAGCAGTTCCAGCTGGACTACTGCCATTCGTGGGTCTACCAGACCGATTTGCCTTTTGCGTGTCCCCTTCTGCAGTGATACAGATGGGATAACAACGATGGTGTGGGGGGTTGTCTAGAGCATTGCCAGTGTTTGTGTTTAATTCCAAACCATCTTCACATATCATGTTTGATTATTGTGTAAAGCAAACATGTCTTTTTGCCCCAGTACAGTTGTGCAACTTTGCCTAGGATCAATAATGGAATGTGCCCCAAGCCAGTGGTTGCATTTGCACAGTAGGAATATTTCAGAAGAGAACTACATTGCAAATGTTAGGTCAGCATTAAACATATTTTGCTATGCATGGGTCCCATTCCTTCAAGTTGGACGTTTCTGAATTCAATTGAGTCCAGAGCAAAGAGAGATTATCAAAACGATCACCATTTGTGCCAAAGTACTTCCCTGGCACAGAAGTTAAGCACAAATGAAAGAAGCTGCTAACACAATTTAATCTTTGTCATCTGTAGCCGGTCCAATGCATGTCTGCTTAATTTGAAATCAAGGCTGCCTTATTTTGGTTTGAGTCACTCATTTTTTATTAAGACAAATCTGCAGGTTTGTCTTCCTGACCAATTATTCTGACAAGAAGTGGTCTGGGAACTTTGCTGATTAAACAGCATGCGGCAGGTCCTAACCAGTGGCATCTGGAAAACAGGTGTGGGCTCATCTGTTTCCCTTTGACTGCATCAAGCATCGCATTAACTCCAGGCTAGAAAAACACAAACATATTTGAGTGTGTTTTCTTTCGTGCATTTCAATTATGTGAAATATGCTCAGTATTTTAATTTGTTTTATGCTCCGCGACTAATTGCGAATGAATTAAAAATGCTTTCGCTGGGAAGACTGTGAATTAAAATATATGCAGACTATCTTTAATGAAACTACGCGGCTTCAGTTGGAAGGCGCCCGGCGATGCTGCACGTTGCACAAGTGGAGCTTTCCAGCGTTGCGGAAGCTTTGATGATCATGATAATAATGCATGCCCTGAGACGCTGCAACTGTATGGATCTGGAAGGCACAATTGACAGTCAGATGCTATGCGCCCGCGGAGCAATTTACAGATGAACATAATTACTTGGTTTTGATCAGATGTGGGGAAATCATATATGAGTTTTTCTTTTGCATGGCTGCTCACTGGGGACATGTGCAAAGCTTTTGATAAACCTCTGAGGAGGGAAAGTACATATTAGCTCCAAGTAGTTTGGCTCCTGCGACAACCGTTTCAACCTCGCATAACATTCTGAAGGTGTCCAAATCTTGTATGCATGTTTGAATGTTGCAAACATTTTAATGCTTACTGTAAGTGGTGTAAAAAATGAAATAAGCCCCAAGCACAGTGTGCATCATTTACTTAGTTATTCAAGAATGCAACTCATTTCCAATCGACATATTTGTTACATATAAAGATCTGTGGTCATTCTTATGGCCCCAAAATTCACTTTGATTTTAGGAAAATCTGGCTGTAACCCTCAGTGGTACTATTTGTCTCCTCCCCCGTTCTCAAAAGGGTATTTCGAAAGAGCACAATAGGAATGTACCAGACTGCACATCTTAGAATGAGAAACCTCCATCGGAAAATAAATAATATGGTTATTCTAGGGTGTGATATTGTACTTGCCTCAGTAAGGCAATCGTCACATTGTCACTATGATTACAATAAATACCGGAAGTGATCATTAGACATTTTAAATGCAGACAGTTTACAATGTTACTACAATTAAATATGTTCCCTTTGTACAGCTAATTTTGTCAAAAAACACAGCAGCCTACAATATCTTTGTGGCTCTAGTTTTATGCTGAGTACTGCTCAAATCATATATATTTTTTAAAGGTTTCGCTGTTAAAAGATTTTAAGATGAAGCATTTGTTTTGTAGTAAGTATCACACAATTTCATAATACAGGGAATATAATATTTAGAAGTGAGCAAACTGTTAGTGTAATACTCTTAAAAAAAAGCATTTTGAGTGGTTTGAGTCATGCAAAAGGCTTGTAAAATGTCTTCTGGTGTTCATCTGGGGACTGGGAGGACAAAGTCAGCGAGGAGGAAGAAATGATGCCCCTCAAAGGTATGTCACACCTCAGCAGCCCTCCACATGGCCCTACATTATTCCCGACTGCAATATAATGTTCTGGCACACCCCTCTATCACATTGGATTTTTAAAAGCAATGCTTACACTTTCAAAAGCTTTTTGTGCTAAAAACAGAGAATAGAAGAAAACGGAAAAACATTATTTGGGTGTTGTATGGGCTGGAAAAGGGCAGGAGGTGAGTCGAAGGGGGATTGGTCATGTCGCCAAAAGTTACCCATCGCATTTTACAGGTTGCCAAACATTTGTTTAAGAGACCCACAACAATCAGTGGGTGACTTTTGGGGGTGTCTAATCACCCCTAGCACTAAATGAAGGAGTTAATCTACTTTAACTATATGCAGAACTGTAACATTATGTAAGTTCACATTTCTTTTTTTTAAGTGGATTAATATTCAAATACATTTAATATCTATAAACATTGGAAATATACATTCTCAAAGAGGTAACACAATATTTACCACAAAACATGACATATAATATGAACATTAACACTAAACATGAAAAAGGAAATAAAGGAAAATGCAAACCAACATTTTCGAAACAACTCACACTCTAGGTTTGGATTGTTCTTAAAGTTTAATGTGTTCATTTGGAAATAATATTTTATATTTCGTTTTTATAATGATGTTTTATTTGTATTTTTTGTGCATTTGGCTTTTGATAGTTGGATATGGGTGTTTTATGAAGATTGTAGAAAGAGTATATGTTGTTTAGAGGAAGTTATATTAGTCAGTATGGGTGTATGGGTGTATGCTTTGCAGAAACTAGCTCTGCTATTGTCAGCATTTATAAATGTATGTTTTTCTGGACAGTAACATTCATTTTTCTAATCAAACATTCCCCCTTGATTTTGTTCTTTTTTAAAGGGGAACAACCGTTTGTATGTTTTTTGGTGTATCTTCATGTACCAATAATATTGTATATTTTTGTAAAATGACATTTATTCATAATTAGTTCCTCCATATTTACAGGTGTGACTTATTTTGATGTTGATTTTGTGTGACAATAACCACAATATATGTGTTTACTTATAGTATTAGCCAAATTATATATGATATATATTCGATAGGAGGAAGGATAGCAAGACAAAGTGGTGCAGCCCATGTTTGAATCCCGATCCCGCGCTTAGAAACCACTCGCTGGTATTAGGTGCCTTATAATTGAACAATAAAATAAAAACTTCACCCGATGAAACATACCTCACTATATGAGACTGTCATTGCTGTGGATATTTGATTCTTCATTATTTGTCTTCTTCTTTGTGCATGATATCCTCCTGTCGTGAAAGTGTGTTTGAAGTGTTGTATTTATGTGACAGTATGTATTTAACTTAATTTGTGATGGGTTCTTGTTATGTGACAATGTGTTACTTGAGTTGAAAGTGTTTGTGTTTTCTAAAGAGTGTTTGTATATGGTGATGAATGTTATGGTTGTCAATTCTATGTAATGCCTTTCTAACTATACCTCCATTGTATAGTGATGGTGTGTGCCCGTTTTTGAATAGGTGGTATTGTTCAGACATCCCTTCAATTAAATTGTATGGTTGTCTGTTTTTAAAGAGACAGGGTCATTAATGCACTGTTTTGTGTTGGAACCTTTGAGGAGACAGGCCTCTTTAGGCATTTGTCCATGAATATTTTTGTGTTATCATTTTATCATTAGGAATATGAAGTAAAATTACATTTTAATTTACTATTTGTTGATGTTGTGCTCTATAACAAGGGCTGCATTTTCCCCAATTGTAATTGACACATTTTAATTGGTTAATGGTCTTTGTTGGAAGATAACAACAATTCAGAAGGGTCCTGCTGTTCTTGATTTGTAAACATGTGTTGCTGAAATCTGCTCATAATCGAAAATCCCATGCACCTAGGATGAGCAATCTCTTACTTAGCACTTGAGGGATTAAAGTACATACATTTCTATTTGAAGGGTTTTCATGTATTTGTGTAATAAGAGTTTTAGGAGGTACAGTGAATTTGTTAAGTGTGAGCTTTTGCATGTACTGAACTAATTGCTGTGATGTCATATTTACATATCAGTTTACACCTGTCAGGGTACGAATGACAACATTTGGCCTGGGGGGCAAGTTTTCTTTTCTGCCCCATAGTAAAATGGCCCACAATCCAGCACAAATAATCTCAATACCAACCTCCCCCCTTCCCACACATGCTGAAGTATATATAGTAGACATTATTGACATTACTTTCCTTTTATGCAACATATTTTCCAGCAGTTATTTTTGTGGTTTCTTATAGATCGGGACCCTGGAAATTCACCCACTTACCAAACATAGCAAAACTATTTCCTCACGATAATATAAATGGTGGAATTGGACAGCTGGGATTTGAGCCCAGTCTTAAATATGTTACATTTTGTAATTTGACAGCAGGCAACATCTTCTCACTTCCCATGTTTAGTTTTAATATAAAGAGGTGGTAAAATAAGAGGATTTATTGGTAGAGAAGAGCCATTGCTGAACCAGGGGGCTTGGGTTGACTCTCAGAGCCAAACATGAGCAGGCATGGCAAAATACCCATACAGTGATAAAGTAAGCATGGTGTCTAACTTGATGCTAGCTTTTGTTCACTTGCAAATGCAAGAGGTCTTGAAGTGTGACTATGACATTTTGTTTGGAGGTAAACATGTCCCTTTTTTGGAAATTTGTTACAATTAATTCCTGTTAATGGGAAAAGCAGTTTTCAAGATGCTGCAATCTAAGGATAGTCAAAAAGCTCTAGGTAGCATTGGTAATTTCAACCTTTGGAATAGTTTTGAATTACAGGAACTTACCATTAATATGAGGCAATCTGCAGACTTAGAGTATGCAGAAATGCTTAATAGGATTTGTGTAGGTATCCTTAAGGAGACTATGAAAATGTGATTTCTACCATGTTTCATGCAGGTTGCACTGTGCCTGATGTCATGTTGACTGTTCTCGAAAATAACATGTCAAGTGTTGCTTTGATGTGTACACTTGGAGAGTGTGACAAGTTCAACTCTACAATGCTACTTTCTGAGAGCAAGATATTGTAGAGATAGAATTGTGCAATGTTTTAGATGGCCATCGTATGCCATTAGAGTAAGATAAAAGAGCAAATGCTTGATTAATTCAATTAGACAGTTCAATTTCTAAAACGTATTGAACATATTCTTGCAAAGTTTTATTATGTAGAGGAACCTCATTTGATTTCCCGTACCTCTGCACGCTTCATGGTTTTCAAGGATACCTTAGTCTGCGTTTGCAATTACTATTCATAAATCACAAGGGTTGACTTTATAGGCAGCATTATTTGACATTGGTCATACAGTGTTCGAAGAAGGAATGTCATATGTAGTCCTGTCACGTGTACACAATACTGAAGGTTTATTTCTAATATGCTTTGATGAATCAAACGTGACAGCTGACATTTTCTGCATTGAATAATATAATAGATTATGTGTACTGTACGCCCCTACTTTGACCTTATACCTCTTCCTTTTAAGCACTTAGCAAGAAAAAATAAGGAACCAGTAAAGCCGCATTAAATTAAAGTGGTTCCTCTTAAGTGTGTAAATCAAGTGAAACTATCAGTGTTGGAAATCACACAAATATGACATACTCCCACTGTAGATTTACTAATCAAACAGGTGTTGAATGCTATTCAAATGCAGCTTTGTGCATGTCATTTTAAATGACACCATTGGTGCAAGAAATAGCTTCAACAGTAGACAAACAGCTATGTGTGAAACTTTTAATTCTTGAAATATCTGTAAAGGAAAAACCACACAACACACATTCGGCAATGTCAATCTGAATTATAGTGGTTGTTGTAAGTGGAAGTGAAACATTTTCTCAAAATACACACAAAGATAGTTAGGAATTTTTAAAGACTATGGGCCTCATTACGAGTCCGGCGGTGACCGCAGCGGTAAAACCGCCTGGTTACCGCCGGACTCCTATTACCATTCCGCCTCCGTGATTCCCAGAATTACAAGGGCATTACAACCCCGGTTTCCTGGGAATCACCGAGGTGGAATGGTGTTAATCCCCATTCCCATTGAGTCCTATGGGACTCAATGGGAATGGGGATCATGGAAACACCTGCAGCATCTTGTAATGCTGCCGGTGTTTCCTCGTCCGCCTGCAGGCAGGCGGTGTTAAACCCGCCAGGTCAGACCTGGCGGGTACATCAACTCCCGCCTGCAGGAGTTGTGATCGCCCGGCATGGAAACAACGGTGGCGGCGGGTTTACCGCCACCGTTGTTTCCATACCGGGCGATTTGTAATGAGGCCCTATATTTCAGTTTATAGAGCAGGAAACAGTCTAGATAGAGAGGTAGGTATTTCTTATGAGTGGTGGCATGAGTGTCCACAATCTCACAAAAAGCAAATTACTTGAGATGTTACAGAAAGGTTTTTATACCTTACTGTTCCTGATCAGAAACGTTTTTTTAATATTGTAACACAAGTTCTTCATCATATGCAATGCAGTTACTGCTTCTAATCTACAATCAACATTGCAAAATCTAATTTTTAATAAGTACCTTGTAATAATGATTCAGAGATATAGTGTAGGTGGTAGGAAACTTAGCACAACGATTATGAATTTTGGAAACAGTCAGGTTTCTATTTGCTACAAAATGTTTAAAACATGCTCAATTATTTTTCATGATGGAACATCCATTCACTGTGAATATTTCATAACATGGGTGCATAGAGAAGTAGATTGGCTTGTCTGCAATGAATCTATAGTCACACACCAAGCTAGATTGCCAAAGGGTTTAAATAAAGCTTACTTAATGTTGCTAGAACCATAGTTTTAGAATAAATTGTATAATCTTTGTGAATAAAAACATACAAAATTAATGCTTGAAATGGGAGAATATGGAAATAAGTGTTTATGTCAACTAGAGGATATTTACTAAGCTGTGATAAAAAATCACTACAAAATAAATGTATACATTATATCATCAAGATTCTTTAAATTACATAAAGAACCACATTCTGCAATCTTCTACTTCTGTTTTATTGTGTAAAAGACTGTATAACATAACATGTTCAAGTGTTCCCTATAAGTAATGGGTTACCTAAGTGGTTCCATTTACATTATTTTGAGTGCTAGTGTTGATAACTGTTTACATCTGAAACAAGTTAACAGTAGGAGCTAGATGCAAAAAAAGGAAAGGTACAGTTTTAATAAGAAATGAGATCTAACCACTAATTAGAATTGTATGGGAGGATTTAGATATATTTTCTATTACTTCTTATGTTTATAGGTGGCCAAAATAAGAAATAACACACACTTTACAAGAAGTATTGCAATTAAATTAAAAAGGAAAACAGTCTACTTTCAGTAGGGGAGGTGTTGGAATCCTCATCAGGAAGGGTGTAGATTTTATGGAAACCAAAACATGTTCCGACGTAGACGGACGAGCCCTGCTGGTAACAGGGACCATGGGCAAGGTGAACGTGACAATCACAACACTCTACCCAACCAACACGGGCAAACCATGTTCCTTACCAAAATAATTTCCAAAATAATACTAGAAGCCTCAGGCCATGTCATCCTAGGAGGCGACTTCAACCAATGGGCCGATCCGGTCAAAGACAGAAAATCCGGCAACCCTCATACAAGAACACAAGTCAGGGCTGACTGCACAGCAAATGTGATGGAAACATATGAACTAGTAGATGTGTGCAGGGTCATGCACCTAAACGAACAAGGCTACACTTTCTTCTCTGCCCCCACAACACATATACTCGAATCGACTACATGTATTTATCCAAAGATCTAGTTGATACCACAACGCACTCTGACATAATCCCGATCACATGGTCAGATCGCGATATGGTGATGATAGACATTCAATGGGACAATTTACTGACCAGGGGAGGGAAATGGCGATGTAACAAAAGCCTTTGGAAAGACGCAATTTTCAAAATAGAGATGGAGACTGAAATCAATGAATTCCTCAAAATAAACAACACTGGGGAAGTATCCAAGCAAATAGTCTGGGAGGCGGGTAAAGAGACATGGAGAGGGATCTTGATAAGGGAGAGATTCGCTAAAAAGAGAGAGCGCAAAATCATAGAATATAGCCTAGGAACCGAACTTTGTCAGCTGGAGGGGGATAGAAGAAGGGGTACAGAATGTGACCAGATGAAGATTGACAAAGCCAAAAAGAAAAGGGAAGAATTGAAACTGTTGGAACACGAGCAGGTAGTTTGCAAACTTAGGCTCCTGAAGCAAAAATCTTATGAAAAGGGAGACAAAGCTGAAGCACTACTTGCTGCTAGATGCCGAGAACAGAGAACCAAACGAAAAGTACTAGAAATAAAAGAAGACTCCCTCTCCACAACAGGCTTTCCCCCTACTATCCCAGAATGCTTCGCCAAATACTACCAGACCCTTTATGCTTCAGAGACAAACTCTGACCAATCCGAAACAGAGACCTATTTATCTTCGATCGACATGCCCAAGATACCGACCCAAGACTCAGAACTCCTTGAATCCCCTATAACCGAACAAGAAATCCAAGGCGCCATAGAGGCTAACCATAGGCAAATCCCCAGGTGAAGACAGCTATACAGCCGGATTCTACAAATCCTTTAGCATGCAATTAACACCTTTCATGGGAGAACTTTTTAACAAAATATTAGAGACAGGGAAGGCCCCAGGCTCCTTCACCCGGGCACTGCTCACAGTGATCCCCAAAGAGGGAAGAGACCCTAAAAAATGTGGATCATACCGCCCCATCTCCCTACTTAAGCTCGACGTGAAAATCTATATGAGAATCCTGGCTGCCAGACCAGAGACACTAATGCCACGAATCATACACCCCGATCAGGTTGGATTCATACTGGGGAGACAAGGAGCAGACACAATGCGCAAAATTTTCCACCTCATACACACATCCTGGACCACGCTTGATGACCCAGCCTCCTTTCGATTGACGCAGAAAAAGCTTTCGATAGAGTAGAATGGGGATTCTTGATGGCAGTCATATGCAAGATAGGCATAGGCCCTAGGTTTAGAAAGGGAATACAAGCAGTATATAGGACTCCGGAGGCATCCATATTTGTGAATGGTGAGTACTCCAGATGGTTCAAACTAGAACACGGCACCCAGCAGAGGTGCCCCCTCTCTGCAATCCTTTTCGCACTCTCTCTAGAACCCCTGGCACTGACAATGAGGGCTGACCTCTTAGTAGAAGGTATTCACCTGAGAGCAATGTAATACAAGGTAGCTCACTATGCGGATGATATACTCTCTTACACATTACCAACCCCATGACATCCATTCCCCGAGCCCTCTCCCTACTAGAACGATATGGTTGACTCTCTGGGTTTAAAGTAAATAAAGCAAAGTCCACACACTTTCTCCTGCAGGGACAGAGAGAAGAAAGTGAAGCCAAGTTCTCCCCACTAGGTCTTAGGATCGAACACTCCAAGCTGACATACCTTGACATACAGATCACCAAAGACTTGGCAGACCTATAGGAAGCCAACTTCCCCCCACTCCTTCAACGATTCTGTGTCGACCTAGCTAGATTTAATAAGTTGACGATATCTTGGCTCGGAAGGCTCAACGCCATCAAACTGGTATGCCTCCCCTGGTTTTTGTACCCCTTCCAAATGTTATCCTTTAGTATGCCAAACATTTTCTTCTCTGAGGCCAAGAATATCATTGTGGAATTCCTCTGGCAGGGGAAGAAGGCAAGAATCTCTTATGATACCCTGACACTCTCCAAAGATAAGGGTGGGGTAGGTTTACCCAATCTAAAGAAATACTACGAAGCAGCCCAGCTGCGAGTCCTGAATCCGCACTTACGCAACTATAAGGACCCTCAATGGGTCCATGTGGACAACCATTACCTGTCCCCAGCCACGGTCTCAGAATGGCTCTGGGCCCCCAAGAAAAGACTTCTAAACAGACTCAAAGACCACCCGATACTGACCACCATATGGGATATCTGGACGGAGGGTAAAGATATGCACAAAATCACCACATGGCCATCTCCCCTCAGCCACCTATGGTCCCCTGGCATCAATGATCATATCCCTAATGTAGGACGAAGGGAGAGGCAAAGCAACGCCAGAGGGGCTCTTTGAATAATGTAACAGGGCAGAGGACCCATGCTCTGCGGTCCTAGTCACATATGAGAGAATCAAATAGATCAGGCTTTGCAGCAAATGTTAAACGAGAAACGAATAGAGTACGGCTCTGCATTCAGAATAACAAAGCAAAGAAAGGCTAGGCTCTGAAGCCAGCACGAGATGGAATAAGAGGGACCAAACTCATCGTGAGAGGCTGGTCCGGCCCTCGCAGGGGCGCTAGAGGGGCAGCCCACATAGCGGGCTGCCCCTCTGGCCACCCCCAGGGGTCCACATACGCCCCACCTACTAGGCATCCCCCAGGTACGACACATCCGGCCGCGGACCTCGGGAGTGCTTATAAGGGGGTGGGCTTGCGATCACTCATCCTCCTTGTTTGCTGTACCCCCCCGGAGGACAGTCAAAGCAGAAACATCACACACATGGTCACTCTACTCCCATAACGGGGCTTATTCAGAGATACAAACAAGATTTCCTCTTTCTTTGAAACCCCCATCCTTTCATTCCAGGAGACACAGATGTCTTCTTGCCCCACACAAAAAAAGTAGCAACTTGCAGTTGGTAGAAAAGGCTACAACTCCTTTATTTGGCAGGAGTCCACTTACAGGTGATCTGCCTCTTAACGAGCTGGCGTCCTAGCTGTGGCCCACTGGAAGTAATTGTTATTTCCTCTCTCTTATCATGAGCTCATAGTCAGATGATATATCCAGAAATGCAACATACAAAGACATGTTCTGTTCTGCTGCATCCTTTAATTTTCTTCTTTTCTCTTGTGTTATACAGTGATATTTGTAATTTAATATGTACTGCTATTTTAATTCTAATTTTGTGAAAATTCTATTTCTTTGACTAAAACACAATAACTAAATAAATAAATAAATAAAGCAAGGTCCCCAAGATGTCGCCTGTCCCCCCCAGATTTTATGTGTCTCCTACGCCCCTGGTGGATAGCCTGCCTGCAGGGCATGGGGAGGGTGGATGGGCTCCCTGCGAGGCATGGTCAGAGTGGATGGGCTGCCTGCGGGGCATTGTCAGGGTGGATGGTCGGCCTCCGGGGCATGGGGAGGGTGGATGATCTGCCTGCGGGGCATGGGGAGGGTGGATGGGCTGTCTGCGGGGCATGGGGAGGGGAGTAGGGCGGACCCCTGTGGTGTGGTCTGGCTGCAGGGGGTGCATGTGGCTTCTCACTACACTACTGCATGAATCCGAGGGTATGGGAGTGAGAATTACACGCGATTGGGCTGGCGTGAGCAGGGTACGCGTATTCCAGGGGTGCGCAGGGAGTTTTACATGCAATTTCGCTGGTGCGAGCGGGGTACGCGTATTCCAGGGGTGCGAAGGGAGTTTTACATGCGATTTTGCTAGAGCGAGTGGGGTACGCATATTCCAGGGGTGTGCGTGGAGTGTTACACGCGATTTCGCTGGCACGAGCAGGGTACGTGCATTCTGACGGGTTTGTGTGGAGTTTTACATGCCATTTTGCTGACGTGAGCGGGGTACACGTATTCCAGGGGTGTGCAGGAAGTTTTACACGCGATTTCGCTGGTGCGAGCGGGGTACGCATATTCCAGGGGTGCGCTGGGAGTTTTACACATGATTTCACTGGCACGAGCGGGGTACGCGTATTCAAGGGGTGCGCGTGGAGTTTTTCATATGATTTCACTGGTGCAAGCGGGTTACGCGTATTCCAGGGGTGCGCGTGGAGTTTTACACACAATTTCACTGGCGCGAGTGGGGTACGCCTTTTCCGAAGGGTGCGTGGGGAGTTTTACACGTGATTTCACCGGTGCGAGCAGGGTAAGCGTATTCCGGTGGTGCGCAGGGAATTTTACACATTATTTCGCTGGCGCAAGCAGGCTACATGTATTCCAAGGTTGCGCAGGGATTTTTACAAGTGAATTCGCTGGCGCAAGTGGGTTACGCGTATTCTGAGGGGTGTGCCGGAAGTTTTACATGTGATTTCGCTGGCACGAGTGGGGTACGCGTATTCCGAGGGGTGCACAGGAGTTTTTACATGCGAATCGCTGGTGCGAGCGGGGTACGTGTATTCCGAGGCGTGCACAGGGAGTTTTACATGCAATTTCGCTGGTGCGTAAAGGGCTGTGTGACGTTTTAAGCGCGTTTTTGTGGTTGGGGGCTGTATGCTGGTCCACTGACCTTTGCGCCATGTAGGGGATTTATGCGATGTTTTTGGCGCACAGGACGGGGAGGGGGCATTACTGGCGCTGCTGCAGGGTCACTGCGCCACTCTGCGCCACGGGTGGTTATGGTTGTAAGTATCCATGAATACGCTGTGCGTGAAAATGGGTTTTGGCGCACGCAGCTAGCTCATGCTGGTGCAAGCTCCCTCTCTGCGATGCCCGCATGCGCTGCTTCTGCGCTAAATTCTATGAATTGCCCCCTTAATGTTTGTGAAACTTTCTCTCCTGCATTTGGTTATCAGCATAGTGACTTTAAACATGTACATTATTTGAGACCACTGATTGTAATTATTGATTACAGTTTGAAGAGAATGTAAAATGTGTTTTTTTGAAATTGGATAGGTCAGGTGAAATCTGTGCACATGAAAGCATGAATCAGAAACAGGCTCTTAAAGGCATTAAGCAGGAAAATAAATCGTTCATTAAACTTGCAGATAAGGAGGGAATGTGACATTGTGGGGCCATGAACAAAATCTTTCACAAGCCAATAGACAGCTACAACTTTAGATTTGTTAATCTAGACTTCAACATTTAATGACATTCTGAAAATACATTTATTTCAATGGAAACTTTCAGGACCTTCCAGTACCTTTAATCGACAATGAGTTCCAATTTTCATATGTAAAACATTCCATCATTCCCACCTTCTATTTGCTTGCAAAAGTGAATAAGAGTACAGTGAAACCTCCAGGAAGACCTATTGTTAATTCAATGGGATCTTTCACTAAACCATTATCCAGTGCTATTGACTCTTTTCTATGACTTTTTCTTACAGCTTTACCATCCTATGTAAAAAAATAATGGTGACGCTCTTAATATGCTTCGAATTATTTTAGTGGGAGATGATTGTGTGTTGGTCACCTTATGAGCTCTTTATACACAAGTATATCACACAAAGATGGCGTTCTGTGCCATGACTATCTTTGTTTCAGTAACCAATATTATTTGCAACTCAGCAGTTTGCCAATGGGCACACAATTTGTGCCAAGCTATACTTACGTATGGCATGTTGGGACGATGTACACATTTTCATATGGAATGGTTAAATAACAATGTGGGTATGCTATATTATTGATCTGTTTATTTTAGTGAAAAGCTCGAATCAGATGTGTTACATTTTGACAAATGTGTACATTCCAATAGTTTGAATTCTTTTTTTTACCACGACATACAATACACTTCAGATTGATTGTTTAGAACTCTTAAATCGAATAGAAGATCCTCTAAACCTACAGCAGGGAACGTTATAGTAAATATTCCTTCCTCCCATCCTCCCACTGATGTACATAACAATGATGCAGTATACTATACTGAGAATGTGTAAGGGTATAATGAAATTGCTCCAGTAATCATTATTACTTAAATACTTGTAAGAATATGATTTATGGTGTTGCACAAAGGGGTTATCATTTTCAATTATTGCAATAGCTTTTAAAAAGAAGTGAATGAAAGCCCCCAAGATGAGCTCTTAAGTCAGAAAAAGAATTCATTGGAGAATTAAGATATTAGATGTATCACTTCTCATGGAATACAACCACCAACAGTTCTGGGTATAATTAGGAAACTGACATCTGTAATATAAAGACAGTGCTCTCTACACAGTGATTGACAAAAAACCATCAATTTGTCATAAACGTGATGGAAATCTGGGTGACAGTCTTACAAACAGTCATTATCAGTCTCTACTAGGTTTTGTGTCTTGGTTAAAATAACTGTGTGGACATTTTGCTCGCACACGATGTCGTTTTTGAAAACAAGTTTAGAAAACATGTATTTTCACAACAGAATCTACAAGCTGAAAACAGTATATTGCTGGCTGTACTGACTACAATTCGGAATACGCAATGTGTGCCTTGATTTATAATAAATCATGTGAATTAAATGCATATGATGATTGTGCATTTAAGTTGAAATGTATTGATATAATCCGGGTATATTACTTTAAATGTGTTTGTTTAACTTGGGTTTTACACATATGGCTTATTTTACATATATAACATGGCCTACGGTAGTGGCCCTGTAGCTATGGTTAAGTTGCTCAACTCATAGGAAGAGCACTTTTTGGGCGGCTTATAATTGCTCCCCCTGGATGAATTCTCACCAAACTTTGCAAAAAAAGTATATTGGTAAGTTTGGTGAGGTTTTGTCAAGGGTGGCAAAGTTATAGGGTGTCCCAAAATCTTTTTATTTCCATAGACATAATGGAAAAAAATTTGCTGACGCCTACAGCCCAAACCGCTGGATGTATTTTCACCAAATTTGTGGCAGGAGCAGCGGCTTGGTCCCAAAAGTGTGTTTTTGTAAATTTGGTATAAATCCGTCTAGTAGGTGTCTTTAAAATGGGCTAAACGTAAGTCAAAAAAATGTGTGATATCTGGGTTCAGTCCGTGGACCCATTTTTCCCTGTTTGGTCCATGGACAGTCATCTGATTGGCCTATCAGGCGACGTGAAGTCCGCAGACATCGGCCGTGCCCACCGATTGGTTGGGGAAAAGCTTGAAATGCCCGCCATTTGTGATGTCATCTTTGATGTCCTGGGTGTTATTCATAGCTGTGCACAGTGGTGGCACCAGTTATGGTTGTTTAGCTTACCATAACTGGCGAATTTCTGAGGTTTTTCGGCTTTACTTGTAACCATAACGTCCCTTTAACAACATTTTTTCATTGAATTTCATAGGTGTTTATTAGTCCAACGTAACCATAACCTCACCTTAGCAAAGTTTGTAGAGAAAGAGCTAAGTACCCCCACCTCATGGAAGTTAGGTTTCCATTGAGAAAACCATACTTGCATTCAAGACAGTATGATGGCTGTTTAAACGGAATCGCAGAAGAAGCAGGACGCCTGACTGATGAAGCAGATTGGTGTCATCATGCGAGAGTCGAGATTGACTAGTCAACATGAGGAGCATGCTCCATTTATACATTGCTGCAAACACACACTCACACAAATAGTGAAGTGCAGAAGGGGTAAAGGAGACCACAGATAGAATGCTGCAGTCACAAGAGGGATTGAAAGTTTTTATTTTGCAGCACATGATGACATAGTCGCATGATGTGTACACGGGAAAAGAGTTAGATAAGCGACTAGCGAGCTTAGAAATCTGGGTAAAAATGAACGAGGAGGAGAGAGAGAAGAGCCGCCTCCTATGGATAGTATACTTAACATATGCAAAGAGGGGGGTGAAGAGCTTCTGCTCCACCCGCCATGCCTGACGTAGACGGCGATAGTCAAAAAGATGAAGGGCTGTGCCCAGTGAGAAGGGTTAAGGTAGCAATAAGGTATGAATGACCTGGTGCATGAGTTGCCTGCGTAAAGTGGCGATGAGAGAACAGACAATGTTCCTGAAGAAAAGATGTAATCTCTAAGATCCCAAAGGACCGGGAGAGAAGCAAAAAGGAGAAAAGCAATAGGACAAGTGAATTCTCAGACAATGAGATGAGAAATAAAGAGATAGAAGAAAACAGAGGATAAAGACTGATAGGTGAGCACCCATACAGGATGAAGGATGGGTGGTCAGATTGTGCTCAGACAAGAACATTTAAGGAAGGGAGACAAAGGGAGGATACGAATGATCAATTTAAAGATACACAGTTGTGCGGTAGAAGGGGCGGCTTATCTAGTTTTGATCCCAGAGTGCTGTCTTTAAATAGACTGACGATGAAGAAAAAACGAAGAAGAGACAAGGTGCACGAATTAAAGATAGGATAAGTTAGGCGAAGATATGGAAGCCTTTCTTTCAGGAAGAGGGAGAAAATACCGGGGGTTCTCAAAGTGTTTTGTGAGGAAAAACAAGGAAATTAGAAGATTGAGTCCAGGCCTCCCTATCTTTCGGGCATCAAGGATCTTTTGACACAGCTGGCTCAATCTAAAAGGGCAACCTGATGGTCAGAGGGGGGGCGGAAAGCCTGCATACACATTTGCAGCCGAATTGGAAATGGGTTTGCTCACGGTCAGACAGTGCAACAAAACTGAGCGCCGAGAATGTTACAAGGTTTAAGAGAAAACAAATGACAAATGACGTCGCTTTAAAGGTAGCCATGCCAGTCACCCATGCAGACAAGGCAGAGCATAAGTACAGGACATTTAATGATAATTAACATAAAGGGTAATGTTATCGTTGACTTGGGAGGTAAAACCTTTTTTGTTCTTTTTAAAGAGACACAGATGAAATACATACACATACACGAGAGGGGACATTTTGATGGTTGGAAATATTGCAAATATTTAAGACTTTATAGGAGCTGTAAGAAGAGTTCCAATTTTAAAGAATTGTCAGTCTTTATAGGAGAATGTGATATGTCTGTGTTATGGGTATAGTTAAGATAGACATTTAGCAGTATTATAGATTGAGATTTAGTAGCAGAAATGTTTAACATGATGACTTTGGTTTATTAATTAGAGTATGGTGTGTTTTTTATATATAGTAGTAATATATATTTGTTAAGCATGAGTGAGTTTATTATGGTATTTATAGGGCCTTGAGTGCATTACAGGGGGATTTTTTGACCCGGTTATGAGGGGTCATGCCCTTTGCGACTAACGATGACAGTTGTTGAGTATGTCATTATGAGGGCTGAGAGTATGGTGATAAGATGATTTTATGATGTAATGTATTGAACATGTAGGGATTTTTCTATGAAGGACAATTTGAGGGTATGTTAGTGTCTCTAAGGGCTATTGCCTATGAGGGGGTTATGTTAAAACTGGCGTCTGAATAGTCAGACATGGGAAAGAGAATTCTGCCATCGGTGTGCAGAAAATATTGACAGAATCTAGTGGGGGATATTTTTGTAATTAACGATTCTTTGAGAATCGAGCAGGGTAATAGACCTAGCAATACAGGTGCTGCTGGGGCAAAGCACGGGACCAAAGAAGAGGTTTTGAAGTATTGGAAAGTGTATGACTACCGTCTGACTTTTCGACACAGGCTGCTGAAGTAGTGGCTCTGATTGTCGCAATAGGGGGAATCATTCAGACCAGGAAGTTTTGGTGAACAGTGACTCTGCCTGTGTGAAGTTGACAGTGCACGCAGAACTAGCACATTGGAAAAGGAGGGGCGACTTCCGAGCAGGCAGCACTCCAGTGCAGCACACAGCTTTAGTGAATAGACTCACAAAGCAAGTATTATGACTCCTAGTAGCCATGGTAGTAGGATGAAATATGTAGTGTATGTTGAAAGGAGCATATTTTATTTTATGCTTAGTAAAATAAAAAGGTGAAGTGAATGGTATAGAGGGTGCTTTGTTATGATTGTATGAATAAGGATGGAGATGAATAAAAGAATGGGGATGATAAATGAGTATGTTTAAGAAATGGTATGTTAAAAATATGAAGATATAGTAAGTCAAAAGTTAGAAGGAAAAAATGCCAAGATGAAAAGGATTGGTGAACGCGGAAAGGGTGTTTTTAAGCCCTTTGTGGAGCATTGTGGCAACGAGACAGCACTGCTACACCAGTGATGCCTGAAGCCTTATTAAGAATGGTGATAGGATAGCTACATTGCCTTGTGTACATTAAAAGAAAAGAACCACACCGCAAAGAGTGTGAGGAATGGTTCAGTTTGCATAAAGTAGAACATGTTGCATTTTGTATAGTAATGTTAAAAGATTTACTGCTGGGCACATGTCGCACATTGTTAGGGAAGTGTTTTGAAAGAATAGGGAACCTTTTTTAGTATCCATGTTGATATTGCAAAAAGCGATAGATAAACCTGGGTATGTGGTTAATAGAAGTATATCCTTTCTCAGGGGGGACTGAAGATGGACCGGGTATACATGCCCAGATGCCACCTGTATAGTGAAATTAGAGGTGCATAAAGTCTTTATAGATAGGAATTATGTAAAATAAAGAAAGCAAGATCATGGCCCTTATTATTTTTTTTTAAAAGCCTTTCAATGGATAAGATTGTTGTTCAGTATAACAACAAGGTTTCATTGGCGTGTCCCAAGCAGACAGGCAGAGTTGGAAAGAGACTCAACAGCCTGCTTAAGAAGAGAATATCCAAATAGGAATTTATTATGAAAGAAGGGATGGCTTGCATTCTCTATCACTGGCATTGTAGGGATATAAAGAATTGGCCAGGTATGGAGCACCATCCTATCTCACAAGGAGAGAATGACAGGGAGGCAGATGAGGACATCCCTCACCCATCCATCTAGACTTAGAAGTGATGCCAAAGCAGTGATAGAATTGTTAGGAAAGGAGCTACGTGTTGTCCTTATGTGTATAATTTCAAGTATCCTTGTCATTTCAGATGAGCTCTAAAGACAAGGGTGTGGGGCAGCGCAGAACACAGAAGGAGATGCTACAACAACCAGACTTGAAGGACGTCATCTTCCCAAATTTTTCACTAGATATTAGGTCATGAACTTTGCAAAACCTCACTAAGAAGAGGAGCGAGCTTTGCTTCAAGTAGCCGTCCATTAGGGAGGGACGTGACTTCACCTGCAGCCAAGATGGAAAACAAATGCACAGGGCTAGCCAGCTGTAAAGATGTAAAGACATCCATTGAAAAATCCCCTTCACCCCCAACCCCAGCAAAAGAAATGTTCTGAAGCAAGCATCGGGGAAGAACCTCAGCATGCACAGACTAGATGTATGATGAGGAAGAAGGACGTAGAAGCAGTCAAGTAAAGACAATGAGTTCATGGGACTATGGCTTGTTTCAAGACACTCTTTTAGTCGACTAAAAATAAGAGAGTCAAGGGAAGTTATAGGATCTTGAGCCACAGGAGCGTGTTGACATTGGACTGAGACATGTCTAAGTCTCAATCTCGCAGGCAAAGAGGCCAGATATGGAGTTCTTGTTTTGATAATTGGAAAAGAGAGCAGTATCCTCATTTGTTTTTCACTGAAATTCTCTTTGGAAGTGCTTATGGTGGTGCCCAATGAAAACATTGTAGGGAACATTCAAGCAAGGCTTTCTGTTCACTTGTGCACTCATCTGTCGTCAAAGAAGACAGGAACTTTGGCGATCAGAAAAAATTCCAGCAGAGTCCTGAGAATGGTGAGAAATAGCTGATAAAGCTGAGGAATTTCCATATGCTGTTGGAAGACGGACTGACGTCAGAACATTCCCGAGAGACCCGAGAAACAATGCAGTGCTGTTGCAATTCTTGAGAGACATAATAACCAAAGTGAATGTGTATTCTGAGATACCAAGGAGTATTGAATGAAACCTGTCAAGGGAGAAGAGCCAATGGTCTGGTGATTTAGGAACTTGGGTCATGCTGAACAGAGACCTTCATGTCGTATGAAATTAGACAGATTCGAGGTGTTCATTGGGAACTTGTGTATGTCATTGAACTAATACAGCCAGCTGAAGCTGTCTGAGGAACTTTTGAGCCAATTCAGCCGATTCCTGGGCCGTGTTGCATGATGTTGCCCCAGTAAACGTATTTTCTTTCCTTAGTAGAGGAAAATGGGCAGCATCAGAAGCAACTTTATCATGGAGGATTTTGAGAGACGTCCACGATGTGTGAAAAGATGTTGCTGCCACCTTTCATATATGTGTGTCATCTACACCTGTGTCTTTTTCATAGTGGTACTGCTGTCACTTGCGGTACGAACCACATAATATGCCAAGACAAATGAGGTAAAAACTATGATGTACCCTCCTGTAAGAGAGCGAGAGAGGAAACAAATGTGGCAACTACTAGGCAGCAGAACCTAATGTGATTGTTCCCCCTCTAAAGGTACCCACTAGAGCATCTGATTCTATGATGATAGAACCAATGTTACCCTTTATGGAGAGGTCACGTATGGAAGTTTTTGCAGACCTTATATGGCCATTATTTGCTGCTGCTAGACAAAAACAGCAGGCTAGAGAAAGGCTTTTTGAACATTACCATTTAAAGATAGCACATGTGAATGCACTCAGTCCACTGACAAATGCTCCATTAATTGGTCCACAAAGGAAGAGTTATACTGAAATGCTTCATGATCTAATAAAAGAGGCTCATATAAAAAGAGCAAGACAAAAAAGAAATGCTAAAGAATATGATTATGAGCTGAATAACTATTTGGACAGCACAGTGCATTTGGGGAATAACATTTGATAGCAGCATATGAAGGAAGGAAAAAGACGAAAATCAAAGGAGGAATGCTTTGTATGTGCACACCTGCCCTATAATATGGGGAAGTTCAAGATCTTCATAGCTATTGAAATAGAAGTTCAGACAGCTCATTGTCTGTCACACCTAGTGCTCTGCAGAACAAGAGGCCAGTTCATGGGCCGAGATGCCTATCTCAAATGGGCAACTGAATGGACAAATCCAGATGAAGACGATTATGTCCAGGATACGAAGACAAGAAATAGGGCGCATACCAAGAATCATGTGATTAGATATGATACGCCTGGCGTAAAAGGAGCAGGAATCAGATTGGAAGTAAACAAAAATGTTGAGAGTCCAGGAAAATCTGCAGAGGAAATTCATAGATGGAAGAATAGAGGCCAGATGCAGATATGAGGATCGGTATTATCACCTGATGGCTGGGAAGAAGGAGTGGTTATTTGCAGAGCCTGGGTGATTATTGGTTGTCATTCACCAATTGTTGATATAGTGCAAAATGGATGTAAGCCAATATGGCCAAGACTTGTTAATCTACTGACCTGGGTCGAAGAATGAGAAGGACCCTTGCAGATAATGCCTCTGGAAAAGTCAAAACTGTGTTTCAGGAATAATGGCACCAGAAAAGTTGGAGAGAATAAGAACTGTGGCCGAATCTTTGATGTGCCAGGAATGAAAATTGGGACAGCAGTGATCGCAGATCACTATTGGGTATGCAGAGCTAAGGTTTACATGAAGTTACCTGAAGGCTGGGGAGGAATATGCACCCTGGTGAATGTTCATGTTCCAGCATTAGTGATTCCGAAAAGTGATCTGAACATTGATAGTTTCCCGAAAGCAGATGCTCACCTAACAAATAAGAGATCTGTGGAGTTGATAAATAGAATGAAGAGAGAGAACTATTTCTCAGCCAACTCAAAAGAAGCTTTTGATTCTATTCCTTATGCGCACAGATTGTTCAGCCATACTTCATCAGTATTCATAATGATCTTCATGCCGAGAATCCAGGTTGGAGCAAATACCAAATGGCTGCAGATCACCAGATGGGAATTGCTGCAGATGATCAATACGACCATAAAGGGATTCAATGCTATCAAGGAAGGACTAAGAGATGTAAGGCTGATGACTCTTCAGAACAGATACATCCTGGATATGATTACAGCTATGGATGGAGGTGTTTGTGCAAACATTGGAGAATCGTGTTGCACATTCCCACCTCCTCATGATTACGAGAATGGCACCTTGACAGAGGGCATAGGAATGCTGACAAAACTGCACAGCCAGATGATAGAAGAAGTAGTAGATAGTGCTGATGACAGCTGGTTTGGATTGCTCTTTTCTTGGATTCCGCAATGGATGGCAGAAATGTGCAAGTTTCTTGGAGCACTGATCTTGTTAGTGTTGCTAGGATTCTGTGTGATCAAGATAATAACAATGCAGGAAGACAGCAAAGAAAGCCATATGGATGAAAATCATGATCGATGTTGAGTCAGGATGGAAAGTCAAGGACTTGACAGATGAAGAAATCAGAGACTTCATAAAGACCAGTATTCATGCACCTGAAGGAACAACATTCCTGTACAAAAAGGACCATATAAAGTATGTGGGAAGATGGATCTACTGCAGTCCAAGTGGACAGTGCATGCTTATGACTTCGAACAAGGATGAGCATGTGAAGACAGCTGGATGCCTGAAGGGGGTCTAAAAGATATGGGTCCCAAAAATATCTCTTCATATGAGGATGTTTGGATATGAATGAGAAAGGAAGAGCGGTCAATGAATCACTCAGAGGGGGGAGTGTAGAGAAGGAGCTAAGTACCCCTGCCTCAACCATGTTGCCTAGAATGCCTATATGTTAGAAACCAGAGTATGCAGCTTAGGTGGAACAACTAAAGCAACAAAGGCCAAAGGAAATCCTGGAGGCTAGGTTCCCATTGAGAAAACCATATTTGCATTCATGACAGTATGATGGCTGTTTAAACGAAATCTGACTGATTTGACAGTACCCTTTGTGGTAATGATTTGAAATATGGTTGGCCATGTACCGATATTAGGTGTATTAGGTATCCAAAGACCATGACATGTTTAATGTATGTAAATGCCTCGTGAATTTGTGTAAATCGGCTACCTCTTGCCAATTTTCTTTTACATTTAATTTGGTCTCCATTTACAATGACTAATAATGTTTTTTCAATGGCATAACTAACATATAGGGCTTTGAGGTTTCTACATATATCTAATGTTAAATTGACAATTTGTCTTTTAAATCTTTAGTTACATTTTGCTCATATTTCAGAAATTTCTGAAGTTGTAAATTTTCTTGGAACTAATTGGAAAATCATATTCTCAAATAAAATAATTTTTGCTAATTGCAATGGGATGATGGTCTGTGTCTTGAAGTTACTTGCAAATGAGACTAGTTGCAATCCGATCAACCCGTGGAATATGTTCTTCAATGAATCCACAGATAACTAGGTCAACCCACATTTTGTTTTCTGCAAGAGTAAGCTTTTCATCCACAGTGTTGACTTTAATGTGTTGTTCATAAAACATGCATTAACAATATTGCCACACATGAAGGGGTTATTGTTCAACTTCCAAATTATATTTTGTGATGTGTGTTCTATACTGTATGGGTGCAGGAAAAAGGCTTGGACAACGACTGGTAACATTTTGGCTATAAAACGTTATTAACGAATAACAGGGTGGGAAAATGCCTCTCTATTCCTAAATGATAGGAGGGGTTTCTCTGCCTCAATGGAAACTAAGGAATACTTCAGGATGTCAAGACAAATAGAATGTTACCATTGTGTCCTTAACCCTACTTCAGGCCCTAACACTAATAACCTAAATCAACTGTGTAGGAAAAGTCTCTTCTAAAGTGAAGTGCTCCAGTTTCTAGGGGTTTGCGCCTTTTCCCTGGATTCCTTCTGTTTCTACTTTCCTTTTCTATGGGCTCTAAGGACCCTCTGTCTTCTCAGTTAAATGTCACAATATTGTATATCGTCATGTGTGTATGAGTCTCAGACTTGTGATTCTTTATTAAACTGGCTTGATGTATTCCCCTACAAAGAATGGGTTTTTAATTTTGCAAACTCTCCTTTTGGTGCAAGTCCCAGACTTGCGGTGAATGAACATAATAGCTTGGTTCACTCTCCTGCCGAGTATCTGTCCAGTGTGGCTCAGACATCTGCCAAGCATATGTCCTCTGCTATCTTTATATCTCTCAGGGTCTCACACCCTCCTATTCCTCAACTTTCCTATAGGCACGTGTCCCAAACTTGCAATATTCTCTTGCAATGACTTGGTCTACTCTCCTGCCAAGCATCTCCTCCTTTCTGTAGCATATCTGCGTTATTCCTGGTCCCAGACCCTCTTTCTCTCTTATTCATATGTGCAACCACTTGGACTACTCCTCTGCCAAGCATATGTTCTCATCTGCACTTTGACATCTTCTCTCAGGGGTCCCAGACCCTCTCACTTTCTTGTCTTCGTATGGGACTTCATATGGGTCCCAGACTCGCACAATCTGGTTGCAATAGCTTGGTTCACTCTCCTGCCAAGCAAATGATCTCTTCTGCTTTCTCTTGCCTTCTTTCAGGGTCCCAGAACCTCTCACACTCTTGTTCCTGTTGCTCCCTGACCTCTCCTAGATAATTTAGGACCTTAAGCTCTGCCCACGTACCTGCTTCTCTGGTGCGTGTCTTCCAGTCAGTGTTGCTTCTGTCTGGGTCTCCGGAAGCATTCGGTTGCTTGCCTCTGTCGGTGGCATCCCCACTGATCGGTGTCCCTTTTACCTTCATGGGAGAGGGATTAACTTCCAGGCACCTTCCGAGGCTTTGTAAAGCCTGGAGGTTTGCTCGGGCAGTGCACAAAGGAGCTCCTTCTCCTCAGCCTTTTTTCTCACTCCCGCTCAGCCTTGTGCATTGGGACTCTTGCTTCATTTCCTGGTATGCTTGGTCGGCATCTGCCCAGCTTCCTTTCTCCAGGACCGCTCCTCTCATCTTATTTTTCCTCCACCTTTTTGTCTTTCCCTGGGCCAATTTAATACGAGGAAGGACTAGACTGTTAATTACAGTTCTCTTGAGTAATTAGTATAGTCCTGACCCTCTTCTTTGTCACAGGAGTCATGATAGAGTTACATTGGAAACATATTGTCTTTCCAGGGTTGTTAGTCAGCTCTATCAAATTAAGTGGTTTAGCATTACAATAACAGATATTAACACTGACTGGAGAAAGTGAGGGAGAAAAGGATTTTCGCAAGGAGGGAGGGTCTAACAAGTCGGTGATATTCCATGCTCCCTGGAAATGGTTGTCCCTATTCCCATAAAGAGGCTTCCTCTCCCATGTGATCGTCTTCCAATGTACCACTCCGAGGGGGACTTTTGTACTGTGCAAGCATCACCCTGGCCACATGGGCAAGGTCTCCCCTTGGGGAAAAGGGACAACGTCATCAGATTCGCCACAGTACTATGGGATAATTAGTTTGTTACTAATTAAATCTTTACATTGCAGTTGTATGCTTTCCAGCATGGGACTGTTCTTCTCTTATAACACTAATGAAATGTTCTTGTATAGCTGGGTGGATTTGGAGGATAATTTGAACTGGACCTTGTTCCAGGCTATTTTTATAACACTTCTGCTGTTCATTTTGCAATGTACTTTTTCTGCACTAAATCAAGGATGAATGTGTTATGAGAAGCTAGCCTTGTAATGTTTTAGATTCTAATTTTGAATTGTTTGTTTGTGCTGCAGGGCATGTGACATCCCTGTAGTTGTAGACCTTCTTCATTGGGACAAGGATCAATATTTAAGAAAATGTTTAATTAGCCTAGTTTTATAATTTGAAAGTTATAAATGTATGTTCTGTGATAATACATATGCCCTCACAAGCACATTTATACCATGTTTTATATTAACTGGCATTTTATGAACAAATTAATAATTTTCTTGTCTCACTTATTCAATTATAATTTCTGTAGCCACTGGTTTTAGTGACTTTTCAATGATTGGAGCATTTCTCCACCTTTTCCTTGAAAAGTATTGCCTTCTCCGGTAAAGGCATACACTATGCTACTATATATTCTGACGTTTCTTCAGCAAAGTATTGTCCCATAGCAAAAGCATGCAACCATTTTCCTCCCAGATTGTGTTTTAATTTTTGTGTATGTATTTGCCCACATTTCTTTCTTTTGATTTATTTTTTCTTAAAAAGGTTTTCAGTACTTTTATTGAGTATTGTGTGTAAACTATTTATTGGACTTGAAATTATGACTTCCACCACTTTTCCTTTTTCAAGTACATATGTGTCCCTGTATGCTTATTGAATGCATTCATTAGGCTATATATTACTTTTTAGCATAAAGCTTTTGGCATCATAATCTGTGTGCATTGCTTTATTGTACATTCCAACTATCACATATAGGGACTATGGTTTATGTTGCTAGTTTGCATGCTACTTTGTCTTGTTAGGTAATTGGTTTGATTAGTTGGGGTGTTAACTCCATTTGGAAGATTTTGGTGTGTGTGTTTGAAATGTTTTATGTGTGTATTATAATTGTCTATTGGGTTGGTAGTGTGGTGAATCCTGCAGAACTCTCACTGAAATCCTGCCTAAAGTCTCCTCCCAGGTGGCATGGGGAAGGCATATGCTTCCTAATCCCAACCATGGGGGTGATGTACTGGGGAAGGATCACCTGGGTGGTTGTGTGCCTTTAATTGTGGAAAAGGCATGCTGTCTTAATGCTGTCTTAGAAGAGTTACTAGGGAAACAAGCACAAAGGTAGGTCCTGTGTGAGCAATTGTGTTTCCCGCCCGAACAAAGTCAGAAGTTGCCTCTTTAACCTTACAAAGGAATATAATTCTGTTCAAGTTTTTAAGTTAGAAAGTCTATTGTAAAGAGTGGTCACATGTGCCTAATTATGGTTTCACTTTGAACAATAAACCTTGTAATAAACTGAATTGACATTCTTTATTTTATGAAGTGGTTATACAGAAGAAAATAACAAGGAACACCCAAGCCAAGGTGTGGGTCCTTTTTCCAGTGAAGCAAGTACTGTTTAAACGCCTCCATATAAAATGTTAGGTTGTCAACAGTCCAGTGGCCATAGGTCTAGGTGTGGCATTGTTACCTGAAACTGAAAGGGTGGCACTGCGGCTTCTGGGTAATTACTGAGAGAGAAGGTGTCAACAAATCTGGGGAAGGGGAACTGGGTGCTTGGAAGGAACAAACATTGGGGAAATAACCTGCATTGCTGAAGATTGCTGAATATGAGAGGGAGTCAGTCTTCAGGGCAGAGGCAGGTTACCCATGGTGGCAGTCACACAGACAGAAGCGGCAGATAGGCTGCCCCCTTTTTGGAAGTCACCGAAAAGAAGAGTGCCTTGTCTACCTGCAGAGGTTGAAGTGTATTGTCCTTACATGCTTAAAATTCTGAAACATAAAACTGAAGCAGAAGTACCTGAACTGTGGTGGTATGTAAAACTGTCTGTGGATGTGACATTGAAGTAGTTTGAAGTAGTGACATACTGTGGGACAAAGGTGACTGTTCTTAGAGTAACAATAGTAGAAGGCTGTTTGTTAAGAGGGAAGCAGCAACCCAAAGAGACACATCCTGACAATTATACTGAATGTACTGCAGAGGTCCTAACTAATTGTAAAGTTGTAGATGATGAAATTCTACTCTTTGGACTGTGGCAACCAATATTGAAGAGTAGATATTTAGCATTACCGTTGATGCTATTTTAACAGCTGGATTTTGAAGAGGATCTTTTCAAACAACACTAGAGAATTGTTATCAGTGGGTTTTGTTTGATGAACATTTGCTTTGACTTCGAACTGACAAAGACTTTTCTTTTCCTATGAAAATTTAGAATTTGACTTGTTTATAATCTTATGTTGCTTTATTATTATTCTTTGAATCTTTTGTTGTTTAAAAAGAGGGCACGTTTACCTATGTTAGGAGTTGTGCCCTTAGCCTTTAGACTGGGTAGGGAGTTCCCTGATAGTGTAGGGCAAGTAAGGCTTTATTTTCAAATTTTCTTTTAAATAAAATGTCTAATCCTGAGAAACCTACAAGCAGTTGTCTGCCTCGCATTAGTGACCCCTCACAGTAGGTTGACTGGTATTATTTGTAAGGGTGCACAAACTTCAAGATAATGTTCCCAGTATCAGCGATTTTTCTTACCGGAAAATGTGTGCAGAACCAGAAGGAGAGGCTGCAATGTCTGTCCTCTCTAGCAGCCACCCCACATGCCAGAATGGAACAGGAGCATGGAGGATGCCAGTGAGGCCAAACCCCAATAGATGAAAATAAACAGGAAAAAACCTCTCACGTCCAAGTGTTCTAAGGTTTGGCGATTGCAGATCGATAGGCACAATGACTTCTAGGACCAGAATGAAGACGATTGGCAGAGTCACAGAGATGTAGTAACATAGAAGACCAGTGAATTTAATGGCAGCAGGAAGCAAGGAGAGGAACCAAGAAGAACAGGGATCAAGGACAATGCAAGGGAGTCTGGGTAACTAAGACACAGTGTCATACAATGCATGGCTCACTGGGTAGTTGCAACACACTGAGCACTGGACTCAAATACTTAATATACTGGCATTCGGGAGAGAATGCCCGCGATGCTGGATTTGACATCAGGACGTCTGAGGTAGCATACAGTCACCATCTTGGTATGGGACCACAATTCTAGAGTGACTAATGTGTAGCTGGGTTTGTGACACCCAGTGAGAATGCTGAGGTTTTCTGGGTGGGTTTGCAGGATTTCCTATGGTACAAACATACTTCTTGTGGTGAGGTTTGAATCCAATGGATCAATTGGGAGGATAAAGTCTCACTACAGAAGTTTGACTAGCCAACCAGTGGACTCTAGCCTTCTATAAAACACTTGAGAGCAAATTAATTGATTCCTGCTTACCATGTGGATTCTGTCTACAGGGCAGGCTCACAACTTGGTGATGTGTTGAGGGAGTTTTGAAGTACTTTTGTTCCAAGCACGACAGTGTTCCAGAATATTTGAAGATGTTTGTTACCTGTTTTATGGTTTTGTTGGTGTTTCTAATCATTATCATAACTTTGCTTTATTTCAACTAGTTGTCATAAAAGCACATAAAATCATACATCGGTAGTTTATCATAAAACCATATACTGCAATAAATATTTGCACGTTAAAATACAATTAATCCATAAGGAAGTAGAAGTCACAGCAGAATTTATTATACCAAATAGTTGTTACAGCATGTTTTGAAATATTTGATTCTTCTAGGCCAAGCACATGTAAGATATCTTGAAACAACAACTACACAGTCTATCAAAGGCAATGACCTATAATAGAATGAAGCAATAAACCAACTGGATATGCTTGTATTCCTCTGCTAAGGCTTTAGTTATCTTTTCCGGATATCGAGATAAGCAAGGCATAATAAGAAATGTTGAACAGTTTCCACATTCTTCCTGCATGAGTATCAAAGGTCTGAACTTTCCGGGTTACATTACTTTCATAAACTTGCAAGAGGTAAAATGCCTAGTCAAGGTTCAAATATTCCTCCTAATAAAAGGAATGTTTATTCAACAAATAACTTAAACAAAAATAAATGACTGTTCAAGCAGTTAAACAGTAATCTTTCTTGGCACCATACAAAATATTGTCTCCTTAACTAATCTTCTTATTCTCTTGTTTATGATGCCTGGGCTATCCCGCATCTTTGGCTCGCCAATTTCGTATAGATAGGCTTTTACGTGATAAACCATAAGATTTGGGATTTCTCCACTTTTTCTGACCCTCATATGTAGTGCATCATATGCACTATGTTCGACACAGCATGTGTGCGTAGTACACTGTTGTTCTCTTCACATATAGTAATCATTGGGTTATTGGGAAACAATTCAAGGTGGTTAAAAAAACATACACTAACAAATCAATAAGGTAAATGGGTGGGAGGATAGTGGGTGGGAATACACTAAATAGGTATGGGTACAGAGGGTGCAGTAGGGTGGGTGAGAATACAGAAGCTGGAAATATGGTGGGTGGGGAACTGAAAGTAGGATACAGTGGCTGAGGTTCGAAAAGAGGGGATAGGATGGGTTGGATATATAGAGCAGTAGTATGGTGCACAGCTGTACAGAGGGTGAGGTTAAAATCCATGGGTAATTATATAAGAGGGTGTGGGGGTGTATGGATGAACAAAGCATCCATCCCCCTGAAAAAATGATGCAGGATGAAGAAAACAGCTGACAGCAGGCGATATTTCATGGTACAGGAGCACCACTCTCTTAATCAAAGTGAAAACATACAATGCAAGCTGTGTCGGAAGAAACTACACTGTGAGCCATCCAATGTCTCAGCTCAGAGTTTGTGGACATCTGTATTCTTCCAACACCTGGTAAGAGTACATTGGGATGATGTTGACAGAAAGGACCATGAGAAATACAAAATACAAACACCTGTGCTGAACTGGTTTTGTCTTCGCTATGAGAACCATTTGGTTGTTGGGAAAAACACCATGTTAAATTGAAAAAGAAAATACATTTCACACCCAAATCCTTTACTTTTCCTCATTGCTTTTAAGATATATTTATCTGCAGTATGTTCCATGAGCTGTATTATTTTAATGTTCTCATTCAATGGGGGACAGTTCACAAGAATACAAATGTTACTTGGATGGACTTGCAAGAAAATATGTCAGGGCCATCAAATGTCCCATCTCAGAGTTTGGGAACATCCGTCATGATTCAACACCTAGAGAGAGTACACTAGCATGATGTAGATGAGAACTACAGAAAAGTCCCTGAGAAATACAAAATAAAAGCACCTGTGCTCAACTGTTCTTCTGTTCACTTATAAGAACCATTTGGTTGCTAGGGAAAAAAACATGCTGGATTGAAAAAAACAAAAAAAGATTTGACCCAAATCCTTTACTTTTCCTCATTGCTTTGTCTTCTAACTACTGCCAACAGCTGCTGTGGTGTGAACCTCTACACTAGAAACCACCAAATCAACCTCTGCTCCATGCACCCCCAGCACTGTACCTTCCACGACCTCCAGCGGCAAAGTGCAAGTTGTTGTGCTGAAAATGTCACAATTCTTTCAGGGTGCGGGATGACATTTTCTGCCTCAGAAATCTTTTTAAAATGTTTTTATTTTCAGTAGCATAGTCATGTTTTTCATTTAAATTCTTTTATATTTTCCTCCCATAAGAAAACTGCAGACAGCTGGAGTTACTTCATGGTGGAGGTGCATTGAAAGTTTAGGACAAATAGAAGCAAATAAACCTTTACCCTCAGAAACCTGCATACAAAAAGGGAAATAGTTGCATATACATGCTTTTGATATAAACATTTATTTTTTAAGCAGTTTGTTAGTGAGAGTAAAAAAATACATTAAGAATTTCCACACCATTTGGGCCTTATTTATAAATAAGGACAAGGCAATAGCAAAGTATTTCTACAATACTGGTAAGTAGAACTTGATAAGAGCAGCTCTACTACGTTAGCACTACATGTAATCCAATAGCAGTGCTTATAAAATAGTGTGGCTTTATATTTAGAAAAACAATGCTACATTTTAGGGATACCCATTCATAAGAGCATTAGAATCTAACAAAAATAATGCACTCGTGTATCAGCAGAGATGGCTATATTTAATGCATCTCAGTAAAATACTGACAATGCATAGGTATATGAGCGGCACTAACATTTTTCTAATGCTATAAAGTTAAAAATAGTTCTATTTCTAAACATGTTCAGGGTACAATAAACTGCTATTTAATCTGAACATCTGAACAGGTGGAAAATAGTGGCAATATATGCCATCTGATAGCAGTGGTTAATATAGCTGACACTCACAACCCTGCAAATAAACCTTTAAATATCTACTGACACTTACTTTCACATCGGCCACACACTCAGCATGTGCACAGTGTGAGGTCTGCAGTCAAAATTAGAAAAGACTACAAAATGGTGGCTTTAATACTTTCCAAAATCAAAACCACAAAAAGAGGACTATCTAATAAGCAAATTACTAAAATGGCAGACACATTTTGACTGCAGCCTATCAGAGATAACTATACAAGTACCACAGTAACACCAACCAATTACAAACATGGAAACACAAAGAACACTTTTTTGCTCCAACATGTGATAGCTGTGGCTATTCAAATGTGGCTATAAACATCATCTTGTAGCCGCTGCTACATGCACATTTTTACTAACTCAAAAACAAACCTTGCCAACATTTAAAAGTTCATATATTACAAGGGTAAACCCAAGGACTTAATCAGAAACACAAGTAAAATTGTGTTGACTAACATCCACAAAATAATATGATTATTGCACAGAAAATATATGGCTTAATACGCGCGTCTAGAACAGCAGCCAATCAACTGATGAGATGCGTTAATGGCTTTCGTGTGACTGGCCGCCCCCTGCATACCCGCGGGTACAGTAACACCCCATGAGAGTGGTTTATGTTCAGCTGCGGCTATTTGGCAATATAACAACATTAAAAAATGTTACCCTACATTCCCAAGCCCTCACCTAGTGACCCCAAGATCAATTTCACCTCGTCCCACTCCCTTGTCATTCTCTTCTCCCTTGCCCTCGCCTCTTCCCCCTATAACACTTGTTTTTTCGGTGATGCCGTTTTCATCAAAACTTCGGGTAGTCACAGCTATGCGGCTAGGGAAAATACACAATGTGCCATTGCTCTAACTATAGCAGCGGTAAGACAGGGGACCCAATATAGCCGTGATTATGTGCACCGCACAGTGACAGGTGCTGCTGTAGCTACGGACATGCACTCCAGAAATTGCTGGGACTAGCCGCACCTCAAACATCACCATGTCATTGGCCTATGTATAGCCGCGGTAACACAGGGTACCCAGTGTATCCGTGAGCACATGTGCCGCGCAATGACAGGTGCTGCTGTAGCCACAGATAGGCACTCCAGTCATTGCTGGTATTAGCCATGCCTCAAACATCACCATATAATTGGCTGGTGCGGTAGCCGTGATTATGGATTAATGTTTAGAAATATAAATATTTACATTATAGGCGAGTCAGACTCCCACAGGAACCCCTCAAAATTCTATCATTAATAACTTATGTTTCGGATTTGAATGAAATTCCAAAAGTGCAAAGTTTCGGAAAGATGTGTTAAAAAATAAAAGAGTTATTAAGAAGACAAAGACATTGTTTTTTCCAAAAGTGTGGTCTACTTCCCATTCATTTTCCCATAGACAAACAAGGTACATTTTTGCCAAAGCGCACAGCCCAAACCACTGGACGGATTTGGACCAGGTTTGAAACAACTTGGGCAAAAAAGGTGACTTGCGATCCATGCTTGGTTTGGGGTTATAACATTCCGTAGCTATTTAAATATTTGACATAGAAAGGGGTGTTCCCTTCACAAAAATAGATAGCTATATCTCAGGGATTTACCCATAACTGTTTTTGTTTAGAAATGAAACAACCACCATCTTGCTTTTATCTCAGTGCGAGAGATATCCGTGGCTATAGCCGAGGATATGGGAAAATGAAAAGCTGAAAAAAATGATTTGCGTCAAAAACATGCAAATGCCATTAGGCTAGTGTTAGCGGAGTGGCTAGAGGTGGTGGAGTGGCTAGAGTCACCAATAGAAGTTTGGGACTTGGAGGGGGTCTACGGACAGAGTTTGCAACACAAAGCTTTCTGTAGCCTTGACTATAGCCTCAAATAGCCAATATCTCAAGGCAAACTGCGTCACAGAAACAATGTGTGTTGTGTGGGGAAAGGGAGAGGGCAGGCCATGTGGGGAAGTGGGTACAGATGAGGGGGCACTTGGTGAGGGCCGGAAATCATTTCTTTTATGAGACATTTTGCCGATATTCATGGCTATATTCGAGGCTATAAAGGACTACTGATAGCCGAGGGTATGTGTAGTTCAGCACCCACAGTTACAGTTTTCTTTAAAGATATTTTACAGCTGTAGTGACATCGGGGCTGAAAAATCACTGGCCATGGCCAGAGACACAAGTGCCATCTAGGTCTCCAATCTATGCAGCAACCATGAGATACCCTGCTTAGATTCAAAGCAAGGAAGGGACCAGCCCCATTAGGCCATGTTGCCATGAAAAAAGATACAACACCACTGAGAAAAACAGTTTGGCCCGTTCTTTGCTTTCTAGCTAAGCAGGGTCAGTCCCTCTTTGAAGCTAAGCATGGTTAGTCCCAGTTACTGCATGGGTGGATGACCAAATGGGCATCCAAATTATTATTATTTTTTTATTTTTTTTAAGCCGTGCTACTGTCAGTCCTTAAAAATGTTTGATCTCAGCGCCCATTTTTTTCCTTTTGATGAATTGCATTCTGGTATTTGTAGTCTCCCAGTCAAATATATATATATATATATATATATATATATATATATATATATATATATATGAAATTGAAAGGTAAACACAGACCGCGAGGTCGAGTTCCTTTAGAAGTTGCACTCCCTTTTGGTAAACGAAATACATCAATGTTCAGCAACAAGTGCACGCCGAAAAATAAATCACTGCACTGCCAAAAGTTTGTTTTTTAAAAAAGTTATCATTTTAATTCAAAAAATAATATGCAGTAGAAAAACGGCTTCCCAGTAGCAGACAGAAGGCTACCTGACGCGTTTCGCCACACTCCTGTGGCTTGTTCACAGTAGCTCCACCCTGTTGTGGGAGCTCTTTTAACCCATGGCATACCTCATGAACATAGAAAAGGTGACTGACAAAGATGACGTTTTTACATTCGGCCATCTTGTACAATGCAAAATGCAATTCGAAAACCAAGTCTGCATATAGACAATGTTACTCAAAGCCTGACGAATTATAGATTTTTCCAGATAGTCCCTGTATGGATATACATTCCATATTACTATCAAAGATAATTCGGAAACTCTTATCAAAGTTTAGTACAACTAGTCAGATTCGAGCATTCAACATTAAATACGCATCCTAGTGACGTTGTTAATAGGACACATACAGGTATGGTATGGTGTTTCAAGCTCTTTTACAAAAGGCTACATAACAGAAAAAATTGTTATACAGAATAATGGTGTGGCATTATGTAGGTTCATATGCATAAAAGACAATTCATGATTAAAGTGCAAGTGCATAGCACCTTTTTAGTATTAAAGTGCTAGTGCATAGTGCAATATTTTAGCAGCATACTTCGATGACCAGACATTGGGCCTCATTAGGACCCAGGCGGATTTCGCGGTGCTAAATGCACCGCGAAGCACGGCGGAAAGCCGTCGATAGCGCCATGGGGGTTGGCGGATTTACCGCCCCATTCCGACCTCGGCGGAGCGGTAAATCCCCAATCCCCATTCTGCCCTTCCCCATTCCCATTCTTGCCCCATAGGGTATAATGGGAGTGGGGAAGGAGTTAATTACGCCACCGTAAAATACGGTGGCGTAATTAACAACGAGGTCCCGTAGCGCCATGGTTTTCTCCGCCTGGTAAAACCAGGCGGAGAAAACCTCCATGGCGCTAAGGGAACTCGTAGTACGGCGGACGGGTCCGCCGCGATTAGCGCTGGCGGAAACCCACTCCGCCTGGGTCCTAATGAGGCCCATTGTCTTGTAACCATCAATTAAAGTGCAAGTGCTTTACTTAAAATCAATGCTCCTACATAGCACAACATACTCTTAATTCATAAATGCTCGGAAAACCTTATATGCCTGGAATCTAATCTATTTAACAGTCATGTGTGAGCAGGTATTGTGTATCACAAAAGAATGCACCTCTATTTGATATTTCATTATAAACTATGTTCATGGGCGACATGTGAAAAAACATAGATAAAATATAAGTTAAAAAATCTACCCGCAAAAAACCTAAGGGGAAGAGAGGCATCTGAATGCAAAAAAGACATAGGAACATGGTCAGGAAACTAAGGCATACAATATTCAAAAGGAGGAAACCATTTAAGCACTGACCGAGAGAAATACACAAAGTAAAGACAAATAGTCCATAGCCTATTAGAGTTAGGCTACTTGAACAATATTGTGTACTACTAAAAGGGGAAAGGTTAATTAGCACATTTCAGGTTCCCAAGAAAGTGTACAGTTCTTCATCCACATAGTGACCCATCGGGGTTTTGCTCTCGAAGTCTATAATATGTCTGGTCTCCTCTTGTCGTAACAGTTTCTCATTATCGCCTCCTCTTGGACTGCAAGTAACTTTATAGACACCAAAAAAAATATATATATATAATGTTACAGCAACAGTGGGTTTCCCATCCTGGCAGTAGCCGAGATTAACCCTGCTCAGCTTCAAAGCAATGAAGGGGTAGCCCGCTAAGGCCATGTTGCCTAATAAATTAGTCCACATTATAAGACCAGTTAGAGAAACATGGCGTAATGGGGCTGGACTTTCCTCTCTTTGAAACAAAGCAAGGTCAGTCCCAGGTACTGCATGGATGGGAGACAGTCCACAGTCCAGAATGTTGAGTGTTTTCTTAGTTTTAAATATCTCATAACACACAGCATCCACATTATTTGTTTTAAACCGAGCTACTGTCACACCTTGAAAGTTTTGCACTCAGAGTCAATTTGTTTGCCTTTTGCTGAATTGCATTCTGGTAGTTGTAGTCTCACAGTCAAAAAGGGGGACTAATGCCACAATTGTAGACTTTTTACCTTGCATAGTTCTATAATGCTTTATATAATGGAGTGACTCTATGGTATGTGTACTTTTCAAGTTATCTTTATAAAGCAGAATTTTGTTGAAAGTCAAACATGGGGTTTAGAGGGCAAGTAAGTCATAAGTATTTGCCCACAATGTGACTAGTTTGCAATCCTGGACACTGGTGCAGTTATTTTCCCCTGATTGTGGCTGCTTTTCAGGGCACCAGTAAATGACACATGTGGGTGGACAGCGTAACTTTTTTTCAGAGGGTGGACGCAACCTCTTGGGTTTGTTTTGAGGATGGCAAGCATGCTCAAGTAATTGGTTACCAGGATTGTACTCAGTTTGTCATGTTCGCAGTGCAGCCGCTTATTCACAAGACCACACGCACTTGTTTCATATTAGGATTTTGTTTTCCAGGGAATATATTTCACTACAGGTTGCTGGGTTTAAAAGGTGAGCATCTCTTATACTGTGCCAGCATATGTATTGGAACATTTGTTTGTTTGCTTGTTTATTAATTTGTATTGAGTACCTAACCCAAAGGTAGTCCTCTCGCATGCACTTTTTGTGGTGTTCGTTATTTTTTTCAAAGTCCAATGCTATTTTGCCTTTCTCACTTTCGTCTAAATTTACAAGTGTCTGTAATATAATGGTAACCAATATTTTTGCAGCAGAAATGTCGCAGCAGGTTTTCTGCTGCACTTTTTTAAAAACGTGTTGGTGCAAAAAGCAGTGGGTCGCGGTTGGGTGAGGTACCATGGGATGGTGGGATGGACAAAGGGTTGTGGGACGGGACGGTTCCCCCTTGTATGTTGTAGCAAAAATGCACAAATAAATTCAGCGGGACATTTCTGCTTTAAAAACTCATGGGACATGATTTACACGTTTTTTTTCAATGGGAAATTACTATTGAAAACCTCTATAAATCAGGACAATATAATTAAATATGAAAAGCATGAAAATAAACCTCGATCTGCCTTATCGATTATAGCCATTGAGTCCGAGAATCGTGATAATTAAGAGCTACACTTGTCTGCTGGGATTTTTATACTACAACTTATTCCATATAGTGTTTGATAACTATTTTGAGCAGGTGAAATGTACATGTACGCCTCTTTTACTCTTTTACATGCACAATGTTGACTTTATTTCTCCTGCACTTAATATTAAAAGGTGTTACAATAAAACAGTGTCCTTAAAGTACCCTAAATCGGTAAATGAAAAAAGTGTATGTTCTGATGCCAAAATTCTTGATAGCGAAAACGAAAAGGACCCTGCAGCTTCCCAAATCACCTGGGAAACAAACATTGCTAGTACGTATGAAATGCACACACAGCGTCTGCTATGATAGGTCCATGTATTGTTTCAGAAAAAGCTATAGCGGAATCTAATAAGAGGCGCTGCGAGAATGCAGAGCTGCACTTCTGAAATTGTAGCCGGGATATCCGCTGAGATAGTGTCAAGGGAAATATGAGTTACAGCTGTACAAGAGGACAGATGCATCAAAAGCAGATGTCGTCCCTCAAGGATATCAGCGGTGCTGAACATCAAGGAAGAGAAACCTCCTCAGGCAAGCGAGCGAGTCTAACAAATACACAGAATGAAAATCCTTCTTTGTGCATCAATAATAGAAAGGGGAGGTACATTGGGGAAACAAGCTGGCAATTATGGCACGTTTGGGCATATGCAAGTGCAGTTTGCACACGTGCAAACCGCAATTGCCCTTTTGAATTTCAAGTAGAACCAAAAAAGATCGCTAGGCAAACATACCATCTTTCTGTCCCATACTTGAAGGACAGTATTGCAGAAACTTTGCACTGGTGCAAGTGTAGTTTGCGCAAAATACTGTCAATCAATCGAATCAATTAATCTATATTTAAAAGATTCCCATATTACATTAAAATAATGCTTGTCATAAGCCAGAAAATATTTTCATCCATTCTCTTGAAAAGCTATCTCGATGGGCCTCAGATAAAGGATTGCTCTCCCCCTTTCAGACAGGATTCCGTAATAGGCAGAGTACTCTACACGACCTGCGTGCCCTTCACTATGTCATTGCGACTTGTAAGAGCAAAGCCAAGAGCATTTTACAGAGGCCTTCGATACAGGGTCCCGTCCACTTCTTTGGAGGAAATTAAAGGCTTGGGGATGAGACTCTTCCCTACAATTTTTTATCGCTGCCCTGTATTCAGATACATTAGTTGTGGTGCACAGCAAACTGAAAGGGGCATTATCAAAGGAAATTCCGGTTAACATTGGCTTAAAGCAGGGGTGCGTGTTAGCCCTCCTGATTTATAATCTGTATGTGGTGGACATGGGCCTTTCCATTACAGCTGCACAAAGTTCCCCCCTGAAATGGCGGCTATCCACCCCAGTGATTGGGATATACCAATGATATGGTCCTTTTGGACTTAACTCCTATTGGGCTGCAACATTCACTAGACGCTTTGTCCTCGTATGCCACCAGAAACCATCTAAGGGTGAATGTCGCAAAAACAAAAATATTGGTCTTTGGTGACAAATGAAAAGTGAATAAGTATCCTTGGCAGTTAAATGGAGCCCACTTAGAAAGGGTGGATTGATATATATATCTAGGGATCCCAATTGGCGCATCTACCCATGCCGATTTCTATGGTGATTATATGCGCCTTGAAATTCTCAAGCAATGGCTTTATCTCAAGAAATGTATCCAAAGAAAATGGGGCCACAATGTTGAGGGCTTGACCCTGATTTATCAGAGGAGCATATTACTGGGGATCCTCTATGGCTTGGCAATATTACCTGAATCCGAACTAGATTTAGTGGGCACATGTGAAGGCAAGATTTTGAGTTCGATTTTGGGAGTTCCAGCATCAGTACTAATTGAGGCCCTCCGGTGCCAATTGGGGGTTCCCTCTGTTCGTTCACTATGGCTCCATCAATGCTTGAAACCCTTTCACAAGATTATCACCTGCCCCCCTGGACAGGAGACACTAATTGGCCTCCAGGCAATACATTACTCCCATGAGTTTTCCAATACTTTTTTGTCTGAATTAAGCTCTACAGCTCTTAATCATTTTAGCAATATGGAAATGGTTTTAGAGGAAATGGTCCAAGTTCCTAATTTTTGGGAAATTTTAAGGAAGAAAACCAGAGTTTTTTGTATGATATTAAGCCTTGACCGTGTAGCAGAAAATAAATTATACGTGACATATAGTACACAGGGTTTTAAACTAAACACTCTCAGATCTTACTTGACAAAGAAGTGCTACCCACAATTTCGACAATTGATTATATACTTAGGTTTCAATATTCTACCATCAAGAGAGCATACAGAAGGTGGTTATATCTACCCAGAGAGGAGCAGACTTGCCGTCTTTAAAATTTGAACATTGGAACGTCACGCCAATTGCTCACTAAATGTCCCAAATTGATGCCATACCACTTGAAGAGCTACTCCAGTCATGTAACTAATATCAACTTATTTGAAACTCAGCAGTTCTGGAGTAGCATCTTCGGGACAGAATCAATTGTAATATCAGCCTCCGCCTACCGTGTTTGGAAAGTTGTTCTCAAATTGATCGCTTCACCCTGATGGATTAATGCGATGAGGGGGTCAAAGAGTTTACATACTCTTATGTACTCAATTGTTACCATTTTTAATTAGCACGGTTTTAACTTCACAATCTACACTAGTGTTAATATGATACCAATTGAAACATTGAAATTTTAAGATATCATGAAATGTGCTTAGCACTTGGTTCTTTTTATCTTTTTATCTTGTTGTAATTATGTATTTTCTTTTGTAAGTACTAAATGTTCGTACCTTTATAACCAATGCACAATACAAGATAATAAAAAAACATTATTTTATATTTAATACAAAAATGTAAAAAGCCAGGGTTTCTATACACCTTTGCCAGGTGGCATTTTCTCAAACATTCTCATTAGATCACATATTTCTTCTGCTACTTTTTTTTAACAACTTTATTTAAGGTCGGTTGCAACAGAATAATTACAAAAACTTGTGATAAGACATTGTTAATGTTGTCTCATGATTACTGCTCCTCCACCCTTTCCCTTTAATGAACCTTTGATCAGTCTGCAGTGTGGTTCCCCCTTCCACTAGCACCGTAGGGACAGCCCCACCAGCTTTGGTTTAAAGGTGAGTGCTGGGTATTCACAGTTGCATTACAACAAGGGGGACCAACAGTCTGTGAAGCGATGAAAGGCTCCTTCTCTAGCAGCTGTGACCTTTTTTGCTACTAAGATGTACCAGACTTTTACCCACCACATCACTAATATAGGCCTCTCGTGCGACTTCCATTTTTGGGCTATGGTGATTTTCGCCGCCAGAAGGAGTTGCGTTACCAGTCTCGCCGTCAGTCCTTTCCTTGGGTACCAGTCTGCCAGAGGGGCCCCCAGCAGGATTACCTCTGGGTCCATTGGTAATCTGCGATATGTGATCGGTTTGATGATCTGGAATACCTCTTCCCAGAATTTTCCAGCCACTGGACAGTCCCACCACATGTGGAGGTATGTACCCCGCACCCCAAATTGTCTCCAGCACTTTGGGTTCCCGAGCTCTTAAAGTGCTACAGGTGCTCCGGAGGTAGTACCATGGATAGAGTAATATTTAAGTGCGCATTCTTTATTTGTTGCGCATCTTGTGGCTTTATTGCTCCTTGTCCAGATATCTATCCATGTGTGGTCTTCTATCGGGTGGGCCAAATCCTTTTCCCATTGGGCCATGTAGCGGGGGTGTTCGACCAGCATGTCCTCCTGTAACAGACTGCATATCTTCGAGACAGGACCTCTCCTAGAGTCCTCCTGCAGTGCTAGTTCTATGGGACTCAAGGTTCTGGTAGCTCCCAGATAAATGTGTGGTTGGGAGATCCAGTCGCGGATTTGTGTGTATGCAAATCTGTCCGTCTCCAGTAGGGAAAATTTGGCCTTACATTCCTCGAATGTTAAGGGGGCGCCACCCTCGTATAATTGTGAGATCAAATTCAGCCCTCCTTGCTTCCAATTCTTGAAGTTAGTCGCCACATACCTTGGAGCAAAGTCTGGTTATTGCAGGACTGAAAAGTTCGGACTCAGGCCTTTAGGGATCTCTTTCTTTTTTTGGGCCCATTCCCAGGCCCTCCAGACATTCTTGTTGAGGAGAGGGGGGTTTTCCAGTGCCTGCGGGCTGGCCCCAAAGTGTGCAGCAGGGAACTTAGTGGAGGGAGGCATCTGGCTTGTTCTATGATCACCTATTTTGGGGTGTGAGAGGGGGCTGACCATGCCACTGTATTTGTGCGTTGCATCACCACATAGGTTTGGTAATCCCATCCTGCCCCATTTAGCAGCCCCTTTTATTACGGCCCTTGGGATTCAAGCCCTTCCTTTCTTCCATATGAATCGGGAGATTAGCTTTTGGAGGTGTAGGAGAGGCTTCACAGGGACTTCCACTGGGAGGGCCGAGCATACATACAAGAATCTAGGTAAAAGGTTCATTTTACAGGCTGTAATCCTTCCCAGCAGGAATATTTCTTGGTTTGTCCATCTGTTGAGGTCTGCTTCCGGGTCGTTGAACAGGGGGGTAAAGTTTGCTGCATAGAGGTCTTTAGGGGTTAATGTGATTTGTACTCCCAGATATTTATTGCCTTTATATTCCAGGCCAGAGGGCAAATTTGTTGCAGACCGTTTAGTGTACTCTCAGCCATCCCTTTCGCCAGGGCCACTTATTTAGGATAATTGATTGAAAAGCCTGCTACCTGTTTGAAATGGTCCAGTTCGGCCATGGATTCTGGTAGGGAAGAGACACTGTCAGAGAAAGAGAGCATCACATTGTCTTTGTATAGGTATAACTTGTATTGTTCGCCTTTAATGTTAACTCCGCTGATGGCCGAATTGTTGCGAATTCTTTGGGCGAAGGGTTCCATTATTAGGTCAAAAATAAGCAGGGAGAGGAGACATCCTTGTCTTGTCCCGCATGAAAGTGAGATTGGGGTAGAGCGCTTCTGGTTCATTTTCAAAGATGTCTTCAGGGATTTTTAGTTGGCTAATATAATTTTTCGGAAGAGGTGGCCAAAGCGGAATGCCTCCAGGACCAGTTTCGTGAATGACCAATCTATTTTGTGAAAGGCCTTGGTGGCATCCAGGGATAGTAGCGCCATCTCACTCTTCGCCGTGGACCTCACTTCGATTAGATTGATTGCTCGCCGGATGTTACCCCTGGTGCTTCTTCCTAAAATAAACCCCGTTTGGTATGTGTCAATTAGGTGCGGGAGGGGTTTTGCCAGTTTGTTAGCCAGAACCTTGGAGTATAGGTTTGCGTCTATGTTTGATAACGAAACTGGTCTGTAGAACTCTTGCATTGACTGAGTTATTGTCTCAGTTTCTCTAAATGAATTGTAGAGATCCATTTGCGGTTTTAGCAGGGGGGCTTTGAAGAGTTTGAAGAACTTAGGCGAGAAGCCATCCGGGCCCGTGGCTCTGGGTTTCAAGCCTTGATCACCGCGTCTACTTCCTCGGGTGAGATTGGCCTGCCTATTTGTTTCTGAAAGGTGGGGAAGGGCTGCTTCCTCAACGTATTATTTTTGCTGATCCTCTGACTTTTGAGAGGCCATCATGGTACTCTGTAAGTGTGCCACAGCTATCTGTAGTTTGGTGTCTTCCACATATTGGGTTACATCTTCAGGGTCTTTCAAGCCTGTAATATAGTTGCAGTTGCAGACTTTTGCCAGTTTCCCGACTAAGAATTTGTTGGCTTTGTTGCCGTTGGCATAGTAACATTGCTTGGTTCTGCTGAGAGTTGTGTCTTCTACATAATGCGCTTCAAGTTCCTATGGGCGAGACGTAGAGCTCAGGCTTCCTTGGGTGACAAGCCTTTTGATGCTTTGCCTCAGCTGCTGCTATGTCTTCCTCCAGGACTTCTCTTAGTTTTGCATGTCATTTTTGTAAGCCGTTGTGTGGGCTGTTAGCTCTCCCCTTATGACCGCCTTCATTGCTTCCCACCTTGTGGCGATTGACAGGTCCTCAATGCGGTTTTCTGCAAAATAATTGTGGATAGCTGTAGTTAGTGAGTCTCGCAATGACAGGTTGTTTAGTAACGGATCGTAGAGGGCCCATTGAGGTTTTGTCGGAGGGTCCGGATCATACGCCCTGGAAGTTAGGCTTATCGGAGCATGGTCAGAGAGTACCTCTACCCCTGTAATTGTCTCGTCTGTGAAGGCGAGCAGCTGGGGGCTAGCGAGCAGTAGGGCAATACGCAAGGAGGTGCAGTGTACATGTGAGAAGAAGAAGTCTTTGATATCTGGGTTTAGGACTCTCCAGGACATGACAGGTTTGAAAGAAGTGAAGCAAGGCTAGTGAAATTCTGAAGTCTTCTGGTGCAAGTTGATGGAATTTATCTGTCAGTGGGTTTGGGACTCCGTTGAAGTCTCCTCCCATCATTATGTGGCATTCCAGGAATGGGTGGAGATCTGTTTCTAACACTTGGTAGAAGGCTTCTTGCTTCTCAAAGGGAACGGATATTGAGACTAGAGTATAAAGCTATCCAAACAATCGACATTTCACTGCAATATAACGCCCTTCGGGGCTTTTGAGAACCTCCAATTCTGTAAGCGGGACTCCTCTTAGCAATAAGATTGATGTGCCCCCTCTTTTGGAGCCACTGGATGCCAGGTATTGTTTAGGGAAGGCTCTACTCCTTAAGCGGTGGAAGCCGGCCGGGAACGCATTAACCATAATAAGGGCATGTGCGTTCATTGCATGAAGTTCACTAGTTAACAGACAATATTGTTCTGCAAACTAATTTTCTTGTAACTCCATTTATTTAACCCGTTATCTACTAAGTCAGTATTTATGTTTATTTGGGAAAAACGTGCTACTGCATAATTGATTACCTAACATGGGTTGTATAATCCACACTCCGAACATTCATAGAGTACTTGGTTGTATGAGCTAGAGAAAAATTGACGACCTTAACATCTTCTATCTAATAATTCTTTAAGATTAAACAAACTTGCTTATACAAATAGACCATAGTATAAGACATAGGAATTGTTTTATAATGTTGCAATCCCATAGGATGGATAACGCTGTGTGAATCAGGCCCATGGTGTCACATTGAATGCATCACATAAGCATGCACGTTGTCTATAGCTGGTTTAAATACAACTTAAAATGTATCGAACCCTAGCACTATAAATATTGTACCGTTTAACATTGAATACATTATGTGACTTTATGGGAGCCCTTTATACCTTTATACCTTATACCTTTACACCATAACCATCCAGGTGATTTGAAACACTGAAAGTGACCACGCTCATTGTTTTGTATTTGTATTCTCTTTATTTGTATAACGCGCCGGGCCCAAGGGCATCTGGGTGCTTCATTTAGGGTTACAGCGACATAATGACGACATTTACAGTATAATACAGAGTGATACAAGTACATAGAAATTAATGCACTATAAAATAAAACAGAGTGATAAAAAGTACAAGGTATACAGTGCGTGGAAAAAAAGATGATAAATATACAGGGATGATTCATGGCTGTACAGCGTAAATTCAAAATATATACAAAATGCAGGTTATCAATAGTGAAGTGGCCTGAGGAAAGGAGATCTCAGGAGTCAAAGGATTGACAGGTTCCGCTAACCACAGTTTGGTTTTGTGTTTAAGGAATGGAAAGAAGGTTCAGCTATAACCAGATTGGTTAATTAAGCAGATTGGGCAAGCTATTCCATAGTTTGGATGCTAGTGTTGGGAAGCTAGAGCCACCCGCTTTCTGTAATTTGATTCTAGGTAGAACAATTACCCTGCGCGGATCTGAGTGGTCGGAGTGACGTGTGGGGTGTGAAGCGGCAGGCGAGGGAATGGGCGCCTGGTTGTTTAGGCATTTCTGAGTGAGGGACAGTGTTTTCAAGGAAATTCTTTGGCCTACTGAGAGCCAGCGTAAGTTGCGTCTGGTATCCAAGATGTGCTGACCCCTGGGGAAGTTTAGGGACGCCCTGATGGCATTGTTCTGAATGACCTGAAGTTTGTTTAAATTATGTTGACTCGTACCTAAGTTGAGGGTATTGCAGTAGTCAATCTTACACATGACAAGACTTCTAGCTAGGATGATACAGTTAGCTGTAGTGAGTTAGGGGCGGCAGGCAGTGATAAGTTTGTATATGTATGCAGAAGCAGAGCTAACAGCATTAGTTTGCCTTGAGAGAGATAGAGTGGAGTCGAGGTAGATTTTATTTATTTATTTATTTATTTATCTATTTATTTATTTATTTATTTATTTATTTGTATAGCGCAGGGCCACTGACCCTAAGGCTTAAGGGCGCTAACAACAAACAGAACAAATAGGACGTTCACGAAGAGAACATCTTGTTGTCATTCAAGACCTTGCTGGTGTTGCCATCAATGGTAAAGGTTTTGAATGCTGGGTCGAGTTTCTTGAGTCGATAGTTAGAGCCCAGGATGAGGAGCTTGGTCTTATCATTGTTGAGGCACAACTCATGTTGAGCCATCTACGCCTGAATGACAGAGTAAACCTTATTCAGTGAGGTGGTGTCAGCCTGATAGTCTCCTGCAATGGGGATGAGTATCTGGGTGTCATCGGCATAGTCCATGTAGGTGACACCCAGATAGTCTAGAATATCGAATAGAGGTTTGGTGAACACATTATACAATATAGGCAAGACACAAGAACCTTGGGGGACACCACATAATACAGGTGAGGGTTCGGTGGATACTGAGGGGGAGAAGACCCTCATAGATCTATTGTTGAGGAATGACTTGATCCATAAGGTGGCAGAGTCTGAGAAGTGGGTGGCTGATTTGAGGTGCTGGCAAAGGATTTGGTGGTTGACACAATCGAAGTCCGGTGATAGGTCTAATAATAGTAGAAGTGCTAATTTCCCTTGGTCTTTTATGTCTTCAATTTGTGTTTTCAAGTCAATAAGGGTGGTTTCAGTGCCGTGCCTAGGGCGGAAGCCGGACTGCCTAAGGCCAAGGAGTTTGTTAGATTTGAAATAATCTTGGATCTGTAAGTAGGCAGGGCGGTCCAATATTTTAAGCAGAAATGGTACCGTTGTGATGGGTCTGGAATTGGTGGGTATGCTTGGGTTAAGGAGGGGGATGACCCAGGCGTCCTTTCAGTTGTCAGGAACAGTGCATGTTTTAAATGTTGAATTTATGAAAGCAGTGATAAATGGGGCCAATTTGTGAGTGGCCTCCTTGATAATATGGGCTGGGCAGGGGTCACCTTGGCAGTTTGATGGTTTGAGAATGTTGATGATATTTTCAACCTTGGTGATTGACAAAGGTGAAAAAGTGAATGGAGTGAGTGGGGTAGGAGTAGGGGTGGTGGTGCTAATAGGCAGATTAGGCAAGAGGTCAGGTTGAAGGCAGCTTTGTTTAGCATTGATTTTGGTTTGGAGTGTGGTGATTTTACCTAGTAGTGAGTTTTGAATGTTAGAGCACCAAATGCTGTCTTTGGTGCAGATGTCCGGGGGAGTGACAGGATTCTCAAGTTCCTTCAAAATCTTTAAGAGCTCCTTGGTGTTTGACTCGGCTTGAATGATGGGCTTATTGTATGTGTCTTTTCTTGCTTGGAAGATGGCTTCCTTGAAGTTGAGAGATGCTAATGTGAGGCTAGCCTTATTGGAGTCAGTGGGGAGGCTTTTCCATCGAGCTTCAGCAGTGCGCTTCTCTTTCCGTAGTGATCTCAGTTGTGGTGTGAACCACGAGTTGAGGTGTGTGCGTAGTTTAGGTTTCCTTAGCTTGAGGGGGGCAATGGTATTCAAGGCTTGGAGAATTACCTGGTTGTAGGAGTCGACTGGCGTTGTGGGATAGGTGCAGGAAGATGACTCTTTGTTCAGAATCAGTAGAATAAGCAGTAGGAGCTTATCTATTGTTATATCCCTTTTATTTCTTGTATGAATGGGGGGAGCTATGTCATGTTTGGGGGCATGTACATTGGCTTTAATATTGAACGAGATCAGATGATGGTCTGACCATGTGCAAGGAATGTTTGATTGTACGTTAATGTTGCAGTCAAGGTCGACTAGCCAGTCAAGGGTTCTTCCCTTAATGCGGGTAGGTTCATATATGTGGTGGGAGAAGCCCAGGTCTGAAAGGGTGCTAGCAATGTCCAAAGCTATGGTGTCATTCGGGTCTTGGAAGCCAAGGTTGAAGTCACCGAGTAAAATGATTTGGGAGTTAGTTTTGGTTTTGTCTGCGATGATGGACATAATGTCATCAGCGAAGGTGAAGATGGGTCTGGGAGGCCAGTAGATAAGGTGAATGGTGGCAGTTTGATTGGGTGAAATGGGTAGCTTGACTGATAGGAGTTCAGCAGATGGAATCTGGTGGTGCCAGATTACTCTATTGCAAACAGATTTTTTGTGAATAATGGCAACGCCTCCACCTTTGGACTGGGTGGTGTTGCAGTCGCATCTGATGATTGTGTAATCTGTGGGTACGGCAAGGGCTAATAATGGCCCTGAGGCCACATGGAGCCAGGTCTCGGTAATACCCAGGAGTTCAAGATCTTGGGTGGTAATGAAATCAGCAATATCTAGGGCGTGCGCAATAAGAGACCTAGCGTTGATCAGTGCGCATTTGATCAGATAGTCTATGGGTGCTTGCGTGGAGAGGGTAGGTGTAGGTGAGGGAGACGAGGTGGCTGGGCTGATGGGTGGTTGTGTAGGTGTATGTGGTATCACGGTAGCACTCTACTTCTGTGTGTGATATATTGAGATATTGAGTGAGAGAGTCTAGAGCCTAATCTGAGGTTACAAAGGTGCAGAGTGCAAGGTTTGTTTGATGTGGGTTTTGTAGCAAAGTGTTCCAGCCACAATGCAGGGCAGTTCAGATAAGGGTTGATAGGGGATGGACGGGTAGTCAGAGGTGGTGCAGAGCTATGGGGATCATGCTGCTGACCCCGGGCATAGAGGGAGATGTGTGAAAGCTGGCATGGTGGCAAGATGTGGTTGGGATAGATAGTGGAATTGTACATCATGTAGTATTCTGACTGCGTGGGAGTTGGCTGGGGTGGGGGGCTATGCGTATAGCTATGTGCTAAGGCTAGTAAGAATATTAGTGTGAAGTGGCGTAGGATAAGGTGGTAATTGCACATAGTGGATAATATTCTACAGGGGTAGCCTCACACTAAGGTGATATTCCCTCCTACTAAGTGAGGATATCTAATGTGTACTTCAGCAAAAGGAAGGAACACTAAACGATCTATATACAACAGTTGATGTACCCTTAGATAGCAGAATCTTAAAACAGCCACTAAACAAATATGGGCTGCATTCTATGTTCAAAGTGTTCAGTGACAAACAGTGTTACCACAAAATATCATTTTTAATACATTAATCTCTTTCAAGCACAAGTAATACAAACATTTCTTTTAAAAAAAACATATACACATCACATAGTCATATACATGTTAAAATCATTCCACCTCACAGTATCGAAAGTTGCCAAATAATTGATCAACAAGCACCACAATGGCAACTCAATTCTTCTTATTCCCCATTGCGTCAACAAGCCCAATTTATATACATTTCTGTCCTCTTTGTTACTGGTAACTGGACATTCATCAGGGGCAGAAGTAGTCCTGTGCCTTAGGTAGATTCCTCCTATTCATAAACCAGATTGCTATATCTAAGGGTAGAAAAACAAGAACGTATTACTAATACGGGCATTATGGGTCTAATGAATCAACCTAACCAATCCCTAATTACCAATAGGATGTACGGTATACAATGCATCATATACCAAATCTAATGGTCAGAAGAAATAAATGTCTCAGACCAAGATAGCAAAACGAATTCTTGCTTTTTACTATTTTACCGGTAGGATTCACTTACGAGTACCTAGAACCAATTCAACAGACTGTCCTTTGCTCAAAAACATCTAAATTCATGCCATTACACCTCAAAGAATGGGGCTTCAGCGTGCCCCTCCAAATATGAACCAGAAATAAAGAGTACAGCTCACCCGGAGTTGTAAGTGCTGTTCTTCTCCTAAGCGTGACTTTATCATAAAAGCAGCCTCAACCAAGTGTCCCTTTCAAATACCTGCAGGCCTTCTGATGCCTAAAATGAGGGGAAGTCAAGGTCAGTTCCACAGCTCACTGGAATCCATTCGTATACCCATATAGTACATTAACCGAGAACCCTTACCTCTCTTAAGCTGTTATTACCAAACCACACCACATTAGAAAGGAAGTACGCCAAAATGGAGCCTCCTCCTCCTAGACAGGGGTCTGTAAATAAAAATCACTATATGAGCAGGATTAGATCAAAAAACAAATTTTCCACATCTAGGGACTCTACTAATGCTCTCCCCCACCACCAAACTCTTACCTAATCAGGAGATAGTATAATCCTGAAGCAGGGCAGGGTGCCGAGGTATAAACCAGGAAACCAGCGGAATACACACTCTCGCCATGGCAAACGCCGTTGAAAATATCCCTACTACGCGTCAATGACGCTACATCATGACGTCATCACGCTAGATGTTGCGTGATGACGTCACATGCAGCCGCACCGATACGGACCTCGGTCGCAGCTAGCAACCGGCTATCCCATCACAATCATTACAAGGTTGCTAAGCAACCATCCTGTGAGAAGGTTTTTCAACAGATGGAAAGAAAAAAAGGGGGAATCCCATTAATTAGAAGAGAAGAAAAAGCTCCCAAGTCAAATTGTGGGTCCCTACCCAAAGCTAGGAATAGCAATTCTTAGATTAAAAGGGAAGAAGAACCAAATGGACTTCACCCAGTGCCATGAAAAAATGAGTGAGAGGCCCTAATCCAAAGACCACAGCGATGTTCCCTGCCCCTGATCATGTCCGACAAATGTGGAAGGAAAGCAAACCGCACCTCATAATGTAGGTACATCCTATTCAAAAGGACAAGTAATGATGTATAATGGTCCCTCTCATATTCATACAAATCATGTATTGAAGCAACACACATTGTCATCCCTCTTGTTACATCATTCTGTATTTCAAAACATTAATATTGATGTTACTCACAATGGGTAGCAACAGAAAGTGCAACACTCCACATGTCACCAAGTGAAACGCCAAAAATGGAAGGCTTGTTTATCTGATATTATGCCACTCAATATTCCCGTTAAATCCTGTAACATGACTATTAGTAAGAAAGATAAGCTTCTGTTCCAGATTGATCAGTTTCCTGTTGATTTCATCTTGGGATCTCCTTTGATCTTTTTCAAAATGCACCATTCAAAGTCCATAAATGTATGTCCTTCATCTTCAAAATGTTTTACTAAATGAGCTTTCTCAATATGATTTTTCAAACAGCTCCTATGTTCGATCATACGAGTCTTGCACTTTATGTTGGTCTTGCCTATATACAATAAATCACATGAACATTTAATCATGTAAATTACATTTTCCGTTTTACAGTTTGTATGTTCTTTTAATGTCCACTCTGAAGTTAGACCAAGATTGACAGAAGTCATTTTCCGTGTAAAAGGACACATGACACACACTCCACAGGGATGATGTCCCACCACTCGGGGCAAACCCCACAAAGTACTTTGTGCGCTCTCGGAACTCACAATCTTATGTATATCATTCTTCATCACAAGATTGCGAATATTGGTGCTTTTTTTAAAGCTATCAAAGGCAGTGGGCTGTTCATATTCTTTTTCCAATTCCTACAAATGATGTTCTTAACTTTATAGGACATGTTGCTAAAAGTGTTGACAAACACCAATGGGGTATCATGGTTGACAGTATTTTTCTCTTTCTTATCAAAAACTGCTTCCCAGTTGTTATTGAAAGCTCGTTTAGCCGATTGCCTAATGATTTTGGCAGGATAGCCTCTATCAATCAATTTATCCATTAATATGTCGGCGCCTGCTTCATAATCATGTTTAGTACTGCTATTCCGTTTCAACCGTAAAAATTGCCCGAAGGGCAAGTTGTCATGGACATGCTTAGCATGATGGCTTTTATAATGAAGAAGCGCATTTTTGTCGGTACTTTTTACAAACGGTTTAACCCATAATTGGTTGTTCTGATGGTAAATTGTCAAATCCACATAATTAACCTCTAGGGAACTCATTGTAGCTGTAAATTTCAGATATCTATTCTGATTGTTTAACCATATCAGAAAGTTATTGGCTTCATCAATAGAACCATGCCAAACCATGAACACATCATCGATGTAGCTTAACCATTGTGTTATTTGATGTTTAAAAGGATTGATTTCCGAATAGATCACTGTTTGTTCCACCATATCCACATACAGATTGGCCAAGTTAGGGGCCATGGCTGCCCCCATGGCTGCGCCCTCTACCTGTAGATAGAATTGCCCCAAAAATTGGAAAAAATTGTTTGTCAACGCTGTTTCTGCACACCACAAAATGAAGGCATTGCTCACAGGATGATTATCTTCCTGTTGTAATAATGTCTCCTCCACAACTTCAAGTGTGGCTCGTTGTGGGATGTTCGTGTAAAGCGATTGTATATCCAGGCAAATAAGTATGTCTTTGGTGTGATCAAAAGTCAACCCCTCAATTTTCCCAATGGCATCTCTGGTATCTTGTACAAAGCTTTTCATTTTCATTACAAAAGGACGTAGGTAAAAGTCCATAAACTTGGAAAGGGGTTCCAAAATAGAATTGACCCCAGACACAATAGGTCTTCCCGGGGGTCTCACCATATCTTTATGGATTTTGGGCAAGATGTAAAAGATTGGGGTTCTCGCTGTCTCTCTCGCTAGGTAAATCTCCTTCCTGTTTACTGATTTGTTGTAAATCTACTGCTTTGTCAACTTTCTCCTTTATCATCTTCATGAGTGCAGGGCTGGGATCTTGATCAATTTTTTGATAGTTCATATCATCTGCCAATAATCTCTGACATTCTTCAATATAATCATTCTTATTCAAAAGGACAATCGCCCCTCCTTTATCCGCCTGGAGGATGACAGTTTTATCATTCTTACCCAAACCTCGCAATAAAGCAATTTCTTTCTAACTCAGGTTGGAGTTCTTGGGGATGCCATTGGTTTCAAGTTTCCTCAGTTCTTGTAAGACCTTCTTTTCAAACACCACAGATTCTGGTGAATGCGTGTGGTGTGGAGGGTACCAAGTAGAAGGATTTCTTAAACCACTAAAATTAGTATACAGACTAGCTGGTTGATCTTCAAAGAATTCTCTCAAATGTGCCTTGCGCATAAACGCACTAAACTCTAATCTCAATTCAAATGGGTCGTGGTATTTAGATACCAACGTTCTTCATCCTTAGTTAAGATCTCACTCGATAAATTCACTACCAGCCCCGGTAGCTGCGTGTCTGCATGCGGTCTGTTGGCCATTCCTGCCGACTGTTCCCTCTGCCTAAAAAAGGTGGATGTCTCGACCCATTTCTTGCTCCTTGATTGCCTCTCGTATTGCGGCCCCTTTGCATTGAGGTATTCTTATTTCTTCCTCTTTGGCCTGCACCATTGGTTTCTTTGTCCTCAGCCGGTGTACCTCCTTCCTCGCTAGAGCTATATGAGGTGTTCCTAAATCTCACCCAACGGTTCGGTCTCTGACCTACTATAGGTGCTCCAAAATTGTAATCTTTAGTGACATATTGGAAAGCCTTCTCATGTGCAAAATTAGTTAGGTCTTTTTTCAGTCTCTTAACTCTTTCTGAGCTAGATTCCGCTTTGAATGTTTGCATTTCTTTCATGTGGGCTTCTAATTTAGTTTTAAAAATTTCAATATCAAAGTTCTTCTTCATTTCGTCTTCCAATGTATTTAAATCCACTAAGATCATTTTGGTTGTTTCCTGGGCCGTCTCAATGATTAACACCAGCCAATCTCTCCCACACTTATTGGCTATATAGCTCCATTTCAGTTTGAATTCTGCATTGTCTAGGAAAAGCCTGGGTTCATTACGAACTATTAAACCCTGAGGTAATGCCTGATTTTTCAAATACTGCAGCATGATTATGGCGTGTAACTCTGTTCGTACCAATCTTTTGCGAGTCTGAGTAAGTTCATCCCATTTATCATCTTTTCCTATGTCACCCAATTCATTGTCTAACCCCAACTCTGGTATGGAATTCAAGAGTTGAAGAATGTAGTCTGGTGTAAACCAGACTTTTGTCTGATGTTGTCGTCATGATGCTAGCTATAGCTTAAAAAACTGGTCCTTTACTCAAAAAGTTCCTACCTAACCCGCTAATGTAGTGGAACCCTACGAGACAAACGTTGCCTCAAACAGATAATATTCTACAGAGGTAGCCCCACACTAAGGTGATATTCCCTCCTACTAAGTGAGGATATCTAATATGTACTTCAACAGAAGGAAGGAACAATAAACGATCTATATACAACAGTTGATGTATCCTTAGATAGCAGAATCTTAAAACAGCCACTAAACAAATATGGGCTGCATTCTATGTTCAAAGTGTTCAGTGACAAACAGTGTTACCACAAAATATCATTTTTAATATATTAATCTCTTTCAAGCACAAGTAATACAAACTTTTTAAAAAAAAAACATATACACATCACATAGTCATATACATGTTAAAATCATTCCACCTCACAGTATCGAAAATTGCCAAATAATTGATCAACAAGCACCACAATGGCAACTCAATTCTTCTTATTCCCCATTGCGTCAACAAGCCCAACTTATATAAGTTTCTGTCCTCTTTGTTACTGGTAACTGGACATTCATCAGGGGCAGAAGTAGTCCTGTGCCTTAGGTAGAATCCTCCTATTCATAAACCAGATTGCTATATCTAAGGGTAGAAAAACAAGAACGTATTACTAATACGGGCATTATGGGTCTAATTAATCAACCTAACCAATCCCTAATCACCAATAGGGTGTACGTATACAATGCATCATATACCAAATCCAATAGTCAGAAGAAATAAATGTCTCAGACCAAGATAGCAAAACAAATTCTTGCTTTTTACTATTTTAGCGGGTAGGATTCACTTACGAGTACCTAGAACCAATTCAACAGACTGTCCTTTGCTCAAAAACATCTAAATTCATGCCATTACACCTCAAAGAATGGGGCTTTAGTGTGCCCCTCCAAATAAGAACCAGAAATAAAGAGTACAGCTCACCCGGAGATGTAAGTGCTGTTCTTCTCCTAAGCGTGACTCTATCAAGGAAGCAGCCTCAACCAAGGGTCCCTTTCAAATACCTGCAGGCCTTCTGATGCCTAAAATGAGGGGAAGTCAAGGTCAGTTCCACAGCTCACTGGAATCCATTAGTATACCCATATAGTACATTAACTGAGAACCCTTACCTCTCTTAAGCTGTTATTACCAGACCACACCACATTAGAAAGGAAGTACGCCAAAATGGAGCCTCCTCCTCCTAGACAGCGGTCTGTAAATAAAAATCACTATATGAGCAGGATTAGATCAAAAAACAAATTTTCCACATCTAGGGACTCTACTAATGCTCTCCCCCACCACCAAACTCTTACCTAATCAGGAGATGGTATAATCCTGAAGCAGGGCAGGGTGCCGAGGTATAAACCAGGAAACCAGCGGAATACACACTCTCGCCATGGCAAACGCCGTCGAAAATATCCCTACCACGCGTCAATGATGCTACGTCATGACGTCATCACGCTAGATGTTGCGTGATGACGTCACGCGCAGCCGCACCAATACAGAACTCGGTCGCAGCTAGCAACCGGCTATTCCATCACAATCATTACAAGGTTGCTAAGCAACCATCCTGTGAGAAGGTTTTTCAACAGATGGAAAGAAAAAAAGGGGGAATCCCATTGATTAGAAGAGAAGAAAAAGCTCCCAAGTCAAATCGCACATTTGTGATCAGCAATAAGTTTGGTAGTTAGACGTGTCTGGGAGGAATATAGCACTTATGATCCAGGTGGGTTGTAGGTCGTTCATTACTTAGGTGCTGGTGGTCGTGCTTAGAGTTTGGACAAGTGTGTGCAGAGAACAGAACTAGATTGAGGGGGTTGCTAGGTAAGTGTAGGGGAGCCAAGAGTAGTGAGCAGGAGGGTGCGTTAAGGTGGGCTATGACAAGTGCAGTATTGGGTGAAGTTTCCTAGTATTAGCTAAGGCAGGGTAATAGCAGGATGGCTAGGGCACACATGTGCGGTGGGCAGGCATGTAAGGATAGGTCAGGGCAGACTGGTTACTAAGCAAAAGAAAGCCTATACGGACTGAGCACGTTCGAGTGAATAAACAGGTGGTGCAGGCAAGCTTAGGTCGTAGATCAAAGCAGGCTAGAGCATTATGCAATACAATGCAGGCACATGCAGATGAGTCAGGGCGCGCTAGTGGCACAGGCAGGAGTAAGAAATGCAGTGCATGGTTGAGTGTGGAGGTACATACACCCTGGGCAGAAGTCAATTCTAGCACACATATGGAGTGGCAGTGGCAATGCAATACAATACAATACAGGGGAGCCGGATCAAACGAATTCATACGTGAAACGGACAAGTATAAGCTAATAACACAGACTGATGCAGCAGGCATGAAATAGGAGAGCAGTGAGTGGCTTAGCGTGATATTACAGAAAGGCACGCGGCCATGCAGCAGGAACAGTCGGACACAAGGTGAAATGGGCAGATATATGCCGATGGGCTGATAGTTATAACAAGATTCTACAGTACAAAGTTTGATTGCAGCATCACCATTGAAAGGATGAAAGCGTGCCGAACAGGGCATAAGTTGTGCTGTATTATGCAAATTGCAAGACGTGTGCAGAAAAAGTCACGGTACGTTCCTGTGCAGAAAAGGTGCAAAGCTTCATGCACGTGCCAACAGTTAATTGATTAAACATAGTTAAAAGCCAGAGTCTATTGGAAGCAACATACCTAGGACAAAAGAATACAAAGGGGGGCATATGTTCAATTTTACCTGGACAGAATATACAGCAATTACTACCAGTGTACTATCATTCCAGTCAGCACTAAGCTCCACCAATGGGAGGTTCCCTCGATAGTCTTAACTTCAGGAAAATAACTTTTTGGGAATGAGGATTGATCTCAAATTGAAAGTTTGTGGGTCCTCATGTACTTTTAATCTCTAAATATGGGTACAGAATACGATTGATCAAAACTTATTACTAACATGTTACTTATACGTCAATCCCCATATGCTCGTTTCACAGTATTTTTTATATTTATTTATTTATTGTGCATTTGTTGGGCGATTATGCAACAAGTAAATTGTGTTTCAAAGCACCCACATGGCAACAGGGAGGGGACATGGGATTGAAAAACAATATACACACTAGTGGATAAAGACAAACCTACTATGCCTTGTGAATATCCAGAAAGTGCAAGTGCAGAGAGAGAAGAGGGGAAGAGGCAGTGGGGTAAGTGGTGAAGTTTCCATGCTCGTCGGTGAGCAGCAGATGTAAGTGCTAAGTAAAGTAAGTGCTAGGCATCGTTGAGCTGCACTAAGCATCTAAGTGCGGGCCTACAATGGCTTGGGCCAGTCAGTGCAGAGGCAAGTGCTGTGTGTAAGCATAAGCTGAGGTGACTGGGTGTGGGAATGCCAGGGCCCCGAGGACACATGAGGGCCCTGGGCACCAATCACAGTGACTGTGAGGTTAGCAGAGGATCATAGAATGGAAGGAGGAAAGGAAAATGAAATCTTGAGCAACTTCTGGAATTTGATGAGGTTCGGCTCAAGGGGGAAAGGAAGGTGGAGGTTGTTCACAAGAGGGAGCCATCAGAAGCAAGAGATCAGCCTCCAGCCCTCTGTTTAGCGAAATGCTTCACACACAGAGAGTTGGTTACAGCGAAATGTAGAGATCTAGAGCGAGAACATTTAGTAATAGCAAGTTGCAAATAGCGTGGTTCCCGGCCCCAGACAGCCTTGTGGATGATGCAGAGGGAATTTTAATTTAATCTGTGCATCAACTGGGAGCTAGTGAAGAGTTTTTTAGGCAGGAGGGATGCAGTCCCTGAGCTTGAGGCTAAGGATAAGTCTTGCTGACCTATTCTGGATTATCTGGAGGGGTCGTAGAGAGGAAGAGGGTAGATTCATGAGAAGGCTGTTGCAGTAGTCAAGCCCAGACAAAACCAGAGCTCTGGTGATATTGAGCTTCTGGGAGAAAGTGAGAAAAAGGAGAATTCCTTTGAGAAGGAAGAGTTGAAAGTTGAACTTGTTGGCAATGTCCTGGATGTGAGGTAGGAAGGATAGAGAGGAGTCGAAGATGACTCCAAGGTTTCTGGCTTCAGATGAAGACGAAGGGGGAGAGACCATAGAGGATGTCCAGCGTGAGAGGAAGAAAGAGGGAGCAAGGGTCCCAATAGAAAGGGTCTCAGTCTTGCTGGCATTGAAACAAAGATCATTGGTAGTGCACCAGGAATGGATAGAAGATAGGCAGTCCAGGATGATGGAAGAAGCAAGAGAGTCCGCGAGAAGTTTGAAGAAGTGTTGAGTGTCATCTAAGTAGCACTGGAAATTAGCGGAGAAGGAGGAAATGATGCATGCCAGCTGAGCAAGGTAAGTGTTAAAGAGTCAGGGGGAATGATTGGAGCCCAGGGGGACACCACAGGTGGAAAAGGAGGTAGGTGAGGAGAAGGTGTACAGAATAACCTGAGACAGACCATCAGTTAGGAAAGAGGTCAGCCAGTCCAGTCCAGTGCCAGCTCCGAGATACCCAGGGTATCTTGGAGTCATTTTATGAGGATAGAGTGGTTGATCATGTCAAAGTCAGGTGAGAGATCAAGTAGAATGAGGACAGCTGGAGACCATAGAGGATGGCCAGAGTGAGAGGAAGAAAGAGGGAGCATGGGTCCCAATACGAAGGATCTCAGTCTTGCTGACATTGAAACAAAGATCACTGGAAGTGCACCAGGAATGGATAGAAGATAGGCAGTCCAGGATGATGGAAGAAGCAAGAGAGTCCGCGAGAAGTTTGAAGAAGTGTTGAGTGTCATCTGAGTATCACTGGAAATTGGGGGGGAATGAGGAAATGGTGCATGCCAGCTGAGCAAGGTAAGTGTTCAAGAGTCAGGGGGGGAATGATTGGAGCCCAGGGGGACACCACAGGTGGAAAAGGAGGTAGGCGATGAGAATGTGCCCAGAATAACCTGGGACGGACCATCAGTTAGGAAAGAGGTCAGCCAGTCCAGTGCGTGCTCTGAGATACCCAGGGTATCATGGAGTCATTTTATGAGGATAGAGTGATTGATCATGTCAAAGGCAGATGAGAGATGAAGTACAATGAGGACAGCTGGAGAGTTGGAATCAATGGATGCAAGCCGTTTTTCATGGGAGTTCAGAAGAGCAGTTTCTGTTTCTCTAGATATTCGGAATCCAGATTGATGGTAGTGGAGACCACCAAGTTCAGTGTGTGAGGCAAATTGGGGGAAGGCCAGCTTCTCCAGGTGTTTCCCAAAGAAAGGGGTGATAGAAATAGCGTGATAGTTAGCTGGACATGTAGGTTCTGATGAAGGTTTTTCCAGGAGGGAGCATACAAAGGAGTGCGTGAGGGAGGATGGTAAGAATCCAGTAGCAAAAGAGTGGTTGCAGAAATCAGCAAGAGCGGGGGCAGGAGAGCCAATGTTGTCCTTGATAGTTATGGAGGAGCAAGGGGAAATGTCACGACCCTCAGCCCTGATCCTCACTGGCAAGCCCATTGGCCAGGTAGAATCAGGGCTCGGATCACTAATAAGGCCTGGCATCCACTTCTCAGACCCTCTTGGGGCCAGTCCTGGCGCCTTTGGCGCCAGGCTCAGTAAGAAAAGACATCTGCTTGAGGAACTACTTTATTTAGGCTTTTAGCCAACATGGAGGCATCCACATAGCTTGGTTCCTAAAACCAAGATATGCGGTCTAGTGTTTTGGGTGTGGTGGCCTAGGGACTACTTTATCTGGACTACTTTACAGCGGCTATTTAAACCACACCCGAGCAAGACAACACGCTTCGCGTTACTTTGCTTCAAGCAATGTGACGCTCACTGTGTCCAGCTTTCTCACAAGCCTGGTGAATTCCGGACCTGCAGAAAAACCAAGAACATTGTTAGCAGCAGAATCTTACCTGCATTCATCATCCTTCACTGCTCGCAGCTACTGGGCAGCTCTGTTGGTGGAGTTCACCGCCCGGATCGAAGGACCTGAGAAAAGGAGAAAGACATCATTAAAGGAGGTAGTGGGGACATTACAACTACAAAGCACTTAAAGAGTTACCTGGTTGGTTGCTTTTCGGCCGGCATAGCTCCGGAACTCCATCTGCGCTGGGAACTCACCGCGACCTACGAAAAGAGAAAAGCACAGGTCAGTGAGGACAAGACATCGCTGCGCTACGTAAAGCGCCTCCTTACCGCATCATAGAGCTATAGCGCACCATCATCTCCCGGTGAGTACCAGCATATCCAGTTCTCCAAGCGGACACTCCGCGCTCCTAGGGAGATAAAAAAGAGACATTTAGAACAGAGAAAAGGCATGCAAGAATTACGACGCCATCAATCGCAATAAGACCTACCTGAAAGACACTACAAGGGCAGCAGTCAGTGAAGTAACTGGACCGCCCGTGCCCACAAAAGACAACGCGCCCTTGCCAAGAGAGCAGGATGGAGAGCCCACCGATTCTGACAACCAGGTGAGAAAAGAACCTGGGGGGGCTGGAAACAAAAGGGAAGTGGGGGAAAACTTACCTTGGTTGCCCAGTCCTAATATAGTCTTCATTTCCAGACGGAATCTCATTGACACCGAGACCACACCAGGGAATCATTGGGAAGGGCACCAACGACCAACTGGCTGGGTGGCGTCCCCGTCGATACCAGGTGAGCGTAACAGAACGCAAAGCCTCACATAAATAATCCACCTGGGCGCCATGGAAATATCAGAAATCGGCCAATTGGCCCAATTGTTGGGGGACCTTCATGCTGAGGTTCATTCAGCCCAACAAGAGACTGATGCACTCCGGAGAGACCTAATAGTGACCAAGGAGCGCACCGACGAAATCAGCAGACAATTCTTGCAATTGCAGGCAGGGCAGACTCCTCTGCCTGGTGGAAATCCACTGATGCAAAATCCTATCTCACCATTTTATCCCGCCACACCAGTACAGATCACGCTGCCTGGAACAGTTCCCCTGGCACCACCGAAAGGTTTTCGGGTGACCCACGGAAGTATGCAGCATTCATAAATCAGTGTCGCCTTCACTTTCTTTGTCGCCTTGGGGCATTTCCAAATAACCAAGCTTGGGTAGCTTTCTTCCTATCATACTTGAGTGGAAGTGCATCGGATTGGTTGGTGTCGTTGGTGACCCATAATGATCCGTTGTTACAGGACTATGGGGGTTCCAGAGAGAAATGGAAAAACTGTTTGCTCGCCATACCCAGGAACAAGCAGTGGATAACAAACTTTTATCCCTCCGGCAGGGGAACCAAGACGTGTTAACAAACATTGCGACTTTCAATAGACTGGTTGCTGAAGCCAGGTGGCCAGAAAACAAAAGAACCACGTTATTCCATTGAGGCCTACGAGGCGAATTAAAGGATGTCTTGGCCCAGGTAGTTGATCCCCCCAGAGACTGTACCGAATTCATAAATCTAGTCGTGCAGCTACACCATTGGTTGCAGGACCGAAAAGCAGACCGGTCCAAAGCAAACTCTCGAGTAGTTTATGTTCGCCCTAAAGACAATGCGCCACGCAGGCCATACAATGCCGTAGAACCCATGCAGATCGGAGGGATACGACCTCCATTAACAAAACAAGAGCGGGATAAAAGAAGACAACAGCAACTTTGTTTGTATTGTGGAAAACAAGGACATTTTCTGAAAGACTGCCCAATAAAACCCCCAAGGAGGATAGTCGGGGCCACAGAAAAGGATGAAGTTAAGGAATCGGAAAACTACGAAGCTCAGCAACCGTAGAGGTCAGTTTGTCGACTGATGAGAAAGAGCTACTGACCTCACACTTTGCGATACCCGTGATCTTAATAAATCACCAACAATCATCAAAGATGCATGCCGTAAAAGCGTACATCGACAGCAGAGCAGTTGGGAACTATATTGATCAAGAGGTGGCAGCAGAGATGGGGCTCCCTTTGTGTTCTAAGTCTACCAGGGACAAGGTGACTACCGTGGATGGGACAGAAATCACCTCCGGACCAGTAACCCAGTGCACAGCAGTAGTAACCTTGCTGTGCCAGGATGGACATTGGGAGTGTATTTCGTTCGATATTATAAAGGCACCTCAGTTCCGGTTGATACTAGGGATGCCATGGTTGGTTGCTCACAACCCTTTGATAGACTGGCGGGCACGGAAATTAACCTTCTCCAGCAACTGCTCCCTGACTTGCTACTCTCCTGACCTGGAACCCGACTCCTGTGTCTCCAAGACTTCTAAAACTAGAGCCTCTACTCTGGGAGTAACTAATACTTTGCCAGATGAATATTGTGACTTTCAGGACGTATTCCAAAAAGACCAGGCTAACACATTGCTGCCGCATAGGCCTTATGATTGTCAAATTGACTTTATTCCTCAGGCACAAATCCCTTGCAGCAGGATCTACGCTCTTACCGAACCAGAAAATCTTCACCTGAAATCCTATTTGGACCACCACCTTGCAAACGGATTTATCCGCCCATCTAAGTCCCCAGCAGCCAGTCCTTTGTTCTTTGTACCAAAAAAGTAATGAGACTTGAGGACTTGTATTGATTACCGCGCAATAAACCAGATAACCGTGAAGAACCGCTACCCCTTGCCTCTTATCCCAGAAATGCTAGACCAAGTCAAAGATGCCCAGATCTATACCAAATTAGACCTTCGGGGAGCGTACCACCTGGTCCGAGTAAGAAAAGGAGATGAATGGAAAACCGCTTTCTGTACTAAGTACGGCTTGTTTGAATATCAAGTCATGCCCTTCGGGTTATGCAACGCTCCTGCGGCATTCCAATATTTCATGAATGACGTTTTAAGGGAGTTAATTGATGTGTGCGCCTTAGTGTACATAGACAACATCTATGTATACACATATACACAGTATACTCAGCCTCGAAACAAGATCATGTCAGGCACGTTCGTTCAGTCCTCACCAAGCTCTGTCAACATCGCTTGTTTGCTAAGCTTGAAAAATGCTTTTTTCATGTCACCGAAGTAGAGTTTCTTGGTTTCATCCTTTCGCCGAAAGGCATCAAAATGGACGTACATAAGGTTGACGCTATTCTAAAATTGCCATCACCAACATCTCTGAAGGGGATACAGAGCATGCTAGGCTTTGCGAACTTTTACCGCCGGTTTATCCCAGACTTCTCTCAGGTTGTGCACCCTATCACAGTACTGCTACGAAAAAGCAATAAAAGGTTTGCTTGGACTGAGGAAGCAGAAAGAGCCTTTCAGGAACTGAAACAAAGGTTCATCTCTGCTCCAATCCTGCAGCACCCGCGTCCAGACCTCCCTTATGTCATAGAAACTGATGCTTCCAGTATGGCAATGGGAGCGGTCCTTTCACAGAGGGACCCAGAAACTGGCCAGCTGCATCCTGTGGCCTTCTGGTCAAAAACATTATCACCCCGTAAATATTACGCTATCACAGACAAAGAACTCCTAGCCATCAAGTCCGCTTTCAAGGCATGGCGACACTATCTTCTGGGAACTAGACACACCATTACAGTGATCACAGACCACCGGAACCTGCAATATCTCAAAACAGCCAAAGCCCAGTCTTCATGCCAGTTACAGTGGGTACTCTTCTTCGCCGAATATGACTACGTGATCACCTTTCGGCCAGGGGTCAAGAATGGGAAAGCTGACAACTTATATTGAATGGGCATCGATGAAACAGTGTATACAACTCCAGACCTGATACCCATCATACCTGAAGACAAACTCTTGGGTATCACAACAGCGTTATCACAAGCCGAATTACGAAACAAAATTCGACAGTCAATGAACCCGGATGCTTTCCTCGCATGGCAAACTCAAGGAGAACAATATTGCATCAAGGATCAGTTACCTTATTTTAGGGACCGGCTATATATACTCGAGAAGGAGTTACAACAGCATATCATTTCAGGTTATCATGACTCTCTGATCGAAGGACACCCTGGAATCGCTAAAACATTAGCCAAGATAAAAAATAACTTTTGGTGGCCTACCTGGTGTAAGGACATTGTCCAGTATGTTCAGTCCTGCGGCATCTGTGCACAAAATAAATCACAGAAACAGAAACCATTGGGTCTCCTACAACCACTGGACATCCCTCCCGCTCCATGGCACACTCTTTCCCTCGACTTTATCACTGATCTGCCACCGAGTCAAGGCTTTAACACCGTTCTTGTAATCGTGGATTTGTTCTCAAAGATGGCACATTTTATTCCTCTCAAGGGCCTCCCAGACGCATCCACCCTAGCAGAAGTATTTCTGGGAAACATTGTCAAGCTGCATGGCTTTCCATCAGTTTTGGTCTCCGATCGAGGCAGCCAATTTGTATCCAATTTTTGGAGAAAATGTTGTGCAGTGGCACAGATTGACGTCCGGCTATCCACCAGTCACCACCCCCAGACAGACGGCCAAACCGAGAGGACAAACCAGACCCTTGAGCAGTGTTTACGGGGCATGCTGCACCATGAATTGAGAGATTGTAAGGACTTACTGTGGATAGCCGAGTACGCATATAACAACTCCGTACATTCTAGCATGGGCCAAACACCTTTTTACACCTTGTATGGCAGACATCCACGTACATCAGAACCTGACCTTCCTGCCAGCTTGGAAATGCCTGCAGTAAAGACTCTTCATACAACCATCACTCAGGCGTTCAGAAAGGCGAAGGAACATCTTATTCATGCTAAAGAAAAAAAAAAGCACTTCGCCGACCAGAATCGGAAAAAGGCACCAGACTATCAAGTAGGAGACCAGGTTTGGTTAGCTGCCAAATACGTACGCATCAAAGGGACCCGGACCTTCCATCCTTGATATTTGGGACCCTATACCATCAAGGCAATTATCAACCCAGCAGCCGTCAAATTGGATTTACCACCTAATCTACAAATCCATCCGGTATTCCATGCATCCCTCTTAAAACCAATGCAACCCGGTACACGAATCAAGACACCACCTGAACCTATCCTAATAGATGGAGAACCAGAATTCGAAGTCAAGGGCATCCTGGACTCTAAGTACTCTAGAGCCAAGTTGTACTATCTCGTCGACTGGAAGGGGTTTGGGCCTCAAGATAGATCCTGGGAACACAGTGAGAACATCCATACACCACGTCTGATCAAGAAGTTTCATAAGAACTTCCCAACTAAACCTGGACCAGGCAGGAGACACATCTTGGGAGGGGCCATTGGCGGGAGTGCTCTCACGACCCTCAGCCCTGATCCCCACTGGCAAGCCCATTGGCCAGGTGGAATCAGGGCTCAGATCACTAATAAGGCCTGGCATCCACTTCTCAGACCCTCTTGTAAGGCTCATCAGGCTCATCAGTAAGAAAAGACATCTGCTTGAGGAACTACTTCATTTAGGCTTTCAGCCAACATGGAGGCATCCACATAGCTTGGTTCCTAAAACCAAGCTATGCGGTCTAGTGTTTTGGGTGTGGTGGCCTAGGGACTACTTTACCTGGACTACTTTACAGTGGCTATTTAAACCACACCCGAACAAGACAACACGCTTTGCGTTACTTTGCTGCTAGCAACGTGACGCTCACCGTGTCCAGCTTTTTCACAAGCCTGGTGAATTCCGGACCTGCAGAAAAACCAAGAACATCGTTAGCAGCAGAATTTTACTTGCATTCATCATCCTTCACTGCTCGCAGCTCCTGGGCAGCTCTGTTGGTGGAGTTCACCGCCCGGATCGAAGGACCTGAGAAAAGGAGAAAGACATCATTAAAGGAGGTAGTGGAGACATTACAACTACAACGCGCTTAAAGATTTACCTGGTTGGTTGCTTTTCGTCCGGCATAGCTCCGGAACTCCATCTGCACTGGGAACTCACCGCGACCTACGAAAACAGAAAAACACAGGTCAGTGAGGACAAGACATCGCTGCGCTACGAAAAGCGCCTCCTTACCGCATCATAGCGCTATAGCGTGCTATCATCTCCCAGTGAGAACCAGCATATCCAGTTCTCCAAGCGGACACTCCGAGCTCCTAGGGAGATTAAAAAAGAGACATTTATGAACAGAGAAAAGGCATGCAAGAATTACGATGCCATCAATCGCAATTAGACCTACCTGAAAGACACTACAAGGGCAGCAGTCAGTGAAGTAACTGGACTGCCCGTGCTCACAAAAGACAATGCACCCCTGCCCAGAGAGCAGGACGGACAGCCCACCGATTCCGACAACCAGGTGAGAAGAGAACCTGGAGGGACTGGAAACACAAGGGAGGTGGGGGAAAACTTAGCTTGGTCGCCCAGTCCTAATATAGTCTTCATTTCCAGGTGGAATCCCATCGACACCGAGACCACACCAGGGAATCATTGGGAAGGGCACCAACGACCAACTGGCTGGGTGGCGTCCCTGTGGATACCAGTTGAGCGTAACAGGAAACCTGTTTGGAAGAGACTTTCATTGAGTGGACAACTCTGGTAATCTCATTGGTGTGACAGGGGAGGAGGAGGAGAGAGAGGAAGAAGGAGGCAAGAAGTGGGAGAGGGGTTGGGGAAGTGGGTAGCAAGGGAGCTCAAGATGTCCAGTGATGTGAGTTTTTGTGGTGAAGTGTGTGGCCAGTGCGTTGCAGAGGATCTGGGAAGGAATAGGGGAGACTGCAGAAGGGTAGGCTAGTTCCCTGCAGATTCTGAAGATTTCAGCTGTGTTGTTTGAAGCACCTGAGCCTGGATGTGTGCCCTTTTCTTGGAACATATGGAGAGTCTGTTTTGCCTTTGGAGCAGGTTGCAGGTCAGTTTGTCAGAGGGTGTGCCTGAGGTTTGCCACTTCCATTCCGCAGCTCTGCAGTTGCGTTTCAGAGTTGCATGTTCAGAGTCATACCAGGAATTACACTTAGTGGCAGGTTTCAGGTGAATCCTCAGGACTGGGGCAAGAATGTTCAGATTGTTAGTAATGGCCAGATGAAGGCTGCTGAGAGCAGAGTCAGAAGTAGAGTCAGGGGTGCGGGCTTAGTGGGGGGTGAAAGTGGATGCGAAGGTTGGCAGGGCTGGAGGGAGTGCACTCAGAGGTCTAAGTAGACCCAGGTAAGAAGATAGGGGACAGTGGTCAACCAAGAGAGTGGGGAGAGACAGAGATCAAAATGTATGAAGGCATCCAGAGTGAGTCCAGCCGAGTGGGTTAGACCACAAGGGAGAATAGAGAGGGATAGAGGTCAAGGAAGAGAGTGGATGCTGTGACAGGGAGACCAATTGGACATTCAAATCACCGTAGAGGAGGAGATTGGGGGTGGTTGAGAGGAGTGATGAGCAGAAGTCAGCCCATTCAGAGTGGAACAGGGTGGTAGGGCCACGGGGCCTGTAGATAGTGGCAAAGGTCAGAGAGGATGAGGGAGAGATGACCAACTTGCAGACCAGGCTCTCAAAGGAAGATTAAGTATGAGTGGTGATGAGGGAGGCAGGAACCCACTCTGGGAAGATTACGGCAACCCCCCTGCCAGCATGGCTCGGTCGTGGTTTCAAAAAGATCTTGTAGCCAGAAGTTAGAAGGGAGTCAAAAGCAGTGACTTAGCTGGCATTGAACCACATCTCGGTAAGAGCGAGAATGTGCAGGACAATGTTTTCAAGAAGGATGTAGATGTTGGCAGAGTGTTTGTTGACTGAACAGGCGTTAGGTGTGGCCAGGTGAAAGAGGTCTCCGTCTTGGAAGGTTTACTGTGGAGGAATACGGGGGCGTGGTACACCCGTTGAAGGGCGAGGGACAGAGATAGGAGTTGGGGGAGATGCAGGTGAAGGAAGGAAGTTAATGAGATGGCAGGTGCCAGTCAAAGAGAAAGAAGTTGGGTTGAGGACCCTGAACCAAAATGGTGCCAGTCTATTAGACATTAATGATGCAATGTGAAGATGTAAATCCCACCAAGAGGACTTCCCACTTGGTGCCACCATTAACGGGAGTGGATGTGAAAGGGGAGAGAGTAGAGATGAGATGAGGAGTCCATAGTTCTGGGGAGGGGACAGAGAAGAGGATATCGGTGAAGACCTGTCTGGAAGTTGCACTGACAGATGTCTGCGATGGGCAGACCAGTGTTGGCACTAAGGATGTCTTTTTGTGCTTTTTCCTTCCAGACTTCGTGAGAGAGGGAGGGTAGGTGATAGTGTAGCAGTAAGAGAAGATAGGAGAGATGGTGAGACCATCAGGGTGGCAGAGGGGTGGCTGCACGGCACAGTCCTTGCCCAAATTCACCATGTGGCCTAGAAGTTACAGGAGGGCACACAAACTCAATACAAAATGCGAGCTGCAAGATTCGATTTTTAAAAAGAACACAATTATATTTGATTTTTTTTTTTTTTTTAAAGAACACCATTGCAGTGCAGAAATGGGTGCAAGGATGTAAAGACACACACACCAAGATTAGTTTTTTTTTTTTTTTAAACACAATTGCAGCACAGAAATGTGTGCAAGGATCTAGAAACACACACACCTAGATTCCATTTTCTTTTTAAAAGCACACAAAATGCAAGGAGAGAACATAGATTAGGTGAGGCAGGGATGGCAGAGTGAGATAGGCACATTTGTGGTTCAAGGTGTCAGTGGATGAGGCAATAGAAAAAATTCAGCCATCACTCACTGGAGGTGCAGCAGAGAGAATAGATGTGCTGGGGCCCAGGTTCCTGGGAGAGCTAGTGGTGTAAAGGAGGCTACTTCATAGTTTGTATAGGGGGTAAAGGTGGGTCCCTCTAAGCCCTCCTCTGCCCGGACAGGCACAGACAGGGCCTTAGACATGAGCCTTCGTCTGGGGGCGCGAAATGAGTCCCAGGGCCAATCACAGGGAGGCAAAGGCTGACAGGTGGGGCACTGCAAAGATGTAAAGCATGTTGTCGAGGATGGAGTGAGGTCACACGCTGTAGTGTTGCTGCCCAGCCAGGCCTTGCATGTTATCACAGGCCAGAGAAACTACCAGGAAAGCACAAATCAGTCGGCAAAGGCTATGGCCCTTTTTCAGGATATTTTCCCGGTTTTATCTTCTGTGTGGTACTTTCCAGATTTTTCAAACGTTACTCCAACTTAACTTTTATTGCCATTGATGCAATATGTTTTAGCCATGGTAAGGACTTTACTCACATAACATCCATAGCATCCTCCATGGCCGATTTATTCTGATGAGTTACCAGTTCCTCGTGCCTTCATGTAGTGTGGATTGAAGTAAAGTCATCTCTCTGTCGCTTTGACATTCTTTCTGTTAAATGAGTGAGATGCAAATATGCGATAACTGTTTGTTCAGGGTGATGAAGGTACCTCTGTGGGCTGATTAGGGGTTCCTGGTTGTCTTCTTTGCCATGGCTGTGTGGTTGTGTTTTCGGAACCCACTCTGCGTGTTGCCGATGTGAGAAAAGGGGCTGCTGAGAGATGTTTTTCCTTATTTGTTTGATCCTTCAAAACGGTGTGTGTGATATGTTCTTAAGAGTCCTTCCTGTTATCAAGGACTTGCTGATATGACTCCAAGGTCCTTTGTTGCACGACTCAGTCACTGTCTGAAGCGCTCTGTAAATGTGCTTGTGCTTATTCTGTCTTTAAATGTTTACTGATGTGCTTGTCGGTGTAAATATGCACTGTTATCTAGAGTGTCTCTCATTTCTTCCTATGCAGTGTAGGCTTGATATACCTCTATCTGTACCAGGCTGTAAACTGCAACTTGATCAATATATGTGGAAATGCTTCTTGAACAGATGTGTTCAATACCAAATCCAAATGAATTCAAATCTTCTGAGATTCCTCAAAAGTGGCATGAGTGCAATTCAATTCACAGCCTTAACGATGCTTTGAAAAGCTATTTAGAAAAAGTAGAAGCCATGCAGCTTTAGTGCTGCTCTTCAGGGAAATAATGGCATACCACTGGCAATATCAAATAGGTTGCTTGGGAGCCATTTTATTTCTGGTCAGGGGTGCACACAATGAGCAATGCATATCATGCTCAGTGTATGTTTTTTACCCATTGCGCAATGTTCCTGGACTTCAGGCAACACAGCATGGGCATGCATCAGAGTGGTCGACTGTACCACCCTAATTTCCCCCAGGCCAGAAATCCAATAGCAGCTCTGCCTGCGACTGATCTTGTTGTGGGTGAATGTGCGTTAGTTTCCTGTGGAATCGGCATATGTTTTACACATCAAAAAAGCCGAATGATCTGATAGCAAGCTGCCTAATATGTCAAGCACTGGCCTGGCAGGCAGTGCTCAAAGTGGTCCTCCGGTATTCCTGTGTTAAAAGTACAGTCATAGAAGGGACTGCTTACACGGAAGTCTAAAGCCTGAGTCGTCCATTCCATGGTATTTATGGGAACACCCGAAATTATCCCCTAAATGTTTTATCTGTGAAGCGTTGCCATGTTCATAAAAGTTTTACGTTTGTATTGTTCAAATGCATACTCCTCAAAATGTTTGCATTGCATCGCAACATCTACACGCGTCTACACGCGTTTACATAACCAACGTGTAGGGATTACATCAGCAATATGTGTTGTCTGTTTATCCTTTGTTTTTGTTTTTATTGAATTTTTCATTTACCACTTTGGGGGAACTCCACACCACTGCAGTGAGTTTATGTTCCCCTAGACATTCCCTGGTAGATCTTACCTGACTTGTGTCTGCTGCTGTCTTTCATAGCAGCAGGTGAAAGATATGTATTGACTTGCTTTTTCTCTTAAAAACTGTGAGCAGCACTTAAGTAATTCCTGAATGATTATCGATTGCTTTTGTGTTGAGCCAGACAGAAACATAAATAGGTCAGGGGACATAGAAATGTAGAGGGGACATGCACGTCCATAGCGCACCTTTTACAAACTTCAATCCAGAGGAGAGGTTAGGTAGAAAGGTTAAGTACATGTGATCATTTTCAGTAACACCGCATTCTCCTCCTCTGACCCGTTTCTTTTGCTCTTGCAGGAGGGGGATTATTCAAGTATCAAACACAACTGCAACTAAATCCCCCAGCTGCCCTTTTCCACTGTCAATAACATGCTGTAGAATCCAGGCCATGTTACTTGCCATCCCGACTCCACCTTTACCGGATTAAAGATTAAATGGAAGGATTGGCCGGGACTGGCACAAGTGAAAACCTGTTAAGAGGCTTTCTCCTCCGTGACCTCCATATTCCGTCACAAATGAGGAAATCTCATTTTTGGTTTGAGATCTTGTGTGTGCAGAAAAAGACCACTACCTTCATTCATTTCCCTTTAAGATTCAAGGTTATGGGAGAAACTCTCAAGAGCGATCTACTGAGTGAGCGAATACAGTTATAGAGGAGTATACCACTTGGGAGGTATAGATCAGTGGCAACGTGCTCGCCTTGGAAACAAGACGACACGGAGCAACACAGGTTCGATCCCCGGGTCCGCGGTTATAAATAACCTATCATTTATAATATCATATACCAACCAGATGTTCTACTAGATATTATGCATTAGTAATAGGGAGACTTTTTTCAGACTAGCATCTACGGTATTAAAGAAAATGTGCAACAGTGCAAGTGCAGTGGACACTAGGACAAATTTGTCCTCCTGAAAAAAAAAAACATATAGTTTAAGGGGCTGATTCATGGAATTGCGTCAGAAATCGGGCAAAGGGTCGCGTGCTGAGAAGGACACTGCGTGAGCCATTTGCACAGAGGAATACATGCATTCCCCGTGTTTTCATGGAATTGTTTGCGCAAAGTTACCGTACTCGCTAGCCATGGCCGTAATGCCCCCGACACACCCACACGCAAAGCTTAAATTTGCCAGATCAGCTACCTTTGCGTGATCCCCGGCGCGAATATATGCACCCTTCAAACAGTGCATGCGGTCCCCCATAAGCAGGCCTGTGACTCAGGGACCCTGTGCGGGGTCACCCGTAACTGTATCCGGCACCCCGACAACATGCGTATAAATATAACTCGGCAATAACGCCAGAAAGCTACATGCAATCCCACATAAAACATTCCTGCCCCCCCTACAGTGCTTACACGCACCCCTAAGTTACATCAGAATCCTGATTGAGTACACGCACAACGAAATCCGACATGCAACCCCGTGCTGAAAATCCTACACGCAAGTGTACTTACGCCTGTCTTCAGATGGTGGATCGTATGAAGGACTTGCAGGGCCATTTCCAAGCCGACACGTTGCACCAGCAAATCCATTAATACGTCTCGTTCCCCGCAATAGTGGGCATGCAAGGGACTGCCTGCAGGCCGACCCTCGGAACGTCTACTTTTTTGCAAGTTCTTCCCCATTTTTGGTGTTCTGACCCCCTACCAAGCCCTCGGCACAGGCCACGGCCATGCTCTGCTCGAAGTCTAACGCAAGGCTCTCGACAGCTCGCACAGATGTGCCAAGCCAGCACGAAATGTACGCAAGTCCAGGGAAATTACCACACATTCGGTTCCATGAATCAACAAAGGCGGATTTGCGCGCAGTTGTGCATGCAAGTACCCTATTTTCCACGCAGAAAATTCCATGAATCGACCCCTAAGTGTACTTTTGAAGCAGGGCAGTGATTGCCCTAATCCTAGTCTTTTGCTGTGTCACAAAAATTCAATGAAAGTATTTTTTTCTTGTGCAAGGACATGATATGACCTAGTGGTAATTGCACTTGTTCCGATGAAATGTTTCTGTACCATGCCCTTAATGTCCACGAAGATCTACTGACAAAATCCCATAGATACATGGTACAATTTCACAAGGTTTTATTTGCAATCTGTCTGAAATGGACTAACAGATATAAAGATTAGGGTTATTCTGAGTGTTCAGTTGAAATCAATTCTTTTTTTAGATAGTTATGAAGCATAAAAGCTGGCAGATGACAGATCTGTGTCTCAGTCTCACAATAGCTATGCAGAGGACTAACTGTCGAAGAAATTTCATACAAGAGCAACACATATAATGAGTGAGATGTTAAGAATGATGTTAAAATGGTGAGTTCTGCAACCTCTAGCAATTTCAATTCTTAAAACAAGAAAACGTGTCATTATACTGACCAGAATGTAAAGTGTGGTATTTCCTAAATGCAAACAATTAAATATCAATAAAAAACAATATTGAAAAATGCAATTTGGAGGCATGTGCACTACTATTAAAAGTAGAATCCCAGATGCTAATCATTGAAAGAACGGTTTAGTCGAGGGACAAGGGGCCACTGATCCTGCTCAAGGTAGCCACTAGATTATGCTGATATGGTGAAATCAATTTCCAGTAGCACGCCTTGACGACTGTCCCACTATATTAAACTACTTTCCAGCTGCCTTAGTGATATTGTACTCAAGAGTGAGAGTCATTTAAAAATCAAACACGGTTGCCTGTTTGGGTGACGTCTCAGAAAAACAATATAGCTGGAAAAGGACCATTTTAAGATATTTGGACTTTAGAAGAGAAAGCATTGCACCTCATCTCAGATGTCAACATAAGGCAGAAATACTTATATTGCTGCTGAACTTGGCTTCCCCAGAAAGGGTAGGCATTTGATTATTATAAACACACCATACCAGTCCACAGGAAATCTGTTTGTTCTACCAGCATGATATTTAAGGAAAGGCCGATTTGTTGATTTGTTTGACTAAGCTAGTTGGTGCAGGACATTTTAAGAAATGACATATAGGAACCTTTTTCTCAACCTTGTCCACTAACAGGTGCCCATTGGGTGCAATGTCTTGTTCATGAAAACCCCCTGACCTGCTGCGATGGTTTATAGTGTGGTTAGTTCTGCTTAGCTTAACAGAGAAGCATGTCATGCATTGGTTAGGCAGAGAGCTCCTCAACCAGGCAGCCATCTTGAAGGATGCTGGTCACTTCTCCCAAAAATAATTTCAGTTTTACAGTTGACAGATATTTTTCGCTCTGCTTGTATATCATTTGATAAATTGAAAAATTGTATGCGAAATATCTCATGTAACAGTGAGCTATATAATTCCTATTTGTAATTAGAAAATAATATTAATAAGCAATGGCAAAAATCAAAGCAGCATAATTCAAAAGTAGCAACATTCAGAGGTGGCAAGGTTCAAAGTGGCAAAACGTCACAGTGGCAAAATTCAAAAGCAGCAAACTTTAAAATTAGCAAAGTTTCAAAGTTGGCAAGTTTCAAAGTAGAGAATTTGAGAGAGGTAACATTTCTAGAGACTGTATATTGCGATTAACCTTTTTGTTTCTGGTCTCCTGGGCTGGTGGGGATGGATGGCTGCAGCGCAGGGCTGGGCACTAGGAAAACATGGAATTGCCCTTATGCTCTGCCCTTCACCGGCTGCCCAGGCAAGCCTGTCCTGGGAGGGTCCAAGAACAGTCTGTTCTGGGTCTCAAGACCCTCAAAAAGCACCACTAAGGACCTCAGGTTGGTGGGCAGAGGGGGGCTGTGAGGTGGGTTGGGAAGGGAACTGGCTTTGGGCAAAGGATTGGAAATCCCTGGAATTCAGGTGTAATGTGGGAGGCTATAGGGTGCTCAAGACCTAAAGACCATTACTCATTTACTCACCTGGGCTGAGGTTGTGTCCTCTCTCCAGTGAAGCAAAGCAAAAGATCTTCCCCAACTTTCTCTGAGAGTTGTGATCAGTTTGTTTTGTATTTTATAATAGGCAGATTATATTTATTTAGTTATTGATCATATTGTTATTGAATTGTATTGATCGATAACCTCATTAAGTATGAAACTGTAATTTGAAATGATGAACGGTGCGTCCTCATTTCTCAGCTCTCATGCTGGACTTCGTTTGCATCTTGTACTCTTGGTGGCCCTGAATCATGCTGTTTCCATCTTCATCTTGTATCCTGGCTTGACCATTATGTGTTACTACTGACTTCTGCAATTGTATTTGCTCTCCCCTCTTCTTTCTCCACTCTTTTTGACTGCTTACTCTCTATTCTCTCCTCCTCTCCCTTTCTCCTCCCCTGCTTCCCTTACTTTCTTCTATGCATTAACTCTATCAGAATTTTCACAGGACCTAGTATGATAGCAACCTCGTCTGTCTCCTCCCCCTCCCCTTAATTGCCCCCCCAGCACTATCTGAAATGTTGTCGGGTCTAGTACGATAATTGTTTGTTTTGTTCCTCCGCTCCATTTCTGCACCCCTCTCCCTCACTTTTGTTTTTCTCCAGCTCTACCAGAAATGTTGGCAGGCATAGTACAGTAGTTGCCTGTCTGTTTCCATTTCCTTCCCACTCTCCCCCTCCCTTCCTTATCTATGTCTTAGCTCTTGCACTATCTGAAATGTCGTCAGGCCGAGTATGATAGTACATTTCACATCCTTACTCTTCATGGCCTGTAAGAATGTCATTGTATTTTCCCTTGTTTCCTCCCTTGCCTTTAAGCGCCCTGAAATACATTGTGTATAGGCGCTATATAAATAAACAATCATATCTTATCATATCATGAAATCCTGACATTATTTAAAATGTTCACTTTGCCCTGTGTTATGATATTTGGTAAACATATGAATACCTATTTTGTGCATTTGTATGGAAATTCGTTTTCTGAAATAAAGATATTTGATGATGATGATACCAGGTGTACCATGGGTATCATTATCAATATGTTCTTAACAGTAAAAAAAAAGGCTCCACTTGAACCTACCTGCCTTAGAAATTAATTGCTGAAGGCACCCCGTTGTGCCCTTCTTACAGCTCCCACCCCACAATCTAAACCAATGGCATTTACCCCATTAGGTGAGGTGAAAAACAAATTGGAGGCCAACCGCATGTCATTTCATACCGGTAAATACATGTGATATTTTAGATACAATTTTTCCTATAAAACGTCCATCTGATTATGATTTGGCATCACATAGGACATTTATTACATGAGGTAAATAAAAAGTAGCACATGGTAAAACAACCTATATCTGCCCCATGCTGTGCTTTCTAGGAAAACCACATGAGAACTATCCCATACTTCCAACCAAGATTTATAAACACATAATTGACAATAAATGTCAGAAATCCTTCAGCACTATATCAAACCAATCCAGATCTGTGTCATGATTGCAACATCCAGAGGCTCACACTGTATAGTCTCAACAATGTATCTATTCCACATAAATGACATAGTGATGTGTATGCTCCATATATGACATCACTGATTATATCACTGATGACATCAGACATAATATCATATATGAATTGACTGATACAAGCACTGATTACATTAATTACATTTTCAACACTTAGAACTATTTTCTTTTACATTAGTGATGTCCCCATTGATGTGGTCAGTGAAGTCATCAGTGATGCAATCTCTGATGTCATCATTGTGGTTATAAGCTTCGCAAAAGGGAGCAAGCAGTTAAGGAGTATTTAGCTTGAATTGTTTGCCGAATTTCAAGGGTTGCATTGCGTTACATTTTCACATGAACCTCTCTTGAGCTAAGGTTATTTCACTGAATGTAAATGTTTTTGTTGCAATATATTGTTCACCGGTTTTCAAACTAAATGTTTTGGAAAGAATTTCAACGGTTTTGTTGCTATGTATTTTTCACTTTAAATCTGATCACCTGAAATCTCTCTCAACTAAAGTTTTGTTCATTGTATTTCAAGAGTTTTGCTATATTATTGTTTATTTGGTGCCCACTAGCCATGTTCTTTGGCCTTGGCCACTGTCCATGCTGCACCAGTAACTTTCTTTGGGGCCCACTAGCCATGGCCTTCATTCATGACCAGTGCCCCTGTACATGTTACACCAAAAGGTTTGTTTGGGGCCCACTATGCATGGCCTTCTGCCTTGGCTACTGTATATTCTCCACCATAGTCATCGCCTTCGGTCATGACAAGTGGCAACAGCCTAGAGCTGGGCAACTGTACATGTTGAACCAATAGGTTTCTTCAGGCCCACTAGCCATGGCCTTTGGCCTTGGCCACTGTCCATGTTTAACCAATAGCTTTCTCTGGGGCCCACTAACCATGGCCTTGATTCATTACCAGTGGCTACAGCCGTCGGGATTGGCCATTGTACATGTTACACCAATATTATTTATTGAGGCCTACTAGCCATGGCCTTCAACCTTGGGCACAGTACATGTTGCACCATAGCCATGGCCTTTGGTCATGACAAATGGCAATGACCTACAACTGGGCCACTGTACATTTTGAACCAATATGTTTATTTGAGGACCATTAGACATGGCCGTCAGCCAAGGCCACTTCACATGTTGCACCAGTAGGTTTCTTTGGACCCACTGGCCATGGCCTTTGGCTTTGGCCACTGTGCATGTTGCACCAATACCTTTCTTTGGGGCCCACTAGACATGGACTTCATTCATGACCAGTGGCCACGGCCATCGGCCATGGACTTTGTACATGTTACACCAAAGGCTTTCTTTGGGGCCCACTAACAATGGCCTTCAGCCATAACTAGTGGTGACGGTCTTCGACATCGGCCATTGTACATATTGCACCAATAGGTTTCTTTGAGGCACACTAGCCATGGCTTTCCACCATGGCAAGTGACCATGACATTCGGCCTTGGCCACTGTACATATTGTACCAGCAGGTTTCTCTTGGGCCCAATAGCCATGGCCTTCAGACTTGGCCACTATACATATTGCATCAATACGTTTCTTTAGGGCACACTAGTCTGGCCTTCAGCCATGGCCTGAGTCCTCAGCATTTGGTCTTGGCCACTATAAATAGTGCACCATTAAGTTTCTTTAAGTCCCACTTTTCATGGTCACTAATTACATCACACATGACATCACTGATGACATGACAATGGCATCACTAATTAAATGATGCATGACATCACTGATATTACTGGTGTGATTAATTACATTTTGCAATATGACAACTCTGTATAAACATTGGTTACGCGATCTATTGAGTTTTTTTCAAAAATCACAAGGTAAGTATGTAAGAATTGTGGCGAAGTGTAGAATATAGTATAAAAAATAGGAATAAATGCTAATTCCTCTGTAACAAATACGAAAATTGAATTTACCTATATACACATGATAATGGTGTTGGAAGAATTGCCCCGTGAATGAGACACTATACTGCATGAGATGCAAAGGAAAACTTTGTTCTAGTTGAACAAGCTACCCCCTTTAAGCGACCAGGCTGGCTCCACCGATCACGTGATTAAAACAAACAGTTGCGAATTACATGTGTCGCGTAGATGCACTATAAATAGTGCGATAATTCTTCAGCTGGTGTTGTTCTCATGGCAGAAGTAGAACATGAAGCTTACGCGAGGAGAGAAGCTGGTGTTTTTGCCACCCAGCGCACTAAATAAGTAATTAAGGACACAATGGTGAATGTATTCTGACAGATGTAGTCTCTAACGCTCCGTAAATTCATGAGATGAAACCTACTCAGCGGTAACCTCTGGTTCCTTCTGTTTTTCTCCCATCTGTCCCAAACCTAGATAGTGGGTTCTGAGTATTTCGAGGTTGACTTTGTAAAACAACCAACACTTTCCCTGATGCAAAAGAAATTGATGCAGCCAATATGACAACGATCTGAGCGCCCACGTAAGTGCATTTTTAAAGTATAACTGTTTAACTCCTGAAAGATCTAAAAACACCATGTGACGATCCTTTGTTCTTTCGATAAGAATCTTAGGAGCTGTTGTTTACCTTTTACCTATTAGAAAGATGATCCAAAATAGCCTTTTGAAAGATGGACATGTCTGTTTTTTCATCGACGCCTCTGGCTTTAATAACAAAAAAATCTTTTTTATAAAAATCTATCGAATAAGGCATAGGTCCACAGAAAAGATAAATCTGTATGTGTGGCGAGAGTCCAGTAAGAATAGATAATGAATACAGTACATTGTATTTAACTATCTCAAAGGATATAAAAAATCCAAAAAGATGATTTAAAAAAATGTGAAGCCATTGTAATGCAAAAATTATGAAAGTTAAACTACAGTGTCCCAGAGGAGTAAGAAGTTAAAACTGAACTAACGATAAATAATGTATCATTATAGAGAAGGAGAAAAAAAAGGAGAATTCTCCAACATTGTTTACTGTGGGAAAAAGAGATTGAGTATCAATCTGCTATTTGAACCAGATACCGCTCCTCAAGAAATTATTATCTCTGTTCAATCAACGTGGAGAGCATTTATCTTCATGCTGACAATAGATAAAAGTAAGAGATTGGTGATGTTTACATTGAATTTATTGATGTAGTTAAATTACTGTTTTCTAGAGGACTATAAAAGAAGATGCCTTGAACATTTTTAGACCACTTTTTTATTCATGTCTTCTATGTTGTTTTTATAGAAATATTGTCTCTGACCAGCAATCAAAGGGGTATACAGGAGTAAACTACCATATTGAAGAAATGTCTTGTCCTGAAGAAGGCCTGCATATCTAGAAGGAGATAGTGTGTAGTGTAATCAATTGCTGAAACATGTCGACAATCTGAATGAGACTAGAAATAAGAAGAGTCTCCTTTTCTCTGTCTTCTTTGCTTTATTTCTGTAAGATTTGAGTGTGTATATATCGATATGTACATAGTATCTTTTACCCCAGCACAGTTTGTGTCACTTATAGGATTGCAAATTGTTTTTTAAATATCAAAGGCTTTGTGTGTATCAAGTATTTTTGACAACATGTGTATTTTAAAAAAAACGTTTTTGTGATAAATAAATTACTTTTTAATGACATGTGGTTTCATAATGAGATGTTCAAGGTTTGGTTTAGATTTGTCAACTGGTTTTATGCAAATATAAATATTGTGTAAAAACACCACCAATCAAATACTCTGTCAGTATAGAAAGGGGTAACCAATTATTTGTGTTTTGTTGTTTGCTTGATTGGAATTTCCCATTTGAGAATTGGTCACCTGAAAACAATAAAGAGGACAATACCTAATTTAGGTTTAACTATGTTTTGTTACATATACATTATATTCTGCCCTTCTTTATTAAATGTAATATATGGTGCACAATTGAAGGGGCATACAGATATTATTACAATGAAGAGTAGTATATTAACATTATGTACTTTGGAGGACAATCTGTTATATTGGAATAACAATTCATAATTTATTTTCAAAAGAAATGACTACAAATTTTAGGGATACAATTGCCATAAATATTTAGTTTGTGATCTTCATTTATTTTCTATAAAGGTAATTATTTAGTATACGTAACTGATTGATTTGTTTGGTATTTTGAGTTCTTAGATTCTATGCCGTGCATTCACACGGGCACCTACTCTTTATTATATGTGATTTTTTAAAATAAAACTTGACATTTTGAAAATAGTGTGTTCATGTAATGTTATTACAGTAACGAGAATTTCAAATTTAAATGTGTACTTTTACTATTTTATAACACTTACTAGTAAACATGTTTCTACTTCTGTCTATTCTTATTTATTTTTACTACTACATATGCATATTTTATTGTGTTTGAAATACCTGAAATATATGTACCTGAATCAGCTACTTTCCCTGCAATGAGGTATGGTAATTGCTTACTAATACATGAAATTCAAACCATTTGTATAATGTTGCATAATTTTATTTTAAATTGTATAAATTGATCAATACTAAAAGTGAATAGTCCACACGTAATCATAAGATACTTTGATTTCAGGGTATTTGTCCATCTTATGTTGTTATTATTGTTAAGTGTAATTAAATTAAATATGTATCAAAAGAGGTGAACTAAGATATGCTACCTTATGTAATAAATAATGTCATATCTATATATATATAAAGGTAAAAATGTGTTTGTTTGAGGCTGGATTTGTGTCACAGTGTTGTTCCTTACACAATTCCACACTGTTTCACCAATCTGCACCAAATGTTGCATAGTTTCCTATTTGGACCATCTGGAAAGTACCGGCTACATGAAATCTGGACACCCCATCCCTTTCCCCAGATTTTGGCAAAAGTCAATATTTGTTTTTGGGTTGTGGGTTTGTGGCAGAGTGTTGTTCCTTATAGAATTCTAAACCGTTTCACCAATCTGCACCACGTTTTGCATAGTAACCTGTTAAGACCCTCTGAAAATTACTAGCCACATGACATTTGGGCCCCCCACCCCTTTCCCTGGATTTCAGGACCTTCACACATGAGACTGTTGCCTGAAATCAGTAAAACATCAATGTAGTCGTAGAAGGATGCTTCCTGACATGAGGAACAAAACTCAAGGTTCAGGCCCTAGGATGCACGGTTTCCAAGATATTTGCACTGCAATGCACCACAACAAACTGCACCATGCCAGGATGAGGCAACAGGTGGGAGAGAGCACAGAAGGACCCAGTATGCAGCAGCACACCAACTTTCGCCTCCCCCCAAGTTCTGCTCCAGGGTATGGCAACCAGCCACATACACTATTCTCAGTGCAGTTTACTTCACAGTGCAATGCACATCAAGCGATAAGCGAATTAGAACAGCGACCTACAGGATCAGTGTTATCATGTCTGTCTACAGAACCTGTTCAGCGAACGGGTACTTCTGATAATATGAAATAATGGTTAATCTCATCAGAGATGTCATATATGATGTCATCATGCATACCATCAGTGATGTCATGTGTGATTGATGATGTCACTAGAGATGTCATTAGTGATGCCATCTGTGATGTCATCATTGTGGTCATACTCTGCGCAACTGGGGGCGCATGGTTAAGGTGGACTTGGTTGAAATGCGAGTGCTGAATTTCAGGGTTTTGGTTTGTTAAATCTTATCAGCTTAACTGTCTCTTAACTATTTTCACTGAATTTCAAGGGTTTTGTTATAATATAGTTTCCTCAGGGCTAACTACCCATGGCCATGGCCACTGTACATATTGCAACAATAGTTTTCATTTGGGCCCTCTAGCCATTGCCTTCAGCTATAGGCAGTGGACATGGCCAAACCTTCGATACGAGACCTGTTGGTGTATCCTACTGTAAATGCATTGCCAATTAGGTAAAGAATGCACAACAGTCTTCTTCTTCATGATAGGGTTGTCAAGGAGGTTATTAGGCTCTCTAAAGGTCATGGGGGAGTTAATTCCAAAGCTTGGTGGCATTCTTTTTCCTCTTTCAAGTAGCATTTTGAGTTCTATCATTTTCGACTTCTGATCTTATTACAGAAATCATTTGCATTGAGCAAAACAAAATTCCAGATTTCATTTCTGAAAATTCTCACATACTTTCTGTTTCAAAGTATGAAGGCCGATATATATATATATTTATATATAAATAAATATATATATATATATATATATATTCAGTGAAAAAACTTTGTTAAAGGGACGTTATGGTTAAGTTGCGCTACTAAATACCTATGAAATTTCGTGAAAAAACTTTGTTAAAGGGATGTTATGGTTCCAAGTAAAACCGAAAAACCCTTGAAATTCGCCAGTTATGGTAAGCTAAGCAACCATAACTCGCGCCACCACCGTGCATTGCTAAGCCTAACACCCAGGACATCAAAGATGACATCACAAATGTCATTGATGACATCACTGATGACATCACATGTCTGACACCCCCTTTTTTCCTTTCCTGACATGTCTAGGCCACATGATTTCCTTCAGTAACAGTCAGGAACTAAAAATTGTAAATGTACTATATTTGTAGACTTATCCTTCAAGTATGTTCTTACAATAATTCCCTTATGGGCCAGTCATATCACGGGGCATGAGCAGGGGGTGAGGGGCAACAGCAAGGAGACACGGGGCATGACCGGGGGGGGGCAACAGGAGAAAGACACGGGACATGAGCGGGGGGTGGGGAGTAACAGGAGAGACACGAGGCATAAGCGGTGGGTGGGTGGAACAGGAGAGAGACACAGGGCATGAGCGGGGGGTGGGGGGCAACAGCAGGGAGACACGGGGCATGAGTGGGGGGTGGGGGGCAACAGCGGGAGACACGGGGCATGACCGGGGGTGGGGGTAACAGGAGAGAGACACAGGGCATGAGCGGGGGGTGGGGGGCAACAGCAGGGAGATACAGGGCATGACCAGTGGGTGGGGGCAACACCAGGGAGACATGGGGCATGAGAGAGGGGTGGGGGGCAACAGCGGAAGACACGGGGCATGACCGGGGTGTGGGGGTAACAGGAGAGAGACACAAGGCATGAGCGGGGGGTGGCGGGCAACAGGAGGGAGACACGGGGCATGAGAGGGGGTGGGGGTAACAGGAGAGAGACACGGGGCATGAGCAGGGGGTGGAGGGCAACAGCAGGTAGACACGGGGCATGAGCGGGGGGTGGGGGTTAACAGGGAGACACGAGGCATGAGCGGGGGTGGGGGGCAACAGGAGAGAGACACGGGGCATAAGCGGGGGGTGGGGGGCAACAGCAGGGAGACACGGGCATGACCGGGGGGTGGGGGGCAACAGCGGGAGACACGGGGCATGACCGGGGTGTGGGGGGCTACAGCAGGGAGACATGGGGCATGAGCGGGGGGTGGGGGGAACATGAGGAAGACACGGGGCATGAGAGGGGGGTGGGGGGTAACAGGAGAGAGACACAGGGCATGAACGGCGGTGGAGGGCAACAGCAGGGAGACACAGGGCATGAGCGGGGGGTGGGGGGAACAGGGGAGACACGAGGCATGAGCGGAGGGTGGGGGCAACAGGAGAGAGACACAGGGCATGAGCGGGGGGTGGGGGGCAGCAGCAGGGAGACACGTGGCATGACCGGGGGGTGGGGGTAACAGGAGAAAGACACGGGGCATGAGCGGGGGGTGGGGGCAACAGCAGGGAGACACAGGCATGACCGGGGGGTGGGGGGCAACAGGAGAGAGACACGGGGCATGAGAGGGGGGTTCGGGTAACAGGAGAGAGACACGGGGCATGAGTGGGGGTTGGGGGCAACAGCAGGGAGACACGGGCATGACCGAGGGGTGGGGGGTAACAGTAGAGAGACACAGGGCATGAGCGGGGGGTGGGGGGAAACAGCAGGGAGACACGGGGCATGAGCGGGGGTGGGGGGGAACATGAGGGAGACACGGGGCATGAGAGGGGGTTGGGGGGGTAACAGGACAGAGACACGGGGCATGAGCGGAGGGTGGGGGCAACAGCAGGGAGACACGGGGCATGAGCGGGGGGCAACAGCAGGGGGACATGGGGCATGACTAGGGTGGGGGGCAACAGCAGGGAGACACGGGGCATGAGTGGGGGGTGGGGGGCAACAGCGGGAGACACAGGGCATGACCGGGGGTGGGGGTAACAGGAGAGAGATACGGGGCATGAGCGGGGGGTGGGGGGCAACAGGAGGGAGACACAGGGCATGAGAGGGGATGGGGGCAACAGCAGGGAGAAACGGGGAATGCCCTGGGGGTGGGGGTAACAGGAGAGAGACACGGGGAATGACCTGGGGGTGGGGGTAACAGGAGAGAGACACGGGGCATGAGAGGGGGGTGGGGGTAACAGGAGAGAGACACGGGGCATGAGAGGGTGTGGGGGTAACAGGGGAGAGACACGGGGCATGACCGGGGGGTGGGGGGCAACAGGAGAGAGACACGGGGCATGGGAGGGGGTGGGGGTAACAGGAGAGAGACACGGAGCATGAGAGGGGGGGTGGGGGGCAACAGCAGGGAGACACGGGGCATGAGCGGGGGGTGGGGGCAACAGCGGGAGACACAGGGCATGACCGGGGGGTGCGGGGTAACAGGAGAGAGACACGGGGCAGGAGCAGGGGGTGGGGGGCAACAGGAGGGAGACACGGGGCATAAGAGGGGGTGGGGGGCAACAGCAGGGAGAAACGGGGAATGACCTGGGGGTGGGGGTAACAGGAGAGAAACACGGGGCATGAGAGGGGGGTGGGGGATAACAGGAGAGAGCCACGGGGCATGAGAGGGGGGTGGGGGATAACAGGAGAAAGACACGGGGCATGACCTAGGGTGGGCGGGCAACAGGAGAGAGACACGGGGCATGAGAGGGGGTGGGGGTAACAGGAGAGAGACACGGAGCATGAGAGGGGGGTGGGGGGCAACAGCAGGGAGACAGGGGCATGAGCAGGGGGTGGGGGGAACACGAGGGAGACACGGGGCATGATAGGGGGGTGGGGGTAACAGAAGAGAGACACGGTGCATGAGCGGGGGGGTGAGGGGGTAACAGCAGGGAGACACGGGGCATGAGTGGAGGGTGGGGGGCAACAGCAGGGAGACACGAGGCATGGCCGGGAGTGGGGGGCAACAGCAAGGAGACACGGGGCATGAGCGGGGGGGTGAGGGGTAACAGGAGAGAGACACGGGGCATGAGCAGGGGGTGGGGGGCAACAGCAGGGAGTCACGGGGCATGACCGGGGGTTAGGGGGCAACAGGAGAGAGACACAGGGCATGAGAGGGGGGTCAGGGGTAACAGGAGAGAGACACGGGGCATGAGAGGGGGTGGGGGGTAACAGGAGAGAGACACAGGGCACGAGCAGGGGGTGGGGGCAACAGCAGGGAGACACGGGGCATGAGCAGAGGCTGGGGGCAACAGCAGGGAGACACGGGACATGAGAGGGGTGTGGGGGGTAACAGGGGAGAGAGACGGGGCATGAGCGGGGGTGGGGGCAACAGGAGAGAGACACGGGGCATGAGCAGAGGGTGGGGGTAACAGGAGAGAGACACGGGGCATGAGCGGGGGTGGGGGGCAACATTAGGGAGACACGGGGCATGACCAGGGGATGGGGGGCAACAGAAGGGAGACACGGGGCATGACCGGGGGTGGGGTGCAACAGGAGAGAGACACGGGGCATGAGAGGGGGGTGGGAGCAACAGGAGAGAGACACGGGGCATGAGACGGGGGTGGGGGGTAACAGGAGAGAGACACGGGGCATGAGAGGGGGGTGGGGGGTAACAGGAGAGAGACACGGGGCATGAGAGGGGGGTGGGGGTAACAGGAGAGAGACACGGGGCATGCGCGGGGGGTGGGGGGCAACAGCAGGGAGACACGGGGCATGAGCCAGGGGCAGGGGGCAACAGCAGGGAGACACAGGGCATGACCGAGGGGTGGGGGGAACACGAGGGAGACACGGGGCATGAGAGGGGGGTGGGGGGAAACAGGAGAGAGACATGGGGCATGAGCAGGGGGTGAGGGGCAACAGCAGGGAGACACGGGGCATGACCGGGGGGCAACAGGAGAAAGACACGGGACATGAGCGGGGGTGGGGGGTAACAGGAGAGACAAGAGGCATAAGCGGTGGGTGGGTGGAACAGGAGAGAGACACGGGGCATGAGCGGGGGGTGGAGGGCAACAGCAGGGAGACACGGGGCATGACCAGGGTTTGGGGGCAACAGCAGGGAGACACAGGGCATGAGTGGGGGGTGGGGGGAAACAGGAGGGAGACACGGGGCATGAGCGGGGGGTGGGGGCAACAGGAGGGAGACACGGGGCATGGGGGGGTGGAGGGCAACAGCAGATAGACACGGGGCATGAGCGGGGGGTGGGGGTTAACAGGGGAGACACGAGGCATGAGCGGGGTTGGGGGGCAACAGGAGAGAGACAAGGGGCATAAGCAGGGGGTGGGGGCAACAGCAGGGAGACACGGGGCATGACCGGGGGTGGGCGGTAACAGGAGAGAGACACGGGGCATGAGCGAGGGGTGGGGGGCAACAGGAGAGAGACAGGGGCATGAGCAGGGGGTGGGGGGAACACGAGGGAGACACGGGGCATGATAGGGGGGTGGGGGTAACAGGAGAGAGACACGGAGCATGAGAGGGGGGTGGGGGGCAACAGCAGGGAGACAGGGGCATGAGCAGGGGGTGGGGGGAACACGAGGGAGACACGGGGCATGATAGGGGGGTGGGGGTAACAGAAGAGAGACACGGTGCATGAGCGGGGGGGTGAGGGGGTAACAGCAGGGAGACACGGGGCATGAGTGGAGGGTGGGGGGCAACAGCAGGGAGACACGAGGCATGGCCGGGAGTGGGGGGCAACAGCAAGGAGACACGGGGCATGAGCGGGGGGGTGAGGGGTAACAGGAGAGAGACACGGGGCATGAGCAGGGGGTGGGGGGCAACAGCAGGGAGTCACGGGGCATGACCGGGGGTTAGGGGGCAACAGGAGAGAGACACGGGGCATGAGAGGGGGGTCAGGGGTAACAGGAGAGAGACACGGGGCATGAGAGGGGGTGGGGGGTAACAGGAGAGAGACACAGGGCACGAGCAGGGGGTGGGGGCAACAGCAGGGAGACACGGGGCATGAGCAGAGGCTGGGGGCAACAGCAGGGAGACACGGGACATGAGAGGGGTGTGGGGGGTAACAGGAGAGAGAGACGGGGCATGAGCGGGGGTGGGGGCAACAGGAGAGAGACACGGGGCATGAGCAGAGGGTGGGGGGTAACAGGAGAGAGACACGGGGCATGAGCGGGGGTGGGGGGCAACATTAGGGAGACACGGGGCATGACCAGGGGATGGGGGGCAACAGAAGGGAGACACGGGGCATGACCGGGGGTGGGGTGCAACAGGAGAGAGACAGGGGGCATGAGAGGGGGGTGGGAGCAACAGGAGAGAGACACGGGGCATGAGACGGGGGTGGGGGGTAACAGGAGAGAGACACGGGGCATGAGAGGGGGGTGGGGGGTAACAGGAGAGAGACACGGGGCATGAGAGGGGGGTGGGGGTAACAGGAGAGAGACACGGGGCATGCGCGGGGGGTGGGGGGCAACAGCAGGGAGACACGGGGCATGAGCCAGGGGCAGGGGGCAACAGCAGGGAAACACAGGGCATGACCGAGGGGTGGGGGGAACACGAGGGAGACACGGGGCATGAGAGGGGGGTGGGGGGAAACAGGAGAGAGACATGGGGCATGAGCAGGGGGTGAGGGGCAACAGCAGGGAGACACGGGGCATGACCGGGGGGCAACAGGAGAAAGACACGGGACATGAGCGGGGGTGGGGGGTAACAGGAGAGACAAGAGGCATAAGCGGTGGGTGGGTGGAACAGGAGAGAGACACGGGGCATGAGCGGGGGGTGGAGGGCAACAGCAGGGAGACACGGGGCATGACCAGGGTTTGGGGGCAACAGCAGGGAGACACAGGGCATGAGTGGGGGGTGGGGGGAAACAGGAGGGAGACACGGGGCATGAGCGGGGGGTGGGGGCAACAGGAGGGAGACACGGGGCATGGGGGGGTGGAGGGCAACAGCAGATAGACACGGGGCATGAGCGGGGGGTGGGGGTTAACAGGGGAGACACGAGGCATGAGCGGGGTTGGGGGGCAACAGGAGAGAGACAAGGGGCATAAGCAGGGGGTGGGGGCAACAGCAGGGAGACACGGGGCATGACCGGGGGTGGGCGGTAACAGGAGAGAGACACGGGGCATGAGCGAGGGGTGGGGGGCAACAGGAGAGAGACACAGGGCATGAGAGGGGGTGGGTGTAGCAGGAGAGAGACACGGAGCATGAGTGGGGGGTGGGGGCAACAGCAGAGAGACACAAGCATGACCGGGGGTGGGGGGTAACAGGAGAGAGACACGGGGCATGAGCGGGGGGTGGGGGGCAAGAGCAGGGAGAAACGGGGCATGACCTGCGGTGAGGGTAACAGGAGAGAGACACGGGGCATGAGAGGGGGGGCAACAGCAGGGAGACACGGGGCATGACCGAGGGTGGGGGGCAACAGCAGGGAGACACAGGCATGCGAGGGGGTGGAGGGTAACCGGAGAGTGACACGGGGCATGAGAGGGGGTTTGGGGGTAACAGGAGAGAGAAACGGGGCATGAGCGGGGGGTGGGGGTAACAGGAGAGAGACACGGGGCATGAGCGGAGGGTGGGGGTAACAGGAGAGAGACACGGGGCATGAGAGAGGGATGGGGGCAACATTAGGGAGACACGGGGCATGACCAGGGGATGGGGGGCAACAGAAGGGAGACACGGGGCATGACCGAGGGGTGGGGGGAACACGAGGGAGACACGGGGCATGAGAGGAGGGTGGGGGGTAACAGGAGACAGACATGGGGCATGAGCAGGGGGTGAGGGGCAACAGCAGGGAGATACGGGGCATGACCGGGGGGCAACAGGAGAAAGGCACGGGACATGAGCGGGGGTGGGGGGGTAACAGGAGAGACAAGAGGCATAAGCGGTGGGTGGGTGGAACAGGAGAGAGACACGGGGCATGAGCGGGGGGTGGGGGGCAACAGCAGGGAGACACGGGGCATGACCAGGGTTTGGGGGCAACAGCAGGGAGACACAGGGCATGAGTGGGGGGTGGGGGAAACAGGAGGGAGACACGGGGCATGAGCGGGGGGTGGGGGCAACAGGAAGGAGACACGGGGCATGAGCGGGGGGTGGAGGGCAACAGCAGGTAGACACGGGGCATGAGCGGGGGGTGGGGGTTAACAGGGGAGACACGAGGCATGAGCGGGGTTGGGGGGCAACAGGAGAGAGACAAGGGGCATAAGCGGGGGGTGGGGGCAACAGCAGGGAGACACGGGGCATGACCGGGGGTGGGCGGTAACAGGAGAGAGACACGGGGCATGAGCGGGGGGTGGGGGCAACAGGAGAGAGACACAGGGCATGAGAGGGGGTGGGTGTAGCAGGAGAGAGACACGGAGCATGAGTGGGGGTGGGGGCAACAGCAGGGAGACACAAGCATGACCGGGGGTGGGGGGTAACAGGAGAGAGACACGGGGCATGAGCTGGGGGTTGGGGGGCAAGAGCAGGGAGAAATGGGGCATGACCTGCAGTGGGGGTAACAGGAGAGAGACACGGGGCATGACCGAGGGTGGGGGGCAACAGCAGGGAGACACGGGCATGAGCGGGGGGTGGGGGCTAACAGGGGAGAGACATGGGGCATCAACAGGGGGTGGGGGCAACAGCAGGGAGACACGGGGCATGAGCGGGGGTTGGGGGGTAACCGGAGAGTGACACAGGGCATGAGAGGGGGTTTGGGGGTAACAGGAGAGAGAAACGGGGCATGAGCGGGGGGTGGAGGGTAACAGGAGAGAGACACGGGGCATGAGCTGGGGTTGGGGGGCAACAGGAGAGAGACACGGGGCATGAGCGGAGGGTGGGGGTAACAGGAGAGAGACACGGGGCATGAGAGAGGGATGGGGCAACATTAGGGAGACACGGGGCATGAGCAGGGGGTGGGGGAACACGAGGGAGACACGGGGCATGAGAGGGGGTGGGGGTTAACAGGGGAGACACGAGGCATGAGCGGGGTTGGGGGGCAACAGGAGAGAGAAAAGGGGCATAAGCGGGGGGTGGGGGCAACAGCAGGGAGACACGGGGCATGACCGGGGGTGGGCGGTAACAGGAGAGAGACACCGGGCATGAGCGGGGGGTGGGGGCAACAGGAGAGAGACACAGGGCATGAGAGGGGGTGGGTGTAGCAGGAGAGAGACACGGAGCATGAGTGGGGGGTGGGGGCAACAGCAGGGAGACACAAGCATGACCGGGGGTGGGGGGTAACAGGAGAGAGACACGGGGCATGAGCTGGGGGTTGGGGGGCAAGAGCAGGGAGAAATGGGGCATGACCTGCAGTGGGGGTAACAGGAGAGAGACACGGGGGCATGACCGAGGGTGGGGGGCAACAGCAGGGAGACACGGGCATGAGCGGGGGGTGGGGGCTAACAGGGGAGAGACATGGGGCATCAACAGGGGGTGGGGGCAACAGCAGGGAGACACGGGGCATGAGCGGGGGGTGGGGGGTAACCGGAGAGTGACACAGGGCATGAGAGGGGGTTTGGGGGTAACAGGAGAGAGAAACGGGGCATGAGCGGGGGGTGGAGGGTAACAGGAGAGAGACACGGGGCATGAGCTGGGGTTGGGGGGCAACAGGAGAGAGACACGGGGCATGAGCGGGGGGTGGGGGTTAACAGGGGAGACACGAGGCATGAGCGGGGTTGGGGGGCAACAGGAGAGAGACAAGGGGCATAAGCGGGGGGTGGGGGCAACAGCAGGGAGACACGGGGCATGACCGGGGGTGGGCGGTAACAGGAGAGAGACACGGGGCTGAGCGGGGGGTGGGGGCAACAGGAGAGAGACACAGGGCATGAGAGGGGGTGGGTGTAGCAGGAGAGAGACACGGAGCATGAGTGGGGAGTGGGGGCAACAGCAGGGAGACACAAGCATGACCGGGGGTGGGGGGTAACAGGAGAGAGACACGGGGCATGAGCTGGGGGTTGGGGGGCAAGAGCAGGGAGAAATGGGGCATGACCTGCAGTGGGGGTAACAGGAGAGAGACACGGGGCATGACCGAGGGTGGGGGGCAACAGCAGGGAGACACGGGCATGAGCGGGGGGTGGGGGCTAACAGGGGAGAGACATGGGGCATCAACAGGGGGTGGGGGCAACAGCAGGGAGACACGGGGCATGAGCGGGGGGTGGGGGGTAACCGGAGAGTGACACAGGGCATGAGAGGGGGTTTGGGGGTAACAGGAGAGAGAAACGGGGCATGAGCGGGGGTGGAGGGTAACAGGAGAGAGACACGGGGCATGAGCTGGGGTTGGGGGGCAACAGGAGAGAGACACGGGGCATGAGCGGAGGGTGGGGGTAACAGGAGAGAGACACGGGGCATGAGAGAGGGATGGGGCAACATTAGGGAGACACGGGGCATGAGCAGGGGGTGGGGGAACACGAGGGAGACACGGGGCATGAGAGGGGGGTGGGGGGTAACAGGAGAGAGACACGGTGCATGAGCAGGGGGCGGGGGGCAACAGCAGGAGACACGGGGCATGAGCGGGGGGTGGGGGGCAACAGCAGGGACACACGGGGCGTGAGCGGGCGGTGAGGGGCAACAGCAGGGAGGCACGGGGCATGACCGGGGGGTGGGGGGAACAGGAGAGAGACACTGGGCATGAGCGGGGGTGGGGGATAACAGCAGGGAGACACGAGGCATGACTGGGGGTGGGGGCAACAGGAGAGAGACACGGGGCATGAGCGGGCGGTGGGGGGCAACAGCAGGGAGACACGGGGCATGACCGAGGGGTGGGGGGTAACAGGAGAGAGACACGGGGCTTGAGAGGGTGTAGGGGGTAACAGGAGAGAGACACGGGGCATGAGAGGGGGGAGGGGGGCAACAGCAGGGAGACACGGGGCATGAGCGGGGATGGGGGAACACGAGGGAGACACGGGGCATGAGAGGGGGATGGGGGGTAACAGGACAGAGACACGTGGCATGAGCGGAGGGTGGGGGCAACAGCAGGGAGACACGGGGCATGAGCGGGGGGCAACAGCAGGGGGACACGGGGCATGACTGGGGGTGGGGGGCAACAGCAGGGAGACACGGGGCATGGGTGGGGGGCAACAGCCGGAGACACGGGGCATGACCGGGGGTGGGGGTAACAGGAGAGAGATACGGGGCATGAGCGGGGGGTGGGGGGCAACAGGAGGGAGACACAGGGCATGAGAGGGGATGGGGGGCAACAGCAGGGAGAAACGGGGAATGCCCTGGGGGTGGGGGTAACAGGAGAGAGACACGGGGAATGACCTGGGGGTGGGGGTAACAGGAGAGAGACACAGGGCATGAGAGGGGGGTGGGGGTAACAGGAGAGAGACATGGGGCATGAGAGGGGGGTGGGGGGCAACAGCAGGGAGACACGGGGCATGAGCGGGGGGTGGGGGCAACAGCGGGAGACACAGGGCATGACCGGGGGGTGCGGGGGTAACAGGAGAGAGACACAGGGCAGGAGCGGGGGGTGGGGGGCAACAGGAGGGAGACACGGGGCATAAGAGGGGGTGGGGGGCAACAGCAGGGAGAAACGGGGAATGACCTGGGGGTGGGGGTAACAGGAGAGAAACACGGGGCATGAGAGGGGGGTGGGGGATAACAGGAGAGAGCCACGGGGCATGAGAGGGTGTGGGGGTAACAGGAGAGAGACACGGGGCATGACCTAGGGTGGGGGGCAACAGGAGAGAGACACGGAGCATGAGAGGGGGGTGGGGGGGCAACAGCAGAGAGACACGGGGCATGAGCAGGGGGTGGGGGAACACGAGGGAGACACGGGGCATGATAGGGGGGTGGGGGGTAACAGAAGAGAGACACGGTGCATGAGCGGGGGGTGAGGGGGTAACAGCAGGGAGACACGGGGCATGAGCGGAGGGTGGAGGGCAACAGCAGGGAGACACGAGGCATGGCCGGGAGTGGGGGGCAACAGCAAGGAGACACGGGGCAGGAGCGGGGGGTGAGGGGTAACAGGAGAGAGACACGGGGCATGAGCAGGGGGTGGGGGGGCAACAGCAGGGAGTCACGGGGCATGACCGGGGGTTAGGGGGCAACAGGAGAGAGACACGGGGCATGAGACGGGGGTCAGGGGTAACAGGAGAGAGACACGGGGCATGAGAGGGGGTGGGGGGTAACAGGAGAGAGACACAGGGCATGAGCAGGGGGTGGGGGCAACAGCAGGGAGAAATGGGGCATGAGCAGAAGCTGGGGGGCAACAGCAGGGAGACACGGGGCATGAGAGGGGGGTGGGGGGTAACAGGAGAGAGACACGGGGCATGAGCGGGGGTGGGGGCAACAGGAGAGAGACACGGGGCATGAGCGAAGGGTGGGGGGCAACAGCAGGGAGACACGGGACATGAGAGGGGAGTGGGGGGTAACAGGAGAGAGACACGGGGCATGAGCAGGGGTGGGGGGGCAACAGGAGAGAGGACACAGGGCATGAGCGGGGGGTTACAGGAGAGAGACACGGGGCATGAGAGGGGGTGGGAGCAAAAGGAGAGAGACACAGGGCATGAGACGGGGGTGGGGGGGTAACAGGAGAGAGACACGGGGCATGAGAGGGGGTGGGGGGTAACAGGAGAGAGACACGGGGCATGAGAGGGGTGTGGGGGTAACAGGAGAGAGACACGGGGCATGCGCGGGGGGTGGGGGGCAACAGCAGGGAGACACGGGGCATGAGCCGAGGGCAGGGGGCAACAGCAGGGAGACACGGGGCATGACCGAGGTGTGGGGGGAACATGAGGGAGACACGGGGCATGAGAGGGGGTGGGGGGTAACAGGAGAGAGACATGGGGCATGAGCAGGGGGTGAGGGGCAACAGCAGGGAGACACGGGGCATGACCGGGGGGCAACAGGAGAAAGACACGGGACATGAGCGGGGGTGGGGGGTAACAGGAGAGACAAGAGGCATAAGCGGTGGGTGGGTGGAACAGGAGAGAGACACGGGGCATGAGCGGGGGTGGGGGGCAACAGCAGGGAGACACGGGGCATGACCAGGGTTTGGGGGCAACAGCAGGGAGACACAGGGCATGAGTGGGGGGTGGGGGAAACAGGAGGGAGACACGGGGCATGAGCGGGGGGTGGGGGCAACAGGAAGGAGACACGGGGCATGAGCGGGGGGTGGAGTGCAACAGCAGGTAGACACGGGGCATGAGCGGGGGGTGGGGGTTTTTAACAGGGGAGACACGAGGCATGAGTGGGGTTGGGGGGCAACAGGAGAGAAGGGGCATAAGCGGGGGGTGGGGGCAACAGCAGGGAGACACGGGGCATGACCGGGGATGGGCGGTAACAGGAGAGAGACACGGGGCATGAGCGGGGGGTGGGGGGCAACAGGAGAGAGACACAGGGCATGAGAGGGGGTGGGGGGTAACAGGAGAGAGACACGGGGCATGAGCGGGGGGTGGGGGGCAAGAGCAGGGAGAAACGGGGCATGACCTGCGGTGGGGGTAACAGGAGAGAGACACGGGGCATGAGAGGGGGGGCAACAGCAGGGAGACACGGGGCATGACCGAGGGTGGGGGCAACAGCAGGGAGACACAGGCATGAGCGGGGGGTGGGGGGTAACAGGGGAGAGACATGGGGCATCAACAGGGGGTGGGGGCAACAGCAGGGAGACACGGGGCATGAGAGGGGGGTGGGGGTAACCGGAGAGTGACATGGGGCATGAGAGGGGGTTTGGGGGTAACAGGAGAGAGAAACGGGGCATGAGCGGGGGGTGGGGTGTAACAGGAGAGAGACACGGGGCATGAGCGGGGGTTGGGGGGCAACAGGAGAGAGACACGGGGCATGAGCGGAGGGTGGGGGTAACAGGAGAGAGACACGGGCATGAGAGAGGGATGGGGGCAACATTAGGGAGACACGGGGCATGACCAGGGGATGGGGGGCAACAGAAGGGAGACACGGGGCATCACCGGGGGTGGGGTGCAACAGGAGAGAGACACGGGGCATGACCGAGGGGTGGGGGAACACGAGGGAGACACGGGGCATGAGGAGGGGGTGGGGGGTAACAGGAGAGAGATATGGGGCATGTGCAGGGGGTGAGGGGCAACAGCAGGGAGATACGGGGCATGACCGGGGGGCAACAGGAGAAAGGCACGGGACATGAGCTGGGGTGGGGGGAACACAAGGGAGACACGGGGCATGAGAGGGGGTGGGGGGTAACAGGAGAGAGACACAGGGCATGAGCAGGGGGTGGGGGCAACAGCAGGGAGAAATGGGGCATGAGCAGAGGCTGGGGGGCAACAGCAGGGAGACACGGGGCATGAGAGGGGGGTGGGGGGTAACAGGAGAGAGACACGGGGCATGAGCGGGGGTGGGGGCAACAGGAGAGAGACACGGGGCATGAGCGAAGGGTGGGGGACAACAGCAGGGAGACACGGGACATGAGAGGGGAGTGGGGGTAACAGGAGAGAGACACGGGGCATGAGCAGGGGTGGGGGGGCAACAGGAGAGAGACACAGGGCATGAGCGGGGGGTTACAGGAGAGAGACACGGGGCATGAGAGGGGGTGGGAGCAAAAGGAGAGACACACAGGGCATGAGACGGGGTGGGGGGGTAACAGGAGAGAGACACGGGGCATGAGAGGGGGGTGGGGGGTAACAGGAGAGAGACACGGGGCATGAGAGGGGGGTGGGGGTAACAGGAGAGAGACACGGGGCATGCGCGGGGGGTGGGGGGCAACAGCAGGGAGACACGGGGCATGAGCCGAGGGCAGGGGGCAACAGCAGGGAGACACGGGGCATGACCGAGGTGTGGGGGGAACATGAGGGAGACACGGGGCATGAGAGGGGGTGGGGGGTAACAGGAGAGAGACATGGGGCATGAGCAGGGGGTGAGGGGCAACAGCAGGGAGACACGGGGCATGACCGGGGGGCAACAGGAGAAAGACACGGGACATGAGCGGGGTGGGGGTAACAGGAGAGACAAGAGGCATAAGCGGTGGGTGGGTGGAACAGGAGAGAGACACGGGGCATGAGCAGGGGGGTGGGGGGCAACAGCAGGGAGACACGGGGCATGACCAGGTTTTGGGGGCAACAGCAGGGAGACACAGGGCATGAGTGGGGGGTGGGGGAAACAGGAGGGAGACACGGGGCATGAGCGGGGGGTGGGGGCAACAGGAAGGAGACACGGGGCATGAGCGGGGGGTGGAGGGCAACAGCAGGTAGACACGGGGCATGAGCGGGGGGTGGGGGTTAACAGGGGAGACACGAGGCATGAGTGGGGTTGGGGGGCAACAGGAGAGAAGGGGCATAAGCGGGGGGTGGGGGCAACAGCAGGGAGACACGGGGCATGACCGGGGATGGGCGGTAACAGGAGAGAGACACGGGCATGAGCGGGGGGTGGGGGGCAACAGGAGAGAGACACAGGGCATGAGAGGGGGTGGGTGTAGCAGGAGAGAGACACGGAGCATGAGCGGGGGGTGGGGGGCAAGAGCAGGGAGAAACGGGGCATGACCTGCGGTGGGGGTAACAGGAGAGAGACACGGGGCATGAGAGGGGGGGCAACAGCAGGGAGACACGGGGCATGACCGAGGGTGGGAGCAACAGCAGGGAGACACAGGCATGAGCGGGGGGTGGGGGGTAACAGGGGAGAGACATGGGGCATCAACAGGGGGTGGGGGCAACAGCAGGGAGACACGGGGCATGAGAGGGTGGTGGGGGTAACCGGAGAGTGACACGGGGCATGAGAGGGGGTTTGGGGGTAACAGGAGAGAGAAACGGGGCATGAGCGGGGGGTGGGGTGTAACAGGAGAGAGACACGGGGCATGAGCGGGGGTTGGGGGGCAACAGGAGAGAGACACGGGGCATGAGCGGAGGGTGGGGGTAACAGGAGAGAGACACGGGGCATGAGAGAGGGATGGGGGCAACATTAGGGAGACACGGGGCATGACCAGGGGATGGGGGGCAACAGAAGGGAGACACGGGGCATCACCGGGGGTGGGGTGCAACAGGAGAGAGACACGGGGCATGACCGAGGGGTGGGGAAACACGAGGGAGACACGGGGCATGAGAGGGGTGTGGGGGGTAACAGGAGAGAGACATGGGGCATGTGCAGGGGGTGAGGGGCAACAGCAGGGAGATACGGGGCATGACCGGGGGGCAACAGGAGAAAGGCACGGGACATGAGCTGGGGTGGGGGGAACACAAGGGAGACACGGGGCATGAGAGGGGGTGGGGGGTAACAGGAGAGAGACACGGTGCATGAGCAGGGGGTGGGGGGCAACAGCAGGAGACACGGGGCATGAGCGGGGGGTGGGGGGCAACAGCAGGGACATATGGGGCGTGAGCGGGCGGTGAGGGGCAACAGCAGGGAGGCACGGGGCATGACCGAGGGGTGGGGGCAACAGGAGAGAGACACGGGGCATGAGAGGGGTGGGGGGCAACAGGAGAGAGACACGGGGCATGAGCGGGGGTGGGGGATAACAGCAGGGAGACACGAGGCATGACTGGGGGTAGGGGCAACAGGAGAGAGACACGGGGCATGAGCGGGGGGCAACAGCAGGGAGACACGGGGCATGACCGAGGGGTGGGGGGCAACAGGAGAGAGACACAGGGCATGAGAGGGGGTGGGGGGCAACAGGAGAGAGACACGGGGCATGAGCGGGGGCTGGGGGCAAGAGCAGGGAGACACGGGGCATGGCCGGGGGTGGGGGGCAACAGGAGAGAGACACGGGGCTTGAGAGGGTGGAGGGGTTAACAGGAGAGAGACACGGGGCATGAGAGGGGGTGGGGGGCAACAGCAGGGAGACACGAGGCATGAGCGGGGGGTGGGGGAACACGAGGGAGACACGGGGCATGAGAGGGGGATGGGGGTAACAGGAGAGAGACACGGTGCATGAGTGGTGGGTGGGGGGCAACAGCAGGGAGACACGGGGCATGAGCAGGGGGTGGGGGGCAACAGCAGGGAGACATGGGGCATGACCGGGGGGTGGGGGGCAACAGGAGAGAGACACGGGGCATGAGAGGGGGTGGGGCGTAACAGGAGAGAGACACAGGGCATGAGCAGGGGGGTGGGGCAACCGCAGGGAACATGGGGCATGAGCGAAGGGTGGGGGGCAACAGCAGGGAGACACGGGACATGAGAGGGGAGTGGGGGGTAACAGGAGAGAGACACGGGGCATGAGCAGGGGGTGGGGGGCAACAGGAGAGAGACACGGGACATGAGAGGGGAGCGGGGGTTACAGGAGAGAGACACGGGGCATCAGCGGGGAGTCGGGGGCAACATCCAGGAGACACAGGGCATGAGCGGGGTGTGGGGGGCAACAGCAAGGAGACATGGGGCATGAGCGGGGGGATAACAAGAGAGAGACACGGGGCATGAGCGGGGGGTGGGGGGCAACAGCAGGGAGACACGGGGCATGAGCGGAGGGTTGGGGGAAACAGGAGAGATACACGGGGCATGAGCGGGGGGTGGGGGGCAAAAGCAGGGAGACATGGGGCATGACCGGGGGGTGGGGAGACAACAGCAGGGAGTCACGGGGCATGACTGGGTGTGGGGGGCAAGAGCAGGGAGACACAGGGCATAAGCAGGGGGTGGGGGGCAAGAGCAGGGAGACACAGGGCATAAGCAGGGGGTGGGGGGCAACAGCAGGAGACACGGGGCATGAGCGGGGGGTGGGGGGCAACAGCAGGGACATACGGGGCGTGAGCGGGCGGTGAGGGGCAACAGCAGGGAGGCACGGGGCATGACCGAGGGGTGGGGGGCAACAGGAGAGAGACACGGGGCATGAGAGGGGTGGGGGGCAACAGGAGAGAGACACGGGGCATGAGCGGGGGTGGGGGATAACAGCAGGGAGACACGAGGCATGACTGGGGGTAGGGGCAACAGGAGAGAGACACGGGGCATGAGCGGGGGGCAACAGCAGGGAGACACGGGGCATGACCGAGGGGTGGGGGGCAACAGGAGAGAGACACAGGGCATGAGAGGGGGTGGGGGGCAACAGGAGAGAGACACGGGGCATGAGCGGGGGGTGGGGGGCAAGAGCAGGGAGACACGGGGCATGGCCGGGGGTGGGGGGCAACAGGAGAGAGACACGGGGCTTGAGAGGGTGGAGGGGGTAACAGGAGAGAGACACGGGGCATGAGAGGGGGTGGGGGGCAACAGCAGGGAGACACGAGGCATGAGCGGGGGGTGGGGGAACACGAGGGAGACACGGGGCATGAGAGGGGGATGGGGGTAACAGGAGAGAGACACGGTGCATGAGTGGTGGGTGGGGGGCAACAGCAGGGAGACACGGGGCATGAGCAGGGGGTGGGGGGCAACAGCAGGGAGACATGGGGCATGACCGGGGGGTGGGGGGCAACAGGAGAGAGACACGGGGCATGAGAGGGGGTGGGGCGTAACAGGAGAGAGACACAGGGCATGAGCAGGGGGTGGGGCAACCGCAGGGAACATGGGGCATGAGCGAAGGGTGGGGGGCAACAGCAGGGAGACACGGGACATGAGAGGGGAGTGGGGGGTAACAGGAGAGAGACACGGGGCATGAGCAGGGGGTGGGGGGGCAACAGGAGAGAGACACGGGACATGAGAGGGGAGCGGGGGGTTACAGGAGAGAGACACGGGGCATCAGCGGGGAGTCGGGGGCAACATCCAGGAGACACAGGGCATGAGCGGGGTGTGGGGGGCAACAGCAAGGAGACATGGGGCATGAGCGGGGGGATAACAAGAGAGAGACACGGGGCATGAGCGGGGGGTGGGGGGCAACAGCAGGGAGACACGGGGCATGAGCGGAGGGTTGGGGGAAACAGGAGAGATACACGGGGCATGAGCGGGGGGTGGGGGGCAAAAGCAGGGAGACATGGGGCATGACCGGGGGGTGGGGAGACAACAGCAGGGAGTCACGGGGCATGACTGGGTGTGGGGGGCAAGAGCAGGGAGACACAGGGCATAAGCAGGGGGTGGGGGGCAACATCAGGGAGACACGGGGCATTGTTAGGGAGAATTCTCTGTTTAGGCTGAATTTCCTAACCTAGTGAGTCCCCCAGCAGCTTTGCTGGATTTCTGGAGTTTGTTTTTTTCATCCTGCCAAGAGTGAGACTCTTTTCCTCCCACTCTTGGACATGAATGTGGTTGATTTCTTTGAATGTCAATGTGTTCTATGGTCTATGGGGTCTTTTACTCCATAGGGCCTCATGTGTTTTGCTATGTGTGTTACACCGCACCCTCCGTGCCGTAACACTGGGGTGTCCTAGAGGATCCCCACCATAGACTCCATACCCTGGGACTGACTACTGTCTCCCAGGGCATGTAAAGTCACCATTGGCTTTACTAGACCTAAATTTACTAACAGAACCAGTAGAAACCATCCTATTGTGGACGTACTGGTAGGGGTAATTCCATTACCCCTGGGTCTGTTGTTCGAGGGGGCACTGTCCCGTCCCCCCTCGTTGAGTTTTGGCTGGTGGCAGTTGATACTACTTTTTATATTCGACCGCGAATATATTCCTATGGGATTCTTCCCATTGTTGGAGGCTAATACTTTTTCACGTTAGTCTCTAACATACCGCCGGTTTATTTATCTTACATAAATTCACCGGTTGGTATTTTCTGCCAGAACTCGGTTTTTAAAATGGCGTATGTGTTCGCCTCTGTAACTCCGAACCAAAGGTTGAGCCCTCTGTTCCACTTTTGGCGGGCTTCTGCAAAGAAGCCCTCCAGAGTGGTGCCATTCTGTCTGGGTACCACAGGGGGTGTGGGTGGAAGGCATCCTGGACTGAGTTGCCTTGCCAACTCAAGTCGCACTCTGGTGTGATTGGCCCAAGTGGTGAGCCGCCCCGCTCACCACTTAGCGTGTTTGATTGACAGGTATGCTGAATGATTGGGGGTTTTCTAGGACTTCAGAAGTCGCCACAGGACCTAAGAATCCGACGAGGGTAAAGCTGAGCCGACCTGCAACGACGACACCCCCGGTGGAGCCCTGCTGAACCGACTCACCACTTCCCAACGACAGAGGAGATCTCCCTGCTGGAGAGTCTTCTTCCCTTGACTGGTGGGAACAACCGGTCCCTTGCTTTTTCTTTGCTTCCAGGACGTCTAGTGGTCGAGTTGCCCGTGCTGAACACCCCGGCAACCGGATAGCCACTAACCACTGTACCGTGACCAAAAGGTGGTGCCTTGTGACTGAGCACTCCGCGGCTGGTCTCTTCCCTGGTGGTGCAACGATCTTCAACTTTCCTCGTCGACGAGATCATCTCATCTTCTGGCAAATCCCGGACTTGCATCCACCACCAGGAACAACTGCCCCCGCTGGAGATGTCTCTTCACTTTCAAGGTACTGTGTCTGCCTGGCTTCCCTTGTGACGGTTAGCGTGAGGAATCTTAAATCCTTACCTTTCCACTGGGTCGCCTCCAGACCTTCTTAACTTTTGTTCTAAACTGGTCCAACCTTTCTGTGACATTTTGCAACAAAGACTTGAAGTGCATTTCCACTGTGATACTTTTGGGACATACCGCCTTGCCTCTCTCGGAGTGGGCCTGGCCTCTGAAATTTGTGATCTACAGTAGACCCTGCCTTGCTTGCCTTGCATTTGCTTCGTAAAAGTGTTGGTACCGAGTTGGTTTCATAACCTGCCTTTTCTCTCCCTTTCTAAACGAATATTAGTGTGCCATCTAGGTTAAAGCATTCACCTCTGTCTGCAAATAAGTGGTGCCGTTGAACCTAGACTTGTTGAAATATTGTTATGGGATTGATATATCCTTATAGTAATTGTGATTGAAGTTGTTTGCCGTATTAGTGCCAGAGTGTTTTTCGTAGATGTGTTTTTAAATAAATAATTATATATCTTTACACCCAAGCTCTGATCAGTGTCTGCTTGTTCTACTGTATAAATTGCCCTATTTTGTATACTCCACATACTAATCAACTCTTCTTGAGGGAAGTCTGACTGCTCAGCCACAGCTACCAAGTGAATCTGTGTGGTACAGACTGCTACCAAGTGGGTTCACCGCCAAACACCTGTAGTCCTAAATCTTTTGCAGTGGTCCCAGAGGGAACTGCACAGGTTTCCGCCTAACACTGGTGTACAGCGGTGGGATTTGTATCGGGTATACAGTTTAGAGTGCTTTTCAACACTTTAGGATAACTAACCACAAAGCTTAGCACTAAAAAGCAACTTTCAAAAAACATGTCTACTATGGAAGTTTACAGTCAAGAGTCCTTGTCAGGTGAAAATACTGAGAGTTTGAGAGCTCTCTCTAGACAAGAGAATCTGTCTGTAAGAGGCAAGAGAGTAGAACTGATAGCAAGATTGCTGGAAAACCAAAGTCTGGGTACTGGTTCAGAGGAACCAACTTCTCCAGCAAATGTAGATAACAGTAATGGTGTTGATCTAAATCAAAGTTCTGATGATAGTGATGAAGAGGCTGAAGAGGAAGGAGAGGCTAATGAAACGGTCTCCCCTGCTCCCCTGTCTGCCTTACCAGCTGTACCTACTGGGCCTATAGCAGGTCCCACACTAAGTCTGCAAGTCCTTGAACGAGAAAAAATGAAAATAGACTTGGAATTCAGAAGGATTACTGCTCAAACTGAACAGAAACACCAAGAAATGCAACAAATTCTTAGGCTCAGAGAAATGGAGCTCAGGCATGAGTTAGAAATGAAAACGTCTGTTGAAACGGCTTCTGTCTCTGGCTCCTCTAGAAGTTCCAGTCCCAAAAGACCCCGGATGCCTAAAGAATGAATTGGTATGTATGAACCAAAGTTGGATGTGTTGGATTGGCTGAGTTTGTTTGAGTACAATCATGGGCTCCAGAACATCACAGGTAATTAGTTACTTACCTGGTTGTTCTCTAGGCTCCCCCCAGTTACAACTGATGTGGTAATGGAGTTGGGGGAGGAGGATAGGAGAGAGTATGAAAGTGTGAAACTAGCTTTGATAGCTAGATTTGGGAAGACCCCTTCCCAGTATCTTAAGAGGTTTCGAACCCTCAAAAAGCATGATGGTACCCCTTGGGCTACCTGGGTGAGTGAAGGGTTGAAAAACTTAGAGGGATGGATTAAGGGTTACAAGGTGAACACTTATGAGAGTATAAAAAATCTTTTTATGTTGGAGTCTATTTATGATGCCTGTTCTCCTGAGCTCAGACAGCACTTGGCTGATTCGAAGGAATTGGATTCCAGACTTGTGGGTTGCCAACAGGGCTACTCATAAGGATTCTGGGGCAACTCAGAAAAAGGATGAGGGAAAACAGCCTAAAAAAGACTCAAAAGAGAATTCTAATAACTCAAATTCCAAAGAGGGCCCCAAACAAAACCATAAGGGTAAGCCACAAGGAAAACCGCAGCAGAATAGTGTACCTTCTGGTGCCAAACCAGAGGGAGGCCAGAACAAGCCACCATTCCAGAAAGCATTTGGTAAATGCTTTGTTTGTGGCTCTACTGACCATGTGAAAGGAGATCCCAGATGCAAGGGTAAACCTTCAGGGGTCCAGCTTGTCTCCTTAGCCTTCGCTCCAGAGGAGGAAGTCCAAATGGCAAGTGGAAACTTTCTACTGCTGGCTGATGAACCCACTGGAGTCTCAGCCAGTGTTTCTTTAGTGTCTCTGGGTTTGTGGGAACAACAGAATTTAGATGTCTATAATTCTATCCCAGATAATACTAAAGAGTATTATAAGGACAGTGTCCAGGTGAATGGTCAGGAGACTCCTGCCATTAGGGACACTGGGGCCAGCATAACTGTGGTGGATAAATCTTTTTTTCAGGCTGAGGATTTTGCTAAGGCACCCAAACGCCTCACCAAGTTAGCTGGATGGCCTGTGCAGATGCTTCCCCAATTACCAGTTCTCATCCAGTGTAATGACATGACTGTGAAGATACCTGTCAGCATACAGAGTGAGGTACCAGGACGAGTTCTGTTGGGTAACGATTTAAAAACTCTCGGAGTTGTGTCTCATACCCCCAGACCTCCTAGTAAACGGTTACAGGAGCTAACCAGACCTGCAAGGGAGAGAACCATGAGAGGTACTCCCCAGGAGATGATGAAGAAGGATATCACTCCTGCTCCACTGGTATTGTCAGCTGCTGTCTCAAAGAAATCAGAAGCGAAAGGGAAACCTAAAACTTCTATACCGAAACCAGCAGCCAGCATTCCAGTGCAGCCAACAAGGACTTCCCCTTGGTTGTCCAAAGTTACACCCGTAACTCCCCCTCCAGCTGAGGCTGACAGGGTGGTACAACCCTGTGTGGTAGAATTAGACTCTGAGGAAGAGCTAATGGAAGGCCAGGAACTCATTGGAGATCTGGATCCGGTTGACAATCCTGAGCTGCAGTCTTTACTTGCAGAAGGTGGACCCAACAGGGCGGACTTCACTAAGGGACAGAGAGAATGTCCAACTCTGTAAGGTCTTCGCCACCAGGCAGAAGCTCAGGCTGAAGCGCAAGAGCCTGGGAAATACAGGTTGCACTGGGAAGATGGCCTCTTCTACAGCGAACCGACCGAGTCTGCACCTGGAGACTACAAACGACTTGTATTACCCCAAGAGAACAGACAACAGTTCTTGCAGTTAGCCCACGAGATTCCTGTGGCTGGACACTTGAGTTTCAAGAAGACTAAAGAAAGGCTCTCTCTCTACATTTATTGGCCAAAGATGGGGGCCGAAGTAGAAAAACACTGCAGGAGCTGCCACACCTGCCAGACCTCTGGTAAGGTTGGCTCCAAGAATGTGGCACCTTTAGTGCCTCTCCCAGTAGTGGGAGTCCCATTTGAGAGAGTAGGGAACAGGTTTATACTTGTTGTAGTAGACCATGCTACTAGGTATCCTGAGGCAAATCCTATGAGGACTGTTACGGCTCCGGCTGTGGCTAAGGCCCTCCTTGGTATTTTTACCCGGGTCGGGTTTCCTAAGGAAGTAATCTCTGAAAGGGGGTCAAACTTTATGTCCCACTACATGAAAGCCATGTGGAAAACCTGTGGAGTTACTTACAATCTCTCAACAGCTTACCACCCACAAACCAATGGGTTGGTAGAAAAGTTCAACCGAACCATGAAGAGCATGATAGGTGCTTTAGAGGAACCCCTTAAACGAAAGTGGGATCTTCTACTGCCATGCCTTCTCTTTGCTTATAAAGAAGTCCCTCAGGAGGGAGTAGGTTATTCTCCCTTTGAGCTTCTCTATGGTCATCCCATCAGAGGTCCACTGGCCCTGATTAAAGAGGGGTTGGAGAGTGCTCCTTCCCCCAAGCCAGTCAGAGTGACTGACTACGTGATAGGTCTCCGGAGGAGAATGTCGCACATGATAGAAGCAAGTGCTAACTTGAAAGTTGGACAAGCATTGGTCAAGCACTGGCATGATCAAAAGGCTAACATGGTTGAGTTCACTCAAGACCAGCTAGTTCTCGTTATGATCCCAACAAGGCAGAGGGCCTTGCAAGACAAATGGATGAGACCCTTCAGAGTTGTGGGTAAACTCGGAGAGGTCAACTATCTGGTGGACTTGGGCAATCCCAAGGAGGCTCCGACAGTCTTCCACACCAACAGACTCAAAGCGTATGTCTCGAGACCTGATGTAGGAGCGTTGCTTCTAGCGTCATCAGAGGAACAAGAAGAGAGTGAAGCTCTTCAGGATCTCCTCAGAGGCTTACCTTTAGACGAAAAGATTGACAGAGTAAATCTCTCTTCATATCTGACACCTGAGCAACAAGAAGAGTGCAAATCTATGTTAAATCAGTTTGCCTCTCTGTTCTCACTTTCACCAGGCTTGACCACTTGGGGCCAGCGTGACATACTCACTGGAGACTGTCTGCCAGTCAAAAGCAGAGGATACAGAATGTCAGAAAATGTACGAACCCACATCAAAGGTGAGGTCAGCAAAATGCTTGATCTCGGGGTAATAGAGCCCTCTACTAGTCCATGGTCTAGCCCAGTTGTGTTAGTACCAAAGGCAGGATCTAAAGAACTTAGATTCTGTGTGGGCTATAGAGCTCTTAATGCAGTCACCAAGACTGATGCCCACCCTTTGCCAAGAACAGATGAGTTGGTGGATAGACTTGGTTCAGCCAAGTTTCTCAGCACATTTGACTTGACGTCAGGCTATTGGCAAATAGCCCTGACAGACCATGCCAAGGAGAAAACTGCATTTTCGACCCCAGTTGGCTTATACCAGTTTAAGGTAATACCTTTTGCATTGAAAAATGCACCTGCTACATTTCAACGGATGGTAAACCAGGTTCTGAATGGGATGGAGGACTTCTGCATGGCATACTTGGATGACATAGCAGTGTTCAGCAATTCCAGGGAAGAACATGTAACCCACCTAAGAGATGTTTTGCAGGCTCTTGGATGAGCCAATCTGACCATAAAGGCGAGTAAATGCCAAATTGGACAGAGTAAGGTAGTCTATCTTGGACATGAGGTAGGAGGTGGAGAAATAAGGTCTTTGCTCAGTAAGATTGAAGCTGTGCAAAATTGGACATCACCTACTCCTCAGACCCAGGTGAGAGCCTTCGTAGGTCTCACTGGGTATTACAGGAATTTCATTGAGAACTATGGGACCATAGCTTCTCCTCTGAATGTCATCTCCTCTCCAAAATTCCCTAAAACGGTTAGATGGAACGAGGAGTGCAATCAGGCCTTTAAAAACCTGAAAAAGGCTCTTTGCCAAGCCCCAGTACTCAGAGCTCCTGATTACTACCAAACTTTCATTGTGCAGACAGATGCTTCAAATGTAGGAATAGGTGCAGTACTCAGTCAACTGGATGGGAAAGGTAGGGAGCACCCTGTTTGCTTCATCAGCCACAAGCTGAAGGATCCGGAAACAAGGTGGGCAACAATCGAAAGAGAGTGCTTTGCTTGCTATCGTGTGGGCTCTGAAGAAGTTTAGGCCATACTTGTATGGTTCTACTTTTGTCATTCAGACTGACCACCAACCCTTGAGATGGTTAATGCAAATGAAAGATGAAAACCCAAAACTACTGAGATGGTCAATCTGCCTGCAAGGGTTTGATTTCACCATTGAGCACAGGTCAGGGTGTCACCACCAAAATGCTGATGGTCTCTCTAGGATGTATGTCATCGACTAGAGGTATGAGATTCATCCAGGAGTGGATTAAATCCTCCTGTCCCTTAGTCTGGGGGGCCGAGTGTTAGGGAGAATTCTCTGTTTAGGCTGAATTTCCTAACCTAGTGAGTCCCCCAGCAGCTTTGCTGGATTTATGGAGTTTGTTTTTTTCATCCTGCCAAGAGTGAGACTCTTTTCCTCCCACTCTTGGACATGAATGTGTTTGATTTCTTTGAATGTCAATGTGTTCTATGGGCTATGGGGTCTTTTACTCCATAGGTGTCATGATCTCTGCTTCCAAAAGGTCAGGGTTTTCCCAACTCCCTTGGAAGCAGATCCATAACCCAGGTTCCGAGTGCCAACCAGTCCCAATTGGGACCTTTTGGACCCAGTCCTGGCGCCAGTGGCACCAGGCTCATAAATATGCCCAGTCCCAGCGCTGGAAGCGCCGGGCTCATAATGCTTGGGTGGACTTACCTTCAGCAGACCATGCTGCTTACTTGCCTACCAGTTGAGCCTCTGATCCTCTTCTGTTTGGAACTACTTTTCCTGTTGGGTGGGGCTGGAGCCACTCCCTAGATTCAGAACACTGGAACTCTTCTGGAAGGCAGGAACTCTTTTCTTACCAGGAACTCTTTTCTTACTTAGGCGTGGCTGTGGAAGGAGACACCTAAGCACTACAGGAGGCTATTTAAACCACACCCGGTGGATGAATCTTGCTTTGCGTTATTCTGCAACCTCTGCAGCAGAACGCTCATCGTGTCTTCTGCATCCGGTCCTGGGCCTAAGGAAAAAGGCTTACCATCCTGAATCCAGTCTTCAGCAACACCTATAAAGACAAGAAAGAACAGGTTAGCATTCCGGCATCTGAAAGGCAAAGGCTTACCATCCTGAATCCAGTCTTCAGCAACACCTATAAAGACAAGAAAGAACAGGTTAGCATTCCGGCATCTGAAAGACAAAAGTTTACCAACTCTTCGCACGCTCCGGAGGCCTTCGGCGCTGCATCCCGCATCTGAAAGACAAAACAAGGTGCGTTTAAAGACATTGGGGAACTTTAATACTCACGTGCCATTACTCCTTTCCACATCTAATCCAGTGGGTATTCCGGCACCCTGCAGCCGCTCCGAACTCGTACCTGCAAAATAAAAAGACAGTTAGAGCGCATAGTGAAGCAGGCAACAAGCGCTTACTTACGTGCTTCCAGGCGCTTCTATTCATCACACGGGCTCCATCTTCAACTCACTTCAGCCCGTCATCCGCCATCGCCGGAACCCTGCAAAACAAGAGACATCATTACTAAAGACTTTAAAGACATTTGAATGACTCGAAACTTACCGTTCGTGCAGTAAACGACGGACAGCAGTCCTCTGAAGTCAAGAGGCCTGCGCTACCTATCCAGTGAAGAAACTGGTTACAGCACCCTGCCCCGAGGCAGATGGAGAGCTCTGCATTCACTTACCTAAGGTGAGAGCGTTAACCTTTGGGGGTCTACAGGAGAGGAGAAGAGGAAAGAGATAGGGACACCCCAATAACCCCAGTTCATTAACCCCATATTTTCTATCTGCAGACATCTTACTCTACACGTCAGGCATACAGTGCACAGAGGTCCAGCCCAAAGAGCCAACCGGGTGCTACACATCACCTTTGAAGATACGGTAGTCGCCCAGTCAAGACCGGCGCCTCTGCGGGAATCAGGTGAGCGTTACAATAGGGCCTCATGTGTTTTTCTATGTGTGTTACACCGCACCATCCGTGCCGTAACACTGGGGTGTCCTAGAGGATCCCCACCATAGACTCCATACCCTGGGACTGACTACTGTCTCCCAGGGCATGTAAAGTCACCATTGGCTTTACTAGACCTGAATTTACTAACAGAACCAGTACAAACCATCCTATTGTGGACGTACTGGTAGGGGTAATTCGATTACCCCTGGGTCTGTTGTTCGAGGGGGCACTGTCCTGTCCCCCCCCGTCGAGTTTTGGCTGGTGGCAGTGGATACTACTTTTTATATTCGACAGCGAATATATTCCTATAGGATTCTTCCCATTGTTGGAGGCTAATACTTTTTCACGTTAGTCTCTAACATACCGCCGGTTTATTTATCTTAAATAAATTCACTGGTTGGTATTTTCTGCCAGAACTCGGTTTTTAAAATGGCGTATGTGTTCGCCTCTGTAACTCCGAACCAAAGGTTGAGCCCTTTGTTCCACTTTTGGCGGGCTTCTACACAGAAGCCCTCCAGAGTGGTGCCATTCTGTCTGGGTGCCACAGGGAGTGTGGGAGGGGTTTTAGGCACCCTGGACTGAGTTGCCTTGCCAACTCAAGTCGCACTCTGGTGTGATTGGCCCAAGTGGTGAGCCGCCCCGCTCACCACTTAGCGTGTTTGATTGACAGCTAGGCTGAATGAATGGGGGTTTTCTAGGACTTCAGAAGTCGCCACAGGACCGAAGAATCCGACGAGGGTAAAGCTGAGCCGACCTGCAACGACGACACCCCCGGTGGAGCCCTGCTGAACCGACTCACCACTTCCCAACGACAGAGGAGATCTCCCTGCTGGAGAGTCTTCTTCCCTTGACTGGTGGGAACAACCGGTCCCTTGCTTTTTCTTCGCTTCCAGGATGTCTAGTGGTCGAATTGCCAGTGCTGAGCACCCCGGCAACCGGAGGCCACTAACCACTGTACCGCGACCAAAAGGTGGTGCCTTGTGACTGAGCACTCCGCGGCTGGTCTCTTCCCTGGTGGTGCAACGATCTTCAACTTTCCTCGTCGACGAGATCATCTCATATTCTGGCAAAGCCCCGACTTGCATCCACCACCAGGAATAACTGCCCCCGCCGGAGCTGTCTCTTCACTTTCAAGGTACTGTGTCCGCCTGGCTTCCCTTGTGACGGTTAGCGTGAGGTGTCTTAAATCCTTACCTTTCCACTGGGTCGCCTGCAGACCTTCTTAACTTTTGTTCTAAACGGTCCAACCTTTGTGACATTTTGCTACAAAGACTTGAAGTGCATTTCCACTGTGATACTTTTGGGACATACCGCCTTGCCTCTCTCCGAGTGGGCCTGGCCTATGAACTTTGTGATCTACAGTAGACCCTGCCTTGCTTGCCTTGCATTTGCTTCGTAAAAGTGTTGGTACCGAGTTGGTTTCATACCCTGCCTTTTCTCTCCCTTTCTAAACGAATATTAGAGTGCCATCTAGGTTAAAGCATTCACCTCTGTCTGCAAACAAGTGGTGCCGTTGAACCTAGACTTGTCGAAATATTGTTATGGGATTGATATATACTTATAGTAATTGTGATTGAAGTTGTTTGCCGTATTAGTGCCAGAGTGTTTTTCGTAGATATGTTTTTAAATAAATAATTATATATATTTACACCCAAGCTCTGATCAGTGTCTGCTTGTTCTACTGTATAAATTGCCCTATTTTGTATACTCTAAATACTGCCTAACTCATCTTGAGAGAAGTCTGACTGCTCAGCCACAGCATTTGTGATGTCATCTTTGATGTCCTGGGTGTTAGTCTTAGCAGTGCACGGTGGTGGCGCGAGTTATGGTTGCTTATCTTACCATAACTGGCGAATTTCAAGGGTTTTTCGGTTTTACTTGGAACCATAACGTCCCTTTAACAAAGTTTTTTCACTGAATTCCATAGGTTTTTAGTAGCGCAACTTAACCATAACGTCCCTTTAACAAAGTTTTTTTCACTGAATTTCATAGGTTTTTAGTAGCGCAACTTAACCATAACGTCCCTTTAACAAAGTTTTTTCACTGAATTTCATAGTTTTTTAGTAGCACAACTTAACAATAATGACTTTGACTTTATATACATGTCATATGGAACTGACTAGATCTCTTCTTATGAACTTGATGTCCGCAAACTTATTTAATGTTGGCGGACATGTTCGGAGAACAGTACCACTACCTAAAAACTGTGGGGGGGGTGTGGGGGGTATGTTTGATTGTTATATCATAATATAGGAACATTTAACAAATTCAAAAAGCAGCACACAAGCACATTATATATAGTAATACATAAGAAATGTAACCCATATATGTAACACACTAACCATTCATTTAAATACAATATGTTCTGAAATGGAATATACCACAAGAAGATAAATTGGCTTCCAACATAATTACCTCACAGACACAACAGAACTGAGAACAAGACCAGACCCACTGAATACATAGGACTTATCTTACCAGAAATAGTAAGTGTACTTCATTTTACTCATATATTTATAAACTATTAGATTAAAAAATATATTATCTTTTTTTTTTTCTCACAGAAATTTCTAGTACTCTGGAATGGCTAGAGGACAATTTCCCACATGAAGAAATGTCACAAGATAGTGAAACTAATGGTAAACACTTTATAATATAAACCATTTATTTATTATTTTTTTTATATACATTTAACATATATATTATTTTTTTGTACAGATCATACCAGAATAAAATGGATGTATTGTTGGCTAATTTTAATAATTTAAAAACTTATGTAGAAAATCATTTCAAACCAAAAACCTCGTACCATTGCCCCACATGTACTTGTCCCTCCTCACCATATCCCAGTCAATTATCCCCAAACCCTCTCCATAATCCAAAACGTTTTGATGAGATTTCCATCCCTTCTTCACCTAATACCAATCATGTTGAAACCCCAAATTCTCCTGTTTTTGTTTCTGTTTCTGCCTCACCTTCTCTGTCATAAATTATTAATATATGTTAAATAAAGTTTAATTTTTATATTGTATTGTGAATAGTTTCCATTATTTTTTTTATTTTAAAAACAATAAAAGTGTCCGCGGACAGTGCGAGTGTTCTGAAATGTTCGTACATAAACGAAAATGGAGGTGTCCTGAAGAACACCACACCTGTTCGTACTGTTCGCTAGCAAGTTGAAACTGTTCTAAGAACACACGTGGTGTCCTGAAATGTTCGTAAATAAACGAAAATGATGTGTCCTGAACAACAGTACAACTGTTCGTAGTGTTCACTAGCAACATGAAACTGTACTAGGAACACATGCGGTGTCCTGAATTGTTCGTAAACAAACAAAAATTAAAGTGTCCTAAAGAACACTATACCTGTCCGGTACTGTTCGCTAGCAAGTTCAAACTGTTCTAAGAACGCTATTGGTGTCCTGAAATGTTCATACGTAAACGAAAATGGAGGTGTCCTGAAGAACACTATACCTGTTCGTAGTGTTCGCTACCCAATTGAAACTGTTCTAAGAACGCAATTGTCCTGAAATGTTCGTACATAAACTAAATTACACGTGTCCTGAAGAACACTATATCTGTCCTTACTGTTCGCTAGCAAGTTTAAACTGTTCTAAGAACACACGCGCAGTCCTGAAATGTTCGTTTCACGTGTGACACACTTTTAATTACTTCAGAACCCGAACAGTGTCCGTAGGACATCAATGCGCATGCGCTAACCAATCTCCGTGCACTTGGTGTCCTGCGGACAGGCGCTTCCTTCGCGGACTAGTTCGCAAACGGATCATATGACTGCGCCCACGCTCATCGTGTGTCCTGAAATGCGGACACTGTTCGTGTCCCCGAACAATTTAAAAGTACATTTTCAGTTAATCCATAATATGTTTCAATAAAATCTCACCATGGCACAAGTCCCACATAGCAATCTTGAGTTTCTATATACCTTTTGAAACTTTCCGATCCTTTTTTTGTGTTCGATCTGTCCGCGGACAGTGCGCATGTCTGCGGACCGCGCACAAGCACCCCTATAAAAGACCACGCCCAAGAGCTTAGTCCCATTGTGTTTCTGGCTATTCTTCAGAACACAGTGATTTTTGCTGCCACCTGCAGACTACACCATCATCGAGATGGCATCCTTGGCTGCTGAACTGCCACTTGGTGCTGCACCTGCTGCAGCACCACCCCCACCCCCTCCACCACCACCACCTCCCCGCGGGCCTGAAGAGGGGAACAGGATTGAGGATGCGGAGGAGGAAGAAGAGGATGATGAGAATGAGGTAGAGGAAATCCCTACTACCCGCACTAGGCGTGAGTCTTGGGTGTGGCGGTTATTTACCATTCATGGGAATGGTCCTAAGGCTCGTGCGAACCGTGTTACCTGCAATGAGTGCAAAATGATACTCAGTCACGGGAAGCACGGTAAGTACAGCTTTGGGACCACTACTATGAAACGACACCTGAGGTCCTTTCACTCTGGGGCTGTTCGCAGGGTTGTACCTTGCGAAGAACGTAGCAGGTTGATTTCCTCTACTTCATCCTCTGTTTCTGATCCTGTCACCACAAGGACCACCTCTGTGGGACAGCGTCTTCCTCAAGCTGCCTCACAGGCCATACAGAATGCTGATGACCCTTACCTTTCGAGGGTCACAGTTGTATGTATGTACTGTGACGCAGTACTCTGCAGGGGGGAGCGACTTCGGAGTGCTTTTGAGACTATCGTCTCAGAGCACGAGAAGACCTGCTCACTACCCAAATAAAACCCACTCTACATCTTCCTCTCTCAGCTCGCCCTTTTTTATCCCTGTGGTTGGTGTCCCCCCCTTACCCTCCTTTACCCTCCACTCCTAGTGTGTCGTGTCTGAAAAACCAAAAAAAATACAAAATTACAAAAATCAAAAAAAAATAAGGCTCTTTTCAGAGCCGCCTTTCCCAGTTAAAAAATAGAAGTGAAAATAAATGAAGCAGGGCTCTTTGTATTTTTTAGAAGTCCGCGGACAGTTCGCGAACATTAAAAAAATTGGGTTGCTACTCCATCAGAAACATTGTAATTTTCTCTGGAAAGAAGTGGTGGCTCTGAAAAGAGCCTTTGGGTGGTGTTTGTAAGTCAAAAATTGTAAATGCTCAACATCTACTTCAAAATCGTTGTTGTAATTCCAAAAAAGGTCGCAATGCATTTTGTACATTTCTCAGAAAAATCTGATTGCCAGCATAAGTAAGATGGACACCATCTCTGCGAAAAATGTATGTACTACAAAACATAATATTTTCATTGTGAAAAGAAGACCTGCCAAAATCTCTTAAAAAGCCACAAACAGCCTTATTGACATTGCGCCTTGCTTTTTCCATTTGTGGACCAAATGAAGAAGAACGAAGCCACATTTGTCTCTGCGCAATCCGTGAAAATATCACTTGAGAATTAGGAAACATCTCCATAACCTTCCTAAGTCCTTCTTTCATAGCAAATTGCAAATAAATTCCAGTCACATGTCCTAAACTGTTCCCTCCACAATGAATTACAATTATGTCTGGATGTTGCTCTGTCTCCAAAGTAGCACAGAGAGGTAGCAAGTCCAACCACTTCATTCCACGTACTCCATGCCAGTGTACTTCCACATGTGGGAATCCAAGATCTACAACTACTCCACAGCTTTCTGCATGCACCTTCAACCAATGTATCCACGAATCTCCTAAAATCCAAACAATCTGTTTTCTGAAACACACAGCCATAGCTATCTTTTGTTCTCTCAGCAAAAATAGTATCTGAGAAAATCTCTCCTGGCACAACACACCCACCAAACTTTCCTGACCAATCCCTTTCAGTGCTTATTCTCATTTGCATGACTTCTGAACCCAAAAATCCCCGGATGTAACTCCCGATGTCCGCGAACTACCACCATGTCCGCGGACATATCGTAACATGAACAGCCCTTCTACCATTTCCACTACACTCTCTCTGCCATTCCCTCATTGGATGTACCTCATAAATCACATGACCATGCACCAATCACATTCAAGACCTCTACATCTAACTGCATCATCATAGATCAGCACTGCAAATGTACTCTGAATCTCTCTGAGTACAAGTGTCATATCATTGGCAAGCAGCATCTACCAGAAATACTGTACAAGTCTTCAAGATTTCTACTTGCAGCTCCATGCATATCCATATGCATGAACACAAACTTCAGGTATGCATATGTTCTGTATAGTAGATGAACACATTTTCAAACAGACTTTTACCTTGTAAAATCTGTAAAATGAATTTACTGTACTTTTTTCAATTTCCTAAAATAAACTATCACTTATAAACCTTTATACTTTTTACTTTCTTTATACGCACACACTCAAATCATGTTAAACTAACATTTTTTAAATGAAATATATAGACTACATATATTCAAACAAAATTGAATGCAAACACAATCTATGTTTAAACCTTTATAAAAATACTTATACAATTTCATATTTTTTGTTTTTATTTATTTATTTACTTAATTACTTTAAATTAGACATGACATTGAGGCGCTCTTACCTAGAACAGTTTACTTACAGAAATAGTGGTATTCACTAATATATTATAAATTTCACAAGACATAGTAAAGATATTTTTTTTTGCTACAGTTAGTCATTCAATACAATTTGTTCATTAAGAACTGATGCAATGTATCTTATGTAAATAAATTAGTTTAATGGTTTTACAGAAGGCACTGAGGATTTCAATTAAAAAAAATAATATCTAAATTAAAAACAGTGCTATATACAAACAAAGTTACTAATTTGAAGCTTTTACAATTGCAGTGAAGACCAGTTTCCTGAAAAGAAGCAGCCGAATTCGAAGAAGAAAGAAAAACTAAGAAGTTACCTGTTAATTTAAAAAAAAGTAAGTAAAATATCACCATAATATTTGTATTATTAATCAAATATACTATAACATTAATACGAGCTATTTCGATTTCTAAAAATACAGATTTTGTACCATTTTGTCAAAAAATGTCCATGTCTTAAACAGCGATGTACAGCCAGAATGGCCCACAAATTTCTATTTTTGGACACACAAATTACCCAACTGAACCACTACAATTTTCATATTATAGAACAAACAACTGTTTTAATTGTATACATTAGATTTACTATTTGTACTTTTCCACACCACTAGCACCATTACATACATCTTTATCATCTTACTCAAACACTCATGCACACAGCACACATACATTCCAGAACACCCCAACCCATATCTTCTTTATTTTTTTCAACAGACCCTAAAGAATGCCTACCAAAAGTCAAGTCCGTAGAAAGCAACGCAAAAGTAGAGCAAATGAAAATAAAGGTGTCCAACATAAGCATCCATCTCTAGCAGAATTTGTAAAAAAAGTTGAAACAAAACAGCTAATACAATCATTTAGTGAAACACAAGAAGTTTCAAGTACAACAACTTCGCTTCCTCTATCAAAATGTAAAACAAACCAAAAAACAATTACCAGAAAATCAGCTATCAGTACAGATAAAACTACTTCTTCAAATTTTAATATAGTGCAAAGTAAGCATACCAAGAAAAGTATTTTAGCCAAAATATACCGTCACAAAGTCCTTCAAAATCTTATAAAAACAGGAGAGAAATCAGGTTCAAAGCTTAAAACCTATCGTAGGAAATTAATCTTAGAAGCATTGATGGACAGTGCAATTCTTCTCAAAAGAAATGTATTTATTTTACTGTTAAACAAAATGAAACCACTAACAAAACTAATAACTAAATTACAAAAAAGACTCCTCAATAAGCGAAATATCAACAGAAAGAACTTCTTAAGTATCAGCGGAGGTGAATGGAATCACACTACAAGCACAGAACCATATTTTAATGAAGAAGCGTACAAACAAAAGCAAACTAATACAATTGCCATACATAGCAGTGGTCGAAGTTATGAAAAAGTGAATAATACCATAATGGAACAAGAAGTACTTCTTACAAAAATATGCCCTGAAAACTTAGAATTACCCCTCCATTCAACTGAATCAGAATGTCTAGTGTACAAATGGCCATGCACGTCAATGTGTAACATTCCCAAACAAGGTTTCAAATTTTTACGCCAATTCCTCAATAAATATGTAAAAAGCAAAGACAAAATCAAAATTAAATTACTGCAAAATATAGATAAGTGTCCAGTGCGCAAGTACACAGGACTACAAGGACATTCATTGGCCTGCATTACAGGACCTACTTGTAAAACCACTTTCCATGATATCAAAAGGATATCAACACATCATTCAACTATAAGAAATCTAGTCTATAAACTGTACTATGCTAAAAGTCCTGCTTTAGCACTAACAAATTTAAATAACATTCTTCTACATGGTACAGCAAAGGACCTACTTGAAGAAATTCACTATATCCAGAAAAAATATTTTGGAAGTGAAAGCCATTTACAGAATGAAATAGCTTTAAACCAATTAAGCAACAATTCTACACATGGCAACCTTTTGCTAAACACATACAAAAAAGAAATACTAAAATTTAAAAGTACATCAGCTGAAGTACCAAACCATGTATGTGTATGTTGCCGTAGAATTTTTTTATAAAAGTAACACAAAAACTGTGGACCTATCATACAAAATGGAAGACAATGAAGATTCTAAATGGTTTGAATTAGCTCTCTACCTTGTAGCAGAAAACAAATATGAAATAACTGAGCGCTTAATACTTTGCAGTTATTGCACTACAAAACTTGACAACAACTCCTTCACGTTCTATCACAAATAATTTGGAATTATACCCAGTACCAAAACCTCTACAACAACTTAATTTATATGAGAGCATCATAATTCAAACAGTACACCCATTTCAAGCAATAATACGCCTTCAACCAAAAACAGCAAAATTACCTCCCTCTGAATTGGTAAAAGGCATTCGTGGAAAAGTAGTTTATTTACCATTAAATCTAAAAGAAAATGTGCATACTCTAGGAGTGCAATGTCCAATGCAGCAATCTTTAATTATATTAGTAAATGGAGTACCTACAAAAGACAAAAAAATATGCAACAGCTGGTAGATTTATATAAAGTTAGACAAGCCTTCCAATATCTTAAAGAGAATAATGAATATTACAAAGAAATTAATATTGAAGAAAACTTGAAAGATACAACTGAAATAATTCAAGAAACACAAGACGCTGGTCAATTTGAGACACTAGATCCTGCTACAATATCAAATACTTTAGACCATTATACAATTCATCCTTTGCACTATAATGACACCGTACAAGATGTACTGGAAACTTACCAAATGCGTCAAACAAAAGGATCGCCAATCAGTATATGGGAAAAAAGTATAGAAGCACGTGCTTTTCGTCTACTCTTTCATACTGGCAAAGGAGGAAGGTATGATGATAGACCGATTCATATATCAGCTTCAGAATACCGCTCAATACGGATGTATTCTGAAGATCCCAGATTTAGACAAAATGTGGAATACATATTCCACCTACTCTTTGAAAGTGAACTAGCAACTTTATGTTACGGAGTTGCACACATATTAAAATCAGGATCACACTTTCAAAATATGACAGCTACACAATTATTAGATAAAGTGCAACAAAAGGATGAGGTTTTACAATCAAATATTACAAATCTATTAGCAAATATGCGTGGTACTAAAGAGTACTGGTTTCGACGTCATGGAGATGTACGTTGTATGATCAGAAACCTTGGCCCACCCACTTGGTTTGCTACATTAAGTTGTGCAGAATATGCATGGGAAGATTTACATGATTTCCTATGCATATCAAATAAAAACAAAACAAACATAGATATTCTAACACCTGGAGAACTTTGTTCTTTGGATCCTGTTAATGTTTCAAGATATTTTCACCATCGCTTCATTGCTATGCTACATTTTATTTGTAATAAAACTGTTCCTCCCCTTGGAGAAGTGCAACACTTCTTTTGGAGAAAAGAATACCAAGCCAGAGGAGCACCACATATCCACATGCTTTTATGGATTAAAGATGCTCCTAAATTTGGTCAAGACAGTGATGCCACTGTTTTACAGTTTATTGAAAAATATGTCACTTGTGAAATTCCATCAGAAGCCACAAATAGTGATCTTCATGCACAAATTTTACAATTTCAAAGACACAAATGTGGAAAATATTGTCGTCGCAAATACAAAAACAAAGGCAAATACTACACCAAATGCCGATTTGGTTTCCCTAGACCAGTTACAAATACAGGTCAAGTAAACAACCTCTTGTCTTCAGTTAGACATAGTGTTAAAGGTAAGTCACCTAAAAATACATATTACATAAAAAGAAAAGAAGAAGAAAAATATATCAATGATTATAATGCAATCATTGCCCACTTATGGAATGCAAACATAGATGTGCAGTACATTGCAGACAATTCTACTGCAGTTGCACGATATGTCACAGCATACTTAACTAAAGCAGAAAAGACAGAGCTCCAAGAGCTCCAAGACCTCTGGAATGACCTGTCATCAGATAAAACAGTATCTCAGAAATTATACAGCTTGGGCATAAACATGCTCACCCATAGAGAATGTGGATCTTATGAAGCAGCTGATCGTTTACCTGGTACTTCATTGTATGGTAAATCTGAAAATATAGTATGGCTAAGTCTTGGTCCAGCTAAATCTAGAAAAAGAGTTCTAAAATCATATGAAGATATAGAAACAATAGCCAAACATGATCCCAACAGCCAAGACATTTTAAAAAACAATTTATTGGACACATACTACCCAAACAGAAGTAATACTTTGGAAAACATGTGTCTATACCAAATAGCCCAAAACGACACATACAAAAATAATATGAAACCTGATGAAACAAAAGGTAAATATAGAGTGACAGACTGTGAAGGCAGCTTAGTTAAACTCACTAAACCAAATTTAATTAATCATATCAAATTGTCATTGAAGACTCCTCAACATAAAGAAGTATATTACATGTCCCTGCTACAACTCTTCAAACAATGGAGAATAGAAGAACAATTACTAGATAACTATGACTCATATGATGATACTTTCAAAGCAAATGAAAGCACTATAACTGATGTAAACTTTACACAGTACAAAACAATGTTGCACAATGAACAGCAACATGAAGAAGAACTCCAAGCACAACTAGATAAGGATACTCCTGACAGTAGTCAACCTTCTGTAACAGGAAGCCAAGAACCACTGGGAGAACCACTAATAACAAATGAGGCAGAATTAGCTATGATAGAAGTAGAAAACACCATGTGTCAGTATGAAGATAAGGAAGATTTAACTATACTACAATCAAAACTAAACAATGAGCAAAGTAGCATTTTTCAAGAAGTAACAAAACAAATTGCACATGGTGTAAAACATGAAAATTAAGAATGTTCCTGCCATAATTATAAACCTATACTACTGTACGTCAGTGGTGAAGCTGGTTCTGACAAAACATTCCTAATCAAAATCATTAGTAAGTTCCTTCAACAATTGACAAACAACAAACTGTCAGCTGTTGTCACTGCCCCCACAGGTTTAGCTGCCTACAACATAGGTGGTGTTACATTACACCGATTACTACTATTACCAGTAGAACACCAGAACAAATTAGACTATTACAAACTTTCTGCAGAAGCTGCAATGGAATTACGCAGAGTATTGAAACAAATGAAAATGCTACTAATAGATGAAGTGAGCATGGTCTCCCACCTGATGTTAGCTTTGATTCACCTCAGATTACAAGAAGTACTCAAAACAGACTATGAAGAGCTCTTTGCAGGAAAACACATTATTGTTTTTGGAGATCTGCTTCAATTAACACCAGTAAAAGGTGAACCTATTTTTAAAACATTAGGGCACAAACTCTGCCGTAAAACTGTTGGCAGCATTGGAAATGTCAACCTTTGGCAACATTTCCAATACAGAGAATTAACAGAAAACATGCGCCAATCTGCAGATCTAATTTATGCCAACATTTTAAAAAGTTTGAGAGTTGGTATACTTTCTAAAGAAGCAGAAGCAACATTGAAAACCTGGCACATTAATGCACTTTATGGCGATAATGCATGTGCTACAGATGTTATGGAACAATTAGCCCACAAAAATGTCAATTCTATGGCCTTAATGCCAACTCTTGCAAGCTGTCTCAAATTCAATGAAATAATGTTAAGTAAAGAAATGCAACCAATAATGGAAATTAGCACCACAGACAAACTAGATGTACATGGTATGACACTACCCATGTGTGACCAAGCCACAACAAGACTATATAATTTAGAAAAATCAATCTCAAACACAGCAGGCTTAGAAAAGATGTTAAAATTATCCTTAAATTGCAGAGTAATTCTTAAACGTAACCTTGACGTGGACCAAGGACTAGTTAATGGAGCACTGGGTACAGTTGTTGGCTTTCAAACATACGCACATGACAACAAAATTCAGTTTGTCAATATACTCTTTGACAAACTTTCAGAAGTAAAACGGATAGGACGCTCAACAGCTAGATTCCTTCTCTTCAAAGATATGTATGTACGCAGAGAACAATTTTCTCTAACTCTTACATACGCAGTCACGATTCATAAATCACAAGGTCTTATCCTAGACAAAGCAATGATAGATATTGGTAACACAGTCTTTAAAGAAGGCATGAGCTACGTAGCACTATCACGCTTACGTACACTTGACGGTCTATTTCTAATCAACTTTGATGCAAGTAAAGTTAACGATATTCCTTGCATTTTAGAATATAATAGACTTCGCTCACTATACACTCCCCATCTAAACACATATTCTGTTCCACAAAAAGTAAAACATTATAAAAGAAAAATAAATCAAACAGAAATGCAACAGGATGTCAATGCAAATCCTCCAAAGAGAATAAAAGAAACTAATACTTCATCAAATACCTCAAGCAAAAAAGAATCAATTAGGGAAAATAAACCAGGTACTTCTTCAAAGAAGGAAGTCAAACTCCAAAAAAAGCAGTCAGATACAAAACTACCTGTCCATTTAAACTCTCAAATATAGTTGGTGTAAGTTGCTACACAAATGTAGCAATGAATATTCTATTTCAATTACCACCAATTATTGACATTTACTTACACAGTACAGACCAATTGTGTTTGCAAATGTTAGTACTTCACAGAAATTCAGCAAACAATCCTGATAACACAAAAAGTGTTTATGGAATAAGACAAGAATTGGACTACTGTGCATTAATGGTTAAATTCACTATAAACTCACAGGAAGATCCACAAGAATTTCTAATGTACTTACTACAAGTACCAGAAAACAAAAACATACCTATAAATGAAATCTTCCAGATTTCATACATGTGGAAACATACATGCACTCTCTGCAACAATGTGACACAAGAAGAAATCCCCAATGAACGCTTCGTATATATATCAATACCTAATTGTGAATCCATTCCATTTCAGCAACTTGTACAAAATGCAAACCATGATAGATTATGTTCTACCTGCAATTCAGATAATCGCTCCACATTAGTAATACAAACACATATTAAATACGTAATACTAATGTTTCTACATTACAATGCAGATGGTACCAAAAACAACTGCAAGCTGACTGGATTCACACGTTGTCAAATATCACTTGGCATGAAAACCTTCACAACAATAGGTATAATCTACCACGCAGGAGCAACAACCAATGCAGGTCACTACATTGCATATATAAAAAAGAAATGTGGATGGTTTGAATGTAATGATAGTAACACTCTCAAACAGAGATTACCAGCAAATCTTACAAACGCTTATTTAATGTTCTTAAAATCAAAATTTGATAAATAAATTGTTCTTAAACCTTAACTAAACTTGTAGTAAAAAATATAAACTGTTACAATATTCCAAAAGCTATATAACTGCCCAAAGATTCTAGAACAACTAATCAGATAAATGAATACCACTAAATTAGAGCAAAAAATAACAGTTAGAATACGCCAATTGGTCTCTAACTGTCACAAAATTTAAAAATATCCGAACAAATAAATCAATACCACTGAAATATATCAATAAATAGACAGTTGGAATACGCCTACTGGTATCTAACTGCTCCAAAATTTTATAATATCCAAACAAATAATATGTTACTGCTCCAAAAAAATGCAACAACCCAATGTATAAACCATTAGCCAGAAGCAGCAAGTGAACACTGAAAACAAACAAATAAACTGTAGCATAACAGAAAAAGGATTTTTTTTAATCCAATATGGATTTTTTTTTCTCCCACAGACCCAATGATTTTAGCAACAAACACAGAAACTGAGCAAATTGCACAATACTCTGGTTTGTAATCTATTAAATATGAGGGTCCAAAAAAAAATGTTGATTATACAATGTAATATGTCATTACAAAATACTAACACTAACATGCTATTTTCTTTTATCACAGAAATCAACAAGTAATACATGTTCTCCAGTTACTAAACCAAACAGTAAGTATATTATACACTCTATGCCATAGCCACAACCATTGCAACAAATCACACCCATAATATCTTATAACTTTGTTCCTTATACATTTTTTTTGACCCAAAGTTAGAAGCAACTATAACTGTGATACGCTGCGGTGGTTGTGGACAGGGCATAGAGTGTTGGGTGCATGACCAAATGGTCATGCACCCAACACACTATGCCCTAGCCACAACCACTGCAGCATCTCACACCCATACACTCAAACATTTCAACTATGGCCTATGGAAACTTTTAATGTCCGCGGACATTACCAGTGTTCTTAGAACACTTTCAATTTACCAGCAAACAATACGAACAGCGTCTTCAGGACACCCCCTATGAACATTTCAGAACTCCGCGAGAATTCTTAGAACACTTTAAATTTGACAACGAACAATACGGACAGCGTCCTCAGAACACCCCAATTTTGTATATTTGCAAACATTTCAGGACACCGCGAGAGTTCTTAGAACACTTTCAGCTTGCCATAGAATAATACGAACATTTCAGGACACCACGTGAGTTCTTAGAACATACCCCCATTTTGTTTATTTGCGAACATTTCAGGACACCGCAAGAGTTCTTAGAACACATTCAGCTTGCCACAGAACAATACGGACAGCGTCTTCAGGACACCCCCTACGAACATTTCAGGACACCGGGAGAGTTCTTAGAACACTTTCAACTTGACAACGAACAATACGGACAGCGTCCTCAGAACACCCCCATTTTGTTTATTTGCGAACATTTCAGGACACCGCGAGAGTTCTTAGAACACATTCAGCTTGCCACAGAACAATACGGACAGCGTCTTCAGGACACCCCCTACGAACATTTCAGGACACCGTGTGAGTTCTTAGAACACACTGATAAATCTCCCCCCATCTCACCTGTGATCGGGATCACCCTTGTTCGGCCGCAGGAATCTTCCTGTGGGTGGTTCGGGTCTTGAATAGGCTCGCCCGAGCCTCGTCAGGTTGCAGAGCGCGTTCAGAGTTCCGGGAAGTTCGTGGTTCCAGGGTGTCCAGGATTAGTGATAAACAAACAATGTAGGGGGGAAGTCCAGGAACAGGAAAAAAGGCAAGGAAGGAAGTATGAGGATCAAGGAAGCAAATGTAGAGAGCAAACACACGTCGGGTCACTATCGAAGATAGCGTTGAGACGCGCGGACCCGCAGGGGTGTGACCAATTTATAGTACGTGCTACGACGTGAAAGCTAGTGCGTAGCACGGAGCTTGGTACGGCCATGTTGGGAGGAACAAGGAGTACAAGCCCTTCGTGACAATGACCATGAGGTCCAGAAGGGGCAATTTCGCCGGGTCATGACAGCATGTCCCCTCCGAAGACTGGTTCCTCCAGGCTTGGCTGGGTGAATAAGATGGAATCTTCTGAGCAAACGAGGGGTCTTTAAATTAGAAACTGGTTCCCATGTTCTCTCGCTAGGGGGGTAGCCTTTCCACTCGACCAGATATTGTAATCGACCCCTTCTATACCTGGAATCACATATCCTGTACACCTCATATTCCAACTGGTCGTCCACAACAACAGGTGTGGGTCTGAAGGGTTTTCGAGTAGAACTAACGTAGGGTTTCAACAGGGAAGTATGGAAGACTGGATGTATCTTCTTCCAGATCCGGGAGCTTAAGTCGGAAGGAGACAGGATTGATGATCTCCTTTATAGAAAATGGACCATAATAGCGAGGAGCCAATTTGTTTGGTCGTAGATGTCGAGGTAACAGTTTCGAGGCTAGCCAGACTTGATCGCCAACTGAATAGGAAGGTGATGGTCTTCTCTTAGAGTCTGCATATCTTTTGGTTCGAGTCTGGGCCTGTTCTAACTGATCCTTGGCCTCTCTTTGTAAATCGATCAGCATCTGAATCCAAGAGTCAAGGGTAGGTACCGGAGTAGATTCTGGAAGAACTGATGGTAAAACAGATGGATGATAACCTTGACTGCAATAGAAAGGGCTGATCTTGAGAGCTGAATGATCTGAGTTATTGTAGGAGAATTCGGCTAAAGGTATAAGGAGAGACCAATCGGCTTGAACCTTGGTGGCAAAACAACGAAGATATTGTTCCAGGGTTTGATTTACTCGTTCCGTTGCCCCATTGGTTTGTGGATGATAGCCTGAAGAAAGGGCACGTTGGATTCCTAGAACACGACAGAGATGTTTCCAGAATTGTGAAATATATTGAGGTCCCCGATCCGAAATAATCTTGGAAGAGAGGCCATGAAGAAGAAAAATATGTTCCAGGAAAATTCCAGCAAGTTCTGAGGAAGATGGTAGTTTATACAATGGTGTAAAATGAGCTAGATGAGTGAACAAGTCAATGGTTACCATGATGGTTGTATATCCTCGGGAAGGTGGTAATTCAACAATAAAGTCAGTGGCAATAATTTCCCATGGTCTGGTTGGCAACGTAGGTTGTAGAAGCAGACCCTCCGGCCTCTGATTATCGTATTTGTTCTGACTACAAATTGCACAGGTCTTGATGTATTGAACTACACTGGACTTCATCCTTGGCCACCAGAACTGTCTTTGTATAAGACGGAAGGTGTTGGTTACCCCTTGATGGGCGGAGTGAAGAGTATCATGGCATAGATTCATTACCTTCTGTTGAAGTTCTTTTGTCGGAATGACCACTGAATTGTTCTTGAATAAATATCCTTCCTTGATTGTCAAACGCCAGGGAGTTTTCTCGGATATGTCCTTCCAGAGTTCAGATGATTGAGTCTTCCAGGAGATTGATCACTTGAGCTACAAAGATTGTAGGTGGAAACATTTTAGGATAGATCTTATCCTCCAAGGGAACGTAGTCGGGACGCCGAGAAAGGGCATCGGCAATCATGTTTTGCGGTCCAGGAAATGTGAGATTTGAAATTGATATTGAGCAAAGAAGTAGGCCCATCGAGCTTGTCTACTGTTCCTGCACTCCATGGATTGTAGGACCTGAAGATTTCGATGATCAGTACGGACTTGAACCCAGGAGTAGATGTCTCCATTCAGTGAAGGCATGACGAATGGCCAATAACTCCTTCTCCAGAACTGAGTAGTGAGTCTCACTGGTAGTCAGGGTCTGTGAAAGGTAAGCAATGGGATGTTCCAACTTATCATCGGATTCTTGTTTTAAAACTGCTCCTATGGTGTAATTGGAGGCATCTGTTTCCACTAGAAAAGGACGATTTATGTCAGGTTGGGCCAGGATGGGGGCCTGAGTGAATTCTTTCTTCAAGCGTTGGAATGCCTTGTCCTCTGGTATAGACCAGTTGAATGGAACGTCTTTCTTCAGGAGATTAACAATGGGTTGAACAATCTCGGAAAAGGTGGGAATGAATTTCCGGTAGAAGTTGGCAAGCCCCAGGAAGGACTGTATTTGCTTTACAGATGTTGGGGCGGGCCAAGCCAGTTTGGCCTTCACCTTTGAAGGATCCATACTAATTCCTTCTGAACTAAGGACAAACCCCAGATAGTGAACTGATGTAGCATGAAACAAACATTTTTCTGGTTTGGCTAAGAGTTGATTTTCACGGAGACGTTGAAGTACTGCCTTTACATGTTTTTCATGTTTCAAGGAATCCTTTGAGAAGATCAATATGTCATCCAGGTAGATGATAACATTGAGAAATAACATGTCAGAGAACACCCTATCCATAAAACGCTGGAAGACTGCGGGAGCATTAGTCAGACCAAAGGGCATGACTAGGTATTCGAAGTGACCAAAGGGTGTTCTAAAGGCTGTTTTCCATTCGTCTCCTTCCCGGATACGGATCAAATGGTAAGCACCTCGGAGATCCAGTTTCATGAATATCACTGCACCTCTCACAGCTTCAAGGATATCCGAGATCAGGGGTAGTGGGTATCTGTCTTTCAGGGTGTGTTGATTTAGGCCCCGATAGTCCAGGCAAGGTCTGAGCTCTTTGGTATCCTTTTTAGGAACGAAGAACAATGAAGCACCAGCTGGTGATTTCGAAGGTCTTATGGTGCCATTCTCAAGATTAGTGTCTAGGTATTCCCGGAGGGCTCTCTTTTCTGGTTCTGAAAGGATAAACATCCTGCCAAAGGGAATCACTGCTGAGGGTTCAGTATCTATGGCACAGTCTTCGGGTCTATGTGGAGGTAAGGCTTGAACGATGGCAGTAGAGAATACATCAGCATACCCTTGATAGATCTCTGGAACTTGTACAATATTGGAAACCATGAGTGGTGTCTCTGGACACCATGGTGGACTTTTAGGGGCTGTGACTGAGGTATCCAGGTTTAAACAATGGTTCATACAGAACTCCGAGCCCAGGAATAAGGATCTGGCCGTCCAGTTGATATATGGATTGTGCCTTTGTAACCAGGGCATGCCCAAAACCAAGGGGTAATGGGCTGATTTTATAATGTCAAACACAATTCTTTCTTGATGATGATTTATGGAAATATGGATCTCCCTTGTTTGCAGACTTATGGGTCCTGAGGAAAGAGGTCTTCCGTCAATCGCTTCCATTGGCTATGAAAAACTTCTTGCTTCATACGGAATGTTATGACTTCTGACCCAATCCTCATCAATGAAGACTCCCATTGCTCCGCAATCTACCAAGGCCAGTATGGGGTAGACCTTGTGCTTGGATGGTGATAAAAAGGCCTGTAATATCACCAATTTGTTTTGTCCAGGAGAGTTCAAGGATGGAATTGATGTGGAGCAAACATCGCTCTCCCGAAACCTTGCTCCATTTAGGATCGGGAGCTGGCGTTTCCCAAGCGTCGGGGAGGAGCCAGAGGACATTCTTTAACTAGATGTTTATCCGAGGCACAATACATGCATAAGCCTGTGTGTATTCTTCTTAACCTTTCCTTCGGGGAAATTGGTCCACGAAAGGCTACAAGTTGCATGGGTTCAGAATCAGTGTTCGGACTCTTGGCTGATTCTGTCCTGGTAGTATTCTCTAGGGAGTATCTTTGAATTGATACTTTATTCTTTTTCTTTTCGGCCTTTCTTTCTTGGATTCTAAAGTCTATTTGCATAGACAAGTCCAGGAGGGCCTGGAATGAACTAGGACGTGCCACCCTTGCTAGCTCGTCCTTAATCTCTTCATTTAGACCTCTGCGAAACAAAGTAAAACTGGCTTCCAGGGGCCAGTCCGCCTCTTTGGCTAGCTGTTTGAATCTGGTAACATAGGTCAACATGTCTTGGGATCCTTGTTGGAAGTCAAGTAGCTTTTCTTGAGCAGTGTGAACCAGCTCTGGTCGTTCGAACATGGTCTTGAGTTCCGCGATGAACCCTTCATAATCATCCAGGAGAGCATCCCCTGAATTGAGTAATGGAGTGGCCCATGTAAGGGCATTACCGGAAAGATGCGATATTATGAAGCCCACCTTAGCCCTAGGAGTTGTGAAATAGTAGGGCTTAAAGGTAAAATGTACCAAACAAGAATCCAGGAATCCACGTAAGGTCTTTGTTGAACCGTCGTATTTATCAACCACTCCTCCCAATAATACGCTGTCCTTGTTCACAGAGTCGCGTGACAAGACGAGCTGTCTTAGCGCCGCATTCTCGGCTTTTATATTCTGCATCTCTGTGGAATGTTCTTGCATTCCGCGCATCAGGTCCTGAATAGCTTTCTTCATGGTAGAATCCGTATTGATTGTTTGGCGTCTCAAACTGTCATAAATCTCCCCCGTCTCACCTGTGATCGGGATCTCCCTTGTTCGGCCGCAGGACTCTTCCTGTGGGTGGTTCGAGTCTTAAATAGGCTCGCCCGAGCCTCGTCAGGTTGCACAGCGCGTTCAGAGTTCCAGGAAGTTTGTGGTTCCAGGGTGTCCAGGATTAGCGATAAACAAGCAATGTAGGGGGGAAGTCCAGGAACAGGAAAAAAGGCAAGGAAGGAAGTATGAGGATCAAGGAAGCAAATGTAGAGAGCAAAAACACGTCGGGTCACTATCGAAGATAGCGTTGAGACGCGTGGACCCGCAGGGGCGTGACCAATTTATAGTACGTGCTACGACGTGAAAGCTAGTGCGTAGCACTGAGCTTGGTACGGCCATGTTGGGAGGAACAAGGAGTACAAGCCCTTCGTGACAATGACCATGAGGTCCAGAAGGGGCAATTTCGCCGGGTCATGACACACACACCCATTTTGTTAATTTCCGAACATTTCAGGACACCGTGAGAGCTCTTAGAACACATTCAACTTGACAACGAACAATACGGACAGCGTCCTCAGAACACCCCCATTTTGTTTATTTGCGAACATTTCAGGACACTGCGAGAGTACGCACAGCGTCCCCAGAACACGCCCATTTTGTTTATTTACAAACATTTCAGGACACCGCGAGAGTTATTAGAACACATTCAGCTTGCCACAGAACAATACGGACAGCGTCTTCAGGACACCCCCTACGAACATTTCAGGACACCGCGTGAGTTCTTAGAACACACCCCCATTTTGTTCATTTGCAAACGTTTGAGGACACCGCAAGAGTTCTTAGAACACATTCAGATTGCCACAGAACAATACAACAGCGTCTTCAGGACACCCCCTACGAACATTTCAGGACACCGCGTGAGTTCTTAGAATACACCCCCATTTTGTTTATCTGCGAACATTTCAGGACACCGTGAGATTTCTTAGAACACATTCAGCCTGCCACAGAACAATATGGACAGCGTCTTCAGGACACCCCCTACGAACATTTCAGGACACCGCGAGAGTTCTTAGAACACTTTCAACTTGACAACGAACAATACGGACAGCGTCGTCAGAACCCCCCCATTTTGTTTATTTATGAACATTTCAGGATAGCGCGACAGTTCTTAGAACACATTCAGCTTGCCAGAGAACAATACGGACAGTGTCTTCAGGACACCCCCTACGAACATTTCAGGACATCGCGAGAGTTCTTAGAACACTTTCAACTTGACAACGAACAATACGGACAGCGTCCTCAGAACACCCCCATTTTGTTTATTTGCGAACATTTCAGGACACCGCAAGTGTTATTGTAACAGTTTCAGCTTACTTGCAAACAAAACTGACACATTTTGAGTCCTCAGAACACCACCCATTCAGTTTATTTAGAACATTTCAGAACACCCGCAATGTCCACAGACAAATCGAACACAAAAAGAACGTCCACCACATAAAAAAGCACAACATTTAACCTATCTCAAACCAGCCCATCCTCCCCAAACACTCCCACACAACAACACACTCTACTAAATACAGATTTCGAACAAACTTTCACTGCGCTGTCAAAGGACGTCCGCGAATCCAAGATGGCGAACGCTACAGAAAAACTTACGCGCTTCACGCTTAACACCGTCCAATCAGCGAACACGCCATATGTCCGCGGACATGATGTAAGCCGCTCGGCCAATCAGGACACTGTCCATGGAGCAAACAAAGAAGTGTGTCTGCGGACTGAACACAGATATCACTAATTTTTTTTACCTACTTTTTGGTCATTTAAAAAAAACTACTCGACGGATTTTCACCAAATTTGCAAAAGCACACTTTCGGGACCAAGCCGCTGCTCCTGGTCCAAATTTGGTGAAAATTTGTCCAGCGGTTTGGACTGTAGGCGCGAACAAAAAATGTTTCCCATTCAGTCTATGGGAAAAAAACAAGTTTTGGGACCCCCCTATAACTTTGGCCCCCCTGGATGAATCCTCACTAAACTTTGCAAAAGAATTCAGTGTGGGCCATATACATTTTTTACACAGTTTGGTGAGGATTCGTCCAGGGGGAGCGAAGTTATAAGCCGCCCAAAAAGTGCTCTTCCTATGGAAACACCAACTTAACCATAACTACATGGCCACTACCGTGGCCATGTTATATATATATATATATATATATACATATCCCACATCGCTGTCGAATATTTTAAAAAATGACTGAATTGATTTACCCCAAACCAGAAATGGAAATTAAGTCAACGCTTTGTGCCCAAATTGTTTCTTATTTGGTCCAAATCTGCACATTTTCTCCATGGGAAAATGAATGCGAGTAGGCTGAAAAAAAAGTGTTTCTTATATTCTTAGTAACATTTGAATTTTATAACATATTGTTCAAAAAATGTCCACATCTGTTTGGAAAATGTCACCCAAATCCATCCGGCAAGTCAAAAGTTGTAAGCAATAGAATTTTTGAAATAAATTGCAGATTTTCATTTCTGAAAAGCCTCTCAGCCTCTCTGTTGCAGTGCATCATGGGAGCTATGACTAACTGTTTGGGTACAGGGGCACCCTGCACTAACCCAAATGAAAAAAATAAACACTGGATGAATTTGTGCCAAAAAAAGAAAGGATCTCCTTTGAGCGCTGTGTGCCCAACTTGTTCCCCTGAGAAAAGATTTGACATTCTCCCTATGGGGATTTTTAATTTTTTTACAAATTGTTTCCAAAATATCCTGTTTTTTGGGACCTTGGGAAAAACATTTGTTTGGAAATTTGTTTCCAAATCCCTCCTTCAAGTCAAAAGTTAGTTTCTCTCAGCCTCATTGCTGCAAAGCACAAAGGTCAATTTGAAGGTTTTAAGGGCACACCCTCCTCTGATGAATATTTTAAAAACTACTGGATGATTGGACCTCAAACCAGTCAAGTAAAATGAAGTCAACACTTTGTGTCCAAGTTCAATCTTATTTGGTCGATATTTGCTCTGTGGTTTTTGTACTACGGCTGTTCAAAAACTGCTCTTTTTCTCTGTTGAAAAATGAATGGGAGTAGGCCGAAAACAAAATGTGGCATGTGTTTTCTTAATAACTTTTAAGTTCAACACTGACAAGTGACCCTCATTGGCAGAGGCAACAATGTTATGCCAAACAGATATAAGAGTAGTTTCAGCAACATGCTTTTGCAAAAACCAGATTGCTTCAGGTCCAGAATACTGTTCTGCTTGACAAAATATTGCAGTTTCATCATCACAATTTTCTCTAAAACGTTCGCCATCCAATGAGAGTTGGCCACAAGAAGAAAATGAATAAACACAATGGGAACTAAAGAAGATTTATTCAGAAGGTTTGATACTATTATGACCAATTTCAGAAAGGAAGGGACAATACCTTGATTAAGGGAGAGACTTACTAAATGATTTACCATTGTTGCAAAACCCCTGGCAGTAGGCCAACAATAATGGCTGGAACAAAGTCCAATTTAAACTGCATATGTTTCCATCATTGCAATGCAGATAGTATCACTTCATCTGAAACAACTTGAAATACAAATATAACCAAACCCATCAACGAGTGCGAAAAAAGCAGCTCACTAAGCACCAACAAAGCCAAATCCATTTTCAGCTTATCCTTGATATCTGCTATTTTTTTAATAAAAAAAGCTTAAACTCAGTTGCAATCTGTAAAGCTGGTTTAGGGGACTGCAATGAATAATTCAAATAGGAGAAGGCTTTAATAAATGCAAACAACTCTTTAGCTTTATTAGAAGCCACCTGAATCCACTTTCCTAGCCTGTTTCTTTAAAGTCTGGATCCCAGAGGAACATCAAGGTTTAGAGACATTCTGATGTTTAATCATTCAGTGAGGTGCATGGTGGTCTAGTGCAGTCTGCCACACATTACCCTAAAAATTCGATACACTCTAAACCTGCTTTGAAGTTTGGGATCACAGCGAGAAAATCTACTAAGAGAATACTAAGAGAATATTCAGCATAGCTTGTAAAGAGATCTATGTGATTACTGCACATAGGGAAACTGCGAAATTGAAAATATCGAATCTCAAAATCCTGCTGCGTGTTGATCACATAGATCACGCTAGCTGGCATCCCGCATATCCTACCCCTCACCCCTACTTACCTTTTCCTGACTCTCCTCTGTCCCTGCAGTGTCAGTTCCCTGATCCCTCAGGATCCACTTGTCACTTTTTTCTTCTTTTTTTTGTCTTTATTATCACCTGCTTCAAATGGCATGGAAGCAGGGGACACGCCTGCAACCCCCGAAGCCCATAATTACAAACATAGGGAGCAGGGGACACCGCTGCAACCCCAGCTGCCCATGATCATCATTATGGATTTCAATTTCTTGTTGCAAGTTGAACGTGCAGTAATTGTGCATTCTGCTTTTTTTCTCTCTCGATATTTTTGGGGAATACCCTTGTAAAGATCTCTTAGTTTGGTATTCAACTAACTTTTTAACAGGAGCACCCTCAATGTCAAGGAGTAAGAAACACCAAACAAATGGGTCACTCCATGAGACGGGGAATGCAGTAATAGCAGAAATATTTAGCTGTCTGAAAAAAATAAGATCCAGACAGTATCCACCTCTTTCAGATGCAGTGTTAGTAGCAGAGGTGAGGGCACTAGAATATACAATATTTGATTGTGTAATTAAGTCTGGTGAAGGGTTGCTATCGTGCAACATGTCAAAATCAGCAACCATTAAAACGTTTGTGAAATCTAAGGCAATAGAACCTAAAAACTCATCAAGATCAGCGTGAAATTGAATATCAGGGCCAGGCGGACAGAACAGAGCTTTTACTTTGCTCATTTAAGAACAAATTTGTGATGAGCTATCCCATGAATAGATATTCAAATTCATAATCACCCACTGAGATTTAAAAATAATCACTGAACGGCCAAGACGATGGACTGTCTATTTAAACCTTAATGCACAGGGACCAGAAGATGGAAAATAGCTTGAGACTCATCCATCATCCATGTCTGACTAATACAAATAGAACGTCTAACCTCTATTCCACTACGGAATCATGGTTAACACAGTGGGCCTCATTACGACCCAGGCGGTAAATTACCGCCTGGGCCGCGACTTTACCACCATGGCGTAAACTACGTTTACGCCATGGTGGTTGGCGGACTTACCGCCCCATTCCGACCTTGGCGGGGCGGTAAGTCCCCAATCCCCATTTACCCTTCCCCATTCCCATTTTTGCCCCATAGGGCATAATGGGAGTGGGGAAGGCGTTAATTACGCCACCGTAAATTACGGTGGCGTAATTAACTCCATGGTCCCTTAGCGCCATGGATTTTAACACCTGCTAAAAGCAGGTGTTAAAAGCGCCATGGCGCTAAGGGACCTCGTAATTGGCGGTTAGGGGTCGGCGCAGCTAACGCTGGCGTAAACCCCTTACCGCCAGGGTCGTAATGAGGCCCAGTGTGTTTGAGTGTAGATATACCATTTTCCCCTGCCACACTCACATTATTTATTCCACTCTTCTAAGGCAATGCCATTACTATGGATTTTGTTAAGTGTTCTCAATGTAATAAAACCATGAATGGGTACCAAGATTAGGTGCTGATGTTGATGGTAGCTTCTTGCCACACGGACATCAGGAAATTTGACGAATGTGTCTAAAGTATTTCTGAATGACAGGAAAAAAGCTCATGAGGGTGAGAATGCTGGCAGAGGTGCACCAACATTTGACTCAAGACGATGGTTGGCCTGCTGAGAGATGCTTTGATATAGAAAATTGCAAACGTGTGCACAAGAAAGACAGATTGGGCTAAAGTAAATAACTGTAAGCAGAAGAATGGTGAATGTATGAATACTCCTGCTTTTTTGTTCAAGGGTTGTTACCCAAAATTCAATTGCAATTTGGGTGGGGTGCCAAATAAAGTCAATCCCTTAGCTGTTTTCGGTAATTAATGAATCACTGTGTTTCTTATCAAGGGCACAAGAAGAACTAATTAAGTGTCAGTAAATTGCACATAATTTGCAGCAGCAATAGCAAGGGAGGGCACGGGTAGTGTTTCTGGATGTGGCTGGGTGCAGCACTTGTGACATGAACCAAATGACAACGGGGAAGATGTAGAGGTCACAGAGATGGCGACCCTGGCCCTCGAAGCAATCAGAGTGGCAGGACCAGGAACACTGGGAGGATAAGTGTCTAAATAAGCCTGAACTTCAAGCTAACGGAGCTATTTCCTCTGCTGGCCCTCCCGTTCCAAATGTGAACATGAAGAATTGTCAACCACAAACTAAGCAGCAAATTAATGGATAGGAATGCCAAAGGCAAAATAATGGGGTTGATTCATGTAATTAATGTGCGCCGAAAATTCCCGCTCAGAGGTGCCAAAACGTGCGAATCGCAGTGCAAGTGCGAAAATCGCAGTGCAAGTGCGAAAATCGCAGGGAAACCAGCGCACATCGATTCATGGAAGTCCGTGCACGAGAAAAACATTGGATGTGCGCTGAAAATGTGCGCCGCGCTCGCCGGCGCACAGGTCATCCAACAGCGTGCGCCACGGCCACTGCGAAATCGCACATAGCGCGGCGCACATCACAAAAGTAGGCGGAACACGGGGCGTAACACTCGGAATGGGGAACAACGCGTGAAAATATGGGCGTCACGGGGGAAGTACAGGGGGCAAGTGCGCGGAACGCCCACACGCTCGCCTACAACCCGTATTCATGGAATCGAATAGGGCAAACCAGCGCACGGTCAAAGACGCGCACAGTCCCAAACAAGTACGCCACAAGAAAGCAGGCGGTAGCGTCCCTGCACCTGAAAAAAATGTGCGCCAAAATGTGCGACAACAAAAAGCACCCATATACAGCCATGATGAATGGTCCATACAGTGGCCCTCTAGGACAAATGAGGTGCAAAGGGGTACCGACAAACACGGACACCCGCTGTGTGAAAAATAGCATGTGCGTGTGTACCTTGGTGCGCGGAAAGTCCCACACGCGATTGGCCTGGGTACGTGTACTTTGGGGTGCGCGGGAAGTTCCACACGCGATTGGCCTGGGTACGTGTACTTCAGGGTACGCGGGAAGTCCCACACGCGATTAGCCTGGGTATGTGTACTATGGGGTGCGCGGGAAGTTCCACACGCGATTAGCCTGGGTACGTGTACTTCGGGATGCGCGGGAAGTTCCACACGCTATTGGCCTGGGTACGTGTACTTCGGGGTGCGCGGGAAGTCCCACACGCGATTAGCCTGGGTACGTGTACTACGGGGTGCACGGGAAGTTCCACATGCGATTAGCCTGGGTACGTGTGTTTCGGGGTGCGCGGGATGTTCCACACGCGATTGGCCTGGGTACATGTACTTCAGGGTGCGCGGGAAGTTCCACACGCGATTGGCCTGGGTACATGTACTTCGGGATGCGCGGGAAGTTCCACACGCGATTGGCCTGGGAACGTGTACTTCGGGGTGCGTGGGAAGTCCCACACGTGATTGGCCTGCGTACGTGTACTACGGGGTGCGCGGGAAGTCCCACACGCGATTGGCCTGGGTACGTGTACTTCGGGATGCGCGGGAAGTTCCACACGCGATTGGCCTGGGTACGTGTACTTCGGGGTGCGCGGGAAGTCCCACACGCGATTAGCCTGGGTACGTGTACTACGGGGGGAACGGGAAGTCCCACACGTGATTAGCCTGGGTATGTGTGTTTCGGGGTGCGCGGGAAGTTCCACACGCGATTAGCCTGGGTACGTGTACTTCGGGGTGCGCTGGAAGTTCCACACGCGATTGGCCTGGGTACGTGTACTTCGGGGTGCGCGGGAAGTCCCACACGCGATTAGCCTGGGTACGTGTGTTTCGGGGTGCACGGGAAGTTCCACACGCGATTGGCCTGGGTACGTGTACTTCGGGGTGCGCGGGAAGTTCCACACGCGATTGGCCTGGGTACGTGTACTTCGGGATGTGCGGGAAGTTCCACACGCGATTGGCCTGGGTACGTGTATTCCGAGGTGCACGGGAAGATTCACACGTGATTTCAGCAGGGTACGTGTATTTAGGTGGGCCGGGGAATGCTACACGTGATTTGGCCGTGTGGGTCCTCCCAGGTGTTCCCTCTACACCCTCCACGGCCCCTGCAGGCAGCCCACACCACAGGGGACTACCCGGCACCCCTGCTCATGTCCCACAGGCAACCCATCCACCATGGCCATGCCCCCCAGCCAACCCACATGTCACCTTGCACTACTGATCACCAACACATGTCTCCCTGCACCCCCACCCCCCAGCCACCAGGGGCACCCTCCACCAGGCCCCCACCCATGTCTCCCACCACCCCCACCCCCCAGCCACCAGGGGCAGCCTCCACTAGGCCCCCACTCATGTCCCCTATCACCCCCACCCCCCAGCCATCAGGGGCAGCCTCCACCAGGCCCCCACTCATGTCTCCCTGCACCCCACACCCCCAGCCACCAGGGGCAGCCTCCACCAGGCCCCCACACATGTCTCCCACCACCGCCACCCCCCAGCCACCAGGGGCAGCCTCCACCAGGCCCCCACTCATGTCCCCTATCACCCCCACCCCCCAGCCACCCGGGGCAGCCTCCACCAGGCCCCCACTCATGTCCCCTATCACCCCCACCCCCCAGCAGTGCAGGGGCAGCCTCCACCAGGCCCCCACCCATGTCCAACTCATGTCTCCCACCACCCCACCCCCCAGCCACCAGGGGCAGCCTCCACCAGGCCCCCACTCATGTCCCCTATCATCCCCACACCCCAGCAGTGCAGGGGCAGCCTCCACCAGGCCCCCACCCATGTCCAACTCATGTCTCCCACCACCCCCACCCCCCAGCCACCAGGGGCAGCCACCACCAGGCCCCCACTCATGTCCCCTATCACCCCCACCCCCCAGCAGTGCAGGGGCAGCCACCACCAGGCCCCCACTCATGTCTCCCACCACCCCCACCCCCCAGCCACCAGGGGCAGCCTCCACCAGGCCCCCACTCATGTCCCCTATCACCCTCACCCCCCAGCTACCAGGGGCAGCCTCCACCAGGCCCCCACTCATGTCCCCTATCACCCCCACCCCCCAGCCACCAGGGGCAGCCTCCACTCATGTCCCCTATCACCCCCACCCCCCAGCCACCAGGGGCAGCCTCCACCAGGCCCCCACTCATGTCTCCCACCACCCCCACCCCCCAGCAGTGCAGGGGCAGCCTCCACCAGGCCCCCACTCATGTCCCCTATCACCCCCACCCCCCAGCCACCAGGGGCAGCCTCCACCAGGCCCCCACTCATGTCCCCTATCACCCCACCCCCCAGCCACCAGGGGCAGCCTCCACCAGGCCCCCACTCATGTCTCCCACCACCCCCACCCCCCAGCAGTGCAAGGGCAGCCTCCACCAGTCCCCCACTCATGTCTCCCACCACCCCCACCCCCCAGCCACCAGGGGCAGCCTCCACCAGGCCCCCACCCATGTCTACCACCACCCCCGCCCCCCAGTAGTGCAGGGGCAGCCTCCACCAGGCCCCCACTCATGTCTCCCACCACCCCCACCCCCCAGCCACCAGGGGCAGCCTCCACCAGGCCCCCATTCATGTCCCCTATCACCCCCACCCCCCCCGCAGTGCAGGGGCAGCCTCCACCAGGCCCCAACTCATGTCTACCACCACCCCAACCCCCCAGCAGTGCAGGGGCAGCCTCCACCAGGCCCCCACTCATGTCTCCCTGCACCCCCACCCCCCAGCCACCAGGGGCAGCCTCCACCAGGCCCCCACTCATGTCTCCCACCACCCCCACCCCCCAGCCACCATGGGCAGCCTCCACCAGGCCCCCACTCATGTCTCCCACCACCCCCACCCCCCAGCCACCAGGGGCAGCCACCACCAGGCCCCCACTCATTTCCCCTATCACCCCCACCCCCCAGCTACGAGGGGCAGCCTCCACCAGGCCCCCACCCATGTCTACCACCACCCCCACCGCCCAGTAGTGCAGGGGCAGCCTCCACCAGGCCCCCACTCATGTCTCCCACCACCCCCACCCCCCAGCAGTGCAGGGGCAGCCTCCACCAGGCCCCCACTCATGTCTCCCACCACCCCCACCCCCCAGCAGTGCAGGGGCAGCCTCCACCAGGCCCCCACTCATGTCTCCCACCACCCCCACCCCCCAGCCACCAGAGGCAGCCTCCACCAGGCCCCCACTCATGTCCCCTATCACCCCCACCCCCCAGCAGTGCAGGGGCAGCCTCCACCAGGCCCCCACTCATGTCTCCCACCACCCCCACCCCAGAGCCACCAGGGGCAGCCTCCACCAGGCCCCCACTCATGTCCCCTATCACCCCCATCCCCCAGCTACCAGGGGCAACCTCCACCAGGCCCCAACTCATGTCTCCCACCACCCCCACCCCCCAGCCACCAGGGGCAGCCTCCACCAGGCCCCACTCATGTCCCCTATCACCCCCACCCCCCAGCAGTGCAGGGGCAGCCTCCACCAGGCCCCCACTCATGTCTCCCACCACCCCCACCCCCCAGGCACCAGGGGCAGCCTCTACCAGGCCCCCACTCATGTCCCTTATCACCCCCACCCAACAGCTACCAGGGGCAGCCTCCACCAGGCCCCCACTCATGTCTCCCTGCACCCCCACCCCCCAGCCACCAGGTGCAGCCTCCACCAGGCCCCCACCCATGTCTACCACCACCCCCGCCCCCCAGCAGTGCAGGGGCATCCTCCGCCAGGCCCCCACTCATGTCCAACTCATGTCTCCCTGCACCCCCACCCCCCAGCCACCAGGGGCAGCCTCCACCAGGCCCCCACTCTTGTCTCCCACTACCCCCACTCCCCAGCCACCAGGGGCAGTCTCCACCAGGCCCCCACTCACGTCTACCACCACCCCCACCCCCCAGCAGTGCAGGGGCAGCCTCCACCAGGCCCCCACTCATCTCTACCACCAGCCCCACCCCCCAGCCACCAGGGGCAGCCTCCACCAGGCCCCCACTCATGTCTCCCACCACCCCCACCCCCCAGTCACCAGGGGCAGCCTCCACCAGGCCCCCACTCATGTCCCCTATAACCCCCACCCACCAGCAGTGCAGGGGCAGCCTCCACCAGGCCCCCACCAGTGTCTACCACCACCCCCACCACCCAGCAGTGCAGGGGCAGCCTCCACCAGGCCCCCACTCATGTCTCCCACCACCCCCACCCCCCAGCCACCAGGGGCAGCCTCCACCAGGCCCCCACTCATGTCCAATATCACCCCCACCCCCCAGCAGTGCAGGGGCAGCCTCCACCAGGCCCCCACCCATGTCTACCACCACCCCCACCCCCCAGCAGTGCAGGGGCAGCCTCCACCAGGCCCCCACTCATGTCTCCCACCACCCCCAACCCCCAGCCACCAGGGGCAGCCTCCACCAGGCCCCCACTCATGTCCCCTATCACCCCCACCCCAGCTACCAGGGGCAGCCTCCACCAGGCCCCCACTCATGTCTCCCTGCACCCCCACCCCCCCGCCACCAGGGGCAGCCTTCACCAGACCCCCACCCATGTCTACCACCACCCCCGCCCCCCAGCAGTGCAGGGGCAGCCTCCACCAGGCCCCCACTCATGTCCAACTCATGTCTCCCTGCACCCCCACCCCCCAGCCACCAGGGGCAGCCTCCACCAGGCCCCCACTCATGTCTCCCACCACCCCCACCCCCAGCCACCAGGGGCAGCCTCCACCAGGCCCCCACTCATGTCCCCTATCACCGCCACCCCCAGCAGTGCAGGGGCAGCCTCTACCAGGCCCCCACCCATGTCTACCACCACCCCACCCCCCAGCAGTGTAGGGGCAGCCTCCACCAGGCCCCCACTCATGTCCCCTATCACCCCCACCCCCCAGCAGTGCAGGGGCAGCCTCCACCAGGCCCCCACCCATGTCTACCACCACCCCACCCCCAGCAGTGCAGGGGCAGCCTCCACCAGGCCCCCACTCATGTCTCCCACCACCCCCACCCCCCAGCCACCAGGGGCAGCCTCCACCAGGCCCCCACCCATGTTTCCCAGCCAACATGTCACCACAATGTACATCCCTGGCCCTTATGGTCAGCCTCCAAATGGCAAACACCCACCTGAGTATTGCATCCACCCACTTTGAAATGGCAAAAACATGATAGAAGCCCAATTCCAAGTTTGGAAATGAACACATGTCCCTCACATACACCCAATGGGTGTCAGTGAATGTCAAAACCCATATCATGATATGCATGAAACCAATGAGATGATACTACACATTGAACTTTGAAGAACAAATATGTATTAAAAGCAACATAAATTGAATCAAAAATAAACAAACAATAATAGAAATTAAAAAAAAAAAACAGCAGGTCCGTGAAATAATGCTAAACCACAAATCATAATGCAAAGGAAAGGTGTCCAAAGTCACAGTCCACAAAAGTAAATCCAATGGAAAATTAAAATCGACAAAACCATTGCTCCATGGTGAAATCATAATAAAAATTGAAAATCCACAAGTCAACTATGTACAGATAAACAATCCAGGGTCCATGATCCTAACCGAATAAATGAAACCTATCTAATAACACTACCTAAAAAAAATAACTATATACAAAAATGTGGCCCATTGTCCAAAAGGTCCAAAAAAAATGCTAAACCAAAGGAAACCTAACACTAACTATATAACTATTTACAAGGGCAGCGGGCTAGTCTGACGGCTCACTTCGGGATGTTCCGGGCCAGGGCATCATCGAACTCCTGCTCAATGTCCCAGAGGCGGTCCTCCTCCATGGCCCGAGGGTCCGCAGGGCCGTCCACATGCTCACCCCAACTCCCTGCGGATTGCCTCGAGGCACTCGGCCTGCCTCAGGGCCCTCCGCATGGAGTTCTCCGCCCTGACCATCGTGAGCCGTGCCTCTTCCGCCCGCTGCCACTCCGCATCTATAGCGTGGCCCAACCGCTGCCACACGGAAGACACTTCCCGTCCTGGGTCCTCCTGCCCTCCGGCCGGTGCCTGCCCCTCCGATGTGGAAGGCCCCGAGCCATCATGGCTCCCACCACGTTGCTGCTGCTGCGCCTCTGCCCGTGCACTGCCTCCTGCTGCCTGCACATCCTCCGCTGGCAGGGGTGAAGTCATTCATGTGGCCACCCGTGCTGGACGTCCGACTCCCGACTGTGGCAGGGATGCCTCCTCCACCAGCCTGGCCGCACCGTCAGAGGCAGCTCCACAGGGCACCCAGGTGACTGATGGGTGGGAAGATGGCACGGAGGACGACTGGCGCATAGGGGGTTCAGTTGAGGATGGGGTCGTAGCAAGCCCCATCAAACGGAGGAATCTGGCCTGGGTGACCTGTCCCAGTAGGCCGACGCGGTCAACAACCCATTCGAGATGACGTGCAGTCTCCTCATGAAAAGACTGCAGGTCACCTCGCATGGCCCGTTGACGCAACGCCACACCAGTCAGGACAGGCTCAACCCGGACCCGGATAGCCACGTCCGCAGGCAGAGGAAGGCCAGTTGTCGTGAGCTCATCCCCTGCCTGAAAACGGGTCTGGACTTAGGCATCCCTGCTGGTGCAAGATGATGCAGTGACAGGATCAGGGACAGGATTGCACACAGGCACCTCCGCGGCGACCTGTGCTGCCTCCTGTCCCTGGTCCTGCACTGCACCACTAGCACCAGTGGAATCCCCACCTCCAGACCCCGTCTCTGTTGCTTGCATGGCCTCCTCCTCCACCAAACCCCCCACCAACCTGGATGACTCCGTGCCATCTTCCCCCGTTGGGCCCTATGGGGTCCGAGCTGCCCCTTCTGCTGCCGAGGAGTCCAACTCTGACCTCCACCTCTTGGACCTCCCCCGGGCAGCTGCGGCCTGGGACGCCGCACCGGACTCCTCACTCCCCGACGAGATCACAACCTGGGAGGGGAGCCGGGCCTTGCGACTCCGGCTGGCGGTGCGATCCCCGCCGCTGTGCTCCACAGCACCTTCTCCGCCCTCTTCATCAGTTGACGCTGCAGACAGGGAGAAATAAAACACAGGCATCAGGGCACTGTAAAATGGACACATACACACATGACAGTTGCACATGAGTGGCATTGGCAAACCTCAGACATGGCATCACAATCGGCAACACACATGTCATCTCAACTTGCACACATGAGCCATACCACAGCCACATCGCAACTGCCAGCACCATCCATACACATACAACAGCATGAGCAGGCAAAGATGAGCCAGACATCACATGCAACACAGGGAGTGCACAACACATGCACGCACACCACCACACTTGCATGCATGTGTACACCTCAGCCAACTGTCGCAGTGATCCGATGGGCATCCATGTCACATCTGCCAATCAGGCTTCCACATCCCGCTGTCACATGCATCCATGTTGCATCACTGTTGCACCCTTGTCAAATACACACACATGCACATGTACACAGTGCTGATACATGCAGCTGAAAACAACATACATGCGTGACATCACGAACATGCCCACTTACATACACATTCATCCAAACATGTGTGCCCACACAACTGCATTTGGCATGCAAGCCTACACACACAAGCACTATCCATGGCTCACACATGACAGCCCTCACATGTGTTAACCTCACGGTCCTGTACACCCCCACCCATACTCGGCCCCATACAAACAGATGTGCAACAATCATGATGCATGTACACTTACCGCTCGTCTCCAGACGGGTCTGCCTCTCAAGGACCTGGATGTGGAGCGCTGGGGATATGCGTTCCAGGACCCTCATCTGATCTTCCGACAAGTGGCCCACATGACAGAGCACACGTGGTAAAACTGCACGTCCGAGTGTCATCGCGTGTAATCGGAGGGAAGTGAGCGTACGATTGTTGGAAATCCACGTGTGCTCTGTCATCACGTGTTATGAGGGAAACACCTGCGCGCGTCACGTCACAAGTGCACCTCTTGGTATGATTCTGACATCGCCACCCTTACACACAAGTGTAGGATGGCAGAGAGGAAGTGGAGGGCATCAGACACACCCTCTAATAAACTGGCCTGCCACCTGCTGCAAAGGAAGTACAGACTCTCTGACCTCTCCAAGAAGAGAGCCTACATGCAAGCCTGCGGCTCTGCGGCATCTAACAATTCGGCAACACCATTTAAAATCTGCAAGGAGCTGGCCAATCCTGCTGTAGTCTCTCCCTCTCGTGTTACCTCCCAGGCCCTCAGGACAACCTTGGTTTCTCATTTCACCACTAAAACTCAAGACATCTTGTCCACCCTCTCTTCATCTACCACTTCTTCCTCCTCCTCTACCACCCATTGGCCGTCTCAGGCCGTCTCTCATCCTCCTTTCACTTCATTTCCCCTGTTCAGCACTGATGATGTTTCTAGACAAGTCTGATCTATGAAAGTCTCATCAAAGCAGGTTGTCCCCTGTTCATCCAGAACCATCAAAGACCACATTGACACCCTTGCTCCCACCTTGGCCGATTTCTGCAACCACTCCTTTGCCACTGGAACTTTCCCATCTCCCCTTGAGCACTCCCTTGTGCACCACCTCCTTAAAGTGCCCCCCGCCGATCCTTCCTCTCCGGCTAACTAGCGCCCTATTCCATCACTCTTTTCCTGGGCAAACTCTTGGAAAAACTGGTCATCTCCCAGCTTAATCTGCATATTGAATCTGTTGGGCACCATGGAAATTATTTCTAGTTGTCAAACAGAACCATGTCTAATTTATTTATGTGTCAAGGTTCCTGTCTTTTCAAACCATTATTCTTATCTTAAAAAACATATAACATAAAACAAGTGACAAATTCACATTTCACAAATTTTCATTCTGGTTAGTAAATCATAAAACATTGATAATATGCTGCAGAGTAACATGTACTCTCATATCCCTAATTACAGAAGTTCAGATTGTTGCTCGGACTTCTTAAACAGAGTAACACATCATGGGGATTCAAACAATCCTGAGAATCGTCAAAGAGCACAAATGTTTTCACATCAATGGGCAACCATGGCTTGTTCCTGGCTACACATCAAAAATGGTTTTATTGCATGATCATAAAAAGAACTAATCCTTTTATTGTTATTTTTTATACTTCTCGGCTATAGCCCCTTTGTTTACTCTGCTAACTTTCTGTCACCTCTGTTAGATTATTTAGTTAATGATGGATATATATGTTGTGCCGACACACTGCGTTTCGGCCCCTATTTTTAAGATAGACCACATCCAAGGATGGTCTTCTTGTTGTTTATACTGGGCCTTCGGCAGGACAAAGATGGATAATTTTTGAAAGTCTTTAGTCTTCTTACTCCAAACGTATTTGTGATCTATAAAAAATAGGATAAATTGGTTTTTGAGAAGTCAGGGCATACTCTTGTTTAATGTAGATCATCTGTTTACTGGCTCGGGTAGATCCACTAACCTTTGTCAGTGGACTGGCCAGGGACAGAGTTCAGTATAGCGGCATCATCTAATCACGCTGCAGTAAAATACCTGTTGGTTAAATCATATGAGGTACTTGTTCAGTCATTGAGCCATGTGTATTACGCATGGGTATCAGACAATTCATCAATTCAGGGTGACATAGGAAAATGACCAATCATCCCTACCTTGTTCGTATTTCTTTTATGATGTATTCGTATTATGGTTAACGTTGTCATATTCAATGGATATTACAAAAATTCAGGTGTGTGTGCCTGTCTTCTTCTCTTAAAGAGAGCTGTATGATCCTGAAATTGCAAGTGACTTATCACACACAATATCCATTTGTGTACATATGTTGATAGCATTTATCACAATAAGGGGGTTTATATACTATTGGTTGCACATTATGTGTCATTACTAATGCATGTTAACAGAGGAGTAGGTACTTCCTCAAATAGGTATGACAAAATCCTCTTAACCACAGCATGTGCAGAACAATGTGGATTGCACATCTTTCTGGCAGAGATATCAGTAGCTCAGTGCCCTATTGCCATAGCCGCACACCGTTGATACTTCTTTATGTATGTAAACGGGTCCAAAAATATCAAGAAAACCCATGGTTATCCGACTAGTCAGTTACGGTGCCTTAGCGTGTTTATAGAGATTAATTAAAAAGCTGTGTGCTGATAATGTCGTTTTGGTTCATATTTGCAACCCATGAACCCGTGGTGTACATTCTGATAGCGAAAGTGACTCATACCGCATGTTACATTACAAACGCGGTAGGGTTGCCTTACTTGATCATTCGTTAAGTTTCCTAAAAGGTGTCTTACCTTGGATGGTCCTGTTAGGCAGAAACCTGTGCAGTTCCCTCTGGGACCACTGCAAAAGATTTAGGACTACAGGTGTTTGGCGGTGAACCCACTTGGTAGCAGTCTGTACCACACAGATTCACTTGGTAGCTGTGGCTGAGCAGTCAGACTTCTCTCAAGAAGAGTTGAGCAGTATGTGGAGTATACAAAATAGGGCAATTCTTCCCAGCAAGACAAGCAAACACGCAACTAGGCTTAGTGTAAAGATATTAAGATATTTATTTATAACGAAATCTCTATGAAAAACACTATGGCACTTTCACGGCAAACAAATCAAACACAATTACTCTACGAAGAAGAAACGATCAATCCCCCTAGCAATATTTTGACAAGTCTAGGTTCTACCGGCACCACTTATTTACAGACAGAGGTGCATACCTCAACCTAGATGGCACTCGAATATTAGTTAGGACGGGAGAGAAAAAGATAGGCAGGTTACGAAATCAACACAGTTCAATACTTCATGGGCAAAATGTACGGTAAGAAGGCAAGAACCAAAATAGATCGTAAAGTTCAGAGGCCAGGCCCACTCGGAGAGAGGCAAGGCGCTATGTCCCAAAAAGTCTCTAGTGGAGATGCTTTCAAGTCTTTGTAGCAAATTGTTATCGGCAGATTGAACCAGTTCAGAACAATAAATGAGAAAAGCTTGGAGGCGACCCAACGGAAAGGAGAGGATTAAGACACCTCCCTCGAACCGATCGATAGGGAAGCCAGGCGGACACGGTACCTTGTTGTGGAGGGCAGCTCCGGCGGGGGCAGTTGTTCCTGGTGGTGGATGCACGTCGGGTCTTTGCCAAGAGTAGAGAGGTTCTCGTCGTCGAAGAAAAGTGAAGTCCGGTGCACCACCAGGGAAGAGACCAGCCGCGGAGTGCTCCGTCACAAGGCACCACCTTTTGGTCGCGGTACAGGAGTAGTGGTTATCCGGTTGCCGAGGTGCGCTGCACGGGCAATTCGGCCACTGCGTCCTGAGGCGAATAAAAAGCCAAGGGGACTGGTTGTTCCCACCAGTCAGGGGAAGAGACTCTCTGGCAGGGAGATCTCCTCTGTCGTCTGGAAGTGGTGAGTCAGCTCAGCAGGGCTCCACCGGAGGTGTCGTCGTTGCAGGTCGGCTCAGCGTTACCCTCGTCGGATTCTTAGGTCCTGTGACGACTTCTGAAGATCCAGTCCCAAAAGCCCTGCTTTTATGCAGAAAACCCCCATTCATTCAGCCTAGCTGTCAATCAACACATGCTAAGTGGTGAGTGGGAAGGCTCACCACTTGGGCCAATCACTCCAGAGTGCGACCGGAGTTGGCAAGGCAACTCGGTCCAGGGTGCCTAAACCCCCTCCCACACCCCTGTGGTAACCCAGACAGAATGGCACCACTTTGGAGGGTCTCTGTACAGAGCCCGCCAAAAGTGGAACAAAGGGCTCAACATTTGGTTTAGGAGTCACAGAGACGAACACAGACGGCATTTTACAAACCGAGTTCTGGCAGAAAATACCATCCGATAAACCTATTTAAGATAAGTAGATTGGTGGTACGTTAGAGATTAACGAGGAAAAGTATCAATCTCCAACAATGGGACGAATCCCATTGGGTTAGGTTCGGGGTCGAACATAACAAGTAGTTTCCACTGCCACCAGCCAAAACTCGACGAGGGGGAACGGGACAGTGCCCCCTCGAGTAACAGATCCAGGAGTAATCCAATTACCCCTACTAGTACGTCCACAACAAGATGGTTTGTACTAGTCCTGTTAGTAAATTTAGGTCTAGTAAAGCCAATGGTGACTTTACATGCCCGGGGAGACAGTAGTCAGTCCCCGGGTATGGAGTCTATGGTGGGGGTCCGCTAGGATGCCCCAGTGCTACAGGACATAGGGTGCGGTGTAACACACATAGAAAAACATATGAGACCCTATGGAGTAAAAGACCCCATAGCCCATAGAACACATTGACATTCAAAGGAATTACACACATACATGTCCAAGAGTGGGAGGAAAAGAGTCTCACTCTTGGCAGGATGGAAAAAAACAAACTCCCGAAATCCAGCAAAGCTGTTGGGGGACTCACTAGGTTAGGAAATTCAGCCTAAACAGAGAATTCTCCCTAACACTCGCCCCCCCCAGACTAAGGGACAGGAGGATTTAATCCACTCCTGGATGAATCTCATACCTCTAGTCGATGACATACATCCTAGAGAGACCATCAGCATTTTGGTGGTGACATCCTGACCTGTGCTCAATGGTGAAATCAAACCCTTGCAGGCAGATCGACCATCTCAATAGTTTTGGGTTTTCCCCTTTCATTTGCATTAACCATCTCAAGGTTTGGTGGTCAGTCTGAATGACAAAAGTAGAACCATACAAGTACGGCCTAAACTTCTTTAGAGCCCACGCGATAGCAAAGCACTCTCTCTCGATTGTTGCCCACCTTGTTTCAGGATCCTTCAGCTTGCGGCTGATGAAGCAAACGGGGTGCTCCCTACCTTTCCCATCCAGTTGACTGAGTACGGCACTATTCCTACATTTGAAGCATCTGTCTGCACAATGAAGTGTTGGCGGTAATCAGGAGCTCTGAATACTGGGGCTTGGCAAAGAGCCTTTTTCAGGTTTTCAAAAGCCTGATTGCACTCCTCGTTCCATCTAACCTTCTTAGGAAATTTGGGCACGGAGATGACATTCAGTGAAGAAGCTATGGTCCCATAGTTCTCTATGAAATTCCTGTAATACCCAGTGAGGCCTAGGAAGGCTCTCACCTGGGTTTGAGTAGTCGGTGTTGTCCAATTTTGCACAGCTTCAATTTTACTGAGCAAAGGCCTTATGTCTCCACCGCCTACCTCATGCCCAAGATAGACTACCTTACTCTGTCCAATTTGGCATTTGCTCGCCTTTATGGTCAGATTGGCTCGTCCAAGAGCCTGCAAAACATCTCTCAGGTGGGTTACATGTTCTTCCCAGGAATTGCTGAACACTGCGATGTCATCCAAGTATGCCATGCAGAAGTCCTCCATCCCATTCAGAACCTGGTTTACCATCCGTTGAAACGTAGCAGGTGCATTCTTTAATCCGAACGGCATTACCTTAAACTGGTATAAGCCAACGGGGGTAGAAAATGCAGTTTTCTCCTTGGCATGGTCTGTCAGGGCTATTTGCCAAAAGCCTGACGTCAAGTCAAATGTGCTGAGGAACTTGGCGGCGCCAAGTTTATGCACCAAAACACCTGTTCTTGGCAAAGGGTGGGCATCAGTCTTGGTGACTGCATTAAGAGCTCTATAATCCACGCAGAATCTAAGTTCTTTAGATCCGGCCTTTGGTACTAACACAACCTGGCTAGACCATGGACTAGTAGAGGGCTCTATTACCCCGAGGTCAAGCATCTTGCTGACCTCACCTTTGATGTGGGTTTGTACGTTTTCTGACATGTGGTATCCTCTGCTTTTGACTGGCAGACAGTCACCAGTGAGTATGTCGTGCTGGCCCCAAGGGGTCAAGCCTGGTGAAAGCGAGAACAGAGAGGCAAACTGATTCAACATAGATTTGCACTCTTCTTGTTGCTCGGGTGTCAGATTGGAGGAGAGATTTACTCCTTCAATTTTTCCATCTAAAGGTAAGCCTCTGAGGAGATTCAGAAGAGCTTCACTCTCTTCTTCTTCCTCGGATGACGCTAGAAGCAACGCTCCTACATCAGGTCGCGAGACATACGCTTTAAGTCGGTTGGTGTGAAAGACTGTCGGAGCCTCCTTGGGATAGCCCAAGTCCACCAGATAGTTAACCTCTCCGAGTTTACCCACGACTCGGAAGGGTCCCATCCACTTATCTTGCAAGGCCCTCTGCCTTGTTGGGATCATAACAAGAACGAGCTGGTCTTGAGCGAACTCAACCATGTTAGCCTTTTGATCGTGCCAGTGCTTGACCAATGCTTGTCCAGCTTTCAAGTTATCGCTTGCTTCCGTCATCGTGTGTGACATTCTCCTCCGGAGACCTATCAGGTAGTCAGTCACTCTGACTGGCTTGGGGGAAGGAGCACTCTCCAACCCCTCCTTAATCAGGGTCAATGGACCTCTGACGGGATGACCATAGAGTAGTTCGAAAGGCGAGTAACCTACGCCCTCCTGAGGGACTTCTCTATAAGCAAAGAGAAGGCATGGCAGTAGAAGGTCCCACTTACGCTTAAGGGGTTCCTCTAAAGCATCTATCATGCTCTTCATGGTTCGGTTGAACCGTTCTACCAACTCATTGGTTTGTGGGTGGTAAGCTGTTGAGAACTTGTAAGTAACTCCACAGGTTTTCCACATGGCTTTCATGTAGTTGGACATAAAGTATGACCCCCTGTCAGAGATTACTTCCTTAGGAAACCCGACCCTAGTAAAAATACCAAGGAGGGCCTTAGCCACAGCCGGAGCTGTAACAGTCCTCATAGGAATTGCCTCAGGATACCTAGTAGCATGGTCTACTACAACAAGTATAAACCTGTTGCCTGAGGAGGTTGGAGGATCAAGGGGACCAACAATGTCAATCCCTACTCTCCCAAATGGGACTCCCACAACTGGGAGAGGCACTAAGGGTGCCACATTCTTGGAGCCAACCTTACCAGAGATCTGGCAGGTGTGGCAGCTCCTGCAGTGTTTTTCTACTTCGGCCCCCATCTTCGGCCAATAGAAGTAGAGAGAGAGCCTTTCCTTAGTCTTCTTGAAACTCAAGTGACCAGCCAAAGGAATCTCGTGGGCTAACTGCAAGAACTGTCGTCTGTTCTCTTGGGGTACTACAAGTCGTTTGTAGTCTCCAGGTGCAGACTCGGTCGGTTCACTGTAGAAGAGGCCATCTTCCCAGTGCAACCTGTATTTCCCAGGCTCTTGCCCTTCAGCCTGAGCTTCTGCCTGGTGGCGAAGACCTTCCAGAGTTGGACATTCTCTCTGTCCCTTACTGAAGTCCGCCCTGCTGGGTCCACCTTCTGCCAGTAAAGACTGCAGCTCAGGATGGTCAACAGGATCCAGATCTCCAATGAGTTCCTGGCCCTCCATTAGCTCTTCCTCAGAGTCTAATTCTGCCACACAGGGTTGTACCTCCCTCTCAGCCTCGGCTGGAGGAGGAGTTACGGGTGTAACTTTGGACAACCGCGGGGAAGTCCGTGTGGGCTGCACTGGAATGCTGGCTGCTGGTTTCGGGATAGAAGCCTTTGGTTTCCCTTTCGCTTCTGATTTCTTGGAGACAGCGGCCAACAATTCCAGTGGAGCAGGAGTGATTTCTTTCTTCATCATCTCCTGGAGAGTACCGCGCATGGTCCTCTCTTGCAGGTCTGGTTAGCTCCTGTAACCATTTACTAGGAGGTCTGGGAGTATGCGATACAACTCAGAGAGTTTTTAAATCGTTACCCAACAGTACGCGTCCTGGTACCTCACTCTGTATGTTGACAGGTATCTTCACAGTCATGTCGTTACACTGGATGAGAACTGGTAATTGGGGAAGCATCTGCACAGGCCCTCCAGCTAACTTGGTGAGGCGTTTGGGTGCCTTAGCAACATCCTCAGCCTGAAAAAACGATTTATCCACCACAGTTATGCTGGCCCCAGTGTCCCTAATGGCAGGAGTCTCCTGACCATTCACCTGGACACTGTCCTTATAATACTCTTTAGTATTATCGGGGATAGAATTATAGACATCTAAATTCTGTTGTTCCCACAACCCCAGAGATACTAAAGAAACGCTGGCTGAGACTCCAATGGGTTCGTCATCTAGCAGTAGAAAGTTTCCACTTGCCATTTGGACTTCCTCCTCTGGAGCGAAGGCTAAGGAGACAAGCTGGACCCCTAAAGGTTTACCCTTACATCTGGGATCTCCTTTCACGTGATCAGTCGAGCCACAAACAAAGCATTTACTGAATGCTTTCTGGAATGGTGGCTTGTTCTGACCTCCTTCCGGTTTGGCACCAGAAGGCCCACTATTCTGCGCTGGTTTTCCTTGTGGCTTACCCTTCTGGTTTTGTTTGGGGCCCTCTTTGGATTGTGAGTTATTAGAATTCTCTTTTGAGTCTTTTTTAGGCTGTTTTCCCTCATCCTTTTTCTGAGTTGCCCCAGAATCCTTATGAGTAGCCCGGTTGGCAACCCATAAGTCAGCAGCCTTAGCTAGCTCCCGGGAATCCAATTCCTTCGAATCAGCCAAGTGCTGTCTGAGCTCAGGAGAACAGGCATCATAAATAGACTCCAACATAAAAAGATTCCTCATACCCTCATAAGTGTTCACTTTGTAACCCTTAATCCATCCCTCTAAGTTTTTCAACCCTTCACTCACCCAGGTAGCCCAAGGGGTACCATCATGCTTTTTGAGGGTTCTAAACCTCTTAAGATACTGGGAAGGGGTCTTCCCGAATCTAGCTATTAAAGCTAGTTTCACACTTTCGTAATCCGTCTTATCCCCCTCCCCCAACTCCATTACCACATCAGTCGCAACAGGAGGGAGTCTAGAGAACAACCAGGGAAGTAAAGCATTCCCGGTGATGTCCTGGAGCCCATGATTGTATTCAAACAGTTTCAACCAATCCAACACATCCAATCTCGGTTCATACATACCCACTAATTCCTTCGGCATCCGGGGTCTTTTGGGACTGGAGCTCCTAGAGGAACCAGAGGAGAGAGAAGCATTTTCCATAGACAACTTTTTCATCTCTAACTCGTGATTAAGTTCTATTTCCCTGAGTCTTAACTCAGCTTGCTTTTGCTCAGCCTGGGCATTCATCCGTCTGAACTCGAGCTCTTGGTTTCGTTCAGATTGAGCCACAAACCGTTTGTATTCTAATTCGAGCTTCATTTTTTCAAGTTCAAAATAAGCAGGGTTACTTGTGGGACCTGGTATGGGCCCCGTAGGCACAGCTGGTAAGGCGGGTAGAGGAGCAGGGGAGACAGTTTCGTTAGCCTCGCCGTCCTTGTCAGCCTCTTCATCGCTATCATCAGAATTATGATTAAGATCAACACCATTACTGTTATCTACATTTGCTGGAGAGCTTGGTTCCTCTGAACCAGTACCCAGACTTTGGTTCGCCAGCAATCTCTCGATTAGTTCTAACTTCTTTCCTCTTACAGAAAGATTCTCTTGCCTACAGAGAGCTCGCAAACTCTCAGTATTTTCACCTGACAAGGACTCTTGACTGTAAGTTTCCATCGTAGACATGTTTTTTGAAAGTTGCTTTTTTTGTGCAAAGTTTTGTGGTTAGTTATCCTACAGTGTCGAAAAGAACTCTAAACTGTATACTCGATACAAATCCCACCGCTGTACACCAGTGTTAGGCGGAAACCTGTGCAGTTCCCTCTGGGACCACTGCAAAAGATTTAGGACTACAGGTGTTTGGCGGTGAACCCACTTGGTAGCAGTCTGTACCACACAGATTCACTTGGTAGCTGTGGCTGAGCAGTCAGACTTCCCTCAAGAAGAGTTGAGCAGTATGTGGAGTATACAAAATAGGGCAATTCTTCCCAGCAAGACAAGCAAACACGCAACTAGGCTTAGTGTAAAGATATTAAGGTATTTATTTAAAACGAAATCTCTATGAAAAACACTATGGCACTTTCACGGCAAACAAATCAAACACAATTATTCTACGAAGAAGAAACGATCAATCCCCCTAGCAATATTTTGACAAGTCTAGGTTCTACCGGCACCACTTATTTACAGACAGAGGTGTATACCTCAACCTAGATGGCACTCGAATATTAGTTAGGACGGGAGAGAAAAAGATAGGCAGGTTACGAAATCAACACAGTTCAATACTTCACGGGCAAAATGTACGGTAAGAAGGCAAGAACCAAAATAGATCGTAAAGTTCAGAGGCCAGGCCCACTCGGAGAGAGGCAAGGCGCTATGTCCCAAAAAGTCTTTAGTGGAGATGCTTTCAAGTCTTTGTAGCAAATTGTTATCGGCAGATTGAACCAGTTCAGAACAATAAATGAGAAAAGCTTGGAGGCGACCCAACGGAAAGGAGAGGATTAAGACACCTCACTCGAACCGATCGAAAGGGAAGCCAGGCGGACACGGTACCTTGTTGTGGAGGGCAGCTCCGGCGGGGGCAGTTGTTCCTGGTGGTGGATGCACGTCGGGTCTTTGCCAAGAGTAGAGAGGTTCTCGTTGTCGAAGAAAAGTGAAGTCCGGTGCACCACCAGGGAAGAGACCAGCCGTGGAGTGCTCCGTCACAAGGCACCACCTTTTGGTCGCGGAACAGGGGTAGTGGCTATCCGGTTGCCGAGGTGCGCTGCACGGGCAATTAGACCACTGCGTCCTGAGGCGAATAAAAAGCAAAGGGGACTGGTTGTTCCCACCAGTCAGGGGAAGAGACTCTCCGGCAGGGAGATCTCCTCTGTCGTCGGGAAGTGGTGAGTCGGCTCAGCAGGGCTCCACCAGAGGTGTCGTCGTTGCAGGTCGGCCTAGCGTTACCCTCGTTGGATTCTTAGGTCCTGTGGCGACTTCTGAAGATCCAGTCCCAAAAGCCCTGCTTTTATGCAGAAAACCCCCATTCATTCAGCCTAGCTGTCAATCAACACATGCTAAGTGGTGAGCGGGAAGGCTCACCACTTGGGCCAATCACTCCAGAGTGCGACTGGAGTTTGCAAGGCAACTCGGTCCAGGGTGCCTAAACCTCCTCCCACACCCCTGTGGTAACCCAGACAGAATGGCACCACATTTGAGGGTCTCTGTACAGAGTCCGCCAAAAGTGGAACAAAGGGCTCAACCTTTGGTTTAGGAGTCACAGAGACGAACACAGACGCCATTTTACAAACCGAGTTCTGGCAGAAAATACCATCCGATAAACCTATTTAAGATAAGTAGATCGGTGGTACGTTAGAGATTAACGAGGAAAAGTATCAATCTCCAACAATGGGACGAATCCCATAGGGTTAGGTTCGGGGTCGAACATAACAAGAAGTTTCCACTGCCACCAGCTAAAACTTGACGAGGGGGGACGGTACAGTGCCCCCTCGAGTAACAGATCCAGGAGTAATCGAATTACCCATACTAGTACGTCCACAATAAGATGGTTTGTACTAGTCCTGTTAGTAAATTTAGGTCTAGTAAAGCCAATGGTGACTTTACATGCCCGGGGAGAGAGTAGTCAGTCCCTGGGTATGGAGTCTATGGTGGGGGTCCGGTAGGACGCCCCAATGCTACGGCACATAGGGTGCGGTGTAACACACATAGAAAAACATATGAGACACTATGGAGTAAAAGACCCCATAGCCCATAGAACACATTGACATTCAAAGGAATTACACACATACATGTCCAAGAGTGGGAGGAAAAGAGTCTCACTCTTGGCAGGATGGAAAAAAACAAACTCCCGAAATCCAGCAAAGCTGCTGGGGGACTCACTAGGTTAGGAAATTCAGCCTAAACAGAGAATTCTCCCTAACAGGTCCGGAAACCAAACGCGTGAAATTTCCCTAATCACTGGGACCGCAGAAGACACTGGTACTCTCATCCACTGTGTTGTATCTGGAACGGTTAGCTCTCTGTTGTCAGCTGATCTGTGTGCATAGATATAGAAACAGGACTGGGCTGTGTCCCGTCTCTATCACTTACGAAGTGAAGTGTATTCTTTCGCACCAGATTAATTTAATTTATATGTTAATGACAAGGTAGATCATTGCAAGCCTGACACTTCGAATGTGTCTGATATGACAGTGAACTTCTGTTTCTTTGTGGTTAGTTTGACGTTTGTGATCATAGAGCTAGAGATAGGACCACAGTCGGCTCTCTGTTCTATATATGTTCTTTAGTGCTCTGCACTGCCCTGGTCGTACATCTCGGAGGGTGCAGGGGGGTGGGGGTCGGGGGGCCACTGCTCCCATGGGATCTTATGGTTGTTTTTCTTGTGGTTATGTCATTCCACAAACCTGCGTAGGTAGTTCTTTTATTTATGTATCCCCGATTTTGTTAAGAACAAACTGTATAAACCTTTGGGTCTAATTGGTCAGCCCAAAGAGTCTAGGGCAAATTTAAAATGCTATTTATCAAGGCATATATATCACATTTCATATAGACATAGGACTCGATCCTTTACCATCTTTGCTTATAAAGATACATCCATGTTGTGCTTTGAATAGAACTTCACATTTGTACATATATTTCAACATAGATCTTATTACAAAAATGCAGCATAAACATTGAGGACATCTATGGTCATAACATACATGCACAATCGTTATCAATATGAAACTGCTTCTCAAGTGTTAACCACTTGTCCTTGATAATGCCTGATGGGCCAAGCCATTGTCGATCTTGTGGTATCTTCTGGGTGCACATTCAGTCAAAGCAGGTGTAATTCTGGCGGTACCTTGTTTTGTATCATAAACTGTATATAGAAATGTATTTTACTGTTTTGGCTCATATCAACACATATTAGGCACAAGCTCACTGTTGTGTCAGAACATCACAGAGACATGATTGTATGAAACACCCAAAGTGACATTGATCCATCTCTCAAAATAACAAATTCCTCTCGATGCGTGTGTTTAATCCATTCTTTATGCTATCCAATTTCTGGATCTATTTTTGCTCGAGTTTTCTTAGAGCTAGGTCTCTGTCTCCACCATGTTTTTATGCTTGTATAGTTTGAATGACAAACCAACTAATGTCTGCGTGGGTGTGTTTCTTGCCCTGATAGTGTTCGACCAAGGGTTTATCTGCTACTTTATCCTTCAAACAGGAGTAATGTTCACAGATGCGTTGCCGTACTGCTCTCTTTGTCTTGCCAACATATAATAAATTGCAGGGACAGCGTATTCCATATACTGCCCACGTTGTTTTGCAGTTGGTGAATTCTGTGTACACCCATTTGATGTTTTTAAGACCGACCGTTTTCATTTTGGTGGTGAGGGTGCACACGGAACACTGTCAGCACTTGAAGTGCCCTATAACGGGCGGGAGACCCCATAAGGTGAGTTGGTTGTTTTTCTTGTGGTTTTAAACTCAGAAAGTGTGGACCATCATTTTCTTCAAATTTCTTGTTTTTTTAAAAGCAAATCTGGGCTTTTGTTGATGAAAATCCAAAGTAGTTATTAAAGACCAGTGTTTCAAAATGGTTTTCTTTATGGCATTGCTCACTGGACTGTAGGTGGTCACACACGTGACCTTGACTTCTTTTGGTCTTGTGTGTTTTGTTAAGCAAACCTTTCGTGGGGTATTTTTCGCTCTTTTCTTCGCATTTTTGATTGATTTCCGTGAATATCGTTGTTGTGTCAGACGTTCCGCTGAATCATTAGCGTGTTCTTCAAATTGTTGGACAGTGGTGCAGTTCCTTCTTATTTGTAGGAGCTGTCCATATGGCAGATTATTCTCCAGGTTAGTTGGGTTATATCTTCCAAAATGGAGTAAAGTATTTTTGTCGGTTGGCTTCCGGTATAGAGTGGTTTCCAATTTCCCTAAGATGTTTTTCTGGATAGTCAGGTCTAGGAAGGCTAGCGCTTTGTTGTCCGATGCCATGGTAAAATTTAGGTATGGATCTTGTGTGTTCAACCATATTTTAAAAAGCTCAAGTTCTTCTATAGTCTCAGTCCATATGGTAAACACATCATCAATGTAACGATGCCAGTTTCTCATGTGGCATCTAAAGGGATTGCAATGCATCAGAAGTATCAAAAATTACAATCAAAGGATCAGTTATTTTTATGATCATGCAATGAAGCCATCTTTTGATGTGTAGCTAGTAAGGAAGTCGCTTTGTGAAGTCGCTGTTACGCTGCGACATTGCCTGCCTCGTCGAACACTGTTCGCATTGGATATTTATTTGAACTCGTGTACAACTTGTGAACTTACCGTAGCTGACTCCTCCCCCTTTAACCACAATTCAATTAAAAAGACAGAGCGTGCGCCTCTGCACACGCGCTTCAAGGAAGTCACTTTGAGAAGTCGCTGTTACGCTGTTAAACTGGTACAGCTGACAGCGTAATGCGTAATGCGACACTCTATTCTCTATCTTTAGATTGCCTCTGATTCTTACTTTATGATTGGGTCCCCTTATGCTTTAGAAACAATCCATTGTGGGAAAGACTGGTAAACATTGATATATTCTAATGTCACAGAAAGCTGCTGGATACACTTTAAAAACTGGAATGCCATCCTCTTTAATGGTAACACGGGCATCTGTTCAACTCAAAGCTTCACCCATGAAACCACCTCCAGTTATAGCACTCAAGAGAAAAGAAATGCTACAGGTGACATTCGTGGGTTTTACCCACCACGCATTTCAATTGATTCTTTGCCGGATTTTTCTAACAATGTACCTGCTAATCAACCTATGAGTATTGATATAGGTGATCACAGTTTGGATGCACATGCAACTATTTCTGATACACAGATTATGACAATTGCTGTGAATGCTATGGGTGATGTATCTGTTGTAGATTTGATTACACAAGGGACCAGTAGGCTCAAACAAGTAAGTCCCTCTAGGAGCTCTAGCCTGTCAAGATCAAAAGCGTCAGGGCAGACCCCCTTTTTGTACCATGTATTACTAGCCCATAGCTCTGACGCTCCCAGGGCTGTCCCTCCAGTTAAAAAATACTCAGATATAGCACCATGCTATAATAGGGAACCTTTACTCAAAGTAACTACTCTAGGACCTTCAGCCTATCTTTTAGGCCCCTATTCTTTGACACCCAGCAAGGGTTTGCACACCACTTTACCTACCGGGAACCTGCCACTAACATTGAAAACATGAACCAAATGCTATCCTTCACAGAGGAAGAAATCGACAACATCATAGAAGGGCCTTCCCTCTTTAACATAGAAGGTGCACAGCAACACATCGCCTCCACAGCATCTGGGGATGTACTACTAAATCTTAAGAAAAAATGCTTCCGGACGGAAGTACACGGACACTTTCTTAGGGAATATCTCCGAGTTAACCGTGTACCCATGGGCCTTTTAGTTAGAAATGAACCAGCACTATTTTTAGAAAACAAGGACTACATGCTGGGATTCAGCAAAATTTCAACAAAATGCAGCAGGGACTTAATGGCTCTCACCATAACAACAGCACAACGTATTCATACGAAAATACAACAAGATCTAAAATAAGAAGAGTCAAAATTTCTGAATGATAACACCATTACTAATGCCAGAGAGAAACTTAAAGAAATCGATAAAACCTTTCAAGAATTCGCCTCCACTACCTTGGAGAAGAAACACAAAAAACTGGCAAAAGATTTTAACAACTTTAAAATAGAACAAATCTACCCGTACCTCGCAGCGGATTACAAAGACAATAAGGAAAAGGAAAGACTGGCGAACCAAACATCTGCTACCAAGAGTAGACGCAAATGGGTCTCATTCTCAGACACCTCTAGCTCTGATTCATCATCAGGAGACCCGAATCCAACAAGAAATAGAAACAGACAACAAGGCCAATTCCAGCCACCACATCAGATGCCTTTTTTAGGGTAAATGGCCTCCAGAGGAGCATACTGGGGGCCACCTCCAGACCCACAGGCAATGCAGTTTTTCAACTACCCCCAGTGGGGACCACGCAACCAGAGGAAGAGGTCCAACCCCAGGGTCGAACTGAAATCCCAAAATTCAACCTATCAGGACTGACACTCTCTAAGGACGAAATCTCAATCCTTACCAAAGGTCTATCCTGTGTACCCACCCAACATACAGACTGGTTCAAACTGGACACAGAACTATTCAATCTATTCAGAAGTATAAGAAGAAAAGTATACTTCAAAGAAAAAGACTTCTGTCCAGAACTAGATGACACAGGCTTAAGAGTGAAATCCACATTCAACCCCATGGAAAACGAGAGACCGGGATCCCTGATTCGAGAAAAGTATAACCAAAGAAGTAAAAAAACTTCAAACCAAACCTCAACATTTACGACACAACCTTACCACAGGTGAACGCAAGGCATTGACAACTTTATCTGAGAATAAACAATTGATCATAAAAGCATCCGATAAAAGCGGTGGGATTGTTATCCAGAACATTAAGCAACACACAGACATGGTAATGGTGCTACTCAACGAAGAAGGAAACCATATAAAACTCAAGAAAGACCCCACAGCAGAAATGAAGATGAAAATCCAGGAAGTAACGAGATATGCACTAGAACAAGACTGGATTTCAGACCAAGAAGAAATTTTCCTCAATACCTCAGAAAACAGAACTCCTGTCATCTATGCCCTCCCCAAACTTCATAAAAACAGACTAACCCCTCCCGGAAGACCCATTGTGTCAGGCTGTGGCTCTATACTTGAACCCATTTGTAAATGTGTAGGCCACTTCCTCAAGCCATTGAGCCAGCAAACACCCACCTATCTAAGAGATACGATGTCCACTATCACTAAGTTTGAAGGACTTCCATTCAACAAAGATCAAGTAATTCTAGCTACAATGGACATAGTAAGCTTGTATACAAGTATTCCACAAGAAGCAGCAGTGGAATGTATTAGACAGCACTTGACCCATTTCATGCTTCAGAGAAGAGTGCCCACCAACTTTATTGTGGAACTCCTTGAATTTGCCCTAACCAACAACTTCTTCATATTTGACAATAATTTCTACCTGCAAACTAGTGGTACGGCCATGGGAGCAGCATTCGCTCCAAGCCTGGCGATTATATTTATGGCTGAATTTGAACACCTCTATGTCCTCAACATCTCTAACCCTTTTCAAGACAATATTACCTCATGGCATAGATACATAGATGATGTTATTCTAACTTGGAAAGGCGACAAGAATAGCCTTATTGATTTCTTTAATTGGCTCAAAACTAAGACACAAGAAATAAAATTTACCATGCAAAGTAGCAGCACTACTATTAATTTTCTGGACCTCTCCATCTCAGACAAGAATGGGACCCTGATATGCAATCTCTTCACTAAGGAACAGCCATCACCCGAGGAATCTACAGGATAATCTTCCATATGGCCAATTTTTAAGGTTAAGACGCAACTGCACAGATCTGGACCAATATAATACACACGCTAAGGTTCTACAAAGCAAACTGCAAGACAGAGATTACCCCAAAAAACACATCAGGAAAACCACAAAAACAGCCAAATACACACCGAGAGAAAGCCTGCTCACACCAAAACCGATAAGTACCAACCATAATGATACCCTCACCTTTGTATCCACCTTTGGCCCTGACACTACCAAACTTAAAGGCATACTTAAAAAATGTTGGCCTCTAGTACAATTGAGCCTGCCGGATGAAAAAGTACCCAGAATGGCACTTAAAAGATCTAAAAACCTCAAAGATATTTTAACACACGCCAGATCAGAGAAAAAAACGCACAGGTCAACGATATGGAGCATGCGAGAAATAAAGGGCCACCACCCCTGCGGGACATGCACAGTGTGCCGGTTCACCAAAAAAATGAATTCCTTCAAGAATGGGGAAAAAGACTGGCAACTAAGAAAGTGTACAAACTGCAAAACAGCTAACGTGATATACATAATTGAATGTCCCTGTGGTCTTCGTTATGTAGGACAAACAACTTACCAAATCCACAAAAGAATAGGAGAACATAGATCTCGGATCAGATGTAAATCCCTAACAGCTTCTATGGTCCAACATTATACAGGAAACAATCATGGACGAGATGACATCTTGTGGTGGATAACAGACTCGGTACCCAACACCAGCAATACCATCAACTCACTTAATCACAAAGAAGCCTGGTGGATATTCAAACTGAAAAGTACCACTGAGGGGCTTAATGAAACAGAGCCCACCGGATACTGCAGATAATCCAGCTCCGTTCACCTCCATCTGGTGGACCCCCAACATAAGGGCCTTACCCCTGCACGAAGCTCCTAGGACCCACAAGGGTCTCCCAGCAGAGGGTGCACCCTCCCCGCTAATCTCGGTGGGTCCCCACAACTCTGAGACACCTTTCTCCTCCCTCAAAGGCCTCCAAGTTTCTGAAATTTATTTTCCATCCTTCAATGCCTCGAGCATGGCATTTTAAACTTATTTATTAGCCCAGTCACCACATCCAGGTTAGCACTGCCCTCCCTCAGCCCATTGAGGGCACTTCAAATAGATGCAGGCTTACCATTTGTACACTAACACTCCGATCTTGTCTTTTTACTGTACGATTCAACAACATGCCCCTAGAAAGCCTATAGCCACAATAATGCTAATTTTTGCACTTACCTAAACATCTTGCCCACTGTCACGTGCAATTTTGTGACACCATAAGGGCTTCCCCATCAACACAGACAGGACATCGAGCCAGACACAGACACACAGATTCAGTCCAGTTTCCCGTATTTACATACTACTAAGAGCGGTACGGGCTGCCATAGTGACTACAAGGCCACCAGTACACTTCCCTGTCATCTTTCTATCATAGACATGCACACCAGTTCAGCGTGTGCAACACTGCTCCCAACGCGCAAGCACAAACTACACCACTGCTTTCGATTGCGCATGCGCACAGTCGTACCCTAAACAACACTTCTCTCCTTGCGCATGCGCACCTCGCCCGACGAGACACAGCTCGCCTCCGGCTGCCTCCTTTTAAACACAGAGCCCCCCATGCACTCTGCAATCGCGCTCCAGAGGACCATCCGGTATTTACTACGGACCTCGAAATCAAGGTAACCCTTTACCCAATCCGATGCACCAGGGCATTTCAAACCCACACCCTGCCCTCTTTACCTCCAGAGAGGCCAACCTTACAGCAAGCATCCACCTCAATTGACTTCTCAATTAAAGCATATTGAATAAGGTGAGCACAGATTTGCTTTTTGATTAAGCTGCTACCCTGTTGAGTTCATGTCTGCATCTTACAAGCTAATATTAGATGCCATAGGCGGCAAGACTAGCTTTGATATCTCTATTCTTACTCTCTTAGCCTACAGCAGCCTGGTGCTGCTCCCTATGAGCAAGGACCCACTGATATCCTGCTCCACTCCAGCGACACAGCAACCTAAAGTTTTATTCTACATTGCTACCCCCCAGTCAGTCCCGTGCTTCCCTTGCTACCATTCTAATTCTACCTGTGGTGTTCCACAATTATGGATTTTTATGTCATGTTCGTCAAATTTTAAAACCTGTATCTCAGGCACTAATAGAGCCGTTCCCCTACTTTCTTTTAGGGAGACCTTCCCCAGGCCCAGGATGAAGGCATCGTGCCGAAACGTCTAAGGACCAGCATTCTACTCTCTACCGGGTCCTTCCCAACTTTTGATTTAGATCTAGACGTCGACCACGTGTTAGGTCACCCTTCTAGCCTGGCTACATACAACCAACTGTGACACCATCTATTGCTGTATATTTAGTTGGAGTTTGTATTTTGTACTTGTACTATCACTTGTCACTATAGGTGGGGGTTACACATTGATTTCCAAAGCACTGTACTGTCTTAAGCTTTGTATGAACGCAATTTAATTGTTAAACTCAGCTACATCAAGGGTTTGTGAACATGAACTACCCTTAATGTACTGAACTCTTTTTACAAAAAATCTCTAAAAAAGAACAAATGCATGACTTTGAAATGCATTAACAGCAAAAAATAAAAAAAGCTGTAACTTTTTTTTCTATTTTTGTCTGTATCTTTCAAACCTAATGAGTACTACTGCATCCAGAATGTCTCTGCTAGTTTGTAACATGATAGAATAAATCTAGGCCTACCAAAACTATAACGTAGACCTCAAGATCAAAAGCGTCAGGGCAGACCCCCTTTTTGTACCATGTCTAGCCTGTCATGCAGCAACAGAAAAGATATCTCCTTTAATGGTAATAATGTCTCTGCCGTTAGCATAGGTCAAAATGATAAAGAAATTGTAGAGATTCTATCTACTAACGACAAAAGGTTACCACCACTACAAAAACCGTCACTGCCTATTGATATGTCCCCTCATGCAGCCGAGATAAGTTTATATCAATCACCAAGCTTGTTTAATCACTCGAGTGACTCCCCAGTTGAGAGCCCCACATCATTTGCCCGCCCAACTCCAAGGAAAAAACTTCATGTCTGCTCTCCTCAGTTGTCACCTGTTTTAAAAGACATGAGAAACGTACAATCCATTATTGGAAATTACTCTAAATGCAATGAGTTCAACAATCATGTCCTTGGTCAAACTATTCGAATCTTTAGATAGAAAAGTTACACTACAAATTCTGAAAATTGATAAGATTGTTGAGTGGATGAATGACTGGGACAGGAAACAAAACATTAAAGCTAAACAAGATACTGGTGCTGGTGACCAATATGGCCAAAAGGGTCCACATTGTCTTAGAGATGTTAAACAATGTTCTGAATTAAAAATTCAGTCTTATATTTGTCCGCTACCAGTTTTTGAAAAAATGAATGCCCCTCAAACCTGTCAAGAAGAGTCTAATGATTCCCCACTTATATGTGCTCCCATACCAATGGAGATTCCTCCTGTTAAGCCAGGCACGATGTACAACCTGTTTGATATTCATTCAAAAGGGAACGACAAAGATTATGTTAAAAATATTATATCTACTAATCCGTTAAAAAAAACAAAGAATCAAAAAATTCCCAAGCACAATAGTTTTACGAATGTCAAACAGTTTGTCCAACCTGACTTCAGTGAAAAATTCAAGTCGAACATAAGGAAAGTAATCCAGAATAAATATAAATATCTAAACAAAAAAGAACATCTGAGCAAAAATGTCAAAGATTATGCTCCTCTAAATGAAATCATTACGATGATTGACTCTCCTCTTGTCTTAAAAGACAGTGAATCTAAAGCTAATCAATGTGCTTCTGTTTCTGTAGCAGACTGCATTCCGAGTCACATAGGCTGTTCAGATTCTGAGAAAAATCCAAATGAGCTACTAACAAAAATGCCTATGGAGATCCAATGTCCAAAAGAGAAAAAATGATCTACCCTAGAGGAAACACAATTGGTTCAGAATAAATCTCTTTTCTCTGATGAAATCCTGAGAGAATTTCAAGCGAAAATTCGAAGAAACTTGGAAGACTATATACAACTTAAGCAGCCGATTCCAACTTCCAAAACCCTGAAATCCACCTTGCCCCTTTATGAGGGTGTTCAACCGGAGCTAACAACAGGGCTACCAAGTAAATATTCTATACATTTGGATGGCAGCCCACAAAAAGCCTCTTATATGAACCTAAAAGTATCAACACTTGAGATACCTTCACACACAAACAAAAAGGATGACATGAAATGCGATCCGATGGGAAATGTACCGACGAATATCAGAGTTGAAATTCATCAAGCAATGGATGAATATTTTTTTTTAAAAGAGTCTTTGTCTAATGTCACTGTTAAAAAGATGGAGGATACGAGCACACTCCCAAAAGAAAAAGCAATTAGTATCCTGCCCTTATATACACCTGAACAAAAGAATCACTTGCAAAAGAAACAGCAAATACCATCTAATAAAATGTCAAGACACATGCTAAATCAAAATAAGGACCATCGATTTATATTGAAATGCAGTGCTGCTCCATTTGAGGCATATTATTTGTGCCAAGCTAGTGTCTTGGCGATTTTTGAAGATATACCAGACTTGTGTAATAACACTTCCAATGACATCACTCAGGTCGAATTTCTAAATGACACACATCTCTCTATGGTTAGACTTTGACTGAGCTCAAATGTTGTGCGAAACGTCCTTTGGCGGGCCAGAATGGACCTTTTTGCAATGGGTTTCATTCTGCCCATTGATCCTACAGTTTATGAGAGCAAAAGAATCATGGGGTATAGACTACTTCTACTGCCCAAATTCAGCACCTGAAACTGTACAATGCTAATGATAAAAGCAATTCTAAAAGATAGTGCCAACTAAATCCCCAGCTAAATGATGGAGACATAACAAATACACGTCATTCCTTATAACTATCTTTAGCCAAAAAGCCCACAGAATTTTCAATTATAAACTGGAATACTTGCGGCCATTGTCATTTATTGACAGACTCTTCACAGTTATTAATGTACAACATAATAGCCCTCCAGGAAACGTGGTTTACCACAGCGCCTGTTTGGAACGGATATGAAATCCTCCTGTCCCCCGTAATTAAAGGAATTAGAGGCAGACCCGCTTCCGGGTTATTGGTAGCTGTCAATATTGACTCTGGCTTCAGAATGTTTCCCTGGGCGCAACCGAACCCCTTTTTACAAATGGTCAAAATAACCTTTTATGGCCACACTATGGCCTTAATAAATGTTTACCGGAACCCCATGGGATTTGCTGATGAGATCTTTTTTGGTGAGTTTGAGCATTTTTCTAAAACGTATACTCTTATCCCCTGAGGTGACAAATATTTTCATTGTTGCTGACCCGAACCTACATTGTTTGGGCGAAGACATCTAACACCCAAAAAAATGTGTGCGTCAAATGGGAAGAGATCATGAACTGTTATAATCTACTGATGCTTAATGGCTCAATTAAAAGTGATATCCCAGCCCATTATACCTGGCGAAGAGGTACGAACACCTCAATTTTTGATTATATATATGTGGATGCTAACTCATTCACTCTAGTGACTAAATTTGAAGTAATGCATTGTGCAAATAGTGATCATGAAATGCTTACTGCTCATTGATACTCTGATAGTACATCACTAGATTTGCATATTAGTAGATATACCCCAAGACTCAACGTAAACAATTCTCAAATTAGATTTCATTGAACGAAGAGTCGTTATCTCTTCTTCACAGAGATCTTTTGAGATTGAAAGTAACTTCCAAGTGGGAAGATCAAACAACTACATCTATATAAATTGAATTTTCACTTTACTGCCCAAAAGAAGCATAGATTAAGGCTAGTTTTGACAAAGAAATGCAACAGCGGAAAACTGATTTTCACAGAGAGAAGAGATTGGACTTACGACTTCCAATCTCTGCAAGAGTTGGAGCTCTTCGAGCCATTAAAAATACACACAGGAACTGGACGAGAGCCCATAAAAATTGGTTATACCAGAACGATGGTGAAAACATGTTATCTGCAGTAACATCCAAAAATACTGCCGAAATTTGGGGTTTTTTGAACATTGCAACTAATCTCACTCAATATCCAGTCCAAATAAATGAGTGCTTGAAGCATACTGGATATTACATTATACAAGCCTATACTCTGACACCAACTTGGAAGACTTTAAAATCCAAAGATCAAATCGGAGTTTGATTCATATACAAATCCTGGAAGAAGATGTCTTATACTTTATCAACAAATCAAGCCCTTCTTAGTAATATTGATTTTAACCAACATCCCCAGATATGGGCCAAGATCTTGCATAACATTTTTTCCCAGGTTCTTCATACTAATATAATTCCAGATTTCTGCCGAAGATCTGTAATAATTTCAATCTTCAAAAACGGCGATCGAACCCAACCCTTCCAACTATAGGCCGATCGCCCTTTTAGATGCACCAGGCAAGATTTTTGCCCGGTTTATATTGATAGAACGTAATGAATGGATTAATAACCACTCATTATGGGACCTTTGCCAGACTGGATTTATTGCTGGGTTGGGAACCTCAGTCAATTTACTAACTTTGACATCAATCACCAAACATCATCAGACCAACAAACAACCATTATACATGGTATTTGTTGATCTACGAGCAGCGTTTCATTCAGTATCATGCAAATTGCTGTTAAGGAAAATGGCTCGAGACAACTGCCCTACTCATATAATTACACGTATTCACGCTCTTCATACTAATACTAGCATTCGAGTGAGATTAAATTTGGAAGGTACCTTATCCTCAGTAATTAAAACCTATAGAGGGCTACAGCAAGGTTGCATTCTGGCTGCAGCACTATTTAATTATTTCATCGCAGATATGTGTAAAACTTTTAGTGAAATTCAATCAGATTCCCCTATGTTAGATCATAAAAAAACACCTGCACTTCTTTATGAAGATGATATAATTTTGATATCCAAAACACCAGTAGGGCTACAAAATCTCCTGGATGCACTTTCAGACTACGTGGATAGAAATGTACTTACAATTAATCTTGAAAAAACTTAAGAAATGATATGTAATCTGACCATAAAAAATAACTGCAGAAAATGCAAATGGTCCATCCAAAGGACGCAGGCAGAATGCGTTCAAGAATTTAAATACTTGGGTGTTGCTATTTCTGGCATTACGAATATAGCGCAAATGTCAAACTGGAAGATAAAGCTAAGTCGAATGATCTCCCAATCACTGATAATTCAGGCACAATCCTAATGTATGGATCAGAAAGCTTACCAGTTATATCTGAACTGGCATGGGGAAAATTTGAAGCCAAATTTTGGAGACGCATTTTAGGCCTCCCAGATTGTACTCCAATTGCACTTATTCATAATGAGCTTAGTCTAATTGTTTTATACGCTTGATATCTATGGCAAATCATAGGCATTTTCATTATAGGAAGTGCCTATTAGCATATAATTCAGATATGCTTTTAGAATCCTTAGCCCGCTATCTTCTACAATCTAAAGATGCTTTTGCAGAAAATTGGCGTCCTGGAGCGATAAACGCCTCGGCAGATGCATCAATCGGAGTACTGCTACAAAATCCTATACGCGTCAAAACAAAATTATTCCAATGGGATTGGGCAAGAAATAGATCTAGGTAAAAAGTGTAAATAATCCGGAAGGAGACAGCGCCCAATAATCTTCTTTTTATTATTTATATTATATTTGCAAAGTGCCCTTGAGTGATGACACGTGTTTCGGTCTCCCTGAGACCTTTTTTTCAAATCAGGGCTATTTCTTAGTCATAGCTCCATAAGTAAGTTAGTGGATTTCACTGATGCCCCTATTTCAAAAGTAATAGATCCGCCGTAATAACTGGGTTAGATCCCTCTGCTTTCCATTAGGCGTACAATCGCGTGCTACATGAAGTCTCGAGGCGGATCTAAAACAAGATTATTGGGCGCTGTCTCCTTCCGGATTATTTACACTTTTTACCTAGTCTTAGGGGTTTTTCTTGGCTTAACCCTCCATCCGGTGAGACGCGACCATTGGTTATTTCAAGGAATCCTTTTTTGAAAAACACTAAGTACCAAGTATTCTGATGTCGCCATGTTAGACCTAACCGCAGCAGCCAGGATTGTTTGAAAAAGAAATAGATCTACTTGCCTGCGGTACCAGGACTTCGATGGAAGCATCTTTTTGCATAAGAAATCTAGTGTACCTGAATCATATATGATTAAATCTCCATCTATGCACCATGGAGCAGACTTCCTGCGAATAGGATTGAATTTATGGCCAACACAATAAGTCCGTGCAAAACGCAAACTTATTTTACCACTAGAAGAATTCTGTCGACTATGTAAAAATGAAGGGCAAGTTGAGTTGCTGAGACATGTATTTGTTGAGTCGCTGAGACATGTATTTGTTGAATGTAGGGCCTTACACAATGAAAGATTACTGTATCTCAAACCCCCACTAAAAGAATATGGCGATTTAACTCCAGATACCTTGTGGATGATGATTATGTCTGGGCTGTCCATACCCTTAAGAATTGGTACCATTCGATTTATAAGAAGTATATCAGTACTAAATATCTATATGGAAGACAATAAAATGAAATGAAGTGAATTGGCATGTCACTTTCACGCTGTATGAACTCTATTTTATTTTTTTTAAGGTAAGTGCTAATAATTGTAACAAATTGTATAGTTGTTAAGATTGAATTTGTATGATGGAATTTCCTCTTTTTTTGTACTGATGTTCTTTCTTTTTATCCCTCCTTGTCATCTTGTCGTTTTTATGATATATTTTATTTGAATTATAAGAAAATTGTAAAGTTGATTTGTTTCAGTTAAAACAATTTTTAAAAAAGTAGCTAGTAACAAGCCAAGATTGCCCAAACATGTGAAAACATTTGTGTTCTTTGACGATTCTCGGTATTGTTTGAATCCCCTTGATGTGTTACTCTGTTTAAGAAGTCCGAGCAACAATATGAACTTCTATAATTATGATCATGAGACTACATATTACTCTACAGCATATTATTGATGCCTTATGATTTACTAAACCAGATTTTTACGATAAGAAAAAGGTTTGAAAAGACAGGAACCTTGAAAAATAAATTAATTAAACATGCTTCTGTTTGACAACTAGAAAAGTGTGAATATTGGTCAATAAGGGGAAAAAGAATTATTATCTCTTGTATACTGGTTTGTGTTTTGACTACAAAGAAGTATGAGTAAGTAGGAGTAGGAGGAAGTCTGTGATTCCCGTATTTCCATAGTTTGTGTACCTTGTACATCACAGATCTCTCATAAAATAAAAATGTATGGGTATTACCTATTACACATATATCTGTTGGGTACCCCCATCACCATCAGTCTGTCTTCAGAGCTGCCAGAAGCATGGAAAAAGCTCTCCTGAACACCTGTGAAGCCCTGCTCTCCAATCGTAACTCTAATCTCCCCTCTGCCCTCATTCTCCACGATCTATCCACTGATTTTGACATGGTCAACCATGCCATCCTGTTCAACCATCTCTGTAACAACCTGGGTATCCCTGATCAGGCCCTGTCCTGGTTGACCTCCTTTCTCATGACTGTCCCTCACAGGTCCAACTGGGATCATTCCTCTCTTCTATCACTCTCTCTACTTGTGGTGTTCACCAGGGGTCTAACCTCTCTCCCTGGCTGTTCAACCAATATCTGGAACCTCTTGCCCATCGCATAACTACTTTCTGCTCCAATTGTTAGTGTTATACGGATGACACCCTGCTATCTTTCACGGACCATTCAGCCACCTCTGCTCCTTCTCTCATACCAGACTGCATGGCTGCAATTCAGGAATGGTGTGCCTCCAACGATCTACCTTAATGCCAGTAAAACAGAGATCCTGCTTCCTCCTCATTGGGACACCTGCACCCTCCTTTGCTCATTCTCTCTCTCTGGCTGCCCACTTTGGGCCCTCTTCCTGCTCCTTCCTGTGAGGCTAAGAACCTTGGTGTCATCGTCGACTCGACCCTCTCCTTCTCTCCTCACATTTCCGACGTCTCTAAGAAGTCAAACTGTCAGCTGCACCTCCTCAGAGGTATTCTTCCTTTTCTCACTTTCCACCAGAAGCTCACTGTCTCCAGAACTCTGGTCATCTATAGGCTGGACTACTGCAACAGCCTCTTTCTAAATCTGACTGCCTCTAATATTTGACCTTTACAGCTTATCCAGAACAGGGCTCCGGCTGCACTTATAGGTGTGTTCCTGTAATCCTGCAGTCCCTTCTCTAAACACTTATAAGCCACCTGCTGGCTGCACTTATTGATTTACCTGCACTTCTCCCTTCGCCTCCCCCCTGCACTTGTGTGATCTGAATGGCACAAGACCTAGTAAAATTGTTGTTTTGTCCTCCCTTTGTTTCCCCCTCTTTGTCTTGTCATGCCTAGAAACACTTGAGTGCAGGCTTATCATATAATATCATATCATATCCAAACAAAAGTTGCATATCAGTCTTTGTCCTGCCCACAGTCCAACACTGAGGAGGAGATTTGGTCAATGGACTGTGTTTGTGCTGGTAGAGGGACTCCCAGAGGGATTCCCAGACCTTCTTTTGCATATCTTAACATACTTGGCGTATCACCCTAAATTACCAGGGTAATTCAGACGTGGACCCCTTCATCACTGTGCTCCACCTCACTGATGAGGCCCAACTAGGTCAAAACATATGTCTGGGGTTGCTGTTGTTCAGAGGAGATTTGCCTAGCATTTCAGTGCTGGACTGCCTTTGGGTGGGACAAAGACTGATATGCATATGGAAATATCTCCTCTGTGAAAAGCACAGTGATCTAAAGCATGGTTGAGACTCTCCTGGGGCCCATCCACCCAAGAACAGGTCAATGGGCTTTGTTTGTGCCGGAGGAGCGATCCCCAGACCTTCTTTTGCATAGTTTGATGTACTTTGGGTCTCAGCCTAAGTTACCAGGGTAATCCAGACATGGACCCCTTCCTCACTGTACCCAGAGAGGCACATCTCCACCTCACTTATGAGACCCAACTAGGCCGAAACATGTGTCTGGGGTTGTTGTTGGTACTCTTGTTCAGAGGAGATTTGCCTAGCATTTCGGTGCTGGACTGCCTTTGTAAGTCTAGAAACTACCCTACCAAAGCATAGAATGCATATTATGTTGGCCGAAAAACAATCGCATCATATGTCCTACATTTCCAATAGGGAATCCAATAGGGAATCATCAGCATAACCAGAGGTCGTCCATTTTGTACTATAACATCCGCCATTTGCTTTCTTTTCCTTTCTGTTCAACGCTTTGCAAAATGTATTTTATTTCGAAAGCTCGTGCACGATGCAAGGCCACAGTTTTACATGTTGAGAGACCAGCCCAGACAGAAATGCCAAACAGTACAGAAATACAGGGCGTCATCACGACTTTGGCGGTAACCCTTAAATCCGGCGGTCACACTATTACCGCCGGATTTAAGGGTCCGACAAATCAGGACTTCGGCGGATTTCGGCCTCTGAATGTGTCCTTACAGGGGGGAGAAATGTCTATCTTTAACTCAGTCTTTGGCGGGCCTAAAATGCATAATACGACCATGTAGCAGGGTCTATAAAGCCTACTTAGGTTATTGATTCCATCGCAGACCTCCTCTCAGCCAATTAGAATGCTCAGATAGCAGTCTGTAATCTCTAGTATTGACCATGTTCCAAACATTCTGACTTGAGAATCAACCTAACAAGCAGCACTAAAACAATTGTCTTCAGCTGTGGAAGCACAGATAGGGCCAATTGAAGTCCAATTCCACAAGTTGTCAAACAACAATGAAACACAAAATGTATAAGGTATCATTTTATTAATTCCATGTTCATCTTTTTCACCTAGCAAGTTCATTTTCTCCCCCATAGTAAAAACATTTTCCTTTTTTGCTGCACATCTCCATCTGCTAATAGCCCTGTAGATCTCAAGAGGGGTCCTTATCACTTGCTATATTGACTCTTCCCCAGTTTATAGCTCTCAGCATATGCCGTGGGGGTGGCTCATCACCCAGCAATAATGAACCCTCCCTCAGTCTTAAGACTTCATTCAAAAGCAAATAATTTGCTACTTCTTTTTAGATTCATCAACTCAATCCTGATTATGTTTGTATGGGGTATAGGGAAAAATAACAGAATTGCAATCAGGAAACACAATGCACCCCAAGAAAATGGTGTTGTTCGCTTCCCAGACATTAAATGTTATCAAAGTACGTTTTTATTCAAATAAACTCATACTTGGTTTACCTCCTCCGATTTTGATCTCCCTACTTGTTTTTTTTCTGGCAAAGTGATATACCCAATTATCCGCAATTCATATTTGTGATAGGTTCTATATTTTTGGTCATGTCCTCTCTAGATTTGTAAGCCCTATTAAAGCATCCCATTGTGCCCTGAAGGTTTTCCCTTTCCCCTTTACTAGGTCTCCATCTCATTGTTTCACACCTCATCTATGGCGCAATAAATGTATCATTGTGAATGGTATAACTCTGTATCAGAAGCTCTGGCTAAATTAAGGTATCAGGTTTGCTAATCACACATTTCAAGGGGCCAACATGAGCTCCTTCCACAGTTTTAGAGATCATTTCTCTTTACCCTTATCGGATTTCAACTTTTACAATAATTTAGTTCATGCTTACCTAGATAAATGTGATAATTATAAAAAATAATTAACTTGTACCTGATCCCACAAGAGTACATCATTTAGGCGTAGCATCTGAAGTTAAAGCTGGTAATTTTACAATCTGTTGTTATATGTCAGAGCTTCTAATATTAAATGGACAACTCAGTCCGAATGTAAAATAGACTTCGGAGAGGTGTTTGATGAGAAAACGTACTTATTGTTGAGGTCCAAAGTGATACTTACTTCTTCCTCAGACAACATAACATAGAATTCTCTTCTTCTTTTTGCATAGAGCACTCCAACACCGATAAAAGTGCATTAAACGCCGCTTGGAGCAGATGGAAATGGTTGGTCCTGTAAGAATGAACCAGGTTCCTATACAGACATGTTTAATGAATGTTCTTATATTCATGTTTATTGGCACAATGTTTGGAAACACCTAAAACATATTCTTAAAATGAATACCATTTATCCCTCTCAAATATTCTTATGAGCAGTATTGCTTTCTGAAAAGATGTATTGGATGCCCAATTTATTCTGTAGGATCATTTTATTGCCATTCCTGTCAAGCTAATTACTGCAAATTGGAAACCATTTCAAAATGTCTCTGTAAAGGGCTGGTGGAATAAAATCTGCCATGTACAAAGACTTGAACTTTGTAATGCCAGGCGTCTTAATTTCACTGTTAGGTGTGATACCAAATGGGTCCATGTCACTATCTAACCTTTCCTTACATGTGTGCATGAACCTATTGTGACAATTGTTACCTTGCTCACTATTGGTTTCTCCCAAACACACCCGCCATTCCTTAATTTTCATATTGTATTGTGTTTGTGTTTTGTGCTTCGTCTTCCCCCTGTTGGTCCATTTTATAGGCTTTCTTGTGCAGTTCATTCTACAGATACATGTTATAATATTGCACACTAAGGGCCTAATTCATGGAACGTTTAGCGTGGTGCAAAATGACTTTGCACTGCCACCAAACATGTTGAACCGGGCCTGATCTACACAGTGGTGCAGAGTCTATTTTGCAAATGGACTCTCTACACTGTGGACTAGGCCCATTTAACATGGTGCTAAGAGTACTTTTGCAGTGTAAAGTGACTTTGCACTGCAAAAATACACTTTACACAGCTCTGTGAATCTGGCCTGGATCAACGGGTTTGTTGGCAGTGAAATATCACTTTGCGCCGCGCTAAACGTTCCATAAATTACACCCTAAATCTGGTATAATTACTCTATCGTTTATATATGTACCGTGCATTTTATCTAATAATTGGCATATCATACAGTATTTGTATGTATACTATATTCGCTTATGTTTTGGTTTTCTGTTACTATATTTCCTTACTATGCATTTACATTTGTTATTACTCTGTTTCTTATGGAGATGTTTGTCGCATGTTTTATCTGATTGTTCATATTTTTAATTATTTCAATAACACGTATTACACACACAAAAAAAGCAATTCATCATGTTGATAAAGAATATGCTTATGCATGTCAATTTATTTTTCAGTGAACACCTTGAATAATTCCGTTTGTGCGCTGTCATGGAATCCAAAAGTCATGAGTTATGAATTATTTGTTACATACCATGCTAGCTGTGTGTGTGTACTTGCTCATATTGGCTGCAATACGTTTCTTAAAATATACATTTTATACATTGAAGTTAAAACAACACTGAAATAACGTCTAAACAGTGTTGGCAATGGTTTGCTATCAGATATACTCATCTGCAATAAACAGAATGTTACAAATGGATGTTAATGCTTGTTTTTCAGCAGTGGGTCTCTGACGGAAAGAACGACAACATATTATTTTAGTGCCCTTGTCTGCAAAAGAACTAACGCCATAGAGCGTTAGGGGACAGCATACAAAGAAGTGCCGCTGCCAGAGATCAGGCCACGAGGACTGACACAAAATACAGCTGAGGGTAAAGCTCTAAATGTTATCAAGCCTTCAGGTCAGTGTAACGCCAACGCGAGAATCCCTCCCTCCCGGCAGGGAAGACATCACGACTGGATGCCTGCAATCTGTGTGTGCCTTGCGAGAATTAGGCAAGCACCAGTTTGAAATCTGAACAAATGTTTTAGAACTAATCCTGCGCCTTTGGGGTTTCCATCTCCTGCAGACTGGCTTGTTTTCAGCAGAAACTGTTGTTCCCGTACCCAGTGGAGAAATAAGGCATAGAAGCACGTCCATACGCTGCCCCAGGTGGCTGAGAAGAATGAATAAGGGTTAGAAAAAGACACCGAATGATACAAAAGGGGCAAACACGGAATAGGAATTATTATAACAAATAATAATAAATTAATACTGAACAATAAAGTACTTTGCAATCTAAGAAAAACAAGCTATGTCTGTAGATCAGAACTGAAAGTTGCAAAATCTGTTTAAAAAATCACTTCTTTCTTTAGTTTTTTGCATGGAATTAGTGCACCTGCAGGTATGGACGGACACCATTCCGTTTAAAGGCCGCTGGTGTCCAGAGAAGCTTTAATATCATCATATTTTCCATAGCTAGAAAGTGATGCTGCCCGTTATCAACCAGATATGTATTAACCACCGATTGAAGTCTTGCAATTGATGCATCTAGGACTGTTTATGTTAATTGCAACATGGTTCTTGGTTATGTGAGCACACTGAAAGTTATGCTCAACTAAAAAGTCGGTAAGCAAGCTGCCAGCCTCTCACGTATGTTGGTTGCTCATCTTTCCATGTACCTTGTTTATTGATTAACTGCGCTATATTTCTCGGTTTCCCATACTTGGACAATATTCCCACTTTGCCACTTTAGACAACTTTGAGGCAATACCGTAGCAAATAAGTCAAAGAAACCTGTTGAATTCGGTGAGCTAAAAGCATTCACTCACATGCATGGTGCTGCCTAGTGAGCAATCCGTTTGGCCAGGGCTGCCTGTCAAGGGATGCTGAGGCAACAATTACCTCAAGAAAGAGTGCTTTGCCATCATAGCTGCATGGTCCAGAGTACACAACAAGATTTGACATTTCTGTAACGAAAGTGCTTTGGCACCAGAGTAACAGGGCACAATATGTGGTGTACTGCTCATTACAAGTTTGGCGGTGCAGGAAAAAAGTGGCAGTAATTCCGTTAGCGACACTTTTCCAACACTGCCAAATTATAACTTTTGCAGATTCACCAGCGACAGAATTACTGTGAAGTAAATCCTCTGATTTTCAGAGGTAAGGTGGCAGATTCACCTCGAGCTTGTTGCTTGAGGTAAATCCTCTCCACATTACCACTGAAAATCGGTGGATTTACCATGCAGACTTCAAATATGGGGAGTCACCAGCACTTGTAATCACGTGGTAACCCCACAGGACCAGGTGTTGGCAACGGTAATTGAATTTGGTGGTAATTCAGTAGAATTAGCACCAAATTACTGCCAACTTCAGTGTTTAGAGTCCCTGCTTTAAAAGTGTGTGTGTGTGTGTGTGTTGTGTGTGTGTGTGTGTGTGTGTGTGTGCACACCCACGCGTACATGTCTGTATCCCACATGCCAGAGGTTTGGAATCAGTTAAGGATGACCCAGCCATTTAACTTTCCCTAGGCAAATCATTGAGGACCATTACATTTTCCAATATGGACACCTTTTATTAAAACACTTACAAATAGGCACATAAGCTCAGCACACACAGATGAGGAAAATAGACTAATTAACATTGCTAGTAATTGTGTACTTTTATTGCAAATAAATCATTTGCAATTGTTTATACCATGTTGCGCATTGTATTAGGTGTTGTTCTACCTATGTACTAACATAATTATTGAAAATGTATGTAAAACACTATTTTATAACCTAGAAATGGTGTGGCTTATTCACAAACTTGTTACGAGGAGTATCTTTGAGTAGCAGTAGCAGAGACACTGTTCAGGTCACAGAAAAATTACCAATAGTGACGTTGAGTTACTTCTGATTAAATGTTATCTTTCCATTAGTAAGTCATAGTTACACTAAGTAATTTCTTTGAGAAACAAAAGGTCTCTCTTCAAGAGTAAATCAAGAGGCACTGAGAGTTGCTACCAGTAATTCCTTTGGGAATCAGCCCCTTCTTATACAATATCAAACCCTTTGACTGAAAAAACCCCGCTCACGTATCGATTTCTGGAGATGACAAACAGGCATCTACATTCATTCATTTGTAAGCCAAGTGAAAAAACACTGTACATCTAAAAGGGACCTAACCTCCCCGCTCCCCATATCCCTTACCTTTGCAGGCATTTCTGGAAAATTCGAATTTTGGTGTACTATCCAACTGTGCAGCCATTTCGTTTTGTAGTGCTTTAGAGTGCTCTCTGCAAAAATAAAATGTAGGTACATTTACAAACTTGGCAATGGTCTGTAAATCTCTGTAAATCTGGGCACTTACAGTGCACCCATTGATTTCTGTCTGTTTGGCTGACTGCTGTGAATCTATTGTTGCATAGTGCCTCTGGCCCTTTCCCTGCTATCCTCTGGCCTATGTGTGGGAGGAGGGGGTCTTGGAACCCCCCCATTCTTACACTTCGTGGGTGGGCCCAGTGCAGCGGCTTTGGGTCAAGAGCCCGGTCTGGAGCACCTGCGCAGGAACACCCCTAGGAACTGTGACCCCCCCTTAAGACAGCATATGATCAGAATTGAACCAGACTCCATTATGTGGCCCACCAACTCCATTTTGTTATTTCGTATTTGCAGGCCAGCTGTACACTTAGAACACAGGCCTGCAGCTCTCCCAGCCAGGCACACACACAGCAGAAAAGCTACTCCTCCCGCCTCCTCTCCTCTGCCATCTCTGCAGTTGTTTGGTTCTCATGGGAGACTAGCCGTGAGATTGCCACAACCTTTACACTGTATGGCCTGTGTTCCGACTTACCTCATTTGACCCAGCCACAGCCCAGCACAGGGACAAACAACAGAAGCCATTCATCTCTATAAACCTGCCCCCATCCAACAGACCCAGGCCATAAAAGAATACCATCCCTATATTCCCTAAAACATGATCAAACAGCTAGAAGCGACCCTCAAGTATGTTTAATTGATCGCGACCCAATATAAGAAAACCAAATGTCTTCCCGCATGCAATTAGAACAAGCTGCTCATTTTTTGTAGAATAATGTAAGACTTGTGGTAGAACAATCAGCATATTAGTAATCTATAATATATGTGTGATCAAAAGCATTAACGTTAGAATCCAGTTATCAAAGAGTGATGTGTGTTAACGTGTAATATGACGCTGTTCAATAGAAATGAATTGCAATAACAAAATGCATAAGCAGAACATAACACTGTGCATGCCAGCACAAAGCTACCTCGTTTTGAAGCTCAATGTAAATGTATGCATGATATAGTATAAAATAATATAACAACCAGCTGCCATAACTAATGTGATTCTAACATGACAATATATGCTAGAACCTATATGTGTAGAATTTAATAATGAACTATTCAATTGAGTATAGATAATGACCTAAGTATATGCAACTTATTATCGTGAAGAATGTAACCACGAGAACACTCAGGCAGGCAGAATAGGTAGTATGTTTTAAATGAATATAATTAGAATGCAATGAGCCACGTGTAAAAGGACTTTTGGTAAAACCTACTCCTAAAGGCCCTAGTTTTCCAGGCTATGCAAACCTACACCGGTGTTTCGATTCCCCTCTGCCCTCTATAGTGTCAAAGCAGATCAGCAAAGATTTAATGATGTTTAAACAACCGGCCTCTAACCCCCACAGTAAGACTTAGGACTGTTGTGGTATGTGCCCCTTTGTGGCCTAGTCTTTTATGTGTACGTTTAGATCTTAGATTTAGAGTCTCCTTTGTTGTTTATCAGATAGACATTCCAGACCACACAATGACCTCAAAAGTCTCACCTCTTTAGCCAATATATCTTGTAGTGTATCGACACATAGTCAAGCCAACACATAATTAAGCCTGCCTATTAATGGATCAAACACTGTAGTTAATACTTATATTTTGACCTATGCCCAATGATAAATTAGCCTCTGTTTGAGAAACGTCTATTCCTTTAGTGTCTGAGCTCAAAGGTCTCAGAACACGCTGGACAGAGCAGATCATGGTATTGGATGAATGGGAATGTGTGGCCACAAGGGCAAATGTCAAATGGTTATTTAATAAAGAAACATCTCGACAGTTGCTGATTCTGCATACCAATTTGATGAGCCCAGCTGACCGAGTGACCCGAGAAGCATCACTGCAACACCACATGCTCCTGAGCTAACCACGCCCCCCGAACCTATGGCACCTATGGGTGTTCGCCCTTAGTGACCAATCCCAACTGTTCATGTGCCCCTTAGGCCTACCCTCTGTCCGATGACGATAAAGCTGTATAAAAGTAATTTGTAACATGTTTTCTGCAGAGCGCTCTCGGTGTGAGCAGAGTAGATACTGCTTGCCCTATTTTAGATAAAAAACTTTTAATATAATCAGCACTTGGTCTTGGTCTCATTCCCTCTGGGGAAGTGTCTTGATTGACTTACTGGGAGATTTAACTGCATTTTTGGGGGCCTTTCAACTTCATTGGTGACCCCGACGTGATAGCGTTCTTTTTCGTCCTTCTGGCATGAGACGTTTCCCTGTTATGACCCGAAGTGCGCTCCCTCAAGAGCTACCCGCTAACGGCAAACGGTACACCTAGACGTGCACACGCAGTAGGGTGAAAGGGTATGGGATCCCCCTTTACAAAACCCACCGTACCACTCGCCGGAGCCGGGCGTGGTCTTTGAGCAAGGGGCAGCGCGCTCACCGATCAGGTCCAGAGGGTCTCGGATCAAGATGGACATGTGAGTATCAAGTGCGGGTGATATTAAAAGGAGGGTGGGAGTCAGATTAGGAGGTTTTGGGAAATACAGCACATGTGGGGCTGAACAGGTGTAGAGACTTATAGCGCAAGGGGGTAAACTTGAGGGGTCTGGGTCTCTTCTATATTCTATTCTACTCTCCTTCTATCGCATATGACCATTAGGACAGTGATGGAAAATAAGGTGAAAAGAGGTATAAGGGATCCTATCTCCGTTGGGGGGTGGGAGAAGGCGCCACATAGTGCTATCTCGACTAGTACAGGATATATGGACATGGGAAAATTAAGGTGAAAAAAATGTAGGGGTCTCAAAGGAAGACCTGGAGTAGTATTTAGAAATGCTTTTTTCTTACTTTTTCTTACCTATCTTCCTCCCTCTCATTTAGATGTAGGTAGAGTATAGGAAGGGAATTGTTTATAAGGTATTGTAAATTGGGAAAGAGACTTTGAGAAAAGGGTAGGTAGGGGATATCGGGGAAGGTGAGGTAGGATTTATGTTATCTATTTTATCCGTTGTATGTGGTATGTGTTAGTGTCGGTCTTTTGTCAAAGTATGGTTTTTGTCGCCGAGCATCAATGAAGTGATTTAAAATTGTGTTGAAGAAAATTTTGTTCAAATTGATGTGGTTTATAACTGATGAAAAGTGAGTAAACAGTCCGTTACTTTTACGAAGGGTTGCATAAGGCATTGAGTTGGCCATAAAAGAAGGGTGAGAATATAGAGAAGGACTGTCAGTTAATTAATTCCTTCAGTTGGGTAAAATGGGTGTAGAAACGTCCAAACCCAAATCTGTAAAACTCTGCCAAGATATGCAGAGAAAATGAACAAGTACCATGACCAGTGGGTCACAGAGTTGAAGGGAGAAGGATTGCCTCAAGTGTGGCCCCATGGAAGGTCCTTTGATAAGGCTGTGCTAGATACGGTTGCCACCTGTTTATTCATTAAATATAAAGAGAAGCAGTTGCAGAACAGGAAAGAGATATTGGACCTATGGCGGCTGTTTGAGGAAGTCCCCTCGGGTAAAAGTGGCAAGTATAATGCATCTCACCTGACAATAATTGGCAGTGGAGGGCAAATTGAACAGAATGAGAATAAGACAGAGGTTACACACACATATCCCTTATTAACAAAAGCAGTGCCCACAGAAGGATACAGTGACCCTGCATACGTAGCATGACCTACACTACCTACCATACCTAAGCCATCTGCCACAGCAACTCCCCCGTATGAGAGCCAAGGAATAGCAGAACAGGTGAGTACCCCCACAATTGACATTGAGAAACCTACACAGGATTTAGACTCGCAATTAACATGTCTCAATCAGAGCTGTCTTGCCTGAGGGCCATGGGGGAACAGGGAGGGTCACTCACCCCCAGAGCAGAACGAGACACAATTTCTCGTCTGAGTGAAGGGGCGGCGGAAGAAGGATGGAAGAAGGGAGAGATATTATTTCAAATAAATGACACCCCTACACGGATCATAGAAATAAACACAGTTTTCAGTGAACATGAGATAGAAGAGGGAGGGATGACATCGGACAGGGAGGAAGAATATTGGTGTGACATAGAGGAACAGCATGAAGACGGAGGGAGATTGGGAATTGCCTCAGGTGGGGCTTCATTTGGGGTAGGATTGTCCCCCACAGAAGAATGTAAAGGGAGGTTAAGGAATAGAACGGGACGCATAGCGGTAGTAGGAAAGAAGGGAAAAAAGGTGAGTATCAACATGGGGGGGGACCTAGAGGTGCCACTAATACACAGGGGAGCGGGGAGGCCAAATTAGATACCGTGGGCCCAAATGGACAAGGCCAATTTGCTCAAACAATTACCCCCCACTATCTGGAGGCGCCAGTAAGTGGATATACGCATTTGAGAAACATACGGCAGGAGTGCCATTGGCAGTGGGGGATGTTAAAAGCCTGCTAGTATCTGCAGTGGGAGATCAGGCAAACCGAATATGGGCGAAGGCAGGGTTCCCCGGAATAGCATTGGATTGTGACCGTCATGATGGAGCCTCATTGAACACAGTACGAGCAAGAGTGTGGGATGCCCTAAGGGACACATTTCCAGATACAGCAGATTTACAGTCAGTAATGCAGTGTACAATGGGAGATGAGGAAGATGTTATGTCTTTCATTCTCCAGTGCAGGATATGTGGAGAGTGGAAACGGGTACGGACTGGGACCAATCAACATCCTTATTTTATTTCATAATAAAAAGGGGGCTCCCAAAGGAGGTTCAGAAGGCCCTTGATAAAATATCTGGGATAGAAGCCAAAGGATGGCCTGAAATTCAAAGCATAATAGTACACCATTGTAAAAGGATCAAAGAGAAAGTAAAGGAGATAGCTCAGCGGCGACTGGCAGATGAGGCTAAGTTAGTACAAAGCAAACTGTTGAAGGTCAGTGCAGTAGCAGCAACCAGTACGGCAGGAAGGGAGCGGGAAGAGGATGACGGACAGATGGGAATACCAGTGCAAATGGCGGGAAACTGGACAGGTAATAGCCAGGAATCATGGTTAGGGGAAAATCAGTATGAGGGACCACAGTGGCTGGTGAGAGGAGGCTGGGGCATTAGAGGAGAATTTAGGGGGCCAAGAGGAGGGGGTGCAGGGTACGGAGGGACCCAAGGAGGAGGGCAAGGACAGTGTTGAAATTGTGGGAGGGGGGGGCATTTCATGAGAGAATTCTGGAGCAGGCCCACTAATTTATACTCAAACGAACAACAGAATGGACACCCCCACCCAGGGAGCCCGTATGGGTTACCGATGGGCGGGAAAGAAAGGGAGAGCCAACCCGACCCTAGGTACACGAATGAGCGCCAGATGCCCCCACAAAACACATCTGAACACCCCCAGTTTCATGATCGTACTACCCCCACTCGTGGCAGCACTTACACTACCACTACAAATGGAGCACCTATACCATGTAGAGGGATGGCAATCGTAACAGGAAATGTTTTTGACACTGATGAACTCCCATGGCATTCAGCATAGGACAGCCCACAGGGAACACTTGCATGTCCAGTACTGTCGACGACCCTTACCGCAGCAGAGGAACCACTGGTGGGGCGGTGATGGGAAACAAACAATTAGTTTTTATGGTGAATTCGGGAGTGAAAAAATCATGCCTCAAAGAGGGCAAGTTCCCACTTTCTAATCGGACTTTGGAAACGCAAGGATTCTCTGGGGCCGTGGTCGAGGTTCCATACACTGAAGAGCTAGACATAACAGTGGGGGGAAAAACTGTATCGCCCTTTAATTTGCTGGGAAGGGACCTTCTCAGCAAACTCAACATGACTATATCCTTCACTGACAGAGGAATAGTGTGCTCTACACCAGGCATATGTGCAATTCACGCCTTGTTAGCGATACACACTCAAGCAAACTGTCATGATCTCTGCTTCCAAAAGGTCAGGGTTTTCCCAACTCCCTTGGAAGCAGATCCATAACCCAGGTTCCGAGTGCCAACCAGTCCCAATTGGGACCTTTTGGACCCAGTCCTGGCGCCAGTGGCACCAGGCTCATAAATATGCCCAGTCCCAGCGCTGGAAGCGCCGGGCTCATAATGCTTGGGTGGACTTACCTGCAGCAGACCATGCTGCTTACTTGCCTGCCAGTTGAGCCTCTGATCCCCTTCTGTTTGGAACTACTTTTCCTGTTGGGTGGGGCTGGAGCCACTCCCTAGATTCAGAACACTGGAACTCTTCTGGAAAGCAGGAACTCTTTTCTTACCTAGGCGTGGCTGTGGAAGGAGACACCTAAGCACTACAGGAGGCTATTTAAACCACACCCGGTGGATGAATCTTGCTTTGCGTTATTCTGCACCCTCTGCAGCAGAACGCTCATCGTGTCTTCTGCATCCGGTCCTGGGCCTAAGGAAAAAGGCTTACCATCCTGAATCCAGTCTTCAGCAACACCTATAAAGACAAGAAAGAACAGGTTAGCATTCCGGCATCTGAAAGGCAAAGGCTTACCTACTCTTCGTGCGCTCCGGAGGTCTTCACACTGCATTCCGGCATCTGAAAGACAAAAGCTTACCAACTCTTTGCACGCTCCGGAGGCCGTCGGCGCTGCATCCCGCATCTGAAAGACAAAACAAGGTGCGTTTAAAGACATTGGGGAACTTTAATACTCACGTGCCATTACTCCTTTCCACATCTAACCCAGTGGGTATTCCGGCACCCTGCAGCCGCTTCGAACTTGTACCTGCAAAATAAAAAGACAGTTAGAGCGCAACGTGAAGCAGGCAACAAGCGCTTACTTACGTGCTTCCAGGCGCTTCTATTCATCACACGGGCTCCATCTTCAACTCACTTCAGCCCGTCATCCGCCATTGCCGGAACCCTGCAAAACAAGAGACATCATTATTAAAGACTTTAAAGACATTTGAATTACTCGAAACTTACCGTTCGTGCAGTAAACGACGGACAGCAGTCCTCTGAAGTCAAGAGGCCTGCGCTACCTATCCAGTGAAGAAACTGGTTACAGCACCCTGCCCCGAGGCAGATGGAGAGCTCGGCATTCACTTACCTAAGACATCTTACTCTTCACGTCAGGCATACAGTGCACAGAGGTCCAGCCCAAAGAGCCAACCGGGTGCTACACATCACCTTTGAAGATACGGTAGTCGCCCAGTCAAGACCGGCGCCTCTGCGAGAATCAGGTGAGCGTTACAGAACGCAAAGCCTACCGCAAAACTCTCGCCCAGGCGCTATGGAAACCTCGGATACTGACCACCTAGCCCTGTTACTTGGGGAACTAAGGGCAGAAGTGCATGCAGCTCGTCAGGAAACGAATGCTCTAAGAAGGGAACTAATTATTTCCAAGGAGAGAACAGATGATCTTGCTAGACAATTGCTACAGTCACAAGCCGGACAGACCCCGTTACCCGCATCAGGGGCAAATCTTCCTTCAACATCCTCTATGAATCCAGTGCAGATCAACCTACCTGGGAATGTACCTCTGGCTCCGCCCGAACAATTTTCTGGTGACCCAAAGAGGTTTGCAGTATTTATCAATCAGTGCCGGTTGCACTTCTTATGCCGGCCAGCAGCCTTTCCAACTGATCAAGCTAAAGTAGCTTTTGTACTTTCGTACCTTAGTGGCAATGCGGCAGACTGGTCGATCCCTCTAGTTAATCAAGATGATCCGGTTCTCCATGATTTTCAAGCCTTTCAGCTTAGTATGGAAAAACTGTTCACAAGACATGCACAGGGGCAGGCCTTGGACAATGAGCTTCTTTCGTTGCGACAGGGTAATCAAGACCTTTTGGCTTATATTGCATCTTTCAATAGACTAATAGTGGAAACTCAATGGCCTGAGGACAAAAGGATTACGCTGTTTTGTAGAGGTCTACGTGGAGAGCTCAAAGACATTTTAGCCCAAGTAGTGAATCCCCCATAAGACTGTTCGGATTATATAGACTTGGTTGTTCTAATAGATCAAAGACTGCAGAACAGGAAGGCCGATCGTTCCAAGTTTGATGCTCGAGTACTTTCCAAACCGCCAACTCCTTCCAAAGGAGTAGACTCCGGGGAACCCATGCAAATAGGGGGTCTGAAAGGTCCTCTAACACAAAGGGAGCGGGAAAGGAGAAAACAGTTGCAATTATGCCTATATTGCGGAAACTCAGGGCACTTTCTTCGAGACTGTCCGGTGAAACCTGCCAAGAAGGCAGTAGGAGCTGCAGTTACCAAAGTTACAAACTCTGAGCAGGGAAACGACCTCGCCCGACAAGAATAGAGGTCCTCTTGCCGAGCGTGAAAACCAGTTCCGTGACCTCGCATTTCGTGATACCTATGGTCCTCATTAGCCCTGATAATCCGGGTCGATTACATGCAATTGAAGCTTACGTCGACAGCGGTGCCATCGGCAATTATGTGGATCATGAAATGGTTTTGAGGATGAATCTAACTCTTTGTCCCAAGGCTGTAAAGGACGTCATTACTACGGTGGATGGTACGGAGATAGCCTCCGGGCAAGTAACGCATACCACTCAAGAGGTGACGCTAGTAAGTCAAGATGGACTCCATGAGAAGATCGTGTTCGATGTGATCAAGGCCCCTCAGTTTCAGATTATTCTAGGAATACCTTGGTTAGAGAAACACAATCCTCTGATCGATTGGCGAGCAAGAACGGTCCAGTTTCCAGAATGTGTCTCTACTTGTCACCCTCCACCTGGTGTTGCACTGGCAGCAATTTCTTCAGAGTCTCCCCAGTTACCTCCCGAATACCTAGAATACCAAGATGTTTTCCGGAAGGAGCAGGCTAACTCTCTACCTCCTCATAGGTCTTATGACTGCCAGATAGACCTGATACCTGGATCTACTCCTTCTTGTAGTAGAATTTATGCCCTCACCGAGCCTGAGAACCTTCACCTTCGACAATACCTGGATCAATACCTGGCAAATGGGTTTATTCGTCCTTCCAAGTCCCCTGCTTCTTCAGCTTTGTTCTTCGTTCCAAAAAAGGAAGGAGACCTTAGAACTTGTATCGATTATCGCTCCCTGAACCAGATCACCGTTAAGAATAGATATCCGTTACCTTTGATCCCTGAACTCCTGGACCAAGTCAGAAAAGCATGCATATATACAAAGCTGGATCTTAGAGGAGCTTACCACTTGGTACGAGTAAAAGAGGGCGATGAATGGAAGACGGCCTTCCGCACCAAGTATGGGCTATTTGAATATCAGGTCATGCCCTTCGGACTTTGCAATGCCCCGGCCGCCTTTCAATATTTTATGAACGATGTCCTCAGAGAGCTCATAGATGTGTGTGTTGTTGTTTACATTGACGACATTCTCGTTTGTTCTTCATCGGAATCTGAACATCGGAAACACGTGAAAATGGTCCTCGAAAGATTGCGTCAACACAAACTTTTTGCTAAGTTGGAAAAATGTGTTTTCAACGTGACTGAAGTTGAATTCTTGGGATTCATATTATCACCTGGCGGAGTGCGTATGGATTCAAAGAAGGTTGATGCAGTTCTCAAATGGCCATCACCATCCTCCGTAAAAGGTGTGCAAAGCATGTTAGGCTTCGCTAACTTTTACCGCAGGTTTATCCCCGAATTCTCTCAGATAGTCCAGCCCATCACTGCCTTGTTAAAGAAAAACAAACGTTTTGAATGGTCTACCGAGGCGGAACAAGCTTTCCAGGATTTGAAGACTAAATTTATCTCTGCACCAATCTTAAAACACCCTCGCCCCGAACTCCCCTACATCGTGGAAACTGATGCTTCAAGCCTTGCCATGGGGGCAGTTCTATCACAAAAGGACCCGGTAACCAATCAGTTGCATCCCGTGGCATTTTGGTCCCGCAAATTCTCGCCTCCTGAAATCAATTACACGATTACTGACAAGGAACTTCTGGCTATCAAGTCAGCCTTTAAGGCTTGGCGGCATTATCTGCTGGGGGCCCGACACACCGTTACTGTGATTACGGATCACCGAAACCTGCAATATTTGAAAACCGCAAAAGCCCAATCCTCTAGACAACTCCGTTGGGCATTATTCTTTGCCGAGTTTGACTTCATAATTACCTATCGACCTGGTACAAAGAACGGTAAAGCTGATGCCCTTTCTCGGATGGGAGTGGAAGAACACTTGATCAACCCTAAACCTGTACCAATCATTCCCGAACAAAGAATTCTGGGTGTAATCGCCACAGAATCCATAGAGGAAGTTAAGGATAAAGCCAGGCAACTTGTAACTCCAGCAGACATACAGAATTGGCATCTGCAGGGAAAGGACTTTGCAGTAAAGGACAACTTATTGTATTTCCAAGAACGATTATACCTACCCAGCACAGATTTACAGAAAAAAGTAATCTCTTGTTATCACGACTCTTTAATGGAAGGTCATCCCGGTATGGCCAAGACCTCAGAAAAGATCAAGCGCTACTTCTGGTGGCCGTCTTGGAAAAAAGATATCAGAGACTTTATAATGTCCTGTGGAGTATGCGCCCAAAACAAGAGTCAAAAGGAAAGACCAGCAGGCCTCTTACGCCCTATTGACACCCCACCTCGCCCTTGGCATACGCTTTCTATGGACTTCATCACCGATCTACCTCCATGCTCCGGATACAATACGATTCTAGTAATCGTGGACTTATTCTCCAAGATGGCGCATTTCATTCCGCTCAAAGGCTTGCCAACGGCAGCAACTCTGGCCCGAGAATTTCTCGAAAACATCGTCCGACTGCACGGTTTTCCTTCGGTTCTAATTTCGGATCGAGGTAGTCAATTTATTTCTCATTTTTGGCGAAGTTGCTGTCGGTCGGCTCAAATTGATGTGAGACTATCGACCAGTCACCACCCTCAGACCGACGGACAAACCGAGAGGACCAATCAAACTCTGGAACAGTATTTACGCTGCATGCTGCAACAAACTGAAAAAACTTGGAAAGATATCCTTTGGATAGCCGAATATGCCTACAATAACTCTGTCCATTCGGGAACTGGGAAAACCCCGTTTTTTCTTTTGTACGGCAGTCACCCTCGAACCTCGGAGTTGGATCCCCTCCAAGATCTTGAAACACAAGCAGTAGACTACCTGCATTCTACAATCACCCAAGCCTTTAAGGAAGCTGTTTCTCACCTTCAAAGGGCTAAAGAACAATACAAGAAAGGAGCAGATCAACATCGGAAGGAAGCCCCTCACTATCAAGTAGGGGATCAAGTCTGGTTATCCAGCAAATATCTATCTCTAAAAGGGCCACGCACATTCAACCCAAGATACCTTGGTCCCTATTCCATCACTACCATGGTAAACCCAGTAGCGGTCAAGTTGGACTTGCCCCCGCACATGAAGATACATCCGGTCTTCCACGTCTCTCTATTAAAACCCGTGCAACCTCAAACCCGACTAACCAAATCTCCAAAACCTATCCTAGTTGATGGAGAACTCGAGTTTGAAGTCAAAAGTATTCTGGACTCCAAGATCTCCAAATCTAAACTATTCTACCTAATTGACTGGAAAGGCTACGGCCCCCAAGAGAGATCCTGGGAACCTGCTGAATATGTCCACGCTCCTCGCCTAATCAAAAGATTTCACCGAACATTTCCTGACAAGCCAAAACCCCCGGAGAAGCCCGGTTTGGGAGGGGCCTTGAGGGGGGGTACTGTCATGATCTCTGCTTCCAAAAGGTCAGGGTTTTCCCAACTCCCTTGGAAGCAGATCCATAACCCAGGTTCCGAGTGCCAACCAGTCCCAATTGGGACCTTTTGGACCCAGTCCTGGCGCCAGTGGCACCAGGCTCATAAATATGCCCAGTCCCAGCGCTGGAAGCGCCGGGCTCATAATGCTTGGGTGGACTTACCTGCAGCAGACCATGCTGCTTACTTGCCTGCCAGTTGAGCCTCTGTTCCCCTTCTGTTTGGAACTACTTTTCCTGTTGGGTGGGGCTGGAGCCACTCCCTAGATTCAGAACACTGGAACTCTTCTGGAAAGCAGGAACTCTTTTCTTACCTAGGCGTGGCTGTGGAAGGAGACACCTAAGCACTACAGGAGGCTATTTAAACCACACCCGGTGGATGAATCTTGCTTTGCGTTATTCTGCACCCTCTGCAGCAGAACGCTCATCATGTCTTCTGCATCCGGTCCCGGGCCTAAGGAAAAAGGCTTACCATCCTGAATCCAGTCTTCAGCAACACCTATAAAGACAAGAAAGAACAGGTTAGCATTCCGGCATCTGAAAGGCAAAGGCTTACCTACTCTTCGTGCACTCCGGAGGTCTTCACACTGCATTCCGGCATCTGAAAGACAAAAGCTTACCAACTCTTTGCACGCTCCGGAGGCCGTCGGCGCTGCATCCCGCATCTGAAAGACAAAACAAGGTGCGTTTAAAGACATTGGGGAACTTTAATACTCACGTGCCATTACTCCTTTCCACATCTAACCCAGTGGGTATTCCGGCACCCTGCAGCCGCTCCGAACTTGTACCTGCAAAATAAAAAGACAGTTAGAGCGCATCGTGAAGCAGGCAACAAGCGCTTACTTACGTGCTTCCAGGCGCTTCTATTCATCACACGGGCTCCATCTTCAACTCACTTCAGCCCGTCATCCGCCATTGCCGGAACCCTGCAAAACAAGAGACATCATTATTAAAGACTTTAAAGACATTTGAATTACTCGAAACTTACCGTTCGTGCAGTAAACGACGGACAGCAGTCCTCTGAAGTCAAGAGGCCTGCGCTACCTATCCAGTGAAGAAACTGGTTACAGCACCCTGCCCCGAGGCAGATGGAGAGCTCGGCATTCACTTACCTAAGACATCTTACTCTTCACGTCAGGCATACAGTGCACAGAGGTCCAGCCCAAAGAGCCAACCGGGTGCTACACATCACCTTTGAAGATACGGTAGTCGCCCAGTCAAGACCGGCGCCTCTGCGAGAATCAGGTGAGCGTTACACAAACTGTTAGGGAGAATTCTCTGTTTAGGCTGAATTTCCTAACCTAGTGAGTCCCCCAGCAGCTTTGCTGGATTTCTGGAGTTTGTTTTTTCCATCCTGCCAAGAGTGAGACTCTTTTTCTCCCACTCTTGGACATGTATGTGTGTGTAATTCCTTTGAATGCCAATGTGTTCTATGTGCTATGGGGTCTTTTACCCCATAGGGTCTCATGTGTTTTTCTATGTGTGTTACACCGCACCCTACGTGCCGTAACACTGGGGCATCCTAGCGGACCTCCACCATAGACTCCATACCCGGGGACTGACTACTGTCTCCCCGGGCATGTAAAGTCACCATTGGCTTTACTAGACCTAAATTTACTAACAGAACTAGTACAAACCATCTTATTGTGGACGTAGTCGTAGGGGTAATTTGATTACTCCTGGATCTGTTACTCGAGGGGGCGCTGTCCCATCCCCCCTCGTCGAGTTTTGGCTGGTGGCAGTGGAAACTACTTGTTATGTCCGATCCCGAACATAACCCTACGGGATTCGTCCCATGGTTGGAGGTTGATACTTTTTCTCGTTAATCTCTAACGTACCACCTGTCTATATATCTTAAATAAGTTTATCGGATGGTATTTTCTGCCAGAACTCGGTTTGTAAAATGGCGTCTGTGTTCGTCTCTGTGACTCCTAAACCAAAGGTCGAGCCCTTTGTTCCACTTTTGGCGGGCTCTGTACAGAGACCCTTCAAAGTCGTGCCCTTCTGTCTGGGTTACCACCGGGGTGTGGGAGGGGGTTTAGGCACCCTGGAAGAGTTGCCTTACCAACTCCGGTCGCACTCTGGAGTGATTGGCCCAAGTGATGAGCCTTCCCGCTCACCACTTAGCATGTGTTGATTTACAGCTAGGCTGAATGAATGGGGGTTTTCTGCATAAAAGCAGGGCTTTTGGGACTGGATCTTCAGAAGTCGCCACAGGACCTAAGCATCCGACGAGGGTAACGCTGAGCCGACCTGCACGACGACACCTCCGGTGGAGCCCTGCAGAACCGACTCACCACTTCCCGACGACAGAGGAGATCTCCCTGCTGGAGAGTCTCTTCCCCTGACTGGTGGGAACAACCAGTCCCCTTTGCTTTTTATTCGCCTCAGGACGCAGTGGTCGAATTGCCCGTGCAGAGCACCTCGGCAACCGGATAGCCACTACCCCTGTACCGCGACCAAAAGGTGGTGCCTTGTGACGGAGCACTCCGCGGCTGGTCTCTTCCCTGGTGGTGCACCGGACTTCACTTTTCTTCGGCGACGAGATCATCTCTACTCTTGGCAAAGACCCGACGTGCATCCACCACCAGGAACAACTGCCCCCGCTGGAGCTGCCCTCCACAACAAGGTACCGTGTCCGCCTGGCTTCACTTTTCGATCGGTTCGAGTGAGGTGTCTTAATCCTCTCCTTTCCGTTGGGTCACCTCCAAGCTTTTCTCATTTCTTGTTCTGAACTGGTTCAATCTGCTAATAACAATTTGCTACAAAGACTTGAATGCACCTCCACTAGAGACTTTTTGGGACATCGCGCCTTGCCTCTCTCCGAGTGGGCCTGGCCTCTGAACTTTACGATCTATTGTGATTATTGCCTTCCTGCCTTGCATTTTATCCGCGTAGGATTGAACTGTGTTGATTTCATAACCTGCCTATCTTTTTCTCTCCCGTCCTAACTAATATTAGAGTGCCATCTAGGTTGAGGTATACACATCTATCTGAAAATAAGTGATACCGGTAGAACCTAGACTTGCCGAAATATTGCTAGGGGGATTGATCGTTTTCTTCTTCGTAGAGTAATTGTGTTTGATTTGTTTGCCGTGAAAGTGCCATAGTGTTTTTGATAGATGTTTCGTTATAAATAAATGCCTTAATATCTTTACGCCAAGCTTCGTTGCGTGTTTGCTTGTCTTGCTGTGAAAAATTGCCCTATTTTGTATACTCCACATACTGCTCAACTCTTCTTGAGGGAAGTCTGACTGCTCAGCCACAGCTACCAAGTGAATCTGTGTGGTACAGACTGCTACCAAGTGGGTTCACCGCCAAACACCTGTAGTCCTAAATCTTTTGCAGTGGTCCCAGAGGGAACTGCACAGGTTTCCACCTAACACTGGTGTACAGCGGTGGGATTTGTATCGAGTATACAGTTTAGAGTGCTTTTCGACACTGTAGGATAACTAACCACAAAACCTTGCACAAAAAGCAACTTTCAAAAAAACATGTCTACGATGGAAACTTACAGTCAAGAGTCCTTGTCAGGTGAAAATACTGAGAGTTTGCGAGCTCTCTGTAGGCAAGAGAATCTTTCTGTAAGAGGCAAGAAGTTAGAACTAATCGAGAGATTGCTGGCGAACCAAAGTCTGGGTACTGGTTCAGAGGAACCAATCGCTCCAGCAAATGTAGATAACAGTAATGGTGTTGATCTGAATCGTGATTCTGATGATAGCGATGAGGAGGCTGACGAGGATGGAGAGGCTGATGAAACTGTCTCCCCTGCTCCTCTACCTGCCTTACCAGCTGTGCCTACGGGGCCCATACCAGGTCCCACAAGTAACCTTGCTTATTTTGAACTCGAAAAAATGAAGCTCGAATTAGAATACAAACGGTTCTTGGCTCAATCCGAACGAAACCAAGAGCTCGAGTTCAGACGGATGAATGCCCAGGCTGAGCAGAAGCAAGCTGAGTTAAGACTCAGGGAAATAGAACTTAATCACGAGTTAGAGATGAAAAAGTTGTCTATGGAAAATGCTTCTCTCTCCTCTGGTTCCTCTAGGAGCTCCAGTCCCAAAAGACCCTGGATGCCGAAGGAATTAGTGGGTATGTATGAACAGAGATTGGATGTGTTGGATTGGTTGAAACTGTTTGAATACAATCATGGGCTCCAGGACATCACCAGGAATGCGTTGCTTCCCTGGTTGTTCTCTAGGCTCCCTCCTGTTGCGACTGATGTGGTAATGGAGTTGGGGGAGGCGGATAAGACGGATTACAAAATTGTGAAACTAGCTTTAATAGCTAGATTCGGGAAGACCCCTTCCCAGTATCTTAAGAGGTTTAGAACCCTCAAAAAGCATGATGGTACCCCTTGGGCTACCTGAGTGAGTGAAGGGTTGCAAAACTTAGAGGGATGGATTAAGTGTTACAAAGTGAACACTTATGAGGGTATGAGGAATCTTTTTATGTTGGAGTCTATTTATGATGCCTGTTCTCCTGAGCTCAGACAGCAATTGGCTGATTCGAAGGAATTGGATTCCAGGGAGCTAGCTAAGGCTGCTGACTTGTGGGTTGCCAACAGGGCTACTCATAAGGATTCTGGGACAACTCAGAAAAAGGATGAGGGAAAACAGCCTAAAAAAGACTCAAAAGAGAATTCTAATAACTCACATTCCAAAGAGGGCCCCAAACACAACCAGAAGGGTAAGCCACAAGGAAAACCACAGCAGAATAGTGTGACTTCTGGTGCCAAACCGGAAGGAGGTCAGAACAATCCACCATTCCAGAAAGCATTCGGGAAATGCTTTGTTTGTGGCTCGACTGACCACGTGAAAGGTGATCCCAGGTGTAAGGGTAAACCTTCAGGGGTCCAGCTTGTCTCCTTAGCCTTCGCTCCAGAGGAGCAAGTCCAAATGGCAAGTGGAAACTTTCTACTGCTAGCTGACGAACCCATTGGAGTCTCAGCCAGCGTTTCTTTAGTATCTCTGGGGTTGTGGGAACAACAGAATTTAGATGTCTATAATTCTATCCCCGATAATCCTAAAGAGTATTATAAGGACAGTGTCCAGGTGAATGGTCAGGAGACTCCTGCCATTAGGGACACGGGGGCCAGCATAACTGTGGTGGATAAATCGTATTTTTCAGGCTGAGGATGTTGCTAAGGCACCCAAATGCCTCACCAAGTTAGCTGGAGGGCCTGTGCAGATGCTTCCCCAATTACCGGTTCTCATCCAGTGTAACGACATGACCGTGAAGATACCTGTCAGCATACAGAGTGAGGTACCAGGACGCGTACTGTTGGGTAACGATTTGAAAACTCTCGGAGTTGTGTCGCATACTCCCAGACCTCCTAGTAAACGGTTAGAGGAGCTAACCAGACCTGCAAGAGAGAGGACCATGCGAGGTACTCTCAAGGAGATGATGAAGAAAGAAATCACTCCTGCTCCACTGGAATTGTCGGCCGCTGTCTCCAAGAAATCAGAAGCAAAAGGGAAACCTAAGACTTCTATCCCAAAACCAGCAGCCAGCATTCCAGTGCAGCCAACACGGACTTCCCCGCGGTTGTCCAAAGTTACGCCCGTAACTCCACCTCCAGCCGAGGCTGAGAGGAAGGTACAACCCTGTGTGGTAGAATTAGACTCTGAGGAAGAGCTAATGGAAGGCCAGGAACTCATTGGAGATCTGGATCCTGTTGACCATCCTGAGCTGCAGTCTTTACTGGCAGAAGGTGGACCCAGCAGGGCAGACTTCATTAAGGGACAGAGAGAATGTCCAACTCTGGACGGTCTTCGCCACCAGGCAGAAGCTCAGGCTGAAGGGCAAGAGCCTGGGAAATACAGGTTGCACTGGGGAGATGGCCTCTTCTACAGTGAACCGACCGAGTCTGCACCTGGAGACTACAAACGACTTGTAGTGCCCCAAGAGAACAGACCACAGTTCTTGCAGTTAGGCCACGAGATTCCTTTGGCTGGTCACTTGAGTTTCAAGAAGACTAAGGAAAGGCTCTCCCTCTACTTCTATTGGCCAAAGATGGGGGCCGAAGTAGAAAAACACTGCAGGAGCTGCCACACCTGCCAGACCTCTGGTAAGGTTGGCTCAAAGAATGTGGCACCTTTAGTGCCTCTCCCAGTTGTGGGAGTCCCATTTGAGAGAGTAGGGATTGACATTGTTGGTCCCCTTGATCCTCCAACCTCCTCAGGCAACAGGTTTATACTTGTTGTAGTAGACCATGCTACTAGGTATCAGAGGCAATTCCTATGAGGACTGTTACAGCCCCGGCTGTGGCTAAGGCCCTCCTTGGTATTTTTACTAGGGTCGGGTTTCCTAAGGAAGTAATCTCTGACAGGGGGTCAAACTTTATGTCCAACTACATGAAAGCCATGTGGAAAACCTGTGGAGTTACTTACAAGTTCTCAACAGCTTACCACCCACAAACCAATGGGTTGGTAGAGCGGTTCAACCGAACCATGAGGAGCATGATAGGTGCTTTAGAGGAACCCCTTAAGCGTAAGTGGGACCTTCTACTGCCATGCCTTCTCTTTGCTTATAGAGAAGTCCCTCAGGAAGGTGTAGGATACTCACCCTTCGAACTACTCTATGGTCATCCCGTCAGAGGTCGATTGGCCCTGATTCAGGAGGGGTTGGAGAGTGCTCCTTCCCCCAAGCCAGTCAAAGTGACTGACTACGTGATAGGTCTCCGGAGGAGAATGTCACACATGATGACGGAAGCAAGCGATAACTTGAAAGCTGGACAAGCATTGGTCAAGCACTGGCACGATCAAAAGGCTAACATGGTTGAGTTCGCTCAAGACCAGCTCGTTCTCGTTATGATCCCAACAAGGCAGAGGGCCTTGCAAGATAAGTGGATGGGACCCTTCCGAGTCGTGGGTAAACTCAGAGAGGTTAACTATCTGGTGGACTTGGGCAATCCCAAGGAGGCTCCGACAGTCTTTCACACCAACCGACTTAAAGCGTATGTCTCCCGACCTGATGTAGGAGCGTTGCTTCTAGCATCATCCGAGGAAGAGGAAGAGAGTGAAGCTCTTCCGTATCTCCTCAGAGGCTTACCTTTAGATGAAAAAATTGAAGGAGTAAATCTCTCCTCCAATCTGACACCCGAGCAACAAGAAGAGTGCAAATCTATGTTGAATCAGTTTGCCTCTCTGTTCTCGCTTTCACCAGGCTTGACCCTTGGGGCCAGCACGACATACTCACTGGTGACTGTCTGCCAGTCAAAAGCAGAGGATACAGCATGTCAGAAAACGTACGAACCCACATCAAAGGTGAGGTCAGCAAGATGATCGATCTCGGGGTAATAGAGCCCTCTACTAGTCCATGGTCTAGCCCAGTTGTGTTAGTACCAAAGGCCGGATCTAAAGAACTTAGGTTCTGCGTGGATTATAGAGCTCTTAATGCAGTCACCAAGACTGATGCCCACCCTTTACCAAGAACAGATGAGTTGGTGGATAAACTTGACGCCGCCAAGTTCCTCAACACATTTGACTTGACGTCAGGCTATTGGCAAATAGCCCTGACAGACCATGCCAAGGAGAAAACAGCATTTTCTACCCCCGTTGGCTTATACCAGTTTAAGGTAATGCCTTTCGGACTGAAGAATGCACCTAATACGTTTCAACGGATGGTAAACCAGGTTCTGAATGGGATGGAGGACTTTTGCATGGCATACTTGGATGACATTGCAGTGTTCAGCAATTCCTGGGAAGAACATGTAACCCACCTGAGAGATGTTTTGCAGGCTCTTGGATGAGCCAATCTGACCATAAAGGCGAGTAAATGCCAAATTGGACAGAGTAAGGTAGTCTATCTTGTACATGAGGTAGGAGGTGGAGAAATAAGGCCTTTGCTCAGTAAAATTGAAGCTGTGCAAAATTGGACAACACCGACTACTCAAACCCAGGTGAGAGCCTTCCTAGGCCTCACTGGGTATTACAGGAATTTCATAGAGAACTATGGGACCATAGCTTCTCCACTGAATGTCATCTCCTTGCCCAAATTTCCTTAAAAGGTTAAATGGAACGAGGAGTGCAATCAGGCTTTTGAAAACCTGAAAAAGGCTCTTCGCCAAGCCCCAGTACTCAGAGCTCCTGATTACCGCCAACGCTTCATTGTGCAGACAGATGCTTTGAATGTAGGAATAGGTGCCGTACTCAGTCAACTGGATGGGAAAGGTAGGGAGCACCCCCCTTTGCTTCATCAGCCGCAAGCTGAAGGATCCTGAAACAAGGTGGGCAACAATTGAAAGAGAGTGCTTTGCTATCGTGTGGGCTCTGAACAAGTTTAGGCCGTACTTGTATGGTTCTACTTTTGTCATTCAGACTGACCACCAACCCTTGAGATGGTTAATGCAAATGAAAGGGGAAAACCCAAAACTATTGAGATGGTCGATCTGCCTGCAAGGGTTTGATTTCACCATTGAGCACAGGTCAGGGTGTCACCACCAAAATGCTGATGGTCTCTCTAGGATGTATGTCATCGACTAGAGGTATGAGATTCATCCAGGAGTGGATTAAATCCTCCTGTCCCTTAGTCTGGGGGGGGCGAGTGTTAGGGAGAATTCTCTGTTTAGGCTGAATTTCCTAACCTAGTGAGTCCCCCAGCAGCTTTGCTGGATTTATGGAGTTTGTTTTTTCCATCCTGCCAAGAGTGAGACTCTTTTTCTCCCACTCTTGGACATGTATGTGTGTGTAATTCCTTTGAATGCCAATGTGTTCTATGGGCTATGGGGTCTTTTACCCCATAGGGTCCCATATGTTTTTCTATTGTGTTACACCGCACCCTATGTGCCGTAACACTGGGGCGTCCTAGCGGACCTCCACCATAGACTCCATATGACTACTGTCTCCCCGGGCATGTAAAGTCACCATTGGCTTTACTAGACCTAAATTTACTAACAGAACTAGTACAAACCATCTTATTGTGGACGTACTCGTAGGGGTAATTCGATTACTCCTGGATCCGTTACTCGAGGGGGCGCTGTCCCGTCCCCCCTCGTCAAGTTTTGGCTGGTGGCAGTGGAAACTACTTGTTATGTCCGATCCCGAACATAACCCTATGGGATTCGTCCCATGGTTAGAGATTGATACTTTTTCTCGTTAATCTCTAACGTACCACCGGTCGACTTATCTTAAATAAGTTTATCGGATGGTATTTTCTGCCAGAACTAGGTTTTTAAAATGGCGTCTGTGTTCACCTCTGTGACTCCTAAACCAAAGGTCGAGCCCTTTGTTCCACTTTTGGCGGGCTCTGTACAGAGACCCTCCAAAGTGGTGCCATTCTGTCTGGGTTACCACCGGGGTGTGGGAGGGGGTTTAGGCACCCTGGACCGAGTTGACCTGCCAACTCCGGTCGCACTCTGGAGTGATTGGCCCAAGTGATGAGCCTTCCCGCTCACCACTTAGCATGTGTTGATTGACAGCTAAGCTGAATGAATGGGGGTTTTCTGCATAAAAGCAGGGCTTTTGGGACTGGATCTTCAGAAGTCGCCACAGGACCTAAGCATCCGACGAGGGTAACACTGAGCCGACCTGCACGACGACACCTCCGGTGGAGCCCTGCAGAACCGACTCACCACTTCCCGACGACAGAGGAGATCTCCCTGCTGGAGAGTCTCTTCCCCTGACTGGTGGGAACAACCAGTCCTCGGCAACCGGATAGCCACTACCCCTGTACCGCGACCAAAAGGTGGTGCCTTGTGACGGAGCACTCCGCGGCTGGTCTCTTCCCTGGTGGTGCACCGGACTTCACTTTTCTTCGGCGACGAGATCATCTCTACTCTTGGCAAAGACCCGACGTGCATCCACCACCAGGAACAACTGCCCCGCTGGAGCTGCCCTCCACAACAAGGTACTGTGTCCGCCTGGCTTCCCTTTTCGATCAGTTCGAGTGAGGTGTCTTAATCCTCTCCTTTCCGTTGGGTCACCTCCAAGCTTTTCTCATTTCTTGTTCTGAACTGGTTCAATCTGCTAATAACAATTTGCTACAAAGACTTGAATGCACCTCCACTAGAGACTTTTTGGGACATCGCGCCTTGCCTCTCTCTGAGTGGGCCTGGCCTCTGAACTTTACGTTCTATTGTGATTATTGCCTTCCTGCCTTGCATTTTATCCGCGTAGGATTGAACTGTGTTGATTTCATAACCTGCCTATCTTTTTCTCTCCCGTCCTAACTAATATTAGAGTGCCATCTAGGATGAGGTATACACCTCTGTCTGAAAATAAGTGATACCGGTAGAACCTAGACTTGCCGAAATATTGCTAGGGGGATTGATGGTTTTCTTCTTCGTAGAGTAATTGTGTTTGATTTGTTTGCCGTGAAAGTGCCATAGTGTTTTTGATAGATGTTTCGTTATAAATAAATGCCTTAATATCTTTACACTAAGCTTCGTTGCGTGTTTGCTTGTCTTGCTGTGAAAAATTGCCCTATTTTGTATACTCCACATACTGCTCAACTCTTCTTGAGGGAAGTCTGACTGCTCAGCCACAGCTACCAAGTGAATCTGTGTGGTACAGACTGCTACCAAGTGGGTTCACCGCCAAACACCTGTAGTCCTAAATCTTTTGCAGTGGTCCCAGAGGGAACTGCACAGGTTTCCGCCTAACACACTTCCGCAATCACGCGGCATAACTGTAGACCCGGAAATGTTTGTACAAGGGCTGAGGATACTTGCGAGAGTGGTGCCAGAGTTGAAAAGTGGTAAATGGAGAGTGCCCTCAGAATTTATTTTTCGCCCAACCTCCGATCCGGAGATAGTTCCAGGATAAATAGTATCCCTAGACATACATGCAGTGCAGGTGTCAGCGCAAAGAATAGTGGTAATTGCAATGGACATGCAGGGATGCCAGTGGAGGATAGTGTTGTGCATTGACGCCAATACGGCCCTGCGGGATTTAACAGACGAGGGACTGTTTAGTGGCGCAGAAAATGATGGGGAAATAGTGATGGAGATTGCAATCACCTGTGATGTGATGATTCAAAAAAGAGAGGTGCCATTACCCCTCATAGCAACTGTCAAAGCATCCCCAGCGTACTTTGAGGAAGATATGTCCCAGGTACCGCAGCAGTTGTGTACCATAGGCCCACACGATGTAGGGCTGCTACATGAAGTAACACCTGTAAAAATAAAACTCAAGCCTGAAGCCATTCCACCCCGGGTAAAACAATACCCCTTATCGAGGGAAGCAGAAGAGGGAATACAAGAAACAATAAATGCATTGATGATACAGGGAATAATAGTGCCATCCAATTCATCCTGCAACACTTGCATTTACCTTATCAAGAAAGCAAAAGATGGGGCACGGAGGATGATCGAGCACCTACGCCCCCTCAATGACGTAGTACAGAAGGAGTTTCCTCTTGTCCCAAATCCTGCCTCAATATTATGTAGTATCTCAAGACAAGCCACCCATTTCACAGTGGTGGATCTGAAAAATGCCTTCTTTTCAATCCCACTTGACCCAGGTTCTTGGTACCTAACAGCGAGAGTCCCAGTATCTTTAACAGGATACTGCATGAGGATCTTGGAAACATACACACAACAAGTCCAATAATTCAGTACGTAGACGATTTGTTGGTCTGCGGAAAGACGAAAAGGAGTGTAGAGAGGATTCCATCACACTGTTAACACATTTAGCGCAAAAAGGGTACAAGGTGGACAGAAAAAAACTACAGTATTGCTTGACAGAGGGGCTATACTTAGGTCAATTGATATCCAAATATGGTAAAAGAATAATACCCGATAGAGTAGCAGCAATAAAAGCCGTAAAAGAGCCAAAAACAGTGAAAGAGATGCAGAAGTTCCTTGGCATGTGTAATTACTGCCGAGCATGGATAATAGATTAGGCAGCATACACAAAACCCCTATTACAGGAACTTAAGGAAGCGCAACAAGAGACCACTCAAGTACAGTGGACACGAGAAATGCAACCAGCTTTTGATACACTCAAAGAATTGATATCCACTGCACCAGTTCTAGCAATCCCAACTATGAGCGAAAGTTTTATTTGTTCTCACATAGCAACGGCACACTCATGACAGCTGTGCTGACACAGAAAACATCCTTAGGCCACAATCTCCTGGCATTCTACAGTGGAACACTGGATGCAGTAATGCAAGGACATTTCGCTTGTGAACCGGCTCTCGAAACCGCTGCATTCGCAATCGAACAAAAACTCTACAGTCATGATGGGATGCTCTGTCACGTTGTATGTAGAACACTCTCTTTTTGCCATCCTGGAAAGATCAAAAAGCACACTAACTACCCAATGGGCAACAGCGTATGAGTTGATCATATCCAGCGCGAACATTCACATTGTGCGGTGCAAAAGTATAAACCCTGCCACATTTATCACCGAAGCATGCACAGTAGAAGACATGCAGCAACATGACTGTGCCACATACAGAGGTGACGATAATAACGCACCTACAGCACACGAAAATGCACTAGCAGAAAGAGAAATGTATTTTGTCGATGGGTCTGCCACCATAGATTGTGAAACAGGAGAAAAGCACGTAGGAGCAGCAGTAGTTCAGGTGGAAGATGGGGAATTTGAAGTGACTGTACAAAAAAGACTACCATCGCATTTCTCAGCCTAGGCAGCAGAATTTGTAGCGCTCATAGAAGCATTACACACAGCGAAAGGGTGCGCAGTCACCATATACACAGATTCTGCCTACATGGCAACAACAGTACATGGATGATTAGCAAGGTGGGGAAGGAGAGGATTCCGAAGGGCAGACGGGTCCCCAGTCCACTATGCAACTTTACTAGGGGAATTAAGTGATGCGCTGAAAGACCTTACACTTGTACAAGTCATGAAATGTCAGGCCCACACATGAGGTGATGACGTCATCTCATTGGGAAACATGGCAGTGGATGCTGCCGCCAAGGAAACCTCCTATTTACCAAAAAGCTCAACAGGTGAGTACATACTACAGAAGGCAGTAGAGGAAGAGCAGCCAGAAGGGTTCAACTTGTTGCCAGTCTCCCAAATTATTGAACTTCAGCAAGATGCACCCAGTGAGGAGAAGGAAACATGGGTGAAAAGAGGGTGCAGCCAGTCATTCACCGACCTTTTATGGAGACAGAATAACACTGGTAAGGTAGTGATGCCTGCAAAACTACTGAAGATAGCATTCCAGCAATTGCACTTCCGTGCCCACAATGCAAAGCATCACATTATCGCAGACATACAAGAAGATTGGTTCGTTCCGGGACTACAGGAGCAAGTCACAAAGCTAATAGTAGAAGGCATCACATGCCAAACATACAACTCTGGCATGATGCTACGGACGCTTAGAGGAACATTGCCAAAACCTGAAGGGCCATTCAGAGAGCTGCATATAGATTATGCAGACATGGGAGAGCGGTGTAACGGGTCCCGATATCTGATGGTTATAGTGTGTCCCTTTTCCCAGTGGGTGGAAGCAGGCCCCTGTGCTCATCCAGATGCACAGTTTGCTGCCAAGTTACTGGTCAGGGAGATATTTCCCAGCTGGGTCATTTGTGATGTCATACGTTCTGACAATGGAACACACTTTGTTAATGACATGTTCAAGTCCATAACTGCAATGCTAGGTATAACTCACAAGCTCTGTACTATTTATCATCTGCAATCGAACGGGATCGTTAAAAAAATGAACGGATTGCTCAAGAGCAGATTGTCAAAACTGTGCCATACACTCAATAAGAACTCGGTATATTGTTTATCCTTAGCACTTTTTCAGATGAGGAATCAGCCTAGCATGGACCACCACTTGTAACCCCATGAGATTGTGACAGGTAGGAGGATGCACACGGCCCACTCACCCCTGCGTAGACAGTTAGATGCACATCAGAGTGCCACAGTTCTGGGAGAAAAGTTCCATGAGTATCTTAGAAATCTTGCAAGAGCAGCACGAGCCATAGCAAAGCAAATCGCACCACCATTTACGCAGGAAATTGCCACTGATACAACCACTGCAGCCACAGACAGCCCAGACTGCCAGTTGATGACAGGTGACATGGTATACGTGAGGAGTTTTGTGCAAAGGTTCCATGGCCCCTACAAGGTAATATACTGCACACCTACAGCAGTGAAGGTACAGGGCCTAAAGTATTGGGTGCACTTGACAGATGTCCGCAGGGCCTATGGGAGTACAGACTGTACAGACTATGAAGATGGTAGAGGTGAACAAAGTGCACAAATGTAGAAAGTGAAAAAGAAGAAACACAGAAATAGATTGTAAAGATAGAACAGGGGTAAACAATGGTAAGAGGATATTTAACAGATGCGTGACCACAATGAGTAAAGGACTTAAGTGTGATGTGTAAAATGAAGAATTTTTGCCAAGCTGTAAAATATTTATATAAAACAATGATTAATGTCCTCCACATTATCTCTCTTTTTCTCTCCCGCTCTCTTTTCAAATGCATTTCTCTCTATTGTTGGTTTTAAGTTGATAGTAAATTGTCTCCTTCAATTTGTCTTCCCCAAACGTGAAGTATGGGGAGGGAAGGAGGAAGGATGTAGAAATGATTACTAATAAGAAACAAAAAGCCAGTTAAAAAAAAAAAATTGAAAAGCTGGTAGTGTCTTATGAATAAAAAGTGTAAATAAGGACACGTTAACATGTATGCTTAACAATTGCTTACATCTCATTTATAGGGAGCTACAATGGGCATGGAAGAGGCCCCAGCGGCAACGAATAATAGCGTAGATAGGAATAGAAAAAGACGAAGTGTTTATCCTAGCTATTCATATGAGTGTATAGTGTTTGTGTGTGCGGAGGTGTTCTTTTCAACATTATTTGGCCTGGTCCTGTAGTGGGCAATAGCGTATGTTTCTGTTACGAGGAAGCTCCCATCCTTCTTAGGTTAACTTGCCAGGCTTATTAACAGCTTCATAAGTATCTTTACAGGCAGTCATTTAAGTTAATTTTAAGTTACAAGTAGGACATATAAACCACTGGCAGCCCATCACCCAGGCCTCTGCTGACCAACTCCAGGTTAGAACATTCACCCATGCATTCCATCACTCAGGCATAAACACTCAATATGACATCACAACATTCCTTCTGCAAAGCCAAGCCATACACAACACATCTTCTCCCCTTACATTGCACATCACACTCAGCGAGGCGTTACTCAACACATCTCCCTCTTCCAACAACAGCACAAGACATTACACAACACATCTCCACACACACCAACATAAACCAATCACACCGACTCACATCATCAGGGCTGGCAAGCAACGCGTGCTCTGACACTCTATCACTCACCTCATACCCGATGCACTGGCCAGGCACACCAGGTCCAACAACTAATCTCACTGTCACACACGGGACCCTGATGAGGGTGAAAAGAGTCATGGAAGCACACACACTACAGCTAAAAACAGCCGCACCGCATGTGCAAGAGAATAAAAAAATAGAAAATCATTTCTGATAAGTAAACCACAAAGTCGGGGTAATGTTTGACCATGCAATGCCTAAAACTACAGACATGCCCATACCAAAACTGGGGGCACTACCACCCGTACTCACATACCCCTACACCTGCTGGGGGCGCTACCACCCAGATACCAAACTAATCACCTTGCATGACTAACCTCAGTCACACTCCGACAATAGGTGGCGCTACCACCTCATACAGCCATACGTGGAATAACCATGCATAACCTAATTACAGTTACGCCCCGACAGAACTGGTGGAGCTACCACCATTACCCACATACACCATTGAACCATGCATACCCCTACCACAGACGCGCCCATACCTTACTGAATACATTGCTGAAAGTACCACCCAGCAACCAAATTAGGTAGGTCAAAAATGCCAACGAGGCACACTCACCATCAGCCGAACCACACTAATATCATCTATGAAAGCACCATCCACAACCAGGAGTGAAGGCACTCATAGCCACACCCATCCCCACCAGACCAAACCGTACACCACATAAAATAATATGCAGATCACATTGCAATGTTCTATACATCTGCGCATTAATGTACAATCTTAACACACCATATATCATAAACATGAATAATACAGTTCATTGCATGGGTTTATGCATACCAAATGTCATATTTGCCATACGACAATATAAGGTATAAGACCCTATCCAAGTCCCATCCTAAAAGTCCATGTTGCCTTTAAGCAACCTACTACTATGCCCTACTAATACATCCCAAGTGTCCATAGCCAGTCCTTGGCTTTACCTGGAATTCCTCAAATTTGGTTAGATCTACCTTCATCCATAACCAAACCACTCTCACACAATGACCTACTAAATGCCCCTAAATGTCCATAGCCATTCCTTGGCTTTACTTACAAAATCTTCAAATGGGTTACTCTATCCCATTCACACTTAGGCCCTTCCTTCATGCCATTGCATGCTGACTTCACACGTCACGTATTCACCATTAATGCTCTTCATGCATGCCACTTTGTGCTATTTAAAACTTTTCTGATATCACAGCAGCACTTAATAAGACCTTTCCCAATGCTGGCTTACTAAAACACCTACTTTTCAAGTTCCATTGAAACAGACGCATGCATAAAAACAGCACAAAAGACAAAGGATACTTTCATTTTGCTTCTTCTTTCCCTCTACTTGCACTGTACTTCCAATCTGTATCTCCGCTCCCAACATTTCATCCTTTGGTGGAAAGCACATTCCTTCTGCAAAGCCAAGCCACGAGGAAGCTCCCAGCCTTCTTAGGTTAACTTGCCAGGTTTATTAACAGCTTCATAAGTATCTTTACAGGCAGTCATTTAAGTTAATTTTAAGTTACAAGTAGGACATATAAAACACTGGCAGCCCATCACCCAGGCCTCTGCTGACCAACTCCAGGTTAGAACATTCACCCATGCATTCCATCACTCAGACATAAACACTCAACATGACATCACAACATTCCTTCTGCAAAGCCAAGCCATACACAACACATCTCCTCCCCTTACATTGCACATCACACTCAGCGAGGCGTTACACAACAGTTTCAATTGATATGAGCCAGGGGGACGTGGGCATGAAATCAATTAAACAAGGAACCCATTTAATTTGGGACGGCGTCAAGTTAATCTGGGCCCACAGGAGTCACAGGAATGAATACAATAACAACACAAATGGAACAATGATGCAGACCACACAGAAGTCCCAATACTTCAATGAATCTGATTTTAGCGTGTACTCAATGAATGACAGAACGCCCTCAGAAGTAACATGGGTACAAAATAACCCCTATCCGACCACAATGTCAGTCACAGAATCCACATCAATAGGTGGCATAACCACCAAAGAAGAAAACGGCGATGATAGACATATGACATACATGTGTCTAACAGCTATTCCAGCCTATACACTGAGTGGGAGGGAAAAGGGGGTGGACACAGGAGGAAAAAGAGGGAAACACAACAGGAGAAATGGGAAGAACATTATAAATTCGGCCTAGATACGGTCGATGATCCTCAGCACCCACACCAAACAAACAAATGGTATGCTGACCTGAGCAACACGGCAAACCAGACAACAAACGAAAGTTGTTACATCTGCTCACTCATACCTCATGCCTCGGGCAACATTAAGGTATTGCTGCCACAAGAAATTCCATTTGCAGAGGCACAATGTCTCTTAGATCTTGCACTGTGTAGAATCAAAAATATGTTTCAAGCACACACAGTTTCATTTGAGCTGTTACAAAATGCACAGACATGTTACTCCCAGCCGCAAGGAGTAATTTGTATAAAGGAGACTTTTTTGGTGATAAAGGGAATGCTGCACTCAGACAATAAGTGGCAAAACGAGGAAATAATGTGTAAAGCAGAAGCACTGCGAGGGCTGTCTGAAGAAAAACTTTCCTGGGTACAGAGAACATATGCTGCTATATGGACTGAACACATAATGAAACTTACTTGGGTTACTACCATCGAAAAACCCTTCAAACTGCAAAAAAGACATTTCATAACAACTCTGCTTCCATGGGGAATGTAAAGAGAACACGGGAGAAAACAAGAACTGCAGCAAAACTCTCATAATACCTGACATGAAGAAAGGAATGGCTGCGATGATGGACACGTACTGGGTCTGCGGCAACCTAGCGTACCTGCACTTCCCGCAATCATGGAGGGGCACGTGCTCTTTGGAAATGCTGCATTCCGCACTCATGGTGATCCCAGAAAGCAACATCCAAGGAGAAAACCAACAGGTGGCAGCGCCAAACAAACTGTCTCCAATGCCGCCTGAAAAGGTTCCCGTGTCTGCCATAGCTGAAGAAAGTTTGCAAAGCGCAATGCGAAGGAAGAAACGATCATCAAACTATATTTCAGCTAGATCATCCGAACACCTGACGCAGATCCCCGATTGATTCCGGCTGTTCAGCTCCGTTGAGACCTTCTTCGCGTCCCTCGTTCCCAGCATGCAGACAAGGGCAAATGCAAAATGGCTTCAGATAACAAGGTGGGTGCTCATCCATCTGGCCAACGATACTGAAGAAGGATTCAACAGTATCAAAGTGGAACTCAGAGCCTTGCGATTAATGACTATGCAGAACAGGTATGTGCTTGACCTGTTAGCAGCAATGGATGGAGGTGTTTGCTGAAAAATCAAGAGCGCATGTTGCACTTTCGTGCCCTCTGCAGATGTGGACAATGGCTCGCTTTCCCATGTCTTCGCAGCGGTGCAAGACCTCAGAGAGCGTATGAAAAATGAAGGAGGAGCGAATCCCAGCACCTGGTTCGACAATCTTTTTTCGCGGGTACCATCGTGGCTTGGAATGACAGTGAAACTCCTCATACCAATCATCGTCTTTTTGCTCCTTACTTTTTGTGTTTGCCAATTAGGACTCAGATGCTGGGCCAAAGCAGTACCTAATGGTGCACTGATGATGGTGACAATGGTTCATGCAAATGGAGTGGCACAAATAAAGCACAAGGCTGAAGTGCAAACAGGAGATAATTCAGAGCCCAAATATAGAATGACCGCCATACCAACACAGGGCATAGAGTGGATAATTTATATCACACAACCATAAAGGAACCCAAAGAACTACAATGGTATAAGGAGGTATGGGTGCACCTGGAGGGTGAGGCAGGGTGTATCTATATGACCTACACCCCTGATGAATATGCTAGGAGAGGGGAAAGCCTCAGGGCGGTGTGTAGAGCATGCATGCCAATAAAAGGAACACCTGCATGGGATGAAGCAGTAGCAGAGGAAGAAGAGCGTAATAGATTGGGGCAGCTACAATATTCATTACTTAAGTAACGAAAGGGGGGAATGTGTGGGAGGAGGGGGTCTTGGAACCCCCCCATTCTTACACTTCCTGGGTGAGCCCAGTGCAGCTGCTGTAGTCCAGGGCCCTGTCCCCAGAGCACCCACGCGAGAACCCCCCTTAGGAAATGTGACCCCCCTTAAAACAGCATATGATCAGAATTGAACCAGACTCCATTTTGTGGGCCACCGACTCCATTTTGTTATTTCGTATTGGCAGGCCAGCTGTACACTTAGAACACAGGCCTGCAGCTCTCCCAGCCAGGCACACACACAGCAGAGAAGCTACTCATCCAGCCTCCTCTCCTCTGCCATCTCTGCAGTTGTTTGGTTCTCATGGGAGACTCGCCGCAAGATTGCAACAAACTTTACACTGTTTCCCCTGTCTTCTGTTTTGCCTCATTTGACCCTGCCACAGGCCAGCACAGGGACAAACAACAGAAGCTGTTCATCTCTATAAAACTGCCCCCACCCAACAAACTCAGGCCATAAAAGAATACCATCCTCATATTCCCTAAAACATGATCAAACAGCTAGAAGCGACCCTTCAGTATGTTTAATTGATCGCGACCCAATATAAGAAAACCAAGTGTCTTCCTGCATGCAATTAGAACAAGCTGCTCATTTTTTGTAGAATAATGTAAGACTTGTGGTAGAACAATCAACATATCAGTAATGTATAATATATGTGTGATCAAAAGCATTAAAGTTAGAATCCAGTTATCAAAGAGTGATGTGTGTTAACGTGTACTATGACGTTGTTTAATAGAAATGAATTGCAATAACAAAATGCATAAGCAGAACATAACACTGTGCATGCCAGCACAAAGCTACCTCATTTTGAAGCTCAATGTAAATATATGCATGATATAGTATGAAAATAATATAACAACTAGCAGCCATAACTAAGTGATTCTAACATGACAATATATGCTAGAACCTATATGTGTCGAAGTTAATAATGAACTGTTCAATTGAGTATAGATAATGAACTAAGTATATGTGACTTATTATCGTGAAGTATGTAACCACGAGAACACTCAGGCAGGTAGAATAGGTAGTATGTTTTAAATGAATATAATTATAATGCAATGGGCCACGTGTAAAAGGTCTTTTGGTAAAACCTACTCCTAAAGGCCCTAGTTTTCCAGGCTATGCAGATCTACACTGTAAGGGTGTTTCGATTCTCCTCCGCCCTCCATAGTGTCAAAGCAGATCAGCAAAGATTTAATGATGTTTAAACAACCAGCCTCTAACCCCCACAGTAAGATTTAGGACCGTTGTGGTATGTGCCCCTTTGTGGCCTAGTCTTTTATGTGTAAGTTTAGATCTTAGATTTAGAGTCTCCTTTGTTGTTTATCAGATAGACATTCCAGACCACACAATGACCTCAAAAGTCTCACCTCTTTAGCCAATATATCTTGGAGTGTATCGGCACATAGTCAAGCCGACACATAGTTAAGCCTGCCTATCAACGGAGCAAACACTGCAGTTAATACTTGTATTTTGACCTATGCCCATTGATAAATTAACCTGTGTTCGAGAAACGTCTATTCTTTTAGTGTCTGAGCTCACAGGTCTCAGAACACGCTGGACAGAGCAGATCATGGTATTGGATGAATGGGAATGTGTGGCCACAAGGGCAAAAGTCAAATGGTTATTTAATAAAGAAACATCTCGACAGTTGCCGATTCTGCATACCAAATTGATGCGCCAAGCTGATCGAGTGACCAGAGAAGCATCACCGCAACACCACGTGCTCCTGAGCCAACCACATCCCCCGACCCTATGGCACCTATAGTTTTTCGCCCCTAGTGACCAATCCCAACTTTTCATGTGCCCCTTAGGCCTTCCCTCTGTTCGATGACGATAAAGCTGTATAAAAGTAATTTGTAACATGTTTTCTGCAGAGCGCTCTCGGCGTGAGAAGAGTAGATCCTGCTTGCCCTATTTTAGATAAAGCCTTTTAATCTAATCAGCACTTGGTCTTGGTCTCATTCCCTCTGGGGAAGTGTCCTGATTGACCTACTGGGAGATTTAACTGCATTTTTTGGGGGCCTCTCACCTTCACCACTCCCCTCTTGTCCTTGCACCCATGGTGCTCTCTGTCTCCCCTATTGTTTCTAACTGCTTCTCCATCTCCTACACTCCCTCTCTTACAAAGTCTGGATGAAAGAATCTAAAAAAGGCCCTTCTACGAACCAAAAATGGACTGCCTATCACAGACACCTACATCAATGCTTCCTCCGGACAGACTATCACTGACATCCTCTTTGTTGTTCCTTCAACTAACCTATGGACCCCCCCATATGGTCTCTGTCCTCTCCCCTTTCTCTTCCTCACCCTTTACTGGCAGCACTAGATGGGGAAGTGCTCTTGGCTTACTTTGCCACTCCCAAATGCACAATTAATGTCTATCGCAATGGCACTATCATGGCCCAGGGCTCTCAGCCCAACCTTCTCCTTCTTGACAGGAGTCTTCCTTCTCTCTTCAACTTCCCATCCTCTCCTTCCACCCCTCCTTCCCTTATCCCCCCGAACCCCTCCCCCAGTGGTAGCACCACATCGCTGTACGCCCCTTCGCAAATCCTTTAAAGGGGACCACCAGCTTCACCTAGCTACCCTCAATTCTCACTCTACTATTAAACACGCCTCTGACATCTGTCATTTCCTTGTAGACCTAAATCCTGATGTCCTTGCCCTCACTGAGACATGGTTCAAGGCCAGCTCTGTTACTGAATTTGACAAACTCCTTCCTGAGGGCTACAATATTGTGTCCAACCCCAGACACTCCCGGTCTGGTGGTGGAGTGGCTCTGATCTTCCCTAAGTGGGTCCCTACCTCCATCATGGCCACTCAATCTTACTCTTCCTTTGAAAGCCTCGTCGGCAGGCTGACTGTCTGCCCTTCTTTCTATGTTACTCTTACAACCATCTACACCCCCCCTCTAGACCTTCCTCCTTCTACCTCTCTGAATGGGCCAACCTCTCTTCCTCTCTTCTTGCCTCCTCCCCAAACTTATCTAACTTGGGGACTTCAGCATCCATCTCAACTCCCCAGATGTGTGCATCGTTCTCTTCTGTGACCTCTGCAACACTCTCTCCCTCACTATCCTTCCCTCTGGCCCAAACTACTCTACAGGGCACAACTTGAATGCTCACATTTTAACAAACATCCCTCTTTCTAACCTCTGCACGATCCCTCTCTCCTGGTCTGACCAATCTCTCCTCTCTTCCTTGTTTGACCTCACCTTTCCTCAGTCTCCTCCCCCTGCAATGCCAGTCTCCTTCTTGGTCATTCAACCAATGAAGCATTTGTCAGTCACTGCTTTTGCTTCCTCCTTCATCCCTCCCCCGCCCACTACATTGGACTCTCCTTCGGACTCTGTCCTAACTAAACTTCATATCTCTATCACTAACACCCTGGACATCTTTGCCGCGGTCATGAGGATCCCCATGAAGCCTGCCTTCAAATGCAACTCTTGGTATGACCCTGATTTAGCTGCTTAGAAACAAAAGCGCAAAGTGGCAGAACGGAAGTGGCAGACATCTAGCTCATCCCTGACAAACTGGCCTACTGCCTACTCGAAAACCAATACCGTCTCTCCATCTGCTCCAAGAAAAGAGCGTCCAAGCACGCATCTCTGGAGCCACCAATAACGCAGCTAAACTCTGTAAAATCTGCTTGCCAATCCTACTGCAGTCTCCTCTTCTCCTCCTCCCTCCCAAGTCCTATGATCTGCACTGGCCTGTCACTTTTCCTCCAAAACTCTTGACATACTGTCCTCTCTATCATCTGCACCCCCACCTTCTCTCACCTCTTTTGCTTCCCCTCTCCCCCATACTCTCCTCCCTTTCTTTCATTACACCAGAGGTGATCTATAGAGTTTTTCGCTCTATGAAAGTCTCCTCTAAATAGGTGCTACCCTGCTCCTCAAGAACCATCACAGACAACATTGACATTCTTGCCCCTGCCTTGGCTGACCTCTGCAACCACTCTTTTGACACAGGCTCTTTCCCGCAACCCCTCAAGCACTCTCTTGTGCACCCTCTCCTAAAAAGCCATCTTCTAACCCCTCTTGCCCGGCTAACTATCAACCTATCTCTATGATCCCTTTCTTGGGCAAACTAATAGAGAGGCTGGTCATCCCAACTGACCCTCCACACCGAAATGGAAGGCTGCCTCCATGACCACCAGTCCGGTTTCAGGGTAGCCAGAGGCACTGAAACAGCTCTCCTGAACACCCAGGAAGACCTACCCTCTACTCTGGACTCTAACACTCCTTCTGTTCTGATCCTCCTCAATCTTTCCTCTGCTTTTGACACTGTAAACCACTCCTTCCTCATAAACCCATCTCTGTGATACCACGGACAGGGTACTGGCGTGGCCTACCTCCGTCCTCTCCAACAGACTCTCCCAAGTGCAAATGGGTCATGTTCTCTCCTCCACCTCACTCTCTACCTGTGGTGTCCCTCAGGCCTCTATCCTATCGCCATGGCTCTTCAACATCTACCTGGCCCCTCTGGCCCACCTGACCTCCACCTACTCCCCTAATTTCCAGTGTTACACAGATGACACACAGCTCTCTTTCTGGCTGCCTTCTCCTACCTCCACCTCCTCCTCTCCCTCCCTCATACCTGCCTGCCTGACTGCTATTCAGGGATAGTGCTCTGCCAATAAACTCTGCCTCAATGCCAGCAAGACAGAGATCCTTCTCATTGGGACACCTTCTCCTAGTTTCCCTCTCACTCTCTGGCCAGACTCCTTGGGTCCCTTCCCCTGACCCACTTGTGAGGCAAAAAACCTTGGGATCATCTTTGACTCACCTTCCCTGTAGGCTTGACTACTGCAATAGGCTCATCATCAACGTTCTTCTTTCCTCCCTTCGCCCTCTCCAACAAATCCAGAATAGAACTGCAAGACTTATCCTTGGCCTCAACCCAGGGATTGCATCTCTCCAGCCCTAGAACGTATCTACTCTCTCAGGTTACTGCAAGGATCAGATTCAAGACCCTCAGCATCATCCACAAGGTTGTCTGGGGTCTAGGACCTCTCTAAATCCAGCTTTATCTCCCAAAATACCTCCCATCCAGAATACTTCAGTCTTCTGGTGCCAACTCTCTGCTGGTCAAACGTTCTCGAAGCAGAGAGTGGGAGGTAAACCCTCTCCTTGGCTGGCGCCTCTCTCTGGAACATCCTCCCCCCCCCCCTCAGACTTGAACTGGATCTTAAGTTCCAGAAACTTCTCAAGACCTTCCTGTTCTCCTCTTCCTTCCCCCTCACCCTCTCTTGCTAAACTCTCCATCTTCCGCTGGACTGGGGCGTGTTCCCTTCAGAATCATACAAAGGCCAGTTGACCCCCCACCAGTTCCCCTCAGCATTCTTTGCCAGCACTTGCCCTTGGGCTCCCCTTCATTGACTATCGCAACTTAGTCCTCCCGGTCCACTGCATTCTTCCCCTCCACTCTTTCCCCTGCCACTTGCCACCTCAGCCCGACCAGCACTTGCTGCCCCATGGTGCAACACACTTCTGCACTTCTCGCCCTTGCACATATCACCTTGTCATGCACTTGCATGGTAGGATTGTCACAAGACTAATTCCACCAAACCTGTTGTTGCCAACAGGTAACCCAATTGGATTCTTAGGTCACTCATCGTCGCAACCTTCTATATGCTATATCATGTATAAAATGACCTTTCCATGTCTACTTCGTTACAGAGGGACATGAGACTTCGATGAGCAACAACCAGGCCGGGTGAATATGATACCCTAAAATAGGAGATCTTTATGATAAGATCTAAATGACTTGGACCCGTGGGTTTCACTATTATTATGCATTATTTGTTTTTTCATAAAGGTTGTAAACATCGCAAAGCTACACCATACAGGTTTTGAGGGGTTTTGAGGTTAGTGTTTAATGAATTTTGATGTGAATGAGTACTGCTCTTTGAAATATGTTGTTTTTACAGCGAAGGGTCTACATATCACTGGCCATTGAGTTTAATAAATTCTACCTGTTATATATTATAGGTTTACAGATGAACTTGTTATTATACCTTCACTGAACTGAGATTAACAAATAGATCTAAGCCCTGATGATGGATTTTAAATCCGAAACGCTCCAGCAATCTTGTGAACTAAATTGGACTCAATTGGTTGTAACTAAAAGAACTTTCTGAAGGCACAACTAACTATAATTATTTTTGTTCTATGTTGTGGAAAATTAGTTGTTACCTTTCTTTGGATTTGTAAAGAGTTCCATAAGCAAAAGTGAACATATATTTTTAATTTTGCATCTAAGGTTTATGTTGATCGAGGGTGGTTTAACCCAATTAACAATAAATGTCAGTTTACTTTAAGAAGAAGAATCATTTCTTGTTGATATTTATGCTAGATAATTATATAAATTTGGATTTGTTGAACTACACATCTGAATGTATGAATTATATAGTAGGACATCAGTCCTCAGAGAGTGCAATTGGGTTATCTGTTGGCGAAAACAGGTTTGATGGAATTAGGGTTGTGTTGAGCCTACATAGGCATGGATGCTATACACTTTTGCACCAGAAGTTAAACTTACAAACAAATGGAATTCTGAGTATAACATGAATCCCAGTTACACCTGTAGTGCCCCTCCACCTTGCTTCCTTCAGTAGGATTTTCACAAGACCAATATAATGTTTCTTTGTTGTTCCATTCTTAAGATTCCCCATGCCGCCACACTCTTTTGTCTTGTGGCGTCTGGAATGACCTGTGTATAGGTGCCATACAAATGTCCAATACAATCAAAATAAAAAATTCTGGCCACTTGACAGAATCGAAACCTAAGAATATTCTAAAATCATCACTACACCTTCCGCACAATTATCCCACCTCCTGCCAAAACAATGATCATTCATTAGTGTGTAGACTACTCCTTAGTGTTTACTTCTGGTTACTTCCAGCCTGCAGATTCCCACTGAGGGGCATTGGACATCCACCCCATGATGACGTCTGGTTCCTTTTGAGCAGTTGCATTGTCCATTCTGGTGAAAGCTGGTTTAAGTCATCACATGAGTGCCTTCGTACTTGGCGCAAATCCATGCTGACCAGCAGTTTTCAGTTCAGCACACAGAGTGCATGCTGAAACAAGTTCATAGTAAAATAAGTGGGGGAAAAGCAAATGTAATCAGGGAAAAGCTAAACATCTGCTAAAAGTGAACAAGAAAAACCTGTAGGGGAATTGGGCTGCAGCATAATAGTGGTGTGACTAACTTTGTTACACACATGCATATTGTTCATCTAAAATGTATCTTGTCAAAAATCCATTCATGCATTTATGAATGTATTCCCAGTAGTTTCTTTTTCACACCCTCCACTGGGGGCATAGACTGCATTGGACAAAGAACCTGTTGGGATGAACGTCCTACATCACAGACTTGAGAGGAAATATAAACTAAGAAAACCCATGACGCACAAGTCATCACACATCAAAGGCCAAAGGTTTAGGCGGCAAGCAGATTACCATCATTTCCACCATATCACTTCACTGAGTGATAACATGGAAAGCAGCATACACCTGCACTGTAAGTATAGCTGTTCCATCAGGTCACAGAACGTGTTGCATTGACGAGTCTCAGAGAGACCCGTTTTGGACGACATTGCAAATACTTAGGAGGATTGGAAGTTGAACAATGTTGGTCCCTAATTTTAAGTTCTATGCACATGTCGATCCAAATTGCCACTGTCAATTTCCTGACAAGTTTGAACTTGGAAGCATTGGTAATTTGATATGTGAAGATTTTTACTAATATGATGTATACTTTTTCTTTTTTATATGTATATGGACTGTAGACTAGAGTTAATAGGCACATACAATTGTTATAATCCAGGAAGTTTGATTTGATTTTAGTGTGTATATTATTGTAACATTTTATGTATACATTTTGAAAGGTTAAATTCAGCTAATTCAAATATTTTTTTTTTAAAAAATAGAAGTGCCAAAATAAGGAAGACATCATGAACCAGTAAGTATGTGCCAAGAGTCAATGCGACATGCATATGGGGGTAGGTGCCCGTGAGTAGGCCCACAAAGGCAAGAAGGTGCTATAGGAGGTAGAACAAACATTTATTAGACAAACAAGCTGCAATAGATTTAGGTTCTGAAAATAATATTTCAATAGGTATGGGGATAGTTCTCGCTGTCATACGAGAAGGATAGCCTTCAGCAAATGAACATATACAGAAGAGTAATATGCCTGGATAGACTAAGCCATGCAAGCAATGGCGTTGACAGAATAACTTAGAGATAGTTGTTAGGCCCTAACCAAAGCACACATACACGGTAGCAGGGACAGTTTAAACTGAGATACACACTAGATAGGTAGGTGTGTGATAGCAACACTAAAGCAATAGAGAATATAGCACTTCATACATGCAAATGCATATGTGCACTCAACAGCACTCTATAGGTGACTAAATATTAGTAGGCTGCAAGAACAAAGACAAGGCCCGAGCCATTACATTAACAGGCCTCTAAGCATTAGAAACTGTTTCACACTGCAAAGTCAGTCAGTTCAGGACATTTCAAAGGAATGCAGAGGCAAGGTCGGAAGCCTTATGCACAGTGTAACGTTGCGCAGCGATTGGTCAGAAATATGAGGTGAAGCCCATTCCCAACCAAAAGTACAAGGAAACATGACTTAATCAAATGTTGCTTGGGAAGACCGGAGCTACACAGGGAGGTGGCAGAATGCTGCATAGTGATTGGCTGCTGAGGGGAAAGTTCAAACCGCTCCCACACATTCAGCAAGTGAAACATATAACAAATAAAAGATCTGCCCATGTTCCCAAAAACTAGCCAAGACACGGTCATAGCCAACGTGAGAATCGGATCCCGTGCAGAGACAGGCACAGGACAAAGTAGTTCAGACAAAAGGAGCGCATCACCTCCTGCAGGTGAATCTAAAATATATAAAGGTTCAAAGGCCCTAGATCTATACCAAGAATACCATGGCAATTGTATATCAAGTTAGACTGCTTAACAAGTTATAAGAATGATTCAAGTTGCTATATCACTTGTTCATATAGAAGTAGAACACACATAGTCTGGATAAGTGTTTGGCCCAGAGCAACAGGCCAAAGAGCACATTACTCGAGGTCATGCCCATCAGGCATGAGAAAGGAAGGAGCAGAGTTACATGTTCCCAATCAGAAGGTGCAATAATATGTTGCAGGTTGATGCAGAAGGAAGGGGCGGAACAGTAAGATGCTGCCTGTATTTACTTTCCATGAGACTGGGATTTGAAATATACAACTGTTGGCACACTGTCCACACCTCACAATGTCATTGATTAGCGATTATCCAAGGGTGGCCACAGAAGCTCCATCAATCAAATACTAAGGACTAAATAAAACAATATTAAAACTTGACTGTGCAATAGCAAATCTGGGAAAGTAGCTGAAATGAATATGAAGACATTTTTATGAAATAGCTAGATGATATACCTGGCGTTGCTCAGGCTTTCAATCCCTCATAGGTATAGGCAACTTTGCGAAATTTGACGCACATTGGTGAAACGGTGTGGAATTGTATAAGGAACAATGCTTCGCCAAGCCATAAACCCACAAACACATTTTTACTTCTGCTGAAATCCAGGGAAAGGGGTGGGGTATCCAAATGTCATTTTGTCAGTAATGTCCCGAGGGTGCTAACAGGTGACTGTGCAAAATTTGGCGCAGATTGGTGAAACTATGTGGAATTGTATAGCAAACATACACAAAGTCACAAACCCACACCTACATTTCCACTTTGCTGAAATTCGGGGAAATGGGTGTTGTATGCAGATGTCATGTAGCCAGTAATGTCTGGAGGGTCCTAAAGTGACTGTGTATAATTTGGTGAAGATTGGTGAAACAGTGTGGAGTTGTACAGGGAACATACGTAAAGCTACAAACCCACAAATCCACACCCAAATGTTCACATTTGCTGAAATCCAAGGCAAGAGATGGGGTGTCTAGAAGTCATGTAGCCAGTAATGTCCGGAGGGTCCTAACAGGTGATTGTGCAGAATGGGGTGCACATTGCTGAAATGGTGTGGAATTGTAGAGGGAACACATGCGAAGACACAAACCCACACATGGAATGCGATGAATCATGCGCAAATTATACATGGAGTCATGGTGTGCTCCACTCAATGATTGACTATTTTTGCGTATCACAAACAATCGCACCCCTAGTGGACCCAGTGATGGTACAAGAGATTAGCTATAGTGATCACGCTCCACTATTGCTATCTATTGACATTGAACATTGTTCATTTGCTACTTGGTGTTGAAAAATTGTTGCAATTGCCGGAGACTCATCGGGCAAACATCTCCCTTAGATGGAATCCTGGTTTATGTAAACAACTTGCTAACTTGGTGACATTAGAACTGAATAATATTGATGTGAATATCTTAAATTCAAGTTACTCAACTCTGCAAAGGGAGTTGATTGTCTCCAATATGGTCAGTACAGCGGTAGCATATCTGAAATCTAAACAACCATCAAGATGTGACCACCCACTCGTTCGATCCTATGTGTAACATTTGAAAATGAGAAAAGAACAGGAACTTGAGAACTTTGAAAAAGAACAAATTAAGTAACTTGCAGTATCACTATTTAAAAAGACAGATCTTCCAGAAATATAGAAATAAAGTGAGAGGATCCTGAATCTTAAATCACAATAAAATAAACTGTGCACTTATTAGATCAATTTGTCAACATGATACAAGAGCAATCTGGGTAGCAATCAAGCAATCAAACGGGCACAGGAAAGTAATGTCTACAAATACCATTTCAGCAGAGGTCTGGAAAGCATACATTACAACCAAATATGAACTCTCAGAGTGTTTTAAGGATTGCACATACCAACACCCTCAAGGTACTGTCATGAAAAAATTGTATTGGTCTTTCACGGATATCGAGTGGCTATTGGCAAGTTGTCTCACTCAAGAACTGCAGTCCCTGATTGTATTCCGCCCTGTGTATACAAGGTGGACCCAGCGCTATGGGCCAGAATTCTTAAAATTAAATTCGACCTAATCTTTTGGACTTGCAATGTCCCTCAGTCTTGGGCTAGCTCAATAATAATACCTATTTTTTAAAAAAGGAGACTCAACCAATCCTGATAACTATCGCCCTATCTCCTTGATGGACGCTGTCTCAAAATTCTTTGCTATTTTGATCCTGCATGAATTAGAAAAACATATTGCTCAACATGACATCTATTCTAAATCTCAAACAGGATTTCACAAAGGTATGAGCACGGTGCTAAATGCAACTGTCATGTCACACATAAAAATTAAAGAGGCTTGTCCAGTTTATATGGCATTCATAGACATGTCTGCCACCTTCGATAGTGTGGTAAGAAACTTACTATGGAAAAAGATGGCCAATTTAGGTATTACAGTGGCCCTCATGTTTTGGATAACTCTACGTCACACAGGCACTTCATATAAGATCAGGATAACAAGTGAAGGGGCAGTAATGGAATCAGTAATAACATATCTTGGACAAAAACAGGGCTGCAATTTAGCAGCTACTCTATTCAATCTCTACCTTAGCGATCTTGATAAGAAATGAAAAGAATTAAATCTGTTTTATATAAAATTAGTCATAGCATGACTCCATTGGTTAGCATTTGCTGATGATGTCATCCTATTCGATCCTACTCCATCAGGCTTACAAATGAAGTTACATCCCTTCGAAGAGTTTGCACATTCCCACAATCTTAGACCTAATGCTACAAAGACCTGTATGATGGACTTCAATGCGAAAAAAAGATGAAACAGTATCGGTGGGTGATTGATAGTACATCAATCTCCCAATCAATTGACACTATCTATCTTAGGTACTATATTAGCAATGCTTCATCTATCAAAATATGGACCGATATACTCAATTTGAAAGTAAGACACCTATTGTGCCAGTTGAAGGTGATTCTTGTAAAGTACTCTAAATTCTCCTTTGTCCCGTTGCTCGGTTTTTTTAATCTCAAGGTACAAGTAGTTCTACTATATGCTTTAGATATTTGTTTGATAAATTTAAATAAATATCTAGCTACATTACAGGGGCGCCTATTGGAATCTGCGCTGCACTTGTCTTTATCAATTCCAAACTGTATAATTAGACATGAGCTTGACCTTATCTTCCTCTCTTGTAAAAGGGAATGGCGAGCTCTGGCTAACTATGCAAAAATGCTTGAGCCACCTAGAAACTCTTTCTATCAGGATTTTCACCAAATGTTAAAGGGAAACAGTTTCAGATCTATTATGCAATTTCATGGGAAAATGCAAGGACTCCTGTATAAATTAGATGTTACGCCATTGGATCTACGTACTAGACCAGTATATGTAAAAATAAAAAAAAATGGAAAGAGATTGGATTAGAACAATAGTTGAACTAAGCAGATACAGCACTTACAGTGAATATGCAAAGCATACCTGGAGAGTTCCGTGCTGTATATACCTAAGTATATTTCCATGCAATACTACTCGTAGGTATTATATGCGCTTTAAATTTAACCAATTCTACACATGAGAAAGGACAAGACACTGGGAATTAGAAAACAGTTATGAATATGCAGCAAATTGTCATTTCCCATTGTGTATTGAATCAAATGACACTCTTAAACACTTAGTGTTGGAATGTTCCCACTTCAGGGTCACGAGAACTAATTTGCTAATTAAATTCACAAATACGGAATTTGAAGACTGCCTTGATTCTTTGTGGAATAGGATGATGCTGGGTAACGCTAAAGCTTTGATATATGGATTGGTGCAATTGTTAAAATTCAATGAAATTGAACTAGAGATCCACGACAGAACTGAGGTAATAACAGAAATAGACCATTAACTATATATTGTTGGGTATACAAGTAGTAGGCTACAATGTTTTGAACCTTACATCAGTTTATAGTTCTTTAAGAATTAACTTAGGTATTGATCTATATGGAACTTGTACTCTGTTTTATTTTAAATTATAAATAAGGTGTATTTTTTTATAGATTTGATTATATCTAATGTGAATTTTAATTTTTCAAATTGTTTGAACAGTTTATGTTGTAATTGACATATCTTAGGTAGTACTGTTTCATTAGGGGCTCGACATTCTAAATCAATTTGAAAAGTGGAAGGAGTAATGTGTGGTATTACTATTAGATATATGCTGCAGATGGTAGCTCATAAATATCTTCTAGAAAATGCATGTGTATTACGGTCTTAGTACACCTCCAATCAATTTACACTGCTATAGTGAATATGGGAAATTGTAATTGTTATACATTATATGTAAGTGGTCTGTATGGTTTTTAGATCAAAGTAATATGTTGAAATGTTATATTTTTGTAAAGGTTTTTTTAAACCATAAACAAATAAATAAAATTTAAAAAAAACACACATTTTCACTTTTGCTGAAATCTGTGACAAGGGGTTGGGTGTCCAGATGTCATGTAGCAATGTCAAATAGCCAGTCATGCCTGGAGGGTCCTGACAGGTGACCATGCAAAATGTGGTGCAGATTGGTGAAATAGTGTGGAATTGCATCAGGAACATACTAGAAGCCACAAACCCACCCAAACATTTTCACTTTTTCTGAAAGGGATGGAGTGTCCAAATGTCATGTAGCCAGTAATGTCCACAGGGTCCTAACAGGTGACTGTGGACAATTTGGTGCATATTGGTGAAACTGTGTGGAATTGTATTAGGGACATATGTGAAGCTACAAATCCACAAATCCACAAACGTTTGCTGAAATCTGGCGAAAGGGGTGGAGTGTACAGATGTCATGTAGCCAATAATGTCCAAAGGGTCCTAGCAGGTGACTGTGCAAAAATTGGTACAGATTGCTGAAACAGTATGGAATTGTATAGGGAACACGCGCAAAGCCACAAACACACAAACGGTTTTTCCAGCAAGGTTACCGCCGGACTCGTAATGGGGCCCAATGTCAAAGTTTTCCATCACACATTATTTACTTAAACATCAACACCACATTGCCATTTCAAACATATGCTAAACTAAAACTGTTGACTTTGCCAATGCTTGTTTTTTTATTCCACTGCACTGAGCAGTTAGTCTTTTTACTTGAGGCAGATGTATTACTGCTTATAGTTATACATGCATTAGTAAAGAAGACAGTCACACTTCTGAGGCACACTAGAATGAACTAGACCAATTTTATATCACAATCCTTCCTCATATACTGATAACCTCAACATGGTGTTTGAAGTTTTAAGAAATAAATAATATACTGTAGGAATTAAGCTACCTATTTTTGTCTGATCAACATACGTCAATTATAAAGAATAAAAACTGCAACACGCCCACAGCTCAACAAATGACAATGCTATGGATGTGTGGAGTATTGTTTGAATGTCATCTTCCCTTCTCTGCACTATATACTTATAGTTTTGGCACACTAGGTGTCAATAAAGTGATAATATGTGCCAAAACCAAAAAGAGAGAACATACCTATACCCATGCATTATGTTATTTTTCAGCAAGCTATTAGAACTATTACAACTGAGAAGGCAGTCTCACAGGCTGACTTCTAATCATTCAGCATGTATATACTTTGCTCAACAGTGATAACTAATTGCTCAATGGTAACTGTTGCTGGCATTCTGACTACCACTTTGATCAGAAAATGAAATGGTGCCATTATGTCATGTAGCATTCATGGCTTGGTCATATAGACTATAGTGACAACACCAGCATTTGGTGGCTGCGTGGCGCTGTAGCAGCCCACCAACCTGGCCCTAAAGGAGGTAAGTGTGAAGTGAGGGCCTCTTTGAGGGCACCAGGATGTTACTCCCCCTCTCAGCCTGAACATGGGGGTTATCACTTTGATCAGAAAATGAAATGGTGCCATTATGTCATGTAGCATTCATGGCTTGGTCATATAGACTATAGTGACAACACCAGCATTTGGTGGCTGCGTGGCGCTGTAGCAGCCCACCAACCTGGCCCTAAAGGAGGTAAGTGTGAAGTGAGGGCCTCTTTGAGGGCACCAGGATGTTACTCCCCCTCTCAGCCTGAACATGGGGGTTATCACTTTGATCAGAAAATGAAATGGTGCCATTATGTCATGTAGCATTCATGGCTTGGTCATATAGACTATAGTGACAACACCAGCATTTGGTGGCTGCGTGGCGCTGTAGCAGCCCACCAACCTGGCCCTAAAGGAGGTAAGTGTGAAGTGAGGGCCTCTTTGAGGGCACCAGGATGTTACTCCCCCTCTCAGCCTGAACATGGGGGTTATCACTATTAGCATCTCAAGGCTCCTTCTGGGAGACAATAATGTTTTCCTTTTTTTATTAGGGGAATTGTGCTTCGCGTATTGCAAATGTTAATTCTCCCTTAACAACTACAAACAAAGATTTCCACCATGGAAAAAGTAAAGGGACTAATTACCTTTATCATTTCAGTGGCAGTCAGAACCACAACACACAAGAACAGCAATGGAGACAGCCCCGGAGACAGAGCCATTTAACCAGTGGGGGTGGTTTTGGGACCTGGCGGTGGGGAGTGGTTTGTAGGAATTGGAAGGGGGGAGGGTGTTATTGGGACTAGGGCACTCCAACAGATGAGAAATTGCCAGACACCGGTGGCCAAAAGATTGTTGTCAGATATTGTGGCATTGTGCACACTTCAGGACCACTGGATTAGCCAGATAATCTCTGCCAGCTGCTAATAAGGTATAATTCGTAAGACTGAAGAGGTTGTCATGATGGATAGTGTTATAATGCACCATTGCTAGCAATGTTGCTGTTTCTTTGATTTTGATCCACTGCCTTTTTGCATCTCCAGTAATCTTTTGACCCCTCCGAAATTGATTCAATGTTCTATGAACACCCAGCCAAACTTGTAAGAAAACCTTTTCTCTCCTACACTAATCTATTTCATATGTGCTATATGCATACCCGTTATGGGCATTTTTGTGTCCACAGGACACTGTGCCACTTTTAAATCAGGGGAATTGTGGAAATCCATTGGTCTACACTTTGAGTGAGACATACTCCATGTCTTAATGTAAGTACCCAGTATTAATTCATAGTTGAAGCCCCATTTTCAAACGAATGGTTAGATTTGCGTGGTGTTCCTTATAAAATTGTATTCAAAATGCACAATTACATGGGATAAACTGAAAACAAATTTCAGATATCAATCTGAAAGTAACCATCAGTATTACCTATTTCATAGTGTCAGGAATATGGAACACAAAGAAGACCCGAGTTTTCCCCAATAAGCATAGAATTGATTGTAAATGCATAACTGACTTCTGGTATCAAAACTGAAACTCATTTGCTATAAGTCAATTTGAGTCATTTTACAAATGTGCTGTGGACCAAATATTTGATTTGATTTGAGTATTTATAAACACGCTCAAGACCGACTCAACCAAAAGCGCAGTTGGAATTCTAAAAAGATAGCAACTCAAATAGCATAAAAGAAGTGCATTAAGACTTTCTCTCACTAGAATGGACGGGAAAAATCCATTAGTACCCACTCTACCATCTGAACAGAAAGGTTTTAAGGGCCTTTCAGAACTGAAAGAAAGTATCACATGTCCTGATCTCAATAGGAATACTGTTCCAGAGTTTCAAGCCAGCAACCGCACATCTTCTGTCTCCTCTGGAATTACAAGTCGATCGGGAAACATTCAACAGCAACTTGTCTTTAAATCGAACCATCCTCGATGGTTGATAGCATTAGATTTTGGCTCTCAATTAAGCTAGAGCCAAACCATTAAAACAATAAAAAATAAACACACCACCTTAAATTTGATGCAATCTTCCACTGACAACCAATGCAATTTTCTACGAAGAGGGGAAATGTGGGCTGATTTACCAAGGAGGCCTACCAATCTGACGGCCACATGTTGGCATTTTTGAAGCCTGTGCAATTGTTTTCAAGGAATGCCCAACAAAACTCTATTACAGTAGTCCAAGTGGGCATTCTTTAAGGCCCCCACCACCATCGAATGATCTACGTCCGGAACAAATGGTAAAACCTGACGCAGTATGCGTAGTGAATAAAAGACTGCTGCCTGGACATTTGCAGTAACCTGTGCCTCACTCCCAAGATTATCTTGCCAAAAACAGCCTAAATTCTTGATCTTGGAGGTGAATTGCAACTTTTCACCAAGAATACTCAAGGCCCAAGTTTCTTTAGCAGCCAAGCGTTTGACTGAAGCTGGTTTTTGGCCATGCACTAATGTATTTCTTCCAGGCATTGATTGATCTTCCGGAAGGCATCCTCGATGTTCCCAATTTCAAAGTATATCTGCGTGTCATCCATGTAAGAGTGATGGCTCATACCATGACTCTTCACGATATCCATCACTGGTCACATGTATATGTTAAAAAGGAAAGGGGATGATGAAGGTCCCTATGGAACGCCACATGCAATTATAATGGGTTCTGAGATACAACTCCTGAATTTAACTTGCTGCTGTCTTTTGGTCAGAAATGATCCAAACCATTTAACGGCATGTTCGAAGACGTTCCCTATCTCTCTCAGGCGATTAAACAAGGAATTGAGATCAACCGCATTGAAGGCTGCAGACAGGTCAGTGATAACCTCCCTTTGTCTGCGACCTCCAACAACTAATCTTATACCGATAGCAATGCCGTTTCTTTTCCAAACTTGGGTCAAAGTCCTGATTGAAAACCATCCAGCATTGACTCCTTTTCTATAAATATTTGCAACTGGGAAGTAACCACCTTCTCATGTATTTTCGCAGGCCATGGGAGACCTGCTACAGGCCGGTATTTTTTCAGACTGGCTGGGTCAAAGTTAGATTTTATTAGTAACAGCGTAATGATGCTATGTTTTTGTGCTCTAGGATCGCTCCCCTGGGCTAATGATTTATTTTAAAAAGTAGTCATAAAAGGAGTAAGATCTTGGGCTAGACATGCCGCAAGGGGAAACATGGAATCATTGGTTGGTTTGAGGTTTGCAATAAGTGATTGAACTTGGTCCTCTATGACCGACGGAAAATCAAATAAAGCACAATCCTCTCTCATCTCAGCTTGCAATGCGTCTGGCAAAAGGCTTGATCCTGTACCCCCAGTGATAGGGGGACATAATAGTCCCTTCTGGGAGATGGCTGCAATACTTCCCTCGATCCATTTTATTTTTTCATTAAACAATACGTTCAAAATATTGGCCTGTGCTGCTGAGGACTCAAGTTATGACACAATACAGCTTGGTCAGCAAAACCTAGATATCACTGTGAATAGTTTTCTTGTGTGATTGCTAGCAGTGCAAGTTTCTTTATGAAGGCAGTCCTTCTTGGCTTTAAAAATTGCTTGTTTACAACTCTTCAATGCTAATTTAGCCTTCATGGCGTCCTCTGAGGATCTCTTTATCCTCCAAATCGTATCCATTGAACAAACTTGCCTAGAAAGTCGAATCACATTTTCAGTAAACCATTGTTTAGAAACCCTTTTCAGCTTGGGTTTCAGATGCCGTATTTGGAATGTATACCATCTAAAATCATAGCACCAGTGGAAAATAAGTCCTCACTGGAAAGGAAAGCGTCAATGGGGCTAATTCTTCTTTCAATTTGTCTCCTGGCATATTAGCTAGGTCTCTAGCTTTCCTGACTAGCAAGGACGGTCTATCTTTTATTTCCATTTTCGCCACACCCAAAAGGGTCAGGGAAAACAGTTGAACAAAATGATCAGACCAATGGATCGGGATAATCCCCTTCATTGATACACAATCAACCCTGTCCAGCAACACATTCAGCCAGTAACCCTTTAAATGGGAGGGGCCACTGATATTGGTAAATCCTATGGTTCCCCACGATTTCAACCAGTTCTTTCGAGTCTGGACATTCGGGATTAGCCATACTGGAACCACCCTTTCAAACAAAACTGCAACACTCACTCATCCACATTCATTATGCTATGATAAGAAACACATTTTTCCTCCATACCTATACATTATATACATATTTATTGAGTTGCCCATTTAAGTGATTATTTCAATTTTCATTGTTATGATCACAATGTCAATTCCAGTGTCAATATGTTTCAATGGAATAATTATTATGCCCTGTCTTCATCAGGACGTCCACAATGAGTTGCTCTATGAGCACACTATGTCAGACTAAAACAATAAGGCAATCCAGCAAAGTGCATTCTCGACGAAGCAAGGATATACCTAATGTTGTATCCAAAGTGGGAACAGGAATTTCTGCTTTGGTTGCGGCTGCAGCTGGAGGGAGATTTGTTTAGCCACAGGAACTGGTTGCATTGGTCCAATCAATGCTGCAAGGGGTAATACAGTGTGGTTTGACAAGGTTTTGGAAGAGGCCAATGTCGGGCATATCAACAGATCAATAAGAAAGTGGCCTGTCAGAGGTGGAGGCAACAATCATATGGTTGACCAGTTATTTTTTTATCAGTGAATAGTATATAAGGACTAGCCTGTGAGAATCGTATTCTACAAAGGGCTGCTCCATTTTGCAGCTTTTAAATGCTCTAACTGAAATAAAACTTGCCATCCTTTGTGTTCTTTCTTGCACCTTAAGATGAGAAGATTCATCCTCTGCACACTCGATCTTCTTCAGAGTAGACAGCTGACCTCAGTTTCTAAGATCTTGACTTCAGGCCAGACAGCCTCGCCACGCAGCTCCATGAGCCAGCTATTCTGCTGCGACACAGCTTTCCATTTACCCTTCATGGTTTCTGGCTTATTAATTTCAGGACACCAATGTCCAGTTTCTGTACAATGGCGGCTTTGCCTGCATTCTATTTACTACTCCTAGCTAGCCTATATCATGACTTGATCTATCTTGCGTTTCAGCATCTGTACATTTATTGGACTTCTATTTTCTGCAGCACTTAACTGTTAACATGTGATCTTTATTTCCATGTTGACAGTTCACTCGATTTTTTACTTTGTCATTCATCGCCTAGGATCCATACATTGTCTTCAGTCAGTATCTTGGGACATTGTACACACTCTCTTATGAGGTCATCAGTTCATTTACTTAGCTCTTTCTCATATTCCTTCAGGGAATTCCACCTGCAGCTTGTCATCACTCTGGGGGTACATGTGATAGGGCTGTCTCAATGGGTATCTCTTTCCAAATACTTGGTGGGTTATTGTTACGATAGCTGTGTCAGGAAAGGCACGGTCTCATGTCTCCAATACAGGAGAGGTAGGGGGGGAGATCTCCTGCAGATGTATTCAGCTGCTCCTCTATATTCCCCCCTCTGGCCGAGTCATTGACAACCTCCTCAAGGTTTTCTGCTCCTTTGTATTTTCGCTTGAAGAAGTGTCTCTTGGGTGTCCAAATTTTCATCAACCCCCTCAGGGTGCCTGCAGTTTTAATATGCTCATCCACACTCCAGGTCATGTATTTACATTGTTCAATCGGTGTACAATAGACCCAACAGCCCACATAATTCTTATGATCCTTTGGATACCAGAATTGTGTTCCTTCAGGTGCCACAATACTTGCTTTTATGTAATCTCTTATGACATCATCGGTCTGCATCTTGTCTTCTGGTTCATCCATTGTGTGAATCATAATCTTCATTCCTACTGCTTTCCTGGCCATTTTCCTACATTGGCCAATTATTATCCTTATCATACAGAATCCAAATATTACTATCACCAATATTGCTCCAAGGAACTTGAATACATTTGCCATCCAATAAGGAATACACGAAAACAGGAGTGCGAACCAACTGTCATCTCCAATGGCCTTTGTCTCATCCACCATCCACCAACAGTCACTTTATCAGCCAGGACCAAAAGGCCAATAATCCAGTAGGTGCAGTAGCACCTTACTCCAACATTATGCTCCAAACACCAGCCGCACGATACCTTTAAAGTTACCAAATTAAAGGAGCTGTTAAAAAGCCACACAAATACAATTCTTAGTGCAATTGTTGATGGTATATAGTTTGTTTTTACGCCCTGAGGACGACCTTTTTAGGTTGAAACACATGTTGACGTGTCGTTGTTTATTCACAAATTATATGAAGTATGAATTTAAGAATGTTGTATATGGATGTGATCAGACCTACTCTTATGTTTCATGATTGATTTACACATGGTACCTAAACCTTCAAATGTGTATCTTACCATATATATGTTTGAATACCAAACAGGAATATATTTATTTGTGTTGCCTTAAGATTCCTTTGTACTTTTTGGTTTCCCAATTACTGAATTAAACCAATATAAATCACCAGCACTGTGAAACAATGTCTCACAGAGGTTTGTTTGAGCGCAGTCTGTGAGGTCAGTACCTCTAAATCAATATATATATATATATATATATATATATATATATATATATATATATATATATATATATATATATAGCAGGGATAGAAGTCTGGAAAAACATTTGGTGTGCCATCCCAATACTTGAATTTGTGCTCTCTCTATGATCACATTATCCTCTTCACAAATCAATTTTAATACAAGTGTTCAATTTTACATTCGTACTTGCACAATCTGCTCAATAATCGCAATTAAGAGCCATCTTATCACGCTACCATTTTTAGGGACATGTAGAAAGATGTGAATATTAACATCTCTCCTAACAAGAGCAGGGTAGGACTGAAGCATAAACACAAACATAGCAACTACAGGCCAATGTGTGTCACTGTCAACGGGTATCATATATTATCATTGAAACAGATATTCGCCTAAAAATGAATCTGGGTATTGATCTCTCTTCCAATTTCTAATCAGAAACTGACATTTAAGTATAGTACTACTGCAATTTTTACTCCTTCATAAATTTCTAGAAAGGACATGTTCAGCCTCTGAAATTCTATGCACTTCCTGCTAAAATGGTTAATGAATGTCCACTGAATTCCAGTCCGAGAGAAATATGTTCTAACCACATGCTGTTTTATCGTCCTACTTCTTGGTCATCGATCGAGTCCGCACATGCTGAAAATTCTTCTTCTTGTATTGCTTTCTGGTCTACGAGTGCTGGAGTGAGGGTCTCGCCTTTGTAGATTTTTACATCTGCTTAATGCAACCAAGATCTTCTTCCTGATACCTTAACAGGAGATGGGGATACTTCCTCAACACAAAAGGGACAATTGAACCTTGGCTCATGCCATTTACAGGTGAAATTCTTAATAGGATCTGGTCACCATCATATTACTTTTGAGGTGGCAATAGTTCACTTGGATTGGATACTGGACTGTCCTCTTCAGTGTTTCTTGTCCCCTCCCTGCAGTGCTTGACTTGATTTGCAATGAAAGAAACACTGGTAGTCATTGTTAAAATGGATTTCTGAACTCTGTCCTAGAGGGGCAGAGGTTCAGAAGGCCAGCCTAGTTTCTTGGAACAGGGTAACCTCTGGACAAGCCAGACCAATCAGGGTAGCAATGGCGGCGGTCAAGACTAGGGGCCTCATTACAAGGTAGGCGGAGGACCAAGGTGCTATTAGCACCTTGGTCCATGCCGGTAAAATACCGGCACCGCCTTGGTGGAAAGGGGAATTACCGCCCTATTCCAAGGTTGGCAGGGCGGTAATTCCCCCTTCCCCCATTGCCCTTCCCCATTCCCATTTTTTCCCCATAGGGCTCTATGGAAATGGGGAAGGCGCTAATTACGGTGCCGCAAATTGCGGTACCGTAATTAGCACCCTTTTCCCTTTTCGGGTTGGTTTTTAATGCCTGCTAAACAGCAGGCATTAAAGTACCTTCCCGCAAAGGGACCTCGTAGTAAGGCGGTAAGGGTTAACGGTCACCAGTACCATTACCGGTGACCGTTAACCCTTACCGCCTTCCGTGTAATGAGGCACTAGGTCTCAAGAGGGGTGAGGGTGACTGAAAGCCCGCAATGAGCATACAAAGCAAGGACGCTTGCAAATTATTCCAGACAGGTGTTATATTAAAAATATAGACACATTTATTACAAGGCCTTTGTAACATCGACCATAGTAAAGAATCACGGTAAAACTCTAATAAACCAACACATCACAAGCAATACAATATATATACAAGACCAAGGGGTCTAAAGAGTTAGAAGCACGAAATATGCAGACCACCTAGATGGGGAGGAAAACAGGCAGTGCAAGTTTTCGTTAGACCCAGTTCGACATCAGAGGCCACCTAACTAGAAGGAAGTCCGAGCCCTACGAAGAGTGGAGCCTTGTGCTCAAAAGTACCTGCACACGCGGGTGCCAACGGGCAAAGGAGAGTCTCTTCGGGGAGATCAGGCAGTTCAGAGAGGTGAACAAAACGATGATGAACAGTTCCCCGCTGCTCAAGCGCGGCCTCCACTTGTGGGCAGAAGCAGGACGCGAGTGCGGAAAAGGTTTGTTGTTTATGACAGCGGTGGAGAGCCACAGGCTCCTGCGGGAGGGCGACCGGTTACGGTATTGACTACTCACCAGTCCCCGATGCAGGCAGACCCAGGCTTCTCCGGTTCCGTTTCGATACTGGCAGGTTCAGATGCGATCAGCAGGATGTCTCGACGCTGTGTAGATTCCGCGACAGCAGGAGTCAGGGTCGAGAGTGTCCCAAATGCAGCAAACACGCACAGGTTGGTTACCACAGCAGGGCAACTTGGCAACCGCAGGTATTCCGGTCCCAAAGCACACGTCTCACTTCAGACCTGGGAATGCCAAGTGTACGAATCGTGTGAGAGTGCCGAGGACATGGGACTAGCAGTAAGCCAGACGGCGGTGACAGAGCAAGGTTCCTGTGTAGGCTGGTCAGTCCACTGGATGCCCCAGGGACACTTCCGAAGGCTTACATACAGGATTTGGTGAAGATGCCGAGAATAGTTGTTCCCACTTTTGTAAAGGGTCGAAGCGCCAGTACAGGCCTTCTCGTTCGATCAGAGGCAGATGGTTCTCACAGGATGACAGCAGTGCAGGGTGCCAAACCTTCAGCGGGTCACCAGCGATTCCTCCACTCGGCTTCTTAGTTGCAGGATACTTGGCTCCTTATCCTTTGTTCGTGAGAACTCAGGAGATCGACATGGTAGTGGTGTTTCCAGCCTCCTCTTATCCAGAGTTCCCTTTGCGCCAAAACGGAGAGGACCCAATGGGAGATCTGCTCACAAAACACTCACACCATACGTGGATCTATCACGGACCACAGTGGTCCCAGGCATTCAAGACACACTAGACTCTCTGGCACCCAGGATGTGTTTTGGGACCAGACATCCCAGCCCACATCCTGGAGGCACACACAAGGCATGCAGAAGCCCGCGAAAGCGTTGTGTTTCGCGGGAAAGTGCATGACCAAATAAGGACTGCCCAGAGTCGACTCGACCTGGGTGAAGGTGAAGGGGCAAGACGGTCAGCAGACAGGACAAAGAACCTCGTGGCATGGCCATTTTGGAGGCCAGGCCACCCATTTGGGCCAAATGCGAGGAGCGGGGTTAAGCAGGGCAAAAGGGGTTCAAAACACAAAGAAATGATAGCTGCCACCAGTCCCGTCCGTGACACACTTGAACATTTCATGATAAATCCAGCGAGAGCTTCTAGGGCCATTGGAATGACTAGAGACCAAAGAGCGCGGTAATGTAAGTAACGGTGCACTCTTGATTCATGTTGCTCAAAAGCTGCAACATGAGGAAAGGACTAAGGGAAACAAAATCTCCCAGTACTGACTGTCTTAAGGGCATGTCAGTTTCCCCAGAAGAATTGAGCGAAAGCCCAGAGGAGTGCGGTGGAAGGCTGTGCTTCTCTGGCAAAGTCTAGATCAGGGTGTAAAACAACAGCAAAAAGTTTGGGGGTGGTGGCCACATGGAAGGAAAATTACCTACAATTATGAAATCTTTCCTAACACTCGCCCCTCCCAGACTAAGGACAGGGGGAACTAATCCACCCCTGGATGAGTTTCTTGTTCAGGTCAGTTAAACATTCTGGACAACCCATCAGCATTGCTATGTTGGACACCTGGCCTATGCTCAATAGTGAAGTCAAAGCCTTGCAGATTTATGGACCACATAAGCAACTTTGGATTCTCTCCCTTCATGTTCATTAGCCACTTTAAGGGCTTATGGTCAGTTTGCACAGTGAAGTGGGTCCTATAGAGGTAGGGCCTCAGCTTCTGTAGGGCCCACACAACAGAGAAACATTATTTCGCTACTGTGGACCATCTGAGCTGCTGTCCTTAAACTGGCGACTAATGAAACCAATAGGGTGTTCCTTACACTTCTCATCTACTTGCGATAGTACAGCTCCTATTCCAGTGTCAGAGGCATCTGTCTGCACAATAAAAGGTCTTTGGTAATTAGGGGCCCTGATAACAGGGGCCTGGCACAAGGAGTCTTTTAAGCCGTTGAAGGCCTTCTCACACTCGTCGGTCCAAGTTACCTTCTTGGGTTTCTTCGGAGTGGTGAGAGCAGTCAGAGGGGCAGCTATGGTACCAAAGTCTGCCATGAAGTTGCGTTAATACCCTATGAGTCCTAAGAAGGCTCTCACTTGGGTCTGTGTAGTGGGGGTAGGCCAGTCTTGTACTGCGTGTACTTTACTGGGTAGAGGCTGTATCCTCCCTCCACCTACTTCATGCCCAAGGTAAACCACGGAGCCTTGTCCAATCTGGCATTTACTAGCCTTTATGGCCAACAAGTGTGCTTTCTGAAGAGCCTGTAGCACAATTCCGAGGTGTTTCACATGGCCTTCCCAGGTGGCGCTGAAAACTGCTATATCATCCAGATATGCAAGACAGAATTCTTCCAACCTGTTTAACTCATGATTCACAAGCCTCTGAAAAGTGCAGGTGCATTCTTCAACCCAAACAACATTACCCTGAACTGGTAAAGCCCGTCTGGAGTTGAGAACGCTGTCCTCTCCTTGGCATGTTCTGCTAGGGCTATTTGCCAATAGCCTGCAGGGAGGTCAAACGTGCTGAGGTACTTGGAGGCACCCAAGGTATCCACCAGCTCATCTGTTCGAGGCAAGGGGTGTGCATCTGTCTTGGTGACAGCATTCAGAGCCCTGTAATCCATGCAGAACCTCAATTCAGAAGTACCTGCCTTTGGAACCAAAACCACAGGGCTGGACCAAGGACTACTAGAGGGTTCAATCACCCCAAGATCTAACATTTTGTTGACCTCTCTCTTAATGTAAGACCGTACTTTGTCTGACATTCTGTATCCTCTACTTTTGGCAGGTACGCTGTCTCCTGTGTCTATGTTATGTTTGCACCAAGGTGTCAAACCAGGGGACTGCGAAAACAGGGGGGAAAATTGCCCAAGCAAACTTTTCACCTCAGCCTGCTGATCAGAAGTCAGGTGAGGGGCCACTCGGACACCCTCAAAGGAGCTATCTGAAGGACCGCTTTGGAACAGGTCGGGGAGAGGTTCAGACTCCTCTTCCTCAACATCTGAAGCCAGTAGCAGTGCTGCGATTTCGACTCTTGGGACGAAAGCCTTCAGCCTATTTACATGGAACACTTTTGGAGCCTGACCAGGCCTTCCAAGGTCCACTAAATAGTTGACCTCACCCAGGGGCTCCAACACTGTGTAAGGGCCTGACCATTTATCCTGTAAAGGTCTAGGCCTTATGGGATTCATGATCAGGACTTGCTGACCAGGTGTGAAGTTGATGAGGGAAGCTTTCTGGTCATACCAATGTTTCACCAGCGCTTGTCCTGCCTTCAACTTGTCATTAGCCAGACCCATCAGAAGTACCATCTGTTTTCTGAGCCCTAACACATAGTCTACTACGTTGGTAGTAAGAGGGGGAGTGGGCATCTCCCACCCCTCCTTGACTATGGCTAAGGGTCCCCGCACACGGTGATCAAACAGAAGTTCGAAGGGGCTGAAGCCAACACCCTCCTGTGGTACCTCTCGGTAGGCAAACAGTAAGCATGGTATAAGAAGATCCCATTTTCATCTTTGGGGTTCTTCCAGAGCCCCAATCATACTCTTTAACGTTCTGTTGAACCGTTCCACCAGACCATTGGTCTGGGGGTGGTATGTGGAAGAGAACTTGTAGGTGACCCCACATTCTTTCCACATAGCCTGCATGTACTTCGACATAAAGTTGCTGCCTCGGTCAGACACAACTTCTTTAGGGAAGCCAACCCTAGTAAAGATGCCAAGTAACGCTTTTGCAACTGACTTGGTAGTTACAGTTTTCAATGGGATGGCCTCAGGATACCTGGTAGCATGGTCGACCAGCACCAGGATAAACCTATTGCCTGAGGATGTTTGCGGGTCAAGAGGACCAACGATGTTGATCCCTACCCTTTCGAATGGTATTCCCACAACTGGGAGTGGTACCAATGGAGCTTGGATTGTTGAGCCTCTCTTACCAGACAACTGGCAGGAGGCACAACTCCTGCAGTGACTTTCTACTTGCACCCCCATCTTGGGCCAGTAGACGTGCATGGATAACCTTTGCTTGGTCCTCTGAATACCAAGGTGACCAGCAAGGGGCACTTCATGCGCCAACTGCAGGAGGAAGTGTTACTCACCGGACGGGAAGTAAACCAAATCGGTGGCCAGAAGACACAGGATTGGACTATTGATTGAAGAGCTAGGTCGGGGCCTCCAACCTAGCCTCCTCTCTGTGAGGGCATAAGACCTTTTTAACGATATGACCCTCTGCTGGGTAGGACCAGGCAGAGGGACTAATCGCTCAAAAGGGCGGGGAGGACACGCCGCCAAGAACCCAGCTGTAAAGGAAAAAACAAGAGGTGAGAAATTGGAAATTTAAGATAGATCCCTTTCCCTCGATTCCTCTTTCTAGCAGTACCTGAACTATGCCCTCCCCTTGTTTCACGGCAACCGGAACTACCTATAAGGAAGAGATGAGAATGTAACCTATACTAACTATAGTGGTCGATTAGCTAAGGAATATGGAATCATATGAATAGAAAACCCTTACCACTGATGTGCTGTTGAGTCTGTGTTATCCCAAAGAGTCCATAAAACGAAGGTGCAAAATAACAAACAGGTAGGTTAGTTAGGGAACTGAACCCGGGCGGAACGAGGGTCGCGCTAGAGTCGGGTAGGTGCACTATATGCAAGGCGTCCCTGTGCACTACTGAGGAATGTCCAATGGAAGTCTGATTGTGGAGAGGATGGTAACAGCAACAATAGGCGACACAATTGAGTTGGAGTATTGCAGGTGATGTAGTTCAGCGGCAAGGTACAATGAGTACAGAAGATGCTTGTTAACAAGTGGTGAAAAAGAAGAGTCTTACCGATACCGTGATCACCAGTTTCCAAAAGCGGCAGGCAAATGCAGTCCGTGAAGGAGGAAACAGGTCTGGTACACGGGTAAGTGGTTTTCCAAAAGCGGCAGGCAAATGCAGTCCGTGAAGGAGGAAACAGGTCTGGTACACAGGTAAGTAAGAGTGGGATCAAAGACGGGACTTCTAAACACCGGGATGCAACTTTAATCAGAAGCAGCGTTTCGCCCGGTTCTGAGGTTTAAATCAGGAAGGAGAAGGCGGAACTGGACGAAACCGAGGTTCACGCATCATCGCCTTACCGCTGACAGGGGAGGCGGAAGGCTGGGAATCGTAGTCCAATTTGCCGCAGAGTGCTGCGGACCGAGCCGAAGCCACTATTTTCCAGGGCAGTTGCCAGTGGGCGTAGAATGGGTTTGCAATGTGACGCATACCCTTACGGAGGGCAATGATCTTCCTCCGGGCCCGCCGAGGCGTAACAGCATCCACCCCCCAAAGGCGGCACCACCCCCCTACGGGCATAAAAGCGGCGAAGCAGGGCCGGAGCATGAATATTAGATAAGGGCTCCCAAGACCTATCTTCAGGGCCAAAACCCTTCCAGTCAACCAGGTAAAAAGGACGACCCCTCCGAAGTCGGAAATCCAGGATATCAGCCACCTCGAACTCATCACTGCCATCCACCCGCACCGGGGGTGGGCGGACCGGTAACTGCATATTGGCCGGACAAGGCTTCAGTAGGCTGACATGAAACACTGGGTGCTGTTTCCAGGACGAGGGCAATGAAAGACGCACAGCAACTGGATTTAGGACCTTAGTGACAGGAAAGGGACCCACATACTTGTGCAAGAGCATTCGTTTACCAGGCATTCTCAGGTTGCGCGATGACAGCCAAACCTTCATCCCCACGCGGTAGTCGGGTGCAGGTGTCCGATGCACGTCAGCAAATTTCTTAGCCTTTGCCTGGGCGTGCAGCAGGTGTTGACGAACGACCTCATGAATGGACTTGAGGTCCCGCACACATGCATGAGCTGCTGGATTGTCAATGGGAAGATCAGGATCCAGAGGCAAGGACCGCGGATGGTGTCCGTACAATGCAAAAAAGGGAGATACACCAGAAGCGGTATGCAGAGAATTGTTATAAGCGAATTCAGCAGGTGGTAGCAACGCCAACCAAGAGGACTGGAAACGAAGTATGAGGCAGCGCAGGTATTGCTCGAGAGTAGCGTTGAGCCGTTCAGTTTGCCCATCCGTTTGTGGATGGAAGGCAGAGCTGAACCTGTCATCAATGCCCAGAGATGCCGTCAGAGCCCTCCAGAAACGTGACGTGAACTGCGGTCCGCGATCCGAAACCACAATAGAAGGCAGACCAAAGAAACGAAATACGTTCTTAAGGAATAATGAGGCCAAAGTCGGAGCGGAGGGCAAACCCACACAAGGAATGAAGAGCGCCATTTTTGTGAAATAATCAATTACCACCCAGATGGTATCAAAACCGTCCACAGGCGGCAGGTCCACAATGAAATCCATAGAGACCATGTACCATGGTTTGTGAGGAACCGGGAGTGACTGCAACAAACCCACAGGTTTAGACCGGGAGACCTTACATTGAGCGCACACAGAACAGGAGGCCAGATAGTTAGCCACGTCTTGCGACATAGACGGCCACCAGGCCCAATGACGGAGCAAGTCCAGAGTATTCTTTTGGCCTGGATGAGCCGCTATCAAGGAGTCATGGGATAAGGCAAGGGCCTGGAGACGGGCTTTCCCCGGGGGCACAAACAGGTGGCCCTGAATATAGGGAAGTCCTTGTACCACATCGAGATTTAGGGCTACACATTCCTCTTTATGTGTATTCACCCAGTCCGAGATTAAGGAACGGAGCAAAGGGCGTGGAGTACATGCACATACTACCCTAGAAGGCAGCAGAAGAGGGCAATCGGGTTTGCTTTGCCTTGAGGGAGAGGGCAGGCGAGACAAGGCGTCTGCACAAATGTTGAGACGGGCTGGCCTATACGTGATGGTGAAGTTGAACTGAGAAAAGAAAAGGTGCCAGCGGGCCTGCCGGGCAGTGAGACACTTCATTGATTTGAAAGCCAATAGACTTCGATGGTCAGAGAAGACAGTAACCGGATGACGGGCCCCCAATAGGTGATGACGCCATTCAGAGAAAGCGTCCTTGACAGCCAGCAATTCTCTTTCCGTGATAGGATAGTTGCGTTCGTATGGTGTCAGCTTCCTCGAAAAGAACGCAACCGGATGAATCTCACCCGAATCCTGACAGGGTTGCGACAGTATAGCCCCGATGGCCATCCCAGAAGCATCAGCTTCCACAAAAAAGGGTAGGAGTGGATCGGGATGTTGCAGCACTGGGGCTGATGAAAAAGCCACTTTTAAGGCCTCGAAGGCGGATTGCGCTTCTGGTGTCCATCGGTATGGCTGTTTTGAGCTAGTTAAAGCCGTCAAAGGAGCCGATATGGTAGAAAATGAAAAGATAAAGCGCCTGTAAAAATTCGAGAACCCCAGGAATGACTGTAGGGCTTTGGTTGTAGTAGGAACAGGCCATTCCAAAACGGCCTTAACCTTGGACTGGCTCATCCGGATACCCCGATTGGTAAGGTCATAACCTAGAAATTCAACCTCCGATGAATTGAAGATACACTTCTTGGCTTTGACGAAGAGACGGTTCTCTCTCAGCCTTTGTAAGACGAATCTCACATGTTCAGTGTGTTCACTCTTGGATGAGGAGTAAATCAGTATATCGTCTAGATAGACCACAACAAACCGGTCCAGACAATCGTGAAAGACATCGTTCATGAAGGCCTGAAAAGTGGCCGGGGCGTTACACAACCCGAAGGGCATCACCAGGTATTCAAATAACCGTACCGGGTCTTGAAGGCGGTTTTCCACTCGTCCCCTTCTCTTATGCGAACCAGGTTGTAAGCACCCCGCAGATCAACTTTGGTAAATATTATAGAGGATCCTAACTGATCCAACAGTTCAGAGATCAGAGGTAGAGGGTATTGGTTCTTAACTGTGATTGCGTTTAATGCCCTGTAATCAATGCAAGGGCGAAGGTCACCTTCTTTTTTAGGAACAAAAAACAGAGGAGACGCTGCCGGTGATCTCGATGGTCTGATGAACCCTGTAGCCAATGCCTTATCAATGTATTCTTTTAGCACTTTGTCTTCTGGCAGCGTGAGCGAATAAACCCTGCCAGCAGGTATTTTAGCCCCCGGTACCAGGTCGATAGGACAATCATAGGGCCTCTGTGGGGGCAACTGATCTGCTCCACCTTTATCGAAGACGTCCCGAAAAGAAGCGTATTCCCCAGGGATGCGAGGTTCAATGGCATTGGTAATGGCACCTATCAAGGCCATTGAAGCCACCAGGGCTTGACAGGAAGTACCAGAGATGCTACTAGTCTGAAAACACCTTTCGTTACAGACAGAGGAAGGAAACTGTACCACCTTCCTGGCCCAGTCGATGTCAGGATTGTGGTGTTGTAACCACGGAATGCCCAAAATTACACGAAGCTGGGGGGCCTTAATCAGATCGAATGCAAGTGTTTCGGTATGTCCATCGTCCGTCTGCATACGGACGAGAGACGTGCTTTGAGTAACCAGACCCGAGACCAGAGAAGAGCCGTCTACCGCATGTACGGCTTCAGGTTGTGGTTTAGAAACCACAGGAACGTTATTGCTCATGGCATAGTCATAATCCATGTAATTCCCAGTAGCACCGGAATCAATTATGACCTGAGAAGAGAAAGAACAGTTAGCTGTGGTGGTAAATAACACTGGCAGACTAACAGGTATGGTAATTGCCACATTCGAGTCCAAAGATAATGCCCCCGGCGTAGGGACTCCTGCTATCGCCGGGTTCTGGCGTTTCCCGACTTCTTAACGGGTCTTTTTGGACAATTCTTGAGTTGGTGCTCAGACGAACCACAGTACATACATAAATTGTTGGATCGATGATGTTCACATTGCGCAGGAGACAACGGACCACGCACTGCCCCTATCTGCATAGGTTCAGAAGGAGCAGAGGAAGGAGTATTAACGGGATCAAGGGAAAGGGGTACTGGAGTCACATTCTTCCATTCTCCCTTCCTTTCAGACCTTCTAGCGTCTATTTGTAACACCAAATCAAGCAACTCCCCAAATGTGGTAGGAATCACTGGCACAGTAGCAAGGATGTCTTTTAACTCCTCAGACAATCCTTTGTAAAATACCGCAGACTTCTTCTCTTCTGGCCAATCCGTCTCGGCTGCCAACTGATTGAACCTAGTGAGGTATGCAAACAAGGAAGACGTACCCTGACGTAAATTTAAGAATTCTAGATCCGTGGCCTGTGACTTGTACCGGGTATCAAACACCCTATTCATGGCTGTAATAAGAGCGTCACAGTCATACAAAACATAGCTATTGGATTCAAGCAAGGGATTAGCCCAGGCTGCCGCCGTCCCTCCAAGATGCGAAAGGACAAAGGCCGCCTTCGTGGTGGGATTGGGAAAGGCAGAAGGGCGACAAAGAAAATGCAATTTGCATTGGTTGATAAATGTCCGGTACTGCTTTGGATCAATGAAAAACGTTCCGGAGGAGCCAATGGGAATTGGGTAGCCATCAGAACGGGGCCCGAGGCGAACCCAGAGGTGGAGGCTGAATGAGCTCCAGAACCTGAGGCAGTAGCACCGGACGGATCAATCCCCAGAGTCTGGGGTGCAGGAAAGGGCCTCATGTTGTCAATCCGCTGGTGTAAGGCATCATGTGCGGCAGTCATGTCTGCCCGTAGTTCGGATACCAAATGAACTAGAGTGGCCAACGGATCCGCTTCTTCCATGGCTTCTGATTTTGTTACTCACCGGACGGGAAGTAAACCAAATCGGTGGCCAGAAGACACAGGATTGGACTATTGATTGAAGAGCTAGGTCGGGGCCTCCAACCTAGTCTCCTCTCTGTGAGGGCATAAGACCTTTTTAACGATATGACCCTCTGCTGGGTAGGACCAGGCAGAGGGACTAATCGCTCAAAAGGGCGGGGAGGACACGCCGCCAAGAACCCAGCTGTAAAGGAAAAAACAAGAGGTGAGAAATTGGAAATTTAAGATGGATCCCTTTCCCTCGATTCCTCTTTCTAGCAGTACCTGAACTATGCCCTCCCCTTGTTTCACGGCAACCGGAACTACCTATAAGGAAGAGATGAGAATGTAACCTATACTAACTATAGTGGTCGATTAGCTAAGGAATATGGAATCATATGAATAGAAAACCCTTACCACTGATGTGCTGTTGAGTCTGTGTTATCCCAAAGAGTCCATAAAACGAAGGTGCAAAATAACAAACGGGTAGGTTAGTTAGGGAACTGAACCCGGGCGGAACGAGGGTCGCGCTAGAGTCGGGTAGGTGCACTATCTGCAAGGCGTCCCTGTGCACTACTGAGGAATGTCCAATGGAAGTCTGATTGTGGAGAGGATGGTAACAGCAACAATAGGCAACACAATTGAGTTGGAGTATTGCAGGTGATGTAGTTCAGAGGCAAGGTACAATGAGTACAGAAGATGCTTGTTAACAAGTGGTGAAAAAGAAGAGTCTTACCGATACCGTGATCACCAGTTTCCAAAAGCGGCAGGCATGAGCAGTCCGTGAAGGAGGAAACAGGTCTGGTACACGGGTAAACGGTTTTCCAAAAGCGGCAGGCAAATGCAGTCCGTGAAGGAGGAAACAGGTCTGGTACACGGGTAAGTGGTTTTCCAAAAGCGGCAGGCAAATGCAGTCCGTGAAGGAGGAAACAGGTCTGGTACACGGGTAAGTGGTTTTCCAAAAGCGGCAGGCAAATGCAGTCTGTGAAGGAGGAAACAGGTCTGGTACACGGGTAAGTGGTTTTCCAAAAGCGGCAGGCAAATGCAGTCCGTGAAGGAGGAAACAGGTCTGGTACACAGGTAAGTAAGAGTGGGATCGAAGACGGGACTTCTAAACACCGGGATGCAACTTTAATCAGAAGCAGCGTTTCGCCCGGTTCTGAGGTTTAAATCAGGAAGGAGAAGGCGGAACTGGACGAAACCGAGGTTCACGCATCATCGCCTTACCGCTGACAGTGGGAGGCGGAAGGCTGGGAATCGTAGTCCAATTTGCCGCAGAGTGCTGCGGAGCGAGCCAAAGCCACTATTTTCCAGGGCAGTTGCCAGTGGGCGTAGAATGGGTTTGCAATGTGACGCATACCCTTACGGAGGGCAATGATCTTCCTCCGGGCCCGCCGAGGCGTAACAGGAAGGGTCTTACAGCAAGCAGAACCACCAACCTCCTATGGTCTCCTTCTGTAGACTCTGTGGGCTCACTGTACAGGTGTCCACCTTCCCAATAAATCGGATGCTTCCCAGGAGGTTCACCCTCAAGCTGGGAGCAGGCCTGTCTACTTAGACCTTCCAGAGATGGGCACTCACATTGGCCTTTACTGAACTCTTCCCTGTCAGGATCACCTTCTACTAATAAGTTGTTTAGTTCAGGATGGGCATTAGGGTCAAATACTTCAGGTATAACCGCCTCCTCGTCAGGTCCGGGCGATTGACCAACTTCCTCCACCGCAGTGGTAGGTGAGTTCGGGGGAATATTTTCTTTCCCTCGTTTTGGTTTTCTGACTCCTTTAGCATTGGGTTTCTTCTTTGGCTGGGGCAGCTCACTGAGCTTGGTCAGTGCTGCCCTGGTTTGAGACCTTGTGCAGGGTCTGTCGGCAGTGTCTCCCACGAGCCTTAATGCTCGGAGATCGTTGCCCAACAAGACCTTTCCTGGGACGTTCCTCTGAATGCTCACTGGAATCCTGACTGCTGTACCATTGAATGTAAGATTTACAGGTATTAATGGAAACATGCGAGGTGGGTCGTCAGCCAACTTAGTGGTCATCAGAGTAGCTCTGGCAACTTCCTCTGAGTCTACCAAGGTAGAATCCACTACAGTTTGACTGCACCCACTATCCCTAAGAGCTGGAGTATACTCCATTGATCAGCACACTGTCTTTAAAGTAGTGCTTGGTATTATCTGGAATCCTAGCATAAGCCTCTGTGACTTTAGGCTCCCAGGAAACCCAGGGAAACTAAAACTACCTCAGCTTCTATCCCACTGGGGAAGGAGTCTGAGGAGAAGGATGCTCTTGTAATCTCTTCTTCCTCGTAGGAGGAGAAGGCCAGAGTAGCGGAGTGGATCCCAAAAGGTTTAACCTTACACCGGAGATCCCCCTTCACATGGTCAGTTGCTCCACAAGCAAAACAAGATCCATTGGGTCTGTATACATAGGAAGGCTTACTATAACCAGAGTTCTGTTTTGGAGGCTGACCTCCACTACCCTGTGAGTTCTCTTGTGTCTTACCCTTATTTTTCTTTTTGTGGTCCTTTTGAGAAGAAGATCTATCAGTTTCTCCACCCTCCTTATCTTTGGACTTTTTCCCTTCCTCCTGCTTACCAGGATTAGTCTTGTCCTTATGGGACACCCAATGTGACACCCACAAATCTGCTGCAATGGAAAGCTTCTTTGGATCTATCTCCTTAGAATCCGCAAAATGCTGCTTAAGCTCAGGGGAAGAAGATGCAAAAAAATCTTCCAGCATGACAAGACTTATCATACTCTTCAAACCTTATAACCTTCGACCCAGCCAGTCAAGTTATTTAAGTATTCAGTTACATAAGATACCCGAGTACCACCTTCTTTTTTCTTATACTCTCGGAATCATTTTAAATATTGGGCAGGAGTCTTTCCAAACTTTAAAATGAGAGTTTGCTTCAATATTGCAAAATCTGCTTGCTCAGCCTTCGACATTTCCATAATGGCACTGCAGCCAGAATGGGGCGGTCCGCTGAGTAACCAGGCAATTTTATCAGCATTGTCAACTTGTTGAACTTCACATGCATACTCAAATGTATTCAGCCAGTCCATGATGTCATTCTTTTCCTCATACACACTGAGCAGATCTTGTGGATGAGAGGAGGCCCCAAACCCGTGTCCAGGACCCTTGGATCCATTGGCAACTTGAAGCTTGGCCAGTTCCAACTGGTGATCCCTGTCTTTCTGTTTTTCTGCCTGTTCGATCTTTAGCTTGGCCCTATTGAACTCAAGCTCTTCCTGGAGTTTAGCCATATTGAACTCAAGCTCCTTCTGCCTAAACAGCAGCTCTTACTTTTTGAATTCACGCATGGCTTCCCCATCAGCACTGGCAGAGGAAACATTGGACATTTCATCCTCCCTGTCCTCATGGTCGCGGTGGACCAGTGCAGCGGCAGAACTGTCAGTTCTACCAGTGAGAGCAGCCCCACCTCCTTCTGCACTGTCCTCGGAAGCTATAGCATCAAGCTGAGCTTCTTGCCACGCCATGATTCTTTGGATCATTTCCATTTTTGTGCCTTGCGAGGAGACACCTCGTTCAGCACACATCTTTTTCAATGTTTTAGATTTAGAAGGATTTAAAGTTAACAAGGTACCTGTTTCCATACTGTTTGATAGGCCTATGGGCTTTAAAGAGTTATACTACGACAATTCACTACGTGTCCTGTTAGGAATAACTTGAAATGCACACGCTCGTGCTCAACACTGGATACCTTCAGTCGTATCCCACCGCTGCACACCAATTTGTTAAGATGGATTTCTGAACTCTGTCCTGGAGGGCAGAGGTTCAGTAGGGCAGCCTAGTTTCTTGGAACAGGGTAACCTCTGGACAAGCCAGACCAATCAGGGTAGCGATGGCGGCGGTCAAGACTAGGTCTCACGAGGGGTGAGGGCGACTGAAAGCCCGCAATGAGCACACAAAGCAAGGACGCTTACAAATTACTCCAGACAGGTGTTATATTAAAAATATAGACACATTTATTACAAGGCCTTTGTAACATCGACCATAGCAAAGAATCATGGTAAAACTCCAATAAACCAACACATCACAAGCAATACAATATATATATACAAGACCAAGGGGTCTAAAGAGTTAGAAGCATGAAATATGCAGACCACCTAGATGGGGAGGAAAACAGGCAGTGCAAGTAATCGTTAGACCCAGTTCGACATCAGAGGCCCCCTAACTAGAAGGAAGTCCGAGCCCCACGAAGAGTGGAGCCTTGTGCTCAAAAGTACCTGCACACGCAGGTGCCAACGGGCAAAGGAGAGTCTCTTCAGGGAGATCAGGCAGTTCAGAGAGGTGAACAAAACGATGATGAACAGTTCCCCGCTACTCAAGTGCGGCCACCACTTGTGGGCAGAAGCAGGGCGCGAGTGCGGAAAAGGTTTGCTGTTTAAGACAGCGGTGGAGAGCCACAGGCTCCTGCGGGAGGGCGACCGGTTAGGGTATTGACTACTCACCGGTCCCCGATGCAGGCAGACCCAGGCTTCTCTGGTTCCATTTCGGTACTGCCAGGTTCAGATGCGATCAGCAGGATGTCTCGACGCCGTGTAGATTCCGCGACAGCAGGAGTCAGGGTCGAGGGTGTCCCAAATGCAGCAAACACGCACAGGTTGGTTACCAAAGCAAGGCAACTCGGCAACCGCAGGTATTCCGGTCCCAAAGCACATGTCTCACTTCAGACCTGGGAATGACAAGTGTACGAATCGTGTGAGAGTGCCGAGGACACGGGATTAGCAGTAAGCCAGACGGCGGTGACAGAGCAAGGTTCCTGTGTAGGCTGGTCAGTCCACTGGATGCCCCAGGGACGCTTCCAAAGGCTTACGTACAGGATTTGGTGAAGATGCCGAGAATAGTTGTTCCCACTATTCTAAAGGGTCGAAGCACCAGTACAGGCCTTCTCGTTCGATCAGAGGCAGAGGGGTCTCACAGGACAACAGCAGTGCAGGGTGCCAAACCTTCAGCGGGTCACCAGCGATTCCTCCACTCGGCTTCTTAGTTGCAGGATACTTGGCTCCTTATCCTTTGTTCGTGAGAACTCAGGAGATCGACATGGTAGTGGTGTTTCCAGCCTCCTCTTATCAAGAGTTCCCTTCGCGCCAAAACGGAGAGGACCCAATGGGAGATCTGCTCACAAAACACTCACACCATACTTGGACATATCACGGACCACAGTGGTCCCAGGCATTCAAGACACACTAGACTCTCTGGCACCCAGGATGTGTATTGGGACCAGACATCCCAGCCCACATTCTGGAGGCACACACAAGGCATGCAGAAGCCAGCGAAAGCGTTGTGTTTTGTGGGAAAGTGCATGACCAAATAAGGACTGCCCTGGGTCGGCTCGACCTGGGGGAAGGTGAAGGGGCAAGACAGTCAGCGGACAGGACAAAGAATCTCGTGGCATGGCCATTTTGGAGTCCAGGCCACCCATTTGGGCCAAACGCGAGAAGCGCGGTTAACAGGGCAATAGGGGTTCAAAACACTAAGAAACGATTGCTGCCACCAGTCCCATCCGTAACACACTTGCACATTTCATGATAAGTCCAGCAAGAGTTCCTAGGGCCATTGGAATGACTAGAGACCCAAGAGCGCGGTAATGTAAGTTACGGTGCACTCTTGTTTCATGTTGCTCAAAAGCTGCAACATGAGGAAAGGACTAAGGGAAACGAAGTCTCTCAGTACTGACTGTCTTAAGGGCATGTGAGTTTCCCCAGAAGAATTGCGCGAAAGCCCAGAGGAGTGCGGCGGAAGGCTGCGCTTCTCTGGCAAAGTCTAGATCAGGGTGTAAAACAACAGCAAAAAGTTTGGGGGTTGCCACATGGAAGGAAAAATACCTACACTTATGAAATCTTTCCTAACAGTCATACATGTCAAATAATCATGCATTTCATCACCTAGAGCCTATGCTACACTCTGGGCATCATTCCTGACTCTAGATGGAAGCGTAAGAGGTGTCCTCATGCGATGCCCTGTTACTAACTTATGGAGAGTAAGATGGCTGTCTGAACCTGACAGATTTTGAAGGGCATATGAGGCCAGGGGGAGGCCATATAGCCAATCCTTATTCAGAGTAAGTTTCATCGTGGCTATCCTCTCTTTGAGGAGGCCTTTGAATATCTCACATATCCTGTTTGCTTGTGGATGATAAGCAGAAGAAAATGTCTGTTTTTTGCTAAATAGAAGTTCAATTTGTTCAAATAGCTCAATAACAAAATGTGCTACATTATCAGATCTTAATACTTCGCACACACCCCATCTTGGAAATACTTAATGCACTAAAAACTTTCCTGTGCAATTGGCATCAGAGTGTGTACAAAGACTGGCTTAAATCCACCTGGAGAAGGGACACACCACCACTAATAGATACTTGTATTCATTAATTGTCTGCTGCATATCAACGTAATTGATATGCAAACGTTGAAACAGACCATTCAGTCAGGATATTACACCTCTAATTGGTCTCAGTGTAGGCCCAGCAGTAAACTTTTGACACACAATGCAATTCACCATGAACTGTGCGATGTGTTCCAATAGATTGGGAACCAACCCGTCTTCTGCAATTCTGGCAGCAAGACTTTCTCTGGTTATATGCGTGGGGTAATGCAGCTGCTCAAGTGCAAAATTCAACAGAGCCGCTGGCATCACTTGCTTTTCTGTGCTTTCCTGTCTCCATAGTGCTTCCGTGGGGGATAAAGAACACCCCATATATTGCCATAGTTCTTGCTCTTCTTGTGGGGCTCTACCCTGAATCTCTATTAGTTGCATTATTGACAGCATAATGAACCCCTCTCATGTGAGCATGCTTCTATTAAAAACTTCTTTAGTATCTTCCGTATCAAAACTCGAAATTTCTGAAGAAAATGCTAGTCTATTTTGCTTCCATGTCTACGACTTTGTTTCTGCAAGAAATAAAGTCTGTTTGTTTGGTATGTGCAGCGCATCTTACAACCACTATGGCTACTGGGATGTGTAGTGCCTTAATGAGCCTTTCCATCAAAGACGCATGTTGCACTGGAGTGCCGTCTGTGCGGAGATAACCACTCCTTTTCCAGCGTGACAGCCCTGCGTGTACGGTTGCCCTCACATAGGTGGAGTCACAGTACAGCGTCACTTCCTGCCCTTTGTGTTTTTCGAGCCTAACAATAAGCGCTACCAATTCTGCTGATTGTGCTGAAAAATAAGATGGTAGTCATGCACTCACCACTACCACAAATTCACCATTTAATCTGTAGCTTACAACTGCGGATCATGAATGCTGTGCTCCTCCAGTTTGGTCAATTTCCAAAGAACCATCAATAAAGAGAATTTCCCCTCCTGCTAGAGCATTTTCTTTCACACAGGGTATATCATCATAGCATTCGACATAATTTGAACAGTCATGCACATGATCACCTTCTTCTACAGGTTCAGCTACAAACGTAGCTGGGTTCACTATTTAACACCTCACCACCTTAATTACTGGATTAGATGGTAATGTACACTTGGGTTTCTCTAAAATGGCAAAAAAGGTGTGCTCCACGTAGAAAGACATGGAACAGCCCATGGTAATACTTGTGGATTTCTCGCTTGCCTTACCCCTTTGAGTGTCCCTAGTGTGTGACCCCCTCTCATCCCCTTCTACTTGGCTGCCTTCTCCTGCTCTCCACCTCAACCCCTTCTATGGTGCTCGCAGTCTCCCCAATCTTCTATAACTGCTATTCTATCTCCTATTCTATCCCTCTCACTAAGCTTGGTAGGAAGAAGCTCAAAAGGGACATAGTGGTCTCCAACCCAGGCATCCCTATTGCTGATACCTTCACCATTGCTTCCTCCAGACAGACATTCACCAACATCCTCTTTGTCATTCCCTATCCAGGCCTATGGACCCCTCATATGGTCTCTGTTCGCTTTCCTTTTTCCTCTTCTCCCATTAATGGTGGCACGAGGTGGGAGTTCCTCCTGGCCCCCTTCCACCCCTCCAAAACCATCATTATTGTCTATCTGAATTGCACTGTCTTTGTCCAGGGCCATCAGCCCAATCTCCTCCTTTTCGATAGACGCTACCAGCGTATTATCAACTTCCTTCATTCTCCTGCTATTACTACCTACTCCTCTCTATCTTCTCTGCCACCTTCATTTTCCGCCACCTCTCTGGCACCCTGCTCTGCTACTCTGGCTGATCTGCCTCCTCCTGCAACCGCCACCTCTCTGGCATCCTCCTCTTCCTCTCTGGCTACTCTACCATCTCCTTGCTCCTCCTCTGCCCACTCTAGGGCACCTCTAACACCTCCGCAGGGCATACCTCATGCTTGTCCCCCTCCACGTAAGTCTTTCAAATGTGGCAAACTGCTCTACGCCCCTACCCTTAACTCTTGCTCTGCTGTAAAACATTCCTCTGACATCTGGTTTACGGCTAGCTCTGTCTCGAGTTTCAACACTCTCCTCCCTGGTGGGTACAAGAAACTCTCCAAACCCAGAACCAACAGTCCAAGAGGTGTAGTAGCCCTGATATTCCCAGTGTTGATCCCTTCTTCTGTCATTCCTATGCAGGCCTACTCCTCCTTTGAATGCCTGGTCTGCAGGCTCTCTATCTCTCCTGGCCTCTCTCTTACTGTGGCCACCATCTATAGGCCACTTGGTCAGTTCGCCCTCTTCCTCTGTGAGTGGACCAACTTCTCCTCCTCCCTCCTTGCCTCAATCTCTCAACTTCTCCTCCTCTGATAGCTCAACAACCATTTGGATGACTCTAGTCCGACCTCTGGGCTCTTTTGCAAGTTCTGTGACTCTCTCTCTCTCTATCCTTCCCTCTGGCCGGACGCTCTCTGCTGGGCACACCCTGGATGTTATTATCTCCTCAGACATCCCTCAGACATCCCCCCTCTAACCCTCTAACCACTCTCTCTCCTGGACTGACCACTTTCTTCTCTCCTCTCACTTATCACTCTCTGTGCCCCAGGTGAGCACTGCCACCCACCTTCTTGGTCATCAGGCCCATGAAGCATGTGTCAGTTGAGGCTTTTGCCGCTACCTTCTTTACTCCTTCACCTGCGGATGACTCACACTCTGACACAGCCCTCTCTAACCTGCATCACTCAATCTCTAACACTCTCAATGTCCTTGCCCCTGTCATGAGGATCTGGCTGAAGCCCATATCCAAGTGCAATTCTTGGTATGTGTCCGACCTCGCCACCCTTAAACGCAAGTGTAGGGTGGCTGAGAGGAAGTGGAGGGATTCAGGCTCATCCCCCAAAAAACTGGCCAACCGCATGCTCTAAAGGCAATATAGACTGTACGTCATGTCCAAGAAGAGAGCTTAAATCCAAACTTTTCAAAATCTGCAAGGAGCTGGCCAATCCTGCTGAAGTCTCCACCTCTCCTGTTCCCTCCTATGCCCTCTGCATAGCACTGGCGTCTCACTTCACCACTAAAACTCAGGACATCTTGTCCAATCTCTCCTCTTCCTCTCCCTCTACCACTCCTGACTCCCCTCCGGCTGTCTCTCCTCCTCCTTTCTCCTCTCCTTTTTCCACCGCCGACGATGTTTCTAGACAAGACCGATCTATGAAAGTCTTGTCAAAGCAGGTGCTCCCCTTCTCCTCCAGAACCATCAAGGAACACATCGACACTGTCGCTCCAGCCTTGGCCGATTTCTTCAATCACTCTTTTGCCACTGGAAACTTCCCTTCCCCCCTTAAGCACTCCATTGTGCACCCCCTCCTCAAGAAGCCCTCAGCAAACCTTCCTCTCTGGCAAACTACCTCCTAATCTCTATCACTGCTCTCCTGGAAAAGGTTCCCATCTCCCAGCTTACTCTCCATACTGAATCTGTTGGCTGTCTCCATAACCACCAGTCTGGCTTTCGAGCTGGGAGTAGAACGGAAACTACTCTCCTGAACATTTGTGAAGACCTGCTCTGTAATCTCGACTCTAACCATCCTTCTGTCCTCATTCTCCTTGATCTATCCTCTGCTTTCAATACGGTCGAACACACCATCCTGATCAATCATCTCCATTACTCAACCCGGGCATCACGGGTCAGGCCCTAGCATGGTTGACCTCCTTTCTCTCCAATTGACCCTCCCAGGTCCAACTTGGATCCTTTCTCTCTCCCACCTTTCTCTCTACTTGTGGTGCTCCCCAGGGCTCTAACCTCTCACCCTGGCTCTTCAACCATTACTTGGCTCCTCTGGCCCAACGCATCTCTACCTTCTGTTCTAACTGTCAGTGTTATGCAGATGACACTCAGCTCTCCTTAAGGCTTCCCTCAGCCTCCTCCGATGTTTCACTCATTCTTGACTGTCGATCCGTGATTCAGGAATGGTGCGCTTACAACAGTCTCTGCCTCAATGCCAGTAAGGCTGGGATCCTTCTCATTGGGACCCCTGCTCCCGCTTACCCTCTTGCACTCTGGCCACCCACCCTGGGCCCTCCACCATACCTTCCTGCGATACCAAAAACCTTGGGGTCACTTCGACTCCACCCTCTCCTTCTCTCCGCACATCTCAGGCATCTCTAAGAAGTCACACCACCACCTGCACCACCTCAGAGGTAGTCTTCCTTTTCTCACTTTCCCCCAGAAGCTCAGTGGCTCCAGAGCCCTGGTTCTCTCTAGGCTGAACTACTGCAACATCCTCTCTATAAATCTGCCTGCCTCTACTTTTCGCTCTTTGCAACTAATCCAGAACAGGATTGCGAGACTTGTCCTTGGCATCAAGCCCCTGGATCGTATCTTGCCAGCCCTGATATCTCTCCACTGGATCCTAGTGGCTGCAAGGATCAAGTTCAAGACCATCTGCATCATCCATAAGGCTTTCTGGGACCACTCTACTTCCAACTTTCTTTTCCAAAACATCTTCCTTCTCAAGCTCTAAACTTACCATCTCCAACACTCTGAGGGTCAGATGCTTTTCCAAGCAGAGAGTTGGGGTAAGATTTATCTCTTCGGCTTTGGCCTCCATCTGGTGCAGCCTCCCTGCCTCTCTCAAACTTGAGCAGAACCATCTCTGGTTCCGGAAGCAACTCAAAACCTTCCTTTTCGCTTCCATTTTCTCTCTTCCTCTCCCCTGCTGATGCACCTGACTGCTCCGCGCACTGGTCACCTGGTCACCCTCTGAACTCCGGCACAGGCTCCTGCATGTCCAGTTGCCCTTGCACTGCCTCTGGGCTCCTGAGCACTTAAGGGTCTGTATCTGCAACCCTAGAGTCCCTTCTCTCTGCACTTATGAGCCATCCGCTGACTGCACTTGTGAGTTAACTGCACTTCCACCTTCCTCTCTGCCCTGGCACTTCTCCACTTCCGTCTTCCCTGCCCTTGCGCGATCTGAATGACAAGGCCTACTAAGATCGTTATTTTGTGCTCCCTTGTTCCCCCTCCTTGCCTTGTCACGCCTAGAAACACTTGTGTGCAAGCACATTATAAATGCTACATCATATCATATCATATCAAGACCCTCTGCATCATCCACAAGGCTTTCTGGGGCCGGGTACCAAACTACATCAAACTCTCTCTTCCTAAGCATCTTCCTTCTCAAGCCCTCCGCTCATTTACCTGCAACTCTCTAAGGGTCAGACGCTTCTCCGGGCAGAGAATGGGGGGTAGATCTCTGTCCTCAGCTGCGGCCTCCCTCTGGAACAACCTCCTTGCCTCTCTCAAATTTGGGCAGTGCCACCTAAGGTGCCAGAAGCAACTCAAGACCTTCCCTTTCGCTTATGCTTTCTCTCACCCCCCCCCTGTCTGCTTTGCTAACTGGTTAGCTGGCCACCCACTGAACCTCATGGGCACCAGGCTCCTGCACTACCTGCGACCAGTACCCCCTTGCACTGCCTCCGGGCCTCCCACCCACTTAGGGACTGTATCTGCAACCCTACAGTCCCCCATCTTTCTGCACTTAGTGAGCCATTAGTCTGGCAGCACTTACCGCCTTCGTGCCACTGCACACTACCCTCCGCCTTCCGCTTCTGGCACTTCTCCTCTTCCCTCACCCTAGCACTTGTACGATCTGAATGACACAAGTCCTAGTAAGATCATTTGTATTGTCCTCCATCCGCCTACCCTTTCTTGTCTTGTTGCAGCTAGAAACACTTGTGTACAGGCGCGTTATAATTGACTTACGATACCATATCATACACAATCTAATGTAGAGGTATGTGTAACTTCAAAAGCGAATCCACTGCTCGATCTCAGCATGATATTTCCTGTTAGTCCAATAAAATGATTGAAAGTTGAACAAGACAAGAATGTCCATATGTACATTTATTTTCATTCTATTTACAGAAGGTTTAGAAGATTGCATCAGGAGGAAAGATATATTAAATACATTTACATATAGTTATTTTTCAAAGAGAATAATGTTGTCTTCCTTATGATGCTGGTTGTCAGGCTGAGAGACTGCTCAAAGCTCACGGAACCATGCCCAGGGGCTGGGAGTTCTGCCCGTCAGGCGAGGTCCGTTTTAGACAGGGCAATAAGGCATTTGTCAGGCATAGGTCGGGGCAGGGTCTAGAATCCCTGCTCATTTTTCTCCCCAAAGGTCTACTCTTGATGGATGTACTTCCAATTCTGTGACATTCGCCTTCAGGGTAAATCTAAACACATAAAGGCTCATGACTAACCATAGTCTTTTCTAATTCCCCCTCAAAACTCTAAAAAGTGTAGTAATTCAGTGGGTTAAAAAACAAACATCTCCACTTGCCTGTAGTTCAAGAACAGGAGATGAAACAATTTTGAATTACAAATTGGAATTACATCCATCAAGATGCCCTCTATTTCCATACTAGGTAAATGTCCCTCATATTGTGCATGCAATGTTTATAGAATTCTGCCTATGGAGACATCTTGAAGAAGTCTGATTTTGCATGAATGTTTGCTAAGCAATCAAATATACCCGATCGTATTGTTTTTGGATTGCAGAATAGCCAATTGATGTGGCACTTGTTGAAGAAATCACCACATTTAATGTGAAGCAGTGTGGGGAATTAAGATCTCTTGATCTGTACCATGGATTAATTGTCAGCTACTTCTACACATTTTTAGTAGAATGACGCATTTCCCAAGTATATGTACACGCACCACCTTGGGCCCTTTGTCAGGTGCTGCCCACGGAGCCCTTTGCCTTAAATCTGCCACTAGCAGCAAGGCCACCACATACCACTGCAGTGGGCAACACCACACAGCGTTGCCCATTGGCCCCTCCAGCAGCCATGCAGGTGGCACAGCTGACACTGAAGGTGCCAGAGCTACACCACAGCCGGCACTCGTGGCACTCCACCCGGCTGCAGTCCCCGCTCCGGCACCCATACGTCAGGGCACCAGCACACCCAACTCGCCATCTCAGGTAGTGCCTTAGCAGCCACAACACCATTGTGGCACTGGCAGCACAAGCACCACTGAGGAGGAGGAGAAGGAAGACATGAGCTTCCGCCCCCTGTGCTCAACACCAACCCTCCCCACAGTCCACCACCTCTGACCATGCACAACATGCCAGCCATTTGGGCTTAGCCTTATGCTATAGAGCAGTGCCAGGCATCTCTCGAGACACTGGTAGTCCAGCAGGTGGAGCACAAGCAGGCCATGAGGGACTGTCTACAGGGGTCATGCCACCGCATTTCCTGTTCCCTCTGCCAGGCTACTGCTGCCATCACTACAGTCAGGCAGAGGATGAGGGATCGCACCGCTGGAATGCCTTCCAGAGGCCCTAAATGCATGCCTGCTGTTGACCCTGCAACATATCCCAGGCAAAGGATCTGAGCCCTACACCTCTGTCACCCCCACAGAGGGGCCACAACCCAGAACCCCAAGGTGCTGCTCAAAGTGTCACCTGACTCCTAAGGTGCTGCGCGGGCTTCCATGCACCGCAAGTGACTACCATCTGTCTGGAATTGCAAGGGTGTTTTGTGGAGGGTTTTGGGAGTGGTGTTGTAGGGATGGTACTTTGGGGATGGTGTGTTGTTGGGAGGCTTTTTGTACAGGTCTGTTTGACATGTGATTATTACACAGCCTGCGGTAGCGGACGTGTAGTTATGGTTAAGTTGCTAAATTCATAGAAAGACCTATTTTTGGTTGGCTTATAACTTTGCTCCCCCTGGACAAATCCTCACCAAACTTTGCAACAAAAGTATATGGCCCGCTCTGAATACTTTTTCAAAGGGGGGGCAAAGCTATAGGGGGGTGCCAAATTCTTTTATTTTCTCCATAGACTGAATGGAGAAAAACTTTGTTCACGCCTACAGCCCAAACCGCTGGATGGATTTTCACCAAACCTGCGTCAGGAACAGTGGCTTAGTCCCGAAAGTGTGCTTTTGTAGATTTAGTGGAAATCTGTTCAGTAGTTCCTTTTTAAACGACCAAAAAAGTAGGTCCAAAAAGTTTAGTGATATCTGGTTTCGGTCCGTGGACCCATTTCCTTGTTCGGTCCGCGGACAGAGCTCCGATTGGCTTAGAAGGCAATGTGGTGTCGGCGGACATCGGAGGCGCCCACTGATTGGATGGTGATAAGAGTCAAGTGCGTCAGATTTTTGGAAACGCCTGCCATCTTGGATTCGTGGACAGCAGCTGGTGTCCGTGGACATCGTGGTAAAACATAATAAAAAACACAATATTGCACTTGTCAAACTTATCAAATAATCTCTGGGGAGGTGAGGGGTGATGAGGATGGGATGGGATATGGCTGCAAGAAGCAAAAAACGGGTGTTTTTTGCCGTAAAAGTCTGCGAACAGTCCGGATGTTCGCAAACAGTTCTGTGAAGTTCGCTGACACCTCTGCATTACAGGTTTGATGAAAAGCAGTTCTTGGATGGCTTATAACTTGGGCACCACTTAATGAAACTGCATTTAATTTTGCAATTATATTCTTGACCTGATTCCGAATGAGTTTGCCCATTTTGGTGGGTTTCTGTAAAGAGGTGGCAGAATTAGAGGGGGGTCCCAAAATAATGTAAAGGCTTATAGATGAGGTGCCATTTGACAAATCTACACTTAAGTTGGCAAACTGATAATAGATCTAGATATAAGTGCTTTTGCGAAGTTTGGTGGGATTTTGTCAAGAGGGGGAACAATTAGAGGCGGGGTCCCAGAATATTGTAAAGGCTTAGAAATGTAGGTTTTTTTATTTTTTTATTTTTTTAACACAGATGAACGATCATGTAAAAATATTTAAACAAGTGGTTACCATCCATGTGTTATTTAAGTACCACTCATACACACAAGACTGTTCTCCCTGTAGCAAGAACACGCTGTCCCTGCCTATGTGATGCCTTCTCTCCATAGGCTCCGAGTGGTGTATCGCCTATCTAAAAGGGGATAGAGAAGAGGCTGACCCTATCTATATCTTCTTTAATACCATGTGATCAAACCAAACCTAGTTGGATGCTAAAAAGAAACACACATATAAGGGCTAGTAAAGGCTGATAAAAGAGACGTAAAGTACATTATATCTGTTTCTGTTCGAATGTTGGTGCACAGTCCTCACATCAGGATTTCCTTATGTCTTTTAATTACCATAATCGGGAGGCTGGCACATCAGTTACAAACCCATATAGTGTAATTGGCAATAAAAATTATACTCTTGCTAGAGAGCACAACATTAGTCTACCTAATGCTAATGTAATATTCTACACATAAAAATATCACATTGTATTGGTCATTGTCTTGAGCATGAAGACACTCATGCCCTGTGTGGTCGACCAGTTTCAATGATTCTTATAATTGGGATCATCTTCTTCAGGACCTGTTATTCTTAATGGATGAATTCTTTAGAGATATGGTGGTCTCTGCAACGCTTCTGCTACCTAGGAGTAAAGTAACACAAGCAGGGGTTCAGGGGCTGAAACTAACCTCTGAGCACTATCCAACCACCCAACGGTGAAGGATATAAGGGTGTATACATCAGTCATAGTGCTTCTTGTTCACAAGATAGCTGTGTGCTATAGAATCAATGCAACCCAACTCTGGGTTCCAATTCATGCACCTGTGACGGGAGAGACCCAGGAAAGGAGTGAGGTGGGAGGGGAAGTGAAAACCCAGTTCAGAAGGTGAGCTGGCACACCGCCAAAGGGGTGCACTGAACTGTCATGTGCAGTCTAAAGAAGTGTTCGGGATATTTACCATGCACTTAGTGGCCTAGAGTGGCATAAGTGTAAGTTTAACTAAAGCTGTCCTTACCCTGCAGTTGTATGTCACTGTCTACAAAGATAGCCATTCTTTATGTAAGTAGAACAACGACTACCAAAAGTCCCATCTCTTTGTTAATGGCAAGTATCCTTCCTTCATGCGGCAAAGGGCTGCAGAGAAAATTAAGCATATGTACATGGCTAGGTTTGCTGTGTGGCCGCTAAGGGGGCGAAAGAATGTATATATATATATATATATATATATTTATATATATATAAACATATATATATACATATATATATATGTATATATTCAGTGAAAAAACTTTGTTAAAGGGACGGTATGGTTAAGTTGCGCTACTAAAAACCTATGAAATTCAGTGAAAACATGTTTTTAAAGGGAAGTTATGGTTCCAAGTAAAACCGAAAACCCCCTAAAATTCGCCAGTTATGGTAAGCTAAGCAACCATAACTCGCGCCACCACCGTGCATTGCTAAGCCTAACACCCAGGACATCAAAGATGACATCAGAAATGTCATTGATGACATCACTGATGACATCACATGTGTATGTACTTTTCATGAAAAGTCTGTACAAGGGATTCTTAGTGTAATATTAATAAAAAAAGTGTCAAAGATTATTGAAATAAATATCAAGTGCTAATCAGTGCATTAAGCTATGCATTGATATAAATAGCATTCTATTATTAACTTCAATCCAGTATACTAAGGTACTCATGTAGAAACATAGAAATTGTGAGCAGCATACATGATGGAGGTGCAATATTCATAAGCTTGCCATGTCCCTTTAACAAAGTCCCTTTAACAAAGTTTTTTAATGGAATTTCTTAGTTTTTTATTAGTGCAACGTAACCATAACGTCCTTTTAAATGGATGAAGACCACTAGAATCCTAGGTTCTGAAAGTGGGAACCCGGGGTGGTAAAAAAAAAGATTTTTCCCGTCCCGGTGTAGGAAGCAAAATCTTTTACCAAGATGGACACCATGGAAAGGGAAGGCGGGGTGTATAAAGAGAACACAACAGGGCATGGGTAGGGGGGACCAGGAGGGAGGCACGGGGCATGAGAGGGGGGTGGGGGTAACAGGAGGAAGACACGGGGCATGAGCGGGGTGTGGGGGGCAACAGCAGAGAGACATGGGGCAAGAGCGGGGGTGGGGGGCAACAGCAGGGAGACACAGGGCATGAGTGGGTGGTAATGGGAGAGAGACACGGGGCATGAGCAGGGGGTGGGGGCAACAGCAGGGAGACACAGGCATGAGCGGGGGTGGGGGACAACAGCAAGGAGACACGGGGCATGAGCGGGGGGTGGGGGAACACGAGGGAGACACGGGGCATGAGAGGGGGTTGGGGGGTAACAGAAGAGAGACAAGGGGCATGAGCGAGGGGTGGGGGGCAACAGGAGGGAGACACGGGGCATGACCGGGGGGTGGGGGCAACAGGAGAGAGACACAGGGCATGAGAGCAGGGTGGGGGGTAACAGGAGAGAGACACGGTGGATGAGCGGGGGGTGGGGGGCAACATGAGAGAGGCATGGGGCATGAGCGGGGGGTGGGGGGAACACGAAGGAGACACGGCACCTGAGAGGGGGTCGGGGGTAACACGAGAGAGACACGTGGCATGAGCGGGGGTGGGAGGGCAACAACAGGGAGACACGGGCATGACCGGGGGTGGGGGGCAACAGCAGGGAGACACGGGGCATGAGTGGGGGGTAATGAGAGAGAGACACGGGGCATGAGCAGGGGGTGGGGGCAACAGCAGGGAGACACGGGGCATGAGCGGGGGTGGGGGACAACAGCAAGGAGACACGGGGCATGAGCAGGGGGTGGGGGAACACAAGGGAGACACGGGGCATGAGAGGGGGCTGGGGGGTAACAGAAGAGAGACACGGGGCATGAGCGGGGGTGGGGGGCAACAGGAGGGAGACACGGGTCAAGAGAGGGGGTGGGGGGTAACAGGAGAGAGACACGTGGCATGAGCGGGGGTGGGGGGCAACCTCAGGGAGACACGGGGCATGAGCGGGGGGTGGGGGGAACAGGAGAGAGACACAGGGTATGAGCGGGGTGTGGGGGGCAACAGCAGGGAGACACGGGGCATGACCGGGGAGTGGGGGGTAACAGGAGAGAGAAATGGGGCATGAGCGGGGGGTGGGAGGCAACAGCAGGGAGACACGGGGCATGACCGGGGGTGAGGGGCAACAGCAGGGAGACACGGGGCATGACCGGGGGTGGGGGGTAACAGGAGAGAGAAATGGGATGAGCACGGGTGGGGGCAACAGCAGGGAGACACGGGGCATGACTGGGGGGTGGGGGGCAACAGGAGAGAGACACGGGGCATGACCGGGGGGTGGGGGCAACAGGAGAGAGACACAGGGCATGAGAGCAGGGTGGGGGTAACAGGAGAGAGACACGGGGGATGAGCGGGGGGTGGGGGGACCACGAGGGAGACATGGGGCATGAGAGGGGGTGGGGGGTAACAGGAGAGAGACACTGGGCATGAGAGGGGGTGGGGGGTAACAGGAGAGAGACACAGGGCATGAGCGGGGGCTGGGGGCAACAGCAGAGAGACATGGGGCATGACTGGGGGGTGGGGGGCAACAGCAGACCGACACGGGGCATGAGAGGGCCTGGGGGTAACAGGAGAGAGACACGGGGCATGAGCGGGGGGTGGGGGGAACAGCAGGGAGACACAGGGCATGATCAGGGGGCAACAGGAGAGAGACACAGGCATGAGAGGGGGTGGGGGTACCAGGAGAGAGAGACACAGGGCATGAGAGGGGGATGGGGGTAACAGGATAGAGACACGGGGCATGAGCAGGGGGTGGGGGGCAACAGCAGGGAGACACGGGGCATGAGCGGGGGGTGGGGGGCAACAGCAGGGAGACACGGGACATGAGCGGGGGGTGGGGGGAACATGAGGGAGACACGGGGCATGAGAGGGGGTGGGGGTAACAAGAGAGAGGCACGGGGCATGAGCGGGGGGTGAGGAGCAACAGCAGGGAGACACGGGGCATGAGCGGGAGGGCAACAGGAGAAAGACACGGGGCATGAGCGGGGAGTGGGGGGTAACAGGAGAGACACGAGGCATACGCGGGGGTGGGGGTAACAGGAGAGAGACATGGGGCATGAGTGTGGGGTGGGGCAACAGCAGGGAGACATGGGGCATGACCGGGGGTGGGGGCAACAGGAGAGAGACACTGAGCATGAGTGGGGGGCTACAGCAGGGAGACACGGGGCATGAGCGGGGGGTGGGGGGCAACAGGAGGGAGACACGGGGCAAGAGAGGGGGGTGGGGGGTAACATGAGAGAGACACGGGGCATGAGTGGGGGTGGGGGGCAACCTGAGGGAGACACGGGGCATGAGCGGGGGTGGGGGGAACAGGGGAGACATGAGGCATGAGCGGGGGGGTGGGGGAACAGGAGAGAGACACGGGGCATGACCAGGGGGTGAGGGTAACAGGAGAGAGACACAGGGCATGAGCGGGGGGTGGGGGGGCAAAAGGAGGGAGACACGGGGCAAGAGAGGGGGGTGGGGGGTAACAGGAGAGACACGAGGCATGAGCGGGGGGTGGGGGGAACAGGAAAGAGACACGGGGTATGAGCGGGGGTGAGGGGCAACAGCAGGGAGACACGGGGCATGACCGGGGGTGGGGGGTACCAGGAGAGAGAAATGGGGCATGAGCGGGAGGTGGGAGGCAACAGTAGGGAGACACGGGGCATGACCGGGGGGGAGGGGCAACAGCAGGGAGACACGGGACATGACGGGGGTAACAGGAGAGAGAAACGGGACATGAGCGGGGGTGGGGGGCAACAGCAGGGAGACACAGGGCATGACTGGGGGGTGGGGGGCAACAGGAGAGAGACATGAGGCATGAGAGGGGGTTGGGGGGTAACAGGACAGAGACACGGGGCATGAGAGGGGGGTGGTGGGCAGCAGCAGGGAGACACGGGGCATGAGCAGGGGGTGGGGGGAACACGAGGGAGACATGGGGCATGAGAGGGGCAGTGGGGGGTAACAGGATGGAGACACGGGGCATGAGTGGGGGGTGGGGGGCAACAGCAGGGAGACACAGTGCATGAGAGGGGGGTGGGGGCAACAGCAGGGAGACACGGGGCATGTGCGGGTCATGGGGGGTAACAAGAGAGAGACACGGGGCATGAGCGGTGGGTGGGGGTAACAGGAGAGATACACGGTGCATGAGAGGGGGTGGGGGTGTAACAGGAGAGACACGGGGCATGAGCGAGGTTTGGGGGGCAACAGCAGGGAGACACAGGGCATGAGCGGAGGGTAGGGGGAACAGGGGAGACACGAGGCATGAGCGGTGGGTGGTGGGAACAGGAGAGAGACACAGGGCATGAGAGGTGGGTGGGGGTAACAGGAGAGAGACACGGTGCATGAGAGGGGGTGGGGGTGTAACAGGAGAGACACGGGGCATGAGCGAGGTTTGGGGGGCAACAGCAGGGAGACACAGGCCATGAGCGGAGGGTAGGGGGAACAGGGGAGACACGAGGCATGAGCGGTGGGTGGTGGGAACAGGAGAGAGACACAGGGCATGAGCGGGGGGTGGGGGGCAACAGCAGGGAGACATGGGGCATGACTGGGGGTGGGAGGTAACAGGAGAGAGACACGGGGCATGAGCGGGGGGTGGGGTCAACAGCAGGGAGACACGGGGCATGACCGAGGAGTGGGGGGCAACAGGAGAGAGACACAGGGCATGAGAGGGGGTGGCAGGTAACAGGAGAGAGACACGGGGCATGACCGGGGGGTGAGGGCAACAGCAGGGAGACACAAGGCATGACCGGGGGGTGGGGGTAACAGGAGAGAGACACGGGGCATGAGCGGGGGTAAGGGGAAACAGCAGGGAGAAGGGAGACACGGGGCATGAGCAGGGGGTGGGGGCAACAGGAGAGAGACACAGGCCATGAGCGGGGGGTTGGGGGAACAGTAGAGAGACACAGGGCATGAGCGGGGGGGTGGGGGGCAACAGTAGGGAGACACGGGGCATGACCGGGGGGTGGGGGGTAACAGGAGAGAGACACGGGGCATGAGTGTGGGGTGGGGGGCAACAGAAGGAAGACACAGGGCATGACCGGGGGGTGAGGGGCAACAGGAGAGAGACACAGGGCATGAGAGGGGGGTGGGGGGTAACAGGAGAGAGACACAGGGCATGAGCGGGGGGTGGGGGGCAACAGCAGGGAGACACGGGACTGGTGGGGGGTAACAGGAGAGAGACGCGGGGCATGAGCGGGGTGTGGGGGGCAACAGCAGGGAGACACGGGGGCATGACCGGGGGGTGGAGGAACAGGAGAGAGACACGGGGCATGAGAGGGGGATGGGGGGTAACAGGAGAGAGACATGGGGCATGAGAGGGGGGTGGGGGCAACAGCAGGGAGACATGGGGCATGAGCGGGGGTGGTGGGAACACGAGGGAGACACGGGGCATGAGAGGGGGGGTGGGGACTAACAGGAGAGAGACACGGGGCATGAGCGGGGGGTTGGGGGGCAACAGCAGGGAGACAAGGGCCATGAGCGGGGGGTGGGGGAACACGAGGGAGACACGGGGCATGAGAGGGGGGTGAGGGGTTACAGGAGAGAGACACGGGGCATGAGCGGGGGGCAACAGGAGAGAGACACGGGGCATGAGCGGTGGGTGGGGGGAACAGGTGAGAGACACAGGGCATGAGCGGGGGGTGGGGGGCAACAGCAGGGAGACACGGGGCATGACTGGGGGTGGGGGGTAACAGTAAAGAGACATGGGGCATGAGCGGGGTGTGGGGTCAACAGCAGGGAGACACAGGGCATGACCGGGGGTGGGGGGCAACAGGAGAGAGACACAGGGCATGAGAGGGGGGTGGGGGGTAACAGGAGAGAGACACGGGGCATGAGCAGGGGGTGGGGGGCAACAGTAGGGAGACACGGGGCATGACCGGGGGTGGGGAGTAACAGGAGAGAGACACAGGGCATGAGTGGGGTGTGGGGGGCAACAGCAGGAAGACACAGGGCATGACCGGGGGAGGGGGGCAACAGGAGAGAGACAGAGGGCATGAGAGGGGGGGTGGTGGGTATCAGGAGAGAGACACGGGGCATGAGTGGGGGGTGGGGGTAACAGCAGGGAGACACGGGGCATGAGCAGGGGGTGGGGGTAACAGGAGAGAGACGCAGGGCATGAGTAGGGTGTAGGGGGCAACAGCAGGGAGACATGGGGCATGAGCGGGGGTGGTGGGAACACAAGGGAGACACAGGGCATGAGAGGGGGGTGGGGGGTAACAGGAGAGAGACATGGGGCATGAGCAGGTTGTGGGGGGCAACAGTAGAGAGACACGGGGCATGAGCGGGGGGTGGGGGGAACACGAGGGAGACACAGGGCAAGAGAAGGGGGTGGGGGGTAACAGGAGAGAGACACAGGGCATGAGCGGGGGGTGGGGGCAACAGGAGAGAGACACAGGGCATGAGCGTGGGGTGGGGGTAACAGGAGAGACATGGGGCATGAGAGGGGGGTGGGGGTAACAGGAGAGACACAGGGCATGAGCAGGGGGTGAAGGGCAACAGCAGGGAGACACAGGGCATGACCGGGGGTGGGGGGTAACAGGAGAGAGACACGGGGCATGAGCAGGGGGTGGGGGGCAACAGTAGGGAGACATGGGGCACGACCGGGGGGTGGGGGGTAACAGGAGAGAGACACAGGGCATGAGTGGGGTGTGGGGGGCAACAGCAGGAAGACACAGGGCATGACCGGGGGAGGGGGGCAACAGGAGAGAGACAGAGGGCATGAGAGGGGGGGTGGTGGGTATCAGGAGAGAGACACGGGGCATGAGTGGGGGGTGGGGGCAACAGCAGGGAGACACAGGGCATGAGCAGGGGGTGGGGGGTAACAGGAGAGAGACGCAGGGCATGAGTGGGGTGTGGGGGGCAACAGCAGGGAGACATGGGGCATGAGCGGGGGTGGTGGGAACACAAAGGAGACACGGGGCATGAGAGGGGGGTGGGGGTAACAGGAGAGAGACATGGGGCATGAGCAGGTGGTGGGGGGCAACAGCAGGGAGACACGGGGCATGAGTGGGGGGTGGGGGGTAACAGGAGAGAGACACGGGGCATGACCGGGGGGTGGAGGGCAACAGCACGGAGACACAGGGCATGACCAGGGGGTGGGAGGTAACAGGAGAGAGACACGGGGCATGAGCAGGGGGTGGGGGGCAACAGTAGGGAGACACAGGGCATGACCGGGGGTGGGGGGTAACAGGAGAGAGACACAGGGCATGAGTGGGGGGTGGGGGGCAACAGCAGGAAGACACAGGGCATGACCGGGGTGGGGGGCAACAGGAGAGAGACAGAGGGCATGAGAGGGGGGTGGTGGGTATCAGGAGAGAGACACGGGGCATGAGTGGGGGTTTGGGACAACAGCAGGGAGACACGGGGCATGAGCAGGGGGTGGGGGGTAACAGGAGAGAGACGCAGGGCATGAGCGGGGTGAGGGGGGCAACAGCAGAAGACATGGGGCATTAGCGGGGGTGGTGGGAACACAAGGGAGACACGGGGCATGAGAGGGGGGTGGGGGTAACAGGAGAGAGACATGGGGCATGAGCAGGTGGTGGGGGGCAACAGCAGGGAGACACGGGGCATGAGTGGGGGGTGGGGGGAACACGAGAGAGATACGGGGCAAGAGAAGGGGGTGGGGGGTAACAGGAGAGAGACACAGGGCATGAGCGGGGGGTGGGGGGCAACAGGAGAGAGACACGGGGCATGAGCATGGGGTGGGGGTAACAGGAGAGACATGGGGCATGAGAGGTGGGTGGCGTTAACAGTAGAGACACAGGGCATGAGCAGGGGGTGAAGGGCAACAGCAGGGAGTCACAGGGCATGACTGGGGGGTGGGGTAACAGGAGAGAGACATGGGGCATGAGCGAGGGGTGGGGGGCAACAGCAGGGAGACACGGGGCATGACCGGGGGGTGGGGGCAACAGGAGAGAGACACAAGGGATGAGAGGGGGGTGGGGGTAACAGAAGAGAGACAGGTGGCATGAGAGGTGGGTGGCGGGGTAACAGGAGAGAGACACGGGCATGAGCGGGGGGTGGGGGGCAACAGCAGGGAGACATGGGGCATGAGCGGGGGGTGAGGGGCAACAGCAGGGTGACATGGGGCATGAGCGGAGGGTGTGGGGCAATAGCAGGGAGACACGGGGCATGAGTGGGGGTGGGGGGAACACGAGGGAGACACGGGGCATGAGCGGGGGTTGGTGACTACAGCAGGGAGACACGGCGGGGCATGAGCGGGGGTTAGGGGGCAACAGGAGAGAGACACGGGCATGAGCGGGGGGTGGGGGCAACAGCAGGGAGACACGGGCATGAGTGGAGGGTGGGGGGAACAAGAGGGAGACATGGGGCATGAGCAGGGGTGGGGGCAACACGAGGGAGACACGGGGCATGAGCAGGGGGTGGGGGGCAAGAAGAGGGAGACACGGGGCATGAGCGGGGGGTGGGGGTAACAGGAGAGAGACACGGGGCATGAGGGAGGGTGGGGGACAACAGGAGGGAGACACAGGTCATGAGCGGGGGCTGGGGGGGACATGAGGGAGACACGGGGCCTGAGCGGGGGTTGGAGGGCAACAGCAGGGAGACACGGGGCATGAGCGGGGGGTGGGGGGAACACGAGGGAGACACGGGGCATGAGCAGGGGGTGGGGGGTAACAGGAGAGAGGCACAGGGCATGAGCGGGGGGTGGGGGGCAACAGGAGGGAGACACGGGGCATGAGCGGGGGCAACAGCAGGGAGACACGGGGCATAAGCGGGGGGTGGGGGAACACGAGGGAGACATGGGGCGTGAGAGGGGGGTGGGGGTAACAGGAGAGAGACACGGGGCATGAGCAGGGGGCAAGAGCGGGGGGGTGGGGGCAACAGCAGGGAGACATGGGGCATGAGTGGAGGGTGGGGGTAACAGCAGGGAGACACGGGGCATGAGCGGGGGGTGGGGGGGACACAAGGTAGACACGGGGCATGAGAGGAGTGTGGGGGGTAACAGGAGATAGACATGGGGCATGAGAGGGGGGTGGGGGTAACAGGAGAGAGACACAGGGCATGAGCAGGCGGTGGGGGGCAACAGGAAGGAGACACGGGGCATGAGCGGGGGCAACAGCAGGGAGAGACGGGGCATGAGCGGGGGTGGGGGAACACGAGAGAGACATGGGGCGTGAGAGGGGGGTGGGGGTAACAGGAGAGAGACACGGGGCATGAGCAGGGGGCATGAGCGGGGGGTGGGGGGCAACAGCAGGGAGACACGGGGCATGAGTGGAGGGTGGGGGTAACAGCAGGGAGACACGGGGCATGAGCGGGGGGTGGGGGGAACACGAGGGAGACACGGGGCATGAGCGGGGGGTGGGGGGTAACAGGAGAGAGACACAGGGCATGAGCGGGGGGTGGGGGGCAACAGGAGGGAGACACGAGGCATGAGCGGGGGGCAACAGCAGGGAGACACGGGGCATGAGCGGGGGTGGGGGAACACGAGGGAGACATGGGGCGTGAGAGGGGGGTGGGGGTAACAGGAGAGAGACACGGGGCATGAGCAGGGGGCATGAGCGGGGATGGGGGGCAACAGCAGGGAGACACGGGGCATGAGTGGAGGGTGGGGGTAACAGCAGGGAGACATGGTGCATGAGCAGGGGTGGGGGGGACACGAGGGAGACACGGGGCATGAGAGGGGGTGGGGGGTAACAGGAGAGAGACATGGGGCATGAGAGGGGGGTGGGGGTCAACAGCAGGGAGACACAGTGCGTGACCTGGGTGTATGGGGCAACAGAAGAGAGACACGGGGCATGACCGGGGGTGGGGGGCAACAGGAGAGAGACACAGGGCATGAGAGGGGGGTGGGGGTAACAGGAGAGAGACACGGGGCATGAGAGGGGGGTGGGGGTAACAGGAGAGAGACACGGGGCATGAGCGGGGGTGGGTGGCAAAAGCAGGGATACACAGAGCATGACCGGGGGTGGGGGGCAACAGGAGAGAGACACAGGACATGAGAGGGGGGTGGGGGGTAACAGGAGAGAGACACAGGCATGAGTGGGGGGTGGAGGGTAACAGGAGAGAGACACGGGCATGAGCGAGGGGTGGGGGGAACCAGAGGGAGACATAGGGCATGAGCGGGGGTGGGGGAACACGAGGGAGACACGGGGCATGAGCGGGAGGTGGGGGCCAACAAGAGGGAGACACGGGGAATGAGCCGGGGGTTGGGGGTAACACGAGAGAGACACGGGGCATGAGCGGGGGGTGGGGGGAACCAGAGGGAGACATAGGGCATGAGCGGGGGTGGGGGAACACGAGGGAGACACGGGGCATGAGCGGGAGGTGGGGGGCAACAAGAGGGAGACACGGGGAATGAGCAGGGGGTGGGGGCAACAGTAGGGAGACATGGGGCATGAGCGGGGGTGGGGGAAACACGAGGGAGACACAGGGCATGAGCGGGGAGTTGGGGGCAACAGCAGGGAGACACGGGGCATGAGCGGGGGGTGGGGGGAACACAAGGGAGACACTGCGCATGAGCAGGGGGTGGGGGGTAACAGGAGAGAGACACGGGGCATGAGCGGGGGGCAACAGGAGGGAGACATGGGGCATGAGCAGGGGGTGGGAGGCAACAGCAGGAAGACACGGGGCATGAGCAGGGGGTGGGGGAACACGAGGGAGACACAGGGCATGAGAGGGGGGGTGGGGGTAACAGGAGAGAGACACGGGGCATGAGCAGGGGGTGGGGGGCAACAGCAGGGAGACACGGGGCATGACCGGGGTTGGAGGGCAACAGCAGGGAGACACGGGGCATGACCGGGGTGTGGGGGGCAACAGGAGAGAGACACGGGGCATGAGCGGGGGTGGGGGCAACAGCAGGGAGACACGGGGCATGAGCGGGCGGTGGGGGGAACACGATGGAGACACGGGGCATGAGCAGGGGTTGGGGGTAACAGAAGAGAGACACAGGGCATGAGTGGGGGGTGGGGGCAACAGGAGGGAGACACAGGGCATGAGCAGGGGGTGGGGAGAACACGAGGGAGACACAGGGCATGAGCAGGGGGTGGGGGGGCAACAAGAGGAAGACACGGGGCATGAGCGGGGGTGGGGGGTACCAGAAGAGAGACACGGGGCATGAGCGGGGGGTGGGGGCAACAGGAGGGAGACACAGGCATGAGCGGGGGGTGGGGGCAACAGGAGGGAGACACGGCATGACCGGGGGATGGGGGAACAGGAGGGAGACACGGGGCATGAGCGGGGGTGTGAGGGAACAGGAGGGAGACACGGGGCATGAGCGGGGGCTGGGGGGAACAGGGGAGACACGGGGCATGAGCGGGGGTGGGGGGAACAGGAGGGAGACACGGGGCATGAGCGGGCGGTAGGGGGGAACAGGAGGGAGACACGGGGCATGAGCGGGGGCTGGGGGGGACAGGGGAGACACGGGGCATGAGCGGGGGTTGGGGGGAACACGAGGGAGACACGGGGCATGAGCAGGGGGTGGGTGGAACAGGAGGGAGACACGGGGCATGAGCGGGGGTAAACAGGGGAGACATGGGGCATGAGCGAGGGGTGGGGGAGAATGGGAGGGAGACACGGCGCATGAGCGGGGGGTGAGGGGAAAAGGAGGGAGACACGGCCCATGATCGGGGGATGGGGGAAATGGGAGGGAGAAACGGGGCATGAGCGGGGGTGGGGGCAATGGGAGGTAGACACAGGGCATGAGCAGGGGGTGGAGGGGGAACAGGGGAGACACGGGGCATGAGCGGGTGTGGGGGGAACAGGAGGGAGACATAGGGCATGAGTGAGGGGTGGGGGAGCAGGGGAGACACGTGGCATGAGCGGGGGGTGGGGGGGAAACAAGAGAGAGACACGGGCAGGAGCGGGGGTGGTGGGTACAGGAGGGAGACACGGGTAATGCATGGGGGTGGGGGGGTACAGGAGGGAGACACGAGTAATGAGCGGGGGTGGGGGGAACAGGATATCTGCTCCTCGGTCCTCCGCAGGCCACCATGTACCGATGGCGTGTCTCCTGCAAGTCTGCAGCAGCCTGGGACGTTCAGGAAGTGTAATCCACATGAACCTCACTCAGCGCCATTGGACCTCTGATCTTATCGCATTGGAATTTTCGCTTGTTCCATTGTGATAATCACTTGTGAAGTCTGAAGTCACTGCAGAGCTTGCAACAGATGCCAATATACGAACAATAAACTAAGATGGCGGGAGTCTCTGAAAATAAGACGCACTGCACGCTTTACTACAGCCAATGGGAGATCACGTCTGATGTCCGTGGACATCACGCAAGTCGCTTGCCCAATCCCCGTCCTGTCCGCGGAGCGAACAGGGAAGTGTGTCTGCGAAGCGGACACAGATATCACTAATTTTTTTCACTTACATTTTTGTCTTTTTTTTTAAAAACTACTGGACGGATTTACACCAAATAAAAAAAGCACGCTTTCGATACCAAGCCGCCGCTCCTGCCACAAATTTGGTGAAAATCCATCCAGCGGTTTCGACTGTAGGCGTGCGCAAAGTTTTTCCCCCATTCAGTCTATGGGAAAAAAAAAAGTTTTAGGACCCCCCCCTATAACTTTGCCCCCCCTGGACCAAACCTCACCAAACTGTGCAAAACAATTCAGAGTGGGCCGTATACTTCTTTTGCAAAGTGTGGTGAAGATTCGTCCAGGGGGAGCGAAGTTATAAGCCGCCCAAAAAGTGCTCTTCCTATGGAAACAGCAACTTAACCATAACTACATGGCCACTACCGTGGCCATGTAATATTCAGTAAAAAAACTTTGTTAAAGGGACGTTATGGTTCCAAGTAAAACCGAAAAACCCTTGAAATTCGCCGGTTATGGGAAGCTAAGCAACCATAACTCGCGCCACCACCGTGCACTGCTAAGACTAACACCCAGGACATCAAATATGACATCACAAATGTCATTGATGACATCACTGATGACATCACATGTCTAGCTCCCTCTTTTTTTGTTGACTGACATATCTAAGCCAGGTGGCTTTCTTCACTGTCAGTCAGGAATTAAAAAAGTAAAAAGTGCTATAGTTGTAGTCCTTACCCTTCTCATATGTTCTTACAATACTTTCCTTAGGGAACAGTCACATCATATGATACATATACATAGGAGAAGAAGGAACCCTGAAACACAAGAATATTTTCTGTGCATGAAGTTCATTAGTTCGGTTATGAACACTTTCTTGTAATACTGCAGTATTTTTTGCTTACTTTACGTTCCCTGTATAAGCTTCTACTTGTATGCATTGTGGTCTCTTTATATTTTGTGTGTAATAGTCAAATTATGCAGTAAGGGAAGCATTCGTAGATACTTATGTTTCACAGCATGCAAAATTCTGTAATGGAAGCATTTATCAATTTAGGGGTCAATTCATGGAATTAATATGCGCCGAAAATTCCCGCGCAGAGGTGCCAAAACGTGCGATTTGCAGTAAAAGTGCGAAAATCGCAGTGCAAGTACGAAAATCGCAGGGAAACCAGCACACATCGATTCATGGAAGTCCGTGCGCGAGAAAAACATTGGATGTGCGCTGAAAATGTGCGCCGCGCACGCCGGTGCACAGGTCATCCAACAGCATGCGCTACGGCCACTGCGAAATCGCACATAGCGCGGCGCACATCACAAAAGTAGGCGGAACACGGGGCGTAACACTCGGAATGGGGAACAACACGGGAAAATATGGGCGTCACGTGGGAAGTACAGGAGGCAAGTGCGCGGAACGCCCACACGATCCCCTACAACCCGTATTCATGGAATCGAATAGGGCAAACCAGCACACGGTCAAAGACGCGCACAGGGCCAAACAAGTACGCCACAAGAAAGCAGGCGGTAGCGTCCCTGCACCTGAAAAAAATGTGCGCCAAAATGTGCGATAACAAAAAGCACCCATATACAGCCATGATGAATGGTCCATACAGTGGCCCTCTAGGACAAATGAGGTGCAAAGGGGTACCGACAAACACGGACACCCACTGTGTGAAAAATAGCGTGTGCGTGTGTTCCTGGGTGCGCGGGAAGTTCCACACGCGATTGCCCTGGGTACGTGTACTTCGGGGTGCGCGGGAAGTCCCACACGCGATTAGCCTGTGTACGTGTACTATGGGGTGCGCGGGAAGTTCCACATGCGATTAGCCTGGGTACGTGTGTTTCGGGGTGCGTGGGAAGTTCCACACGCGATTGGCCTGGGTACATGTACTTTGGGATGCGCGGGAAGTTCCACACGCGATTGGCCTGGGTACGTGTACTTCGGGGTGCACGGGAAGTCCCGCACGCGATTAGCCTGGGTACGTATACTACGGGGTGCGCGGGAAGTCCCACACGCGATTAGCCTGGGTACGTGTATTACAGGGTGCGCGGGAAGCCCCACACGCGATTAGCCTGGGTACGTGTACTACAGGGTGCACGGGAAGTTCCACACGCGATTAGCCTGGGTATGTGTGTTTCGGGGTGCGCGGGAAGTTCCACACGCGATTGGCCTGGGTACGTATACTTCGGGGTGCGCGGAAAGTTCCACACGCGATTGGCCTGGGTACGTGTACTTCGGGATGCGCGGGAAGTTCCACATGCGATTGGCCTGGGTACGTGTACTTCGGGGTGCACGGGAAGTCCCACACGCAATTAGCCTGGGTACGTGTACTACGGGGTGCGCGGGAATGCTACACGTGATTTGGCCGTGTCGGTCCTCCCAGGTGTTCCCTCTACACCCTCCACGGCCCCTGCAGGCAGCTCACACCACAGGGGACTACCCTGCACCCCTGCTCATGTCCCACAGGCATCGGGGCCTTCCACATCGGAGGGGCAGGCATCGGCCGGAGGGCAGGAGGACCCAGGACGGGAAGTGTCTTCCGTGTGGCAGCGGTTGGGCCACGCTATAGATGCGGAGCGGCAGCGGGCGGAAGAGGCACAGCTCACGATGGTCAGGGCGGAGAACTCCATGTGGAGGGCCCTGAGGCGGGCCGAGTGCCTCGAGGCAATCCGCAGGGAGTTTGGGGTGAACATGTGGACGGCCCTGCAGACCCTCGGGCCATGGAGGAGGACCGCCTCCGGGACATTGAGCAGGAGTTCGATGATGCCCTGGCCCGGAACATCCCGAAGTGAGCCGTCGGACTAGCCCGCTGCCCTTGTAAATAGTTCTATAGTTAGTGTTAGGTTTCCTTTGGTTTAGCATTTTTTTTTTACCTTTTGGAAAATGGGCCACATTTTTGTATATAGTTATTTTTTTTAGGTAGTGCTATTAGATAGGTTTCATTTCTTCGGTTGGGATCATGGACCCTGGATTGTTTATCTGTACATAGTAGACTTTTGGATTTTCAATTTTTATTATGATTTCGCCATGGAGCAATGGTTTTCAATTTTAATTTTCCATTGGATTTACTTTTGCCGACTGTGACTTTGGAGACCTTTCCTTTGCATTATGATTTGTGGTTTTGCATTATTTCACGGACCTGCTGTTTTTTTTAATTTCTATTATTGTTTGTTTATTTTTGATTCAATTTATGTTGCTTTTAATACATATTTATTCTGCAAAGTTCAATGTGTAGTATCATCTCATTGGTTTCATGCATATCATAATATGGGTTTTGACATTCACTGACACACATTGGGTGTATGTGAGGGACATGTGTTCATTCCCAAACTTGCAATTGGGGTTCTATCATGTTTTTGCCATTTCTAAGTGGGTGGATGCAATACTCGGGTGGGTGTTTGGCATTTGGAGGCTGACCATAAGGGCCAGGGATCTACATTGTGGTGACATGTTGGCTGGGGGACATGAGTGGGGGCCTGGTGGAGGCTGCCCCTGGTGGCTGGGGGGTGGGGGTGATGGGAGACATGAGTGGGGGCCTGGTGGAGGCTGCCCCTGGTGGCTGGGGGGTGGGGGTGGTGGTAGACATGAGTGGGGGCCTGGTGGAGGGTGCCCCTGGATGCTGGGGGGTGGGGGTGGTAGTAGACATGTGTGGGGGCCTGGTGGAGGGTGCCCCTGGATGCTGGGGGGTGGGGGTGTGGTAGACATGAGTGGGGGCCTGGTGGAGGGTGCCCCTGGATGCTGGGGTGTGGGGGTGATGGGAGACATGAGTGGGGGCCTGGTGGAGGCTGCCCCTGGTGGCTGGCGGGTGGGGCTGGTGGTAGACATGAGTGGGGGCCTGGTGGAGGGTGCCCCTGGATGCTGTGGGGTGGGGGTGGTAGTAGACATGTGTGGGGGCCTGGTGGAGGGTGCCCCTGGATGCTGGGGGATGGAGGTGGTGGGAGACATGAGTGGGGGCCTGGTGGAAGGTGCCCCTGGTGGCTGGGGGGTGGGGGTGGTGGTAGACATGAGTGGGGCATGAGTGGGGGCCTGGTGGAGGCTGCCCCTGCACTGCTGGGGGGTGGTTGTGATAAGGGACATGAGTGGGGGCCTGGTGGAGGGTGCCCCTGGATGCTGGGGGTGGGGGTGGTGGGAGACATGAGTGGGGGCCTGATGGAGGGTGCCCCTGGATGCTGGGGGGTGGGGTGATGGGAGACATGAGTTGGATATGAGTGGGGGCCTGGTGGAGGCTGCCCCTGGTGGCTGGGGGGTGGGGGTGGTGGTAGACATGAGTGGGGGCCTGGTGGAGGGTGCCCCTGGATGCTGGGGGGTGGGGGTGGTAGTAGACATGTGTGGGGGCCTGGTGGAGGGTGCCCCTGGATGCTGGGGGGTGGGGGTGGTGGTAGACATGAGTGGGGGCCTGGTGGAGGGTGCCCCTGGATGCTGGGGGGTGGGGGTGATGGGAGACATGAGTGGGGGCCTGGTGGAGGCTGCCCCTGGTGGCTGGCGGGTAGGGCTGGTGGTAGACATGAGTGGGGGCCTGGTGGAGGGTGCCCCTGGATGCTGGGGGGTGGGGGTGGTAGTAGACATGAGTGGGGGCCTGGTGGAGGGTGCCCCTGGTGGCTGGGGGGTGGGGGTGGTGGTAGACATGAGTGGGGGCCTGGTGGAGGCTGCCCCTGCACTTCTGGGGGGTGGGGGTGATGGTAGACATGAGTGGGGGCCTGGTGGAGGGTGCCCCTGGTGGCTGGGGGGTGGGGGTTGTGTGAAACATGAGTTGGACATGAGTGGGGGCCTGGTGGAGGCTGCCCCTGCACTGCTGGGGGGTGGGGGTGATGGTAGACATGAGTGGGGGCCTGGTGGAGGCTGCCCCTGGTGGCTGGGGGGTGGGGGTGGTGGTAGACATGAGTGGGGGCCTGGTGGAGGCTGCCCCTGCACTGCTGGGCGGTGGGGGTGATGGGAGACATGAGTGGGGGCCTGGTGGAGGCTGCCCCTGGTGGCTGGGGGGTGGGGGTGGTGGTAGACATGAGTGGGGGCCTGGTGGAGGGTGCCCCTGGATGCTGGGGGGTGGGGGTGGGAGTAGACATTTGTGGGGGCCTGGTGGAGGGTGCCCCTGGATGCTGGGGGGTGGGGGTGGTGGGAGACATGAGTGGGGGCCTGGTAGAGGGTGCCCCTGGTGGCTGGGGGGTGGGGGTGGTGGTAGACATGAGTGGAGGCCTGGTGGAGGCTGCCCCTGGTGGCTGGGGGGTGGGGGTGATGGTAGACATGAGTGGGGCCTGGTGGAGGGTGCCCCTGGTGGCTGGGGGGTGGGGGTGGTGGGAGACATGAGTTGGACATGAGTGGGGGCCTGGTGAAGGCTGCCCCTGCACTGCTGGGGGGTGGGGGTGAAGGTAGACATGAGTGGGTGCCTGGTGGAGGGTGCCCCTGGTGGCTGGTGGGTAGGGGTGGTGGTAGACATGAGTGGGGGCCTGTTGGAGGCTGCCCCTGCACTTATGGGGGGTGGGGGTGATGGGAGACATGAGTGGGGGCCTGGTGGAGGCTGCCCCTGCACTGCTGGGGGGTCGTGGTGATAGAGGACATGAGTGGGGGCCTGGTGGAAGGTGCCCCTGGATGCTGGGCGGTGGGGATGGTGGTAGACATGAGTGGGGGCCTGATGGAGGGTCCCCCTGGTGGCTGGGGGCGTGGGGGTGCAGGGAGACATGAGTTGGACATGAGTGGGGGCCTGGTGGAGGCTGCCCCTGGTGGCTGGGGGGTGGGGGTGGTGGGAGACATGAGTTGGACATGAGTGGGGGCTTGATGGAGGCTGCCCCTGCACTGCTGGGGGGTGGGGGTGATGGTAGACATGAGTGGGTGCCTGGTGGAGGGTGCCCCTGATGGCTGGGGGGTGAGGGTGATGGTAGACATGAGTGGGGGCCTGGTGGAGGCTCCTCCTGCACTGCTGGGGGGTGGGGGTGATGGTAGACATGAGTAGGGGCCTGGTGGAGGCTGCCCCCGCACTGCTGGGGGTGGGGGTGGTGGTAGACATGAGTGTGGGCCTGGTGGAGGGTGCCCCTGGTGGCTGGGGTGTGGGGGTGCAGGGAGACATGAGTCGGACATGAGTGGGGGCCTGGTGGAGGCTGCCCCTGGTGGCTGGGGGGTGGGGGTGGTGGGAGACATGAGTGGGGACTGGTGGAGGCTGCCCCTGCACTGCTGGGGGTGGGGGTGATGGGAGACATGAGTGGGGGCCTGGTGGAGGCTGCCCCTGCACTGCTGGGGGGTGGTGGTGTTGGTAGACATGAGTGGGGGCCTGGTGGAGGCTGCCCCTGCACTGCTGGGGGGTGGGGGTGATGGTAGACATGAGTGGGGGCCTGGTAGAGGGTGCCCCTGCACTGCTGGGGGTGGGGGTGCAGGGAGACATGAGTTTGACATGAGTGGGGGCCTGGTGGAGGCTGCCCCTGCACTGCTGGGGGGTGGGGGTGATGGTAGACATGAGTGGGTGCCTGGTGGAGCCTGCTCCTGGTGGCTGGGGGGTGGGGGTGATGGTAGACATGAGTGGGGGCCTGGTGGATGGTGCCCCTGGTGGCTGGGGGGTGGGGGTGGTGGGAGACATGAGTTGGACATGAGTGGGGGCCTGGTGGAGGCTGCCCCTGCACTGCTGGGGGGTGGGGGTGATGGTAGACATGAGTGGGTGGCTGGTGGAGGGTGCCCCTGGTGGCTTGGGGGTGGGGGTGGTGGTAGACATGAGTGGGGGCCTGGTGGAGGATGCCCCTGCACTTATGGGGGGTGGGGGTGATGGGAGACATGAGTGGGGGCCTGGTGGAGGCTGCCCCTGCACTGCTGGGGGGTGGTGGTGATAGTGGACATGAGTGGGGGCTTGGTGGAGGGTGCCCCTGGATGTTGGGGGGTGGGGGTGGTGGTAGACATGAGTGGGGGCCTGGTGGAGGCTGCCCCTGGTGGCTGGGGGGTGGGAGTGCAGGGAGACATGAGTTGGACATGAGTGGGGGCCTGGTAGAGGCTGCCCCTGGTGGCTGGGGGGTGGGGTGGTGGGAGACATGAGTTGAACATGAGTGGGGGCCTGGTGGAGGCTGCCCCTGCACTGCTGGGGGGTGGGGTGATGGTAGACATGAGTGGGTGCCTGGTGGAGGGTGCCCCTGGTGGCTGGGGGGTGGGGGTGGTGGTAGACATGAGTGGGGGCCTGGTGGAGGCTGCCCCTGGTGGCTGGGGGGTGGGGGTGGTGGGAGACATGAGTGGGGACTGGTGGAGGCTGCCCCTGCACTGCTGGGGGTGGGGGTGATGGGAGACATGAGTGGGGGCCTGGTGGAGGCTGCCCCTGCACTGCTGGGGGGTGGTGTTGTTGGTAGACATGAGTGGGGGCCTGGTGGAGGCTGCCCCTGCACTGCTGGGGGGTGGGGGTGATGGTAGACATGAGTGGGGGCCTGGTAGAGGGTGCCCCTGCACTGCTGGGGGTGGGGGTGCAGGGAGACATGAGTTTGACATGAGTGGGGGCCTGGTGGAGGCTGCCCCTGCACTGCTGGGGGGTGGGGGTGATGGTAGACATGAGTGGGTGCCTGGTGGAGCCTGCTCCTGGTGGCTGGGGGGTGGGGGTGATGGTAGACATGAGTGGGGGCCTGGTGGATGGTGCCCCTGGTGGCTGGGGGGTGGGGGTGGTGGGAGACATGAGTTGGACATGAGTGGGGGCCTGGTGGAGGCTGCCCCTGCACTGCTGGGGGGTGGGGGTGATGGTAGACATGAGCGGGTGGCTGGTGGAGGGTGCCCCTGGTGGCTTGGGGGTGGGGGTGGTGGTAGACATGAGTGGGGGCCTGGTGGAGGATGCCCCTGCACTTATGGGGGGTGGGGGTGATGGGAGACATGAGTGGGGGCCTGGTGGAGGCTGCCCCTGCACTGCTGGGGGGGGGTGGTGATAGTGGACATGAGTGGGGGCCTGGTGGAGGGTGCCCCTGGATGTTGGGGGGTGGGGGTGGTGGTAGACATGAGTGGGGGCCTGGTGGAGGCTGCCCCTGGTGGCTGGGGGGTGGGAGTGCAGGGAGACATGAGTTGGACATGAGTGGGGGCCTGGTAGAGGCTGCCCCTGGTGGCTGGGGGGTGGGGTGGTGGGAGACATGAGTTGAACATGAGTGGGGGCCTGGTGGAGGCTGCCCCTGCACTGCTGGGGGGTGGGGTGATGGTAGACATGAGTGGGTGCCTGGTGGAGGGTGCCCCTGGTGGCTGGGGGGTGGGGGTGGTGGTAGACATGAGTGGGGGCCTGGTGGAGGCTGCCCCTACACTGCTGGGGTGTGGGGTTGATGGGAGACATGAGTGGGGGCCTGGTGGAGACTGCCCCTGCACTGCTGGGGGGTGGTGGTGATAGGGGACATGAGTGGGGGCCTGGTGGAGGATGCCCCTGGATGCTGGGGGGTTGGGGTGGTGGTAGACATGAGTGGGGTCCTGGTGGAGGGTGCCCCTGGTGGCTGGGGGGTGGGGGTGGAGGGAGACATGAGTTGGACATGAGTGGGAGCCTGGTGGAGGCTGCCGCTGGTGGCTGGGGGGTGGGGGTGGTGGGAGACATGAGTGGGGACTGGTGGAGGCTGCCCCTGCACTGCTGGGGGGTGGGGGTGATGGGAGACATGAGTGGGGCCTGGTGGAGGCTGCCCCTGCACTGCTGGGGGTGGGGGTGGTGGGAGACATGTGTGGGGGCCTGGTGGAGGGTGCCCCTGGTGGCTGGGGGGTGGGGGTGGTGGTAGACATGAGTGGGGGCCTGGTGGAGGATGCCCCTGCACTTATGGGGGGTGGGGGTGATGGGAGACATGAGTGGGGGCCTGGTGGAGGCTGCCCCTGCACTGCTGGGGGGTGGTGGTGATAGGGGACATGAGTGGGAGCCTGGTGGAGGGTGCCCCTGGATGCTGGGGGGTGGGTGTGGTGGTAGACATGAGTGGGGGCCTGGTGGAGGCTGCCCCTGGTGGCTGGGGGGTGGGGGTGCAGGGAGACATGAGTTGGACATTAGTGGGGGCCTGGTGGAGGCTGCCCCTGGTGGCTGGGGGGTGGGGGTGGTGGGAGACATGAGTTGAACATGAGTGGGGGCCTGGTGGAGGCTGCCCCTGCACTGCTGGGGGGTGGGGTGATGGTAGACATGAGTGGGTGCCTTGTGGAGGGTGCCCCTGCACTGCCTGCTGGGGGGTGGGGGTGCAGGTAGACATGAGTTGGACATGAGTGGGGGCCGTGGAGGGTGTAGAGGGAACACCTGGGAGGACCCACACGTGCAATTCACATGTGGTGCTCCCCACGCACCCCTTTAATACACGTACCCTGATGGAATCGCGTGTGATACTTCCTGCGCACCCCTGAAATACACGTACCCTGCTGCTTTTGCGTGTGATACTTCCCGCGCACCCCTGGAATACACCTACCCTGATGGAATCGCGTGTAATACTTCCCGCGCACCCCTGAAATACACGTACCCTGATGCTTTTGCGTGTGATACTTCCCACGCACCCCTGAAATACACGTACCCTGCTGCTTTTGCCTGTGATACTTCCCGCGCACCCCTGGAATACACGTACCCTGCTGTTTTTGCGTGTGATACTTCCCGCGCACCCCTGGAATACACGTACCCTGCTGTTTTTGCGTGTGATACTTCCCGCGCACCCCTGGAATACACGCGCCCTGATGGAATCGCGTGTGTTACTTCCCACGCACCCCTGATGTACACGTACCCAGGACAATCGCGTGTGGGACTTCCCGCGAACCACTGAAATACACGTTCCCTGCTTGGCGTTTGCTGTTTGCCAGCCCTGTGAACTGGTCCAGGGTTAGCGCAGCCCTTTGCGATGATTTGGGGATTTTGAAGGCTTTTCCTTGCGCGAGGGCGTTCTTGGGGGCGTAACTGGCGCTGCTGCAGGGTCGCTGCGCCACTCTGCGCCACGGCTGGTTTCGGAGGCTAAAATCCATGAATACGCTGTGCGATGAAAAGGATTTTTTCGCACGCTGCTGGCGCAGTGTATTGCACGGGGACACTGTGCGCCAGCCGCGTACGCCATTTTTGTGCGAATTTCTATGAATTACCCTCTTAGTATCCAACATGGGAAGATTTCGAATCTTGCACCTCTATAGTGCATGCTGCAGACAATGCCTATGTTTCTTCATGAGTTTGTTCATGTACTGAAAGAACTCAGTAATGCAATGGAATTTTTTAGCAATGCATTGCTTAATGAACTATTTGGCATATGATTGTTCTTCAATGATCTCTGATACTTTTCTGCCAATATTATAATGACAATCCCTTGTGGAGGCTCTGCATGAAAACTAAATGCACATGTGATGTCATCAGTGATGTCATCAATGACATTTGTGATGTCATGTTTGATGTCCTGGGTGTTAGGCTTAGCAGTGCACAGTGGTGGCGTGAGCTATGGTTGCTTAGCTTACCATAACTGGCGAATTTCAAGGGTTTTTCGGTTTTACTTGGAACCATAACGTCCATTTAACAAAGTTTTTTTACTGAATTTGATAGGTTTTTAGTAGCGCAACTTAACCATAACGTCCCTTTAACAAAGCTTTTTTACTGAATTTCATAGGTTTTTAGTAGCGCAAATTAACCATAACGTCCCTTTAACAAAGTTTTTTTACTGAATTTCATAGGATTTAGTAGCACAACTTAACTATAACATCTCTTTAACAAAGTTTTTTTACTGAATATACATTTTCATAGGGTAAATTTGATAGATGTGTACTAGGGTTCCCTTACTTTATATACAACTAACCTAGAACATACCGAATACCCCGCTAATGATTTTGATGTCCGCGGACAGTCACGGACGACATCAACACTACCTAAATATGCAGGGGGTATCTGAAATTGTTCTATCATACCATATAAACACTACGCAAGTTGAAAAAGAAGCACATATACACATTATATATATTAATAAATAAGCAGTGGAACCTACATATTTAAGACATCAACCAGCCATTGAAATACGATATGTAATAAAATGGATTATACCATAACAAAAAAGATATACCTCCAACATAATTACCTCACAGAAACTGCAGAGCTAGAAGCAACAGTAAACCTACACAACACAACAAATACAACTTACCAGAAACTAGTAAGTAAACTTCATTTTTTGTATATATTGCTGTACTTTTTGTGTGCAGTACAGTATAATTAATATATTTTTGTTTTTCACACAGAAATGTGCAGTACTTTGGAGTGGCTGGAAGAACATTCTCCAAATGAGGAAATGTCTGAAGACAGTGATAATAATTGTAGACACTTGTCTATACAAGGAAATTAATAATCATTACCTAATGTGTACTTAACATATATATGTTTATTTTTTACAGAGCATACAAAGATTGAAAATGTAACTCCAAAAGACAAAATGGAAAAGACTCTTGAATGCATTGAACATAAAGTAGACATGCTTAAGGTAAATTTCAATAGTTTGAAACAGTTAGTGGAGGACCACATCAAAGAAAACATTAAGTACCATTGTCCCACCTGTACCTGTGCCCCCTCTCCATGTCCCAGTGAACTATCCCCAAACCGTGAACAACAAAACAAATGTTTTGATGAGACTTCCATCCCTTCTTCCCCTCCCATCCATCCTCTCCAAACCCCTAATTCCCCTATATTTGTATCAGTTTCTGCTTCCCCCTCTCTTTCATAATTTGTGTATATGTATATAATTAAAAAATGTTATGTTTCTTGTAATGAAATTCTTTGTATCTTATTTTTTTTTTAAAAGCAGTTAAAATGTCCGCGAACAGCGCGCCTGTCCAGCCTGTCCGCAATTAACAAAATGAGGATGTCCTAAGGACACTACACCTCTCCGTATCATTCGCAACCAAGATGGAACTGTTCTTAGAACACACCAGCTGTCGGATTAGTCCGTAAATGAACAAAATGGAAGTGTCCTAAGGACACTACCGTCGCAACCAAGATGGTACTGTCCGTAGAACAGGCGTATTGTCCGGGATGTCTGTAATCAAACAAAATTGAGGTGTCCTAAGGACACTATACCTGGCCGTGCAGTCTGCAGAACATCTACGCACATGCGCACCATACCCGTAAATCCTGCAAACATTGCGCCTGTCCGTAACTGTCTGTCTCACCTGTGTCGCACTTTTAATTAGTTTCAGGACCCGAACACTGTCCGTAGAACACCTGCGCACATGTGCATGACTACTCCTGCGCATTTGCTGTCCTGCAGACAACCGTTCCCTTTTCAGACTTGTTCCTGACGTCATCTTGTGACCGCACCCATGCTGAGCTTGTGTCCTAATTTGCGGACTCTGGCCGGATGTCCACATTTTAAAAGAAGGTATTCAGACAATCCAAATTATTTAACAGTAATAAATCACCATTTCATATGTCCCAGACAATGGTCCTGGCTTTCCACATAGTTTTTGTAACTTTTTGAAAGCTTTGAGTGTTCTATATGTTCTCGAGGCGCACCCCTCCACCCCTATAAAAGGCTACACCCCCTAGCTGATCTTCATTGTACTTCTGGCTATTGCAGATTGACTTTTGCTGCCTTTAGTGCTCTAGCTGAGATTACCTCATCAACCCTAATGGCATCCATGGCTGCTGTTGGTACATTAGCCTCAGCACCACCCCCAAACCCTCCACCACCACCACCTCCCCAGTGGCCTTCAGAGGGAAACTCACGTGAGGTTGTAGAGAACGAGGATGAAGAGGATGAAGAGAATGAGGTGGAGGAACGCCCTACTACCAGCACTCGCCGGGAGTCTTGGGTGTGGCGGTTGTTTACCGTTTATGGTAATTTACCAAAAGCATGTGCGAACAAGGTCACCTGTAACCGGTGCAAATTGGTGCTGAGTCGTGGGAGATGTGGTTCGTACAGCTTTGGTACGACATCCATGAAGCGACACCTGACTTCGTTCCACGGTGCGGACATTCGCAAGGTTGTACCTTGGAATGAACGTAGTAGTTTGAATTCCTCCACAGCATCCTCTGTTTCCGCTCTTCTCACCACAAGAGACACTCCTGTGGGAGAGTGCATCCCTCCAGCTGCTTCACAGGCCATTTGCGATGCTGTTGACCCTTACCTTTTTCGAGTGTAACAATATTGTGTATGAACTGCGACGCAGTACTCTGCAGGGGGGAGAGTCTTCGAACTGCTTTCGAGACTACGGTCACGGACCACCAGAAGACCTGCTACCTACCTAAATAAGGCACACCCTACATCTTCCTCTCTCCACCTGCCCTTTCTTATCCCCATGGTTGGTGTCCCTTCCTTACCCTCCTTTCCCCTCCTCTCCTAGAGTGTCGTGTGTAAAAAAGGCAAAAAAATATAAAACAAAAATCCCCCCAAAAAAAGGCTCTTTTAAGAGCCGCCTTTCTCAGTTTAAAAATAGAACTATCAAATAAACAGTGCAGGTCACTGCGCATTTTTTAAAATCTGCAGACAGTCCTAGGACAGATAAAACTTTGGGGTGCTGCCCTAGCAAAACCAATGCACTTTTCTCTGGGAGTAAGTGCTGGCTCTGAAAACAGCCTTTTGGTGGTGTTCTGTGTGTTCGAAAAACTAGGATTCGTCAACATCTAATGCAAAATAGATGACTATAATTCCAAAAACGGCTGCAATGCATTTTGTACATTTCTAAGAAACATCTGATTGCCAGCATATGTAAGATGGACTGCATCTCTGCAAAAAATGAATGTGCTACGAAACTCACAGGCCGATTCATGGAATTAATGTGCGGCAAAAATTTGGCGCAAGCGTGCGAAAACGTGCGATTCGCAGTGAAAGAGCGAAAATAGCAGTGCAAGTGCGAATATCGCAGGGAAACCAGCGCACATCTATTCATGGAAGTCCGTGCGCGAGTAAAAGCAGGGATGTGCGCTGAAAAAGTGCACGGCACACACCGGCGCACAGGTCATCTAACGGCGTGCGCTAAGGCCACAGCGAAAGCGCACATAGCGCGGCGCACATAACAAAAGTAGGCGTAACACGGGGCGTAACACTCGAAAGGGGGAACAACTCGTGAAAATGTGGGTGTCACGGGGGTAGTACAGGAGGCAAGTGCGCGGAACACCCACACGCTCGCCTACAACACATATTCATGGAATCGAATAGGGCAAACCAGCGCACGGGCAAAGACGCGTACAGACCCAAACCTGTCCGCCACACGAAGGCAGGCGGTAGTGTCCCTGCGCTGGAAAAAAATGTGCGCCAAAATGTGCGCTAACAAAAAGCACGAATATACAGCTCTGATGAATGTCCCATACTGTGGCCCTCTAGGACAAATGACGTGCAAAGGGGTACGCGACAAACAGCGACACCCGCTGTGTGGAAAATTAGCTTGTGCGTGTATTTCTGGTGTGCACGGGAAGTTTTACACGCGATCGTGCCGGGGGAGCGGGATACGTGTATTCCAGGGGTGTGCGGGAAGTTTCACACGCGATTGGCCTTGGGCGAGCGGGGTGTGTGCAAATCTGGGGTTCGCGGGAAGTTTCACACACGATAGGCCCTGTGCGAGTGGGGTGCGTGTATTCCTGGGGTTTGCGTGAAGTTGCACACGCAATTGGCCTGGGTATGTGTAAATCTCGGGTTCGCGGGAAGTCTCACACACGATAGGCCCTGTGCGAGTGGGGTGCGTGTATTCCTGGGGTTCGCGTGAAGTTTCACACGCGATTGGCCTGGGTATGTGTAAATCTGGGGTGCATGGGAAGTTTCACACGCGATTGGTCTTGGGCGAGCGGGCTACATGTATTTCAGGGGTGCGCAGGAAGTTTCACACGCGGCAGGCCCTGTGCGAGTGGGGTATGTGTATATCTGGGGTGCAGGGGAGTCCTACACGTGAATTGGCAGTGTGGGTCCTCCCAGGTATTCCCTCTACACCCTCCACAGCCCCTGCAGGCTGCCCACACCACAGGGGACTACCCTGCACCCCTGGTCATGTCCCGCAGGCAGCCCATCCACCATGGGCATGCCCCCCAGGCGAGCCACATGTCAGCTTGCGCTACTGATCACCAACGCATGACCCCCTCCACCCCCACCCCCCGGCAGTGCAGGGCACCTGCCAGCAGGCCCCCACTCATGTCTCCTTGCACACCCACCCCCCAGCACTGAGGGGCACCTGCCAGCAGGCCCCCACTCATGTCCCCTTGCACCCCACCCCCCAGCAGTGCAGGGCACCTGCCAGCAGGCCCCCACTCATGTCCCACTCATGTCCCCTTGCACCCCACCCCCCAGCAGTGCAGGGCACCTGCCAGCAGGCCCCCACTCATGTCCCACTCATGTCCCCTTGCACCCCACCCCCCAGCAGTACAGGGCACCTGCCAGCAGGCCCCCACTCATGTCCCCTTGCACACCCACCCCCAGCAGTGCAGGGCACCTGCCAGCAGGCCCCCACTCATGTCCCACTCATGTCCCCTTGCACCCCCACCCCCAGCAGTGCAGGGCACCTGCCAGCAGCCCCCCACTCATGTCCCCTTGCACCCCTACCCCCCAGCAGTGCAGGGCGCTTGCCAGCAGGCCCCCATTCATGTCCCACTCATGTCCCCTTGAATCCCCACCCCCAGCAGTGCAGGGCACCTGCCAGCAGGCCCCCACTCATGTCCCCTTTCACCCCCACCCCCAGCAGTGCAGGGCACCTGCCAGCAGGCCCCCACTCATGTCCCACTCATGTCCCCTTGCACCCCCACCTGCCAGCAGTGCAGGGCACCTGCCAGCAGGCCCCCACTCGTGTCCCTTTGCACACCCACCCCCCAGCACTGAGGGGCACCTGCCAGCAGGCCCGCACTCATGTCCCCTTGCACCCCCACCCCCCAGCACTGAGGGGAAGCTGCCAGCAGGCCCCCACTCATGTCCCACTCATGTTCCCTTGCACACCCATCCCCCAGCAGTGCAGGGCACCTGCCAGCAGGCCCCCACTCATGTCCCACTCATGTCCCCTTGAACCCCCACCCCCCAGCAGTGCAGGGCACTTGCCAGCAGGCCCCCACTCATGTCTCACTCGTGTCCCCGTGCACACCCACCCCCAGCAGTGCAGGGCACCTGCCAGCAGGCCCCCACTCATGTCCCACTTGTGTCCACTTGCACCCCCACCCCCCAGCAGTGCAGGGCACCTGCCAGCAGGCCCCCACTCATGTCCCACTCATGTCCCCTTGCACCCCCAGCAGTGCAGGGCACCTGCCAGCAGGCCCCCACTCATGTCCCACTCATGTCCCCTTGCACCCCCACCCCCCAGCAGTGCAGGGCACCTGCCAGCAGGCCCCACTCATGCCCCCTTGCATACCCACCCCCCAGCACTGAGGGGCACCTGCCAGCAAGCCCCCACTCATGTCCAACTCATGTCCCCTTGCACACCCACCCCCCAGCAGTGCAGGGCACCTGCCAGCAGGCTCCCACTCATGTCCCACTCATGTCCCCTTGCACCCCCACCCCTCAGCAGTGCAGGGCACCTGCCAGCAGGCCCCCACTCATGTCCCACTCATGTCCCCTTGCACCCCCAGCAGTGCAGGGCACCTGCCAGCAGGCCCCCACTCATGTCCCACTCATTTCCCCTTGCACCCCCACCCCCAGCAGTGCAGGGCACCTGCCAGCAGGCCCCCCTCATGTCCCACTCATGTCCCCTTGCACCCCCAGCAGTGCAGGGCACCTGCCAGCAGGCCCCCACTCATGTCCCCTTGCAACCCCACCCCCCAGCAGTGCAGGGCACCTTCCAGCAGGCCCCACTCATGTCCCCTTGCACACCCACCCCCCAGCACTGAGGGGCACCTGCCAGCAGGCCCCCACTCATGTCTCCTTCCACCCCCACCCCCCAGCAATGTGGGGCAGCTGCCATCAGGCCCCCACTCATGTCCCACTCATGTCCCCTTGCACACCCACCCCCCAGCAGTGCAGGGCACCTGCCAGCAGGCTCCCACTCATGTCCCACTCATGACCCCTTGCACCCCCACCCCCAGCAGTGTAGGGCACCTGCCAGCAGGCCCCCACTCATGTCCCACTCATGTCCCCTTGCACCCCCACCCCTCAGTAGTGCAGGGCACCTGCAAGCAGGCCCCCACTCATGTCCCCTTGCACCCCTACCCCCCAGCAGTACAGGGCACCTGCCAGCAGGCCCCCACTCGTGTCCCCTTGCACACCCACCCCCCAGCACTGAGGGGCACCTGCCAGCATGCCCCCACTCATGTCCCCTTGCACCCCCACCTCCCAGCACTGAGGGGCAGCTGCCAGCAGGCCCCCACTCATGTCCCACTCATGTCCCCTTGCACACCCATCCCCCAGCAGTGCAGGGCACCTGCCAGCAGGCCCCCACTCATGTCTCACTCGTGTCCCCTTGCACACCCACCCCCCAGCAGTGCAGGGCACCTGCCAGCAGGCCCCCACTCATGTCCCGCTCATGTCCCCTTGAACCCCCACGCCCCAGCAGTGCAGGGCACCTGCCAGCAGGCACCCACTCATGTCCCACTCATGTCCCCTTGCACCCCCACCGCCCAGCAGTGCAGGGCACCTGCCAGCAGGCCCCCACTCATGTCCCCTTGCACACCCACCACCCAGCACTGAGGGGCACCTGCCAGCAGGCCCCCACTCATGTCCCCTTGCACACCCACCCCCCAGCACTGAGGGGCACCTGCCAGCAGGCCCCCACTCATGTCCCACTCATGTCCCCTTGCACCCCCACCCCCCAGCAGTGCAGGGCACCTTCCAGCAGGTCCCCACTCATGTTCGTTTGCACCCCCACCCCCAGCAGTACAGGGCAGCTGCCAGCAGGCCCCCACTCATGTCCCACTCATGTCCCCTTGCACACCCATCCCCCAGCAGTGGAGGGCACCTGCCAGCAGGCCCCCACTCATGTCCCACTCATGTCCCCTTGCACACCCACCCCCCAGCAGTGCAGGACACCTGCCAGCAGGCCCCCACTCATGTCCCACTCATGTCCCTCAGCACCCCCACCCCCCAGCAGTACAGGGCACCTGCCAGCAGGCCCCAACTCATGTCCCCTTGCACACCAACCCCCCAGCAGTGCAGGGCACCTGCCAGCAGGCCCCCACTCATGTCCCCTTGCACACCCACCCCCAGCAGTGCAGGGCACCTGCCAGCAGGCCCCCACTCATGTCCCCTTGCACACCCACCCCCCAGCAGTGCAGGTCACCTGCCAGCAGGCCCCCACTCATGTCCCACTCATGTCCCCTTGCACACCCATCCCCCAGCACTGAGGGGCAGCTGCCAGCAGGTCCCCACTCATGTCCCACTCATGTCCCATTGCATACCCATCCCCCAGCAGCGCAGGGCACCTGCCAGCAGGCCCCACTCATGTCCCACTCATGTCCCCTTGCACCCCCACCCCCCAGCAGTGCAGGACACCTGCCGGCAGGCCCCCACTCATGTCTCACTCGTGTCCCCTTGCACACCCACCCCCCAGCAGTGCAGGGCACCTGCCAGCAGGCCCCCACTCATGTCCCACTCGTGTCCCCTTGCACCCCCACCCCCCAGCAGTGCAGGGCACGTGCCAGCAGGCCCCCACTCATGTCCCACTCATGTCCCCTTGCACCCCCAGCAGTGCAGGGCACCTGCCAGCAGGCCCCCACTCATGTCCCACTCATGTCCCCTTGCACCCCCACCCCCCAGCAGTGCAGGGCACCTGCCAGCAGGCCCCACTCATGTCCCATTACACACCCACCCCCCAGCACCGAGGGGCACCTGCCAGCAGGCCCCCACTCATGTCCCCTTCCGCCCCCACCCCCCAGCACTGAGGGGCAGCTGCCATCAGGCCCCCACTCATGTCCCACTCATGTCCCCTTGCACACCCACCCCCCAGCAGTGCAGGGCAGCTGCCAGCAGGCCCCCACTCATGTCCCACTCGTGTCCCCTTGCACACCAACCCCCAGCAGTGCAGGGCACCTGCCAGCAGGCCCCCACTCATGTCTCACTCGTGTCCCCTTGCACACCCACCCCCCAGCAGTGCAGGGTACCTGCCAGCATGCCCCCACTCATGTCCTCTTGCACCCCCACCCCCCAGCAGTGCAGGGCACCTGCCAGCAGGCCCCGACTCGTCCCCCAGAACCCCCACCCCCCAGCACTGAGGGGTACCTGCCAGCAGGCCTCCACTCATGTCCCCCAGCACCCCCACCCCCCAGCACTGAGGGGCACCTGCCAGCAGTCCCCCACTCATATCCCCATGCACACCCACCCCCAGCACTGAGGGGCACCTGCCAGCAGGCCCCCACTCATGTCCCCCAGCACCCCAAGCACTGAGGGGCACCTGCCAGCAGGCCCCCGCTCATGTCCCCTTGCACTCCCACCCCCCAGCAGTGCAGGGCACCTGCCAGCAGGCACCCACTCATGTCCCCTTGCACCCCCACCGCCCAGCAGTGCAGGGCACCTGCCAGCAGGCCCACACTCATGTCCCCTTGCACACCCAACCCCCCAGCACTGAGGGGTACCTGCCAGCAGGCCCCCACTCATGTCCCCTTGCACACCCACCCCCCAGCACTGAGGGGCACCTGCCAGCAGGCCCCCACTCATGTCCCACTCATGTCCCCTTGCACCCCCACCCCCCAGCAGTGCAGGGCACCTGCCAGCAGGCCCCCACTCATGTCCCCTTGCACCCCCACCCCCAGCAGTGCAGGGCAGCTGCCAGCAGGCCCCCACTCATGTCCCTCTCATGTCCCCTTGCACACCCACCCCCCAGCAGTGGAGGGCACCTGCCAGCAGGCCCCCACTCATGTCCCACTCGTGTCCCCTTGCACACCCACCGCCCAGCAGTGCAGGACACCTGCCAGCAGGCCCCCACTCATGTCCCACTCATGTCCCTCAGAACCCCCATCCCCAGCAGTACAGGGCGCCTGCCAGCAGGCCCCCACTCATGTCCCCTTGCACACCCACCCCCCAGCAGTGCAGGGCATCTGCCAGCAGGCCCCCACTCATGTTCCCCTGCACACCCACCTCTCAGCACTGAGGGGCACCTGGCAACAGGCCCCCACTCATGTCCCCTTGCACACCCACCCCCCAGAAGCACAGGGCACCTGCCAGCAGGCCCCCACTCACGTCCGACTCATGTCCCCTTGCACACCCACCCCCCAGCAGTGCAGGGCACCTGCCAGCAGGCCCCACTCATGTCCCACTCATGTCCCCTTGCACCCCCACCCCCCAGCAGTGCAGGGCACCTGCCAGCAGGCCCCCACTCATGTCCCCTTGCACACCCACCCCCAGCACTGAGGGGCACCTACCAGCAGGCCCCCACTCATGTCCCCGTGCACCCCCACCCCCCAGCACTGAGGGGTACCTGCCAGCAGGCCCCCACTCATGTCCCCCAGCACCCCCACCCCCCAGCACTGAGGGGCACCTGCCAGCAGTCCCCCACTCATGTCCCCTTATACACACACCCCCCAGCACTGAGGGGCACCTGCCAGCAGTCCCCCATTCATGTCCACCAGCACCCCCACCCCCCCAGCACTGAGGGGCACCTGCCAGCAGGCCCCCACTCATGTCCCCCAGCACCCCCAGCCCCCAGCACTGAGGGGCACCTGCCAGCAGGCCCCCGCTCATGTCCCCTTGCACTCCCACCCCCCAGCAGTGCAGGGCACCTGGCAGCAGGCACCCACTCCTGTCCCACTCATGTCCCCTTGCACCCCCACCCCCAGCAGTGCAGGGTACCTGCCAGCAGGCCCCCACTCATGTCCTCTTGCACCCCCACCCCCCAGCAGTGCAGGGCACCTGCCAGCAGGCCCCGACTCGTCCCCCAGAACCCCCACCCCCCAGCACTGAGGGGTACCTGCCAGCAGGCCCCCACTCATGTCCACCAGCACCCCCACCCCCCAGCACTGAGCGGCACCTGCCAGCAGGCCCCCACTCATGTCCCCCAGCACCCCCAGCCCCCAGCACTGAGGGGCACCTGCCAGCAGGCCCCCGCTCATGTCCCCTTGCACCCCCACCCCCCAGCAGTGCAGGGCACCTGCCAGCAGGCACCCACTCATGTCCCACTCATGTCCCCTTGCACCCCCACCCCCCAGCAGTGCAGGGCACCTTCCAGCAGGCCCCCACTCATGTTCCTTTGCACCCCCATCCCCAGCAGTGCAGGGCAGCTGCCAGCAGGCCCCCACTCATGTCCCACTCATGTCCCCTTGCACACCCATCCCCCAGCAGTGGAGGGCACCTGCCAGCAGGCCCCCACTCATGTCCCACTCATGTCCCCTTGCACACCCACCCCCCAGCAGTGCAGGACACCTGCCAGCAGGCCCCCACTCATGTCCCACTCATGTCCCTCAGCACCCCCACCCCCCAGCAGTACAGGGCACCTGCCAGCAGGCCCCCACTCATGTCCCCTTGCACACCCACCCCCCAGCAGTGCAGGGCACCTGCCAGCAGGCCCCCACTCATGTTCCCTTGCACACCCACCTCTCAGCACTGAGGGGCACATGGCAGCAGGCCCCCACTCATGTCCCCTTTCACACCCACCCCCCAGCAGTGCAGGGCACCTGCCAGCAGGCCCCCACTCATGTCCCACTCATGTCCCCTTGCACACCCATCCCCCAGCAGTGCAGGGCACCTGCCAGCAGGCCCCCACTCATGTCCCACTCATGTCCCCTTGCACCCCCACCCCCCAGCAGTGCAGGCCACCTGCCAGCAGGCCCCCACTCATGTCCCACTCATGTCCCCTTGCACCCCACCCCCAGCAGTGCAGGGCACCTGCCAGCAGGCCCCCACTCTTGTCCCCTTACACACCCACCCCCCAGCACTGAGGGGCACCTGCCAGCAGGCCCCCACTCATTTCCGCTTGCACCCCCAGCCCCCAGCACTGAGGGGCAGCTGCCAGCAGGTCCCCACTCATGTCCCATTGCATACCCATCCCCCAGCAGTGCAGGGCACCTGCCAGCAGGCCCCACTCATGTCCCACTCATGTCCCCTTGCACCCCCACCCCCCAGCAGTGCAGGACACCTGCCGGCAGGCCCCCACTCATGTCTCACTCGTGTCCCCTTGCACACCCACCCCCCAGCAGTGCAGGGCACCTGCCAGCAGGCCCCCACTCATGTCCCACTCGTGTCCCCTTGCAACCCCACCCCCCAGCAGTGCAGGGCACGTGCCAGCAGGCCCCCACTCATGTCCCCTTGCACCCCCAGCAGTGCAGGGCACCTGCCAGCAGGCCCCCACTCATGTCCCACTCATGTCCCCTTGCACCCACACACCCCAGCAGTGCAGGGCACCTGCCAGCAGGCCCCACTCATGTCCCCTTGCACACCCACCCCCCAGCACTGAGGAGCACCTGCCAGCAGGCCCCCACTCATGTCCCCTTCCACCCCCACCCCCCAGCACTGAGGGGCAGCTGCCATCAGGCCCCCACTCATGTCCCCTTGCACACCCACCCCCCAGCAGTGCAGGGCAGCTGCCAGCAGGCCCCCACACATGTCCCCTTGCACCCCCACCTCCCAGCAGTGCAGGGCGCCTGCCAGCAGGCCCCCACTCATGTCCCACTCGTGTCCCCTTGCACACCCACCCCCCAGCAGTGCAGGGCACCTGCCAGCAGGCCCCCACTCATGTCTCACTCATGTCCCCTTGCACACCCATCCCCCAGCAGTGCAGGGCACCTGCCAGCAGGCCCCCACTCATGTCCCACTCATGTCCCCTTGCACCCCCACCCCCCAGCAGTGCAGGCCACCTGCCAGCAGGCCCCCACTCATGTCCCACTCATGTCCCCTTGCACCCCACCCCCCAGCAGTGCAGGGCACCTGCCAGCAGGCCCCCACTCTTGTCCCCTTACACACCCACCCCCCAGCACTGAGGGGCACCTGCCAGCAGGCCCCCACTCATTTCCGCTTGCACCCCCAGCCCCCAGCACTGAGGGGCAGCTGCCAGCAGGTCCCCACTCATGTCCCATTGCATACCCATCCCCCAGCAGTGCAGGGCACCTGCCAGCAGGCCCCACTCATGTCCCACTCATGTCCCCTTGCACCCCCACCCCCCAGCAGTGCAGGACACCTGCCGGCAGGCCCCCACTCATGTCTCACTCGTGTCCCCTTGCACACCCACCCCCCAGCAGTGCAGGGCACCTGCCAGCAGGCCCCCACTCATGTCCCACTCGTGTCCCCTTGCAACCCCACCCCCCAGCAGTGCAGGGCACGTGCCAGCAGGCCCCCACTCATGTCCCCTTGCACCCCCAGCAGTGCAGGGCACCTGCCAGCAGGCCCCCACTCATGTCCCACTCATGTCCCCTTGCACCCACACACCCCAGCAGTGCAGGGCACCTGCCAGCAGGCCCCACTCATGTCCCCTTGCACACCCACCCCCCAGCACTGAGGAGCACCTGCCAGCAGGCCCCCACTCATGTCCCCTTCCACCCCCACCCCCCAGCACTGAGGGGCAGCTGCCATCAGGCCCCCACTCATGTCCCCTTGCACACCCACCCCCCAGCAGTGCAGGGCAGCTGCCAGCAGGCCCCCACACATGTCCCCTTGCACCCCCACCTCCCAGCAGTGCAGGGCGCCTGCCAGCAGGCCCCCACTCATGTCCCACTCGTGTCCCCTTGCACACCCACCCCCCAGCAGTGCAGGGCACCTGCCAGCAGGCCCCCACTCATGTCTCACTCGTGTCCCCTTGCACACCCACCCCCCCAGCAGTGCAGGGTACCTGCCAGCAGGCCCCCACTCATGTCCTCTTGCACCCCCACCCCCCAGCAGCGAAGGGCACCTGCCAGCAGGCCCCGACTCGTCCCCCAGAACCCCCACCCCCCAGCACTGAGGGGTACCTGCCAGCAGGCCCCCACTCATGTCCCCCAGCACCCCCACCCCCCAGCACTGAGGGGCACCTGCCAGCAGTCCCCCACTCATGTCCCCATGCACACCCACCCCCCAGCACTGAGGGGCACCTGCCAGCAGGCCCCCACTCATGTCCCCAAGCACCCCCAGCCCCCAGCACTGAGGGGCACCTGCCAGCAGGCCCCCGCTCATGTCCCCTTGCACTCCCACCCCCCAGCAGTGCAGGGCACCTGCCAGCAGGCACCCACTCATGTCCCACTCATGTCCCCTTGCACCCCCACCGCCCAGCAGTGCAGGGCACCTGCCAGCAGGCCCACACTCATGTCCCCTTGCACACCCAACCCCCCAGCACTGAGGGGTACCTGCCAGCAGGCCCCCACTCATGTCCCCTTACACATCCAGCCCCCAGCACTGAGGGGCACCTGCCAGCAGGCCCCCACTCATGTTCCACTCATGTCCCCTTGCACCCACACCCCCCACCAGTGCAGGGCACCTGCCAGCAGGCCCCCACTCATGTCCCCTTGCACCCCCACCCCCAGCAGTGCAGGGTAGCTGCCAGCAGGCCCCACTCATGTCCCACTCATGTCCCCTTGCACACCCACCCCCCAGCAGTGGAGGGCACCTGCCAGCAGGCCCCACTCATGTCCCACTCATGTCCCCTTGCACACCCACCGCCCAGCAGTGCAGGACACCTGCCAGCAGGCCCCCACTCATGTCCCACTCATGTCCCTCAGAACCCCCACCCCCCAGCAGTACAGGGCGCCTGCCAGCAGGCCCCCACTCATGTCCCCTTGCACACCCACCCCCCAGCAGTGCAGGGCACCTGCCAGCAGGCCCCCACTCATGTTCCCTTGCACACCCACCTCTCAGCACTGAGGGGCACCTGGCAACAGGCCCCCACTCATGTCCCCTTGCACACCCACCCCCCAGCAGTACAGGGCACCTGCCAGCAGGCCCCCACTCATGTCCCACTCATGTCCCCTTGCACACCCACCCCCCAGCACTGCAGGGCACCTGCCAGCAGGCCCCCACTCATGTCCCACTCATGTCCCCTTGCACCCCCACCCCCCAGCAGTGCAGGGCACCTGCCAGCAGGCCCCCACTCATGTCCCCTTGCACACCCACCCCCAGCACTGAGGGGCACCTACCAGCAGGCCCCCACTCATGTCCCCGTGCACCCCCACCCCCCAGCACTGAGGGGTACCTGCCAGCAGGCCCCCACTCATGTCCCCCAGCACCCCCACCCCCCAGCACTGAGGGGCACCTGCCAGCAGTCCCCCACTCATGTCCCCTTGCACCCCCACCCCCCAGCACTGAGGGGCACCTGCCAGCAGTCCCCCATTCATGTCCACCAGCACCCCCACCCCCCAGCACTGAGGGGCACCTGCCAGCAGGCCCCCACTCATGTCCCCCAGCACCCCCAGCCCCCAGCACTGAGGGGCACCTGCCAGCAGGCCCCCGCTCATGTCCCCTGGCACTCCCACTCCCAGCAGTGCAGGGCACCTGCCAGCAGGCACCCACTCATGTCCCACTCATGTCCCCTTGCACCACCACCCCCAGCAGTGCAGGGCACCTGCCAGCAGGCCCCCACTCATGTCCCCTTGCACACCCACCCCCAGCAGTGCAGGGCACCTGCCAGCAGGCCCCCACTCATGTCCCACTCATGTCCCCTTGCACCCCCACCCCCAGCAGTGCAGGGCACCTGCCAGCAGCCCCCCACTCATGTCCCCTTGCACTCCTACCCCCCAGCAGTGCAGGGCACTTGCCAGCAGGCCCCCATTCATGTCCCACACATGTCCCCTTGAATCCCCACCCCCAGCAGTGCAGGGCACCTGCCAGCAGGCCTCCACTCATGTCCCCTTGCACCCCCACCCCCAGCAGTGCAGGGCACCTGCCAGCAGGCCCCCACTCATGTCCCACTCATGTCCCCTTGCACCCCCACCTGCCAGCAGTGCAGGGCACCTGCCAGCAGGCCCCCACTCGTGTCCCTTTGCACACCCACCCCCCAGCACTGAGGGGCACCTGCCAGCAGGCCCGCACTCATGTCCCCTTGCACCCCCACCCCCCAGCACTGAGGGGAAGCTGCCAGCAGGCCCCCACTCATGTCCCACTCATGTTCCCTTGCACACCCATCCCCCAGCAGTGCAGGGCACCTGCCAGCAGGCCCCCACTCATGTCCCACTCATGTCCCCTTGCACCCCCACCCCCCAGCAGTGCAAGGCACTTGCCAGCAGGCCCCCACTCATGTCTCACTCGTGTCCCCTTGCACACCCACCCCCAGCAGTGCAGGGCACCTGCCAGCAGGCCCCCACTCATGTCCCACTTGTGTCCACTTGCACCCCCACCCCCCAGCAGTGCAGGGCACCTGCCAGCAGGCCCCCACTCATGTCCCACTCATGTCCCCTTGCACCCCCAGCAGTGCAGGGCACCTGCCAGCAGGCCCCCACTCATGTCCCACTCATGTCCCCTTGCACCCCCACCCCCCAGCAGTGCAGGGCACCTGCCAGCAGGCCCCACTCATGCCCCCTTGCATACCCACTCCCCAGCACTGAGGGACACCTGCCAGCAAGCCCCCACTCATGTCCAACTCATGTCCCCTTGCACACCCACCCCCCAGCAGTGCAGGGCACCTGCCAGCAGGCTCCCACTCATGTCCCACTCATGTCCCCTTGCACCCCCACCCCTCAGCAGTGCAGGGCACCTGCCAGCAGGCCCCCACTCATGTCCCACTCATGTCCCCTTGCACCCCCAGCAGTGCAGGGCACCTGCCAGCAGGCCCCCACTCATGTCCCACTCATTTCCCCTTACACCCCCACCCCCCAGCAGTGCAGGGCACCTGCCAGCAGGCCCCCCTCATGTCCCACTCATGTCCCCTTGCACCCCCAGCAGTGCAGGGCACCTGCCAGCAGGCCCCCACTCATGTCACACTCATGTCCCCTTGCAACCCCACCCCCCAGCAGTGCAGGGCACCTTCCAGCAGGCCCCACTCATGTCCCCTTGCACACCCACCCCCCAGCACTGAGGGGCACCTGCCAGCAGGCCCCCACTCATGTCCCCTTCCACCCCCACCCCCCAGCAATGTGGGGCAGCTGCCATCAGACCCCCACTCATGTCCCACTCATGTCCCCTTGCACACCCACCCCCCAGCAGTGCAGGGCACCTGCCAGCAGGCTCCCACTCATGTCCCACTCATGTCCCCTTGCACCCCCACCCCCAGCAGTGTAGGGCACCTGCCAGCAGGCCCCCACTCATGTCCCACTCATGTCCCCTTGCACCCCCACCCCTCAGTAGTGCAGGGCACCTGCAAGCAGGCCCCCACTCATGTCCCACTCATGTCCCCTTGCACCCCCAGCAGTGCAGGGCACCTGCCAGCAGGCCCCCACTCATGTCCCACTCATGTCCCCTTGCACCCCCACCCCCCAGCAGTGCAGGGCACCTGCCAGCAGGCCCCACTCATGTCCCATTACACACCCACCCCCCAGCACTGAGGGGCACCTGCCAGCAGGCCCCCACTCATGTCCCCTTCCACCCCCACCCCCCAGCACTGAGGGGCAGCTGCCATCAGGCCCCCACTCATGTCCCACTCATGTCCCCTTGCACACCCACCCCCCAGCAGTGCAGGGCAGCTGCCAGCAGGCCCCCACTCATGTCCCACTCATGTCCCCTTGCACCCCCACCCCCCAGCAGTGCAGGGCGCCTGCCAGCAGGCCCCCACTCATGTCCCACTCGTGTCCCCTTGCACACCCACCCCCAGCAGTGCAGGGCACCTGCCAGCAGGCCCCCACTCATGTCTCACTCGTGTCCCCTTGCACACCCACCCCCCAGCAGTGCAGGGCACCTGCCAGCAGGCCCCCACTCATGTCCCACTCGTGTCCCCTTGCACCCCCACCCCCCAGCAGTGCAGGGCACGTGCCAGCAGGCCCCCCACTCATGTCCCACTCATGTCCCCTTGCACCCCCAGCAGTGCAGGGCACCTGCCAGCAGGCCCCCACTCATGTCCCACTCATGTCCCCTTGCACCCCCACCCCCCAGCAGTGCAGGGCACCTGCCAGCAGGCCCCACTCATGTCCCATTACACACCCACCCCCCAGCACTGAGGGGCACCTGCCAGCAGGCCCCCACTCATGTCCCCTTCCACCCCCACCCCCCAGCACTGAGGGGCAGCTGCCATCAGGCCCCCACTCATGTCCCACTCATGTCCCCTTGCACACCCACCCCCAGCAGTGCAGGGCAGCTGCCAGCAGGCCCCCACTCATGTCCCACTCATGTCCCCTTGCACCCCCACCCCCCAGCAGTGCAGGGCGCCTGCCAGCAGGCCCCCACTCATGTCCCACTCGTGTCCCCTTGCACACCCACCCCCAGCAGTGCAGGGCACCTGCCAGCAGGCCCCCACTCATGTCTCACTCGTGTCCCCTTGCACACCCACCCCCCAGCAGTGCAGGGTACCTGCCAGCATGCCCCCACTCATGTCCTCTTGCACCCCCACCCCCCAGCAGTGCAGGGCACCTGCCAGCAGGCCCTGACTCGTCCCCCAGAACCCCCACCCCCCAGCACTGAGGGGTACCTGCCAGCAGGCCCCCACTCATGTCCCCCAGCACCCCCACCCCCCAGCACTGAGGGGCACCTGCCAGCAGTCCCCCACTCATATCCCCATGCACACCCACCCCCAGCACTGAGGGGCACCTGCCAGCAGGCCCCCACTCATGTCCCCCAGCACCCCCAGCACTGAGGGGCACCTGCCAGCAGGCCCCCGCTCATGTCCCCTTGCACTCCCACCCCCCAGCAGTGCAGGGCACCTGCCAGCAGGCACCCACTCATGTCCCACTCATGTCCCCTTGCACCCCCACCGCCCAGCAGTGCAGGGCACCTGCCAGCAGGCCCACACTCATGTCCCTTGCACACCCAACCCCCCAGCACTGAGGGGTACCTGCCAGCAGGCCCCCACTCATGTCCCCTTGCACACCCACCCCCCAGCACTGAGGGGCACCTGCCAGCAGGCCCCCACTCATGTCCCACTCATGTCCCCTTGCACCCCCACTCCCCAGCAGTGCAGGGCACCTGCCAGCAGGCCCCCACTCATGTCCCCTTGCACCCCCACCCCCAGCAGTGCAGGGCAGCTGCCAGCAGGCCCCCACTCATGTCCCTCTCATGTCCCCTTGCACACCCACCCCCCAGCAGTGGAGGGCACCTGCCAGCAGGCCCCCATTCATGTCCCACTCATGTCCCCTTGCACACCCACCGCCCAGCAGTGCAGGACACCTGCCAGCAGGCCCCCACTCATGTCCCACTCATGTCCCTCAGAACCCCCATCCCCCAGCAGTACAGGGCGCCTCCCAGCAGGCCCCCCACTCATGTCCCCTTGCACACCCACCCCCCAGAAGTGCAGGGCATCTGCCAGCAGGCCCCCACTCATGTTCCCCTGCACACCCACCTCTCAGCACTGAGGGGCACCTGGCAACAGGCCCCCACTCATGTCCCCTTGCACACCCACCCCCCAGCAGCACAGGGCACCTGCCAGCAGGCCCCCACTCACGTCCGACTCATGTCCCCTTGCACACCCACCCCCCAGCAGTGCAGGGCACCTGCCAGCAGGCCCCCACTCATGTCCCACTCATGTCCCCTTGCACCCCCACCCCCAGCAGTGCAGGGCACCTGCCAGCAGGCCCCCACTCATGTCCCCTTGCACACCCACCCCCAGCACTGAGGGGCACCTACCAGCAGGCCCCCACTCATGTCCCCGTGCACCCCCACCCCCCAGCACTGAGGGGTACCTGCCAGCAGGCCCCCACTCATGTCCCCCAGCACCCCCACCTCCCAGCACTGAGGGGCACCTGCCAGCAGTCCCCCACTCATGTCCCCTTATACACACACCCCCCAGCACTGAGGGGCACCTGCCAGCAGTCCCCCATTCATGTCCACCAGCACCCCCACCCCCCAGCACTGAGGGGCACCTGCCAGCAGGCCCCCACTCATGTCCCCCAGCACCCCCAGCCCCCAGCACTGAGGGGCACCTGCCAGCAGGCCCCCGCTCATGTCCCCTTGCACTCCCACCCCCCAGCAGTGCAAGGCACCTGGCAGCAGGCACCCACTCCCTGTCCCACTCATGTCCCCTTGCACCCCCACCCCCAGCAGTGCAGGGTACCTGCCAGCAGGCCCCCACTCATGTCCTCTTGCACCCCCACCCCCCAGCAGTGCAGGGCACCTGCCAGCAGGCCCCGACTCGTCCCCCAGAACCCCCACCCCCCAGCACTGAGGGGTACCTGCCAGCAGGCCCCCACTCATGTCCACCAGCACCCCCACCCCCCAGCACTGAGCGGCACCTGCCAGCAGGCCCCCACTCATGTCCCCCAGCGCCCCCAGCCCCCAGCACTGAGGGGCACCTGCCAGCAGGCCCCCGCTCATGTCCCCTTGCACCCCCACCCCCCAGCAGTGCAGGGCACCTGCCAGCAGGCACCCACTCATGTCCCACTCATGTCCCCTTGCACCCCCACCCCCCAGCAGTGCAGGGCACCTTCCAGCAGGCCCCCACTCATGTTCCTTTGCACCCCCACCCCAGCAGGGCAGGGCAGCTGCCAGCAGGCCCCCACTCATGTCCCACTCATGTCCCCTTGCACACCCATCCCCCAGCAGTGGAGGGCACCTGCCAGCAGGCCCCCACTCATGTCCCACTCATGTCCCCTTGCACACCCCACCCCCCAGCAGTGCAGGACACCTGCCAGCAGGCCCCCACTCATGTCCCACTCATGTCCCTCAGCACCCCCACCCCCCAGCAGTACAGGGCACCTGCCAGCAGGCCCCCACTCATGTCCCCTTGCACACCCACCCCCCAGCAGTGCAGGGCACCTGCCAGCAGGCCCCCACTCATGTTCCCTTGCACACCCACCTCTCAGCACTGAGGGGCACGTGGCAGCAGGCCCCCACTCATGTCCCCTTGCACACCCACCCCCCAGCAGTGCAGGGCACCTGCCAGCAGGCCCCCACTCATGTCCCACTCATGTCCCCTTGCACACCCATCCCCCAGCAGTGCAGGGCACCTGCCAGCAGGCCCCCACTCATGTCCCACTCATGTCCCCTTGCACCCCCACCCCCCAGCAGTGCAGGCCACCTGCCAGCAGGCCCCCACTCATGTCCCACTCATGTCCCCTTGCACCCCCACCCCCCAGCAGTGCAGGGCACCTGCCAGCAGGCCCCCACTCTTGTCCCCTTACACACCCACCCCCCAGCACTGAGGGGCACCTGCCAGCAGGCCCCCACTCATTTCCGCTTGCACCCCCAGCCCCCAGCACTGAGGGGCAGCTGCCAGCAGGTCCCCACTCATGTCCCATTGCATACCCATCCCCCAGCAGTGCAGGGCACCTGCCAGCAGGCCCCACTCATGTCCCACTCATGTCCCCTTGCACCCCCACCCCCCAGCAGTGCAGGACACCTGCCGGCAGGCCCCCACTCATGTCTCACTCGTGTCCCCTTGCACACCCACCCCCCAGCAGTGCAGGGCACCTGCCAGCAGGCCCCCACTCATGTCCCACTCGTGTCCCCTTGCAACCCCACCCCCCAGCAGTGCAGGGCACGTGCCAGCAGGCCCCCACTCATGTCCCCTTGCACCCCCAGCAGTGCAGGGCACCTGCCAGCAGGCCCCCACTCATGTCCCACTCATGTCCCCTTGCACCCACACACCCCAGCAGTGCAGGGCACCTGCCAGCAGGCCCCACTCATGTCCCCTTGCACACCCACCCCCCAGCACTGAGGGGCACCTGCCAGCAGGCCCCCACTCATGTCCCCTTCCACCCCCACCCCCCAGCACTGAGGGGCAGCTGCCATCAGGCCCCCACTCATGTCCCACTCATGTCCCCTTGCACACCCACCCCCCAGCAGTGCAGGGCAGCTGCCAGCAGGCCCCCACACATGTCCCCTTGCACCCCCACCTCCCAGCAGTGCAGGGCGCCTGCCAGCAGGCCCCCACTCATGTCCCACTCGTGTCCCCTTGCACACCCACCCCCCAGCAGTGCAGGGCACCTGCCAGCAGGCCCCCACTCATGTCTCACTCGTGTCCCCTTGCACACCCACCCCCCCAGCAGTGCAGGGTACCTGCCAGCAGGCCCCCACTCATGTCCTCTTGCACCCCCACCCCCCAGCAGCGAAGGGCACCTGCCAGCAGGCCCCGACTCGTCCCCCAGAACCCCCACCCCCCAGCACTGAGGGGTACCTGCCAGCAGGCCCCCACTCATGTCCCCCAGCACCCCCACCCCCCAGCACTGAGGGGCACCTGCCAGCAGTCCCCCACTCATGTCCCCATGCACACCCACCCCCCAGCACTGAGGGGCACCTGCCAGCAGGCCCCCACTCATGTCCCCAAGCACCCCCAGCCCCCAGCACTGAGGGGCACCTGCCAGCAGGCCCCCGCTCATGTCCCCTTGCACTCCCACCCCCCAGCAGTGCAGGGCACCTGCCAGCAGGCACCCACTCATGTCCCACTCATGTCCCCTTGCACCCCCACCGCCCAGCAGTGCAGGGCACCTTCCAGCAGGCCCACACTCATGTCCCCTTGCACACCCAACCCCCCAGCACTGAGGGGTACCTGCCAGCAGGCCCCCACTCATGTCCCCTTACACATCCAGCCCCCAGCACTGAGGGGCACCTGCCAGCAGGCCCCCACTCATGTTCCACTCATGTCCCCTTGCACCCACACCCCCCAGCAGTGCAGGGCACCTGCCAGCAGGCCCCCACTCATGTCCCCTTGCACCCCCACCCCCAGCAGTGCAGGGCAGCTGCCAGCAGGCCCCCACTCATGTCCCACTCATGTCCCCTTGCACACCCACCCCCCAGCAGTGGAGGGCACCTGCCAGCAGGCCCCCACTCATGTCCCACTCATGTCCCCTTGCACACCCACCGCCCAGCAGTGCAGGACACCTGCCAGCAGGCCCCCACTCATGTCCCACTCATGTCCCTCAGAACCCCCACCCCCCAGCAGTACAGGGCGCCTGCCAGCAGGCCCCCACTCATGTCCCCTTGCACACCCACCCCCCAGCAGTGCAGGGCACCTGCCAGCAGGCCCCCACTCATGTTCCCTTGCACACCCA